>NW_028259161.1:6250000-7500000 GCF_977971745.1 Zootermopsis nevadensis
CTACTGTCGCTACTTCACGCTCACATTAAGTTTCATAATTTTTAAAAAGGTTGCAATCCAGACACTTCGTAGTAGAAAGCATCACGATCTCTTTATGGAAAGGAAAATATGCATGACGAGTATTAAATATCCATCAGCACTATTATAAGGATAAGGTTAGAAACCAATTTCTTTGCCTTTCAGGAAATATCTATAAATTAATCCTTTGTAGGAAAGCAATAACACTGAAGTGGGTTTTAATGAAATTGGTTGTTAGGACGTGTTCAAGGTATGGTCAAATGGCATGCCTTTGTGAATGCAGTGATGACCCATTCCATCTGGGAAGTAAATTCTCGATAACCTGAGCGAATATAAGCTCATAACGAAGAACTTTGTATCATAAAGTAAGTCAGTGATTCAATTCTACAGGGTTTTGACGACGGTAGTTTACACTTAAAATTATTCATTGTCAGGACTTTTTCCATCGTCTGTTCTTTTAAAATCACGACGTTTCGGAGACTAGTTCTGTCTCCGTCTTCAGGTGAGAGGTACCTACTCTTTATCTAAGGGACCCAACAAAGTAGGTACCTCTCACCTGAAGACGGAGACAGAACCAGCCTCCGAAACGTCGTGATTTTAAAAGAACAGACGATGGAAAAAGTCCTGATAATGAATAATTTTAAGTGTAAGTCAGTGATATTCAACTGGGGACTTCAATTTTTGTGCGAGAGTTCGCGAGTAGAGCAGATTCTATCTTTATACTTTTTATGCTGTATTATTGTAAATTTTAGGCCTCTTCTACCATTTTTTTAATCCCATGATTAAGTGAAAATATGAAGAAAAAAAATTGTACCTTCGCTCTATTTTAGTTAGCCTATATTTTATTTAATCAAAACGTATTAGATAATTTTGAGAAGGGAATCCGGTACCAGAAAGGTTTTGGGAACACTGCATTATGTCGTACAAATCATAAACAATATCATTCATTAATTCTTGTAATAGGCCTTATACAAACTGATTTCATGCAAATTTCAATGTATTAAAGCCTAATCTCTCCCGCAAAATTGTCATACACAAACATCAAATGAATAATCAGAACTTTCTACTTCTGCACTGCGTTGAATCCGCCACTGATAATATTTGTCTTCCTCTTAATCAGATTGTAAGAACGAAATCCATCTCGACTATATTAACAGGAAATGAGATATTAGTGAGCTGGTGAATCAGACAACATCCGACATGTCTTGTCAATTTTCGCTCAAGAAGCTTAAGCCTGTTCTGACGACAGAGGAAACGAAATAATTACAAGCATCAGAACTTAAGCCGTCGCATCATTTACTGTCTCAACGCTCTTGTGCGTTATCCGACTGCATTGTTATTACTCAAGGCAAAAACATTCGTCATGTAACGAAGAATATGTGAAAATGTTATTTAAATAGGTAAATTAATGTCTGTTACCAGATTAGTTAATCATCTTTATTATTAACTTCCGAATTTTTCTGATATCAGCTTCTGTAGAAATCTTAAAAATGTGTCATTACAGAAATCCAAAAGCCCTTTTCGTGTACCGAAAATCACACAGTAACAAGAGCTCATCTTTCGAGGGTTAGGTATAATGTTATTCAATTACTTAGAAGTTTTTCACATCTAACATGTAGGTCTGGAATTGTTAAACCGTATAATTGCTTTATAAGTTCATGTCGATTCAGAAGAAGACAGGCCTATTTAAAGGAACTATGTTTTCTACAAATGTCTATTGCTGTAGAATATATTAAAATAACATATCTCTCCTTCAACATTACAGGTCATAACATTCGTCACTGGCAACATAAACACGAAGAAAAGCACTGAATATTAAACTCCAGAAAATTCATAGCATCAATACTGTGCCAAAAATTTTGAACAACCGAAGATAAATCAGAGTTTGAACTGATTTGTCTGCATGGGCGAAGACTCTCCTAAACAAATGTTGTCACGTGAATTCGTCCAATTATCGGACGATATCAGTGGCGTGATTGACAGACTTATGCCTCGCGATTTTGATAAGATAAATTGATCACGTGGCGTGATGGGTATCAGAGTACTATAGAAAGATCTTCGCAGCATCCCAAACAAGCACTCAGTCGTGAGCCAACAATCGACCCCCGATGGAGGGTTTGTGGGAGATTGAGAAGAAGGGGAGGCACTGGGTGAATCAAAGCGCCTTTCAAGCTTCGATCCTCCCCGTCAAATCCTATTACTTCACACTCCATCATCCTGCTGGTGGGAGCGGGCAGGAGTGAGTGAACTTGGCGTGTAGTGCAGAAACCGGAACTTAGTTTAGAATATTCAAAACGAAGGAAAACGCGTAATAGTACGACAGAAAACAAACCTTTACTACTTAATGCTCCTGCTGGTATTTATAATATTTCGCCACTGGTACTCAGGATACAGAATTGGGTTCTAGCCGCATACATCAGCGAAATTAACAAATGACAACATTTAACTATAATACATTCCGGCATTATGTAACCCAAATATTTATGACTTCCCACAGAAGGCCACCATTTTATTAAGCTAGTCCAATGTATACGTGAGTCAAGGTTTCAGGAATGTATGAATCTACTGAAAATAGGGTCGTCTAGGTACCTCAACACAAGGGACTGTTAAAACACTGCTTGGACTTCGGACACCGAAGGATTAGGGGGGAAAAATTCATTAGAAAAAAGCGGTGAATTTTTACCAATCCAATATCTTGTGATACTAGTCGAAACATGTAGTGAATCTTAATAAACATTGAAACTATAGTCGAAAATAGTTGTGAAGTCAGACTGCCAACATAACGATCTTGTGATACTCTTTAAGATACAATGATGAATTCAGTTCAGTTCCTTAAAATTTAATCGATTTACCTACGATCAATTTTAATACACCCTCACATCAATGCCGAAAGTTGATTTACAGAACCTTTCCACGTCAAATTTTAATAAACTTATTTTCGTTCCCATGCGCGCTCTGAACGCATCAAAACCTCCTTGTTCTAAATGTATTTACAACAGCATGTAAAGTGTATAATCCCAAAAAATCACGAAGTCTTTCTTTATACGTGTGGTCTACTGTACTCATTGATTGTTCTACCCTCATTTGTCCATTCCACCAGGTCTCAAATTTCACAACTAGTTTCTTATAGGGGACGACTTTTAGGCCTGCGTTCAACTTCATATCGGAAAGAGAATTTTCTTTCTTAATTTTTTCCTTTATTTCTCGCTAGTGGAGTTAATCTTTTTTAATGAGAAGGTAACATACTGAACGACTTGCAAGATCAAATAATAATAATTATAACTATTACTAATATTTCTTTAGATGTCAGAATGTACTCAGTTCTTACTGGTGACTCCCTACATTAAATCGCCTTGGGGCACAAACGTGTGAAAAGTCTTAATGGTAGGGCCCCTTATTCGTTCTGCAGTAAGAGAATACTAGCGTCTAGCTGCGACCCCCTCCCCTCGACATTCAATGTGATAAAAGATGGATGACTCGTCCCTTTTAATCTACAGAGGGATTTCTATTTCCTCGCCCTCCAGCCACTAGATAAGTGCTCCTTGCTTGTCTGGTCAAGAGCATCCACGTAAGAAACGTCACCCTGTCCCTAGGGGGTGGCAATTCATCCTTGCCAATTTTAGCACCCAACAAGTGGACATTTCCAACAGATCACTCTATCATGGAGATCGCCTGTCAGTAGCGAGCTCACCCGAACACCCGTTTTGTTTCGCAATGATCTACGAATTATTAAGGAATCTTCGTTCTGATAGAGTGCTTATGAATTATTAATTGAACGCAGTGGAACATGAAAACTATCTGAGTTATACAAGTTGTCCATAACGTCATTCACAAGACAAAGTCTTTCCCGTCGTTCACGTGTTATGAATATGTGTGTTAGATTCTTAGAAAATCAGCAAATAAATAAGCTTTTGTTAACAAAACCTGAGGGTACATCATTGCTAATAGTGAAGCCCGTTGTGGATAGATTTGGAGCCCGTTCTTCCATCTGTATATCTCACAATCCGTTTATCAAACAGCCTTCTTAATGATATCCTGTTATCTTGTTTTCAATGTTCCAAGTGATATTTTAATAAGAGAATTCAACGCCAATTTTTCCCTCTCTCAGGACTACACACACAGGTCGGTATGTCCTTTATCCTTTCATTAGCCTAACAGGCCACCACATATAAGACAACATGACGAAACCAAAGGAAAACCAGTTTTAGGGGAAAGAAAATAAATATTATGCTTCTGATTAAATTAGGAGAATAACAGAGTTGGGAAATTAAAACTGTGTGCACATAGAATTCTTTCACATTCGTAGTAAATGCGATAAATAACTCGAACTCTACCTTCATTTTCACATAACACCACCTATCATAGATAAGAAGAAACGTGTCTCCATTACATAGATCAATTGGTTAATGTACTTTATGGAATTAACTGCTCTGTATTCTAAGGATCACATTGAACTCATAAATATCCTCTGTAGGCAAAATTCAAAGTTACTGGTTGTTGAAGGCGGTGGTGCATATAATTACCACTGGCCGTGCTAATGAGAGCCCTCGAAGACCTTAGCGTGCTTCTACTAGCCTGTCAACATTTTGGCTTTCTTCAAAATCTTCTTAAAACCCGAACGGCATTAAGTGAAGCGGAAAATGGCTGCGGAAGGTGTGTGAAGAGGCGAAGTTAATTTTTAATGAAGTGGCTTAATACCTTCCCATTGGCACACTTGCGTGACTGCTCGTCGCGCACTTAACATTTGCAATGTTAAACAGTTCAGAATAAGTAATATTCTCAAACAGCGTTGATTGACGTTACTTTACTACAAGTATAAGACTTCTGTGTTGATGCTCAATTCGAGGTTTTCACGGCGGTGAATAAGATGACTGTTTTCTGGATTGTAGAAGTTTACCAGCGTTTCGGAGGTTCTTGCTACCTCTAAAATCAGGATGACGGGTCTTATTCAGATTAAAGACAATCATTTATGTTGAAGTTTGTCTGTCAGTATGTCACTCTGCCTCCTTGATAGTTCGTACGTATTAACTTATCGCAAAAGACTGAAATAATTTGAGTTAAACATTATTGGAAGTAGCTTAAGTATTAGATGTTATTCAACGAATTATATAGTCATTCTTACCTAAGCGCCAGGAATAATTTCACATTCATCTTTACATACTGAGTCTACAGGTCTACACCCAGGTAAAATCAAGAAGACTGTAGCTGCAATTCCTAATGACTATTAATCTGTCTCGGCGTGTGGACAGGTCACTGCGTTAGCGGGTGCAAAATGTCTTTTGTTTCCTGCTGAATAAATGTTCCGGTCAGGATGAAACTTATCTCAATATTATTTCAGTGTGAAGGCGTACAATCCCATTGGATACTTTACCAGTTATGCCGGAACTGAAAATATTTATTTTAGGAATGCTCAAGGCTATATGCCAGTACAGCTTAGGTCTACGAAACAATTCAAACATAGTCACTACCAATTTAAAAAATATCAATACCTTATTTCTGTAACCTCATTCAGTGTTTCCCATTCTTTTTTTTAACATTTAAAGGTTGATAAAAACACGATAAAGTAAATATGTAGTGAAGCATTACGCTTATAACTTTCCTCTTCTGCTCAAAGACAGATTGAAGCAACTGTGTCAGTGTTATGTACCGTATTCTACTACTAAATTATAAATTTCACCACTTCTGAGCCAACAAACAACTTATAACGCGAAATACATGTCCCAAACCAAAGTATTTCTAGTATCAGTATAACGCAAAGCCTATTTTATTTTAGGTTGTTTCTAGAGCAAATATCATATGATATGTTCTTTGTGGGGTCGAGTATGCAACAAAGCAGCCAGGAATATTCTTTAGGACCACGCACATAGCGGTTTATAAATGTTATAGTAGCACCGTCAAGTCAAAACCAAATTTAAATAGAGGATAGCTGTCTTCAGGGTTGCAGCGATCGCCCTAATAATAGTACCCCTGAAACGTTGGTAGATTTCTACAGATTTAAATTTTTCCCTGAAGGTCGGTAACATTACAAATACCAAATTTAGTCAAAATTTGCCAATATGGACTGTACTGTAACACTGGCGGAGAAACGTTTAGACAAAAGGCACTAAAGAGTCACTTTAATAATTTCAAAAATGCATGAGGAATAATTTACAGAACCAGATGGCGATGGAGAATAAGAAATGGCGATAGATGTCCATCAAATTTGTCAGAAATATTTGAAGCCAGTTAAAGACAACGATAACAATTAGAATGCACGTCCTCGGTTATTTACGAACGCCAGAACACAGTCTTTTGTTTTCAGTCCTAATCAACATGGATGTAGACATTTCTTTTATCACTATGTTATTTTACCAGCTTGGTAATAAGAGATAACACATTTCAATCAAAGCACTGTGTTCAATTTCTCTTATTTTTCAGGGAAAAAATAAATTGGGCTCACATGTGTTAGTCCCTCAAAAACATTTTAATTATTTTTCTGAATATAGACAATACCAGTTCCCAACAAAGTGCAAATGTTTGGATTCGGTTTAATTACCTGTCTTTTAAAATTCTAGGTCCAATTTAAACTTTGTGAATTCACGTCCGCTTAAAATGACAAGCTTATAAAACAAAATAATATTTGTTTAATAATATCATTGTACGTCACCCGATCCTATTATTTTAGTTGTGACAGTGTATCACAGTATATATGAAATTCAGTATTATTTATGACTGTAAGGCTTGTGCTGAAGAAGGTGGAATAGCCTGTCAGTATACTGGACGACCGACAAAGCACATGGCAGACTGAGGTTGTCTTCAGACAGCAGTATTGACGAAAATGCGTAACCTTTGTTATTCTGAGCTGTTTTAACACTTTGGACAACACGTACAGCCTCGGTGGAGCTCCAGGGCACAGATCATTGATTTAATGTAAGCTGTGGTACAGAAGCTTCTATCACTGTATGAAGTTACCAATTTATATGACCTCAAGAATGTGTGGCTCTGAAACTGGAGGGAACAACAGTTGAAATAAGTCAGGCCACCTTCGTCTCTTCATTCTTCTGCAGTTTATCGTCTTTCTCCTTTGTGATTTGAAAAGGAGAACTAACAAATACGTAGTACTGTGCCATGTTAGAGTAGATAATAATTATTTGTGAACAAATTCCTGCTTCTACTGATCCCGTAAGTACATCACCGTGTTCATAAAGCCCTTTACTCGGCTCTATCCTAAGCCAGATAAACCCAATTCATTTATTCACTAATTACTTCCCTAATACCTTTTTACCCAACTTCTTGGACGAGTAGTCAGCACTCCTGCTTCGTATTAGGGATGTTTGAGATTAAAATCTTGGCTCGGAGACAGGCTACTTCGTAATTTTCGTCAGTCCCTCCCGACATATCCCGGGAAAGTTAATTATATTAGGCCACGACCGCTTCTATCCGTATAATTCCTTATTTATTACTAATTAATACGCCAATAATTCAACGCTGTGTAGCCTAAGCTTCTAACAACATGATAAATAAAAAACAAATAACAAGGCATTTCTTAATGTTATCCATTCCTGTGTCTACTCTCCCAAATTGCATTTCTTATCTTGAGATATTGAAGAAAGGAAATGTTTTCTGAATTTACTTCTTAGCTAGTTTTAGTTAAAGGGAGAGTGAATGACAGGGGAAATGAAGAAAATAGAAAACAGGAGTACAAGAGGGAAAAGACAGGGGAATACTGAGGTGCAGTAGAAGTATACCTGAAGAAGAGAAAGGTTACGAAAAGCCAACCTACAACAACTTGAGACACGAGATCACACCTAAGTGCAGCTTCTTGTGTTCTAGTCAGTACGTGGTCCCAGATGCTCCCCAATTATTGCAGCACACCAACAATGCACCTTGCACACAAGAACGAAACACGAGTCGCTCATTAACTACCTCAGCCTTAATTACATTCTCAAGTGAGGCTCTCCATAGAGTACTCAAGTTACCACGTGCACATCGGCAGCTAGTAAGCAAAATTTGATGCACCCTGGTTTCCAGTTCATTCGCTGCCGATGCAGACAATGCAGTTTTATTCGTGTAGGGTAAGGTCGATCATGAATATTAGGCCTTTAACAATGCTGACCTCTCTCAGTCAGAGTTCTTTAAAATGCTCTGTCTTCTGGATTATTGAGCCGTGTAGTCTGGTAGAAGTTTACTGACATTTCACAGGTGCTTACTACCTTCATCATCAGAACTATCACTTCTCTCTGAATTAGGCGATCTACATTTGTAAAATATTTTTCTCACTCATAAATTAACCATCAAAATAAAACTAAGTGTATCTATAACTTATAAAATTCACTGCTTCTTTTAATATGTAATAGCTTTTATGTGGGAAAATATGTTTAATAATACAATTAAAGGTGGTTTAGTGAATATTGACGCGAAACTGTTGTGCTGTTTCTTCATAATTACAATGTTTGTGCCAGCGCTTGGTTCTGAAGCTATACCCATATTTTATGTGCGGATTTTTGTAAATGTGCCTGGGAAATAAATGTAGCATGTTAGTTGTGTGTAAAATAATTAGGTTATATGAAGGTTTGTGTGTGTTGTATATTAACAACATTTGCAGCAGTAGAGTACTGAGGTAATGTTTGTTGTGTTTAGTGCTTTATACATCAGGCATTTACATGTGACATTCAACACGAAAGCTACATCTGTGTAAACCTATAGTTCATAGTTCGCATTTTTTTATAACAGTCTCTCTTATGAAATACTAGAAACATATTAGGCAATGTATCTTTCAAATCTCTCATCGTACTGTTATTCGCTTATTCGAGATTGCTGGTTTTCCTTTCTTTATACAGATAAGAATAACATACAACAGTCATTTCCTTTAATTTGGAATACAATGCAGGAACCAGAAAACTACATATTCGTATAATTGAGTTGACAAACATAGAACATAGGCCGACAAACACTTTACATTTACAATTTATTGAGGCATTTAAATAGGATTTTTATCTGCAATTCAAAAACAAAAAGCGACACAAATTATATCAACAGCTCGCGTCCAAAATGTTACAAACGACCACTTTAAGCATTAAAGTTTAATTAACAAGCGACTAGCAGTTTTCATAAATGAATTTCATACATTAAAACACACCCAACATTACCCAGCAATCAGAGTATATTACACAGAAGGCATAATCCTACATCCGAGATGCTTACTTGTCTCTGCAAGATGTACTTACTGTAGAAGTTGGCACTAAACGACATGCCATGTAGTTATATTGCTCCAGGATTGTCTGATGATTTACAGCAAGTAACATTAGCAATCGAAATTTACCATGTTGTAATGACGAAGTAAGCATTCGGTCCTTCTGTAATGATCCTAAGGGCGGTAACTGCGATTACATGCAATTAAAATTTACATTCTTGGTATTTATACAGTATATGATGTACGGGCTGTCATGTTTGCAAGCAATAAGTTGCGATGTGCTAAGTTAGTCTTTTAACTGTGTCGTGAGTCGTAAATTAAAATGAAAATTATACTTGAGTAGTGATTTAGAGGTTTGTTGTAAGAGGTAGGCAGGAAGCTACGTAATTTCTTCTCAAAGCTGATAGAGAAAATAAATATATGAAAAGAATGGGAAATTAATTACAAACTATTTGTTGGTTGGTATGCCTGTCGATGGAGAAAACAACGCATTGTCTAATGTCTTTTGTTCTTGGTCATCTTACGGTTGGTTGCACCACTTATATTTGACATTTTCTACACTTTCTCTTCCCTGCGTTTCTTTCTAGATACTCCCACGCTTAATAAACTTGGAATGGTACGCAGCAAAACTCACAATCAAAAATAAGCAACGATTTACAAATATTATTACAGTTTTGTGAAAAATTATTATTTAAAAATAAGCAGAACACTCGCAATTTGATTATAATATTTAGCAGATAGAGATTTAAAATTATGCATAATTGGTTACATAAAAAAACTAAAATTTAAATCATCACGATATTAAACATATACAATATCGATATTTATTCCGACAATAGGCCTAGGCACATTTACTGCCATTCGCACTTCAAAAATTACAAAACATTTAATTGTAATATAAATGTAAGGAAAGTTAAAAAATATCTTTCTAAACTCATTGACTGGCTCATATTTACTCCTCATTTCAGTGCATTTACTGTACGCCCTGTAAACCTGTTTGCATAAATCGAATTTAATATGTTCCTATCATTTATGTTTGCTTCCCCAAGAGTAGTTGTTTTCCATGAAGTTCCTATAACAAAACATGTATTATTTATTTCTACACAGGCCCTATTTTAACCAAGCGGTAACGCGAATACTCTGAAACTAATTTCCAAGATATTTTTTCTTCCATTTTATTACTCATACATCCGAATATTTTCCTTGCCACTTCGATTTTAAATATTTTCATTAAACTGAGTAAGAGGCCCAGTTTTATACCCATACTTACAGAAGAGCGCCTGGAATTAAACTTTTTAAAAAATTAATTTTACTTCTCTTTTAAATAAGTCCATATAATAAAATATTTTTAGTTCCATGATGACAAATTTCCTGAAATTTTATGTTCTTAATGTCATTGTAACTATTCTCCTTATTTGATAATTTCCTTTCAGAAATTATTTTTCGTCAATAAATAAATATATTTGTATTTAAATGTAATACTGGTACTCATATATTATGTTTATAAAATTGCTGGTTCTGATCATTCGAGAATACACATTACGGTTAGATATTTTCATTAATTCAAACGTTGTAAGCAATGCTTATCTCACTTTCCAAACATCCCATCTGAAGACTTACTTGATATTCTCAGCTGCTCAAGGTAACAGACTTGACTGGTGCAGAGCAAAACTGCCCCTTACGACATTCTTGCAATTGACCATTAACAATAAGAATTTAATAATATTAAAAGTGACGTAACAATTTGTCATGAAGAACGTGCAATCAGCCATAAATAAACGGAACGGAGGTTATACGGGAAAAACAGGATCGTGCAAAAACGTTGCCTCCTCATAACTTAGCGATTACGTGTTAACTGGAATTAGTGCAACCATGGTGTTCCCTATAACATACTTTATAAGTCGAATGAATCTGAGCCATGTATCAAACAGCCTATACAACTCAAACGATTTACGAGTTGAGCAGACTATGCATATATGGGAGCGCAAGACAGACTCAGGTCTCGGAGATGTTACTTGTCTCTCCTTCATTAAAAGTGGTAAATGTTATTTAAACAATCCAAAACGTTTCCTTAGTAATCACATTTATAATATTTGTCATATTAAAATTAAATAAACCTAATGGGGCCAATGGAGCCCAATTTAACAAAGCCCATGATTTCAGACTGAACGTAGTTTCGCGTACGTTTCAATAACACGTTGCTGTACTTATCAGTTGTACTTTTCTATGGAACGTTATGACGTAACAGGGTCCTTACAATTCAGTTAATACTTACTAGATTTGGAATGGGAAATCCCCATTAATAAATTATAGCGTGTCTTCTGGTGGCAAGCTGTCCATCCGAAGTCTGTTTTAATCCAAGAGTTCTTTACGTATACACAAAATAGTAGGTTTAATCGCTAGCAAATAACTGTGTATAATTTATATTACATACAGTCGTAGTTATTCTTATTCAGTCTCATTATTGATTTGCTGCTCCTGCAATCTGACGCTGGCTCTAGTAACTCAGTAACGTATCAGTACTTAAATTGTTCGTTATCAGGACTTTTTCCATCGTCTGTTCTTTTAAAATCATGACGTTTCGGAAGCTGGTTCTGTCTCCGTCCAGTGATAGAGACTAGCTCTATCTAAGGGACCCAACAGAGTAGGTACCTCTCACCTGAAGACGGATACAGAACCAGCCTTCGAAACGTCGTGATTTTAAAAGAACAGAGATGGAAAAAGTCCTGATAACGAACAATTTTAAGTGTAAACTACCGTCGTCAAAAACCCTTTAGAGTTGAATAACGTATCTGTACTTCTACGCGCTGAGGTAACTTCCATTTCGTACCTGGCATAGGCCACTTTTACGCAGAATGTTCTCAGTGGACAATCCACCCATAAAGCGTATTGACCTTCCATGGTGCGACCCTAGCCGTGACCTCACGTCACAAGGCCACCCACCGTGCAGTGTCTCCCAAACAATAGGTAATAATTATCACCGTGTACACTGGTAGTTGTGATACATTGCTGAATCATTATTATCAACGCGGACTGAGAAGAGGCTCTTCAGGGCTTAAGACATGGATTTTGGTCTTCTGGGTTGTGACTCGTCGTTAACTTGTAGGTATATACCAATGTTTATGAAGGACGAACTCCATCTTCAGCCCTGAAGATGAAGACATTTATTTTCCTCAGAAACACTGGTATCCACCTACAAGTCCACGTGGTGTTACAGTCCGGAAGACCAACATCGACAATTTTACCGCTCATCTACCTATGATCGCTGCGCTCTCTTGTACCTAGCGACACGCATGTCAAGAATTAAAAACACCACTGAGGTTTTATACATATCATATCCTAAATAATAATGGGGTGTATTCACATGTGGGATTTGCGCTGTTACGAATTTCTTTGCACAAAACAGATAAAATAAAAACGTAATTCGAATTTCCCGCCTGTTTTCCCAGTCGTTATCAACATTACTCGGTGGCGATAAAATTGTTTCTGCAAAACAGGATACGCCAAGTGAAAAGTGAGGTTCGCATTAGAATAACAGAGGCTTTGAGAGTAGCACTGTGTGTCTCTTTACTTCACACTGATCTTTGTGACCTGTTTTTATAGTAGTAAAACATAAAATAAGATCAAAGGACGAATGAACGTCGCCCAGATTGTCATGATTGCGGATGGTGTTATCCCAGTTGAGAGCTAATGTACCTGATGCTTTCAGGTTCCTCTGTGTGAACAAAGAAACCATGAATTTCTGTTTTCCTTTTTATATTTCTGTATTAAAGATGATATATCTTTCTGCATCAAAGAAATAAAGGAATGCTTTTGGTCCCTGCATGCCGCAAAAGGGGAAAAAAAAGAGAACTCAATAAAAACATCGCTTTATAATACCTTTACTGTGTAAAAGGCACACAATGCAACACCTTACAGTCAGAAACTAACTCCATTTGTGCTTTTGGAAAGCCACGAACTTGGCAGCGACAAACACATTGTCTCAGGAAATGGAACCCAATGAAGTTGTATGTGTCAATTTGACTACCCTATATCAGTTACAATGTGACGCAGCATCCATCTACATTCAAACGCGACTATTTACCACTAAATATAAAAAGGATGGGTAAGAAGCGATGGTGAGATATTTTTCACTTTTGGCTGGGAATTATAGAGAAAAACCGAGAAAATATCAGGCTGTGTAGCAGATGTCCCGTCCGAGAGACGAACCACGTCCCTTCAGTGTTACTGCTACGGTTAAGTCTAAATAAGTCAGAAATAGGTATTATGTTGAAATGATGAACTTCGATGTTACGAATGTTCTATATCAATTAGCCAGTAAAATTAATAGGCACAGAGTCCGTGGCCGTCATTACTATTATTAGTCAACGAACAGATTATTTTCATTCCATATATACATATTTATATTCGTTCTTTATTTCTATCTCCGTGTTTATGAGAAGTATTGCTAACAAAACGTCATTCTCAGTTATAGATTATTAGTTCACTCATAATTCCTCTCCACTAAAATTATATCTGATTTATTATAATGTAGAAATATAACTTATAATCTCTCTTGTGCATAAAATCCTTTCTATGTTTATAGCTGGCAATTAAATCCGGTTTTAGAATGCAAAACACATAAGCGATTTATACGCAAACATTCAATTTATAAGTCTGTCACTAAGAAAATACTTAATAGAAAAATACGAAAACAGGTCGACGGGAATATATATTCATAAAACATATACAAAAATAATTTCGCTATTTAACCACAATTTATTTCAAGGAAGACGAGGCGGTATCATAAGTGAAATACAGTTGTATGTTACTACCATTTCAAAGCAAAATCATATCAATAAAATTCATCTTTCAACTTTTATACGCAGTGTGGAACTGTAAGTGTATAGGTCAATTGCAATACCTACATGTAAATAGGAAATCACAACGTAGAAGAAAGCATAAATATGGACCAAAAAAAGGCAGGATTCTAACCCCTGATTCGACAGAGTTTGGGTTGCTCATGACCGTACGTGGTTTGACAGCTCGGTCACTGTAACAGGTATTAAAATGTGGTCTAAATTTTGGTAACTGCTGTCGCATTCGTTCCGTATAATACAAGGAAGCTGTTCTCCTGCTTGCAACCATGAAACTATAATTTCATATCTTCACGTTTCTTAAGTCTTAGTTCTCAGACTATAAAACTTGTGCAGGTGGTTCACGTCGAGAGCAGAGCGATCAGAAAAGAAGCATGCGACTGGGACAGTGGATGGGGCTTCTAAAAGAATCATTCTCAAGCATCAGAACACTAAAAATTACAAGTAATTGTAAGCGTGGAAATAAATTATGAGCTATCTCCTACGAACAGTATTTCATTATGATAGATGTGAATATAAGTAGGTGTTATTTTTATTTCTGTACGATAAATCTTAGAATTTAAGTACATTTTGAATGGGTATAATTAAGTAATGCTATCATTTATATCCAGACTTAGATATACGTCAGATAACACAGACCTACACATTAACAGTAGTTATGTTAGCACAGAATAACGAAGACGGCTGAGTTACAGTCAAAGTCGCTCGACCGCTGGATCATCCGATCACTGCTTTACTAGCAGAAGCCTTTTAAATGACGGGGTGTAGGCCTATCAGTGGGTCTCAATTTTCTTGAAACTATCAACATTATTTATAATATACATAAAACAACTAGCAATTTCGTAACATTTGTTGTACGAAGAAGTAGTGAATTTCAAAATCATATAGATGTACACTTCACACTTTGACTAATGCATGCCAGAATAAATTTAATTTCGTATTCATCAAGAAATGTGGAAAAGATCACTTTTGTGATGGCATTAGAAAAGTGTTTCGTTCACGCGTGATAAGTCACAAACACACACACATCATAACAGGCGACGGATGCATAATACAAGAATGCATAATGTATCCAGAAATGTCTGGTAAGTTCTTGAAACATAAACTCCCGTTATCAGCACGTAGACTTCGCAATGCAGCTATGACGAAGCACCGTTATACAGAACATCACACAATTTCATTCCCACTTCATACAAAGCAGGTGTAATAACCGACTGAACACACCGAAGTTAGATTTAACGTAGACTCCAAGACTAAATTTAATCCAATTCCGTTCAGTAATTTAGGAGAAGACATAAAACTATTTTAACAGATAAATACGATCTTTTCATTACGCGTTCATTTCATTCACATATTATAATTAACACAAAATGTAACTTCTACGGCTTAAATTTTAAGACACGTCCACCTGATATTGCAGGCTATTTTTATTACTAATAGTACCACTATTTGGCCTTACTCGATTGAGAAACTAATGCAAATTGTTCTTCAGCACACTTTTGCTTTCCCATCTCCGAAGGATCGGGCTTCGTTGCACTGGCTATCGTTAATTTCCCTGTTGTATTAATTAAAATCAACCAACTTTCGAACCGTGATTTCCAATTTACACCGCATACACAAAATACGCAGTTGATAACGGATAGATTTAAAAATTAAAATCCCTAACGGCTTCCTCGCCCCGCTGTTTAGAAACAAATATTTTGGAAAGTTACAATTAAAATACTGAATATTGTAAACCCCAAAAGGCAACATATTGCTTTGAATTTCTTGCGCCGCCAATGGCGAGGAAATAAGAAGCCTATGCACATTTTCATAACATCTTCTAAATTATACACAAATGTCTAGTAAAAAAAAAGCTTCTTTAGATCTGAAATGTGGTCTTCCAGGACAAAATGTGACACGGTTGTGTACTAACGTTTCGGAAGATCATAGTGCCTCCATCGTCTGCTATGAAGACGGAGACGATATGTTCCTCCGGTAAGTTGGCAACCACCTACAAGACTATACCAGAAAACAGAATCTAAATTTTCATGTTGTGAAATCCTGAAATATCACAGTTCTTATAAAAGTATAGTAATTTCCTCGTATTATAGTTCCATGCAGTCATACGTGTGGTATAAATGCACTCTGAAGAGCATACAGCAAAACTTTTGCAGTTTCCATCGCTTAATATTATCGCTGTGATTGTTGTTACTATTATTATCATCATCATCATCATGACTTACACGTTTCAGTCCTGCACTAAAGCACGTGGCATTAAAATCGTTAGAGATAACACATCCAAAATATTGGCCACAATTTATGACGACAACATTCCTTCACATGCCTCGTTCTGTATGAAAAGGCTAGCTAAATTGTTAATTATACAATTTAGTGATTAATTTCTGTATATCACTTCGAATAAAATGTATTCCATCAACAATAAATGCCATGTATAAGTTTACCTCAAAGTTTCGTGCCATTGCCGTGTTTTGATTGTAACTTATTTACAATATTTCATACAGAATTTGTGAGATTTTCATGACATAAATCCAACAAAACCGAAAGATAAATGTAGAATTCACAAGGCCACGATTTCGGCGTTCCCAGGTGTCAAAGATTGAAAACCTCATCGTGCTGCCAGCGTTATCTGCAGGGTTGAGAGACTGATAATCCAAAGTAAAAGCCAACTTTAATTTGTCTATTATTTATAAAGCCATTGTAAACTTTCACTGTAAGCTCTCTGATCTGTCTATCGGCGTAAGATCCTGCCTCATAAAAAAAGCATGTGACCTCTGGACGAACACTGGAAACACGGTTCTGATGTAAATGTAACATCACTGAAGCGAAATGTAAAAACGCTGATGCTAAAAACTGAAAGATCATATTTGCGGCGCCTCGGCATTTAACGTATACTTTGACACGACAGTGACAGGGAAACGCTCTGCTTGTCTGACCACATAATGTAGCCACAGTTACCAGAGCCTGCAAAACAGACAGACAGCTTTCTAAGTCATGGAAAGAGCCACGCTGTATCCATGCACCAGCAACGAGGATTTAATTATTTATTCATGTGATTTGCATACTGACATACTGAATCTTGAATGAGGCGGATGCGAGTTGCGCCTCTCGTGGTCTTCCTCTTAAATAAATAGTTGCGGATAGCAACAGAAACTCCGTCTGTTTTGCACACTTCTCGTTAACGCGCAGTGTAGCTCAGACTGAAAAAGCCCCCTTATTGTTTCTTTTACACTGATATGAGAAAATTTTATCATCAGATACCAACAGTAATGTTCCGTCTCTTTCCATCGAAAGCATCAAATTAAAAATCTAACCAATTTTTGAATAATACCCGCAAAATTTAATGACGTTACTGGATAAATCAGGCATCTAAAAAGCGACCAAAATTTGGTAAACCGATATATAAATAGAGAATAATTTATTTGTAGACATTTGGTGATTTGTATGGACTGCAATTACTAAGGATGTTTATAAGTAGTTTTTTGAATTGTATAATGTTGCTAGGGTCATTGCTACTCACGAAGGAAAAAAACAGACACAAATGGTATGAGTATAATTGTTTTAAAAAAGTCAGCATTTAACAAAGAGAACACAACCGGTAAAAATGTAAGTTTAAGTTTGTGGCGTGTGGAAAAAAAAAATGAAAAACGCATGCAAAAACGTTGGTCGCCATTCCTCAACGGAAGATACCACTGTAATGACCTAGTTTTAAACGGGAGGGCAGGATTCAGATGCAGCCCTATCAGGGAGTTTTGTAAACAAGACGATGAACTTTCTGAATGTATAAATGCACGAGCTGCTGTCCAAAACAAAGAGCTTTATTACAGTCACGTAAACATTACTGAAATAAATGTGAGAATACGCACCAGATAATTATATTTCTTTGCACCTATTTTATTAAATTTTCAACAGTGTTTAAGAGCATTATTTTAAGCAAGTGCTTTAAAGATGTTCAGAAAGTCTTTTTGACTTTGTGTGTTTAAGCTGTCATACGCCCACACGTTTTACTTGGATTATTAAATACAAAGCGGTAGATTCAACATAGCGGCACCCAATAAAACTAGAGTTGAATAAGATGACATAAATAAAGCGATATGAATAAGAAGCAACCAATACTTAATGGTATACACAAATCCTTCCGACAGCGGTTTCCACACAAGTAATACCACTTTGTCATTTACAATCTCCATGTTAACGAAATGTTGGCAAAGATATGACATCCCAAACCTGTGCACAAATATGTTTTGAGAGGAACACAAAATAATTCAAATGTGTTAAAATTATATGTAGTTAAACGTAAAAAGTTATGTAATTAGAAACGAATATGTAGATTTGTTGCCGAGGAAAATACTTGTGTCTAGAACACGCTACAAGCATTTTTCGTTGCTAACTATGTGTAAAGACTAATATCAGAAGCCGTGGTTCAAGTGCTTTTGCAAAGTTGTGTACGTCCTCCACTAACAAGAGGAAATGCGTGCGTTGACTCGTTTAAATGTAAGCAAATGTTAAGACAGAAATTTACATTTCTTATATCAGACAAGAGAACTCAGTCCTTACAAACAATCCATGCGAGAAGCGTAATTAACTCAGAGCCTGAGAAACAAGGTTGTGAAAGCCAATTCTTGTAGTATATAATATTAATCGAATTTTCATGAATATGGATGGCGATATTGAAGTTTTAGCGCTGTTTGTTATAATCTAATACTAATACCGACATCGACATTGGTTATTCTTGACAGAAATTTACTTTGCAGCTTCTACTTTGAGGTTGTATGTGTAAGGATACTGTAGTTTCGCAAGTATAATTAAATTTTCTTAAACACATTCAAATTACGTGCAACAGCGGCCTACGTACAAGATAGGGAGGTACAGATTCAACGTATAAATCGGCTAAGCATACTAATGGAAGAAAGCGCCTTTAGACAAACTGCTGAAAGCGATCAACATTACACATGTTGATCGCATAAGGCGAATTATGTTATGAAACAAGTCTCTGTAATGTGTCGTAACACAATGCCCTCCATTACCTGCTTAATTTCAATCTCTCTCTCTCTCTCTCTCTTTCTCCTCAAATGGAAGAAGATGATTTAATGTGTTGCGTCATTTTCTGATCACACTGTATAAATAAAAAAACTTTTAACACACCTGCAGAATATTACAGAAAAATATACAATAAAAGAGAGATAAAAGAAACTAAGAAATAAATAACAAATAAAAAAAACATTAACGAAAAAGATAGAAGGAAATAATAGAATGGGAAGAAGGAGAACGAGCATAAAGAGAAAAGAAGTGGCAATGGACCTCAGTGCTGCATTGCTGCATCTACAAATAAGTACAGTTGAATTACGAGTCGTGACGCAACACATTTGGTGAAGACGACTTGATCTACGGCTTATTCAGATTGCGCGCGTGCACTGGTCGGTGCACATCAAAGGCGATGCAAGCCCTCCCTCTTTGGAATAAAAGAAATAAAACTTAAACTTGTTCTTGCCCTCCCCCCCCCCCCCCATGTAACAAATACTGAACCAAAACCAGCACACTGGCATAATTATGAACATTATTCATTATTTCCGTAAAATTTGAAGCAGCAACTGTTTACAGCTCAGACCTTGCGTGTCAGGCTTGAAGTCTGTATATTCTTTTTACGGACGCTTCATAAAATGTCTAAAAAAAATGGAAGTGTGTGGTGTGAGGGGGGGGGGAGGTAGCTTGTTAACTATAATTCTAGATTCGAATGGAGTGGATGAACTTTTATAAGACTGAAACATCTTAATTCTGGTTATGACGTCTCTTATGGCAGGTGTCTTATTATTATTACAGCCATTTTCATTGTGTTTTTGAAAACCCCTCACATTCTCAACCATCGACATTATCTTTGAGAAGACGTGAGGATTGCATGAGGTAACAGAAGTGGCTTAGAGCTTTCGAAAATTATAGTAGATATCTACCTGTTGTATTCCCTCCTTCCCCTCAATAAGACTTTGTACTGCAGAATACATCTTCTAACAACATGGAGTCCTAGAAGTCTTAAGTCATTTGTGACACCTATTCTCCATTTGAAACAATTCAGTGGCTACAGGCTCAGAAAAGTTATAGCCTTCAACATCCGCATCACGTCCAGAAACAGAGGTATCAACAGTCAATGGGCGTACGATATCAAATCACCTCGTCGAATTCAGTCCAGTCCGCAAGATTTATATTTCACTCAAGAAGAGACTGAAACAAAGTGTAACTGTTCTAAAGTAACAGGAAGATATCAAGATATGGAAGGCAGGTGACGAGAAGGGTCAAAAGAGAAATATTTCCAGATGAGAGTTACAAAGACAAAGATTAAGCAAAGAACGTTATCTGAGGAAATTTCCCAAGAGTAAGAATACACTGACGACATCAACATTTGTTGTGAAAATCGAGAGCAGATAGAACTATAGCCGGTTGGATGCAATGTGTAAAATTCAGAAGGTGGTTGCAAGAAACCTGCATTGCGCTTTGCAACTCAGGCAGATGGGAGAATAAGGAAAAAAGCAGTTAGAAAGGAACAGAAAGAATGAAGAGGCATTTTGCGTCATCTCCCTCGCACCTTTGAAGGAAACTGCAGAAACTAAATATTTTTTACTGCAATCAAAATCCTTTAATATTTTAGTTAAGTAGGATAGATTTTGTGCTCAAAGCGAAACAGTTATTGTTCAACTGTTGCCTTTAAACACACTCCATTTCAAATTTGTTTTGATGTATTTTATTTAGAGAATCGCGTTACCTCTCCCACATTTAATCTATCGGAAACAGATAAATTGTTTTTTAGCGTATTATAATGTACATTCGGGTATTCTGTTGGAGGTGAAAGGCGGGGCTGTAGCCTTTGAGGATGACACTGAATCTAAACATACAATAAACCTTATTAGAATAATCTACCGGAAAAAAGGTAAAAGAAGAATTTTCGTTCAGGAAACAAGCAACAAACTGCGAAACAATTTTCAACAATTTTAAACAACCGGCGCCAATTATTCTCAAATTATCTTCGTCTACAATGTGTTTCCGCCACTTAATCCCTTCTGTGTAAGTGGAACGTAAATTTGTATTTGCTCTGTTCTGCCTGTAGGGATGACGGATGAGATAATTAACAGTAAACACCGAAGTTATTAAGGTTAAGAAAACAATTCTACTCATAACATTATCACGTGCACCATCCGAGCACACAGTCCCTGACTTACATCGTGGATGTACTTGGGTACACCCTCGGACGGAGCGCAATTTCTCACGACTTGCATAGATTTCTTCCTTCTCTCCAATCGAATATCTTGCACGTGTGCGTTAATACGTCACGTCAACTTCCTTTCAGTTCTTCCCAATTTACCGAACAAACTTGCCGCCTCATTCAAGGCTAAAGCCTGCAGTGGACGGAGAGGATTAGATTAACTAAAGAAGCCGCAGATGAGTCAGTCTAATGACTACGAGGTGGACGAATGGAGTCCGATTCCTAGCAGAAGCAGACAATTATTCTTTAAGCCTTTGCGTCCGGAACGGCTCTGTGCCCCAGCCAACATCCTATCTAATGGGAACCGGGGTCCCTTCCTCAGGAGTAAAGTGACCAGGGCGTGAAGCTGCCCATTTTCCTCCATCCAGTGTCCAGGTCATTTCCCCATTCGGCTTCACCGCTCGGTACTTAATAAGTACAATAAACAATATTACCTTTTAACCGCGATACTGTGGTCTTGTAATAATTTGCCAGTGTTCAAGAATTTGCTTCTAATAATTACAACATCAATATCAAGAATAGACAATAGATAAAACTTTACAAATATTGATACTTATGGGAAGTGAGTTCACGCAGCAGAGAAAACAATAATTCACCGTTTATACTAATTTTTCAAGGCACTGAGACGTAGTATTGGTTCATCACCCAATCACAAAATCGTGCCAATAAATTTCCATCCGAGCCAGTTGAAACCACTTCTCCTCCACAGGGCCTACATGTACTAACACCCTTTTTTAACATCTACCTGTCAACTAAGATTTGTCTTCTCAAAGAAATCTCCTGCAGAGACCTCGCTTGATAAACCTTCCGCAGAATGGTATGCAGCAGTGGAAGGGGCGCAGCGTCTTGATGAAGTCATTATGTTGTGATACCCAACCGCGCGAGCGAGCGTCCGTGTGGCGACAGGTGCCTCGGACCCCGCGTTGTACGACGAGGCAGATCCCCTGTTGACCTTCACGAGGCTCACCCAGACCAATAATTTGAACTTTATAACGCCATTGTAGTTCACAGACGTGGCCGACAGAATGTTGCTTCACCAGATCCATTCCACAGCAAGGAGGCTTGGACTAGTGGAGAAATACATCTATAGACTACTAGATCCTGCAGTTGGCATTTTTTTATTTGTTTTTTTCTCCTGTTACTAGAGGGCGACAGGATACAGTAACCACATTGTTCACACATCCAGCCTGTTCTGGGTGCAATTACAAGTTTTAAATGTAAGACAGTAGAGAATATAACACAGAGAGAGACATGATTTTGAGTGTTGTTTTACATCGTCTGTTCGCATCTCCGAAACTACTAGACGGATACCGGTTAGGTTTGATATCTTTATCCCACACGGAACGTGTGTGGTAAATTTAAATTAAAATTTAAAGCCGCTTATATTTCACATGTTTAAATTTGTCCAATTTATTAAACTCGACTCTTCAAAGAATAAATAAAGTTAGAAGACTGTGAAAATAAGGTAACAATTTTTGTAAATTTCTTATCGAAACTCACCTGATAGCATTCTGCGTGCTTGGGTGAGTCGAAGATAACCGATATGACCTATGAGGAGATACAAAAGAAAAACATTGCGATGTTCTTCGAAATATGATAAATAAACATTTACTACAACGAACTAAAATATTTCTGTCACTGATTTCCAGCTGGATGACCGAGAAAAAAACATTTCTTACATCTGTATATATCATGTAATGGTAATGTCTAAATGAAAGAAATAAGATATACTGTTCCAATCTTTCTTAGTGGTGTAAATATTTATGAACATTGAGCATGTAAGTAGGTTGGCTATGTTTACGTTCAGTTGTCAGCGCCAGTTTCAGAGTTACTCCATCCGCACGTGCAACGTGTTTCCTATCATCTTCAGCATTAACGAACTCTCTTAGTACTTATAAATATTTTTAACTCTTCAATTATACGATTTAAAGTGAACTGCCGCCATAATAAGAAAAATCTGCTTCACAATCCAGTGCATTCAGAGATGTTTAACAACAAATAATTTACTCGTAAACTTTCCCACGTCGACTTTAACCACTGATCTTCAACAGAGTGACGTCCACTGAGCATGCCATATCACCAAAAGTTTTGTCAGAGGGTGCTGTGGGATGTTTTCGCTGGGTGCAAAATATTTTAAAAGCAATTCCGTGAAATTCGAAAATGTCGTGTCCCTCACAAGCTCGTAAAAATAACGTCTCGGGAAGCGAATCATATTTTTCTAAAGTTGCATTAGATCAACGACCCGACGTCTGGGTGAATCTGCACTCACCAATAGCAAAGTTAACTATGATTAATCTACGAGGGTCGCTCATTAAGTAATGCCCCACATTTTTTTCCTCAGAACATATTTATTCAAGATGGCTCAAATTTAGTGACAATATAAATTAATGTTTCCTTTACACATACTATTTTTCCACATAGTCCCCATCAACTTGTACGGTTTTACGCCAGCGTAGAACAAGTGCATGCATGCCTTGCCGGTACCAGCTCTTGTCCTGTGCACGTAGCCATGTCCTCACTGCTTGAATAACGCTCTCGTCATCTTCAAACCTTGTTCCGCGGATAGCATCTTTAAGTGGCCCAAAGAGATGGAGTCGGAGGGTGGATGGGGCAGCACCGTTCAACCAAATTTGGTGATTTCTTCCCGGGTTCTCGGACTTGTGTAAGGGCGTGCATTGTCATGCAGGAGCAAAATTTCTGCTGGATGCTTGTGAGGCCGAACTCGTCGGAAACGCTTCTTGAGGGTTTCCAGGGTCATAATGTACGCGTCTGAATTGATGGTCACACCTCTTGGCATCACATCCACAAGAATGACCCCATCACTGTCCCAAAAGACAGTCATCATGACTTTTCCGGCGGAGGGAGTTGTCTTGAATTTCTTCTTTCTCGGTGATAGAGGATGATGCCACTCCATCGACTGCCTTTTTGTCTCCGGCTCAAAGTGGTGTATCCAGGTTTCTTCACCTGTAATGATCCGGGACTGAAAGATCTCTCCCTCAGCATCAAAACGCTCCAACAATTCAGAAGAAATCGTTTTCCTTTGAATCCTGTGGTCTGCTGTGAGACTTCGTGGAACCCATCTTGCGCACACCTTCGAATATGCGAGAGCCTGGATAATTGCAATCACACTTCCATTGCTGACTGAAAGCTGTTGGGCCAATTGTCGAGTTGTGATGCGCCGATCCTCACGAATAATGGCATCCGCGCGGTTCAACATGTCTGGAGTGGTGGCTGTGGCAGGACGCCCAGAGCGCGGCAGATCACGGAGCTCGGTTTCTTCACTTCCTGAAGCTTTAACTCTCTTAGCCCAGCGACCAACGGTGCTCCTATCGACTGCACAGCTTCCATACACAGCACACAAACGTTTATGAATGTTCACCACAGTTTCTTTTTCAGCAAAAAAGAATTCAATTACAGCTCGTTGCTTGTAACGAGAGTCGTTCACAGACGCCATTTTAACAGTTCACTACAGCTCCGCTATCGGTTTGAATCATTTGAAACTCCGTACACGAACGCGGGAAACATCAAATCTCAAGCATGTAAAAGTACACTTTTCTATCTTCATTATTGGCTGAGAAAAAAAATGTGGGGCATTACTTAATGAGCGACCCTCGTATTTTATCGACGTTGTTCAGCTACAAGGGCTATGTCATGTCGAATGGTACACAATAATGACCCTGAACGAAGACTGTATAAAGATCTGAAAGGAGAGAGTCCTGATATAGTTCAAGGTAATAACGGTGCACTCGTCTGTAGAGGTACGAACCCACAACAAACCTGAGCAAGAAAGTCGGTAACCGGTTACAACTAAAATATAACAACTTTAATCTCAGCGTAAAGCAAAACACCAATTTCATGTTCCGGCTGCCTTTGTAACATACCCAGACGTAACTCAATTAGGATTATCGAGTAGGCCAACTCTGTCTCTGAAGGAATAAAGAGAGTCGTTAAATGAACAATATATTCAATACATTTACACGTGGATAGAATATAATAATATTAGCAAATGGAACGATTATCAGGTGCACAAATTAAGTAATCAAACATAGGATATTTCCACACTGTTTGCGAATATGACGACCAGAATTAATATTATTATTATTACACAGCACTGAAGCACATTATTCTCAGGGATCTAATCGCCTTAAAGAATTCGGTAGAATTTCAATTGACAACGATGTTTACTTCTTTTGAAGCCCAGTACTCTTGGCGTATAATTTTCAACATGTACATTCCACTGTTCGTAATGGAAAGGTTTATGACTTAGCTCTGTCAGCCCCGGGTGTAGGGTCGTGAGACAGGTGATCGAGTTTACAAGACGACGTCTTGTCTTCGCCTGCAGGAACATTCGTTAAAAAGGTTTTGTCTTGACTGATGATGCTGTCTTGTTTTCCAGTCTCTCATTCGCTCTGTATTTTAATAATATTCTCATCAGCTAATCTAGTTTCTCGAAGCTATGGTACAGCCTCATCTTAGATTCTCGGCATGTCAGAAAGTTCTGTATTCAGAACATCATAATTACACTCTTAATTGCATTTTCTTTCTGCAAAATTAATAATTTGTGGGTTAACTGAGCAAAAGTTAAACTAAATTTTTGTATTCGGAGATAATAAATTATTTAATAAATTGTTAAATGTCTTGTTTGTCCGACTTCGGTTATCAAAACGTTGTCTACAGCGAAGACTTTACATACAACAGTTCGTGAAGTGACTCAGTGGGGAAAACAACCATCGACAATAATAATAAATAAAATTGACGTCTCACATTCTGGTATTTAGATTTGTGTTATTATGTTATAATTAACATAATCTTCGTCCACATTATTCTTCTCCAACTGGCTTCCCATTCAAATCCATGATATATTACGCCTTTCTCAGGTAATGTTAAACAAGTTATTAAATTAATTCCAGCAATATTTACCTAAGCTTACAATATATTGCAACATGTTTACATTTACCCGATATATGTTACAAAACTGTATATAGCACAACATTAATAAGGAATAAGTGTCCAAAATATTTAAATAAAATAAAATAAAAGAATATCATATCCTAAGAAGTGTTTTTTTTTACAAGGAGAAATCTTAAATTAAATTGAAAGACCAACGACAGGGAAGGCTATGGGGGCAATGGAATCGTACCTCGACCAAAACTGTTTAGATGTTTAGGTAGAAGACGGAAACAAAACTATATAAATTTTCTTATGAGATCTACCTTACTTATACCCAGTCATTTCAGTCAAATGCCACGACTGTACCAGTCTTTCTTCTTTTGCTACGCATCGAAAAATCAATAATCTTCTAAATCGTGGAACTACAAAAGTGGAAGACGGAACTGTGTAAAAAATATTAAAAGAAACATTTTGATATTGCTTTCTCAGCTCTTTTAATACCACCAGCTGAAGGCATGAGATGTGAAATTACAAATCACTTGCCAAGACTCTAGGGACAAGAGTGTAGCAGAGTTTACGTGGATCTTGACCTTTGACACTTCATGGTGGTTAGTAGAATGCGTAACAACCAGCTACATTCTAAATGCAGCTAGGGACATTCTACTGCATCTTTGCCTCAGTGTCAAGGGCCCCGTTTGCGATAACACAGTGTGGAAAAGTTGGACAACCTTTATAATTCACACGCTGCTTCTTACACCCCCAACGTATTTGGACAAAAGGAGCTAATTGATATTTATACCATTATTCTAAAAAGGTTTTAAAAAAATAAGCTTCTTGAATGTAGAAGACGTGCGTCTAGAACAATGAAGAACATTCACAATTCCTCCAATAAACATTTTAATTATTCAGCTTAGAGAATACCAACAGCAGTTCATTTCCGTTTTAAAGACATTTTGTTTGTTCATATTCGATCCGAATCAGATTTGTACGGGACATTACGTCAAAGGTTTGTTCAGGGTTGTTTAGGGGGGCTGCAAACCAACAGGGGGCCCCAGCCGACCTTAAATCCGCAACCCGGTTTGTTCTACGAACGCGCTACGTAATTATATCGTACGTCGTTAAGCCACGGAAATTTAGTCGCCCTAATTCCACGTCCAGCGTCTTTAATCACCATTAATGGGACACAAACGGGCATTTAATGTCGTAGTGTGTTGTGCAGATTTGTAAGTGTGAGCACGTAGGACTGTCACCAGGCTAAAACATCAAACATTTTACGTAATTCGCCTTATTATACGTCCCAAGACATTAATAACACTGCCTTAAACTTTGTTCAATTTCACCGAAGAATCGGCATGAATATAATAAAATATACAAAATAATCGAAAAATCAAGCTTTATTTTTAAAAGTCACACTCCATGAACCAATTGATTTATCAAGATTATGCTTTTAAATTTAAAAGAAGAATCTCAGAAGTTTACGAATAATTTTCAACGTCACTTCAACCTAGGCCTTATTTATCGTTCGGCGAATGTCAAAGCATTATTCAATAAATGGTCACAAATGTCCCCTTCCCTTACACCGTTAACACACTGCGATCAAATCTAATCGCGTTTTCAGTGGAAATATTGCATCACCCGAAATTTAAATAAAATATTTTTGTCTGAAAAATTAGCAAGAATTTTTAATGACTTATGTAGCGATCTGGCAACAGTTTATTTATTACGTTTTTTAAAAAAATTCTATTAACCGATTATAATGCATATAAAAATTTCGATTAATTTTAAATATTAATATTTAAGCGTAATTTATTAACATATTCGTGTTAACAAATACTAAACCAGATTAAATCCGCTCAATATATAGAATAACTTACGTGCATATAGACCAAACTTGGCACAATATTTATATATGACGAATAAGAAACAAATAACCCACACACTCTCTGCATACAGTTCATAACAGTGGTCTCATTAAATGGTGGTGTAGCAATTCAGTGGATCTAAACAATTATATTCATAAGATTTCTCAAAAATATTAAACAACAGACAATCTTCGTGTTCAGAGAGCGCAGAACGGATCTCTCGTATCCAGATAGGACATCTTTGGACGTGTAATGGCTTGTCTTGAGGCTCCTCCACTCACAACACCAAAATGGATGAGAACGAGTACACAGGCCTCTATATGCATATAAAACATAACATGCGTGTTACCTAATTTCATGTAATTACCACGCCACCCTGCCCTCAATTGTTTCAGCTGAAGCGAGTTGCTTCGGAAAATGGCGGCAGGCTACATGTCGTGCAGTAAATAACACGAAAAGACAATGGAAGCCGCCACCCAGCAGTTAGTAGATGCACAATTATTTGTATAATATTCTAGTCACTCTCTCATCTACTACAATGACGACTTCATTAGTAATTGACAGGTATAATGTTTTAGTTTTGTGTAAAGTTTTTATAAGCACAGACGCCTAATGAAGGCAAAAAACTCACGTTAATTAAAACGTAAAGTAAAATAAAAATAAAGTGAACGTCCTCATAAATAAAAATGGAAAGATTTAGTACGACGTAAGGCCCTACGAGAAAATAAAGAAATAAGAATCTAAAATTATAGCGTGAAAATAATCATTAAAATATGTCGACTGACAGTCTTAATATTATATACGCTTGTGAACATTCATAAAATCTTTAAAACTCAAACGGCATGAGACATTTGTAAAACAAGATGAGAATATTTAGGCCTATAGACAAGTAAATTACACACAAATCTGTAAATAACATTTACGACTACGCAGGTCTACAGGTAACTGGCATATAAGTCGCTTTTCCGGTGATAAAACACGATAAAGAGGCATGGAAATGAAATGTTAACAATTCGCAAATGCTCGGATTGGACATCACAACTCGCTGTAAGGAATTAGAGGAGACGTGGTATTTTATATTGTCCTGATATACAAAATTACGAAACTACAAACAGAAGTGGCTTCAACACGCACAGAGAATTAAAGACAACAATTCCGAAAGCGATCATTCCGTTTAAAACTCGGCACAGAAGGATTGTAGCAAGACCAAAAAATAAACAGTATTTCCGACAAGTTGGTTGTCGCATAGGCCTTCAAGAACGAAAAATGATTTTTAAAGAAAGCTAATAATCAGTCAAGAAACATTTGAATAAAAATTTTCTTGGATATTATCCATCGTCTAGTAAAATATAAAATATAAAACGTAAAACGACGTTTCGGAGATGGGACTCTATCTCCGTCTTCAGGTTCCTACACAGTTGGGCCCACTAGATAGAGCTAATCCCTATCTCCGGACAAAGTAGGGTTAGCTCTATCTAGTGGGCCCAACTGTGTAGGAACCTGTAGACGGAGACAGAGTCCCATCTCCGAAACGTCGTTTTACGTTTTATATTTTATATTTTACTAGACGATGGATAATATCCAAGGAAATTTTTATTCAAATGACTCTTCACCATCGTCAAGAAGTTTTAGATTTGATAGTCAAGAAATATATTTGTTATACACGTACAGCAACAATTTCCAAGGAAAATTTAATTAATGATATAAAATATCAGAAGCAACCAAATTTAATGTTGTATCAAGTCTCTGTATTTCTTTCACTTGAATGAACTCAGCACCAAAACAATTTCTTACATGCACAGTAGAACATCATCATCAAAACGTCATTTAAAACTAATAAGTGTACAGAATAAGTTTTTGTTCATGAATCTGACAATGACAGATTTTTGCATCAGAGCTCTGTTTGCCTGGCAGTGGCTTTCTTTTACTCGTACGTCATTCCCAGATTTTTTAAAATGGCATATCTAAATAAAGAAAACAATTATGGTTCGGTTCATCGTTGTCGAAATGTAGATATTACTTAATTAAAATTCATGGCTAGGTTTAGCGTAATCTGACTTCGAAATTTAAACAGTAACAAGGCGAATGCATTCGCTTATCGTCCACGCTGTGAGACAAAAGGAGAGATACCATGGAATGGTCTAGCAATCGTAATGTTTGACTTCCGTGTTCGGCACCGGATGTTACGGCGCCATGAATGCGCCTTAATAACTTAATCACCTCTGTGTATCTTTTCTGGGAGTGAAGCTTAATTAAGTTGGAGTAGTTTCTTAGCAACACATGCGTGATTCCAGTATCCCATTTCACCGTCTGTGAACAATATGCGGTAATATTTATTCACTTTTGCATGTAGCAGAAAGAAACAATATAAACTTTGTCTGAAACGTCAATAAACACTTCGTTATTGCAAATTTCCGATTCATTTGGACTGATTTATTCTTGTGTTATTTAACTACGCTGAACACTCGTTCATGGCCGATTCTTGAGGCATTTAACGATGAATTTCAACTGCATGGATTGAATGTCAAGTTGGTTTTGACTGATGAATTGGAAAAAGGAAGGGAAGGAAGATTCCGTGGTCTCTTTTAAAGAGCTATTCCAGAATTTACCTCAAGTAACTTCGTAAAATTCCCCCAAAAAACTACACAGCCATGATTACTGTTGTAGGATCCAAGAATAAATGAGATATTGTCGCAAATATAAAGCAGAAGTGGCTGAATGACATTTGTAAATGATTGGTTTCCCAGGACTTCGACCCCAAATTTTTTCAAACTTCCTTTGTGATACGCATAAAATTAAATAATATATAATTTGAAACAATTTCTTTAGACAAGTTACGTGTTCACATATTTAATAATCATCCTGTGTGAAGCCCGATAGCAGTGTTTATAGCATAATCTGTCTCGTTACATGCAACTTGTGTTACAGTAGCAGGTCCAACCCCCACAACCAACAGTCGCCTTCGGGCAACTGAAAATTACAGTCTCGACCCTCCAGGTCAGTTCGTACCTGTGCCGTGTCGGGAGCAGTGTGCAGGGCGGAGCCTTCGACCAGCTCGCTAGGTGGAAAAGTCCACACCCAAACTGCATTTATTTTTATGACTAACACATTAAGCAATCAATAAAGCAAGCGACTAACTTCATTATCTAAACACACGAGTTTCCGACTAAATAATCTTCTAACCAAGACTTCCATCAAAATTATAGGAGATGAAATTGCGCGCGCACCTCCTACAAACTGATATTTGCCGATTTTCCTCAGATGTTTCTTATGCAATAAATTATTGAGAATTATCATCGTATAAAAGTGTTTCTGTCAAATAATGCCACAAACCACATCTGTCTTTGGGTAAGTTAATTCTATGTGGAGACGTAAAAACTTAAAGCAATTTTATTTTACCTCAGAAATGACGTTCGCACCACTGAAAAATATTGCTGATCCAACATGAACGTCTCACTTGAATCTGCTTGGTTTGCTTTGTCGTTTGAGTAAAATAAAACACGTCCTATTTAAAACGCAAAACAATCGCATTACTATCGATAGGTCGCTGTTTACGACAGTCTGAAATCCTGGCCTGAAACAGTTCGTTATCCAGTCTTCAACTTTCGCACGGAAAACAAGGAAATCCCGATTCTGTCAAACATTCTCTTCGACCCATAAAAACTGCATTTACTTACTTCCGGTCGGGGCAGTGTCGAGTGCCTGGATATATCTTGTTTCATATGCAAATCAGGCCACATTTGAGCATCACGTATTAAAAGCATTCTAATAAAATCATAACATGAAGCTAAAAGCTAAAAAAGATTGTAACACCTTACGTTTATTTTTATTTATTAGTTTCGGAGGTTCCATTGCAGACGGAAGGGGGCCATTATTTTATCTTATACCACAGTTTTCGTAATCATATCTCCAGGGGAAAATTCTGTGCTATGTAAGAACTTCAGAAGAAGGCAGCTGTCTGATTCTGCTCCAGAGTGCACCATTAAAAACCCATCGACTATGTAGCTATGGTTTAAGATCATATTTCTTACTGGGTGTGGCTGGGTTGAGTCCCTAAAGGCTGACAGCTCTGACTGTTTTAAGAACGTCTTCATCGCAGGCAAGGTGATAGCCAACCTCCACACGTACATTTCCTCGGAGGATTACAGGGCTGGTTGGCCACCGACTTTTGTGAAGCTGGATGTTATACTTTTCCATTGCCTTAATGTATACCCCCTTAAGGTGCTATGACGTAGTTTTCCACATTCTGAACCACTCTGTTCTTTAATGAGTAGAAATATGTACCAAATGAACAATTTGTTTGCAAATACTTCAATTTTAATTATTTCCCTGTGTGCCTAATGTTACGGCGTGATATATTTCACACCTACGCCTCAGAAAAACAATCACGATCATACAAATTTTCCAAATTACAACAAAATATTTTTGATTTTGATATTCAATATTTTATGACACTTTAGCACGCACCTTACACTCACCTCACGTTATTTACCAAGCCAAAAACGAAAGGAACGTCTATGAATACAGCCGGTGAAACAGACCCATTTTCGGAAGCCAGACGTAATTCCTTTTCGCCTTCCAGCCGGGTGGGAGGAGGGGTCATAATGGGAGGTCAACAGACCAATATAAAGTTCTATAGGTGACCAGGTGGCAAAATATTCAACGCCTCCTAATAAAGATAACAGAATTATATCGTATAGCATATTTTAAAATATCCTTTGTCTTATAAGATTTCATGTCAAGTAGTAGTTCTTAAAAATGGATTAGGAAAGTAATTTTTATAGCATGTGGTTCATACATGATCGTATCCCCCCCCCCCCCCCCAGGTTTTAGCCTTGTTATGTAAAGTGTCCAGAACATCTGCAGCAACTGTGGGATAGGCCGAGGAGGACGCACGGCGTGACCCTCAAGCTCGCCTAATTTGTATTCTGTGGATTTCTATGTATTGGGACACTTAGAAGTCCTTGTTTATGCGCCTGCTGTCAACGACGTACAAACTCTTCAGCAGTTCATTGTGAACAGCTGACACAATGTAAATAGAACTACCGTCACATTTGTCTCCCTGGTAGCGCAGATTCTTTGTCATAGAAATTGTATCCCTCGTTTAATAGTTACAAAAACTTCCTAAGACAAAAATTCTTACTTATATCGAGTAAGGAACATGTGTTTTTCTGACTACCAGAGATTCACTACGTAGCAGACCAGGCGACTAGTTCTTTAAGAAATCTCAGTGTTCGTAACGATCAAATTTGGGAACATCACTACACGGAGTACTTTACCAGGCGGTACCTCGAAAAGGAAGCGAAGACTCATGTTCATGCAAAATTTACTTATCGTTTTGTTATGTATAAATCACCCCCCCCCCCCCCAAAAAAAAAAAGAAGATAAACGACAATGTGTTTATTGTAGACATTCAGATTGTAAAGAAATATTTTCTATATGTGCAAAAGACAAACATGGAAATATGAAAATAATTTTTTTTTACATATTCCGTAAGTAATTATCTTTTAGACATGTTTAAACATCCACAACATATAGAATCTTAGGTTTTTAAATTAATTTATCTTTACAACTCACTGATCAATTATTAAAACAATACGCCTTTGACATTCATGCTTTTATCAGGTATTTGCATACGTATTCGTCACGAAATAAACTCCGAAATCATGCATAAGTAGTCTGAAGAACATATAGAGGTGTAAAGAATTTTTTCTAAGCAGACTTGTTCATGCTTCTATTTCAGAATGTTTCATTATTACTACCGCATACGTGCTACAACCCCCCTGTAGACCTTAGACTTTCATTAGAATTTTTTTGCCAGTTTCCAAAACCTTTTTCGACATTTGGTAGGACTGCTTTGGGCGGTAGTCAGATAATCACAAGGCATTGTAGGTTTTACTCGTAACAAAATTAAAACTACGCCGTATAATGAACACTCTCTCACATGTGAAAACAAAGAATTTAATGGGTAAGATACTGCAATGTGCTAATCTGATTACAGTAACTACCTCGGTACAAACTGGTCGCAACCAGAGAGAGTTCGTAACTTCGCGGTGGTCACCACGGTCTGGGCGGTCCATACTTCCATCCTGTTCCCTCTTGTACATTCTCTACCTTACAGAGCAGGTATAAAGATAATAACAGCAGAAGCAATTGGGAGGGGGGGGGGAGAGGTGAAACAAGCCGCTAGTTCACATCTTAAACCCAATCAGCCTCGTGGCTCAACCAGATGAATGCACACATTTCAACTACATTATCATGGGTGTGCTGAAGTAACGTCTACACGCTTACCTACATGGAAGAAAGAGATGATATATGGGTTTTCTTACACATCAAAATAAAAGTAAATTATAAAACACGTATATTCATGGCGAAGTGTATTTGTGTTTGGTCTTCGAGTCTCTCAGCACTATGACGTAGTACGAAATGCAAGACCATTCTTTGTATATACCTGGAAATATAAGTTGAAATAATACGACATACGTATTTTGAGACAATTTACAAATTAGGAAATTTACGCATGACAGCTCATCACCCTGTTCAAGAAGGCAGCAAGGACCTCTGAAACGTCGGTAAACTTCTACCACACTACACGGCGTAACAACCCAGAAGACAGGCATCTTCGTATTTGACCTTCATTTGACGACAGAGAAATTCCTCACGTACTTCCTACCGCTTGCAGACAAGTCCACCCAATTTCTCAGACGGATATGATAAAATCTAAAATAAAAAGTCGTGGTTACGAAACGTCCGTTTCTTGTACAATTTTACGAAAGAATAGACCGATGTCTCTACATCCATTTCTTTCACGAAGTCGTATTAAGTACTGTAATTATATAACATTTAACAACGACTGTGACGTCCATGAAGGCAAGTAGTCGTGACCTTTTTAAGATACCATACAAACGCTCGTCAGGAGAAACTAGAGGAAATGACACAAAACGTCAGGACCATTGCAATAACTCAAAATCCGGATCGGGATATCAAAAAAAAAAAAAGGAAATGGCTGACTGTTCCACAGCGACGATGCATGCTTCTTGTTTACGAGAGTAATTAGAGTAGAATGACTCATAAAGGCTGGCGGAAATAAACTTGTTGTCTGTACAATTATTACAGCATATGTTTTGAAGATCGTAAGTTATATGTGAAACCATGTACGGATGGTATCGCTACTTGAAATTTATTTTCAAGCTAGTACGGTAAACTGACAAAAATATCCCAGGAAACATTCCAAACTGTAATCTGATGCTTTACAGTTGAAATACTAGTTCCTGCTAAAATATCTCATACATTACATTACTTTGACCATCTCTGGTGCAGGATCTGTCAGTGGTGGAACCGGCATCCCCCTGCCTGCCTGCCTGAGGCACATTACGGTTTGAAATATGTCTATCATTTCAGTAATAACTTTTGACATCTCATCCGAGCTTTATTAATAGCTCAATCTCGCAATAACAACTATTACGTATACAACAAACACACAGCGTACCGATAATAAATAAAAAAATGTCAATAACGTGTGATTTATCGATGTAGTACCGAGGTCACAATCGCTCCGTGCTGAAGTCTTCGGCTTTGAATCCAACCGCGGACATGTTTTTATATGTATTTTTTTTATTAACTTTTTGTTTATTATTATATAATCAAAATTACATTCGAACCTAAACAGCAGATCAGCTACCTCACAATCTTTGTAGTTCACCGACGAAAGAATCCCTCGGAGACGTATGTGGTAACCAAGATAGTACATGGATCTCTGATTAATTATACATATTTAAAGGTGATGGCCATAAAAGTACTTAAAAACATTAGTTAAGATGGACCAACTCTCTAAAAGATATTAACATTAATTTGAACCACTCTGCGTGATTTTATGATTCATAACTACAGAGGATTTTCCATGCGAGTTAGCAGAAGATGTCGCAACACAGCTGTTTTAAGAATTCATAGCCGAGGTCCACGTTGGGTATGGCAGACATGAATTAATTTTCAGAAGCCGGATTACCAAACTAGGATGTTTATTTCCCACGAATTTGAAAAAAAAATCTAACTATTTAAAAATAGTGTGAATGCATTATCAGGGCCGAGAGTACAACATTTAGAAACTGAACTAAGCGTTCATTTCCTTTGGTGTTTCTTTTCGGATTTCGGAGAAATTAAGTTTTTTCATCAAAACCCTACTAGGGGGGTGTATGCGACTGTCCATTCGTCCTCCGATTTAAACAATTCAACCACTTTTACAAGGAAGCATGATTTATGTTATTTATAAAATAAGTTATCGAATAGTCAAATCAAGAAGAATGGAATACACGAGGCATGTACTTGTCAGGGGAGAGATAGAAATGCACACAGAATCTGATTTGTAAAACCTGAAGAAATAGGTCATTTTATAGATGGGAGGATGCGGAAGAAGGCAGTGGCCTAATTCAAAGTGAGTCCCGGCATTTTCCTGGAGGAACTGACGACACAAAACTTTATTCAGTGTGGCCGGTGTCCGGATCCTGATTTGAACCAGAGATCACCCGAATACGAAACAGAAATACTAAATACTTGACCTGTATCGGATTTGAAATGGAGAGTATGGTCTTTCTGCAGAAATAGGTCCAGTTCATTCTGCAATGAACACATCAAGACATGACGCCGATAAAACAACTCCATTCTTATCCTTACGTTTGTGTGTGTTAATCTAATTTTCGTAGAAAGTTAAAGATTTTACAGCGTTTCGGCAAAATCATTACACATTCACACCTGAAGATGTCAACAGGAATGTTTGCCGAAACGCTTGAATTAATAACGTATTGATCTCTCACTGTTTCGAGTGATTATAAATTGAAGTTACGCGAACATAAATTTCTGAAACAGATATGGCAGGATGAAGTGAGCTGGCTTAGAATAAAGTTAGGAGCGAACTTCTTACCATGATGAGTATGAACTAATTAAAACTGGAAAGAGCGGGGGCTCAAAAGACACCCAGCTTCAGGGTTCAACCTGTGCTCATACCAAATTCTTAAAAAAAGAAAAAAAAGTTATGCTCTGAGACAAATCTGACATGTATCGTACCAAAAACCTTTTGTTCCCTTGTGATACATGAACTGTATGGCGACTCACTGTGTAACAAAGTAAAATTTGGGTAATAACTCAACGGCGAGGAGACCCGAAACTATTAAGAAGGAAATTCGGATAAATACACTTTGCAAACAGGTCCACTTATCCCATGCCACACTTTTACTTTGAAACTAATACAACGTACAGTATTTCACATCATTACACAATGACCTCTTCAGAAAAATAAATTCCGCTCTCAAGTCAACGGCGTGGGACAAAAGAATTTCGCAAGTCGTGTGTTCTTACAAAAGGAGCGTTATACTCAGAGACGTCTCTAGACAGGATTCTGACGATGACATAACACTGAGTGTATGATTCATCTCTTGGGCATTGTCCATCGTCTCAATTTCTTAAACCTCAGCATAAATAATCAATTACCCAAAACTTCGTCTATCAAATTAATATGAGGGGTTTGTATCATAAAGAACATGTGATATATTGTCTTGAAAGCACCGATTGTATTTTCAAATACAGATAAAATATGCTCCTCGTAAAATGTTAAATATATCTTTCAGTTCAACGATATTTTAGGTTCATTTGTTAGTAACTCCTACAACAGCATGCTTAAAACTACGTAGCAATGTTCGGTCGAAGTTTCATTCAATGTTCTTTCCCCCCTCCCCCCACCCTCAATTTCCATTACAATCGTCATCGGAGGTCGGTCCTCTTATCTGTTGAATATTAGACAATGCAGTCCACTGTAGTTGTCATGAAGAAGCAGACATGGTAGACATACAGGACTACATGTAACCTTTGTAGTTATCTCGTCCCAACCGACAGGAGATCCTCCCATTGCCTTCCATATCTGACAGTCAGTGACAGACTCATAATAAATGCTTCCAATATCAAACATGTCGGTTCACTTTAGGACTTAAAAAAACACAGTATTTCTGCTTATTGAGAGTCAATGCTCGGAACAAAAGAATGTGTTTTTGTTCCCGTCTACACGTCACAAACTGTCGACTCTCTTTTGTTTTTATGACAGCAGTTCATCTGTACAAGTTGCCACCCTACGGAGCCCTATTACAGCGGCAATTTATTATCTGACTGAACATTATCCTATAACTTTATTTTAACCAGAGTGTACCTGCATAAACATCGTTTGTGAAATATAGTACGAGGTGAAAAAACCTGTGTGAAGATGTGATTTTGAGGAATAATTGACATAAAATCGTACTTGTGTCACGATTAGTCGAATGATTGAGTGATCTAACTGAATGGGATCATAGGCTATTTAAATAAGAATTATAATGTAAGATTTGAGGTTTTCACAGCGGTGAGTATGAAGATTTCTGTCTTCTGGGTTGTTGCGCTGTGTAGTCTGGTCGATGTCTACCAACGTTTCAGAGGTCATACTGTCTCCGTCATCAGGCCCTGATGACGGAGGCAGTATGACCTCTGAAACGTTGGTTAACATCGACCAGACTACACAGCGCAACAACCCAGAAGACAGAAATCTTCATACTCATCGCCCTGATGATGGAGGCAGTATGACCTCTGAAACGTTGGTAAACATCGACCAGACTACACAGCGCAACAACCCAGAAGACAGAAATCTTCAAGAATTATAATGTTATTAATTATGTACAACAGCACATCGGTACGCAGGCTGAAACAGTTCTGGTTACAGAATAATCCTTTAGCTTGTTGCGATGCATAATTAAATAAAGGAAGTATTGCAGATAAATTACTTGCTGTGTGAGATTTCGTAATATGATAATGGTGATGTAATTATAAGCAGCGTGTCTGTATCAATACAATATATTAATATTGTCTTAAATATTATCTATGAATATTTCGCGGATGTATGAGAGCTAAAAAAACATTAAGAACTCAAAAAACTAGACTTAAATTGTGTAAAGTCACGACAGGATTAATAAAAAACAAATGTATTTGTAAAATTATGGAAATTCATTATATAAAGAATATGAACTAGCTCTGTCAAGTCGTAAAAATGTACAAAAATTGTAAAATATTAATTCAATAATTAAAGGAGATAATTAAAAGTATTAGCAAATATCTTCTAATTTTTCTGTTGTGTGTTGAGAACCTGCACTAGCTGAAATTTTAAATATAAATATTATTAATAATTTTTATAACTAATGCTTTATAATGGACCACATATACGCCATCTAATACAACTGTTATAAATATAATTATCATTATTATAAACACATTTATGTTAGATGGTACACAATAGAAATGGTTGAAACAGTACAACGGTATGACATCCAACTTGAATCGTAGCTTGTAGGTTGTGCCAGCCCCCTTCACATATGTAGCAGTGCTTAAAGGAAAACACCCTGTTTTACTCCCAGACATTCTTCTAAATTCATTAACTTCTATATTCTTTTTTTCATTATTTATCAAGTAAAACACTGCTTATTTCGCCCAGCCAGTCATAGACTTGACAATTTAATCTGAAAAGCTTGAATTCTACTCGGATGCAAAATTCGGGTAATTAGTAGTAATTAACTGCTGTTAGTAATTACCTGCTATTTTACTCTCATTACGAGGCCACGACTTTAAAGACCGAGGGTCCGTACGTATTCGTAATTAAGAATACTTCACACATATTTTTTACCTCTTACAATAAAAGCATATGACTAATTTCGTCTCCCTTAACACGTTTGGGCCGAATATAAATGTAGACGACAGTGTGGCGATATAAATAGGGTACTGTGCTCTTGAGAGGAGCAGATTACACTGCAAGTCCTCTGTCCCCGGCCGCAAGAAGATTGAAGGAAAGACAGCACAGTGGCGAGCTGGGACACTCGGTGACAGTGGTCATGTATCTTCTGGTAAGGGATGTCCCAGAAGTGGCAGACAAGCACTCCTTGATGGAATATTACAGGAACGAACAAGTATAATTGTTTTACTTTATCCTGCATTCAGGGAGGAATGCGTGCCTTTCAAATGCTTTCATTAATTTTATCCATTTAGCAAAACTTTCCCAATTGTATAGATCATACAGCGTAAATGATACGAAGGTTGTTAATGAGTTGGTACAGGTATAAAAAAAACTGAGATGAATGTGGAAAGAAATGTTTCTGGTCTATCACAAAGTAATACACAAACTTTTCCTAACGAAACTGGGGAAGCTCTAGAAAATGCTATTAGTCTACAGAACCATGTTATGTACTTTACTTTCTACCGCTGACTTATGCTGACTGAGCGGACTGTCTTGGGCCCAGACGCGGTCTCCCTCCCCTGGACAACTTGTCTTCCGCAAAGCAGAGTGTATTCTCAGGAGTACCAACGAACACAGTGCGTTAAAGTATAAGTGGAATAAATTGCTAGATACTAACCTAACCTATCTCCATTAGAAGATAATTCCGCATCCAATGGCAAAGCCGGGATTGGACCTTCTGGAATCACGCAACAGGTCGACTGTTTAAATGATGTGGTAATATTGGGCGCACCGAATGGATCATAATTTGAAGCGGTATGTCGTGGCCTGGGTATTAGGAAACCGGCAACTATCACGCAGAATGGTACCGAAACGTCACCACGAAGAGGAATTTGTGTTGTGTTTCGCTGTATAACGTTTTGACGGTAGCTTTTATGTTAACAAACAGATTTTTTTCAAAATAGAATTATGGTTCTGTTTAATGACAATCTAGGATTGTTTCCGAAATGTGTGAATCCTAATAGTGTGCATCTACGTTTCAACCGTATAAACTTCATATTTTAGAAATTATTACGTAATTTTCGTTTGTTCCGAGAACCGGTGGAAAGAAAATTGAGAACATTTTACTAGATTTATCAGATAAACAGAAATTCTCACTCTTGTTCATAGCAATCAGTTTTATGACTGCGTAATTGACGCAAAAATTAGGGAAAACTGTATGTATTTCCGAAGTTTTCCTGTACACATGATGTTACATTGCTTGTAAATAACATATTTACATAATGAAGTACCCGGTACACCATTTCAGATTAGCTCTATGATTATTTAATACATTACAATAAAATTCCACTCGTACCTTCGTACAGGGCGTGGCTTCCCAATACGGCGTTCAGCTCATGCATTTGGTGCAGTGACACAATAATCCCATGCAGAATACTGCAGGTCTTGCAGAAATATCTTCTTGTTGCCACAAAGACAAAGGGTCTATAACCTTTAACACCGGCCAAAGTCTGGCTGCCAACAATCACAGCTCCCCGGAGATTCGAACTGTGACAGGAATAGATGACACCACCATTTGTACAGCCTGTTCCGCAATACGTAGACAGCAACACTCACAGGGTGCTCCCAAAACTTAAAAACATGTCTGTCAAGTTATCGACAGATGTGAACTGTCTTCCGGTTCGTCTGGTATTGGGTTTAATTTCGTTGCTACAGGAAAACAGTTTTTTAAGGACGTGATATCAGCTGCTAAAGCCATTCAGCGTTAGGTATGATGAGAGAAAGTCTAAGCATATAGAAAACGTATGGGGAACCGGAAAGCGAAGATGTCGATGTTGGTCGTTTGGGTTGTAACGCCTAAAGCTAGAGGCAGTACGCTCCACCGAAACAATTATACTGATTATTTTAAAGCTCAGAAATCTAACATCGACTTACTTACAGCCGTAAGAACGACAAATCTTTTATGTAATGCACATTGGGTTTACGTTTCATTTAACCCTTTGAAGACGTAGCTCATCTAAGTAGTTCTTAAACATCAGTAGTTACTACAGCAAGGAGAAAAACTCTTACAAACAAAAATAGGTTAATGCTGTTGAATGAAATAATTTATGTTTACTTTGAAAAAATGCAGTGTTACAGACTGTTAATTCAGGTGGTACATATATTTACCACTGGGCTTTAAAGAGTTAAGCCGTTAACATTTGGAATGACACCTCGAAGTGGAAACACAGATAATCGCATGTATACGTCCATATCCTGAGACTATCTCATATCTCGTAATCCCTGTCTGAGACCAGAATTATACTCTTATTAAGAGAATTAAATCAAACCTAAGCTAGGGCAATTACAGCAGCTTGCTTCTTATTTCAGCAGATGTGAAACTAGATAAGAGGGACTCTTAATTTTGTTTCCCTTTTAAATTGTTTTGAATATATATATATATATATATATATATATATATATATATATCAACTGAGCAATTTATTCCTAAGCGCACTGCAATTACTTAACACATCCAGAGTGCTTAAAGATAAGTGGCTGGAGAAATAAGAAATCCCTACAAATCAAAATGGACAGCAATTTACGTGGAGGGTAAATGGAGTGGAAATTAATTATAAGACAAAAATGTGTGAATCCATGGCCATGATTTTCACGGTTGCAGGTTTTACCATGAGCTACCTATCATTATAAACACTTACAAATAGAATGATCTAGCTATAATTTCAGAAATATAAGGAATATTTTCCAAAAAATAAATTACGTTAAATATATTCGCTGTTGGTGATATTGATACCACAATTTCGAAGACTCCGACACTGCTCGAATTACCATTACGTAGGTCTATATGGTTTCTTCAATAGGCCTAGATCAATATAAATACAGTACATTACGCAAATTTCCGTTTTGGGGAAAAAAGCACAATTGGCTATCATACGAAATATTTTGATGTAATGACGATGATTGATGACAATTCTGTATTGTCGATAACAATAATTACATGATACAATATTTAGTGTTTTCCAGATTTGTGCAAATATGTATAGCTTGCCAGAGGGGCAGCTTGTGTGTACGTAACAAAATTTGGATCAAACTTGTTGTTTTAAAGTTAAATTTAAAATTTCACTTTTTCGCACTGAACTAAGTCTAAGACCGAGTCAAAAGGTGAGGCCTCAACTGAAAACCAAGGTCTTTAAAAGTAGACATAAGAAAGGATTCACTTCAAATAAAAACACTTCCACTCTTACAAATGTGAGAGCAAACTTTCGTGGCAGTAAGAAGAAATGGCATCCGTCAATGGACCTCAGCGAAACCAGAAAAGACAACAGGCCGGAAGAGGAAAGATCCAGGAAGCCACGATAAATCTCGCCAGCTCTTGTCTCTCACTCAGGGAAAAACAATCGCCAATCGATTGGAAATGGGGAATTTATAGGTTGTAAGATTTATACTATACAGAAAGTAGGCAGGAACTCCGCTTCCAGAATTAATGTATCGGTTTAAGGATCAATGATAAATCAAATGTCACAAGAAAGACATTCGAGATTTTTAGTGTAATTTAAGACCGAAATCGAAATGAACTGATGGCGGACACACAAAAAATAAATACATGGATCAAATTTTATTTCATTTGTCAGTTTTCTGACGTAATGGCATGATCTCGTCACGTGAATCCGCAAGTTTAAAAATGTAACGTACCCAAGCACTACACAATGAAGGCGTAAAGGTTACTTTGGAGTGAAGGTTTGGCACTGACAGTGTCAGCGGTCGTCGGGTTAACGCCTTGGATGCTTTGCCCCTGGTACTCATACAGGATACTGTGTGGATGTTAAAATCGGTCTGTACGTGATGGCGATAAGAAATACCATACACCCTTTCGGCAATAAAGTCCTGGCCATCAAGTCTGTCACTTTAATGACTCATATTTCGAATCCTATGGTCCTCAAAAAATCTTATCAAAATTTTTAAAAGTACATCTATCCATATTCGAGTAGGTCTACTCTATATGGACGATTCCTTTCCTGTCCAATAATAGTGAAATCAGTTAATAGTCATAATTTCCTTTTATCATTCACTAAACCTATTCATTGTCATTATACGGAATGTCCCGAAAGCCAAGCAGCCCGAATTTTAATAGCACACGTTTTGTTAATGCGATCAGAAACTTCAATTTTCCGTTCCAAGTGGTAAAACTGGCTTCAAGAAGCCGGTGGTCTATCGCTGTTTCTTCCTATTCGCTGCTCTTTACTCTGTTGTGTTGTAACAAGCAAAACGCCGTTTTCAACAGTGCAGCGTGTGTTAAAAACTTTAGGTTGTGTTACTTTTGGGACATGATCTATATTTTACTCATGCTACCGATGTTCACAATTTTATAAAAAATATAAGAGTAGGAGAAAAATAGACACATTATTAACGAAAACTGGAGACTCAGAAACACTCAAGAGATCTACTGTATAATGGTATTCGTTCTACGAAATTTTATTTTCTTTCGAAAAATTGGACAGTATTCCTAGGATACACCACCAAGATTCTTTATAAATGTTTCAAAGTAGATGTGCGGTAATAAAGTGGTGTTTTATTAAAATTCGGGATATGACGCCTCTGTCTGGGTAATGTGCGTCACAGACACGTCACTTGCCATTCGCTCTAAATGTTACTTTACCGGAAATGAAACATGCATAAATGTCACTAACAGATGCCCACGAAAAGTATACTGAGATGCTGGAAAAAGAAAAACTAAAGAAGTGCATATATTATGCGGCAGGAAGGAGAGACGGTGATATTTTCTTACAGAACACATAAACTCCATGTTATAACGTGGCTGGTTCAGGTAGGAGGGCGTGTGTGTACTTCTTTTGGGGCCATCAACTCCCGCATCCAATTCCCTGGTACTGCTAGCTTCGAGAACTATCCCCAGCACTTCCAAAGCACATTTTATGAGACACCGTAATGCTTCTGAGCAGTGTCCGTTCGCTCTAAATGTTATTTCCCTTTACCTCCTTTGAGTCCTAAAAAACCACCCTTCGTTCTAAGCTTCTGGTCTCCTATTTATTTTATTACGTTTTCACGGCCACCAATTCAAACAGAGGCTATTTCTAAAGCTCATGTTTCAGCAATAGTAAAATCCCTGCAGTTATGTCCACGAATATAATGCAAAGAATAATGTAGGCCTATATGAGACTGTCCTTGTCTTATAATGTAACAAGAAATTGTATCGCTGATGTGCTCTGGGTAGTGAAGTTGATTTATCAAATGGAATACAGTCCTCTTACAGAGGATCTGTGTAACAATCCGTTTTACAGAAAAGAGTTCTTAGCCTACCTACCTGCAAACAGAAGAACCGACACTTTAAGCAGCCCATGACTGCTTAAACAGTATATTCGCAGTTCCCCCTCCAAACCCATGTCTGAAGACCACTATCACCCGCAACCTGATGACCTATCATGCTGTGGTGGCAAGGGTCCACTTATAAGTAGATCCAATGGTTATAGAAAGAAATAATTAGGCCGACTACGTATGAAAATTGTAGCAAGTGGATGAAATAAATTCAGTCACAAATTAACCCATAATTCGATGAGATCTGATGTTCTCACGGCGATGAATATAAAATATAATTTTCATATTCATTCATCATATGTTCTTTGGGTGTTCTTATATTAGTTTCTGTTATAAACTGCCACTGCTCCATGGAATGAATAAATTAATTAGCAGAAACCACGGAATACAGTACAATAATACACATTATTTCCTAAAAATTACCAACTGTATGTTTCTGACACAAACCAAGATCGTCAAAAACCTGGAAATTTGTAAAAATAATGAAACAGTTCTTTTATATTCTCCATTTGCAATCCCTACTCTGCACTTGTGTGCTTCGTACGGCGTCTTTTAATTTATTCTGTCTGCTTCTTCTTCCCCAAGGTTTTCATTAAAGCCAGAAAAGCACCCTGGTTCCCAAAGACGCGTTCCAACAACTGAATGCGTCCACAGTCAGCGGTAACAGGCCGGTCCCGGCCTGTTGGCGCTCCTAATGACAATCCTCCAACTAAACTGACGAGACGAGCTGACGGGCATTATTTTGAACTTGTCTCCTTTATTCCAAGGTGCCTGTTCTTTCACTTTGAGCAGCTACTACAGCGACTTTAAAGCTGCCTTGTAGCGGTAGATGTTGTCATTAAGAAGGAATTTAGAGCCAAGTATTTCCGCACATCAACAATTTGAAATGGAACAGCTCTAATAACACATTTTAACATATGATTCATAAATTGTAAAAGTTCCGACAAAGAGAAGGTGCATGGTGTTACAAAATATTGTTCCTCCCTTCTCTTTATTAATTTGCCTTCTATCTTTCCTTCTTCGGCTCTTTCTTTCTTGCCCTTAATTTTTCCTTATTTCTGTCTTGTATTATTTTGTTCTTTCTTTCCTCGTACATTCATTTTTTCATCAGTTTCATTCCTTTCTCTTTTTGAACAGTAATGAAAAACGAAGATGTATTTCTTTGGGGTTGTTACGCCGTGCATTCTGGTAGAATTTTACCGATTAATCTGAACATCGGTAAACTTCTATCAGATTATATGGTGCAACATCCCAGGAACAGTAATCTTTATAAACGTCGCCGTGAGAACCTGAAATCCTACAAAGAGTAACAGTAAGGGAGGCGGTACTACAGCTAGTCAGCGGTCACAAAATGGACGGCCAAATTTCGATTTCAGGCAGGCGAAACACAATTTTCACCACGTCCATATTGGTTCCGGAACCCGGTCTTCTATACAGCGGGTACCGGAGACTGACAGTCACCTATGTAAAGATGTACAGAATACGTGGAACGTCATCTGCATGCCACTGTACAATCTTCACGCCGCATTTTACAAAACAGACAGCAGATATGAACTATCGATCGTGACTTGCAGGGTCTACGACTTAATATTTTTCATCATCATCGAAAGCGATCAGTCCTGTAAGCCATGTTGCTTCAAAACGCGAGGGTCAATTACAGATTGACCACGAAGATTACTCTACAAACACTGAAATATCACGCGAACCTATCTGATAGCTTCATCGTGTCTGACGCTCTCCCCTTGAAGGCTCCTAACAGTCGGCTTACAGATCACAGCTCCAGCACGTGCTGGTACTTCCGGCGGAGGGTGAACGGTCTCCCCAGCCTCAGAGGGAAGGTCCCGGAAACCGGATGTCGTCCGTCTTCTTCTCATAGAGTCCTCAGCAACGCCGAGATCTATGCCATTATACCAGTGAAAGTGGTTTACAAGAACGCCCATAGATGGCTCGTGCAGAAAACTTCAGACGTATAAAGAAATGCTGGACTAATCGGGATCCAAGACTTATAAGCAATAGTATATAAGGAAATCATGGTTTCTTCTCTAGCCTTTCCTCACTGCACATCTGGGAGTAGCACCTTCTGCCACCATATTACTACAATCGATAAAATCGTCTCGGGCAAAGACCAGTGTCAGTATTAAACACAGGCCCAACATTTCCGCCTCCATCTTCGGGGCATCGAGTTCAACCGCCGTGAAGACTTCGGGTCATATATTGGCTATTATTAAAAATTGATTCAAACCAACAGATGTCCTCTCTTTGGATGTGGTCACTTAGTGACGCTCTATCTGCTGTGAATATTATGCAACATCGAATGGAAATCGAGGATGATCGTAAAAAAATAAGTAGAAAATAGTATTAGAGAAATCGTATGTAGATTATTTTAAAGCTTTTGATAAAGACACAGAGGAAAACATTGCATACTATTTCTGTCTTTGAGTCAGAGATGAGTAAACTTTGCACTGGAGTGAGTTAGACTTATAACTGACCAGTGGTCGGTCTCATTCCTCCATGTTTTCAGAATATGTTAGGCCTATTCATATATTTAATCTCCCCAGTGCGGTCGATATGCTCTGTCCACCTCATCCTCATAGATTTGGTCACGCTAATAACATTTGGTAGAACTTACAAACCACGAAGTTCCTCATTATGCAGTATTATTCACTCTCCTATTAATTCCTCTCTCTGAAGTCTAAATGTTATCTCAACTCCCTGTTCTGACACCTTTAATCCATTTTTCTCTCTCCCTAAGCTGACAGTTCAGATTTCACTCGCATACAAAGCAAGAAAGAAAATTTGTACACTTATAGAATTACACGTAACATTTCACTCATTCTAATACCAAACAGTGTATGATCCTGTGCATAAACCAACTTAATACTCCTGTTAATATAAGCTAGGCACATCAGTCATAACATTACTGAAACAAGCATCTTCTTACAGTTCACTTACTTCCCTTGACTCCTGCCAGGTGATGGTCAGGTTTAAAGAATCAACAAAGGATAGATTTCGTAACAATGTGCTGGATGTTCGGCCCTATCGCATGTGTCACATGTGGTGATAGTCGACTAAGAACGTCACTGATCCAATGAAAATTGACAGGATAATTCGGTGACTTAGTCCGTCAGAAATGCAGCAGCAACCCTGTGACTGAGGCACACGTTTCATACTGAGAAGCTGACATTGAGTGTGCAGTGAGTGATTGTATATTTTGATATTCTTGTACATTCCCAAAGTTTTGATATCACTACCTCAGTGTGCTTCGGGTGAAAGTAAAAAAAAATCATATTTTCTAAAACTATTGAGCCTAATTGTTTTGTTGGATATAAATAATTACTCAAGTTAGTTTACATATAGGCGCAGGGGAAATCTTTGTCTTCCTTTTTTGTTGGAAAGGATTCCACTGGGAATGTCGGTTGATGGTCGTTTTAAAACTTTCCACTAATTTAAACAGACGGAAACGGAAACAGATTCGAAGTTGCATCTTTTTTCATGGGTTAGAAGACGTTACGCGTGGTGATATTCGAGGATTCAACCATTAGATGCGAGTCCCATTTTGCATCTATCACTCTGGCTTAATTATTTCTATCTGCGGTTTATTTTCACAATAGTATTCTTGCTCTTATTTTAATTACAAATTTACACTAACGACCATGCGGCAGAATTAGTTTCTTACATTACGTTAAACGAACGAAATGCTAGTAAAATATTTAAATTTCCAAACATTTGCTCGAAGAAAAGACTACAAATGTTATAATGAAGATGGAATGTATTCTTAAGAATAATTATGTATATGAGAAACACAACAAATAAATTACAAGTAAGCAGTAAATTTGGCTTTTTTCTAATTTCACGTCAGCTCGCATTATGTACCATGGTTTTAAAAACTATTCTCTCTTTTTTCCATTGAAATCTCCTCAAAATGTCTAAGTGGTTAGAGAACTGGTCTAAAATACGCTATAGTTGTGATTTCAGGTTGTAACGGCGGTGAGTTTGAATATAATTATCTTCTGAGATCTTCGAATCGCCCTGATGATGGAAACAGCAAGCAAGCACCTCTTACCTGTCGGTAAACTTCTATCAGACTACACTGTATAACATTCCAGAAGTGAGTCGCCTTCCTGCTTCAGTTCTTAAAAAAATGTAGCCTTCCTTTTGTCATAAATTTTATCCTGAGTTGGCCGCATGTACATTCATGTCACACAAAGTATATAAGGATTATTATGATGACGTATACAGATTCTAGGTTGTTAAAAGTTTCTCAGACCTCGCTACCAAGACAAAACCAAATGAAATAGAAATAATTAACACTTCAAATAATGCTCGTGAAATTGTTTACAGGGATTCTGATTTGAAATTCTTTAGAGCCGTCCCGGTTATATACACATCCAAATATTTACATTAAAAAGTAGTACAAAAGAAACCTGAATTAAACAATTATAAACAGCTAACACCGCACTAGCGTCAAAATATTATTAATGCTAAAACATATACTGAAAAATTTGTCTAATCTGTAATTAAACTACTTTAATAAAAATGCAATCACATTTAAATCGTTATGTGCAATTTAGGTTTCTCCCCCCTCCCCCATTTAAAAGTTCATACATTCGAAAAGTTGAAAGAGGAAATTAAAAATCAGCTGAGAGTTTCATCCAATTGTAAAATCTGCGCATCGAATTTCGTAAAAATAAACGATGTTAATACAGAAGGATGGGTATACAGGATTCAACGCCTATGAAGAATTTTCCTTTATTGACACGGTAAAAAAGAATTACTCTGAATATATCTCTTATCGAACGTCGTGATATAATCAACATGCTTCGTGGTGTTCAGGTAAGCCGTTCGAATCTCCATCTGTGATTTATTTCGTGATGGTGTAAGCAGCACAGAATGTACTGTGTCAAATGACAGGATGATGGAAGAGTCATGAGTTGGATAACATGTTGAAGAAAGCGGTCGTGGCCTGAAATACGGTATTACCTAGGAATCTTCCTGGAGGGACTGAGGAAAAGTACGAAAACGTCAGTGAGAATAGCCAGGGCCAAAATTCGAACCCGGGACGTCCCGAATATGAAGCAGTATTTTTAACCACTCGGCTGCTACGTTTGGTTCAAATATTTACAAAGGGCGACTTATTGGGGAAGGTTTTTGTGGTATTCCTAAGTTCAGGAATGGAAACGAAAGGATATTGCCTTAAATACTCCACCACAACAGCCTACCATACCGACATTGTGTCGCTATTCATTTATGCCATCTGTGGCGCCATTAATGTACTGAGAACAAACTGGGAACTAACACAGGCACGGGCAATGTGACTCAGGTTGTTTTTAGAGGAGATGTGCCAGTGTTGCGCTAAGGTGAAACTGGGCAGTGTCAGCGGCAGCCGGTAGAACCAGAAGTTGCGCGCGTGTGATAATATTGTGATATATGGATGGAGAGATGCACACGTACGTATGAAATACACCGGTTGTACCCAACGAGATGCGGTGGACAGGAATAATGGCAAAAAATAACTTGGCTAGCGTAAAGAATGCGAACTACTAATTAAGAGAGGGCAAAATGCAAATTGGGACATACATTTGGTCTCAACGCACGCAAGGGGGTCAACACACGAGCATACATACGCTGTAATACTACATTTTCACTCTACATTATGTAAGCAAACTACCATACCTAAAGCTCCTAAATATGGTCACAAAAAATTATTTCCTCCTTCCAAAATGTCACACCCGCTTCCACCGTCCATGTAAGTGTTGGGACATAACAATTATTAACAATAAAACAAAGCAAGCAACCAACTTTCTTTACTGCTACACTACAACAACATCCAGAACATCGTAAAGGACAGGAGTTCGAAACCCTCATTTGTGTCCTAGCAATTCTGTGAAATTAAAGCTGCCTCTACAAGCCCGATTGGGTGGAGATAGTCGAAGCTCGCCTAAATAACTTTAGATAAAAAGTTGAAATTGTAGGTTTACGTGTTAGTTCGCTTATAGCTCGAGAACAATGCTTAATTCTTGAAACCAGGAAGAGACCACAGGGGGGTAAGAACTCCAGAAAAAGTGTCAGAAGTTCGATTCCCTCCGAGGGAGATTTCTGTAGCTCGGAAACTAAGCGTGATAAAAGAATGAAGGAAAGTTGTTCGTTTCGAAGAGGATATTATAGAAACAAACGCCACAATATCGCAATCAATCCTACATTCGAGTCCTGACAAATAAGTTTTACGTACTTCCAAAACCAAGCACAAAATAGAAGGACACTAATGCAAAATTTGTTCTTTTCGGAGAGGATATTATAGAATCTAAGGTCACATACTCGAAACTTCTCCTGTGTTCGAGTTTCGGTAAAGATTTCAGGATAGGGACGTCTTCTCTGTAATATTCAACGATACGCGACTGTCGGGAAGATAAACATCCTACATAAGAACCCACGACTAGAGGCCTGACCTCGACACATAACGCCATCTTTTGCGCAGATGAACCCAGAAGTGCAATAAGACTGGACGCTGACAAACCGACGACTAACACTCACACCTCTCCGACCCCCAACTGAAATAATACTCTGAATATCCAAGAGCCCGCATCTGCGCCACCAGTCAGTTTCTCTTTTTAACATGAGACGCCTAAACACGCTGACTTTAAACTACCATTTATACCTGTTATTAATAAATAACTAATGCTTCTGTAGCCAAATACATGAGTGTTTATCTTCGATATTATTGATGAACAAAATAAGGACATTCCTTCATGATGGTGTTATCGCAAAACATGACATACATCGACCACTCCGAACGGGATTCCAAACCATGTTACAATGTTTAAGCAGTTCTATACCACCACGGTAAACTTTACACTTTTTTTATTAATGTACATCCTGCTAATTCAGTTCCTCAAGACTTGCGTATCTGGCTGTCCTATATAAACCGGATGTGACTACTTTACAAATGAGTGTTCCTGTACTTGGGAGAACATTCTCAATTTGCCTTTTGTTACAGCAATGACAACACCACCAGCACCCACCCTCAAGCATTCAACAGAGTTCGGAGGCTAGTTTGCTATAGTGCCCTTATTTCGTATTGAGGTCCACGAGCAATCAGCATCGTTTTCTGTGAGACCAACGCTATAGTTAGACGAAATAATGGATGTGCCTTCTTGGATACTGTAAATACACTTTTCTATTTGGAAATATAACCAACTTATTTTAGCTCCGAGTTTAAACATACTCCGAAGAAATTTGTTTCATAATTGATACGTGTAACCATTTTTAGTTTACCGATGCAAATTCTTCGTAGCGTTACACGAGGAACATTTTCTAAGATAATATATCATCATTTAATTATAAATTTAACCTTAAAATAACATTGTTATATAAACACACAATTACGTATTTTTTCGCGAACATATTGGAATATGAAGATTTCTGTCTTCTGGGTTGTTGCGCTGTGTAGTCTGGTTGATGTTTACCAACGTTTCAGAGGTCATACTGCCTCCGTCATCAGGGCGATTAATATGATGACGGAGGCAGTATGACCTCTGAAACGTTGATTAACATCGACCAGACTACACAGCGCAACAACCCAGAAGACATAAATTTTCATAGTCACCGCTGTGAAAACCTCAAATCTTACATATTGGAATATATTTCATAACCTTCAGGGAAATACGTCTTTACAAACTTCGGGTCTACAAAAGGCGGAAAATTCCTTATCTAACTGAGCAATTATACGTTCTTCCAGCAGGATTGTGCTCCATTGAGTTAGTCAGTAAATCATTTAAAATCTTGATTATGTAATGTCTCCGATGTACAAATAAAACTCTGTGCTTACGGCAGAACTTTGTTGTTAATATTTGACACCTTCACACCTACGGCCGAAAATTACATACATGGCAAAATTTTAAGTTTGTGTTCTCTCTGCTCCTGCCAGATTAGGCAAATGGCCGTCAAAATATGTTAAACAGATGTAAATGTTCAGATACACACTTACATGCAGCCAGACGATAAAGGTTGGTCTCCTTGAGGCAAGAGCTGGGTCTGAGCAGTGTAGATGTTGTGTGCACAAGTCAGGCCGACCGATGTTGACACAATCACCCTGACAAGACAGCGTTGTTGTTGGTGACAGCTCCCTCTGAATGTCTGAACAGCAAAATCACAAAACTGAATTAGACCCCTCGCTACAGAATTGACACAATTTCTCATCGTCTCATTGTATGTCACTTGGTATCCTCTTATTCATTTTCTTCTTCAGTTATCCTTATCTTTCAGTTCTTACGCCTTTGAATTTATCATTAACCCATTATCAATTCTGAATCTGATAAGAATAATAGTGAAGATGTAAATATAAAAGTTCCCATATTTAACACACAGAGGGCACTTTTCTAAGGATTTTGAATGAAAGGACGAGGAAGGAAACACATTAAAATGTTTACACAGCGTGACTAATGTTGTTACCTGCGTCCTTACAGAGAGGAGTGCAACTGAATTTTCATTTCTGAGACACGTATTTATAAATTACAAATTAAAACATGGGAAAAGAATTACAGACATTTTAAATTTCAAAAACAGTATCAGATCACAGCAAACGTGTTGGACATTTGTAGAGGATGCCTCAAGACAGAAACGACGACTGCAAAGAAGTCACACAGATTATGTCATTTGATTTTAACTGCTTACATATCTATACATTTAAAATTAACTCAAGTGTCTCAAAACAGGTGTCTCAAAATTTTCATGAACATTTTATACAAAATGCTACCCGAATTTAAGTTTAAATAAAAGCTTTAATATTTATATAATGGTACATGCATATCTATGAACACAAATAAGAGTTCATGGATATTTGTCCTTCGTGAATTTCATGCTCAACATGAAAACCATTCTATCGTACAACTTTTGAAACGGAAGTCGAAGACAATGTTTGTCGTGTGTGATGTAGTCCCATATTGCATGAACCACTGCGTATTTAACGGCAGACCAGTTACGATAAGCTGAGGCACAAAACTTGGGCAGCAAGACAGTTTCGGTTCACGTGTGATTTCCCACCCACATCCTGCTCGCCACGGATGTGGACAGAAGTTGCCGCCCACTAGCATGGACCCCTGCGACTTCTTCCTTTGGGGGTCACTCTAAGAAAAACTATTTATAAAAAAAACAGTCTCATTAATGCAACTCAGTGCTTTTATTACTGAAATCTGAGGTGGAGTTACGGAGGTTATGTGCCTTAGAGTGATTGCAAACTTAGTCGTTCGTGTTTTGGAAGATATCATATTGAGCACGTAATCAATGAAGGACAGATTTAAATCTCGATGAATTGATATTTACGTTTGCATGTGTGTGTGTTGGGACAGCCTGCTGGAAAGAATCACTTACAAGACCCAGGCATAGATGGAAGGATAACATTAAAATGGATCTTAAGGAAATACGGTGGGATTCATAAAAGGGACCGTTAGTAGGTTGTTTCGTAAGGTAACTTTCTGACGAGATGAGCAACTGGTAGTTTCTCAACAAGGACTGTTCCACGGAGTTAGTATCTTCTATGCCGTCAGCAACCCTAAGCTTTCTTGTGATTTTCCTAAGGCCGTACAGAGGACTTCAGCAATGATAGCCTAACTTCAAAGAGGCCTCCATAGTGCGTGGTTGCATTATAATCTCATTTTGACAACAGGTTATGTAACACATGTCACAAAATAGCCCACGAAGTGTAGCATAAACAGTAAATATTTCTTACCAGGCCACAAACTCCAGGGTTGTTTCCGTGTTTAACAACAAAATGGCCAGGAAGGGGTTTTGATGGAAAAGATTCAGGTCAGAGTTTCACGGCGCTGTGTAATGTGACTGGCCTTCTTCGGTTTGTTTTTATAGCCACTGGTGAGTGCTTTAAATAATTCATGCAATCACATTTTCAGCAGATTACTTACTACCAACTCGCAAGCCCCTACAGTTACTTGTCATGATCGTGAGAAACAAGATGCAGATTGAAGTAAAATTAACCAGAAAACCTGCAAAGTTTTTGAGTAGAAGTGCGTTACAGAACCTTAGTACACAAGGGAGAAATGTCGCAGCGAATAACAAACAGATGCACTAGTATTTATATAAAGTGAAGAAAGATGACTCTTGAGAGACCTAGACGTAGATGGGACGTTAGAATATGAAGGTGTGGAGTGTATTCATCTGTGTAAGGACAAGTGCTACCTGCGGGCTCTTCTTTGCACGGTAATAAAATTTCGAGTTCCATAAAGAACAGCTAATTTATTGACAAGCTGGGAGACTATCAGCTTCTGAATGAGGATTCTGTAGAATTACTGAACATATGTAATTGGTATGACAGCATCTAATCTAAAATTAAGAACATCTGGCGGTTAGTACCTTATGTCTGCACAGTAACTGAGCTGAAGTCTTTCAAAAGTTTTCATGGCGGACAATAACGCACGCCACGAAGCATGAAAATCGATTACTTTAAACTCATTTTAAACCGTCAGAGTAGTATAGTAAGTAGACGAAGGAAAACAATCAAACAATTTAGAAATCATGAGTTCTACTTAATTTCCGCAACACACTAATTTTGATTCCACTTCGCTGTGCCCCTAATGCGGCAGAAATATTTTTCAGGTAAGTGCGTCAGTAGAAGTAAATGGGGAGGGGGGGATAAAGAACCGAAAAAATATGCTATAATATGGAGTATCCATTCTCATGGTGCTATCGCAAGACGTTGGCAACAGACTATACACGATCATTAGAAGCTCATCTAACTTCAAAATATGTTTGCATAACTTTTACTGAAACCAGTAACATAAAACCTTAGCTAACGTGTAAAATATATCGCATTCTTCGTTAACATTAAATGAGGCAAACATTTTGGGCGTGGTGGAAGTTCCTTCCTTCTTCACTGAAAGTCACAGGAAACAAATAAACACTGAGTAGTGAATATGGCAAAGATTAAGACACAAAACACACTCCTGCTTCGCGTTCAGAAGGTCGCGGGTTCAAATCTAGCCAAATCGCCCTGCTAGTCTTTAGTAATTCGTCGTTTTCCTCAGTTCTTCGAATAACATACCGGAATAGTACCTTAGATTCACGAGTGCTTCTTCCCAAATTCTTTCCAAGTCATTATTTATTAATTATCTCATCACCATAAACCACAAACTTTGAGCTACATCGTCGTTAAAAACAAACTAAAATTACTGTCTTATTTTGTAACAGAATACACACATTAAATATATATTAAAAATAAAATTCTGATTCGCCCACGGAATATAAATTCACTCTGTTAAACAACATATAGCCTTCTATATGAGGCCGTCTTCGAAAACATACCCGTAATTTTTGTCGCATATAATTCGGACACAAATATAAGTACTAAATTCCACAACCAAGAAACCAGCGTGCTACACTACTGACAATTATATCTTTATGTTTAGATCTTGCCCGTATAGAATAGCTTTGATACATCCACATACACCTTATTATGAAGCTGGATTCACAGTTTCGTGATGTCCTCTCAGAAAAACACAAACAGAAGATCTTATGAGCGTTCTCACTACACGTTGAATTACATAACACTCTCGGTACATTAAAGTATACGGCACAGTCAACAGTTTTCTTGGAGACGCAAAATATAACAAGACAAATAGAACAGTCGTCACCAATAGCCACGACGTTTGTACCTACAGAATATTCTTCCATGCGGATACACATCGTTTCATTAGAGTAATAAAATTCTAGATTATTTACTAATCAGATTTTGACTAGATCTCTCGATGAACTTCGATCGGAATGTGAGGAGCCAGTTCTTGGTCCACCTCAGTACAAAGACAAATTGTTAGCAATTTCTTGGCACATCTTGGTTTGACTAACGAATCATTTTCATAATTTTATAAACCTCTGTCCGCCTCAAGACGTATCCGCCTAAAAAAAGAGGTAAAGACCACAAAATTCAATTAAAAGGTCAAATAAGAAAATCCCCCCCGAGGAGAAAAAATGAACGCTGTTGAAATTAAATAAAAATAAAATCTTAAGAATGAATGAGATAAAAGTTTTCTCAACTTTATCTTTTAAGAAATTATAAAGCCACAGTTTCCGGACCGCGGTTTTCCCCTTTTTTTCCCCCACAAGGCAAATAACTAAAATTTGTTTAACTTCTGTAAACACGTTGCACCTCATGGATGATAATTATTTCTTACTCAACTAGAAACAAGATTCCCTCTTTCTTACACAAGCTCAACAGCTTTCATCTCCACATTCTTCATAATGGAGCTAGTTTGTGATAAAAAAAAAGGTCTGGGGTGTTTTATGCAGTATTCTAAAGACACCCAAAGAAAGAGAGAGGGGGAGGGGAGGTGATGGTTTCACTAATGTATTTCAGGATTGGAAACAGAAAAATGGCTTATGGAGAGAACATGAATGCCTTTAGCTATAGCATCAAGTACTTCGCACCTCTGAAATGCATTAAATATTATCAAAATTTTAGAAATCTTCAGCTGTATTTACTTATGTAACTTTCCACTTAGAATCAAGAGTATAAGTCTTTACCTTCTGCATGCCTTACTGCGTCATCTTTACTGACGTTTACATTTATTGTTAGATTTATAGATAGACAAATTGTACGTCCGCTGAAAATTTCTTCAAGCCTTAATATGAATTCTGCATTACTTCTGTTTCCCATCTGAGAGAATTGTCAGAACTCTTTGACTCGTATTTTGACAGTGCCGAATCGAATTCATCCCTTAGACCGGTCAAGCAGCTGAGATTTCCCCACTCCTTACAAAGAAATACCGACATGGCACACAAAATAGGTTACGACAGATTTATCCCACGTCCGTCGCAATGCATCAGAATCCTACAAAACCCCAGCCACATTCGTTCTTCTCTCCGCTATGGATCCTATGCATCCAGGAGAATTTTATCCATCATCTACCCTACCCACAATTCTGCCGCAAGTTCTCAGGTGCCTTTTGAACTAGGAGACTAGAAAGTCAGCATTCAGAGTCGACAAACATTACTGAGTAGTTATGTTGCAACACTGACCGCTCGAACGGAGAAATATACCAGTCCTATCTCCGCATACAATTTGCACTCAATTCCAAATTTTTGCAGGCATTTACATAATTCGTATTCATCTCATCCGCTGTGATGAAACATTCTAAACATGAACAAAGTTTCTAAAGAAGCTGTTATAATCAAGGAAGCTATTAAATCACTTATTTAAACTATCTCCGTAATATTTATATCAAAAGGGGTCGAACTTACAGCTAGTGACGACCTAACACAGACATGCAATGGCAGTAATGATACTATGATGTAAAAGATACGTTCCTTGATTCTTATTTCTGTTGATCATGCATATTAATTCTTTTTTGTTTTCAGTAACACACGTAGCCGTTATTAAAACACGTTAATTAAAAGGAATTTATCGTAAAGCATCTCACTCCATACGTAACCGGTTATCCATACTTAAATAAGACGGAAAATTCGGATTCATAAAATTAATAAAAGAGAACTGAATATTTCCTAAATTCCCGATTCTTACTGAGTCTCAGATTAAATTAGGAATCAGGTAAGACTTGTGTCAGTTTCAATTAACTGACCTTCAGTATCTGCCATCTGAAACATAATTTCTTAACTGACCTCTCAAAACAATTTCGTCTTGAATGCTCACTAAAAAGAAGCAGATATTACATGGCAACACTATTCCCTACTCAAGGCCTGAGCTCTTAATAAATTCTTTAAGCTGTACAATGTTGCAGTTTCTATGGCGACACGACTGTTGAAGCCGTCTAAAACGCGTAGTGTGTTATGACTGCAGCAACATTAGCGCCACCTGCAATTATATAACTAAGTCATTTGTCATGCAGCTAGACACCGGCTGGCATGGTTACCTCTTCGCAATACAGAATGCCCTCAGACGTACACCGACTACCATGTTCCACTCCGTATAACCTTCTTAAGTAATCTTCTCCAAATCCAATTTATATTAGCCTCTGATCTATATTTTTACTTTTCTTTTGTATGAGAATAAAGCTTGACTCACTCAATAGAAATAATTGAAATTGTGTGTTGGAAAACTGAAGTATTCAGACAAAATAAATTGAGATTGACTTCATAATGTATACATATTCACTCATACGAGTATTAAATGAAAGATCTACGGTAAGATGACTGTCAGCTGTAAAGGGGGTATTGTAATGTACGTGGAGTCAGAATCTATAAAATTTCTCGTTTTATTCACCCGAAACTACTTCAGTATAACTTAATTAACCTTACAGTACAAAACAAAGAGTAAAAATAATGAAAGTCTTCACTAATCCTTTGGGTACAACTGATCTTTGGAGATGTTCCTTTAAAAGATAATTTATCCCGTCAATATTCACAGGGATTCACTATCAGACATGCGTAAAATCAAACAAAAGAACAAAATGATATTTTTCTCATTTCTTCACAGATTAAACCAATATTATTACATATTTTGTACAGTGTTCATGTATTCTTATCCCTTGTTTGTTCCGTAGATCATATTTTGTTAGTGTGTTAGTGCCCATTCTAATTTCTCTCAGTAATCTTCTACTATTCAATTTATCGAATGCACATTAGCTTTATATCTTCGTTTTTAATTCTGTCTAATCTGGAAAAAACTTTTTAAACTTCTGAACAGTGTAATTCCCATTGTTTGAATTTTACTAATATATTTGTTTCCTTAACTTTACTTCACATGACATTTGTAATTACAAGCACTATATGAATACACGTATAAGTATGATTAGAATGTCGGATACAAGGATCGGTCGGCCGCCTTCTACACTTGTTGGACGATTAACAGAGATTTTATATTACGGACGAAATTAAATCTGTCGATTTTATTTTCTAGCTGTGTGAGCTTCCTCGAATGCTTGTAACAACGTACGCTCCCCTCCAAATGTACACTCAGGTTTTACATTTTTTAACTACTAGTAGACTCGCTCGTCGTTGATAACACAACACACTTACCACGCTCCATTTGTTACACTATTATCTTTCTCGTTTTCAGTCTGTTGTGCATTCCGTCACCGGTGTTTCTATTCCACCTTCTCTCTATCTCTCTATTTCCATTATATTGTTGCATGCACCTCCGTGATTGGCATCCCTTCGGAACCTCACCCTTCGTCCAAATTCCCCCAGCTCAGTAATTTCTTGACTTTGTGGATGGTCCGAACGCTGAGTCATTTCCATAACTTCCTTGTATGCGGGGTTGTTCCTAATTTGTTTTCCTGTCCTGTTAGACATGAACAAAACGAATTTTGGCCGTACTAATAAATTTTTAGTATGATGTTTACTTGGGGATGCAAACAAATTTCTATATTTATCTCAATTAACAAACGCATACATAAAAATCCCAACGAGTTATACACACGCATACACATACATTCAAAACACTTAATTTCTGAAAAAAAGTGTTGTCGTTTCTAGATTAATATAGAAAAGGCCCACAACTCTACTATGTGTGTCTTAGCAATGATTGCACATTTTCAGAGAACATGACGCTTCAAACGGAAAAGAAAAAAACAGAAATAAAATAAAATAAAATAAATGTGGGGAAACAGTTTGAAACAGAAGCATTATTCGTAAGTCAAACTCCTAATAAAGTTAAGAAGCCGAGAATTTTTCAAAACACGAAGGTTCAACCAGTTCACTCAACCGACTTTAACAGTGTCATAAGAAGAAAGAGCCTGTTAAGAATGAGAATACGATTACGGAACAATGAAGGCGAGGGGACATGACGAGGGTGAACGAAAATATTAATAATTCAGTGCTTAGCTTATTTAAAGGTGATGTGCCAGTATAAACGTGTGTGCGGTAATGTGTCGACGAATGGTGATCTGTTAGATCCTCAAGAGAAATTTGGAAGAACTGGCAAGAACCAGATGTGGAAACATTTTAAATCAATGTACTGGCATGCAGACTAAACGACTAAGAAGAGCTATTTTAGGAACACCGATCAGAGCACGCGGGCCGGGGACGCGATATAGCGATATTTAGAATTTGATATCAATAAATTATTTTGAACTTAATACGATTTGTCAACAAAGGTAAGGACAGCAATGGGCAGAAGAAGTTAAAGATGTTTATGACGTCTTGGAGCTCACACAATTAGAGAATAAATTGTTTTTATTTTTATTCTTCGTACCTGTCTGAGAATTCATTGCGATATTAATTAAAGTTCGTAATTTCTTTTACTGAACTACCTTTTTCTAAAAAGACATCATGATAAGCCTATTTCGTTTTTCTACAGTGCTTTGATTCTTTCCATTTTTTCTTTCATAAACTAAATCTTCTGTTCCTGCAATTTTCGCGATTCAATTATTCTCATAAAATGAGTTTTACTTTTTATATAATATTTTTAAAATTTCATAATTCATTCATTAACAATTTGTATCATTTTTAAAGGTCCATTCAAACCACTGAAAATATTCTTGCTGTCTTACCCATTCCTTATTTCAGGAACTACGATATTTAAATACTAATTTAGAAATTTAGTATAAAAACAGGAAAGTAAGATAATTACTGAGATGATTGAAATAATAAATTTAGATGCTGAATTAACTGATAGAATTACTATGCCTATGCGTATATATGTATGTCAATTGGCCTACAAAGCCTGTGGCAATGAAATGTCTTCTATTAATTGAAATAAAAAGTTATTTAATTAATTTACTAAAAAATAAATAAAAATATTTAAAACACCTTCCGTAATTATGAACTGCACTTAAAAATTAAGCTTTAAACACTGACACATGTAGAAACATTTTTAGTACAACTTGCTTTCCAGAGTAAACTTGCAGTGTAACACCTGAAGTCATACAGCCATTTCATACAAAACTGCATTCAAGTCGACAGAATTAACGATTATCTAAATGTTTGTAGTAATGGTTGATTAAGTGCAGCAGTATTATGTTGGAAGCTTTGAAACGTCGTGTATATGGATTGCACCTCACATAACGCACAGTGTCCAATTATATACTTGTACAATACTGAGAAAAATATCCACCTAATCATCCGCTGGGCTGAATAAGGTAACATATTTGCTAAGTTTGCTGCAAAACACAACGAGCATTCCGCAGCATATATAGGTTTACTACTTATTCCAGTATATTATAACGATGCATCAACTGCACAGATTATGTATCATCAAATAACATAAGACAAGACTAGACTACACAGCGCAACAACCCAGAAGACAGAAATCTTCATACTCATCGCCCTGATGACGGAGGCAGTATGACCTCTGAAACGTTGGTTAACATCGACCAGACTACACAGCGCAACAACCCAGAAGACAGAAATCATCTACATAAGACAAATTGTTATTAATAAGAAATCGTTTAGGAAATAGTGGCGAAGGAATCTCAGGACCTTTCAAAATACCATTCCGCAACTTATGAGAGTAACAGAGGAAAAACTGGGATTCGAACGGTATACTTCCCGTTATTCCAGTGTCACCCTCTGCCGCAGAATTGCATTATATTTGATCAGTAGTTATTTAAGACACAGTGTCTATTGCCTCCAGAAACTGAATAAAACCACGAGGAAAAAAGGACAGACAATCAGTCATCGTCTGTTATTCGAACCGGATACGTTCCACGCAAATCCCACTTCGTATCACCGCAGTTCCAATTTCGGTTGCAATGATCCTCGGAGCGATTCATGCACACGTAGACCACACAGGCTAAATTAAATTCCTATACGCGGAAAAGTTCGGACGCAAACACACGAACGACGAAATAATTACGTTCATTTATTTAAAAAAAAACATGAAACTGGAAGAAGTCTCGGTCTAGGCAGACAAGAGTGTCCTTCATTCCAAATTTTGTCCCAAATTTTTGCTTCGTCACCATATTGGATCTTTGTAACACACAGAAAATTCCGTACAACATTTATAAATACGTTTATAATTTCCCCACATCCCTTGTGTCTAGTTACATTCATCAATTACACATCACAATAAAACACTTTTTTGTCGTGTTATCTTATTTAAAGAGGGGTAAAATAAAACATGTATTTATAGTGTCCCCTTAGATAACCACTACATGCTGTTGCCATTGAAGTGACAAAGACCTTTCTCTATTTAAGAAAGAACTAATTTCATAAATAAATTAATTTCACATCAGAACAAGTAGTTTTCTAACCTAGGGAGGTCGATGGGATAACCAAACCTGTGTTCTATTGTCCTTGTCCTATATTTATATCTAAAAATAGTATGTTCAAAAAAAACATCGAATTTATAAACATTAAGACTTTACGTTCGATTATATGTTTCATCTGCAGTAAGACACCTATTAAAGTTCTTTACAACAGACACAGAATCTTTCCTTATTAACTTTAGTCTAGGATTGGCTTGACGTGTTAATACTCTTCGCATTATCGTATCAGCGAACAGAACCTTGTCTCAGAGATGTGCGTGTCAGAGATTGTTGTAAATGAGGGGAAACCCTAGCAACAGCTGCTGATGTGTCGTAACCCAGACGGTATTACCTTCATTAGAGGAAACACGAAAACAGACAAGAAAATAAAACTGAATCTATGAAAGGCTCTCAGGCCATAAGCAGCTTCAATAAAGTTATAACTCGAATGCTTTCACGATCAGCCCGTGTCACTTTTACGACTGACGATTTGTCAGTCCGTCCTTCCTGGCGTTGGACCCATTCTTGGGAAACTACCCACTGCACTGCACTGCACCCAATGTCGGTGTTGCTCTGTGGTAACTGCTTTGAATATCAAGGTATTACTATTGAGTTATACATACGTCTCATTGTTACTAACGCTGGTCCCTTCATTACACTGCTATGTAAGTTGATATTTTGAAACTAGAATTGCTTTTAATTACATCTAATCTAAAGCAGTTCTCATTATCTACAGAGCTTGTTTATTCGAACTATAGATGTTATACAATTTTTTTGTTATTTCCAAAAGAGAAATTAATAACAGTTCCATAACATGATACGCCATTCTGCTAGATTTTCTACCGATGTATGTGGAAACATAACATGACGTCTGGCCACACCCCTACTGTTACTTCTGCTCTATTGTTTAGTTCAATGTCCACCGTTTTTGTTGCGTCAATGGGAGGGTGAAAGGAATGTAACGAGGTACTATCAACCCCAAGGAGTCAGACGTAATCGGACATTAGTACACACAGATCATATTGTTCAGCGCTGGACATAATTGTGTGGTTCTAAGAAGACACAACTGCAAATTCCCTTTCTATCAATTTAATATCAGTAGATGAAATGGACTCTAAATATGGAATATCTAGCATCATCACACATCGTTCGAAAGATGCTGATGTAAAATATAGTCATGACTCATAATAAATCTATATAATAAATGTAACACCTATTAGAAACAAAATGTATTTCAGAAATAACTTCTGCGCTATATACCTCAAAGGCAAGGTTTGTGTCAGGTACATAGAAGTAAATACCCTGTAAAATGATGAATAGATGCAATAATAATAATAAAATTAAATTAAATTCTATTCAATTCTTAATAATAATAATGTATTGTTATCTCTATTTGCATTGTTATTGTTGAAGGGATATTCTTTTTATTCTAAAACACGCAGTTTACATTGTATCTAGTGCACTTGTCCCCCTCAACGTTTATTGTTAATGAATCATTTTCACTCTGACGTTGGAATTATGTCATACCATAACAAGTTTCAGCCTGTCATATTAGTGTATACACCACGACAAGGTGTAAAAGAAATTCGGGAACAGACCTATGCTGACAGTGACTTTGAAAACCCTTGGGGTTCGGACAGCCTATTTCGACTGATTTTCTAACGCATTCACTGGTATTCCAAGCGGAAGTCACACTTGAAAGACAGGAAGGAAGGTAGCTTTTATTTACATGACAGAGAATGACTGCAGATTATTCGATACAGCTCTTCATTTCGAAGCAAATCCTTCTTTCTTTTCCCTTAATTAACTATCTCCAAAGTCTGCTACCGCTTCTGTAGGTACACATGCCGGCAACGCTGGTACCATAACTCATACACCGAATTGTTCTAACCTCTGACACTGAACTAACGTGGCTTCCAACGTAGAATCTTCCCCAAGTGACCCTACCACAGCCACGCAAAAGTAATTAATTTACTCGTGTTTTGTTTTTGAGGTCATTAATTTACGTCTAGAAGGCACAACATTAATTATACTACTTTAGCAGAACGATTTAACTGAACAAAGAAAATGTGTCATGAAAATAATTTTTAAACATTATAAAGCACCTTGTATTCTAAACCACATTTTGAATATTAATCAAAATTGTTCTTAGACACGTAAGTTCACTGGCCGGAACTTTGGTGTCCAAGACATGAAAATGAATTAGTGAATGTTAGCGCTTCTGCAGTCGACATTTTGAAATGGATTGTGAAGTAATCCACTAACACCCTTCACAGACATTTACCTCCAGAGACCATTAGGCTAACTACACTGTAAAAACTGTTCATTTGTGCCTGGAACTAAATTTTTATCTGGCCATTTATAAGTACGGTGAATATAAAGCCCGTAGTTTAAAAATATAACGTAAAAAGTCATATTTAAGAGCTTTCAGCTTTAATGTGGGAGTTATTTAAAACGCTCCACCAGATAGCGCGAGGTATGTCAAAGCCGAGAGAGATTTAAGCATTCGGGAATACCAATGGATTAAGTCTGCAGCGTTAATATCATAGGATTCTTGGACACGTCTGAAATGTCGGCAATTTTCTGTCAGACTACGGCGCAATATTCAAGATAACAGACATCCTCATCTGACAGTAAGCTAGGAGACAATTATCGAAGTTAAAAAATCCAGTATTTTTACTTGCATACATAGTCGAAAAAATTTAGACAAATGATGCAGTCTCTTCAGACTATGAACGTATATCTCACATCTCCCTGAACACGCTTGTTCAAAGAAATTTACTATTTTCTGCATACTAAGAGGAAGGTATTAGGATATAGAATTCAAAATTATTTCCATCGCACTTTTATTTTTTCTCTCTCCATTCATACGTTCGCGCTTCGCAAAGTCTGCTTGAAACACGACGTAAAAAAACTGTTAACTATGAAGACCTGAAATTAATCTTGATATTGCAGTATGTAATATAGGTAAAAGCTTCCATGAACATAACCAGAAGCAGAGGCCCCCTTGAACTTCATCGCTTCAAATCGAGGTAACGATAACACTACTAGGATATTACGAGCACATACAATCTCTCCTGACACATCAAGGACAAGCGATTCTTCGTCGTAAAGTGAATGACGCAAATTATAAACTCTTTTATCATGTATTACTTTCACGTTTTACAATTAAGCACTAACGCGGAGAAATCCGTTCCTCCGCACGTTTTATTTACGAAATCAGTGAAAGGGTTTCAATTATGGAGAACAAATCTTTTCCAACACCCATAAGTCTTATCCGAATCATTAACAATGTATTTATTTTCTACGGTTAATATAAGCAATGTAGCAACTGCTTAAGCTAATACGGTCATCTTCAGGTTACACCCAAAACCTATTTAGAAACTACCTGTTTAAAGTAACTGTAGACCATGTGTTAAGAGCCGACACTGTGTCGCAAGCAATTTGTCATCCATACCTGGTAAAAAAAGTGAATTTATGAACAGTGCCCCCCCCCCCCCCCGAACCAGCAGTCCTTCGACCGTAATGAAAATTTCATCTGACTGAAACGTAAATGAAATTAATTTCTGTCTCTCTGTCGCTCTCCTGCCGTCCAATTCCATTCATTTTCCTGTTGAATCCAACCAATATATTTATCTACAGAGGACGCACATTTACTGGAGATAAAGGCTGCAGAGATTCCTACTGGATTGGTCTTCAAACGGCTTGCTGGGAAAATCGTATTAACGAAATCTGGCTTTATACGTTTATATTGTTTCAGGCCCCACAGCTGCGTTTACCAGGCTTTTGTACACTTACGGATAGCAAAGCGTTGATCATTGATACGTGTCAAAGTTGGGAAGATGCTTTCGTGATTTCCATTGTGACATCTTAGTATTACAGCTATTTAAGTTTTAATATGCTCTTTACTGCTTTGTTCGATAAATTTAGTACAACTCTTGCTGGGAAAGTATTCTGCATAACAGAAACAAAACACAACCCCGATATTACATATATTGTGTAAGGGATTAGTGGGGAAACACGAAAATCACAGCGGTTTTAGCTGCATTAATAGTTCATACTCAGTGGTAAAAAAATTGTGGGCCACGCGTGACAAACTGGAATTCTAAACGTGGCCCGCGGCATACGCGAACGATTAAAAGAAGTAGATAGATCTTTGTAAATACCATGTTTGCAAAAGAAGAACTTAGTGGATAAATGCACGCCTAAAGTTGTCATAGTTTTAATAGAGACTTTTTCATCTTAAAATGTAACAACACTGGACCAGTGTACTCTTGTAGAATGCCTTTATTTCCAAAATGATTTCTCTGTTACTGTTGATACCTTTTTCCTCTAAAGGTTAACAAATTCCTGCAAAAGTAAGCTCAGTCGCTGGCATCACTGCACTGAGGTGATCCGGTTGCTCAGCTACTAGATCAAACAAATCAGAAATTGTTAACTAAATATATATATTATATACGAAGTCAGCTAGCATGTCGTCCTTCATTTTACAGTTTTTCTCTTCAGTCAAACAGAGATATCTTCATTCAGAATGGGATGCTTAGGAAGTCAATGTAAGAAATGTTTCTTTTAATAAACTTTAGAACGTTACAGGCATGATAAAAATTGGGCCCGAAGGGAAAGAAGATAATGAAGGTGTGTTTTGTGAATGGTTAGGCTCCCAGCAGTGTCGAGGTGCTTACAAATGAGGGGTTACCATTTTAAGGATCTCACTCTGCAGTCTCTGTTCCGTAAGTAAAAATAACGAGCCGAAGGGGATCTCAAAAAAAAAAATGAATGTATTCAGTTTAAACAAGAGGGGGGAAGTCATTATCTGTCATGAGGGGCAGAAGAGAGGTAACATTTCTGCCAGACAAATTATAAAACAGGGTCCTGCCGATACTAGCAGGCAGTGGACATCAAGTCAGGAACCATTTGAGCATTGGCCACTGAAAGGCATGAGGGGCAAAATCAGGAATAAAACATATAATTAGAACCTCGCCCTAATATAATTTCTCTCTCATCAGTCGAGTAATGTAAATGACTAACGCTCGGGAGTGCTTGGTCTGAGGTCTGGTACCCACAAACATCACTGGACGAGATCTTCGTCTGAAAATTCTAGTACAACCGCACGAATTCTGGGGTTGGGTATTTTGTTAATTTCCTTGGGCTGCATATCCAGAATTATTGCTACCGCTATAAGTTCCAAATTAGCTGCTTCACATGTGAAGGTAAAATTCGCATTTGTCCCTAGGCACAAGCCCCATGCCATCTTGCTGTATGAGGTGCGTAGGAGCAAAGTTCCAAGCGTTCTTAAAGCAGGGCTAGCCGGAAGAAGTGATTAGTTACTAAAATTTTATTTTAATAGCCGTCAGTTACACAATCTTCTGTCCTTACATCAATAACGATGCAAACACGTTTTTAAAGTAATGTTTCGTTAAACTTATGGTCATCTTTATAGCTTACAATGCTAAAGCGATGGTAAACTAGCAGATATCGAGGCAGATACAAAAGTTTATTCATATTTAATCTTAACAAAATTCAAAACTTTAGTCTTTATAGAAGCTTAATGTATTAACTTACGATCCATGCTACGTGGAATATTAATCCTAGCCTTGTATCGATTCCAACAATAACAGAATTATCGTTAATTGTTCGTGTCTAACATGACTGGTAACCATACAAAATTACTGGAAAAATGTTACTTCTTCTATAAATTAATTTTTATAATTTTTTTGGAAAGTAGACGAGTGGATGAATGCTTAGAAAAAGGAGTGACAAAAATGCCTTGAGGAAAAATACAGGTAAAAAGAAAAGTGGCGAAATAATTTTTAAGTTGACGGTGAAGCTGAGAAGCAGCATGACACTGTTAAAGCACATTTTCATCTTAAAGGAAAAAAAGTAGGCTACAAATTAGAATAAGCATCGTGAATGGCATTTTTACTATCACCATTCAAAGACGACAAAGTTAGTAGTTAATAAAAATTCTGTTCTACGACGGAAAATTTCTTTTTGTCCAAACCTCCATAAACTATAACAAATGAATTCAGTATGCACATATCCTGTTTTTATTTATACTATGTTTCGCTGACGTAGTTTAATCAGAGTGCGTGACGTACCCATACACACGCGTTTCAAATTATCATACCGTATCCCCCGGTTTACCTGTACACATTGCATCTATATTGAGTTCAAAACGTAAGTCATACATTCTAATTTCCTAGAAATTCTTTCAGCAAAAAATCAGAAACTAATCCTGAAAGAGCTTAATTTGCAGGCAAATTAAAACCTCGTCTTTGCTACAAGATTAATGATGATGGCGAATTTGTTCTTAATTAGAAGATCAGCAGTATCTTTCAATAACAGAAACGGCCCGCGTGCTTGTGTAACCAGGAGTCAGAAACTGATTGGCTGGACAGACCGTGGTCGCTTGGCAACCCTACAAATTAAACCGGCAAAAAGGCAAGCAGAGATGAGAAAACACATTTCTGCAGTTCTCTAATTTGTTGCTAGATAAAGATGTCTGTGTTCAAATTTTCTGAAAAGCCATAGCTTACGTTGGTTCCATAAACTTTAATTACTGAAAATGCATAACACTGTTTTACGAAAAACATCGGCACATCTTTCGCTAGGTATAAGTAGTGTGTCCCTTTAAGCGACTTGACTTAAGGAATTAGCCCACCATTCAGCTTAGTTTCAATCTCTTAGAGACATGGTTTTCAACAAAGAACATCATTAAGGTACATGTGACAAGGTGAGATTTTAGGTCCTGATTCTGTAGTCTGGCAGATACCGACCGACGTTTTAGAGGAGCCTTTGGCATCCCAGAAGACAGATATTTATATGTAACAAATGTTGGTGGGTTACCCAAACACGTAAACCTGTTCCTCTTAATGAACTTGTTTAAATTCCCTTAAAATTGTCACTAACGTCGGAACGTAAACAGAGAGACGCATTAAATAAACAGTTACTTATTATAAATATCAACAAACCCCATTAACTTTTGGAGAGGAACAGACATACCGATAATTTATAATATAGAATTTATATTTTTATTTCCCTTATTATTTATTCAAAGTGTTATCTTCTAAAGAAGGACTGTGTTTCATATAGTTATGCATACTAAAGATTTACAATTAGTAATTTCGATAAAATCAAACGTTTCTACAGATCGTATCTCACAGATTTTCTTCAGACTTTCCTATTATATACTTAATGCTATAATTTGCGTTCAATGGCATAAAGCTTGTTGCAATATTTCAGTGGTAGCGAAGATTACGATTGTTTACCGCGATACACATAAGCAATAATAAACATCTAGAACATCGTCACTACTTAATAAATTGTTTCTTGGCTTTCCGCAGACAATTAAATCGATGGACAGTACGTTTCAAACACACCTATTCGTATCCATCACCATTTTTTCAATTTTGTAATTTTGGATACGGAATCAACCCGTTTACTTTGGGCTAAAAACAGCATCTACAGTTGATACAGAATGTTTAGAAACGCGATGCTTCAACCCGCGAAAATTGATAGAGAAAGTAAAAAGCATGTTTTAACGCTGCGTTGTGCAAAGTAAATAAAGAATAAACTCCATTGGAAAGTATTTTCTCGTGTGGCAGAGGTGCCTGGGTAGGTGACCCGCTTCACAATATAGCACAGAAATTGCCGAAATAGACCCTGAATATGCCCAAGACACAATTATACCAGTACGCTTGAGAGGAAACTAAGAGAGAAGTTTAATGAAATTATAAAACAAGCAACAGTGGCAGAGATGGCGTGTATGTTGGTTTTTGGCCATCACCAAAACGCGAGTTTTAAAAGTTTCAAAGTCTCGTTTCGTTTAAAAGAGCATTACAGAAACTGCAAGTTGCTGACATGAACACACAGAAGTCGTTCGTACTAAAAGCACTTGAACCCCAACTTCAGGCACAAACAGAAATGGGGAAACGCAGATAATGGCTGAGAGAGTTCATAAAAACCTGCTGAATGGGCATCTAGAGAGTTCTTATACTTGCACCAGGCCAGGTTCAAATTGTAGCGCTAAATAACATTTTGGCTTTTACACACCTTTCCTTTGTCCCAACTTTCATACCTTGCCATCCCATGGCACAGCGACCCTGTTTATTATACGTTACCGCTTTACACATAAATGCGGTCTTTTCTCCAAAGCCACGCTATTTTTGCTATAAATTCATTATCTGCAGCAATGATCAGAAAGTATGCTAACTGAAGTAACCTAACCTACATTAATAATTTGTTAGGACGTACATGCAAATTGTAGCTGCTGTAGGAGTAAATATTCAGAGCCGATTTAACCCTTTCCACACTTAACGCAACATAACTCTCTTGAAATACTGCTCTTTCAGGCCTGAATATATTTGGCGCTGATAGGACATTGAAATAAGAGTCTTCCGTCTTCTATAAGAGTTAAAATTAATGAATTAATAAAATGTATCTTACCTATAAAATGTTTTATTTTTATTAAAACTAGCGTAGAAATATCGATTGGCGCCGAATATTTGTATATAGTCCCTGTAAATAATGTTTTGTCAAAATTGTACATTGATAATTGACTACGCCCTATATTGTATATAAAAAACAAGTCTCCGATAATCGAACAATTCCTGTTACCACGAATCCAAAGAACTGTTTGACGAAATACTTTTGAATCATGCTGATTCGCAATATACAGCGCATAAAGGCATTATTCCTTGGAAAAGGCTACATCTTTCCGCTCTGCATGGTTCTCTAGAAGGGTTTGTAACCCCTGGGAACTCTCGAGTATACAAGCCCCAGTTAATCACCTTCCCGTCACTGCATCTCAGAGGAGCGATCAGGTACGTGACTTATCGCACTTTAGCTCATCCTGACACGAAGCCGGGAAGAGCATGTCTGTCACATCAAGTCTGACAAAATCTACTTATCTGCACATAGCAACAGAATTCACTTATGTTAGGATGAGCTGGAAGGAAGCCAACTCCACATCACTTGTACAGTTATTTACTGTGCACTGGAAGCAACGCTGGCAACATCCACAAAAAAAAAATTCTGCGCTGTCAGATCTTTCGAGACAGGACACACAACACAGGTCTGTAACTATCAGACTCACGTGCGACTTTGTCACATTAGACGTTCCGATATTAGGCATGGTAGCTCAGTCGGTATAGTGACTGTCTACGGTAGGCTTGCCCAACATTTTTTGTTGTGCGGGCAACTTCGGTAAAATCCCGTCTGTATGCGGGTAACATGAAGTTCGGTACATAAAATGTGGAATGTATAAGTATACAAATGATTGTATATATATACTTTTATCTGCGTATTTTATACATGTTATATATAATAAAAAATATATACTGATAATAATGTATAAAATGCACTTTTTATCTGCCGGAGCTGATGTTCTAGTTATGACAGGTCCCAAGTCGTCATTTATCCGTCCAAGTAGGAGATTCATTCGGTTCCCCCAGCACAGGACATCCATCACACTCACGCTGTCTGTTGGCACGGGTTCAAACCTCATTTCACACATCCGCGCTTTCGGCTGCCCGATTCCATCCCTTAAGATTTCTCTAAATCCCAGCCAGTGTTACCTGACTGTAAGAGGCGGAATTCAACTCTAGATCAATGCTGGTGAAAAAAGCTCCATCTATAAGAGATCGTCCCTGCTAATAAGACAGTGCGTTTTTTCCCCAGAAGGTTCATAAAACGAACACTTAAAGGAGATGTCGTGTTCGCGTGTTCGTACGTTTCCGCTCCTAAACGATAAAACAGATTTCGACGTTCATATCATAATTTAACCGAGGAGCTCATTTATATCTGTTAGTGTTTTTTTTGACTAAACATTTCAGAGCCCCACATTCAACAACCTCAGAATATGGTAAGGCCCTCGTTTTTGAAGTTCCGGTGATAAGAAATTTAAATTTAACATTACGTTGTAGGCCTCAGCAACTCACAGATAACACCTATTTTAATAAATATCCAACATTTTATTTAAAGCTACGTAGATACCACAAATATTATTTCGGACGTGACGAAACCACATTGCTACTTTCAATTATTTGCAACGAAAGTATCATAAAATAAATGAACAAAGGCAACCCTTTATCAGTATAAATTCTTATGAACCATCTTCAGATCACGAAGTTAGACCAATAAATGATCTGATTCGACCTCAACATTTGATCGGTCCAGCAGTCTCCTTCCAACTGTCCTGTTCTATAGAAGTTATTTAGGGTGTCTAGCGTTTTTTCACAATCCGAATATGATATAACCAGTGTTGTCTGTGCTTTAGTACCTTAATTTTTGATTGGATCCATGCCAAAGTTCTTTTAAAATAGCCCTATGAAATCAATGTAGCTCTACTTTTTTCGTGTTTGTCAAGCCAATTTACCACGCTACTTTCGACATTGAACGTATGAAACATGACAAAGTTTCCGTTACTAATTTATCAGAAACAGGATTTTTTTTACGTATTATCATTTGACATGTTGTCAGGTCTTACACAAATACAGTATGTCATATGCAAGCAATAACACTGCTGTCTCGAATGCGTTCTGTTTCTTGTGTTACTTCGATTAGGAGAGGTGTAGGTATAGAGAACCAGTTCGACAGCACAGAATTAACACAGCATAAGAATGCTATCGTGCAAAATACAGTGCTTTACAATCTTAAACATCGTAATAATAGTTATGGCGCGAAATAATTCTAAAAACTATACTTTTCCAAAAGATTTCATTTTTGGTGCAGCGACATCAGCTTATCAGATTGAAGGAGCATGGAATGTTGATGGTAAGTGGATTGTTAACATATTGGACTAATATTTAATCCTGATTGTGGGCTTAAAATAAGCTAACATAATTTTTTTCCTACTCTACTCATAACTTTTAAGTTCCATTTCAATAGATGTGTTCACATAGTTGTGTTTAGTTTAATGACGTTCTCAGTAGCTGAGACCACAGATCGTCGAATGATTAATAAATTACTTGGAAAAGCTATGGAAGGCCTAATTTATGGTACTATCCCAGAATTTGCCTTGACGGACTGAGGACTCGAAGAATACCCCTCAGATAACCTATCTCCGGGATAAGATTTGAAGCCGTGACCTCCCAAAAATGTAACAGGAGTGTTAAACACTCAGCCGTGAAGTTCGTATAACAAAAAATACAACTATGTACGTAGAATAACCAGCTACTTGATCACCGACCCTTGCTATTCTGTGTATGAGGGACACACTTGAACATAGACGACATTTAAATTCGGTTTTGTGATTGTAATTTCTGAAAGTATTTTTTTTTAATTTTGCAGGAAAGGGTCAGAGTATATGGGACACATTTACGCACACACATCCTGACCGAATTTCTGATGGGTCGAATGGAGATGATGCTGCCAAATCATACTTCAAATATAAGGAAGACGTCAGAGCTTTAAAAGAAATGGGGGTAAAACAACAAATAATTAACCCGTACCACCAACTGTATCACCAGGCCTGTTCTAAAACCTCTATGTGCACTCTTTATTGCACTAAGGTTACCTAAATTATATTATTTTTGCATAGTTTTGTAAAAGGTTTTCCAAATGCTCATGTTGATCTTGTGTTGTGGGATAGCACAGAACAGACGTGGGTTGTACTGACAAAATTTTCCGAAATAACTACTGCTTCCATCTTCGATGTCTACATGGTTACTTCAATCAAAGCATGATCAAAAGTAGTGCCGAACTCCATGAAAGCCTGAAACCACGTACTTTTCTAAATTTAAGTTTCAAACATAAAACAAATACAGTGGACGTAGATTTATTGTGATTATTCTCTACAAAAAATAAATCTGGGTTTGGTAACATTCGTTTACCGTAACCACAGATTATTATAGAAGTGCAAAGTGCATCCTAATAATGGATTCGAAGAATGGGACCAATTATTCTAAAAGCGAACACCACGACACATTTTCACACAATGCTAATAAGCACTGTTCCGATATACAACGTGTCCCATGATAAACCGCTTAATATCTAAACGAAAATAATATGATTTCTATCTTTATATGCCAAGCCAATGGAGAAACTTACTTGGCTAAATGTCTACTTGACCAGTATTCGATTCCCAGTAGGGACACATTTCTCTCTCCGTCACAGCATCCAGATTGGATCTGCGGTTCACATAGGCTCTTATGTAGTGGGCAGAGAATGCTAGTTCTTTGAGGGCAAAGCGACCGATCGCGAAGCTAACCACTCACCTTCACTTCGTGCTTTGTTTTAAAATGTGTGGAATTGTACATCCTCTACCTAATAGGTCGTCATGACGCGCTATTCAACCAAGAGCATGAACGACTTTACATTAATTTCAATGTAAATAACGAGGGCATAATGCCAGAAGGGCGTATTAACAAAACAGCTTGCTTACAGGCGACCAAGTTCTTACACTTATTATTTTGACAGATGTTCATAATTAGTGTTCATACGCCAAAATGCAGTTGCATTACGCCCTTCTGGGATGGCATATATCCAATTATTTTATGTAGTCAGACAAATAATCTCCAATTATGCAAAATGGTGATACGCCCTACTGGAATAATGCCCTTGATATAATTTGTCAATAATATTTTCTCAGATGCAGTTCTACCGTTTCTCCATTTCTTGGTCTCGCATCATGCCTCAGGGACTTCCAAATAACATCAACCAAAAAGGCATCGACTATTACAATAGACTCATCGATGAAGTGATTAATAACGGCTTGAAGCCTGTGGTAAGAGTGGTAACAAAGTACACGACCAGATTTAATGTTTAATAACTCAGCATTTTGCCAGCACATTGCATTTGTAAATTTAATTTGGTTAAAAGTATATAAAGAGATTTCTTTTTGGCTGAATTAAATAACTTATCTTTGTAACGGAGATTCGTTGTATTTTTCTCGCGGTAAGAAATAAATTCTAAATATTATTTAAATTAAAATTCACTCGCATTAACGTTCAATAACGTTGTATTTTAACCAAATCTGCCTATTAACATTTATCTTATGGTTCATTATTTCAAAGTAAAATTAATATAATTTTCGAAAGGAAGGAAAATAGATTGGATATTACATTTAATAACGTATCGTACCTCCAGGTGACCATGTTCCACTGGGATCTTCCGCAATACCTACAAGACCTGGGAGGGTTTGCCAGTGACGTCATTATAATATATTTCGAAGCATATGCTGAGGTACTTTTTGAAAATTTTGGCGACAGAGTAAGTAATTTACTTCTAGAGAATAATTTTCCAGCAACCCTAAGTCTGAAATAAAAATTGTAATATTAGTAGCTACTCGCGTCTACAGCGAAACGCTGAAGCACGTGTAACTTTACACAGAAATGGAACATAAAAGCACTAAGATTATATCGCAGTGAAAGCACACAACTTAAGTGGCGGTAGCTTGTTATGCTTAATCGTAGTCATTTAAGCTGATGGTTTTAAGTATGGGGAACAATACGCCCCAAAAATAAAAATAAAGGGTTACATTGTACCTTATTTCAAAACGTCATTTCTGAACGTAATTTTACTCCAAAACAAAGGTAAATTAAGTGGCGTTTAGTTGTTTAATGCACACATATATTGAGGTAGTGCTGTGTTTCCATACCAAGTTCTTGAAAGAAGACCAACACGAAACATTCGAAAGCAATGAACATTCATCCTGCAAATCTTTATTGCCTACAGGAACAGTGGGCCCAATTTATAATGCATATTTACCTACAGCTTGGAAACTATATCAGTTTTACATTTAAAATTAGATTTATTCTCGACAGCGTTTATTTAATACGTTTCTAGGTACACATGTGGACCACAATTAACGAACCTTATAATCATGCATTTGGTTATGAAGTCATGACTTTAGCACCTGGTTTAAACACTACTGGAGTTGGTATATACTTGGCAGCACACAACATGATCAAGGCCCACGCAAGAGTTTATCATCTATATGACAAGCACTATCGCGCCAAACAGAAAGGTGAGCCTGACTTCCATAGTGTTAGCCTCTGTCTGCTAAAAACTTTTTCACAACGGAGCAGTAATGTCTCATTTAGGTAATAGCCGGCCTTTGATCTAATTCCTAATGCGTCGTAGTGCCTGGAGATATTATCTGGGAAAAGTCGTCGACTATCAAATCAGTCGCGTGTTCTTGGCAATGTTCCTTTCCCATATCCTTTCGTACTTACGGTTCGAGAGAGTCACTACAGTTATAAAGATGCAAACCTAAACTTCATTCTAGATATGCACGGAGCCCATGTAAACAAATGCAAGTCAAGAAGAGTGCGTATTTAGAAACGCAGATCACATCGTGCCGATGGTCCCGCGCATTCAATGACGCATAATTGCAATCCTACTGTTGAAACCCATTATTCGAACACCTTGTTACGCATCAATGGCCTGGAATCGCATTTGTGTTAAGAATGACCTAAGACGCAAAGACGACCTGGAACAACTTTACCGCGAGAATAACCTAGGATCACAGTGCAACGATGACTTACGTGATGCTGCGTAAAAAATACCTTTGGAATGCCAGCGTACTGCAAAGAATGCATATTTATAATCATGTTTAACCCCATAAAATCTCTCGTTCGACATTTTTTTCCACCGGAGATAGTTTAACACTCCCTGAAGACAGGAGCAAATCCAGCTTCCGAAATGTAGTGTTTTGTTTGTAGAACGTAGGACGATGGATAAAGTCCAAAAAACTATCGATACGAACTGCGGACATATTGATCTATTGTAAATTCACGAAATGTCTGACTTTGAAACCCAAAATTTATGTTTCATTTAAGATTAGGATACAATGCATATCCAACATATTACGACATAATTTCCAGTAAGTTCTATGAAGTTGTAACATGCCTGAAGAATGTATACTGTGCGTGATTAACAAAGAAATTTAAAAACAATAGGTATCTTCTCTCTTCCATTAACTTTACTAACATGTTTGATTGTAACTAACTTCGGAATGTCTTTGTAACAAACATTTAATTTCGGAGTAAGCCTATGTGTAAAACTTGAAGTTTAAAATTGTACTGATACAGTGTTAATTAATTGGGTGAAAATATAAATAGCACAGAGAAAACACTAAGTGCGTAAATTTAATGAGATCTACCAGTGTTAGTAGATACCAACATTTAAATTTCAGGCAAAATATCCCTCAATCTGTCCGTTCAATGGAGCGTGCCAGAACATAAGAACTCAACGGATGATAAAGAAGCCACCAAAGCAGAACTGGAGTTTACAGTAAGTTACTACTATCACATAACTGAGACAGTACCATTGCCGTTACCAACACTTTCAAATTATCTTTTCCAAAATAAGGGTACACAAATTACAAAACAATTTATCAGTGTACCCATCTCCCCTTTCAAAGTACATAGTCGTTTTCCGGTCAAGAAATTCCCCAATTTTATAATCTATGAAGGTTTACTACCACGTTACTATGGCCCTATTCCATGGCCTTGTTCCATCTTTAACTTAGTATAACCCTTCATAAAATATTAGCCATATTTTCGGTGTTAAAAATCAAATTTTGTTTCAAATCATCTGAAATGCATACAAATGCAAAAATGTTCTCGCTAACATTAACAAGACATACCTCCCTCCGGAGTACTGCTATAAACAATACAGAAGGTATGTTGTTACATATCCACTAGTTTTAGCAGCCCAATTTAATTGAACTGAGAATGAAGAAATCTGAAATTTGGTAAACTTCTATTGGACTACACGCCAGAAGACAATCATCATACTCGCCGCCGTGGAAACCTAAAATCTCACCAGTGCAGTTTATTAATATTACCTTATAATTACATTCATAAACCGCTTTGTTCCAGCTCGGGTGGTATGCCCATCCAATATACAGTAAAGAGGGTGATTACCCGCAAATAATGAAAGACAGAATCAGAAATCTCAGTCTGGCAGAAGGATTTCCTACCTCTCGCCTACCTTCCTTCACCTCGGAAGAGATCGTATACGTAAAAGGTAACTAAACAAAGCCAATTGAATTCCTCCGCGTTTCGTTTGTCTGGAACACTTGAAACGACTAGTGATAATAATAGTTGTTATACTGACGTGTTCCCACAGCAACTGTGTAATATTTGCGAAAATGTCTTTTAGGAACTGCCGATTACTTTGCCTTGAATCAGTACGGTTCATATCTGATTGCTAAAGGAGACACTGGAGCCAATCCTTCATATTTCAGGGATAAGGGTACATTAATTGAACCCGATAACTGGCCTAAATCTGAAACTTCAACGTGGGAATCGGTAAGAGTTCTGTGCGTTATTTCATTATTATACTCTGTGTTTGTAGGTACGTACTTCGAATATAGAGCATCTGAAAAGAGGCATTTGAGGCAAAAGTATTACACTGTCTAGCAAGCTTTCCTTCTTCCTAAGGGATAGTTAAAATAGTTTAATGCTTGCTTTCAACAAATATTTCGAAACAAATCGTAAATTTCTCAAAGCATATTGTAATATTAGCTATTATAGCTACCAAATACACTCATAATTTGTCGTATGTCTTCCAAATCAACTTTGTACAAACCGTAATTCCCTAAAAAGACGAACAATTCAGAGGATACAGTGAATATAATATTTTAAAATGTTCCTGTCTTTTAAGAGAGCGTAAGTCAGAAATAACAAATGTAAAGGAAACACTATTTGTTTAAAATGACTGCTGGAATGGAACGGAAACAAACTGCTTGATTAATGCGTCAATCAAAAGTTTACATCAATAAATTTCCAACATAAATAACAGAGAATGATTGGTATAAAAATAGGTTTCTATTTTTGGCTTGACGAAATACTGGCCAACAAAAATTCATTCAGCTGTGCAAAACCAGTTTAAGAAAAATGGCGAGGTGAACTGACCCAAAACTAAATTAAGTGTGCATTTACTGAACTGCAGTGAATGGAAGAGTGAAATGCAAGACTCCACATAAATAGGGCACATGTTTCAGGGTGTATTACAAAAATATATAAAATTATCATTTACGTATTATGCTTTATTCTACCTGCCACGGTGGTCTAGCGGTTAGAACGCTGGCCTTGTAATCCTGGGGTCTCGGGTTCGATTCCCGGCGGTGCCCGAATTTATAACTTGTGTTGGGCAAGGCCGTGGTCTAGGCAACACGGAGTTTTCCTCCGGGGGCTTCCCCGGTTTTTCCGTGGCATCATAACAATTACTCCATTCACACACAGAAGAAGGCAATGGCAAACCACTTCTGGATCATCTGCCAAGAACGTATATGAACAGGTCCCAGTCCGAGAAAAGGATGGAAGGATCCTGTTCATATGGACCTGTCGCCAGACAGAACACTACAAATAAAAAAAAATGCTTTGTTCTAGGTAACACCGAAGGGAATAAGAAATATAATAAAATGGATCAAGGAGCAATATGGCGAAGAATTGGAAATTTTAATAACAGAAAACGGGTTTGCTGATAATGGAGAATTAAATGATATAATAAGAATTAATTATCTGGCTGTAAGTGCACGACATATCTGTTTATGTTTAATTATAAACAGTACATTCGTACTTTAAACTATTAAATGCGCATATTTTCAATTTATTTGAAGGAACTTCAAGTTTATTCGCACGCACACAAATATACATTATCAGGGAGTCGTAATTATTATGATAATATAAGAATGACTCTCTGTCACCTCTGTAATTTTACAGAAAGGCACTGAAAATGCTCTTACAAATTAAATAGAGATCGACTAGCGAAAAATGTTATTTAATTCTCACATATGTGTCACCTGCTGAGAGACTGTGTAATATATTAGGAAGGGTTTGATAGGAAGCGACCCCAAAAACCAATTTCTTTATAAGATTAGAGGAAGGGAGAAAAATCTTTAGAAAAGTAAAGGCAGAATTTACAGTCTCCTGACCGAGAGTCGAACCGAATACCTTTCACAGCAGTTTCGCTTTTAAAATTTAAAGTTTAAAATTAGTGTATAATGAATACAACACTTCCGTCATGTTTTGAGTAAAATTTAGTTACAGGCTTTCCCCCGCTTCATTTGTTAGTATCACATGAAGGCAAAATATAAATCTTGAACACTTTGTGATCCCATAAAAATCTAATTCTTACCTTTACCCTAACAATTTCCGAATAAGCAAAGACGGCCAAAAAATCACACATGAAGGACACAGTAAGAGAAATAATCGAAATATCATAAAACTGAGGCCTGTGCCTTGATGATTAATCCCATTGACAATACGATAATAAAATTGAATACGTAATTTTTATTTGAAGATGATTGTCTTATATAATGTATAGTCGTATAGCCTTGTAGAAGTTTCAGAAGTGCTCCACCATATCTCTCACTGCTCTGATGATGGAGACGGCAAGCACTTCTGAAACGTCGGTATAAACGTCTACGTGGTGAAACATCCAAGAAATCAGTCATCTTCATACTCGCCACCGTGAGAACCTAAAATCTCATCTATTTTTTTTTATTTATTAGTGTTATCTACACCCAAGATGCTTCAACCTAAACAAACTGCTATAAGATTTAAATAAAATAATATTTCTTTTTCCAGACATACATGATCGAGGTACTGAAGGCGATACACTTTGACAAATGCAAAGTGATTGGCTATACAGTTTGGAGCCTTATTGATAACTTAGAATGGTCCAATGGCTACTCGTAAGTTTTTTCAGACATTTAAGTAAGAGGATTAAAGTAATATGTAAACTCAGAGGTGTAGGGAGGATACAGATATAGCTCCCCGCATTAACTTCGGCACTTAATGTAGGTGAATAGTCAGCTTCACGCCCCGCCCGATTTACCTCTGACGAAAGAAGCACGGTACCCACTAGACAGGAGGCTGGATGGATACGAAAGCCGATCTGAACGAAGTGAAGGAGAGAAAACGTTTGCCCTGTTGGGATTCGAACTGCATCTTCCAGCAGTGGCAAGGGCAATTTCTAACACAAAAGGGAGCCGACTGTTTCACAGCCCAGTTCATCCAGTAGTTTTTAGCAATTAAAATATACAAGAATATTTATTGAATGTTAGATATGAAAGGAATCTTTCATGTTATTTTCCATCCAATTCACTTAGAGGAAGAAGGCAATTTTCAGCTTGGATATAAGGACGGTTGTGAATTAATTATGTTTTAAGGACAATTAACAAAATGTATTTCTCTGCGGAGGTAGAAGTACCATACAATATTATCAGATAAATTAAACTTTTAGAACATTAAACTATTCCCTTTGCATTCTTAAGAAACAGCAAAGAATAAGTATTAAATTTGGTTTAGTTGTTCATTAAACAGCGCATAAAACATGGAGAGGAAGATTAATTCGAAAACAAAACAGTAATTTGTGAATTTAATTCTCTTCTCAGGTCGAAATTCGGTTTGTACCACGTGGATTTTAACGATCCTGACAGAAAACGCACACCCAAACAGTCTGCTCACTTCATGAGAAACGTTACCGAAACGAGGCAGATACCTTACAATTACGGCATCATCGACAGAGAACTCGATGAAGAGGAAGGGTTGTAATACCGTAAAAGGCGTTGATAATGGATGTCACATTAATACTCTTTAAAATATTATAAAACACTGACGACCATAAATTCCTATTTACGTTCTATCACATTAGCTTTCTGTTTTACTCGATGCATTGGCTATTAGCCATAACACTAACAAGGTTTTAATTAAAATACACCTGAACTTTCACTTGTAGGCCTACGTTTTGAGTATTGGTCTCAGCCAATAACGTTATTGCACAGAATGTTCAGAAACAAACGTAACAGACTAAACATATGTAAGATTTGAGGTTTTCACAGCGGTGACTATGAAGATTTCTGTCTTCTGGGTTGTTGCGCTGTGTAGTCTGGTCGATGTTTACCAACTTTTCATCGCCCTGATGACGGAGGCAGTATGACCTCTGAAACGTTGGTTAACATCGACCAGACTACACAGCGCAACAACCCAGAAGACAGAAATCTTCACCCAATTCATTAAAATTACTTAATAACATTCATTTTAAAAAATACTAAAATTAAAAAAATTGTACTTTGTATAAAGTGTAGGCATAAAGATTCTGTATTTGGGTAAAATTCTGAGACTAATATTTATGATGCACTGAAGTAAAGCCGTGTGTTTTACCAACTGTGCATGTCAGCTGTTTTTGTAGTTATTAGTTAATATTTTACTCCTTTCTATACTAACACTTTAAAAAGAACATCTTAGAGCATAAAATGTACCATTCCTCAACAAGGTAAATAATTTGCAAATCTAATAATTAATTATGTTGTTATAAAAATAATAATAAACAATTTTTGTCACGTATTTGTGTGTTTTATTTAAAGACGCTTTCAGTAACTCATGCTATAAGCGTTGGATGATACGTTGGTTAATAAGTAACGTATTGGGAATTATTTGGAAGAAAACGGTCGTGGTACAATTTAAGGTACTATCCCGGAATTTTTGTGGAGAGACTGGGAAAATCCAGAAAAATCTGAATCAAGATAGCCAGTCTTCGGCCAGAGGTTTGAATCGGGGAACTTCCAAATACGAAGCAGCAGTCCGTTGTATGTTTGATATTTGTCATGTTCATTACTCAGCGTCTAACATCACCTGGGGTGACCTTCAGTGAAGAAGGGAACACGTTTTCGTAGTATTCATGCAGCCTACTTTCCTCTACATGCTGCAACCCATCTGGTGAAGCTAGCAGTAACTACATACGTACAATGAAAACGCGTATAATTTACCCTAGTACAAGAAGTTAAATTTTATGGTTATAACTTCAAAGTTTCCAGATTCGTAAACTATTCCATACAGTATTTATAATCAACCGTGTATCGGTTAATACATGGCAGACCACAATGATTCAATAGTTACAGCCATTGTGCTTTGAACTGCAAAAGAAATTTCGTGTGGTCTTCATGCTGTTTTACATTCAACAACAACAACAACAACAAAATTCTCGAGTCACCACATCGCACTTGGTAAATGAAGTTGAAACTTTTCATAGAAACAACCACTTTAGAATGTATAACAAATCCGACAGCAGTTAAATCAACTTGTATCACTAGTTACTGATTTATCAAGCTAATAAAACACATGTAGAAGGCATAGGATATTATGGAATAACTAGCAGATTTTAACCTTAAAATAGCATCGTATAAGCTTACCCATTTCGTCGTGTTGTCGTCTTCTTACAACAGACATAACCTTTATTCCGCTGCACGTGTAAAAACAAAACCCTGAATTATATGAACCGAGCTGCAACACACACAGATCAAGTGTCCACTACTGCACGCTTGAAGCAGCTGCAAAACGTGCACAGGCCAGGGGGTAGAGAGGAGAGAGGGGCTGCGAGTTCAGAAGCTCGTCACTGACAAACTCACCATGCCTCATAGCTGGTGCATGCATTCGTCAAATTACGCTACTCGTTTGTAGTATATAATTCTCAGCTTATCAATTCACTTTTCTCAAATTAGTTACTCCATTTGAAAAGTGCAAACATTTTACTGCAATAAGCCAAGCTATTGTAAATGTCTTTCGTCATGCAGATCTCACGGATAAACCTAAGGTTTAAAATCAGAACGTAGTGAGTCTGTGTCTAGAAAATAAATAAATCAACAAAGTTAGCACTAGGTGGCTCTGAAATATGTTCACAATAAATTTTTCTCTCATAACCTGTCAGAAAGAAAAAAACAGAGCAACGCGATAATAATGCAGGCAGTAAGCTCCTCTGAAACGTCGGTTTATATCTGCCAGGCTACACGGCGCAACATTCAAGAAGACAGCCATCTTTGTACGCATTCTAAATCATTAAATTCTGCCAAGTGCACGTTCATGTTTTACAGTCTGGTAAAGTCTACAAAATTGAGAAGAAAATATGTTTTAGTCGGCCAAAAAAGGCTTACAGTAAGACCAAAACTTAAGACGGGTAGCAACAAAATATTTACCATAATTACTATCGAAATTTATGATATTCTTAACCACCCATTAAAAAGTTTAACCACCCCTCACACCCAGGGTTTTCATAGACTTTTTGAAACAGGTAAGGTCATTACAATGCTCGCATTAGTTGAACCGTGTCCTCCGCAAATTCAATCCAGTTTATATATATAAATTCAATTCCTTTGAGTTATATATCTTTAATAGTATCCTTCTACGCGTTTGTAAATCCATCACTTGTCTCTTTCCATTGGACGTTCTAACACAATTTTGAATTTTACTCCATACACTCTATACGGTTTGCTCATCGTTCTTAATCACCGTACCAGTTACGAATTATGTCGCAATGTTTAATGTCGTTGAACACTGAAAATATAACGTCATAGTAACAATATCTATGAACACCAAATGAGATTCGTGGCACATAAAATGCTCTGTAACTGAAATTACAACGACACTTTTAACACCGCGAAAATTAATCATTTGTAACTACTTCGTGAAAACTACATCCAACGACTGAAACCTTAAACTTAATCTATTTTATAACGTGCACGTTAAACGAGATCGTGATGCTTCGTATACGAAGAACCACACACGTCAGAGAATGACTTATGCCGGTGCATAAAAAATTTAAATTCGTAAGATTTCAGGGTCAATTTTTGGGATAGACTACCTCGCTAATAGTTCAGATGTGCTTAATTAGGCATCTCACCATGAATACTTGTAAGGGAGTACGTTAACCTCAGTACTAGATGAAGGCTAGTGACCAGGAAAACCCTCAGTCTGATTTACTCCCGGAGAAATAAATGTCAAAGATGCCAATTGAAAATGAGTGTGGATGTGTCACAGAAGCGATCTGGATGTGGTGGCGAAAAGAGAAACATCCTTGTCTGAAACAAAAACCCCAGCTGTCCAGCCCACATTCTAATCACAACATTAGCTGACCTAGTCCAAGTCCCATTTATGAACGCCATGGAATAAATAATACACATGTGTACATTAGACACAAAAAGCAGCCCTTTATCGTCGATATAAGTTTGGCTGTAAACGTTTTATAACATAGATGGTGGTATCCAAGGTTTCCCGCGAGAATGCGAAGACAATTGTGTATCACATCTTGGTGAAAACTCAAAACCTTTTACTCTGTGTCTTCTCAAAGACAGTGGTTGAATCTACAGCGATGGAGTCACTCAGTTACCAGAGACCCGTCTATGATCTTAGCAGAGTTGAAATTCAGTCTTTTTAAGTGGTAGATCCAACAAGAACAAACCCTTACTTCCAAATTTTGAAGAAAATTATGTATTACGACGACAATGATGGATAGAAAATGCCTTGGTCGATATTCGAGCCAAAAACCTTCGATTTAGTAACCAGGTACAGGCACATGTAAAGACTGTAATATCCGTTAGGTCGAAGGAGTTCCGTGTCACACGTGTTGTATGTAATATGTTACAGGTAATATAACAAGAACGTTTTAAAGAGTTTTGCATGATTCTTTGACAGCTGAGTCAGGCACAACAAATGCAACGTGAATATAAACAGCAGCGCAAAATCACACATCACGGATACCGGCCTATATATGGGCCGAACTTATAATGAGATTTCAGAGCTGCAACCAACTGGAGCAGAGGTTACATCGCAGCAGTTGCAGCTATGACGAAGTTAGTTTCGTTGGCAGCATTGCTGCTGGTAATGGTAACAATTACTGTGGGGGCAGAATTCAATTACATCTACCCTGAAGACAGTGAAATTGATAAAGAAGACGATCATTACCTGTATAATTTCACGTTGCCCAGCGATCTTAAGATCGGCGTAGGTTCAGCTGCATATCAGTATGAAGGAGCCTGGAACGAAGGAGGTAGGTGATCTGTTTTCAGTTTCGTGCTAACAATATGTAAGAAAATTTGACTTGAAATATGTAGCTTAAAGACTTAAAGAAATCTACATGTTAAAATCATAAATCCCAAAATTAATTTTGAAAAATATTACAAAACAAATTCTTTGTTAAACATTTTCAGTTACACAGCTGTAGAATAAGCCTCTACTTTTATGGATAGTGAAGGGTCATTATAATCTTAACTAAAACTTGGTTTATGGACTTATTCTGAGCCAGTTCATATCATCAACTCTAGTTACCTAAGATACATTTCAATACAATCCTTCCGTCTACATATAAAACCAGGTATGCCAAATAATTTCCTCCAATAGTATGAGTACCAAAACTCTATGTTGAAAGTTTTATATTTTACAAAAAAGCAATTACATTTTTAAAAGTTCCTTTCTCAGGGCAACGTCTGATAAAAGTAACAAATTACTTCTTATAGAATTATTTTCCGAGTAAAATTAAAACCCTTCATTAATACAATAATTACTAGAGAAACCCATAACGAAACAAAAATAATCGATGCTGTATTTTCTCAACAGTTGGCACAGGAATGCAAAATGTATCAGCGGTTAGTTATCAGAAACCAGTGGATCATAATTCATTGTATTATTTGTAGAAAATATCTTAAAATAATGTTTTATTTCAGGTAAAGGTGAAAGTATATGGGATAGATTCACCCATACACACCCTGGAGCCATTGCAGACAGAAAGAATGGAGACGTAGCTACAGATTTTTACCACAAATACAAGGATGATATTAAAAGAATTAAGGAGTTGGGGGTAAGACATCAATAACTATATCAGACAAGATACGGCCTGCTAGAACTTTGACATGATTTCTTTGGAAGATACAATATAAAATACTCTAGCCGTCGCAGATATTACCATTTTTCGACGTTGCCTGGGTCATGTCAATTTCCAGGCTTATTCGGAGGCCTCTCAGATAATTACAGCTATATTTGCAAGTTTAGAAGTTCTTAACCCAAGACTGCACCGACTATTTAAGCCTGTAAAATAATGTTAAAATTCTTAAAGGGTCTTAACGGAGAGGTCGAAACTTAAAGTCTAAAGTTTGTTTAACAAAAAAAATTATGAACAAATATAAAATCCCACAGTAATTTTTACGTACTAGTCCTATACACTGTGTGTAATATACAGAGTAATTCAAAGCACTTGTATAATACTTAAGAAGGTTGTTGTAGAGAACATTTGGAGCAAAAATGTAAATATTTTTTTTTAGATTCACAGTTACCGAGAGACGACGTTTCTAATTTGAAATTGTCTTGTATTAGTGTGACCATTTGACGAGGGCTGCGAGCAAAGAATTCGAAAAAGTGCTGATACTTGAAGCTGTTATCACACTCAAACAGTATTATCGATCACAGGTCCAAACCACACGAAAAGAAAAGAACTCAAAAATAAATAAATTGAAATGACGATTGAACGATGATATAAAGGAAAGAATTTGCCTTCTATCTCTCCTTCTTTATTTCATAAGCTAGAACAACTTAGTTACTATGACTAGCAATAAATTCGACGATCGGAGTTCGATTCTCCAGCAGTGAGAGTAATTTTTCTCTTTTACATCACGCCCAACCCGGCTTCAGAACCCACTCTGCCTCGTGTAGCTGGACTTCGTCCTACGCGGTACAGCGCCCCCTGAGTGTGCAGCTGGTCAATTATTTTCATCCAGTACCTAAGTTTAGAACCCATTGCTCTATGCCTCCAGTCCCTACGCCTTTGCAGTGCCACGCCAAATCACAGGGACATTGTTTGTCGAAAAGTGTGATTACAGTAATTCTGGAGGTACTAGTAACACAGATTTGACCATGACAGGCGAAAAACTGTATAGGTGGAAGGTGTAAAATTTGTAACATGAGAGAGAAATATTAAATCAGTCGATTTCTACGCTTTAATAATATTTATGATGTAAGATTTCATCACAGAGACCTATTCTTCATTGAAATAAGAAATTTGTGTTTTTATTCCAGCTCGACACATTCCGCCTCTCCATTGCGTGGACTCGTATCATGCCATCTGGCACAATCAGCAGCCTGAATCAGCAGGGGATCGACTTCTATAACAACGTCATCAACGAGCTCATTAAATATGGCATCACACCCATGGTGAAGTTCTCGGAAATATTCTTAGATTTCATAAATATTAAACGGAAAAAATGAATAGAAAGTTACAAATTTTCGATGTAATGTAGACAACATTTAGCAGCATGAACAGATCCGCTCTTACAGACAATTTATTTGCGAACGAAATTAATGAAATAACCAGAAACACAATTTAATTTATTCAGTTTGCGACGCATTTGTTGTGTATAAGATTGACTGCTACCTTTAGTCCGTAAACAGCTAAAAGTTAATCACAAGCAACGTCCGACATAAGGGCTGTCGTAATAATTGAAATCTGTGCCTCATTGTAACAAGTCGTTTGATTCGCCAGTCCACATATTTATTTGTAATATATTTGGCGCCGAGTATCTTCATGTTACAACTAATAAGAAGTGTGAAGATGGCTGTGACTGATAATGGGGGAAGAATATGACAAAATGGGTGTGCTTCAGTTCATAGCATTACCATAATATGTGCCCAGAAAAATAAACAGGGTGTATTACATTTCTTTGTTGTAGGAATCAGACATGATTTTCCTTACAAAACTACTTTTGATTCTGTTGTTACAGGTTACCATGTATCACTGGGATTTACCACAATATTTGCAGGATCTGGGAGGTTGGACTAATGAACTCATTGTCGACTATTTCGAAGATTATGCTGATGTTCTATATTCATACTATGGAGACAGAGTAAGTTCTAGGGATTTAGGTTTCACAGCGGCGGGTCCGAAAATGGCTGTCTTCTGGGTTGAAGCCAGAAGTTTACCAACGTCCAGTTACAGATGTTACTCATCGCTCTGACGATGGAGGCGGCAATGTTCTCTGAAACGTCGGTAAACTTCTACCATACCACACGGCGCTATTACCAAGAAGACAGCCATCTACAATGTAAGTTGTTCATAAAATGATTTATCAGAACTGATTGTTTTATCTTCACTTTCAAATTACCAGTGTTAGGTTTCTTTTGAGAAAAACTTTGAACCAAATTACTAACATTTAGTAACGTGTAAGAAATGTTTCCATGTCTTAATGTGGCCTACTTTAAAAATGACTTTACTATAATATTATAAACTTTATCCAACGTGCCACGAAAATTTCACAATGGTTTGAACATATATGTTGTCTTTATTAACACAGCCTTCTTGTACTGTCACTAAAACCGAGACGTTTACACGTTTTTCTGATTCAAAAACTTCATAGAGAAAACAACTGTCGATCGGCATTGCGTAATTGAAAATTCGCGTCTTACTTTTAGCCAAGGACACGATCTTTAAAATCTAAGGGATGAGTGTCCAGACACTCTGTATATACACACGCACACTAAATAGTGCATTAGTCCTAGAAAGGTGACAATTGTAAATGGATCATCTAACCACAAATTAAACCTCATCAGTACAGTTTACCAGCATTCTTCACACCAGTTTTCCACTAAATTAAAATCACAGACTCTTGGATAAAGGTCAGATATACAGACGAAAATATTTTTTTTCTAGATTTTCATGTTATGTACAGTCGCAAATAATATATAAAATATAGAATTTTTCGCATTGTGCTTACAAGGGCAGAATGTTCTTTCCGGCGAGATTCCGAATCGAAAATATTTTAGATTTCGACATGAAACTCCTGTCTCTGTGGCCACAGGACTGTCTTTCTTTTAGACACAGCATATACACTGAGCTGGTTAACTTAACACTCACACCCATGTTCGGGAGGTACCCGATTCGAAACTCCGCTAGAGACTATCTCCCTTACGTTTTATTAAAGTTTTCTCAATCCTTGACAAAGAACGCCCAGAAAGTACCTTTAATAAAGTACGTCGCTACAATTTCCTTCCATGCCTTCCGCATTATGTAATATATTACTTATACTACACAGCATAACCTATGATTTACACCTAGATAACCTAACACGTTTACAATAAGGTCGCAAAACAGGAAAATAGCCAAGGTCTTCCTATCTAGTCACAGTATTTCACTCAGGTCGTTTCATAAACACGGTGAAGGCAAACCGATAGAAATAGTAGAACTAAGGCCTTGGTAGCTCAAGGTAGTCTGTTTTTATTTTTATCAGGATGGACAATTATATGGAAATGGGTCAACTTGAATGTCACAGGTTTCAAGGACTTGAGTATGCCTACTAACCTAGTTCTTATGACGGTAAACAGGGGAATAAGAAATAGCAAATTAAATTGGCAGCTGGGAAATATTTAATATTTGTCTATTATGATACTGTTATTACTGCTATTAAGTTAATATTCAATTTTTGCAGAAAAAGTTTATGTAATTTACGTTACCTTAACCTAATATAAATTAATTCTTTTCAGGTTTAGATTTCCACATATCATTTTAAATTCAGTTATTTTTAACACTTTCATATATTGTTCGGCATGCAGTATTTTTAAAGCCCCTTTTAATAAAAACTTGTCACCTATTCATCGCATTGATATTTATAATAGAAAACCCTGATTCACCGACTCCTTGTACCCAGAATATTGAAACAGCCTTCAAACGTTTCATAGGTTAAGTGGTGGATAACAATAAATGAGCCAACTAAAGCCGTGGAAGGTTACAACGGGAACGTGACTGGGTCAGGTTACGCACCGAACGTTTCCTTGCCAGGTGTGGGGTCGTACCTGGCAGGACACACGATGCTTAAGGCGCATGCACGGGCCTATCACTTATACAACAATAAGTATCGGGAGCATCAGAAGGGTAAGCAACAAACAAATGCTGCCAAGTAAACGAGGGTCGAACTTCGGCTTCCTGCTTCAAAGTTAGACAATCCTATTCCACACTTTTCTCACTTAATTTTATTTAGTTTCTATACTAAGTACTAGAATAGTAATTCGCTTCTATACCATTTCCCAACTCGGATTCATAATCTCGGTTTTTTATTTAAAATCATAAAAGCTCAGCAACTGAAAAAAAACTTAAATCTTAATAAAGATACAAACACAGTCAACCACATTATAAGTTATAATGTCAATGACCCCACATTCTGCACAATTAAATTTAGAGTAAAAGATGAAGAGGATTTATTAAAAATTAATATCAGTATTTTAAAACAATAAGTAACACAACAATACCAAGCAGATTGTTACTTCTCTAGTTGTAAAAACTACTCACACGTTAAAACTGAAAACATTTCATACATGTAGTGTTTCCATTGTAGGTCAGATCTCCATTTCACTGGAGACCTTCTGGTACGAACCACTCGACATTAATTCGAGAAGTGACCGTAATGCAGCGGAACAAATTCTGGAGTTCAACGTAAGTGCAGCTGAATTCTGTGCGAAGTCATATTTTTATAACTTAAGTCCTATGTTATACCTAAACAACGAATTACTTTGAGTTGCCGATGCCTTCCTCAGTGGTACATAGGCCCCTACAACTAACTTTCCCATACTCATTACATTTCAGCTAGGCTGGTTTGCAGATCCAATCTACAGCGAGAAGGGTGACTACCCGGATATTATGAAGAGAAAAATTGCTGAAAATAGCAAGAAGGAAGGGTATCGAAGATCCCGTTTGCCAGAATTTTCCGAGGAGGAGGTTAACTACATCAGAGGTAAGTGAACATTTAACATACTCATCCACAGTTAAGGTTACAGTGCTAAGCCATTAAAATGAACAATTTACTAGTTAAATAGCATAGGTTAATATCAAAATGGCAGATGAAATAAAATATAAAACAAAATAGATGTGAATTTAAGACAATTTTCTGAGTTTTCTTTCGTACGTTAAACAGACCGTGTATGTTATCAAGAATTAAATACATTCTTTATTTTTGTGGAAAAAGCGGATAAGAAAATTAAAAATACTGTTCCACTTTCTCTCCGACCTACAATTCAGAAAATAAAATTTACGTAATCATATAGCCTGTGTGCGTCTATATCTTCGTGTTACGAGCCTACTTATTTTCATGGCTCTATGGAAATGGCAGGTTAAATATCATGCTTTAAAAGAAAAAATCTTCTTGCATATACTTTTAGACACTCTGTAGCGAATATTATTGTAAAAGGTTCCAGAATATGACCTCTACCATTTGTTATCTCCGTCTGAGAGTTTAGCACCACACAACACTAACTGACACCCATAACAAACTTGCTCGGTTCTTCATATGCTAAACCTAAGAAAAACTCAGATTTCATTTCATAAATTATCTAGCATTCCTTCATTTCAACAGAGTAAAATATTTTACATATCCTATATAACTTTTAAATAGTTCGTATTCTTGTATTGTAGCACCCTGTTGTGATAATTTGAAATTATAATTCCGAAATTCCGTCATTTATCACCCACCTTTAACACTGTTTATTTAATTATTGCACTGATTAATTACTTCAAGATTTTACCTGAGTTACTTTTTGAATTACGTGTTTCATCTGACACGCAGTCACTATCAGTTTTATTCTATACTGAAAACCGTGAAGCATTTTAACTTCCGCATGTTTCAACATTAAACGAAAAGGCCCTAGGCCATGAGAGATGTATAAAAAAGAGATGCTGCATCTGATAATTTTGGCAGACTCTTCTAAATATTAAGATGCGAGTAGTTTAAATTACGCAGCTAAATAGCCTACGAATCGACAGATGACGCAGCAGTCAAAAAGGCAACCGTTAAGACGCAGAGAATAAACCAATTAAATTATGCTGCATTTTAGGCAGGTCAGTGCGAATATCTGCCCAACATTTATTAGCATTAAAATCCGTAACATATGTAATTGGTCACATATCTCACTACTTTAAAAAAATAAATTAATTGTATCAGTAAAGTACCTTGCCGTCCACAGGAACTGCAGACTTCTTCGGTCTGAACCAGTATACGACAAATCTGGCAACTTTCAGAGAAGAAGGTCCGACTCCTTCGTATAAAAGGGACACGGGTGTCACATTGTCCGCACCTTCCTATTGGCCAGTATCTGAAACGACCAAGTGGGAAAAGGTAAGTTTCTAGTTATGACTATCTATCGAGTCCTTGTGCCATAATTTCTAACGAAGACACCAGTTTGTTAGTATATACAAATACTTTAAGATGACTGTCTTATGGGATGTAGAATCGTGAGGTCTGGTAGATATTGGTCGATGTTTCAGTGGAGTTACCTGCCTCCATAATCATGGTAAAGACTAAACTACAAAGTGCTGCATCCCAGAAGACTGCCAACTTCAAGCGTGTTATTGCGGCTGTAGTGTAATTCTTTAAATGACACCTAAGTTGGTACTTCAAAAGCCTAATCGCACAACTCCTGAAAATAGCAAACAGCCAAAAAGGGTTAGTAAAATATCAGTACTAATGACATGAAGCAGAGTTCTGCTCAACTGGCCAAGAAATTACCTCACATTGTAAGAGACGCGAAGGTTCGTTACCGTGTTCTCAAAAGCTCGCATCAGGTTTCCATTCTGAGTGAGTTTAAACAGAGTCCACATAACTCATTACACATACAAAATATTAATCAGGAGTAAGGGCTAAAGAATATTTGTTGTCTACCACCGATTTGTACAAAAGTTAACAGGTTTCCAAAGGTAAAAGTCAGACCCAAATTCAGTAGCGTCTGCACAATAATTTTATACAAAAACTAATTTTATTTGTACGCTGGTTGTTTACGTTTCAGGTCGCACCTAAGGGTTTGCGCAAAGTGCTGAATTATATCAAAGATCACTATGGCGATAAATGGGACGTGGTCATCACCGAAAATGGATTCATGGATGATGGAGCAACTACGGATACGAGTCGTGTAATCTATTTAGCTGTAAGTGAAAACAGTTCTCATATTTTCGTGTACCTTCATCTGATCATGCAATATGGAGATTTTAGCTAAATTACTTTAAAGTACGCAAGTTTATATAATTTCTGTATTTTAAAAAATGTGACGAGAGTTCTCTTCTTCAGTGACGACTGAACGACAAAGAAAACATTGCTCCGCTACAAAGTTCTGAAATTATTATACATAGAAAAACGTATATGGATGGACAACAATACTTATTGTTTCTGTGCCAAACCTCTTTGCATATTAAAATAAGACATAGTCTTTTTAAAATGTATATATTATAATTAATATATATAAACTTCGTGGAAAGTATAATTGAGGAAATATTAACATTACGGTCATATGTGCGACATAAGTTGTTAGAACCTCTGTTCTGTTTGTAATTTTTTCATAGTTTTAACTTATTTAATTGTAGCCACGATAAATATTAATACACATGAGAATGTAAGCCCAAGCTCTGAAGTAAAGTTATCGCATGTTGCAGACTTACATGATGGAAATGTGGAAAGCAATTTACATTGATGGCGTAAAAGTTGTTGGCTATGTAATCTGGAGTCTACTGGATAACTTGGAGTGGACAAGCGGCTACATGTAAGTATGGACACAGTAATATGCGATATGACATTCATATGCTATATATGTAAACCTACAATTAATACCTTTCACGCTATTTAAATACGGACACGATACTAAAACTATCTAAATAATTCTACTATAGCCATAACAAACACAATTCCGTGTACTAACACGTGTTGTTTTTATAACAGATCCAGAGCAGGAATTTTCCACGTGGACTTCAGTGATCCGGATAAAATTAGAACCCCAAAAGAATCGGCCGAATTCGTGAAGACAATCACTAGCACAAGGCAAATACCCATAAAGTATGCTCGCTATGGAAAGGAATTGAATAAAATAGAATTTAAAGACCCTTCCTAATAGAAAACTGATTCAACTAATAACGAGAATGGGCACTGAAATATGATTTACTTAAATACCAGTTTCAATCTATTATAGATTACTATGCTTACATGAAGTAACATTAGGGATATTACTGCACACGGTACAATCCTGTACGTATTGCCAGAGCTCCTATTACAAATGAGCACACACAATGCATCTACATAATAACTTCACGTTTCCATTCTTCTGTATCGTTCAAATTAAATTGTCCAAATAAATTGTTTGCTTGTTATAACGTCTAATCATAAGCCTATGCCCTTTCCAATTCATTTACATTCATCGTCCTATCATTCAATGTTACATAGTCTGAGATATCGACAGCGTTGCCAACAAACAAATTAAATTAATCGCACCTTTCAATAGAATAAATGTATGTGTTTCCGACTGCGTTCATTCATCAATTTTAACGTAACTGTTACTTCCCAGCTCCCGGCTGGAACTAAATGACTCACCGCCAAGCGCTACAAGGTTTTCCCGATACGAGTCAAGCACAGTTCCCTAAAAACCATATAATCGATTTTACTTTTTTATAGCAGTCCTGCCGGGAGACGCGAAGTAACAGCAGCATTTATCTTTACGCATAGAAAATACTTTTTAATTTCTTACTTGTTCTCATAGGCATATGAGAATGTCACAATTATTACAAACGTCACACAAGATACGATGATGTTATATAAATTTGGGTCCAAATTTTCGAATAATTTGTACACTCCACTGACATAAATACCTTATTAAAATGTCTCTTTTATGCAAAACGTCCGTCCACTATATCTTTAAATTCTGGCAGTGTCTATAAAACATAAATAAATAATCCACTTAGCAAGTGATTATCCAGCTAGCTTAACTTCTATCGTGTTAATAGAATAATAAATAACCTGTCAGCTAACTTTGTACCTTTTGCCATATCCATTACGTTGTCTGTGATCTGTTATGAAAGATTTCAAAAGAAATATCTTCCCGCGTCATAAAAAGAAATTAGATAATACAGTAAGTAGACGTAAAATTACAATAGAAAATTTTGTTCCCCGAGATGTCTATCTTCTGAATTAATTCAGATAAACGGACTGTTAAATACACTCACATGAATAAATGACACGGAGTTATAGCTGTCAAAGTCTAGATGATGGTAACTATTAGTAACTACAGGCTAAATTATCGTGTCTGATACATAAATGTCAAAGGTAATTAACTTTAGCCGATGAACGCGCGCATGTAGGTGACAAGGAGTTAATATAACATCTACAACTTACACCACGATCATGTATCGTACCCTGCAGTTACTACGGTATGTTCTGGAACTAATTAAGTTTCAAGTCAGCTACTTACTAGCGCTAAAGGATTATACATAGCGTTCTCTTACGTCGATGGAAACATTTTCCCTTTCTAATTATGTATATAAGAAAATTGGAACGAAATTTGCCGCCACCGCTCATCAAATGAGGCGGATCTAACTGAACTGTTATAGCAGAATTATTTTATTTTAAATAAATTTTGGTAACGAATTATAAGAATCAAACACATCAGTTAAGAAAACACTATAACATTCTTAAATTACGACAAGGTGAAATCAAACAATTTTATACAGGTACCGAAAACCCGTAATACGATATTTCAAAACTACTGAAACAAATGTACTTAAAGCTGGCTATTGTCGGGATTTGCTGGTGCCTTCTTTCGAATACAACCACTTCACAAAGGAATTCACATTTGGAGAAGATAAGTTTCATTGCCGTGTTCACAGAAGTCAGAGAGCCAGAGCAAGATGTAACCAGTCTACCTCCCACACAGAAGATTTCTTCAAGAAACTAGAATTTAACGTTGTCCCCAACCCACTGGTAGGTGTCTAAAATTATTTCTTCCTTGAAGGGTTTCCGACTAAATCTTTTTAAAAGAAAAGTAAAAAAAGAACTAAGGAGAAAGAGAAGAAAAAGGGAAAAGAGTAAGCAAAGAGATTAATGATAAGAATAAATATAGGTAGACGATGAAAACAGTGAAAAATATGATGAACAACTGAAAAAGAAATACAAGCTAATCAACAGATTCAGAGTTTTAATGTGATGATGTCGCTAGTGGACTCTTGCAGTCTTAGGGTCTATATATATTAGAACGTAAAGATAACGACACGAGCCCTTGCCGATTTTTCAGAAAATATTATTCAACGTTTTTCAATAGAACTGTTTATATTGACTCCGAGCTAGTCCGTTCCACGTACGAGTCTCGCCCAACTTACGTCTCCAACGATATTTTTCCTAAACAGTTCCATTGAAAAACGTTGAATAATATTTTCTGAAAAATCGGCAAGGGCTCGTGTCGTTATCTTTACGTTCTAATATAAATAGACTCTAAATCTGCCCGCACGCTGTCGTCCGATGGCATTCGGTATTAAACTACGCTCGTACTTCACTTAATCCTTCTAACTCAGCAGCCAAACGTTCAGAAAATAACAAGTCTCCAGCGCAAACAGTTCTGGCAATTGTAACTCCGAACATTGTAATTGTACGGAGCAAGGTTCTTGCCGAAAGCAGCAGACTCATTATTTCCATGTTAGTCTTGCTTCGTTAACTTGCATTGATTAACAACAACGATCAGTAGCACTTGAACGGGCAAGATGGCTTCTCTGTCATCACATGGCATTTAGGGATTTCCAGTACTGAATTCCAAAGAGACTATCGTCTCAAGTGGTTCACAGTCAATCATGCGCAGACAGAAACATGGCTACAGACTGACAGACAAAACACAAACAGCCGCGTACTGGCTGCTCTCCTAGGACCAGTGGCACAATTCTTAATTTGGAGTATTTAACCTCATTGACCAAAGATATTTAAAACGTTTAGTTTTAGAAACTAAGCTAGAATTTGTCAGGGGGTACTGATAAGTACCATCAAAACCGTGGTTCTGTTATTTCCCTGTTGACATCAGAATCGATTTTCATCTTAATACAGTTCAATGTTATTTTGTTTCTGGAAAATTTGTTCGATGGAACGAAACTGACGTTCTGCGCAAATGCATTTACGTGTTTTTTTATTTATAATTAAAACACTTCCACAACCACTGATGAAGATTAGCTTTGTTTAACGGGCCCCCATTGAGCAGGCGCATTCCTAAATGAAGACTGGGACAGAGCCAGTCTCAGAAAGACAACAAATATTCAGATTTTTAATTTAATTTGTGTATTTTTAAGTAAAGTCAACAGATAATGCCCTAAAAAGCTCGTGCTAAACTAAGAAGTTAGACGTCAAATCCTTGTATATAGGCCTAACGAGCTGTTGGAAAGTGGGCCCGAAGCGAGAACACTTTTCGAAGGGGTTGATGAGTTTTACGGAACTAGGAAGCTCGAGAGTTCCATAGCCAAGATTCGATAAGAGGTCACCTATGCAGAGATACCGCCTCTGTCTCTCTCTGTACATACGATACATCACTGTCAGCAGCTCTGACTCTCTCTCCCTCCCTAATGGGACGCCGTGTTTAAATAAATGTTCACTCGAGTTCGCTTTAGGAGACGCGCCACTTGTGATGGTTTCCTATTACATTTATACAGCTCCTAGCCCATCATAGACACATTCTGCAGTAACTCAATACTACGCAGGTTCGTAAAAATGATTTGTTGTGACATCTACATCTGTTTGACTCCTTTAAAAACTCCGAGCAGAACCCAACAACTTCTAACGTTCAGCAGTCAACAGATGATATTTTTAAATCTTTACGTTGCCTGATGGCTTAAAAACAGAATAGGAGGAAGTAAAACAAGTGAGATATCATATCCGTTAGTTAAATCCCCTGCCCAGATGGTTTTAAAGTTATCTTTCCCACCCAGGCGAAATTCTGGCTTAGGATTTTGTCGCAGTTGAGTAGCCGAGTTACAAAACCCATCAAATAACTGATTTCGGCTTTTATGTTAATTACCAATCCTTTCTCTGTCTCTGTTGGGTGAAAAAAGAGATTTCCTATATTGTATTTGGTTATGATGCCAGCTTGGAAACTGATTATTGCAGTTCAGATGGAAAGGGAAGTTCGTACTTCAGATAATTCATTACATTACAATGTGTACAAATTTACTTATTTGCGTTTTTGAATTCACCTCTTGCGCTGAGCCGAATGCAATATCTATCAATGCCTTACATCGGGAAGCTGCGTGCTTCGTCTCTCCTGAGATAAACTCTGCTTTAACACAGGAACGTGCAATGAAAGTGACGATCTGGACGGTTTATGATACTTTACTCTGTCTGTAACGAGTCTAAACTCATGCTTTCTCCACCCAACAAAGGAGGTAAAGTTGAATAAAGTCGAAGAAGGAAGACTAAGTGTGTGAATTTCTCAAAGTGTCTCTTTTCCCATATTTATATTTTTTATTGATTATTGTCTTTGTTCTTTCACTAGGCTGTTTCTTTGACTTATTTTTCTCTCCCCTTTCCTCCCCGTCTGTCTCGTTTTCCTTCTTCCCTTCTTCTGCGTCCCTTTCATTTTTCCTTCTTGTGTTATTCCCTTTGTTTATCAGTGACCTCATTACTTCCTTTCTTAGATTTTAATGCTTTCCTCCCCCACTTAACGGCGTACCTTGTGATCGAATTTTACTTAAAATATTTCGGAGTTCGACAAAAAGTATGAGGTACATGGAAACCACAAGAATTCTATCTTGTAACGAAGGAGTGAAAGAGTAACTGATGTATCTAGAAGGCCTCTTTGTTAACAAGACAAGTGACGTAGCAGGCAAACTCTCGTAATGAGATAGAGTATAATTATACTTGTTAATTAAGTCTACCGACGCTGACAATGGCTAAAGGAAGGAAAAGTTATAATGAGTTGTGTCATTGATTGGAGTGACAGCAAACAGCAGACTGTCTGCACAGTGGGACGGGGGCTATTCAGTTTCTGATAGTCACATACCAGCTATTACACCGCAGCTCTCCGATATGGTGAAGCATCGAATTCAATAACTTTACTACTCTGTGTAATTTCCTACAGATGACATTCTTTTCATGCACTTTGTATCCTTTACAACAAGCTGGGTATATCTGTTCACAGTTTTAGCATCTGCAGAGAATATGGTCCATGGCCTCGATGCTGTAACACCTACTTTGGAAGGTTCCTCGGGCAATTACAAAACAGTTAACTAAGTTTAAATTCTTCGAACCCTTTGTTTTCATATATCATTCCAACAACGTCAAATATTGCAGTATCTTAGTAAAATATAACTAAATAAATTATTATTTTACGACGTATAAAAATAAATAATCGATGCCAAATAGTTATTAGTTTTATCATCTGAAATGAAAACTTGAAGCTTATTAAAGTGCTTACTGCATTATCTGGGTGACTGAACAGGAACCTTTAACAATTTGGAATTTATTACATTCAGTTGGTACTAAATGTATTTCACTAACCGGGCACCTGCATTATAACACGCATGTTCATGGTAGAGTGTAAAGAAGTGGACTGGATTAATCAGGCACAGAACAGTATCCAGTGGTTGTCTACTGGAGGCACTGGGAAAAACCACATAACCACGTCAGTCAGCTTGGCCGGTCTCTGAACCGAGAAGCTGATACATCCAGTGACAGCAAACGTGTGTGTGTGTGTGTGCAGAAATACATTATTTCCTATATTAATTAATTTGGTCGATGTGGGCGAACCAAAATACACAAAGCACGCTCTGGTCGGCAAACCCACTTATTTAATTACGAGTATAGGGCAACATAAAAACGAATGAAATAGATGACGTCGAAAAGCTAGCCGTATGGATTCTTTCTCTAGATTAATTAAAACCGAGTATTATTTGCATGTTGTACGTGACTACGAATTTTATCTCCTCCTTTCGGCTTTTCATCTTCTTAAGCGCAAACCACGATAACACCATGCCACGCTCTCTCTAAAGATTTAGAAACATTTTATAACAGTAGTTATGTAATTAACTTAATGGCGTTCTGGTTAATTAATATAAAATTCTTTGCTTGCTTCTAGAATTTAAAATATCCGTTCCATCTACAAAACTCCGGTATCTTAAAAATATCGTACCAGCCAATTACACGAATTTTCTGTCCGTTTCCGATATATTTAACCCTTTAAAGGGAAGCGGTAAATATATGTACCAGGTACTTTAACAAGTAATTCTGAATTTTGTATTTGTGGTGTTTATATGATTCTCAGTACTAATACGGATTATTTCTTAAACAGAATTAATAATATATTCTTTGTAATGGAGAAGTGCTGTGTTTTCTGTGCGGTACGGACTGAAATATGATTTAGACGAGCTTCGATTTCAAAGGGTTAATTTGGATGGAGTGAGTAATAGGTTAAGCGGGTTGATATTTCTGATGAAGGATTACTTATGTCAATGTTGTCCTTCTGGGTAGCAAAGCCATTTTGACTTGTATACAGATTATAGCGTTTCGGAGAAACATGTTTTTCTTCGCCACAGTGAGAAACTCAAACGATTATGTTTTAGGTTCACTGTATTTGTCCACCTACAACTTTCGTTTATGACACAAATTTGATTTAAATTTTTATCTTCCTTACAGGTGGGGAATTGTGAAAGTAAGACATCTAACGTCCATACTCTTACACAGAGAGTTTTACAAATTTTTAAAACGAAACTTTAACGAATTGAATGGTGTATAATATCTTTGCTTTCCCGTCACCTAAATCAATCATTTAATAAAACCGAAATACGAGACAGAAAACTTTTATGAAAGGTTTATTCAAGAAAACATTACTTTTATTCTCCTACGCAAATATTTTTGTCATGAATTTCCCACAAACGTGTGAATTTATATATGCACACAGTTTTTTGTACTCGCGATGAAGCAAACAGAATAACAATATTCAGAGTTAGGTGAAAAGTTTTTGTTTCTCGTGTTGATTAAAGAAACGCAGGATGGAGCGAAACGAGAAATTGGTTGTTTCTCGGAGAGCAGCTGCTGCTGAATTTCAACTTATTTTCACAAATTCTACAAATTTCTTTTCAGTTCACTTATAGCATTGTCACGCACAGAAAATAAACAATTGTCTATGCAGACTTCTTATGGACAATTCACATAATGCTGCAAATGTTATGTGGAAAGCGTTCACGAAGTTTTCTTTGTGAATAAGCACTGCAAGCTAAATAATGTTCGTTGCTGATGATGATAATGAAAGCGATGTGAAGATAAAGATAAAGATTATGAAAACTTGGATTAATATAAGGCAATGTTCGTGTTTAAATCCACTGTTGTTGTGTGGTTACCATCTATGCGTCATGAAATTCTCCGGCGAGACGCTTTCTTCAAAAAGAGGTGGTCCGGTTGTCATCGGATTCCCGGACACAGAACTAGTCACGTGGTCGCCTTAGTCACGACGAGAATTTATGGAAATGGACAGATATCGGCATAGCAGCCCTATCCATCATCGTCATGCAATGGGCACACAAAGGACAAGTCAAAACCAATTTCACGTCCACTGCAGAATACGTGTTGTGAGGAAGAGTTCAGGACAAATTACGTGTATTATTCATTTCATACGCATTAATATTTGTTTGCTTAAATCACAAAATCGTAAGATATGAACAACAGATATGAAGAACAGAATCTCATCCAGAAGACAAACCGCTTGGTTTTGGTCCAGTGAAATTCTGCAAACAAAACACAATTTCACCACTTCTTAATCCGCGTCATATGACCTCTGAACTCGATACAGCCCTTAAATAAACTGAAATTACAAGTTATGTTTGAAGTGGATTTGAGGTTCTTGTGGAGGTAAATATGTCACCATGATCTTTGGTTTCTGACGCGATGTGGTTTCGTACAGTGTTGCCAACGTTTCGGAAGACGCCTATATACAGATCTGTGTAAACATCTCATATGCCGGTAAGATTTCTGATCCTCAAGGCGACGAGTGAAGAGGATTGGCTGTCTTCTGGGGTGTTTCATCAGGTAGACGTTTACCGACGTTTGAGAGGTGTCTGCTGCCTTTATTATCTGGGTGATAAGCACGCTGCGCGCGAGAATCTGGTAAATTGTCTGATCGGTTCACACACCTCAAACCAGTTCCCCACACACGGCTTTTATCAGTCGATCTTGTGTCGAATACTCATAAATGTATTCACTCCTCCAGTATTTTCGTCCCATTCATTAAGAGCATTCCAGACACCGTTGACAGTACAAAGTTCGTGTATGCGACAGTAGTCATTTGCAGACATGCTTAATATGGACACTCATGTTCTGGCCACACACGTTACGCGATACAAAACAAAACATTGTCGTACCTTCAAATAACATAATAGGAAGAAAGTAGATGATTTTTGCGTATCATGACTGCGTTTATCAGGCAACAAAAGTTATAGCATTGGAACAGAGATATATGTTGTTTATTCGTATCAATCTACAGACATCATGTACTACATAAATGCAAACAGAAATTCTTCACTACAAAACATTTTGGATCTGTAGTTTCTTCAATTCATAGTGACATCATCGCGGGGCTCCAACAAAGAACCCTTCCGCCATATAACGAGATGTTTTCAGTATAGAATAGAATAGAAATGCATTTACTGTCGGGGAGTAGGTCCTTTTGAAACAATTCTCTCTCATTAGTGCATTCCTTTTACAAACAGCTTGATGGAACAGGTTTCGATGCGGCTTAGTTTGAGCAACTGACTTCTTTGCGGTCGGGTGTGTTCACACCGGCGACTTGAGATCAACCGGTCAGCTGTTCCGTCTGTTTCCCCCCTCCATCCCTGAACTGAAATGCGAAACGTGGAACCTGATCGTGACACCCACCAATTTCATACAGGCTCCTCGGCCTTTCTGTATTCATGAAAAATGTTCATTCTACCTTTCAGAGAAGAAGTAAACACATAATCCGAGATTTCTGAACATGGAAACATAACTTTGTAATGCACTGCGCATTTTGATATATATTTGAAATGTGGTACTATAGAAGAATGTTGAAAATTAAGTGGACTGGTAGAGTACGAAATTAGCTGATCTTAGACAGGACAGTCGAAGGAAGAAGTCTGTGGAAAAATCTTAACAGAAGAAGAGATAGGATGGTGGGACACATTCTGAGGCACCCAGGATTGGTTAATTTCGTAATGGAAGGAACAGTTTAAGGGAAGAATTGGAGACAAAGATTGGAATATGTGACGCAGATTTTTGAGGATGTGGGCTGCATAAAATATGTGGAAATGAAGAGATTGGCGCAAGATGGCGAAAATGGAGGACCACATCAAACCAGTCGAAAGACTGATGACAAACAAACAAAACATATAATTACATGTGAGGGAGTGTATAAAAGTATAAAATATAATTATGTAAAGACAAGAAAACTTTTATTCTGAAACATACACAAGCGTGTAAATATGTAAAGTATAAATAACTACATAATTATGTGTGTGTGTTTAATTATGTATGGGAATTTCTGTCTATGTGTGAAAATTTCAGCGATTTTTTTATGTATGATATTTTAAGTGTTAACAAGCGACGAGGTTACCATAAAATATGAAAGTTTAAACTTACAAGTTACGCATATTGAACATAAAGATGAAAACACGAAATGACTTCTTTTTCAGAACAGTTCTGAGGAACATTTTTGTCAAGTTTCACTTATTTGTAGGAAGTATTGTGTCAAATTTATAAGAAAATGCCCAGAAATAAAAAAGGACGTTCAGTAGTTCTTTTAAAATTCACGTATGCGACACACATTTCCTCTCATCCGCTGCAAAAACTTAAGCCGTTGATAAGTAACCTACCAAATAAGTTCATAAGATAACACAACATCGTTCATAGTCTTATGTGTACTGTCCCCATACTGAAAAAGCAGCGAATGAGATTAGTCATCTGTACAACTCAACAGATGGCACCTTAATTGGCATTCCTCTTAATTAACTCTACACAGGGAAACCACGGATGTTCGAATGTTTTGCGAGAGAGAGAATGTACAGTAGCCGGTAGAAAAATGTGTTGTCGATAAGAAATGACGTGGGATTTGATAAAAAATGTAAGAAATTTATTCAGCTCGATTACAAAAGCAACGTAAAAGTACAGTAAGAAAATTGCATTGATTGCTGTCCATTATGGTCAGAATAAAATAACAGAATATATCTCATTATAATACAAAATTTGTCTGCACAGTAGGCCAGTACATCTTTCATGTAGACTGCAGTATCAAGAAAATTCACATATCGTGACGCAATGTTTGAAAAACACTATTATAAGTTACGTAATTATTCTTCTAGTTTACCATTCACAATTAGCAAGCTGATTTCATGAGGTGACTGATTGCTATGCTGAAAAATGTTTTCAACACGCTTTATTTACGCAGATAAAACTAGTTGGAGACAGCAGACGATCGATTCCCAGGTTCGAGTAGCGGTTGACCCCGGATACAAGCGAACCATGAAATAAGCCACCTGTAACCGCCTCTATAAATTTTCATGTCTAATACTTTAAATGCGTCTTTAGAAAATGTCAATTAAATCATTCACATAGTTGAGTACTGCATTTCAGAAGAAGACTGCCCACCTCAAATCATACATAAACTAATTAATCAAACATAGAACAGTGCAGACTGAGATTGTGAGAGAGGTGGGACAGATATGTACCACTAGTCTTTGAAGGGTTAATGAAGATGTGTGCTAATAGAAATGACAGAGGAGTAAATCACCCGACTCGTTGCGAGGGACAGAGAAAAGCCATTAGGGTGGTGACACGCTTGACCGGTGAACATCCTGTGCTTTCGGGCCGTCCGTCACGCACGTAACATGCAAAATTCAATGCCGCCATTTTCGCCAGTCCACATGTATGAATGCAAAGAAAATGATTGTTAGAATGCGGTCCTCACATCGTGGTCCGAGAAATGCGATGGCTCTTGATTGGTTCTAGAGATATGCGGTAAAAGTTTTTCTGTGAGCAAACAGAAACTTGAATTACGAATCAATCTATCAAAATATATTTGTACATCTATCTATGATGTAATTATACTGGAACGGGTGTTGACGTTACATTGAGTCATGGCGGTAATAAAATGAAGTCATTATCGAGAGACAAGTGTGATTCAGATGCGACTGATTCCACAGAATATCTTTATAACGTGGCTTGAAATAGCTACCTGTTGGCAAGGAAATTCCAGCACTCTTAACAAGGTGTTCTGGAACCGCGATGAATAGAAGGTATGTACGTGTGAGTACATCATAATGTGTAGGTTCTAACTCTTGGGGAGTGGCTTTTGGGATGAGACCGCTAACTCTACTAAATACGTACAGAACAAAGAACAAAGATATCCACATTCCGCAAGTCACACAACCTTCAAGTTTATTATTTGATTTAGAAATTATATGTTATAAGTGACTTCGAGGAACTGGTGGAATAACTTTCTAGTGGTTACAAATTAAAACCGTTCAAAACTAATTATTTTTCTCCTTAAAAGAGATAATATCTGTCTTTGTACCAACGGCTACTATAAAATTAACAGATAATTTGGTTGGGAGAGGGAACACATTGAAAGAATGCTTTTCTAGCACCCGACCCACACACACACACACACACACACACACATCGAGACGTTGGTGTCGCAATAACGCTCTAGACTTGAATTATAGAGACACCCGGTTGTTACCGGAAATTCCGAGATTTTCGTGCTATTAGTTAGTCACTGCAAGGTAATACCAGAATGGTATCTGGGTCTCAGATGCTGTCTTCGAAAATTTTAACTACTCAAATTCAATTATCATCTTGCTATCATACTTGAGGTTATATATTATATGCACTTAGTACAGTGTCGTTGAATGCCCTTAGAATCAATTAATTTACTCTGTAAATTGAAAGACAACAGCGTGTTTTCCATAACGACTTATATTATTTTCTTCCCATATATTACTGAAATATTATTATTATTCAAATGCAGTTCAAAAAGTATTGATTAAAATTTGGTAGTGACATAACCTCTCTCTTTACAAGAGCAGTAATTCGGTTCTAAGAATGCACGTCTTTGAGCTCGTAACTGGTTTTTAAATAATCAGTATGGGTAGTCTATAATCTGGAATTATTATAGTTATAAATTTACCTCCACTATTGTAGGATAATCACAATTATTGTTACGTAAAATATCTATGAATTTGTTAATTAAAACTGAATTTCAGGTAAGATGAGAGAATAAGAGAGGTTAAAAACGCCTATAAAAATTAATGATCTTACCACTGAAAGGCACCATGTTCATTTATATAACATGTAAGAAAGCAGATCTTACCGCAAATAAAACGCAACGTTTCTCCACTACAAAAATCAACTGGTTGATTTAGTTAAGGAAGTAATTGCTGTTTATTCACATAAACGTACGAAAGTCATGAATACACTCTGTGGGAAAAATGCAGAGTTAGTGGATGTTAAAGCAGATGTTACCACTGTGCTTTAAAGATTTAAACATAAACATGGGACAGACTGAATTGGCTAAGCCGTGAAGTTATTAATGACCTCTAAATTTATATCAGTCTGTAATAGAATTCTCATATATCTTTCATTACTACTTGTAGGTCTGTATCACATGCGCGGTAATACTATATTCAAATTTTCAGAGAGAAATCGATTAAAACTCTAGCAAGCTCAGTGAGTGCAGCTGGGACTGGTACCTTTCGAATACAAGTTCTTCACATCTCATTTAACGCCACATAACTCACCACAACGAAACGGTGTCGTTAAACAACGTGCGATCTTTCAAACCGATATATGAGTCTAAATCACGTGAAGACACTCCCTGGCAACACCGGTGTGCGATTAGCCGTTCTCTGCGGTCAACAAAACAATGGCGAGGTGAAATTTTTTGCCAGCGTTATTCGCGATACGAACGTCTTCATTCCTGCTCGATGACTCTTTGTGGACCTCACGCAAATCGAATCGCTGCGGGCGGGCCTGCGAGTATCATCGATAGGGAGGAACTTGATTAGGCCGTCTCTCACACGAGAGACCCGCTCGACGGGTTGTAATGACGGGGTACAACGCGCCTCCAAGCCTCAAACCCACACCAAGAACACGAACTTCAGATATGAATGAAGATGTTAAGAAATGACAGCTTCGAACACAAGGTGTCTGCAAACAATTTGAAACATTTCCGTGATATTAATTTATGGATAACATATTTCAGTCTTTATCACCTCTCGCTAACAAGTTACTTAATTAAAACAAAATACACGTGTTACTTTATTAAAACGAATTAAAATACAAGAAAATAATGTAGTGTTGCAAATATTACATATGTGGACGATAAGAGAAGGACAGATAAAATTATTACCCCTTTTGGTTTGTACTTTCTTTGTATTGTTATCACGGAAAGAAATTAAACAATCGGTGAGACTAAGTATAAATGTCTGATTGTTCCCGGTGGGCTTCACTTGGTGTAGGGTTACTGAAAGGAAAATACGAATATTATGGAATGCATTTTTACGAGTTGGAAGACTCCCTCATGCTTAGCAAAAATCAACCGAATATGTATGGATCCTTCCATGAAGAACTGAAGTGAAGTGCGAAGATGACTGTCTTGTGTGTTGTAGGGCCCTAATGATGGAGGCAGCAAGGACCTCTGAAACGTCGGTAAACTTCCACCAGTCTACACGGCGCTACAGCCCAGAAGTCAGCCACCTTTGTGCTAACCGCCGCGAAAACCTAAAATTGCATAAAGTGAAGTGTGTTTACCGTATGATTCTTCACCCATATTGAGTGTTTTCACTGAACCAAACTTATCAACCCTAAACGAGGATGTTTTTGAAGAGCAAACCATCGAATATAGATTAATCAACTCAAGATTTTGTCGTTTTCGTTTTACTTCTGCTAATAGTGTAGACAGTTTCCACACAGCGAAAATGATGCATTAGTAATGCCATTTCCTTTAGGATATTTAGAGTTCATTCAGAACTTCCTTTACACTCTGTAAACTCATGCGGTACTGGTAGGATTATATCTGAGGGGCTAGGATAATTAATATAAAATTTATATTATTTGGGACGGGTATTTTATTTCAATAAACAAATCAGAACATAAAATTCTATAGTATTATTCTTAGTGTTAGTTTTTATACTTCAGGATACGTGAATAAGTTTTGTGTGCTTTTCTTCTGCATTCCAGCTGGAGTGTAACATTTAGGAAGGACTCTCATGTAAGGTTTTTGTGACTGCGTTTCCAAACTACTGAGCAGCATTCTTTACACCACGCGAAAGCTCCCATATTGAAGTGAACAAATTATTGTATATGTCTTCGTAAGTCTCAGAGAAGACCAGTTAACTAGTTACTATACATTACTATAAACATTCTTGTTTATCTGTCAGATAATTAGCAAGTCCATACACGCCTGTCTGGCTGCTAATTTGTCGTAATTTTAACACTTATAAACATGTAGAGATTTTAATTACGTCTGTATATAATATGAGAAGACAAAATTCAAATAGTATGAATTTTAACTCTCATCAGCTAACTAGATTACCTTTTACTTGAACTCATACACCACACATACATACAATAATTGAATAAATGTTCCAGAAGGAGCTCATAAATCTAGATTAGGTAAACATTTTATGCCACGTGTAAGTTACAATTTTCTGTAGTCAAATGTTTTTAAAATAATTTGAAGAAACTAATATTAACATAAAAATTCTAGCCTTTCCTACCAGTTATTAATGACAGTTTTATAAATGAATGCATTAATATTTTATAGTTAAAAATAAAATAGTTAGCTTTATGGTTAACACTCCAATTTCGTATTCGGGAGGTCTCAGGTTCGAATCTCGGTGCAGAGACCAGATATCTAGACTAATACCATTTGTGATAGATAATATCCTAAAGAAAGTCGCAAACACGTTCTTTACACATTTCTTGACTCGTCGTTCGTAAACATCACGTCCTTCTGTACAACTAAAAATGTATCATTAAACAAATAAAACAAATCAACATTAATATAACTACTAAGGAATCTGTATTAGCCTACCAACTAGTTCCATCTAATGTAGGAGATATAAACAATATTATAAATAGAAAGGAGGTTCCACATTCAACCTAATAAATCACTGGCAATAGAACCTCCTCGACAGAACGTACATTTTTAAATTAAAATATTCTATGACACTTGAAAAAAGGCCTTTCTGTATGCTACGAACTCAACACATTTAATATGCTTTTTGTACTCATGTAAACTGTAAATATTTATCGTAAAGCACTTTGTGCTTATCGTGCGCCCCTCACATTATAATTCTGAATGAATTATTGTTAGCATTATCATTAGAAGAAAACTGGTATTATTATAGCTTCAAAGCTAGTGCAACAGTGAAACTAAATGCAAAGCAGCTTTCAAACTAAACAAACAGAATTTCCAGTTGAGATCCTAAGCATAATTTGAAGACTGGCGGAAGTAACCTAGGCAAAATATCATTATTGGAAAATGTCGAGACCCTATGACCGTATTCAAAATATTCTAACAAATTATGTGGTCACTTAATACAACTGTCGGGTGTAATGTTAAATAGACTTTCTCTTTGCGAAAGGAGACCTTGTTTGCAGGTGCAGTTTCGTGGAACGCCATGGGCAGCCAACAAGGTAAATTTCAAGTTCTCACAATGACCACATTCACTGTCTCAACAGGTGGTCCGGACGGAGTCATCAGAACCACGTTTCAGAAGAAGTGTTATGACGAGAATGCAAATTGATGCTGACAATAATAAAAATACATTATTCGGCAGACTGACACTCAGTCAGTCGGCCGAATTATCATTAAAACTCATGAGAACTTATCCTGGAGTTGTTCTCACTGGCAGAAACCATTCCCGCAAAGTCTGTCACTGAGTAATGCACTCAGTTCGGCAAGATCATTTTCTACCGACGGTGGCCCTGTGTCTCACAACGCCGTCTGATGTCAGCTTTCAGTGAAATTCTTCGACTCTTCCGCCCTAAAGTACCTGAGCCTTGTTTATAACACGGGGTTGTACAATGAGTCTCCAGAGATGTGTAGACGTGTGGGACGCATCCCATGCATCACAGAGCAGGATTTCGTCTTATTACCAGAGGGAGGGATCGCTTCTATCACCCTATTTTATTGACTGGCGTTCTCAATTTTTCCCCCACTGGTTTTTATAAATATATTACCCATAGGCAAGAGGCAGCTGCAATCTACTCAAAGAAACAAAAGTTTATCCTACTGTATTGATATAAGTAAAGTTGTTATAGGTCCCACAAATTTCTATTGCTTTGTGTTAGGTCACATGGCTCTAGGAATTATGGCTAGAATTCCTATCCTACATCGAGCCGTAGCATAATTAAAAATATTACACCACAAAGATTGAGGCAGCAAGTGTTTTATAAATTCTGATAGCCACCCACACGACTACGCGGTGTCACAATCGAGGATGACACAATCGGACATCCACTACACTGATAAGGAAATCTTGTTCCCTCGGAAACCTAAGAAGAAATAAATGCTTCCCCAAACTATCAGAATAAATAGTGTTCTTGGAGAACTACGTGTGTCTATTGATCGTTCACTTGATTATCATATTGCAAATACAAACTGAATTATTTTAAGTACTCGGTATGAACAGCATTACTTTGCAGATCATTTCATTATAACAGCCTTTTGATAGGATGTGTGTAAAATGTTTAATGGTAAAGAGTACATAACTTGCCTTACCACTGAAGAGAGTGTATAGATATTCGTCGAGTGAACCAGGGATAAGAAAAAGCTCGTGTGGAAACTGAAGGGAGCTGGATTGGCTTTTAATTTCTGCACAGATTTAAAATGTTCATAAAATGTAATATTTCACGTAGATGTTTTTACATTTTCTGTTAACTAAAAGTTAAAATAGAAAACTGAGGCTTGTATTTAACAACCTTGCGTCTGCCAAGAAATAACACAATTTTAATTTCGCTAAGCGTGGCAAATGTGTGTTTGTATTTAACGTATGACTCTGATATAAACATAACTATTTCCAAATGCATGAATTTGAGAAGTCTAGAAAGTAAAAGTAAGCTTTGATAGCAATCACGAACTACAATTACCCTTAAATATCTCATTAACATCAACAGTCTACTTCGTACATTCCCACACACTTATTTTCCACGCCCTTCCAATCTCATCATCCATAATTTTCCTCTCGTGTGACATTATATAAACTACACAGTTGAAAAGCTTCCTTAAATAATCTAGCAGATATAAAAAAATCCCATGCCACCTTTTCAAATGGTGTTTTCTACTTGCTGAAGGCTGCTGGTACTAATGAGACCCAACGAAGCAGCAGTCTCGACTGAGTGGTACAATGGTCACATTAGTTTTCTTTCTCCCATTAACACCTGCATCTGTCTGTCCGCAGTTCAGTCTAAGACCACTCTCACTGAACCTACTACGATTAAATTTCGTATTGCTGTTGTAAAGTAGTGACAAAGGACTGCAGTTTCACGTAAGTTAAATCTAGTACACTTCAAAATGTAATTGTTCCTAACTGAAGGGTCTTTCTGAAGATTCTTTTCGGTAAAGAGCATTTACATTCAGGTTCAATTATTGACCCTGAATCATTTGGGTCGAAGTGGAAGTGACAAGTTGACTGTGCTTATTTATTTATAGCTTATATAACGACACACTTTCAGTAACTCAGATTATACAACGTCGAACGAGAGGATGATAGTGAATAATTAATTGGAAAGGATGTGAAAGGAAGCGGTCATGGCCTAATTTAAGGTACTGTCCCGAAATTTGCCTGGAGGGACTGAGGAAATCCACGAAAGACCTGTCAGACCAACTGGTCTCCGGACCGAGATTTGAACCCGGGACGTCCCGAATACACGACTGTACTATTGGTAAATTAAGAAAAATATGGAACTAAACTAAAACTTTAAGTAATGATGTTACTATCAAGAAATTTGTGTAGAGACAAGGGCACACGAAAGAAAAATAAAGTGGATTAGGTGATCTTCCACCGGCAGTCAATTCGAAGACCCTCAGAAAGCGAAGCAGGAGTGAGTGCTAATTACTACAACCACAATGTCTGACGTGTGTTTGTTGTGGACATTTTGAATAACAGATGTTTTCTGAGATGTGAAATCTTGTGGACTCGTAGATAAATACCTATATTTCGGAGGGGAGAAACATATTATTTCCGTCTTCAGCCTAAAGAACCATGTCGACATATTAATCGCAGTGAGAACATTGCGATTAATTTTGAATAGTGTTTCGACGGATTCAATTTTCCTAATTTTCCTTTTGTGTTATAAGAAAAGTGAGGCTTATGACGACGTAATATCACTGTCTGTTTGACTACGTCCCCCCCCCCCCCCGCTAAGACCATACAGCGACGGCGCAAAGTAAACAAGCCTTAAAGTAAAGTTAGACACACCACTGCAGATCCCATGCAGCAATCAATATAGCCGTCTTGATAACAACACTCGTCCCAATTTCTGGTTCTTGAAAGGACCTCTCAACCTGCGATACGACAGGCGTTACACCCGATAAACAAACAGACTGCGAGGCCGAAATGAGGTTATTGGGGCACAAAAGCGACAGTTGGCGGCGGTTCACTGGCACAGATAACGCCCTCTGGGTTTTCACGAAGGTCTTATAAATATCAATGTATTAAAACCATATTGCACAATATATTTTATACATAATTACAATTAGATGTTAAAGTAATATAATTTATCGCGCGATGTATTGAAAAGAAACTTTTATTGCATTAAAACCGCATTATGTTCGACTTTAAAAGAGTTTTTAAGCCGCAGTGAAGAGACAAATAATTCTAGTATGAAATGTAGTTAATTTTAATGGAAGGGAATTTTTACAGAATATGCATAATTTTATGAAAAGATGAATCGCTCTACACAATGGAGTAGTGGCGTTTTCAAATTCAGGACGTTCTACTTCCAATCTTAGTCCGAAGAGTGAGTATCGTGAATGAACTTTTCTCTCTCTCCCTGTCTCCTCAGCTGAATTCTCACATTAAACCTTAAAATATGCCAAGCGCGACCAACATTTATCCATTCAACATTCATGATCTTCAGATGTAATTTTGAGCACTAGCGTAACTGCCTCACACAGCAGCTGCAGGCTTGACATTACTGCTTAATTCCGTCATTGCGCCCTGCGCACTTTACATTCTCTACATTTTCCTACGTCTTCGGTTTTATCACAGCTTTAAAAAATCCATAAGTGTTAAAGTGCGATTGAAAAATCCATCGCCAACTCTATTCGTCAATCCACAGCTTACTTCCTTCATTTCACCATTTATGTCTTCTTACTCGTAAGTCATAATAAAAATTTGAGGAAATTGTACAGAGCAAAGCTATTCTACAGAACTGCCTCAAATTATCTTAAGGAAACTTGTATTCTGATTTCCAATTGATTATTGAATCGCGGGAGTAAGTTTCAAAGTTTCTGCTAGGAGGGTAGAAGGGGTGAAAGTGGTTTTAGTTGTGAACGTAATGTTCACGGTAGGATTTTGTATGGATAGGGCTTGTGGGAGGAAAATGGGGCGGTCGAGAAGTGCACATCCCTGTCAGGGAAACTTTGTCTGTGATAAATCACCGAGTTGTGGCGTCATCAGCTCGTTAAAGACAAAGAAGACAGCACAAGAATTAGTGCGATAGATGAGATAATTTGAAATAAATTGTTACGAGAATAGACAAAGAAATAGACAGTAGGAAACGTCTTTAATAAAATACACAGAGAAGAGTTTATTAAATTAAAACCAATAAATTCATTCCATTTCTCACAGATTACGGAGTACACGAATCATAATATAATTATAAAATCATACAAACTCTTCCAGTTCTGCTCCAACTTTTGAAGATGTGAATCTTCAATTTTGTTATGGCTCGTGCAATTGTATCGTTAAACATCGGTATTAAATCTTTGCGAATTTGGAAAAGCGGGCCTGCAGGAATATTTCAAATTTATGTAAGTCCATATAAGAGAAATTCATCCAGTTTCCATACATAGGTGCAATAATTCCAACAGTTCGCTGCATATGGAGTCGTCAAGTTAATTAAAACAGAAGTAAAATTTGTGTGCAGAATTGAGGTTCCAATGAGCTACAGGTAAGAAAACACCTTTAACCCTCCCATCTACGCCTAGATATTCCAAACAATCTCCTTCATTTAGGGCTTCTAAACCCTTTGACGACGCACTATATTTAAAGTTATCTTGCGGTACAACTGGAGGGAATTGTGTATGCGTCTTATCATCATCCAAATGTCTCGTTATGAGTAAAAATCCCTAAGGCCCTTAATGATTTTCTCAGTTTTATCTTACTTTCTCCTATTTATGCCAAATAATTCAACCACTTCAGTGAAATTTATAATTAGCACAAAAAGTGATAAATAAAAATGTATGTAAGCTTCATCCATACTGGATCAAGAGGGTATGACCCCAAATCGACGAACGGATAACAACATCCCAGTCACATTCAAGGTAACAATTTAACGAAATGCATCCATGTTATTGTTAAATATACCGACACTTGAAGTTATGTAACGCGTAAAGCGAGCTAATCTGCAAACTAAGCCCTGCATTGTGGACCGCTGTTGGTCAGCAGAAGATAAGTCACAATGTGAGACGACGGATTCACTTGGCTGGAACCATAGTTAGGGTGGGGCCACATAAATAATAATAATAAAAAATAAATAATGTACCTATCTCCAGCACCAATGTTCTCCCAAGGGACTAAACCGATGGTAGCCATTTTCCAGCCGGCTGACCGAACATCTTGTGGACTCCGGAATAAGGACACTAAATCTCGTCGCTAGAAGACTCCCTCTATGTTTTACCGAGTGGAGCGCTTTACGTTGCGTTGTTGTTTTCATGATTTATGCCTCAGGCGGACGCAGCGTGTTATTATCTCTGTTACGCTTCTTGCTATAAGGTAAATGACGCTTGTGGTAGCGAAACACCACGAGCCAAGCAGACATGCCTCTCTGCTGCCCCAGTCCTTCTCTCATTTCTTATTGTTTAATGCCAATGTAGGACCGCCACGGTGGTCTAGCGGTTAGAACGCTGGCCTTGTAATCCTGGGGTCTCGGGTTCGATTCCCGGTACCCGAATTTATAACTTATGTTGGGCAAGGCCGTGGTCTAGGCAACACGGAGTTTCCCTCCGGGGCTTCCCCGGTTTCTCCGTGGCATCCCAACAATTACTCCATTCACACACACACACACAGAAGAAGGCAATGGCAAACCACTTCTGGATCATCTGCCAAGAACGTATATGAACAGGTCCCAGTCCGAGAAAAGGATGGAAGGATCCTGTTCATATGGACCTGTCGTCAGACAGAACACTATGTAAATAATAAATGCCAAGATGTCGCCCTTAAAGACCAAACGCGACCATCATACCAGTGACATGCTGACAATATTCAAGTTCCTACAGTGTAACTCAGGTACCATCTTAACAGTATTTAAAACAATATAAATTATCAACTGTTCCTGAAGTCTGTTCTGTGTTTCGTTTTTAAAGGCACTTATTCACAGTTTTGTTACGCCGTCTGTGATGTTTGCTGTTGTTTTTACTTGCAACTAGGAGCAATGTTATTAAATTTAATTGTACTAATTTAGATGTTATACAGTTACAAAAAACTGAATTAACAGAGAGTGCCAAAGTGTATAATCACCTTTACCAAACCCCTATCCTTTATTTCTCATTTTGTAGTGAGTTTTTATCAGAATGCAGTTAATTCACGTAGGAGTCTATGAATAACGTTTCACTAAGAAAACTACTAAAGATGTTTCTGTTAAATCTGTTTTACTAACTCCCGTGAAGCAGTGTCCTTTTTGACAAGCCGATAATCGCTCAACTAGTCAATTTTCCAGCCACTGACCTCTGCCCAGAGCCTGGCGGATCCAGTCCACATCCTCAAAAGCTAATCCTACAAGATCATTTTAATATTACGTTTTCATCAAACCTATATCTCACAAGTAACTTGTTGCTTTAAGGTTTTCCTTTATAATTCATAATATCACCTACATTATAACCGGCACGTCCTGAGCATAAATTATTCTACAGTCCCAAAACATACACCACTAAACTGTAAAGACAATAAATTTACACAAATTTTCCTTAAAATCAGTACTCAAAATAAGATGTGAAACAGCTAATATGGCGTCAGGTCGTCTTGGTACGAGGAGCACATCATCTCGTGTTAGCTTTTCATAACGTTAGTTGGTACTGATAATTTTTGGGGGCTTTGTCCATCAGCCTTTTTTCTACAAAGAGAACACTACACTTCAGGAAACGGATCCGATCCCATTTTCACGTGATGTAGGCCTACAGCCTACCTACACACTGGATGAGATTAGCCATCACTAGTGGACCCATCCGAGTAGGTATACGTCACCTGAAGAAGGAAGCACATCCAGTAACCTAAGCAAAGTGCTCTATCTGTAAAATATAGGACGATGGTCAAGGTCCAAAATAATATCAGTATTATCTGTAGTATATTATCCTCAGTACGCTTCATGTGTGTTCCGGTGTTTCCTTTGGTTCTTCATTGGAGGGTTCCCTCCATCCATTTCCCATTCAAAATCACGTCACCTCTGCTTCTATTCGCTGTTTGTGATGGTCTGGTCGTTCATCTGTTAGTCCTGCTTGTGCTTGAGTATGGTCATGACACGACAGGATGCATCGTCGTGAAATCTTTGCTTTCAGGTGGTTTAATAAATTCGATAATATATAAGAGGTTGCCAGGAGCTGGAACTTCTACCCCAGAGTTTCTGCAGTGTTATCGACCTACATGTCATCACAGTGGTAACAAGGTGCTGTGATCGAAGGGGTGGGCGGGATTCAGCGCCACAAGGGAATAAATAATTTATAAATATGAAAGGGTTAGCTGTGCGACAATAAAGTCACTTCCTCAAAGTGTGTTCCCTCGGGAGAGATTTTGATACCAAAGAACTCATGAGATGCTGGCAAGCAACTTTCACACGACCGTATGTCAGCAGCTCATACGTCAGCAAGGAATATATGAATGTTATTACCTAACAGCGGTTTTCTGCGTGTGAATGAGATTCATGTAAATCTGGCCAACATTTCAGTAGAAAACTTCATGATGCTGGGAGATGCAGTGTATTTTACGTAAATACAGTATATGAGAATTTCAATAAAACGAAATTTACCTTTACAGTGTATTTACTTATATAAATGGGGAACTATTAGGAACAAAAACATCAGTAGTTATTTTAGAACCTAGAATATTAACATAAACTAACATAACGGAACAATTTAAAGTAGATGTAATAGAGAAATAGTCCCAATGTATTCTTAAAATTATACGGAATCCATAAATGCATTCTAAGGGGAAAAATGCAGAGTTCCTTGATTTTAAAGCGAAAGGGACGTGTAGTTACAGCTGGGCTTTAAACGGTTAACAAATTTCTCAAGATTTACTAATATCAGTAGAACCCACTATTCGAACAAACTGTTCATGAGACTGTGGGCACAGATAAGGAGGCCATTCAATTTGGCATTACATCGGACAGTTGTGTGGTGGAAATCAGGAGCGAGATGGCAATCCAATTTCAAACGACCCTGCAGTCGGGAGATGGACAGACGCTGTCAGATTAGTCCTCCACGAGATACCAAGCTCCACAATTGTCTGCAGCGTAATGTAATGCCAGCTTTGACAACAAGAAGTTCGGGAAAAGAACAACTACATATTTATGGGCGTGTGTTTAAGTACAATAGGAAACAAATTGGAAGGTAACATAGGCTAATCATGGTACTCATAAATATCTCACTGATAACGATGTGAATGATCTGTAATTGAATCCATAGACGAGAGTTCCAATTGATAAGCTAATATTCGCTTATCTAGTCAAAAAGTACCTTCTTCTCACGGAACCTGAAGTATCATTACGCTGTCCACAACAGCCCGCCATCGGTTCATATCTTGAGTCACACGAATCCAATCCACACACGCATATCCTCATTTATTTTAAGATTCGTATTAATGATTTCCCCCCATTTATTCCTCAGTTTCTTATATTTATGTTTTCACATAAAATTCTGTGTTTCTTTCTCTTTCTTCCATATGTGGTACATATTCCGTTCATCTCATTCTGAATCATTCGACAACCTAATATTATTCGGCGAAGAGTGTATCTTGATTACGATGAAATAGAAAGATATAATAGCAGTACAATAGAAATGACCCATGACCACTTACAGGGATAATTAGATTTTTGCAGTTTCCTCATTACTTACTCGTATATACCAGTTTTAAAAAAAATACATACAATTAAAACATCTAAACGAGGCTTATATTGTATTATGTCGCATAATATGTAAATATAATTTTGTAAATTAAATGTAATTTTATTTGAGCGTTCGAAAGACTGATATATAGATAAAGTTTCTTCGGGGACACAATCAGTTGGGCATTTATAGGGGTATAAAGTGAGAAACTTCGACAGATGAACTGAATGGTCTAGAGCAGAGGCTCTCGAAGTGTGGGGCGTTCCCCCTGGAGGGGGGGGGGGGGTGTTGTTTGTATGAAAAACTTTTTTTAACGAAATATGGAGAAACATTTTTAACATCCTTTGCTTGGTTGAGGCATTTTTAGTTGTCTTATAGTGCTGTATACTCATAGCTAAATTTTATGTCAAATCTGTTTGCTTGCACTTGTTCTGGAAGGAGGGCGTGAAATTTATAAAATGTTTTAAGAGGAGCTCAAGGTATAAAAGTTTAGGAACCTCTGGTCTAGAGTATAAAACAAATTCAAAAGCGTGCCACGTTCGAATCTTAGCGACACATCGGATACGACCTGGTAAACTGTCTGCAAGTTAAACATCATATTTGAGTGACTTGAAAACCGCCAGTTCATTATGACCTACTTATTGCGTCGGGGTTCAGTACAGGAATTTTCTGAAGGCACGCGCCATGTCTAAATTCACAAGCAAAGCTAAACAGCCCAAGGCACTCCGCATCGTATAAAGTTTTATGTGCTCCCTTGTGAGAAAAATTCTTATAAAGAATGTAGCAAGGGATTATTTGATACTAAAAGCATTCGCCACTGAAACGCCAAAGTCGGTCCATTAAGAAGAGTGCATGAAATATACTACCACAAGGAACTTATTTAAGTCACAGTATGATTTATAACTTTCAGAAACGTTCATGCTACCAGAACCCACGCCAGAAATAGTATATTCAGCGGAAGGTTTTGGAGAAATACGTTAAATTCTTAAATAGCATATCTCTTAACGGAATAATTTAAAAGCATTTAACGGCAGAATTGCGACGTTTAAACAATAAAGAGACGTATAAAATAATTTTCACGCTCACTTCCCAAGTACGACACATGTGATTGTGCCACGTGCAGTATACGAATATAAAATTCAGAAGTGTATTTGCGAGAAGTCGCCGCGACAGTGTTGCAACTTCTCGTCCTCGTTTGTTAAGCAAGTAGTCTATGCCAAATATTGCAGGAGGTGTTACAACGATGGCCAAAAAAATAACCATGCAATACTGAAAAACTTTTACAAATAAATCTGCATTCATCTAATTGTTTTTATATTTCTGTTTGTTCTATTTGTGTTGGGCTGCAGGCCTACATAATGATGGAGGCAGAAAGCATCTCTGAAACGTCGCTAACTAAGCGGCGCAACAATCCAGACGACAGCTATCTTCATAGTTGCCACCGTGAGAACCTGGAATCTCACTATTTTTCTTCTGTTTCCTTGTTTATACCTCCATTGTTTGCTTGATTAGTAATTATTTATTTTTGTCCCTTCAATTAAATGTTCATTGATTCTCAGACGTTATAATTCGCACGTTACTGTCCAATAAAGGAGGCTACAATATTTAACACCTATAATTATAATAACTGGGCTTCATAAACTTGTCTAAATAGGATTTGAAAGAGGACACAACGAGTTGTGATCTCCACCTCCTACGCCACAACCCCAAAACACTGAAGTAAGCTCAGCAGAAGAGGGGAAAAATGTCCATTTGTAAGGGGAGAGAGAGGTAATCCGAAATCCCATTCCGTGTCTGCCAATCACTGGTCACTGTGTCCACACAAGATCACAGGAATACGCTGCACCCTCAGGGTATCTGTTCACTCCGTACAGTCCCTCATACTCCAGCTGTCAGAAGCATCCATACTCTTTCAATGTAAATGGAATATGTACGTGTCCCTAGGGCGAACCGGACAGAAATTGCCAGCTGATGTAGTTAATGCCTAATGCTACACTGTCTCACAACTGTTAGAGCCATATATGTACTGTAGCCTCCGGTAAGTGTAATTAACTCACTGTGCCAATTAATGCATTAATGACAAGCAAGTCATGCAGTTTAACCACGTTTACTGCAGCTGTTTCACATCTTGTACATATTTACCCATCTAATTTTGTAATACATAAGGTATTGTCTTGAGAAGTAAGATGAAGAACTTCTATGTCAAATTTTGCCCCCTTGTATAACTTTAATGTGATCATAATTTAACTGAGTTGTCATTCTACTTCCTAAGACTATTGCAATTCTAACAAAAATAACGATTTCCAAAGTTTTAGTGTTAAGTACCTGTTCAAGATAATCAATACCAACGGATGGTTTAAAAAACCAAGGACTTAACTTCACGTCAGATGAGAATGCAGGACAGTCTTCAGAAAAGAAACACAACAGATTTAAAGCCCTTGATTCGTTAAAATCTGGTACGTCGTTTAGAAGACGACTTTTTAAATTCACTGATACACGTGTAAAAACTATAATGCAGATAACAACAGGAATGACGTTACACATTAGCATGATTCAAGAAACGCTGTTTATATGGCGGAAAAATACGAATGAGAAATGGCGTTTGCCTTTGGCTTTCAAGATGCTGCTCAAAAGAACACGAGTGTGAGGGCGTACTCCAGTCTGGAGTACACAGATTTTTCAAACAAGTCTTTTGCTATTTAGCTTTCGTTGTATAAAGTGCTGCTGATGCAAATGTTGTAGAAATCCACGTTACTAAATCCACCGTGGAATTTAGCATTCACGTATGATCTGAGGTACCGACTACGATATCCAAAGCTTATCACTTTGTAAATAGTGTTCCATATATTTTATTTGCATAAAAATAACCACACTAAAAAGTATGCTGCGGAAACTATTAGGTTACAGCCAAATTAAAATATATTTACATACAACAGAGAATAAAAAACATTTTAAAAGCCAAACGGAAATCAAAGAATTGTGATTCAGGCATCATTTTAAGTTCTGTAGTTTGCAAGCAAATAGACCACGGTGAAACGACAGAAAATAATATCTTCTTTTGATCTCAGTGCTGAAATTCAGAGAAACAAATCTATTAAGGAAAAGCACGTATTTATTTTATATTTCCTCTCGATTTCAACGAACGCCATTCATCATTTCTTTCCATCCATTTATTTCACAGAGACATAAACACTAAGTCTATTGGCAGTTTAGTAACCTTCTTGGGCCATACTAATTCATTATGAACGGAACTAGGGTATTACAGGATTATGCTGGCTACAAGCGATCTCTCTTCTTTGGTTTGGTATCACTGGTACAACCACATTATTGAACACAAATTTCTTGTTTACTAATTCTCCGTATAGATCACATCTTACTGTACAGATACGCAGTGGAAACCACTGCCAAAATCACTCCTCAGTTCCTTTTTAAACAAAAAAATAGTAAAAAAAATACAAAACTTTGAGTAACGTATATTCAAAAGACGAAATAGCATCTAAAGGGTTCACAAGCTCGCACAGTTTATTTTAAAAAAGGGTTGAGATGTTTCCGGTTGAAGGAAAAAGAAAGCCTTTCAGTAGCTTTGCGGCAGAAACCTCCTGAGCTGCACTGCATGGCAGGCTTCATACAAAATGCCAGAAACGAACAGCATCGTAGGCTATACAAAACTGGAAGCATCCTCATCTCCCACATAAGCATTCATCCCTTTAAAAGGAGGAGGGAAAGTGCTCCTTTTACGGTAAAGTGGGTGGGATGAGAATCTGTAGCTCCCATTTCTCTCCTACAGTAGAAGGTCGAGCGGCAAAATATCAAAAAACAAATCAGTTTTCGTTTTTCGTTTCAGTACCAGTTTCTTACAATGAGTTTCTTCTTTATATTCTACGTCACTTTAAAAGTGACAGACAAGATGTTGCGAAAAAGTAGGACATTTATTTCGAGACATGTCGGTAGCTCTCTCATATTCCCTGTGGCTCAACTTGTTACTGACTCCACCTTACATAAACTTCAGTTTACTGCCTATGAGCTTCCGCTGACAAGTCAAGGCCACAGAGCTTTGACGACAGAATGCCTCACGAGCGCAGGTCACGCGGAATCTGTTCAGGGGTGAAGTGGCTCTAACACAGGTATTTGAAGTTTCAAACAAAGACATAATCTATCGATGTTGTGATGTTTTCGGTCAACTCTGTTCATTGTTGTTTTTTTAATGAAGGGTATTTACTCTTGCATCATTACAGAACTACCATAACATGTTAACGGCTTGAACCAAAGTCATGTGTAAGCAATGCTAGGAATATATTTACACTAAATAGCGCCGGATAACATAAAATTCTTAGTGTCGGTAAGTGACCGAACAATAGTAGATTAAATAGAGAAATCTAGATCTCACATAAGACTTTTTTATTTACTGGAAATAAATTATAGATAAAACTGGTTGATTGTTTAGAATGAATCGTTAAAGGATACCAAACACTTTAATATAGTAAAAAAAAAAGAAGTGGTGAAATTTTAAAAATAAGATGATGTCAATACAGGATTCTACCTAACAGAATAAAATATGAAGTAGACATATCACACACTAGAACAAATAACAGTATTATTCGAACATTGCGTACAGTCGCAACTGCATGAAACCACAAAGAACGTCAATTGAATTTCTCGCTTTTCTGTTCTCAATGCGGAATATCTGTAAGAATGTCTCTACCGGCCTCATTAACTTTATTGTCACACATTACATCCTCAGGACGAATTCTTTCACAACAGAGGTGCAATATCATCACAACAGAACGAACGCAGCTGGAAGGCAGCAACGTCACTGACGTTGCAGGTGACCCGACAGAGGCAACCACGTTATTAGTCGAGAGACAGACATTTGGACGTTTAAGAACACAGGGTTTTGGTCGAAGAATCCCGGTTCTGATACCATAACAGAAAGGTTCACAATGGCAAGTCACTCGCTTGTCCGGAAGAGATGCGTCTGTGGAATGATATTGCTTTCAGGAGGACTAGCCCCTTCAACTCTCAGAGGAGGAACGAAACAAGGAAAGTGTTCCATATTCTTCTCATCTTGGTACGACTCCTCTTCAGTCCCTGTCGTTTTGGTTACTTAACAATTTCCTCATTTGTCTGGATTGTTTACTCTCGAATAAACAAATCTTCACACAGTAAAATTCCGGCAGAACAATTCTTAGATCGATACGATGAAATCAGTCTCCAGACGTAATAGAAGATAGTTCGATACGGACAGGAGAATATTTAAAGCTGAAATTTTGCTTAAAATTATAGTTTCTTCATGATGTCTAACAGTTACATCTGCTCTTCACAAGGCTAAGTTTCTATAACGCATCTCAAATGCATTCGGTTTGAATATCGTCACAGCACCTAATTCGACCAATGTCTGTATTTCAAGAAAAAATATTAAGTGGCGCTATACGACCTAATATAAACGTAGTAAACTATTTTTGACTCATACCCTCTTGCAATAGCATCCTTTATCAAGATCCTTCTTGTACGTTACAATGACGCCTCACTTTGTGTGAACTGACTAGAAACAAAATCACACAAGTCTCCATTTCCCCCAGTGTGACCTTAATTCTATTCAATCAAGACTTTATAACATGGAAGCATTATGAAGAATGAAATTTTCCATGCCATAAAAGTTTTAAAATTGGAATAGCCGGCATAGAAGAGTAAAGCAATACAGCGAAAATGTTTATAACAGCGTTACGACTATGTAAAGGATCACTCATAAATAATCTGGAACTAGAATTTGTTTTCTGAAGTTTTTAACTAATTCTATGGATCACAGCTAATAGTCGCTTAGAAAAGATAAAAAAAATACTTCTCTTCAAATAAAATACAAAGGTTATTTATAATATCCACAACGACCAGTAATAAGTAATAACAGTCACTGACGAATTGAAATTATGGAAATTTGTTAAAAACATAGAACTTATAGATAGAGTGAGAATTGGCTATAGAGACTAATTATATATCAATTGCAGATAAAATTTCAGTCAACAGAAATACATTGAGGGACCATGTTGAAAATAAAAAAATAAATACTCAACCTGAATTCTGAACATGTTCCAAGCCAGCACATTCCAAGAACTCTACATAGTATTTCCTTCAAATTCAATTATTGAATTTGATTTTATTCAATTGTTAACTTATATATGCAAATTATCTGTGCGTAAATAATCAGTTGCAACTGCTTTTCCCTAGTGCGCCATTTCTTAAAGTCTCTAAAAGTTTCCTCAATGAACTCCAACGACTATTAGCACAACAGCATTCTTACAATACGTAATCGAACCCATGTCAGACAATTTCCTAGTGCAGTAGACGCAGAAGTAGAAACCTTGTTCATGTTTACAGTCACATTTGTTTCTATCACCGTGTTTATACATTGTTTACGTACGTTTATATATTTTAATTCACCTAATAAAAAAGTCTTTCGGAATCTTAAAAATTGAAATTAGAACAGCAGTGTTTGTTTAACTTCATCTCCGTTTTCTCAGCGGGTTAGCACACTGCTGCTCCCAGGTCTTCAATTATAAAATGTATTTACTGGGTCACAAAATCTTGCTTATCGTGCATCTCATGTGAGTCTTTGTTCCGGGTGACAACAGCGCCGCACAGTGGAAACCACAGCAATCACAGTCACGCTTTCCACCGACGTTGCAGCCCTTCAGCTTTAGGGTTTCCTGAGATGTTAAAAACTGAACCAGAATATCCGAGACCAGCGAAGTGCCTGGTCACAGATGAAGCCTCCATAACTTAGCACCGAGGGCATTATAAAGTACTGCTTGGTCAGGGTTAACTACTACACCAGAAAATGAAGATATTTAAGTTTGCGTCTGCAGTTCTATTACGCAGCCTTGGGGTTATGCGATATTTAATAAAGTGCTGTTTTGTCACTAATAGGATGTGCATTGCTCCAGGGAAGTTATTGCTCTCACTTACAGAGTAACCACTTCTAATTGTAATCACAATAAAAATACATAATTCACCTAGAATACCAACAGTTAACTTTACCAACACGTCATGAGCCTTATAATGCTATTAAGTGCTACATTTCCTTCGTACATTTTTTATTACTCGTTTCGGCGTTTTATGGCAGTCTACAAGGCGCTGCCTTATATATCAAGACACACACACACACACACACACACTAACACAACATTCTGACATAAAAAAGTTAACTCATTTTTCTCCGGAAGAACTTTTACATCAATCTCTCTAACCCGAAATGACTTGTTTCTAAAGTCTATAATTCTATAGCTCTCCCTCACTGGTCAAGTGTCCAGCCCGTAATGGCTGCCAATTAGCTTTGGAATACAGGGTAACCATTGGCGTCGCGTAGAAGCACACACTGCAGGTGAAGGGGTGATAACATTCGTATAATGCCCGTAGATTAATACGAGGTGGATGTAAAGAAAAACCTTTTCAGAAAAGCACATATCGAAATTAAACATGAATTTTAACAGCGAGGGGTGGACTCAATTTTAAGAAACATTAAAGGATGCACTCTATTGGATATAATGACAAATTATAATATTAAAGAAGGTAAATATGAGTAACAAAATAAATTTACACAAATCTCTCACCTCCCTCGTTCGTACTACATGTCCCACCAATATTTTACCCTTGATTTAATGGCCTTCGTATATTACCGCTGCAAAAATTCCGAAGCAAAACAATGTCTATCATGCGATGAGCAACGTCATAACTGAGTCAAAAACCAACGTTTCTGGTATCCATTATCCTGATCGATGTGGAGGTCACCCATACCCACGATGCCCTGCCCTCGTTCTCTGCAGCTCAGTCTGGAGAATTATCCTCTGTCTGCCGCTAGTCTTCGCTTCAGTGCCCGTCTCCCAAATCCTCAGAATCCTGATGATTGGGTTACGTACGTGGCTTAGAATAAAGTCTTCTCCGGTATTTATTTCATCTCGTGTAGCCGTCTTTCTGTCGGTCCATGTCAAGATGGCCTGATGCTGTGGCCAGTATCTTCGAATCCTGTGAACTGCATTCGGTGGCCTAATTCAACTCTGCGCTTCATCATTACGGAGTACTCTGTATCTTGTTTCTACGAATCGACTAATTTTTTTTCTAAATAAACTTATCCACATTCAGATAATATGGTAGTTCACAAAAGTTTTAGTGCATTTATTCGTCGTGAAATCTTCAAATCTTATTGTTGGGACGTTGAAAGGTCAAGCTAAATTAACTCCCGTAGAAATTTGACTTAGTCAAGATTACATCAGTCAAATAATTTCTTATTATTAATCGTATAAAATCTAGAAGTTGGCAGAAGAATGAAAAGTGACATACGACCTTGTTGCAGACTTTTTCTGATAAAATTGCAACTCAACTCTGAGGAAATTATTTGCAGGCAACTGATTACTGCGGAAATATACAAGACCGAGGAACATCAGTTTTTTACACCTCCAATAGGAAACGTGTAATGAGTACGGAGACATCAAAGGAACATGAAACATCTGTTCACGTTGGTGTTTACTATTACAATACATCTAACACGTGTTATTCAAAATGAATATTGTTGTCTTTAGTGGGGTGATGTGTTAGTTTCACGATTTTTGAAACAGCCATTGTGTAAGCAATGTAAAAGTCATAAAAGCTGGTCGCGATGCAGAGGCAAACAATAAACACGAACATTTTATGATGTAATTGTTCATTTCAGTGCTGATGTTAAAATGTCGAAAGTTTCCGTAAAAAAGTAAGCCTATGTAAAATATTCTATTAACCAGGCATATGTTTCTTCATGTTTATAGCTGTCATCAGAACATCGCACGCAACTAAGTGTAATCGGTATTATCGAACCATGTTAAAGAAAGCAACATAGTCGCTTGAACAATGGACTCATTTGCTATCCATTTCTCTATCAAGTATTTATATTTTAGAGCTTTCAAAACCGCAATTTTTATAGTTTAATAAAACTCGTGAAAATTTTTAATTCTTATTTTGGAAAATATTAAAGTTCCGCCCAAACCGTAGCATAGAGAGGAACTCTTCGCCAACTGTCCGAGATAGGCTTCAGATGTGGAGGATATTTGCAAAAATATTGAATAAGAGATATTAAGAACATGCCTAAATATCGAAATTCATTGTAGTACACTGGGAAGGCGACAGCATGAATAAAGTTAAACTATGTAGAGTAAATTTAACCCAGCAGTTGATAAAGCTTCGCTCAGTAATTTAAGAAACTTCAATTTTACCATAGTTTAACATGTTCGATAGAACAGCCATGATCGTACTTAAAATCGTCGATTAAGTAAAATTTCATTTTCTTAAGTTTGGTAAGAAAATAGTAGGGTAGAAAGAACATTCATGATTCGAATCAGGGGTTCGTGGAGACAGCAATAGCTCGGTAGATAAAATGGTTATAAAATATTATCATAACGCCACATAACCTCTCCGAATTAAAAAAAACATTCATGTTATTAATTATGTGGCTTAAATAATTAGTTCGCTACACTAAATATGATAAGAATTCTGTTTCTTGAACCTTAAGCGATTTTAAAATATCCATAATGTATTCTAATGATGTATAGTACAACAACAGAGCCATTAGTCAGCTTACCGCAATGCGGCAGTGATATATTGCAAGATGTCGTGCGGGCAACATGTTTTATACAGTGTAAACACCGGTTTTCAAGCAACTATCGCCTTAAGAGACGTCGCAACTGAATCAATGCGCTTGTATTTTTACACACATCCTGGCCAAGAACGCGTGATCGAGTTAACAACCTGACGGCAAATGTTTCTCAGTCTTATAATTAATAAAACCTCACATTTACAATAGTTCCGAAGAAATTAATTAAGCTACTATGCTACCTTGATGAGAGCGGATCGTCATTTGACACCATCCTTTCGTTTAAGACAAATAAACTTATAATAATCAATGCCGTCGCTCTCTAAACACGACGAAACTCGGGAAAGAGAAAGTTTGTGTCTGTGAAAGACCTAGTGAAAGAAAGAAGGTTGAAATTCAGAAGGACAAAGCGAACGTTAAGTTGCCAATTCACTGGGCCGCTACCCGAGGGAACACGCCGAAATAAATAAACATATTTATTCGTCATCAAGTGATGATTCTACTCATCTCAATCTAATTACAAATATAAGCAGGAAAATAATATAATTGCCAGTGCGGTATTTTGGACTATGAGTTGCGAACGCTAAAGTACCAGGTAGTCTAAGAGTATGGTATGTAAGGACGCAGTCAATGCTTATTAATCCAATTTATTAATTAAGATGTGTTGCTCACATCCAGAAACTTTTCAGGTGCAATTCGTTAATCGCATTTCCCACGTTACTTTAAGAATTCAACAACTGTATGGTGCTACTAACCACAGAAGTAAATTGGGCCCATCTGCTATTTATATGTACACGTAAGAAACTAATTACTTTAAATGATACTGTAAAGACAGATATTATTAGGTTTAGGAATAATAATTTCTCCAAAGTAACACTGCGGGCACCCAGCTAGTCTTTATATATATGTGAAATTTAAGATGACGAAATAGATTGAAGCAATACACCAATCCTCGCAGGATGACAACACCGAGTAATAGCCATTCTATAATGGGTTACAGGATTAGGATTGTGTGTACAGCCTGAATAAACAGAAGAGGAACGTAAATTTCTACTCTTTACAGGGAATATTTAGTTAAGTTTACTTCGAGGGTTTACGAATAATTTTGATAAGGATTTAATTTTGATGGAAGTTTACCATAAAATAAAATGACTGAGACAAAATCACATTACAGGTGGGTCCCACTGTAAATCAGAGCTCAGGTTTAAACATTGTTAAAACATGATTATAAACTCGGTTGTTTTATGCATTAAAATCTCGCAATCCCTACAGCATAGTTTTTATTACAACGTCCCAATGAGGAACTGTTAGCAGCCGATGCAAATTTAAACACTGAATTTTAATCGGCTCACACATCAGCTTATTTTAGACTTTACACACTGTGCAGGGCTAAATTATAACCCTGTAGCAAATTAAAAAAAAACATGTTTATCAAGATCCCTGCTTAAATTTTTTTTCTGGACCTGCGTTGGAGTTAAAGTATTTTTGTAATCGGGACGTGAATATTTTTCTTATGTTCAGAAGCGGTCGTAGGACAAATGTATCCGCACAAGCCTACAATGGTTTCCATAACATCATTTTTGCAAAGTTCCTTCCTTGAAAACTTGATTTTTTTACGGACTGTTACGATGGCCACTAAGTTACTTCTATACCAGTGTTTGAAGCGTCTAATATATAGGCGTTGTCCGCCAGAGAAAAAAACTGTCTACAGATATTTTCAGTGTTAAACAAGGTTTTTACTTTTTATTTCAATAGAAACAAATTTGTTCGTTTCATGTTTGAATGTCCCAAGCAGCAAACATGCTGTGAAGAGATTCTTCTTGATTATACATCTTATTATCTTAAAATGTGAGAACGGGTGTGAGTAGTTTCAGGGCACGTGGTAACAGGCGCCTGAAGGAAGCCGGGCAAAAAGTTCCTATTATTAAAATGATCCTGTAGCGCACATAACAAGGCATCAAGTCTGAACTAAGCGACTGCTTTAACTTCGGGGAGACTTTTATTTTTAATAGAACTTATTTATCAGTTCCCAGTTTTCTGTGAACCATCTTAATCATCTTAAGTTAGTTTATATTGTGGGTATCCGTTCAATATTAAATGGAAGGTATAAACAAGCAACGAAAAGATATGTCTGGAATATTCCATATACATTAATTTTTAACGTTCTTCAGTACTTTAATGAGCAGTTTACGTTTATTTAACACATAAGCACGATAAAACACAGCGAAATATATTTGAAATGTAACTTTCTATGTCTCAATCTTGCACGAGTTTAGATGTTTATAAACAAGAATCCAGTATAAAATAAACTCTTTTGTACTCATATTAAACGCCACTTTTGTAGCATGAAATAGTTATACGCTCTTCTAAACAGATCACTGATTCTCAAAAATATATCCGGTATATGGTGTCACATTAGTTTTCTAGGCACATCCCCTAGCCACAGCCTATATCTCGAGATCCTGTCTCTTTCTCTAGTGTACAGATTCAAGAAACTTTACCCTTTACTCTCGATTATCATTTTTCAGTCTTATTGTATTACGCCTTGTTTGTGTTAGTTCTGCATTTTTGATGAAAAGCCCTGAATATGAAGACAGCAAGCACTTCTGAAACGTCGGTAAACTTTTATCCACTACACGGCTCAACATCCCTGAAGAAAACAATGTTTATTGTGTAATTTGTTAAATTTTTATTCTTTCCCTGTAGCTGATATTTTGTGGTTCTCAAGTTCTTAACAAATGCATTTTACTGAAAGTAGCCTATTAATGTTAGATTACAATGCTTCGAAGCTACTTGATAGTGATGATAGCAAGAGCTACATGGCTCTAATAACAACGCCTTATAAATTCCCTGAACTGAAAAACTTTGTTATATGTTGTATGGATTAAATAAAGCTTGGCACACATACTACGCACACATCCGTATGATATTCATTCACTCGCTCTTCAAAGATTTTAATATTCATCTCCTGTGTCTAACATTAAATTATTATTGACTGAAAAATTAATAAGAAAGAATGTGCAGCTATCACAATCTGTAAATATTACAGGAATTTTTAAAGAGAATTTAATAATACTTTCCAGGGAAAAACTGTGCGTGACAATTATTTTTCAAATACACTTAAATTTTAAAATGGCGTCATGTCACTTTGCCGTTCTTAGTTAGGTATTAGAAGAGACAGGCAGAACTGCTTGGATATACGAGAAAAATAAATTGCAAAAAGTTAAAAAAAATTGTACTCTGAACTTCAGATCACAATTACTGAACATATTAACTATCTCCAAGAAGCAGAGACCTCGAAATTCTAAACGTACAGTCACTAGCCAAGAAATTCTCTGCATTTCATGGAACTCAAATATTCAATACCGTGTTCACAAAACCCGACATTCGTTGCTAACCGGATTAAGACGAATCCAGTTTACACCTTCTAGCCCTTCCTCCCATCTACGTCTAGGTGTTTATTGCCCAGTTGCAAAAATCGAAGATTTGGGTCATTAGTTTCCGCTAATCATTTAACGACGATACATTATTTCCAGAAACTATTCATATGACAGCAAGGTCATGCTTAGTGCAGTGCAAAGGGTTGAGCAGGAAGGAATTAATTAAGCTGACGATTCATGTGTAGTGTATACTCATTAGTTAGATAAATAATACCATATTCTTTGATAGATGTCACATACATACAAGAAGATGTCAAAAATAAAGATTATCATGCCCATAGCATAAATAAATATACAAATACAAAAATAAAATACTGAATTGCAATAGGTTTAACTTAACTTCTTATGTATTTCAAGTTAACAGTAAATACTAATCGTAACTTTGATTAGACGTAATTGAATTACAAACCTTCCAATTCATGCTGATAGATTTATGTGAAACGTTAGGTAAACAAACTGTAAACACTGATCTGTTTTATTTTCAGCCACAAATCTCATTATACGTGAGAGAGACGCGAATACCTAGCCTGTGTAAAATTGATTCTACCATAAACGTAGTATGGGGAGCCATTACGTAGATATAATTGCGGACAGAAGGCGCTGTCTATCGATTCCTCAATTTAGTTCCTAGAAGCCTTGTCAATACCAGCCTCGCTGGTCATTCTTGATAGCCCATCGCGAATAGACTCTACGCAATCGGTAAACTCTGCCCAACCTTACATCCAGGGAACACAATTCCTAGCACCAGATGGAACTGAGAACTGAAACACTGAAGAAGACTATTATGGTTCATGATTATTACAACTGAATGAACATGAATTAATATCCGAGAGGGAACTTTAAGGGCTGCACATCAATGCGAACATTCGCGCTGAATAATCAAACTTTGGGGTAGCCTGAAGATGATGGCGGTATATTCATCCTAAAAGTTGGTATTTACAAGATTACAGAGCTTCAAAAACCAGAACCGACATTGTCACAGCCCGAAGAACTGAAAATGTGCAACATTCAGGTGCTGGTTACGGCAACGGCATTTGATGGTCATCTTGATGTCCATCACTTATGAGATACAGGTGTCGTCAGAGAAGACCACGACAGCATTCCAAGAAATTAACTAAACCAACACTACGAGAGGCTCGTAACAGTCGCGGCCGAAGTGGTGGTCACTCCATGTTGAAAATATTTATCTCCGGTTCAACTTCCGGATAGCAGTTCAAGTTGTGCAGTCGAATCTATGGAATTAGTTACGTAAACGTTCGCTATCAGTTTCATAGAATTGTGACGTCACCCACACGTCACGTTGTATGACCATATCTATACCAGCACGGCTTCTTTCTCGAGATTGCTAATTTTGTCTAAAACACGAAACGAAAATTGCAGAGGGAAATTGCGACCAGTTTGACACTACACTGCGGATTGGTTGTAACAGTGAGGGAAACTCGAAAATTTCCTCCCGAGACTCGACCCGTCTCACGTGCTCTTCCTAAAAATGTCTTTATCTGCAGGCATGACTCTTCATCCGTGCAAGGTGATGTGAGATCGCAGGTAATGGCACGAACGCAGGTGTGCACAAATCTGTGTACTTGTCATATTACTTTGCTGACGGCACAGATTTCTGGAATCAAACTGTAATGAATGTTGCTAAACACAAATATGCTTTTTCGGAACAACCTAGTGGACAATCTTACGTACGAATGTGTGGCTGCTTTCAAGAAGAATCTCATTAAAAGAGGAAGAGATTATTTGAAAAAGATCGAAGGATGTAATTTATTTCAGCTCATCAAAATATTGTAGGTTCGGATTTCTTTTTAGTTTAGGATATTACTTTCCATCAAATACACAAATCCACTTATTTAAGAGTGTGTTCTTCATGACCTGAATATTTTCTCAAAAATATTTTGCTATCTTCTCAGTTTATTTTCACAGTAGAATTTTGTTCGTGCCACGAAGATTATGCATTAAATTTTGTTTGCCTTGTTTCATTAAAACATTATTTCCGTCTACTGCCACTAAAGACGCCATCATTTCCTTTTAAAATACAAGTTCATTACTGATTTGTCATTAAAATAGTCATGTGCATAATATTTAAACCTTTAAAATACAGACCCCTATAAAATATCTTCCAAATTCAGCAGTCCTAAGCATTGCCGTGTTACATAACTTCAAGGATGTGGTGAAGTGTGCCAAAATATTTAACATTGGAAAGTAAAGATATAACAGTTAGTTTTCGAAAACTTACAGATCCGTGTCAGTATCACTAGATCCAGTGTACTCCGACAAAACGCAATTTTTAAACAATGCATTAATAGCTTAATAAAATAACTTTCGTGTCTCGGAACATTGTTTAAAGCACCCAGTTCATATACACAATTATAATAAAACATAACTCAATTATACTGATTATGTAATTCTTACGCCTTAATTTTCATATTTATGATAATTTTATGAGAATTCCCTCAAGCTTCTTTACAATTTAAATTTTGCGGAATGCGGTAAAATAAATCCTGAGAGTAGCATAATAATATGGTGCCACATACATCTATAAATATCTAAACTTCCGAGTTAAAAGGCGAACTGTTCTAATGCAGTGATTCTATTCATTTGTCATCGTCAACATTACATTTTCTGTACAGATAACAACACAGTCACTCGGTAAAACAACGTCACCAGAAGGCGACATCGTACCTGCCAAACTGCACCACTCAAGTCAGTCAAGATGATAATTATGATGGCGGTGATGACTGTGATGATGATGAAGTTGATGCCGACCGGCATATAACAAAACACAAGAAAGAAGATTCAATTAAAGACTCTTGCTAATTACTAAGTTTTGGAGGTTTAAAGCGATTAGTCAGAAAATAGTTCCACATCCCTGTGTCGTCTCAACTCTTCTTTGTTTTCTTTTAGTTCTGTCTCTTTCTTTGACTTCTCTTTCCCACCATCAAGGGAAGAAGAAAGTTGGCTGCATTTGATGTTTATCCCCTCTTCTATACACATTTCTCGTCCCTCACAATCTCTTCTCTCTTATTCCCTTACCCAATCTCCCCCCCCCCCCCCCACAAGTCTCTCTTCTATACTTCTGTCATCCTTCATCTTTTCCCTGTCCCCGTACACACAATTCCATTTGTCTTTTCGAAGATTTTTCCCAACAATAAGATTTTCGTTTTTGTTCAGTTCTATTCAACGTCTTTTATACCTGTCTTGACTAAAACAAGTGAACGAACATTCTGACAATGTTTCATCCCAGGCCAAGATCCCCGAATAGTAGATAATGCATGGATACTGTAAGCCCCTATTATCGGGATGTCCATCATTCACAACCACAGCATCCTTATTGATCTCCAACCCCATGGACTCATATTTCACAAAAAAAAGAGACCTAATATTTTGCGGATTTGTTCATCGGATCTCTGGACACGACCCAGCAATTATTTAAATTATTAGCCAGATTCCGGTTTATTAAATTGTATTATTTAATTTCAGGAAAGTTAATTGATTTTGACTTCATTACATTGCTACCGAATTCGCCTGTGCTTTATTTCAATGCTAGTGAAACAGAGACACTAAATGGAGTTCCTGCGACAGGAGCAGTTACATTCTGCCAACTCCCGAACGAGGATATTCCAGGTGAACTGTCGTACACCCCAGACCAAAAAACACTTTGTTGGTTTAAGTATTCGGATTATGTTTCATCGTTCAGAATTATCTTAAGTTTAGCCGCTACTCGACTGTAAGCTGACGTACTTCGATAACTCATTTTGAAACTTTGCGAGCCACACAGTTTTGTTCTCTCTGTATGAAGGGGTGTGGGGGTGTGGAAGAACAAAGGGCTCCAGTCATTAGTCTCTTTGTAATGACGGAAAGACTTTCCAAGCAATGGGGAACTGATGATGAATTTAGTTATTGCACAGTTGTACTTCGGTTAACTTTTGGGATGGGATAGCAAATGGTGGGGTTGAGGACGGATTGTCGGGGGACACGCAATGCTAGGGTTGTTAGAAGACAGGCTGAAAATGGGTCCCTGAGTAAGACAGTTATAGGAAATTGATAAGGCTGTGAAGGGTCTGTGGAAAACGAAAAGCCGGTTGGTCTGTTGGATAATCCTGAGACCGATTAAAATATATAATATTAATACATAATTCTTCTGCTTTCCAACAACCCTTGAAGAAGGCATAAGAAATATGTACAGCTGCTGACTGTCACCAACACTGGCTGCAGTAATCGATCGTTGGTGTATGAAACATGTAACTTAAAATCCACATATGCGAGCTTAGCACCTGCTTCGCATTTTAAGGATACTGGATTAAATAGTGTCCTAATCCCAAGTTTCCTCATTTGTTTAAGCAACAGACACAACACCTCCATTTCCACTTTCAATAAATAAATCAGCCTAAAAGCATTATGAAAAAAAAACTTCAAAGCAAAGTGCTTTACCTAACAGCTATGATCAATATACAGCATATTATCAGGAAATTAAATTTACCTCATTAGATCCCATGCGATATAAGTATAATTTAAATAAATGCATATTATTTTTAAGACATTCAATCAGTTATGCTCCTATTTTCCACGCCTTGGCCTTCTGAGTGGACTACTTTGTTGAAATTTAAGATGCTTTCTTCTGTCCTTCGGTCGTGCTACGTATCCGGCCATATTACCCTCAAACATTTAAAAATTAAAATATTTCTTAGAAAATGTACGTATTTCATAAATCGTGAACTGATAAAAATATGAGAGTAAGAAGTATAGATCTGTTTGAAAGTAGGCTACGGTCTCAGTAATTCTCAAGATGGGTTCGATAGAAACTAGAATATCTCTCAGGACATTGGGTCCGTGGATGAGGACTTAAATTGAGAACAACACAAATATACAAAACAGGACTGCACACCAATACATCGTGTATACTTACGTAGAAATATATTCTTCCAAAGGGGCGTACAAAGCTACCAAATCTATACACACGTTGGAAAGCGAACCACTCACAGGACAGGAAATTCTTTGAAAAGTCGATTGTGTACTCGGCTTGAAAAAGAATAACCCATTTTCTTTATGAGACCCGAACGTTCATCACTATGTTCACAAAAGCCAGCCTCAGGACTCTATCCTGAGCCAGCTGCATCCAGTTAACTCTATCGACTTCTATCTCCCTAAGGTCAATCTTAATGTTATCCTTCCACCCACGCCTAGGTCTTCCCAGCGGTCTCCTCCCTTCAGGCCTCCCAACCAATACCTTGATTTATCACCCTAACAACATCAGGTGAGGAGAACATGTCGTGAAGTTCATCATTATGCAATTTTCTCCTTGATCCATCTTTCTTCCTTTCAGGTCCAAATATCCTCCTCAACACCCTCTTCTCAAAGACCCCCAATCTATGTTGCTGCCTCAAAGCGAGAGACCATGTTTTGCACCCATACAGCACAAATGGCAAAAGTTACATTTTTGTATATTTTAATCTTTAGTTTTTTACATTTGACGAGAGGACAAACTATTTTGGACTAAATGATAACAGGCATTACCTGAATTTAGTCAGCTCTTAATTTTGTCGTGAATATTATTCTGACTTACTAGAGTCGTCCTCATGTACTTGAATTTTGTCACATGGAATCTGAACTAATTTAGGCTATTCTCCGAAAGCTAAATTGAAGGCTGGGAATAGTAAAGACTGCTCGTTCATAATTGATAAAAACAGGGGAACTTTGTCGATGTTAATGCATTTTGTGAAAAGCAGTAACAGAATACTTCAAACAATAAGAAGCTTAGAAGGTTGACTGTTGTAACATCTAGGTTATGGATCTTTCCTGTATCCTTTTTCTTTCATTCATTATTTCTTTCTTACCCTATTTTTGAACAGTACTGATACGCATGTAATATATTCATGAACGAGGAGATTGATTTCTTGAAGAGAACGTCTCTTCCGACGTCGAGTGACGGAAAGGGTGACAGGCATGACAGGCGTAGGTCAAGTGATGGCTCGATATTGCCTACGTCACCCGAAGGAAGACAAGTGAAGTGCTTGTGGCGAATACTTCAAACTAGGGGCTATACACAGAACACGGCTCTTGCCTTAAAATTGAATTTATCAGTTTTGAGTTTTTATGCACTCGAGGTTTCAATGTGTAGTATTTTCATGAAACATTTTAAGGAATACGACAAAATGTAGGTCGTGGTTAAGGATAAATTTTAGTTTACAGGATCTGTATATTTCATAAAACACAATGCCGTGAAACCTTTCTGTGTTTTATTACAATTTATAAAATTTCCACCAGTCTTCATCTGATCGACAGCCACACCATACTTCCAATCTTCAACACACAAAACTCTTCATAGAGAATTGCAAAATATGTCCACAAACAATAAACGTAATACTTTTAAAATGGTACATGAGCTTTGCCATAATACACGTCTGTACATCTTTCTGTCCTCACCTTTTCTGAAACCAAAAGACTCATTGGCTTGTCCGCAAGAACTCTATCCCTAGTAATACGAATGCAGTCTGCATCTTAATATCCTATTTAAGATCCATTTTAATATTATCCGCCCATGTGATCTCTTCACTTAACATTTTCCATATATACTTTTGTGTGAATTTTTTATCACACCCTCGTACTTCTCGACTTTATCATCCAGTTAATATTTGGTGAGAAACGTAAATTATGAAGCTTCTCATTACAATATATGAGAGAATTAGGAAATTAGGGTACGTTACGTTTCAATTAAAGTTACTTTTACAGGGAACAGTCCTGATGAGGGAAGAACAGCCTCCCGTTAAACACACTGCAGTAAAATAAGTCCCGAACAGAGTGAAAATTGTTTATGTCGCCGTTCTTTTTTCTTTTAATTCTTGTTTCACGCTGCGTACCTACAATGGCTCAACAGGCAGTTCATTTGGCACAGAAAATAAAGTCCTTAAAAAGTATGAATAAACATGACGGTATACACAGCGTTCGTTGCGAAGATATACAGCTCACTGGCGGCATCAATGTTAATTTGTTTCATATACAAGTCAATTGTTGCAGCCCATTCTTGTTCTACATAGAATGATACAATGTTTCCTTCCTAGTTCGGCAAATATTTATCATGTGAAACTGCAGATCAAAATCAGGTATTTTCGTGTATAATGGACCGATCGGAACATTTATAAATTTCGATTTCAGCTACGATCTATCGATTCAAAGCGAAATAAAATTAGGTCCACAAATTTCGGCGTATACGCCGAATACTAAATTTTATCCAAATCCTTTCAGTAGTGTCGGAATCGAATCTTAACGATAGACGTCGTAATTTTGTGTTCATTTATTCACTTCGTGCAAACAGGGCATAAGACTAAACATGCGCAATATTATATGACTATTCACAGCCTGCAATTTGCTTTATTTGAAATGCTACCGTATCCACTTTCCCCTGTTTCTAAAATACAAACAAAAACGGGGCAGATTCTTAAGAGACGTCAGTACAACTCTGATAATATTCTTTCCCTCCCACCCTCTGTGTAATCAAATAGGATCCCTCTTTTCCTCTGGAACTACCATCATCTTCTTCACACTTCCCTGGTACAACAATTGTCTTTGCTACCCTAACACTCTGTAACCGCATTGTTTCACTAACACTGCCTTCCTCATTCAACTCACGTTGTTGACGCAACCCCCTACGACACGTCAGTCATATCAACCCCCGACTTCTCTTTCAGCTGCCTTCCCCCTAAAGCCAGCGGGCTCAGAAGCATACGACGGAGGGTAGGAAGGAAACCGGAAGAGAGGGAGGTATTATAACGGATTATATAAAGCTAGAAGCTCTATTTGCGTTACTTAGCGGTAATCTCAACAATTACGCATCCATCCAAACTTATGATTATCATCTAAGCTGAACAGTAATTAAGATGTGGCTGTAAACGTTGGAGTGAAGTTCTTATTCAGTTTGGACCTAGCAGTCTATCTTCATAATGACAGATGTGGAACAAGGAACGCCGAGAGAAATGAATATAGGCTGATTCTCTTCCGTGGCTTGAGTACATCAAGTCAATTTCTATATTTCTAAATAGCATAGAACGGTAGCTGCTGCCGGAATTTTCTTATCGCTGTAAGATAGTTATCCCCAGCTAAAGCTCAAAGTACTTATGCCTTTGTAACGTTTCCTTGCCACCGCTCTGTCCAGAACGAATCTTGGACTCACCAAGGCTCCTACCCATTCTGAGAGCGAAGTGGCACCATCTCCATCTAGGACCCTAGAGATAGAACGTAGGAAGCTTTCACTTCACATCATGTGTCACGGACTACTTGAAATGAATGTTGAAGAAAATCTTAAGTCAATAATGAATGGATTATAACCTACAACCCTAGTGCTCGAGAGATCAGATCTTACACCGCATGGGTTGTAATATATTTTCATTCAGTCGCTGTCTGAAATGAGCTGTCCAGTCATTCTGACCTTCTAAACCAGAAAAGGAAATGCAAGTGTTTTACTGTACTGAATTTCTCATGCAAATCAAGATTTTGATTGACCAGTCACTGAATGAAATGAGATATCTTTAAAAATCCTTTACAGTACGCGTCTCTTCCATGTGTCAATTAGTTATAAACAAAAATGTCAACTTACTGTCCTTAAGTATTTTCATGAAATTTGTTAAGTCCAATCTAGGAGGAATTTTAAACAAATTACTGCTGTTAAATGTTTGAAGATATTAACTGCTTTAATTCTTCGACTACGGTCCAATACTCACGCCCTTTATTGTTATTTTGTTTTGCAGTATAATATAAATATAAGGAGCAGTCATTTTAAAGTAAGTTTCCTCTGCCATGAATTTACTGACACGTTCCTAGGCATTACAAAGTCCACTCCAAGTGATGCCCATGCCCCTATGGAGAAATTCCATCACTATGTAATAACGAAAACGTAGAACAGAATTAATGTCATGGGACACATGTTATTTTAAAAACAAATAAAACCCTAAAGAACAAAGGGGAAATACGTTCTTAAGAATAATTCAGTAGAGTAACCGTAAAACTTGGGAGACCCATTAATGAAATGACTCATTATGTTGTGTTTAGTATAGCCCTTCCTATTTTATGCAGGTCTAAAAAATGTCATTTAAGCCCAAAATTAAACTAAATAATAATCACGCCAGCAGGTGGTAGATGATGAGGAATGGAATGACATGAGAATAAAGAAAATTTCATAATGAGGAGCTTCGTAATTTTTGCTCTCAGGAAATCACAACCTAAGCTCGAAGATATGCCACCCCAACCAATAATATAATTTGGGGCATAAACCAAATGTTCCACTTCTAAAATACTGATGAGTCTGGTGTAGTAGCAACGTTATAGACTTGAATACGAAGATACCGAGCTCGAACCACGGCCGGGGTCTTTCTATTCTGACGTATTTTGTGAAAATTTTGTTTCTCCAGGATAACATCGGGGTAAAACCTTCAAACAGGCCACAACCAGTACTTTCCTACTCGCCATTCAAAAGTATAGCATTTAATGCTATGCAACAGTCTAGCTTCGCTGAATGTCGTGAGAAATTATCAACCGAAAGATAACTTCTCGCGATAAAAAATGGGATATGTTGTAAAAAGACTTCGAATTGTGTCCAAAACAGCATTGCCATTCATTCCCCATGCAACTGAAACAGCGTCGATAAATAAATCAATAATCTAAGATATTTATTTCGTCGGTTTAGTGTGTGCGTGGTTTTATGAACAGCTCCGAGGCGTATGTAATACTACGCCAGTTGCATCAAACTTTATCCCGCAATTCAGCAAACATTAATCCCAATTAAATTTCCCATTGCTGATAATATTTCATGAACTGAGTTTAACGGCACATTCTCAAGAGGTCCGGCAGGCGAGGGACATGGAACATTACTGTAATGAATGATTCAGGCAGGAAACGCCACAAGACAGACCGTGGGTATGGGGGTGAGGGTAAAGACGTCTCGATGACTGAGCTTAATGAACTGCGTACCAGCGGTTGGTTTGGACCAGCCAGACACACACCGTTCCTTTGCTCGCCTCTGTAAATCATTCAGAAAATTCCTCATTCCGATTATATCCAGAGGATTACAGAGACTAAAATGTATGCTTTACGTCTCAGTTTAAGAAGAAAGAACTACACTACAGCAAGGTGACTGTCTCCTGGGGTGTAGCTGTGAGAAATGAGCCTACGTTACTATCGGGCTACGTTCGTTTAGTGGCTGAGAACATGAAACAGCCACCAGATCGATAATCGAAACAAAAACCTTTTAGTATTAATAGTAATACGAAATTAACATATTTGCGACCTGGGATACCACAACAAATGGTACTACAACGAATGGTGAATCAATATAAAGGACAAAACATCAGAAGAAAAAGCATTAAAATCGTAAAAAATAATTCAGTAAAAAGTTTATATATAATACACCAGAAGATGGCTACATTTAGCCGAAACATGTTGTGTAAGTTCCATATGTAAATCGAGTACTCGATAGGGAACATAATATGATATTTTAATCTTTTAATCTTTTAATTTTATTGTGATTGACGGTTATTTTTAAATATTTAAATATTTTAATACTATTAATTCACAATATGACGCATCTACAATACCTTAAAAACCTTTTATTTTAGTAAGCTGTACTAAAAACATTTTATGAAAGGCTAAGGCTGATGACCGTCAACACTGAAACGCTGATCTACATACGATAGTGAGTGAGGTTCATGCACTTTTCACCTACTCAACATAACCAACTTTCACAATATTTATTTAAATTTTACTTCCCAGTATTCTTCTCACATTTTGAAACAGATTTGTACACTAAAATTCTGTAATCAGCCTTGTCTTCTCCATTCCTATTTCATTTCCAGCGTATTATATCTTCTTTGATTGCAATGAACTGAAAATTTAAAATAAGATAGTTCACGATTTCATTTATAAACATTTTATTATATTTGTTTCGTGTGTTTAAAGAAGCGAATATACAGTTAAGACTTCTTTTTAAAATAATTTAATGGTGAAAGAAGCTCTTTAGATGCTGATGTTTAGGTTCAGCTGTACCCTATGTTGGTTTTCCCCCTGTAAGATAACATATACAGATAATGCTAATTTGAAATTCCTCATAACTTACACATAGTCCTGCTGAGGGCGGAACGCATACAGAAAACTCGTGCTATTCAGCTATAAAGATAAAGAAAAATATGTTGAACTATTATGCATGCATGTCGAACAGGTATATATCTGCATTCTTATATGTTTACGGGGCAATCGATTGCCTACAGCGCCCTCTTATCGGATGTATTTCCGCTAAGAAGAATTAGCTTTTAAATGAGCTTTAATAGAGACGTCTGCATTATAATCTTACCAAATAAGCAGAAAGCCTTGCGACAAAGTTTTTCCGTACGTCACGATAGCCATGTGGCGTAAGACGCTTGCTGTTGTAGATTACATGAGCTATAGGATCGTGTGTTCGATTCGCGCTGGGACATTAATCAATGATCGCTATTTTCTGTGTTTTTATTTGTACCCATAAACATTACGACGAGCCGATCCCCAATCCAAGGAGTCGTGCCGGGTGTCGTAACAAATTAAATGCGGCCATTTACAACATTGACAAAACTGACAAGACCAAGAAAAAGTCAGAAAAGGAATCTATATAAAATTTGAAGGAGCTATGATATCCTAATGCATGTTTATATTCTTAATAAAATCGTTCATATTCGGCAGTTAGTAAGAATATTTATGCAGTTTAAGATAATTTAATTAATGTATCTATCCATTCACTTAATTACAGTCCACGACTGTGATCTTGAGACTTGCAAGGAATGTAGGAAGTCAGTAGCGTTAAAGGCCGACGCTGTCTTTCCTCCTTCACCCCACTTCCTCACCCCGCAAGTCTCAAGATTACAGTCGCGGACTGTACTTACTACGATTTATTTGACAGAGCTTTCAGTAGCTCAGACTACATATCATCGAATTATTAATGAATAATGAATTTAAACGAATGGTAAAAGAAACGGTTGTGACTTAATTTAAGAAACTATTCCGGAATTTTCTCAAAGAGACTGGGGAAAACTACGAAAATATCTAACAGGATATTCAGTTTCTTGGAATTCAATTGAACCAGGACCTCCAGAATACGGAGCAGATGTACTAACCACCTGGCTGCGAAGTTCCGTAGTTAAATGTACCGTTACCTTATCTGCTTAAAAGAACTGAGAAACCCCGTTCAATCAAAAATAACTGTTGTCCCGACCGGGATTTAAATCGAATACCTAATAAATACTAAACACAATAATACAAATATTTCGAAACATTATTTCACGTAACGAAATTAACTGCCAGTATTAACTAGTTCCAGAAAGTAGCTCCTTTTCTGAACACAAAAATATAACTTTATCGTTATTACATTGGTCGAATTGAAATGATACAATGCTTTGTCGTGCTGTGCTCTGCTAGACTGCTTTTTCCACAATGAATTAACAGACTGAAACTGATCTCCACCAATTTGTTATAAACGTTCTGCAAACCGTCCAAAAAATAGCTTCCTGTCCAATCCAACAGACCAGGTTATATTCGACCCAGTTTGAAACGCTGATTTGAACACATGACATCGCAATTTCTGATTAGTACCATTGCAGCATTTTAACAACGCGAAATTAATATCACAAAACACAGAAATAATTTTTGTATAGTCATCTGGTATAGAAGAAAGGATGTTCACTTTTTGATTAAATTACATGCAAAGTTGAAAAGCATTGCATTACAGCAAATTTGTAAGTTATAATAATAATATATAATACATGTAATACATATTAAAAACAAAATGTATCACGGAAATAGCTGCTGCCCTATGTACCTTAGGGACAAGGTCTGTCTCGGGTACATGGAAGTACATACCCCCATAAAGTGGTGAATAGATGGGATAATAATAATACAATTCATTTATTTAATAATAATAATTTCAGTATGTATATACCCTTAGGGTATTTCTCATGACCTATAATAAAGGTTCAGATGGTGGAACGTAATGGTTAAGAGATAACCCCTGGGATATTAGAACAATGAAGCTGGCAATCATAAAAATATTTTCTTTCCCTTAAAAGGGTGCTAATATACGTATTACTGATTCAAACAAATACATAAATGGTTATGAATCCACCACCACTATCTCGGGAAACATATTATTTTACTACAACTGACCACCCTTAGTACACACACCATAGAGAGCCCACTGAAAATCAATTTCTGGGACGACTTTTTATTAAATCATGCAAACATCATTAACCTCTTAATATTTTATTTTGATATACGCCTACGTCTGGTAGTAGAGGCTAAATGAAATGTCAATATCTGAAAAAAATCAACACATGGAATCTTTCAAGCTGCATCTTCAATTCAGGTGTTTCGAATAAAATTGTTATATATTGTCACTTATAAGTACATCGAAAGTCCTTGGATAATAAAGTTAAAGCTAAACACAGCTCAAGCATATTGAAAATTGAGAAGAGAAAAAGAGAAAGGCTGGTATCTGATCATTCTCTCTGGAGACATACAGGGGGCGCCTATGCGTCTGGCTTCAACTTTCGATGACGCCTCCCGTCACGTGATCGTTTGAAATATACGGAACGTTGCATGACATAGGTTCATTTCTCAGGGAGTCAGTTGTCGATAAAGGGTCTGCTAAGTCACGCAAATAGGGTGGGGGTATTGACTCTTCTCGTGACCCTATAAAGGAAAAGAGAAAGTAAGTTTCGCGGAATAATATGGCATTGTTCGCTGTAATAAAACATTTAAACTATAATAAATCAAGTCTAAGATGTTAAAGCAATTTAACATTTCATAGAATCAGGTCAAAAGCTTTTCTTGCTCAATTCTAAGAAGAGGTTAGTTCAGTGGAATTAGAACGACTTCGAGTCAATATCAAAATTGTTAGAAACTTCCATTTCCTGGTACAAACTTTCACATCTCACGACTATACGTGGCGTGACAACTGCTTTGTTTGGAAACAGAAAAGCGGATGTAACGACTGCAATTTAACAGCTACTTAAACTGCTTATGTTGACATTCGACATAGCTAAAGCCCTTACTGAGGCCTTCGCTATAAATACATTTTGACACACCCATTCACAGTCTTACGCAGCCAAAAATAATTTACTCCTGGTTGAATCTCCCGCAGAACCACTTGGATGTCTGCCTAAGCGGCATCTCAAAAAGGCGTAATGAGTGAAGGGCTGTGAATAATAATATATTAATTTTCTACGGCATTCTACTTCATAATCAGGGAAATTATCCCCCGAGGAAACAGCTTCCGGAAATCTATAAATATAGAACGCTGGCCTTGTAATCCTGGGGTCTCGGGTTCGATTCCCGGCGGTGCCCGAATTTATAACTTGTGTTGGGCAAGGCCGTGGTCTGGGCAACACGAAGGTTTCCTCCGGGGGTTCCCTAGTTTCTCCGTGGCATCCCAACAATTACTCCATTCACACAGAGAAGAAGGCAATGGCAAACCACTTCTGGAGCATCTGCCAAGAACGTATAAGAACAGGTCCCAGTCCGAGAAAAGGATGGAAGGATCCTGTTCATATGGACCTGTCGTCAGACAGAACACTAAATAATAACTAATAAAAGCTCTGATTACATTTCGTCACACGGTAAGGTACCTTTAGTTTCCATAAGAGATATGTTTCCCACCTGAACGTCTCTAACAGACTAAGTTCTATGGATTTAGTTGGTACTTAATGTTTCTGAGGGGGTATTCGGTAATTATGTTGGCCATTAAAAGTTTGGATTGCCTTAAAACTTGGTTAAATAATACATGGGACAAAATAAATTCAAAACAGTGACTTACATTCCAGATATTCAGTAAATTTTCTAACGACGTTTTGAATTACTAACGACACAAAGAACTTAATTTTGCATATTAACGCACTGTAACGTACTGGAATACTTAGCGAACAGCTTCGTTGAATTCCATAACGCGCGAAGTCGCTTTTCATTGCTTTAAGTTTCGTATTGTGGTTTTCGCTCAGTTGCAAAAGTTAATTAATTAGACAACAGATAGTTTGTGTTCAACTGCAGGCTTAGATGTCACGGATTTCTAATTACCCAAAGAGAATTGCGGTTTGTAGACGTACAGTACATGTTGTACCACACACAATCTGAGTGGTGAATTCTACCATCAGCCTTTTACATCCATCTCTCACACTTTTACAGCCTACCTTATAACGTATTTAAACTCGAACCAGTTCAGCGATTAGAAGATCACTGAATGATTGTGTGAACATTCGTCAAATTTAGTAACCTTTACCAACTTCCAATAAAGAGACTTATTTTGTAATTGTAGTTTATAACATGTGCATGTTATTAGCAAGAATTCTGTAACATTTTCTTTCTTCTGGTTAAATTTTTATCTATTCCTTTGATCTTACTTTTCTATTTTCCATTCCATTGTTAGTTTCTTCCACATTTGCTCCAACACTTATCTCTCGTTAATTTTAATATATTTATTTAGTTACTTCTACCAAGGCGAGAAATCATCGGATGGAAGTCAAGATGAGTCAAGCCCACTTTTTGAACAACTGACTATTATACAAGTTTGACGATCGATTTAAGACATTTATTTGGAACCCCTAATTAATCTTATGAAAACAGAATTTGAAAGGTGTATTCTTCGGAATAAAGTTATTCCAAACGTGTTATTCACGTTGGTCGTTGTTGTAATAATGTTATTCCAGGTCACTGTTGCCCAGTGTTTTCCAAAAATGACCTTAGGGCGGTCCCATTTTTGCGAAAAATGCGACAGACAGGTAGAAACACATTTTCGGTCCCATAAAGTGTTATTCTCTCACATTAGATCGTGTTGAATGCCCAATCATTTTATTACAGAAATAAAGTAGTTTGACAAAATGTTAAAAAAAGCTGCTTACAAAGATCAGCACCGGAAGTTTAATACATTACGTATGCGCCTTAAAGCGTATAGCCTAATTGTATAGTTTTATAAACTCTACAAAGCCGGTGCACTGTACACGACACTCCGTCAAGCACCATGGATGCTACTAACACAGTTAGTGTCTATTAACAGAGCGATAACTGACATTTATGTAAAATGGAACGAGGAAAGACAGAATATGATCTGTCACCTGAAGTGAGATAAGTGTAAAGTGTTCACGAGAAATACGAAATCTCTGTCGCTACCAATGCAATGTAGTTTGAAGCGCTGACTCAGAGTGTAAACAAGATGGCAAAGTTCTGTGATCCGTGTCATAGCAACTGTCTCCTACTGTAACGAGTCATCTGACAAGAGGCTTGACAGTGTCATACATAGTTTATGGTGATCCAGAGTGCAGCGATAGAACTTCTGGCAGAAGCGACAGTTCGAAGGTAGATGGACTTAGCGTTGTGAGAACATTCGAATACTGTACGCCAGTACAGCAGTAGATTTAATGTTTGCAAAAGATACGTGATTTAATAAATACAGTTCTTGAGAAGCTAACAGTCGTTCAGCTAGTCAAGAAATTCTTCGCCTTTTACGGAAACAGGAAGTTTTATTATTATTATTATTAATTGTCAGGACTTCTTCCATTGTCTGTTCTTTAAAACCACGACGTTTCAGAGGCTGGTTCTGTCGCCGTCTTCAAGTGAGAAGTACCTACTCTGATAGAGCTAGTCTCTGTCACTAAAGAACCGACGATGGAAAAAGTCCTGACAATGAATAATTTTAAGTGTATACTATTTTATTATTATTTAGTGTTCTGTCTGACGACAGATCCATATGAACAGGATCCTTCCATCCTTTTCTCGGACTGGGTCCTGTTCATATACGTTCTTGGCAGATGATCCAGAAGTGGTTTGCCATTGCCTTCTTCTGTGTGTGTGTGTGTGAATGGAGTAATTGTTGGGATGCCACGGAGAAACCAGGGAAGCCCCCGGAAAGTGTATACTACCGTCGTAAAAACTCTTTAGAATGGAAGGAAGTTTATTACCTTGTTCAAAAACGAACGCCATAAAATCCTATTCTGAGTCAGATAAATCAGTTCCAAAACCCCAAGAATTTTAATATTATCCTGCTATCTACGTAGGAATTTCGCTGGCTACTTATTAGCGTTTCAAACAGAACTCTGCTCCGTGGAGAGTCCACCGCTGGTCTGTTTTTTTTCCCCCAACTTTGGGTGAAATATTTGTGTGAATTGCCTCGACTGAGACTAAATGTCATTTCTCTTCTCCGTAACGACTGTATATTGAATGGTCGAACAGTCTTACCGACAGACGTTTGGCTCTGCCAGACAGGTTACTGCAGTGGAAACTCAGTTAACAACTTCGCTACCTTCATCATGGGAGCTGCACGAGAGGGGTGCCATGGTAAGGGAATTCAAACCAACTTCAACTTCAACTATTGTTAGCTCGTGTTCCGCCGCGTTACAGGCAGTTTTCGTGAATCGAAATAAACTCTGATCAAGCTGAAATGTTCGCACATACTTCATCCTACACTTCCGTTACGTTTCTTACAATACACATGATAAATGGAATAAAATACGTAGAAACCGAAATAAATGTTGTATTTTAATATTTTGTTATGTATCCGCCACTGTTTCTTTCTTTATTTCCATTGCCTTAATTAAAAGTGCCTAAGTCAAGAAAGAGGTCTCAGCTGGAAAAGGTTTTGCGTCACAAAAATGGTCACATTACTAAAGGTTATTAAATAATATTAATGCAAGGTCAGAGACCAAGATTCAAAATTAAATCACCCGCTATATAACCGGCAATAAAACTTTGTACAAAGACTGCAAACTAGAATCTGGGAACTATGGAGGTTATCGGAAATATCAGCAGACGCCCAAAGGGAAAGATATTCAAAACCCAAACACCTATCCGCGATGTTCGTATCATCCTGCCTCTACTAAGGTATTGGAGCGACACTGAAATGCACCAGGTTGTGTACGATTTCTTCCGGACAGAAGTAAAGACAACGAGTTGTTGTGAACACAGAAATCAACGTTTTCCTTCCATAAATACGCGGAATTTATTGACTAGCTGAGCGACTATTAGCTTCTCAAGAAAGATTCCGTACCATGGAGTTATCCGTTATTATGAAAACCCGTGGTAAGAGAAAATTACAACACAATCATTTACGGCTTAATTAAATAAAACAGATCTATATATCGCATTATATCAGAGGAATTACAATGTATGTCCCATTCCTTATGCAGGAATCAGACATACATAATCAATACGAAATACACCTGTACACATTAATGTGGAATATATCCGTTGGCCTAACTAAACCTGCGTGCTCTTTGAACAGATTAAAACCTTAGGGTTCCATAAAAGCGAACAATTTCTTGACTTGTTAAGTCATTATTAATTTGTTACGAAGAACGTTTTTCAGTTGAGTTAAATAAATTATTTTGTAACACATCGTAAAAGGTGAGGCATATATTCAAGGATGGTCTGTACTGGAGCTAATAGAACACTTATAACCTTTATTCTTCTGAAAATCGGGAGCAAAATTTAAGGTTACATCGGCAGTCTCAACATTTAGGCCTGTAGTACCATACCGTAGCTAAATATATATAAATTATATAATACGTAGCCCTTCAGCTTGGAAGTAATTTAATGCACATTTTAAACCGAAGACAGTAACTGTATACCGTTGTAATATTAAGTTTTGATAGTGCTATGTTTTATGGGTAAGCCACTTGGCGCTGTGACGTCAGATGGCAATGCAATCATACATTTTACAGCGTTATTAGTTTTTGGACTCCAGTGCGACGCATCCAAAAGGGTTGTTATGTTTCCTGTACTTTCAGACGTTGTCGTACTTAATGAGGATCTGAGGTCGCCAAGACGTCAAGTCCATGAGTTGCCGTCGTGGGCGCCGCGGCGTACCATACCGTTGAATGCTCAGTTCACTTCCTCGTCTCAGTGCGTCAGCGGTGTGGGTAACAAACCTAACCTGACCTGCCTGCCTCTGTCAGCAAATGCAACAATACAAGTCTCACAAAACAAGCATTTGCTACTGTTCCTGAAACCTGCAACATCCCTGAGTAGGATTTGAGGTTTCCACTGCGGTGAGTCCAAAGACTGCCTCCATCATCAGGGCGATGAGCTATCAAAAGGACCTCTGAAACGATGGTAAACTTCTACCAGACTACACGGCGCAACAACCCAGAAGACAGCTATCTTCGGTACACTACTTGCCTTAAATACTTCACTTTACTTTCGAAATCCTTTGATTATGCATATTACACGTAGTAAGAATCAAATTGAAACAGTCAAATTTGTAGTAAAATTTTGGAAATCTTGTTCAAATTCTAATACAGTATTTGTCAGTTTATTTCTCAATTATATGAATAAAATTCGTCAACTCGCACCTCACATTATTCTAAGCCAAGTCAGCCGAAACCCGAATATCACTCCCCATTCTTACTTAATTACATTCACTTCTTCCATCCTAATTTTAAAAATAATTGCCTTACGCTTCTACGTAAAAGTGAGAACGTCTATTGCAGAATCCTTCAAATCCTTTCCCTGAATATCGTAGCAATGTGCCAGTAAAAGCGATAAATATGCGTATCTATTTTGTAGTTATCTTTCATTTATGAGCTCAGTCGGTTAATCGCGGATTTCTGATCGCGGAGGTGTGACCCAATCTCAGGACAGACCACGTGGGAATATTTGTGGTCATAGTGTCATCTCGGAGTAGGCTTAAAAGGACTTCTTACTGCCAATAATTTAATCGCTCCTAGAAGCATAACTGTCTCTGCGCTTTAGGTGAGCACGTTACCTCAACCTTGGTAGTCAGAGAAGACTTTACCGTCAACCTGTATATTCCTGTATTCATTATAAATAACGTAAATGTATTACTTTATATCCTCATAACTATATTTCTGATGTTCGAGGTTATTAATACGGTGAAAAATGTCCATCGAATTTTCTGCGATCTAACGTCGTATAATCTTAAAACTTTTCCAGTGTTTCGGAGGAACCTGTCGCCTCCAGCGTCAGGGTAGTTTTCGTTGAAATTGGAGACAATACGTCCACTGATACGCTGGTAACGGCTAAAAGATATTACAGCGTCACAACACAGAATATAAAATTCCCATAAGCTGTAAATTGCAGTTTATTTTACAAGAATGTTGTTGCATTAACCGTCAAATTTACGATCATCACGTCGGACGCTTCCGGCCAAAAAATCAAAAGTTGATACGAACAGAAACAAAACTAATAAAAAAATAATAATGGATGCAAGAAGACAGCTATTTGTATGGTGATATGACCACCCCAATGGGGGTGATTTACAGAAGCAGATGATGACATGGCACGAAGCCTAAATCTACTTGTTAAAGGAAGCGTCCAAGAAACACGTGATAAAACGGTTCATGCATAAACATAACGTAACAGGATGAAGATAGATTACTTGCAATATTCGAAAATGAAACATATATCGAACGAGAGTAAATGTAAGCTGAATGACGCCATTCTTTTTAAATTTTCTCTAAAGCACGATGCTTCCTTTCCTCCTTGTTTAAAAATCATTTTGATCCTTTAGGAATATTGAGCACTGTGTCTTGTAGTTGCGCTTTTCACATGGCTAGACCTGAACACGTCTTTTAAATGCGTCAAATAACTTCCTTCCAAATATTTGTCACATAGTCCGTTATTATCCTCATAATCCAAACCTACTAACGCCTGCAGCAAAGACAGTGTCACAAAATAACTGAAGTAGAAAAATTTATTAAGAGTCTGCCATCTTAGGGTTGCGCATTCGGTTTCATTTTAAAGTTCAAACATCCCCTCCATTACGTAAATGATCTCGTTGATAGAGGAAATTATTACAGTAATCGTAAACGTTGTTTCATGCATGAATATAACTTTGTGATCAAAAATGCAATGCAAATTGTAAAAAAAAGACACTATCCGAGTTAGGGCCATGCCACTTTTCACGGAATACTAACAACTAGAGTTTCAAGAAAACAATAATAAATTTCTGTAAATTTTATGGCATTTTAGACTGAAATGAGAACAGCAGTTTCAAGATTCTGCAGTATAAACATCATATATCCAGTTCGTGGTGTTGGTACAAGAAAAGTCAAGGGATGGGATGATTACAGTAGTGAGAGTGGGGGACAAGGGAGAAAAGTGATCATTGTGAACGAAAAAGGAATGAAGTGATTTTTACGTATAAGAGAAAAGTCTTCTGTGGTCGGGGTTTTGGAGAAGTTACGTGAACGCATTTCCATTCTCGTACCTTCCCGTCACCCCGAATTACTATGCACCATCTTCTCTCCCCCCCCCCCCCCCCCCAACATAGCTTGAGAGCAAAAACTATTGTTTAAAGTATGAAACTGAAGACGTGTTTCTTTACTTCAATATTCTGAAAGTAAGCTCGGTTCACTTGTACTGGTTCGTATACAGAACGAGGCCCTAATGTGGACAAACGATTCAGAATGAGTTGCATGTGGAAATCAAGTTGCTACAGTATGGAAGTGTGCAGACAATTCATAATCACCAGATAAACAGAGCTATCAAATTATTTATAGAGCGAAATACACACAGATAAACATTCTTCGCTTCGTCTTTAAGGCTAAATAAACAATTATGCAATTATTTTAGCCTCTGTATCAATCTAAAGCAGATACACAGCGAGTGTAACAAATTTGTATTAATAGTTACTGAATGAGATATAGATCATAGCACACATATATAGTGGCTGGGCTGTTATGATCTATATAACAAAATACATAGTTTAAAGGTAGATTTATTACATTCATGAAATAAATTTGTTTGAATATATGGCAGACATTGCCTTACAATACAAGACACCCTTATGGGACAACATATTTTATAACGTTATTAATTAAATACTGATCGATAAGTAGGTTACTTGACGCGCTAATTTAATTTCAGAGGTTATAAAGCGTCATTCTGTTATTGTTTAATTATGAGAATATTCGATAATTTCAACTGACTTCTACCGGCAACGCCCTGGTATTTTACTTAAATCTTCTTCCTAATGACAGGAAGGAGCAATTCTTTTTTAACTTTGTTTTCCTTCACCTTCAATCATACCGTTACAGCCAGGTATATGAGCCCAATTTCCAACAATTTTCCGTTATACTTCTTTCTCTAGCTGCTATTTACCTCGTCAACACATTTCTACACATCCTCCTACCTCCTTGGTCTTTCGTTTCCGCGTGCTCTCAGAATCTCTCCCTTCTTTTCATTATTGGGGGAAGAGCAGTGGAAAATCGGAAACGTCCTCCGAAATGTCAACCATCCGGGTCGACGACGCGACGGGGAGTGGGGGTTGGGGGTTGGGGTGGCAGATAAGAGAAGGCGATGGATGAAAGGGCAGCCGACTTGTCAAAAGTCTTCCGTCCCGCAAAAATGCAGAAAGGCGCATGATATTCTGAACTGCTTCTCTCTCTTCACATGGAGAGTTTCATATATAACACATGCACAATATAATATAAAGAGATGTGACATTTAAAAAATAAACTCTGAGAAAAATTCAATTTAGATATGTTTATATTATCAAGAAGGCAGAACGTTTTCAAAAGGAAAAGGAATATATCTAGAAGTGAATATAGCCAAAATGAAATTCCAGAAAGAGCAACTTTTGAGGACAAAATAAATAAAGAAGAAAAGGTACTTTAGATATACTTGTTAACATGCATTTTAATCTCAGTGTAAAAAGTGTCCTTTCCATCCACGTGAATTCAAACTGATCTGATTTCCCAAAATTTAGAAAAGCAACAGTGCCGTGGTTAGTAATTTCAGACATGTATCTAATTAAAAATTTTCCAAAATATTTGCAGTTATTATTTATGACCATTTATTTAAGTTTTTTAGCACGAACTTAAATCCTTCTCAGCAATGGTTTCCCCAAGATTAATTCCACATGAACCAATGAGATTATTTACCATAAATCTATTATACACATTCTTTTAGTACTCAAATACTCATACTGCATGCTTTGATTTAAGTAATGCCTCAGACATTGTTCCTCATAATTTACTATTTCGTACGGTTAGTAATTTTAAACGTTCGTCTTTTTACGTAGATTAGTTCCATAGCTATATGGTTAGGATAGTAACCCTTTTTGTATTTCTAAAATCATCTCGTACTTATATACTTTAAGTCCTGAGTGCTTTGGGCCCCGTACTTTTTAATATAAGTTACTTATTTTTGATAAAATTAATTTTATGCATAATTCTAAGTATATTTTTTCTTGACGACTTACAGATAAATCCTAGTATTAGGAATGGTGATGACTCAATTTAGGTAAAACTGCGATTATATCTACTACTCATAAAACAAATATTGTCTATTTTAATTGCAAATTATGTAACAATCTGGTATGTTCACGGTGTATTCAAGATCTCGATGTTTGTATTGCGAGTTCTGCTTTTTTACCAGCATATTGACTATACATTTTCTCGAGGTTTAAAAACGTTGTGTTTTATTAGGTATAATCCATCTTTCCTCTCCACCCTTGAAAGGCTTTTGGTTTTGTACAGTACCCTCGCCAAACCGACACTTGAACAACTTACGCATCTGTAGTCGGGGAATCTGTTACATTTACTGACCCATCAAATTTTTTTTAAAAAAAAATATAAGAAAATTTTCAGCCTTATATTCGCTAGATTTTAATGTCGTATGCGCCTACAAACATGAAGACACTTTAGCCAGATTACATTTCTTAACACCCCATTTAAAAAGGACTCCCGTTTTCTTATTTATATTTCCAAAGGAAAATTGGTTGCTCGTTCATTATGGATTCTGTTAGTTTGCGGAAGCCCACTAGGTCTATCAGATGTGTTTCAGCTGCCAATTAAGTCACGTAATTTAGTAATCTTTGGTAGCAGTTATGATAAGGCAATGTTTCTGCCTGTGAGTCTGAAGAAATTGAAGAAACCTAACAGCTGAAATTAGGGGCGAATTTTTGTCACCGAAGTCCCTAATACCAAGCAGGAATACGATACTAATAACATACCTGCAAAAATGGTAATTCGGGTTTTGTTTCACTAAATAATTCCGGATCGTCTGGTGTAGAAAGATCCAGTTATTCGCTATTCATATAGCACATATCGACACACACACAAGCTCATACGAGTTAACATAACAGTGAGTCACCCTGCACAACTGTGCTTTTAGCATCGCTAACGAACAGCAAACCCTGATTCATTGTTACAGTTATATGTCATGTCTTCCATAGCATTGCACACTACTTTTCATCGTAAATGTATGTAAACTGATTGAGAAATCCAAGGAATAAAAGAGGATTTACTAGGGCGAATACTGATGCGATTTTCAATCAATTCTGCATACTTGATGATTTGTGGCATTATTTCTAAAATCATACCCTTGATTGGCAACGGATACCAGGAGGATATAAATGATAACCACTCCCCATCTCCCTAGGGTCTTATTATATATGTTTGCGGTTGAGTGCTAGAGTGGTATATTGTTTGAAAATATGACGATAATCAATGCCTCGATTCCTCAGTATATAAAATAAAAATTACAAAACTGCATGCATCGATTAAAACAAGAACTGTTAGTGACCAAAAATAACATAAATTTCGTTCAGGAAATAAACGTACTTCTATCAACTTTCAGAAGCTTCGACGTTCCATTAGGACTCTATAATGGCAGTGATACGACACAGGCCGCCACAATTAGGCTTTGCCTTGCGATTTTCTCTTTCCAAATTGAAAACATCGCCTTACACTTAATTATAATTTGTTTCTTTCGTTTCTTAATCAATCAGTTTCCGTCACCATTAAACTCAGACACTTAAAAGTACAAGACAATGCACGTTACGCTTTATTCCACGTTTGAAGAAAACATAGCCATCAGATAATCATCCTTGTGCCCCCCCCACTTCGCCATATTACCATTATGCCACTAAAAGTACAACTAACAGTACAATCCGATGCAAATTGCCAATAGAATTGCAAATACCAAATTTCACTGCGGTATGGCCACAAGCGGAATGCCAGCTTTTAACGCATTTTTATTTCTTCCCCTCATCCTATTTTCCTTCAATCAGGTTTGATTGTTCGACTGAATGACTTGAGAAACTCAATCAAAAAAAGGGGGAGAGGAATTTTAAGTCTTGGATTTATGTATTTGCATTTATTTCTATCTCCTCTAGAAAAGTTTTAAAAGAAAAAAGTACATAAACTAATTATCAATATCCTGTTAAATTCTCGGTCCTAGTTTTAAGGAACGAATCTTTAACACCAAAGTCATTTTACCTTAGTCTTTCATAATCTGCATGCCTAATTTTTATGAATACAAATGATATTCCTTCATATTTTAAGAAACTCTTTGTAATTAAAATGGCTGACACTATCAGATAACGAAAGGCTCAATAACATTGCACTCAACAATTGTTAATTTTATTAAAATAAAATTTTTAGACGTGTATAATTTTCAATCTTCATATTCGCAAATATTTCAATTTATTGTAGCATGTAGAATTCAGACATAGATCTATGAACTGTAGATTACTGTAACCTATTATTTAATTTGACACCTTCAAATTGATGGCACCTTCGTTTGATGGGTATATGTTAGTGAACATTTATATCGTAAACAATGTCTTCAAATTATACAGATTTTGAGTTCAAGAAGTGAATTTATGAACTACGAAAATTCTGAATGGACTTCGGTAAAATTTTGTGTGGGAGGGGCTACTGTATAAGCTGTTCCGTTTTAATATCTTCCCACTTAGTGAATTAGTTAATATAGTGTACGCGTTCAAAATAACCACCGTTATCTTCGTGGCACAGTTGGCAGCAGTGAGCAGCTGACTGACAAGAGGCCACAACACTTTTTTGGGACAACCTGTATATGGTCGCCTATTTATACAAAGTTTTTAAATTATGTGATTTAATTCTTTGAAGCATATTGTCGATGTACATAGGCTAATACTTAGAAATTTATTTCCTACCTCAGAGAAAACAGTGGATCTCCTTTATGAAGATTAGTTGGCAGGTGCTGTTTAGGGAAATGATCATCGTTTATATTCAGACAATCACAAGAAACGCATATGTACACTATGTAGGTAAAATTCAAATTTACTGAATGCGATATTATATGGTATATATAATTACCATGTGCTTTATAGATCCACGTACGATGAACGCAATGAAGGAAGATTGCACAATAAACGTGGTCAATAAAACTCTATAAAAGTTCTAGTAATTACCCGCTCATTTTCAACTGCAAAGTTTGGTTACTTTTTCTTATTCTTCCTTCATATGCATTAAGGAATTTTGCCTGAAATTTCAAGATTCTCTGGGTTTCATATTCTACCTGTTCAAACTTTTCCCCCCCTTCAACCTGAAACTCCATCCAGTAATCCCCCATTTCACTGAAACTCGACCTGCTCTTGACAGATACCCGATTAACGTGCCTGATAGTTCCTACCCCCAGCACTGTTATGTTGTGTACAGTGAAATGTGGTGGTTTTCCCGTTCAGATAGATCTGTCCGGATAATTTATATAGCAATCAACACAGATTACACGGTAACTTGTAATTATCAGAGTCGCAAAACTGAAACCTCCACTGAAATAATAACAAGTATTCGAAGTGATAAACACCTGTATGCATACAACTAGGAATTCCTTTTAGCCAGAACGCTCGCGAATAAATTTGATGGTTGGTTGGTGTTCACATGTCTCTTCTGACGACTAAGTAGCATAATATGCGTTATATATTAGCCACAAATCATACCAATGTCTTCATTCACCGAGACACTCATTTTTTAACAGAACTCCAGAATGCGATACTTTCGCTGGCTTTAAAGAAAATAAATAAGTGTGTGAGTACGCGTCTGTATCTTGTGGCTATATGTAGTTTTGCCAAATATATTTACAAAATCAGCTCAGCGGTTACAGAGTTCACAGAATTTCAGCCGGGAAATCAAGAATAAGGGCTCATGTCCTCGAAGTATTATTATTCAGTAATTCCAGACAAATTCCGGGATACTGTCTCGAAATAGTGGCGACCAGTTTCTTTAAAATCATTTCCTATCCAATATTCTTAATCGTATTCAAATTTCACCATTGGCTATATAACTTCTACAGATACGACAACGGTCTCAAATATGCAAAGAATAAAACAGTCCATATTCGAACCAGGTACTTCCGAATAAAACGCATTACGAAAAGAACGAGAAATTGTTCTGTCAGAGCCTACTCTATTAATCATTACTGTACAAGAGTCTTCCGAAATACAAAGCGAATAGCACTTGAACACCGTCGTGTCACTGCAGACGCAACCTCATCGCCCTAATTCCTTGCTGACAGTGCTTATGCTTTCGTCAAGACACTGACATTTGTCTTCAGAGACAAGTCGACTGAGAGACCCATAAGGAAGCTCAAGAAACAGACCCTCTGAGATGGTCCGCTTTTATTCCCGTCTCCCTCGTATTTACCCCTCCTGTCTTTGTGCCTGAGGCAAAGGAATCTCACTCAGTCCGCGCGCCTTCCCCATCTTATCCGGAACTCCACGTATCAGGGTTATTACACAGCCTTGTGGGACTAATTTCATCTCGTGTATCTGCGAGTCAGTAGTCGGCCTGGCATTATTAGATTACTCAGTGCGTGTCAAGCAGGTACCCCACCTGCCAAACCTCGGCACGTACCTCCTTCAGTGGATCAATAACGGAGCAGGAGAACTGCATTTCGTCGTATTATTACTTACAAGAAAGTCAGCAGGATCAGTGCAAAACAATTTAAAGTTTATAAACTGAGATATATACAAACTTGCACCAATTATAGACAGTCATAACAGAAACAGCGAATGTCAGACACGTATCCTGTGACACTTCTACTCGGTTCTGTTAGCGAAAAACAAAGCAATGCTACCACATATTTAAAACTGTAAAATAATTCCACTCCGAATTGTACGGAGCTGTATAAATGTCAAGAAGTAAGTATTTTGAAGTTAATTTAAAAATTAGTTCCATGGAACAGAACTTCGTTGAGTAGTTCAGTTACTCGAATGGTCAGGAAATCCTCTGCCTTTTATAACACCCAAAAGTTAACAAACGCCTGCCACTGGGCCCTATCTTGAGACAGTTGAATGTAATCCACATTTATTTAAGTTACATTTTAATAGTATCCTCCCATCTACGACCAGGTCTTCAATGTGGTCCTTTCCGTTCAAATTTCCCGAACAAACCATCTCCCCCACTTGTACAGTGTACTCCACCCATCTCATCCCAGTGGTTTGGCCACCAAAAAATATTTAGTTAAGGGTGTAAACTATAAGGCTTGTTAGTTTAAACGTGTGTGTCGATTTCATCCAATCTTTGAGTCATGGGACAGTTCGCTGAAAAACAAAGATTTATGCTGTGAGATAAGTCTACCATATTCCCTATCCTTCACTGGCTCTTTTGGGCTTTCTGTACAATTGTCCAAATTTTCACTTGTGTTACAAACTACGTCATACCTATTACGCTCATCAGTTGCTACCTTATATATTCGAACGGCTGAATAGACTTGAGGATCGTCTTTATCGTCTCTGTGTGCCTGCAGCACAATAGCGGTACATGAAACTAAACGAGACACATGCAGAACTGTCTGCAGCCCTTCAGACAATACAACAAACTTATATAGGAAAATTGCAAGTTTGCGACTAAATATGCAGCGCCAGCTACACCGACAACAACAACAACAACACTGTCGCCGGACTTTTTAAGCCGGCGAGATTTCCCCGTGGACACGCCCGGAAGAAGCAGAATAAGACACGTCAATCTCTAAGTTTGGTAATCGACGCCTTCTCGCTCCCCTCGCTGTGTGGAGGCAGCACCCTCATTCCATTGCCCCAATATCATTACTTGACACTCCGAGAGGCCCTCTGTTCTCTATCTTCAATTTACTCTCCCCTAGACTTCCTCCTCCTTCGAGTTTCTTATCTTCTGTCAACTTCTGTCACGAAATATAACTTCAAGTAGTCTCACGTTCAAAGTTCTGGAACTGAAGCCAAATCTAAAAGCATGCGCCGTGCATCATCAGGGGAAGAAATAACGCGTAAAAGTACTCTCATAGAGTCATAACTCCGCCGTGGGAAATACAATAATTTGTTGATTATCGTCTTCTGAGTTCTGACGCCGCGTAGTCTCGAATGTTTCCGAGAAATGCTTATCTTTAGTCTTCAGGATAAAAGAAATCTATTAGCGTGACACTCGGTTTGAATTAAGAATGGCGAATTAATTATCCATAAGCTTCGTCTAGATTTCCCAAGTCACTCCACGCGAATACCCGAACATTTCCTTAATAAAATGCCACGACTAATTCCTTTAAATAACTGTCCTATTCACCGTACATAAATATCCTCTGATTTCTAAAGATGCTATAGAATCTTACATATAATCTATATATAATGGCAAAGTAGCTTACATTATTATAACTTTTTCTATACATCAACGTTATCGGATGCAGCACTCAGAAGCAGATGTTTAAATATGGGGTGTTAATCCGGTGTATTGGCGAGCCTTGTTGGGGGATGATTTTCCAATAAAACCAGCTGCAGCACTAGCGACGTCGTTATCACAATATGATGCGCTATTACATGGAAAGGTTTGGCGATCTTCACTACCGCGGCTGGGGAATTAGGGATATTGCTAGGGTAATGTCGGCTGCGTTCCAGGCAGGGACAAAGAATGCACGAAATTGTTTTCTAGGCGATAGCAATTTAGCGTCAACGAGGGGTGGCATAACGCACGTACTTGAAAAAGTTGTGAAACATTCTGAATAAATAAAATATGGCAGATCCCTTTGTTCAGCAAACAGATTTTCTTATTCTTAATATTTTAATTCCATTTCGGATCGATGGAAGTCCTTTATGAATTGAACACTGTAATGAACATTCCAGGACCATAAAAGAAGGGAAATTTCTTAACTGCTGAACGACTATTAGCTTCTCAAGAAGGACTCTCCTCAATGGAGTTAGTTTCTAATATTTCTGTTTACGCAACTGAATTATATTTGGATATTAATATATTTTCTTAATTTATCTGAAGAAATTTATAAGACTGAAGCCAAAATTAGATCGAGTAATTGCTAAGGGGAGAACACGATATTCCTTCTCCATTCACTATTTATTTATTCACTCATTTATTTGTGGTTTATTTAATAATGCTGCCAGTAACTCAGACTATATAGCATCCAGCGACAGGAAAATTACTGAACAATAATCCACGATCGTGACCAAAGCCAATTTACTAACCTGGAATTTTCCTGAAGGGGCAAAGGGAAACAACAAAAATCCTCAGTCAGGGAAGCCAATCACCGGCCCGAGATTTGAATGCGGGACCTCCTAGATTCGAATGGAAAGTGCTAACCGCTGGTCCGCTAATTTATGATAAATAGGTTTTTCAACATTCCGTCGAAACATTCGAGCCAAAGGAAGCACAATTCTGTTGCGATGTATAAAACAGGTCCATGAAATGCATCAGTGTTTCATAAACATGCGAGCTTCTCATCATTCTCTTGAGATTTAAGGTTAGAATATTCTTACCGAGTCGGAATATGCACGTATCAGTTGTACTGTAATTCTGTATATCTACAAAAGAATTAAATTCGCCACTCCACGTTACGCACGAAATGGACCAGAGGACGTGACAAAAATACGAAGGACCAACTGCATGTACGAAGAACAAAATTTAATTCCAAAACCGTTCCTCTTCAGCAGCAGAAATAAAACAACTCTTGAGATAATATGCAAGCTGAACACAAGATTCTCCCAAAGGAGATAACATCTGCCAGCTAGTTCTCAGCAGCCGTGTCGTGAAGAGAAACAATGCCGAGACCAGAACTCACTTCACAAATTGGCTTTCAAGATAAGATACACTTTGCCTTGCATTACACAAAGATGTGCCTATCGGATTAGCAGAAATAGTGAAATAACAACTTTCACTTAACATTTTAATATGAGGCTATGAGTAAAATAATTTTCTGTGTATACATTCTAAGGACCTTTTCCAAGCCCTGCTCTGCATTTTATCAGGCCTGGTTTTCTTTGTTTTATAATATTTATATTCCCAATGTGTCGGAGCTGCCAGGAATACTCATGAGTTTTACAGTTATCCGTCATCATTATCGTTATCATCATAATCATCTTGAAATTACGATCCTACTGGCACGTTCCGTCCCCATCGGAAATGCAGTTATGCAGTCACCGTAAATCTTGGACCATCTCTCCCCCCTTTTAATGAAACGTTTTAATTCAGCCGTCCCAACACAAAGAATAATAAGTTGCAAATTATGCAATTTTTTTGTTACCTAACAGCAAACAAACAATGTGACGGCCGTGTGACACAGAATACGGGAAGTTTATTTGTGCTTGATTTATTTATTTATTTATTTAGTGTTATGTCTGACGACAGGTCCAGATGAACAGGATCCTTCCATCCTTTTCTCGGACTGGGACCTGTTCATATACGTTCTTGGCAGATGATCCAGAAGTGGTTTGCCATTGCCTTCTTCTGTGTGTAAATGGAGTAATTGTTGGGATGCCACGGAGAAACCGGGGAAGCACCCGGAGGTAAACTCCGTGTTGCCTAGACCACGGCCTTGCCCAACACAAGTTATAAATTCGGGCACCGCCGGGAATCGAACCCGAGACCCCAGGATTACAAGGCCAGCGTTCTAACCGCTAGACCACCGTGGCGGTGTCGTACTTGATTTACTAATTATTAAACCATCTTACATAAATATGTTACTTGTGCTAATGCGTAATAGTATTATTTTAAACAATATCGTAAAAATATAAAAGTAATAACATTGTTCTATATCTATATATTTGAAATTGTGTTCAAACTTTCAAGTTCTTTTTTAATATGAGTCATTGTGTTAAATCCTGCAGTTTAACTGCAATTGTCACGTCCATGTTGAGTAACAGAGCAGCATAGATTGCTGCCTTCATTTCGTACATGCACGAAATATGTATACATACCAATATTGATCCTAATTATTATTATTATTATTATTTTGCAATAAATTAATGAATTGATTTATTATCATTATTACAGTGTACATTTATACATTTAGTTCATTATTTGTTTGTTTTTGTATTGTTATGTTTACTTTTTATTAATTTTTTTGTATTGTTGTTAGTGCTTGGCTGTTATTGGCCTTTTTGGCTGTTGCCAAGCGCTCAAATAAATGAATTTAATTGAATTATTATATCGTAACAAAGAATAAAATGCTAGTGCGTAACGCGTCTAACGAGTTGTTTCCATGTAAATAGCACAGACCACCTTCAACAAACAAACGCAGTGGCTTCATTCAATTGTACATTGCAGTACACTTAGATTTCTGTTCACGTAGACTATCCAGTTACCAACGGAATGGAAGAATCTTGATCTTGTTTGTGTATTTCACTTCAAGAATTCCGTAACTCTGTGAAGCATACCAGCAAAAGTAAAAAAATAAATAGTCTTATGTCTTCAAATGCATATTTCCTCAAACACGGTGTAATCCAGAAGCGTTTTTGGTACGTGTTTCTAAAACCAATGGAATCTCTTTAATGAAAGCATTCAGGGCCATTCCCACTTTTATCTTTGCAGAGTGAGCAACTTCGAGGGTCTACAGACATCACTTACAGCCTAGTAATAGGACTTGTAAAATTACATGTGTAATGTGTGGAAAGAACTTTGAAGAAAATTCCAGTAGCTCTTTTAAATACATCACATTGAAGAGACTTAGGAAAGCCATGATACCCCCAGTGAATAAAGTTGAGTCTTGAATGAACATCGAATTGAATTCTTACCGAATTCAAGTTACACCGTTACCTGCAGGGCTTCACTTCACGAAATCTTATCTTTCATACCGTACATTATCAATATCGTCATTAACATCATCATCATCATCATCATCATCATCGTGACAATACTTTTAAACCAGCGACCACTAAAAAACCTGATACTAAAATTAGATACAGACAATACATTATGTTCCAATTAAAAGATTAATTACGAATCTAGTGTACTTGTATGTATCTCAGATTGTTTTTGAAACCCCTTTGTTTCTGGTCTCTGTCATTTTTGAACAGAAGATCTGTGAAGGTAACGGTAAGGTCACAATTTAACTGATATCAATTATAAAATGTGTTTCATCTACTTGCTTCAATGCCTAAATTATGGTAGACGAGATGCATTTACGTATATCTGTTTAAGTTTGCAATTATCTGGATATCTACTATAGCCTGGCAGACAGCAGTCAGGTTTAAATCCTGTAACACGATAGAGCTTCCACCTGTCATTACAGAAATTCGTCAGCGTTTGGCAACACTTTATGTCGACTCCAGTACTGATCGTCTATTAATTGCTTCCAGCCACATGCTGACACAGTCTCTGTATATTTTTATTTCATCGTCGCAATTTGCTAGTTTTAGCTTCACCAAACTGAAGCTGGCTGCACTGATTATTTTCCGGAGGTCGTTAGAATGTATAAAAGCTTCATATAAAGTTTTACATTTACCGGTTCGATGAAAGTAGATTTTTTTCCAATTTAAATTCAGTACTTTAAAAGAAGATTCCAAAAAGCTGAATTCTTGATTCTGAAATCCACCTTTCAAATTGCGTCTAGCTTGATTGTCGAGGACTACAGGCAACACAGAGAGAGAAGACTGGAAATCGACATAGACCTAACTTGTAATCGGGTCGTACTCGGTTTGAGCCTCGACCAGGGCACACAGGGTACCCTGATAGGATTTTTGTCAGCCCTTTCGGGTTAATGCCTTGAAGTATTTCAAGACCGTCTCCTTCTCAACAAGTTCTAAAATCTGTCATTTGATCAACTTCTCATTTCATTTGGTGCTACGTAATCACCGCAGTTGTTAACGCAGGAACCAACTAGCAGCTAGCTATGTTCCGAAGCTAATATAATAAGGAAATAAAGAAGCAAATTCTACTTTAACAAATTGTATCCGAATTAAAATGGCTTTGAAGCTAAACTACTGTGACTAAAGAGCGAACTGCATTTGCTAATTATGATTCGAAGAAAAATGATTGTTTGTTGTAATACTTACGGTTGATAATATTGTGATCCTGCATTTTCATCCGAGTTCTCTAGTTTCCGCAGACAGCCATCTTTCTGTATTTCCTTCGTTCATCCTTTAAAACCCCCGCCAAATAACTTCAAAAAGTAATTGAGTGACGTTAAATAATCGACGTTCAAACACTGAGCCTATAGGTTGGGCAAATGAAATAGGGCAGATTTTGAGAGAATAAACAGTACAAGATTGAAACACAAACGAACAAAACAAAATCAATCTAACCGCGTATCGAATTCCCTGGTATTCAGCAAAATGTGTCATTTGTGCTTCCACTAGAGGAAATTGCTCAGTCACCCTTCAACACAAACCACATGCACCATTTCAATAGCAATATGCAGACATCAAAAGGAACTTCACTCAGATGTATTTTGACTGTGAATTGAGCACAGAATGCAGTAGGATTGTGGCAAGACTGTAGAATCAACACAATAGCTGCTTGCAATGCATTATGGATTTTCACGCATTTTTCTTCGACAGTACCTGACACGATGTGGAAAGTTCAGTTCAGAATAAGCAAAGTACCGCAACACTGTTGAGTGCTTTCTTGTCACAGACTAAATACAAGTGGGGATTGAAAGAATTATGCCAAGCGTTACTGGCCAAACTAAAAATTAATTCGCCTTCCCAATCCTTTATAAGAGACCCAGAGACTTTCTGTGATTGCACGTAAACAGTTTGTTTTCACACTGTCTTAATCTTTAGATACGAAAGTTTCCACAAGTTGTGTGTTTTCTAAATGCTCAAGCTAGATATCATCAAACAGTACAAAGTAACACGCAGAATAATTTCTATATACATAATATTCTTAGGCTTAGAGTTCGTAAATCAGGTGGGATTAGAGCGGATTTTACAAAAAGCACATTATATTGTGCCTACACCGTTTATCTTAAAGACCCGTGTACGAGTACCATCCTACAAGTTTCGGATGTGGGTCGACTGAGAGGATTAGCTTTCGTCTCTTTGTATTCGAATTAAGACTTAGGGTTCTGAAGGCGACAAGTATGAAGATTGCTGTCTCATAGGATGTTGTACCGTATAGTCTGGTAGACACTTACTGGTCTTTATGATGGAGGCAGCAAGCTCCTCTGAAACGTCGATCATTATCTACCAGACTGTACGGTACAACATTCTATAAGACAGCAATTTTCAGTAATTGAATCATACTCAGGCACTAGCCATATAGTAATTAATTACTTTCGCCTGGAAACAAAATCAGCAACAAAGAAACTGAGATAAAAGTCAGTTCATATTTTATTGGTGTCGTGTTTGTAGAACCGACTACAACAAATGTTTGGCCGGGCATCTTGGCTTTCCTGCACTTTTTCGAATGTTCTGAATTTGACGTGTGATGAACTGAAAGTCGAAATCATCAGGATAACCAGCGGACTCACGTGATGTACTAAACGTCAAACTTCTTCTTTGTCTCAGTTTGTGAAAATAGTAATTTTTTTTCTGTTTGTTTCAGACAGAATGCGTGTTAACTTGTCAATAAAAATAAGTATCACTGTTCCGCACTGTCTTAGTCCAGTCACACGCTTACACCTAGCCAGCCACTTTCTCCTTCCAGTCAATTGTTGGAAAATGGCTGACGTCTCTGAAACATCAAGAGATCGACCTTCCACAGTCCAGGTCAGAACGATTTTCGTCCTATCCTTTTGCGAACAGCTTGGAATCTTTCCCTTGGGATCTGCGACACCTGTCCAAGACTCATCTCCAGTTTTTTCTATCCTCTTACCACGGGTGTCTTTAAAGCTTAGCTTCCTTTCTGTATACAGTTTTTATTGCCTAAACATTCGCACTGACCTTATTTTATTTATATCATATAGTCATAGTATTCTCCTTTGATAATACGTATGAAATAACATGTCACTTTCAAACGCATGCAGCATGACAGATCAGACTCTTCCATAAACAACGTTCTTTATTGTGTACATACTCTTAGATCATATTCAGTGTACAGACACCTGCAGTTAGGATATAATATTGGTGACATTTATACTGAAGAATGATGTAAGTATTTAGGCCATGCGATTAATTTTTCGCCATATATTTATATTTGGATTTGTTTGGAAGTGTTCTGCAGCACGTTAATTTGAATAAGAAAAGTACACTTCTTCCTTACATGATTATAAAATATAAACGAAAGTACAAGAAGCCCTACATACAGTTTGTTTACGCTACATGTTTAACAGTTGAGACACAAATATAAATATAACAACAAACAACAAACAAGAGTCTGTAAACGTTCATGAAAGATGTTGTGCATTTGTTTATCTGAGTACCGTCTGTCGACGTAACATCTATAATTCACCGCGAAATTTAAAAAAAAATATATGTGCAATATAGAAATATTTCAGAATAAAACTCTAGAAAAAACTAGACGCCATACAGACATCATAGTGAACTGGTATATGTAATGAAGGAGGAATAATTTTTAGTCTCAAAACCAACTACTGAGCTCTATAAGGAAATAAGATTTCCAAACTTCTCAAATATAAATAACTGGATCAGACATGAAACAATAATCGCGTGTAAGAATGATATAAATCCTTCAAATTAACACAAGTTAAAACGTTAGTCCAGTTTCTGATGAGGAAGAGAAGCGAGTTTTAGGTAACGAGCGACAGACAGCAAGTGCCTTTGTTAGCAGACTGGCGCCTCCGTTACCATGAGACATGGGAGACGACGGAAGACCACCAAGTGTATGTATCGTGGCTTGTTTGTGATGGAGATAGTTGCAGCAGGAAGCTGAGTCTCTTTGATCATCTGCTCTACACCTCACTCTTTACTTAAGGGGACCATTAACGGTGGCTGACAGAACCAAGTTCAGGTGCAAACTCGAGGACCGTAGCATAATGCCGTTAGGAGGTCTTACTTCGATCCGACACCCGTAATCTGTAATAAATGCAGTGGACGACTTGAATTAGCAACGCAATGAAAATGTACGAAACGGTTTCTTACCCCATGTCTGTTTACTTTATGGAATTCTGGCGAAGTCACAGTGTACGGAATGATGGACTTGGACGTGGAAGGAAGCTATCGGTTATTACATTAAGGTAATTCCCCAGCATTTTTCTAAAGGAACTGAGGAAAGCCATGGAAATACACGGGATTGCAGCCTGCCGAAACGAGAAACGAACCAAAAACTCTAGAAAACCTAACCTAACTTAACGGTGACGTACAATACACGATGAGCACTAAAATACTAATGAAATCTCGGAAAGAGATCGGTTATCCTGACGATTTCAATTATTTTCCTAATTCTTTAGATACTTTAAAGTAGGCCACTTTCGATAGCTCTTAAGTACTACCCAAATACACAACTAATTATCGTTCTTTCATTTCTCTCCTTTGTCTTACGTCATATGTAACTGACACAGTGTCCCTTTTCGTACTGTAGGTACGTGTTGAGGTACAAAAGCTAGAGAAAAAGTGTTGTTTATTCTCGCCACGGCGTCAAACGTGGAGCTTCACATGCATTGACCATGACGGTATTCAAGAACGAAAATCTTTGTGCGCCGAAAGAACAAACAAACCACCAAACATCATTACGACGTGAAATCCACATAACAATCAAAGATCTTAGCCTTGACTGAGAAGTAGGATGTTACTGTATGTTACACTGAGTCGTGCTGTGAACTATGGACTCCCTGTGCCTGCGCAGACAGAAACCTTGCAGCCCAACCTCAAAGAGAAGCTGTGTGCCTCCTCACGGACAACACTGCCTTCATAATGACACTGGGTCCAGTCTCACTCAAACTGATTAAATTTTCTGAAATAACAAGCAGCTTCTCTGCAGATAATGGCCAACGCAACGGACTGTGGTGCAAATCCCGGCGTTGATTACAATACCTGATTGTTGGCTGTTCTGTTCCAGAAAGCTGCTAAGCTTCGCCATATTTGAGCAACTTCACTAAACTCAGAAACAATCAGATTTTAATAAACTCTCACGTTTACCAACTACCAAGTCAATATACATAAAAACGAATTTTACAGTGCAAACGCATTGTTTAATTTAATAAAAGCAACATGAGAATACAGATTTAAATATCTCAGACAACGAGGCAAATCATTTAAACTTTCATGGCTGCCCGTTTTATTCAATCAACGACTTTCATGCAAAAAAGTAAAGACAGTTCACTTCTTCGTTGTATTTCATTTCCAGGGCTGTCGACACGCGCCTTCTTAGCTTACTAATGAATTATTTTTCCTGGGGTCTCGGGTTCGATTCCCGGCGGTGCCCGAATTTATAACTTGTGTTGGGCAAGGCCGTGGTCTAGGCAACACGGAGTTTTCCTCCGGGGGCTTTCCCGGTTTCTCCGTGGCATCCCAACAATTACTCCATTCACACACAGAAGAAGGCAATGGCAAACCACTTCTGGATCATCTGCCAAGAACGTATATGAACAGGTCCCAATCCGAGAAAAGGATGGAAGGATCCTGTTCATATGGACCTGTCGTCAGACAGAACACTAAATAAATAAATAATAAATAAAATAAGACAAAATAACACGCAGATCTGCTTCTATTAACTTAGTAACCTAAATTTACCTTAAAAATTAGAAACAAAAACAGTTCAACACCAATCATAGGCCTATATAAAATGAATCTTTTATGACAGAACAACATTAAATCAATGTCAACATTCTTGACAAAAGGTACAGAAAATAGCCACCGCACAACCGACAGAAATCGAGTGGAAAACCTAAACACCCTGGAACCTTTTGCCCATAACAGATTACCATCTACCTCGAGCTGACGTCACACAAATCTGCAAACTTCCGCATCTTCCTGAAGGGCTGCATGCAGTGCAATACTGCAGAAGCCTGCGTCTTTCATAACATCCCTCCCTGTTCTTCCAACTCACGAGGTTTTAAAAATTTATGATTCCAATATCGCCAGCTTTTTCTCTTCTTATTGAAATATTAATATTCGCTCGTACGTGTGTATCTATAACATACAATGTGTGTCATATATTGGTCAGGGATATTGTTTGCGCTCTTGATGCTAAACTTTCATATCGTTTAATATTATTAAAAAAAAATATGCTATTTTAGAGATTTAAAGAATAAGTCCAGATGGCGAGAGAAATCTCAAAAAAAAAATAGAAGTCAAATATTTATACAGGCCAATGAAAGAATGTAAAAAAAAACTTTGGGAAAAAAAATCTTTAAGTGTACTCATTTGAATTAAAGCAATGGTAAAACAGGGTAGTTAGACATGCGCACGTGATTTCAGAGAAAAAAAATGTAACTGGCAGAAATGAAAATCCTGAGGTTTTGAGTTTCAAATACAAGGTCGGGTAAGAACAATTCTGAAATAAGGAGAAACGGAACATCAGCAATACAGATGAACATTGCCGTCTTCTGTGATGTTTCAAAGGTACTTGCTGTCTACATCATCAGAACGAAATACTGCATTGCGCTACAACCGTGAAGGTAGCCATATTCATACTCGACGCCGTCAGAATCTCAAATGTTATCGGTAATGCATTTAAGGAATTAATACATACTACAAGAGAGAAAAATTCGAAAAAAGCAAACAGAAGCACAAACCCGGATGCCGTGGCCAATACAGACACTGAATTCCCTAATCTCTGAAGACAAAAGGATGATGACTTGTACATTCGTTCAACTGCGATCATCTGATTAATTATACATTATGTTAATTTAATTATTGAAATTCTAAAACCTAAAGTACAATAAATTCAAAACTTACACGTACGGTATTATGGGTAGTCGGCATTCATTCTGTAGGGCAAGAGCAGAGGACAGCCGAAGCTGATTCTATAATAAGACAAACTCTAAACATATTTTAAATATAATGTGGCCAAAGAACTCTTCAATTTCCGAAAGAAATGCTATAAAATGGAGCGAATACAAAAACAGAATCTCCAATAAACGGAAAATGGGGAGAGCAGCAGATTCATGGGGGAAGAGCTGTCGATATTCGTATTTGCTGACCACGACACTGAATACAGTAAGGATAGGGGAAGGAACACAGAGATATGGTGTCATTTCTGTCTGAGGTGCCGTTGGAAACAGCGGGTGGTGAAGTAACTTCTTCACTTGTCTTCTAGTGCAGAACAATGCGATGCAGAAAGTTGAATTACTGTACTAAGACTTCTTGTAATTTACCTTAGTACCTCAAAGCAAATGCTGGGATAGTAACATCAAGCAGGGCTTCACTTTTCAAATTCTTACATACTCAGAAATCATTATTTTTCCATTTGATATGACACTAAGTAACATATACAGTTATAACCTGACATAAATCAGTAGGGTTTAAATACTAATTAACTAATTTCTCTGACAACGAGTGATTGAATAAATAGCATATTCCAAACAATACATACAGTCGGGTAAAAGAGAATAGGTAGGATTTGAGGTCTGAAGATGGCTGTCTTCCCGTGTAGACTGGTAGAAGTTTACCGCAGCAAATAAATCGTCAGTAAACTTCTACCAAACTACACGGCGCAACAACCCAGAACAGACTTGCACTAACTGAAAGTTTCGTCACAGGACGCATTGCCCCCTCAAATCGTCAGTCGTTTCTGCAGATTAATACCAATAAATATTGCATGAAAGATTTCCGAGAAGTCCCCTAGGATTCTGAAATTATGCTTCATATAATTAACTTTTAATCGTGGTCTTTTATTAAACTCGGATACGTCTAATTCACCTGCACTTTCTCCTGCCGAAATTTATCTTAGCAGTGATCTCTAAGTGGCACTGATCTGTTGCCACTTGATCACATATTCGTAATTTTTTAATCTTTTATATTCTAAAAAGTTGTAATTTAGCTTCATATATTCCTACAAACAGCAATCTCTTTCTATTGACAGAAAGCTAGAAATCATAAGAACGGAACATGAAGTAGGCTCGTAAACGTATCTTTCATCCTTCACGTGTTATTCTACAGTGCAACAAAAAATCCCGCTATTTTCGACCGACAACGGTACGTTCTTTAACATTATGAGAAGGGGCAGACAGGGTTGGAAAGGTAGCAACAACGGAGGTAACACGGATCAATTGCGGTCTGACAGAAAGTGAACCAATAGAAATTCAGTTTCTTCGTGTTTCGAGAAAATTTACTGTCGATAAAAGAGAAAGAGAGATGAAGATCGAAAAGAAGAATGATGAAGATTGAGAAAATGGAAGACTAGTTCACACATAGACGTTTACCTGCATACAAATATCCATTACTCACATCTTTGGAACAAGCTGCTGCCTGAGACTTATAACCTAAGCTTTTTGATCTTAGATTAAGCCTTCATGTAGGCATCATTGTTTTCAAGTTTCAAAAATAATGTTTTGGTGAGAATTTCACTCTATTAGGGCGAGGTGGATCGACTCTTTCTTCCCTCGAGTCAACAGAGGTGTTCTCGTTGGGACCAAGAACCACTTCATGACACTATTTTTAAAACCAAAATGCCAGTTTTCGCGATCTTTAACAATACTTATTCAGAAATTACAAATTACCATAGGATATGAAACGTGCACAAAAAGCTGTAGTTAAATTTTATTTTACATCTGCTCCTACAACATTCTGTACTTGACAGTTTTTACCTGGGAAATTTATATTTTGCGGTAGGATTTTAAAGTCAACAGCAGGCATGGTACTGTTACGTACTGCTAGAGACAATATGAGAATCGAGATTATTTCACATCCTTCGGAATAAATAAAATGAATAACAAATAGTAGCAAACTAACCAAACTGTATTACAGGTAGAAATACATTCTCCTCAAGGAAGAAAATTGTCAGATACAAATCTTACGAAATGTCGCTTGTTCTCAGATGTGACCCTTTCTAATTACATAAACCAACAAGAAAAATTGCTATTGAAGTAGATATCTTCCAATTCATCATTCATTAATAATCCTCTCATTTGACGCTCTACAGTCGGAAATACTGACACTATCGTAAAATATAAAAATAAGTGACGCACTGCATAGAATCGCATTAACCCAAACACCGCATAGTACACATTCTTCCATCCATTTTCTGGAACGTTTCAAAAACAAACTTACTTAAAACTCATTCATTACATTTACATCGATATAAAAATTCGCCTTACCATGTGAACGGTGCGTACGGGTCTTTCGTAATTTTCCTCAGTCCCACCTGATGAATACGGAACCTGAACCTGTCGCTTCCTCCTTAGTCTGTAAGAAATTACAGAAACATTTCATGTAAGGTCATGAGGTAAAATACGCAATTTGTAAAATGTATGTAGACTTAAATTTTGTACCACGAACAACCTTTACATTTTTCCGATAATATTCTATTTAAACGTATATGCAAGTACACTTCGAAAACCCTCAAACGAAATACCTGAAATTCGAACAAATTAAAAGCACAGAACTGTGAAACATAAACCCCAGCACTTTCTTTCTACACGCTTTCTTCAAAACCAGCAGTTGATAGAGCGTCACAAAACAAGCCACTAATCAAACTCTATTCTAACCACGTGCTTAGCAAATGATTCATCCTGCACTGCCATCACTGTACTTAGTACATTAAGAGACTTTACGTAAGGAGTTTACCGTACTTTATGTGTGGCCATGTATTTATGACGGTCTTGTAGTACCTCAAGTTTTCACTTGAATTCTAGCAAAAGTAGCCTAGAGATAGGGTAGGTAACTAGCTAGGAGGGAGCTAATATTTTTCACGGTTGGCCGATGTTGAGATTGGCCCGGCGCCCATAGCTAGCACAGCCAACACCCAGCACACACGAAATTTATTGAATTGAAGGAAATATGATTTCAGCAGCTAGATCTTACACAGGAACCTATTTTTAAAAAGCAAAGGTTTTCCCCTCCTAGCAATAAACCGGGAAATTTATTGATGCGTGAGGCACAGGACGTTACAAAGTTCTGCGTACTACGTCTCCAGAATAGGGTAATATTAATAAGGCGGCACAAAACCAGTTCCCACCCGATGTTCAAAAAATCAGTTGCATTGTCAAGAGAAACTTCACAAAGAATAAAAAATATACCTAGTTCTCGGAGGCCCGAGTAAGGCTCTTACTTTCTCTTCGTTGCTATCTAGAGCATCAGACAAAGAGAAATTGACTTCTTTCACCAGAAAGCGTTATGAAGAACGCCACCACTACCATAATATTGGTACACGTTGGAAAAGAAACTTTGCAAAGACGTATCGTGACATAAGTCAACAACAAACATCAATTTTAGCCTGCGGATTTCTGCTGGAATTTGTTAAACAGACTTCAAAAGCTGTGGTACAGAATAAAATGTCAGCAGGAGGTGAAATTCAAAGTCACCGCTTCGCTTGATTTCTGCTTCACTCGCTTGACATTCTTGTGCAGAGAGACCCTTTTTCCAGTAAACCAGTGCTTTGTATAGAGCAGCAATATCGGTGTATTATGTTGACACTGAGTGAAGCGTCTCATCTCGAGTATTCGTCCTTATTCTAATTTAAAACCATGAATAATGTTTCGTTCGTTCTCTTATTCTGGATTACTGAGACTACACGTACATGGTGCCGTAGGGAGACTGAGCTTTAAAAATTGTAAGAAATGTAAGAACTCACTGCCCACACGAAGTTTTATTAATGTAATTTTAATAAATAATTATAAAGCAGTTCAATAATAATAACAATAATCCAATTTAATAATAATAACAAACCAAAATGACCCTAACATGAAATAAAGACGAACTATCTGAGAAATTTCTGTACAAAACAAAGTAGAATAATAAAAGTCCCACCCCACAAATAAATAAAATATAGGCAAAAAACTAATTTAGCACTGAAACACACAGGATACCTACGTAGTGTCAATAATTATTTCGTTGAAGTTATACCAAAGAAAATTCATAGCAGTGTGAAACATTTACAGACACCAAATACTACATACATTCATTTAAAAAGTCAGTAAAAATAGATACTTCCTACATAAGTTAATATTTTTGTTATATATTACCCATTACAATTACAATACTTGTATTGTACATAGAACCACATTAACATAATTCGTACTCTATAACATCATACAAGTAAATTAGTAGGTGTCTGTTGTAAGACGCTCATTTCTAACAGACACTAAACAATAATAGCAATAAACATGTACTCATACAGCTTTCTTGGAGAGTCTATACGTCACCATTTTATGAAGATTCTAGAAAATGGTTTGTCTTATGAAGGACATTCAGAGAATCGTCAGGATTTCAATAATATATGGCAAATAGTTCATATAGGCGCGTTGTGATAAAGTTTTCGTTCATCTTCATGATGTAAGTGAATTTCATGTACGTGTCCTCTTCTATATCTCGCTCAAAATAAGTTTTTCAAAACATACCATACTTCTCCATGACAATTTCTAGCAAATTCTGTTATAGACATAAAACACACTCTGTTGTCAATCACTCCCATTAGCATACATCTTGCACACTGACAGCACTGTTGGAACGTAATTAACCACCATCCACTGAAGTGTCACTCATGATAATGTTTAATGCAAACACATCTCTTGTCTTGTCAAGACCACGAGAAAAATCTCCACTGACCATAAAGGGTGTTAACAAACTGGCTGTTCTAATGCACACAAAAGAGAAGATACGATAGACACTCGATAGCCACTGTACAAGTCCGTGCCATGTATACATGCGAGAATAACGAGGCTTTTTAAAATAAAAATTTTAGCCAGATAAAAACTGCCAGGAAAAATATGATGGCTACGAGACAGAAGGCCGAATTTCGATTCCTGGCAACAGCAAAAACTTTTTCTTCGTTGGGAAGTGGATATCAGCTGTGGGGCTCAGGCATTTATCATCTGTGGGGAGAAGAGTAACCTAAGAGTGAGCCCGAAGACCTAGTTCCATCTAGCAGCCCACGAATGTTGAGTACGCCTGGGTATTTACCTCCAATCCTACACAGCTCACATAATTGCTCTTGATCAAAGCAAGAATTTTACCTGTTACAAACACGAAAAGTGCCTTCTCAGTTGCTTACGCCTGTACGTATTTACGACAGTTTATCACTGGATAGCCCTTTTATCAGAAAATAAATTACTCCTTGTAAAGCTGACAGTATTAAGCTGGACAAGAAATTTCCCTCTTTACAGGCCCAGAATGTGTTCGCAAAATCCGTAATTAGACCCCACAGTGAGTCGGCTGACTTCTGATTATACCATCATGATCTTTTCTATACGATATATTTTAATATTATCTTAGGTCTTCCATGTGATCACTTCCCATGAACTATTGCAGTGTGAAATCTATCTTACATTCAGCGTTCCAACTGATGAAGATAACCACTGAACCATTGAGTTAGACATGCAAAAATACGGAGATTGATTATAACTGTGGAAATTTTGTATGAAAATTTATGCGTTGTAATTACAAGCATAGAGACGGTGACAAACGCTCTGTTTTTTTCTGACGGATTTAATGTAATGGGAATCAGTATTATTAAAAATCGCGTGCAGGAATGGACAATCTCTGCTAGCATTCCACATAAAAGGAAGCATTTGAAGGAAAGTTCGAGTATTATTTCTTCATAGAACTTCTTGTTTCACTTAATGACATATCTTTCGGTCGAGAAACTTAATTAATGAGCCAAAATCAGTCATAAGTAGAATAGTAATAAGACCTGTCATTGAGGCAGAAATACTTTTTATGAATTTCGCTGTGAGAAAAATTGATATCGATATTGAATTTCACTCCTGCAATTCACGGCCGCTACTGGACTCTTCTCCCCACAATCTGTGCTTGGAAAAACTCATATAAAACCGGCACGCAAAACTAATATCCAGGCAATTCATGGCTCTGTAATAATGTCTGGAATTTGAAATTCAATGGGGAATTGAATAATTCCACGTCACTACTGTCGCTACTTTTTCTTCAAGATGGGTTTAATTTCTTACCCGAAACGTGACATTTCGTTGTTTCACTTATAATTCCCTTGGCAAAATTTCAGGTTGAGGAACATGCTGGAATCATCATATTCGCCGTAACAAACAGATGACGTATCAAACTCGCATTCGTATCCGTTTCCAATCTCACATTAATTCATCTGTTGGCCTGTACTTAAACTGAATATAATTTAATGAAGGACCACAGAACTCAGTCGTGTGAACTTTTAGGTGGATACCAACAGCCTCCATCTTCGAGGCAAAAGTTACTACCTACAAGACCACACGGCATCACAACCCAGAAGACCAACATCGACAAACAATATCTTAATGATATGCTCAAAGTGGGTGTGCACCATGGAGTCACTTTACGAGATAAAGAACGATTACGGGATTTGGTTATGACGTCAGCAGTGACATTCACAGCCAATATAAATATAAGTAAACATTACTCAATAAGTTGCTGAAATGTCTGAGAGTTTCTGAACACGAAATAAAATTCTTGGAAGTTTTGATGGAGAATAATACATTAACAATGGGCATGTCCCACGCTATCTCACGGATATTCACTTGTCATGAATTCTCCGCCCCCGGGACCGTTAAAATCTATTCATGTTACAGTGTGACGTAAATTTCATGGAAGTAGAAATCCGTATTGACTACAAGAATCATTTTCTGGGAAAGCTTCAACAAAAGGGCGAGTGCATTACGATAACTTTCAAGCAAAACGATATTAGTGATGAAGAGGCCTTTCTTCTGGGCTGTAACGTCGATAAACGTCTACCATACCACACGGCTCAACAACCTACAACATAGCTATATTCATACCCGACGCCGTGAGAACCTCAAATCTCACTTGAATTATATTTGCATGAATTATTAGCCTATGTGACATCACGCTGTAAATCGTAATTGTAATAAAATCTGTTATACAATAAACATAGGGAGGTCATGGCCCGAAAACGGGCCGAAACACCACAGATGATGATGATAAAATAAACATGCAAGCAATAGGAATTAAATTTACTCTACGTATTCTCCAGAAATTATGAACGTACAACACGAGCAGTGGATGAGAGTGAAGTATGCCTATGTTGTCGTCATAGGGATGCCTCATAAGTCTTCAAAATTTAGAAAATGAGATTGCCACCTTATCTCATAGCTAATATCCTAATTGAAATTTGAAAAAAAAAACTTTTAACCCCAGTTAATTTTCGTGGAGATTGAAGCCGTTTGTGAGGTGGACAACATTAAAATCAAATAATACGATAACATATAAAATGCCTGGACACAACTTCTAAAAACAAGTCACTTTTAAAAATGTTAAAAAATTGCGTATTTTTCTCAAGTTTTGCCTCGTTATAAATTATGAAACCATGCAGAAACCAAGGGCTACGTCGAAGGCGATAGTGTGAATCGCCTCATCCTAAATCCTTCCCTGATCACAGGGATCCATAGAATATGATTAAGTCCGTTTTGTCTTCAGGATCATGTTTAGTGCCAGTTAAGATAACTTTTTAGGGCTCTTCAGAGTAATGGCATTGTCTTGCACTTCACCTTTCATCTTTCTAACCTTACCCGTTTTGGTCTTAAGTTACATTTTACATTTCATATTCTGTTTCAAGCCACACCTTTAAAAGTCTTCTTCCGGGTTTATGTTCTGAATGTTTATCGAACTGATGGAACCTTCTTTAGAAGCAAAGTTCCAACAATTTAGCATTTCTCGCAAAATACTGACTCTGACGCTCAATACAAAAGAGAGTAATTTGGTTTTAATTTAAATATCTTAAGGAAAGAGCACAGACATTTTACCCTTTTTGAGCTGAATCGTTCCTTCAATTACTTATCTATGCAAAATAAAATGGGTTTCACGAAACCTCGTCAGAAGACAGAAGAATCCTGACGTACTTAAAATATTTTGTAACTTTCCCTTTGATATTACACACAAAAAAAAATAAACCAGAGTCGCCAGAAAAAAAGGTCGTCTTTTAAACACATCAATCTGAAACCTATACAGCCAGAAGATTACAAAGGTCTATTTTTTCCCTTTGGCATTTTGCTAACTAATATTATGAAACTAGATTCCGACCAAGAAAATAAGCCTACGAGTACAGTAATGGAGTTTTCTGGGTGGGGAAGGTAGGAAGGGAGAGACGCGTGGAAGGGGAATGACTATTTTGTCACGACCAAGATCTAAGGAAAGAAAATCACAAAGTTTTTTTTAAAGCAAATTTTTTTCTTCCCACAGGCGTGCGAAAACTTTGTTTTCTGTTAACTCAGGGAGACAAAGCCGGAGACAGGAAGAAAAGAACAGAACAAAACTCGACAGGGGTAACCACAATGAGAATTTTCTGTGGAAATTATAGAATGAGACGCTCATCTACCTATTTTTTTCTGACTGCAACTACGATGTGTAAGTAGCTGTAAATTATTATTAGACGTAATGCGAAATCTGCGTGTCTTTATGTGCTCCAAATCCTTCCGGAGGATTAAAATACAATTTGTTCATTTTGAAGTAAACAAGTACTCTGACACATATCAAAGCATACAAAGAAATTGGACATTAAAGGAAATTTAAATGCCACTGACCTTCCAACAGTCCTGCTCCATACATATGGGAATTATACTGGGTAGAAATCACATTCAACAGATTTACATCCATTCGTCCACTGGTTAGATCCTTAACTCTTCACAAGCAGAATCCAGCTACTTGTACTTGTCACCGTACTAACTTAGTTTATTTATAGGAAGCAAACTAGGAACACCACTTTGACATTAAACGAACTGTGTCAATACAGCAAAGAGCAGTAAAGTAGATTTACGATTAACGAGGGTCATAAACTGTTTTTATAATCAGCTTGTTTTCAGTACATCTCAATTATTAACTTCACAGTTGGTACAGGTATCAGAACATAGCGTGTATTTGTAAATATATTTTAGACAGGATAAATGTATTCAATAGGTAAACGAATGATTACTTGAACATAAAACAACCTTTATTTCTGAACCATACATGTTAGATGAGGGGAAAAGTGTTTGTCCGCTTACAGCTCGATAACGGATACATCAATTCGCACAAAATTTGGATCAAAACTCCGGAAAAGTGTCATGACTTCGATACCCGCTGATGGCGATTGATAAAACTCTGAAACTAAGCATGGTAGAAGAATGGTACCAGGACCAAAGATGTTTGTTTCGAAAATGAGATTAAAGAAACAAACGCCACACCACAGAAGACTGTCCTGGGTTCGATCTTATGTAGCTCTAAAACTAGGCAGAAGATGTAAAGGGCTCCAAGGCAAAATTTGTTCGTTTCGTAGAGGAGATTACACGAACTAAGGTCTAAAACCCGAAAAATCTCATGGGTCTGAGTCTCAGAGATGATTTTGGGTTCATAGATTTTCTGTATAATATTCAACGAGACGTGTCCAGTGAAGCCAGTGATATGCCGCTAGTCTATTATAAATGCACATGTTGTCATTTTCGTTTCCGGTATAATAGGATTCACGGTAGGGCTTTTACATTAGAGGCGCGATCCAGTGTTCTTGTGGACACCCTGGGTTTCAGTTGGAAATCAGTGAAAAGTTACATTCAGTGTTCACGTTCTGCCGCTCATCTGATATGCACCCTCATGTATGTATTTGCAGTGTGTCCCTAGCAGCACTCAGGCCGTTCAAAATTACTGGCTATGGAGAATCCAGAGATATACAGAGTGTTCTAAACAGATGTATTCACACCATCATTACATACGTCAGCATCGTGTGTACATAGTTCCGGAACATTCTGTATATAAATCAAGGCAGAAGCAGAATTTTCAAATTAACTAACAGGATTTTGAAATTTTATTCCTATTAAATAATCATGTATTCTGGTTGTGTTTAGAGGTTTAATCAAGGCTCAATAATAGCAGCGACAGTCATAAAATTTTTAAATTCATCTTTTATTTTTAAAATGTAAGCGATAGATAATAGTACTGTTTACCTAGGAATCGTCTGGATAATTTCGCGTTGCTATATATTCCCTATAATCTACATAGGCAGATGATATTTACAACATAAGGACACAATAATAATAAAATTAATTATTGTTGTATCGTTACATAGACCTACATATAGAGACGAACTGAAAACATTACAATATACGTATTTAGGAAGAAATATTTCACCGACACAGTAATAATCAAAAATTTGAGAGAACCAAATATTTAAATGTAAACATGTAGTTACTATTGTAATAGCAGAGGGATTAAACAATAATCAATTGTAAGAGCATAATAAATTATTATTTAAATGAAACTAAATTGTTTGCTGAGAATATGACTATATACATAGACATAATTATTTTGCTGGCTTTAAACCACAACGCGTCGGTAGATGGTTCTACTTTCGTCTTCGGGTGACGAGTAGAAAAAAAAAACTACTCAGCTGAGCCCGCGCATAGAGCTAGCGGAGTCGACCAAAGGTAACCTGAAGTTTTAAGTAGATCCAACTTCCGAAGTTTCTGGTTTAAAGACACAAAGTCCAACAGGATGCTTATATACAATGTGTCAAACTATGCTCAGAAATACTTAAAATACGGTTATAACCGAGAAATCGTGAAAAATATCATTAAACAAGGAATGGTGGTCCATCTCTTTTCCCTCAGTCTAAGAATAATTTTCCCGTTCGCTAAAGGCCGAGAAGGAAATCCACCTGGCGCTATTCTTGATGTGGTTAGTTATCACACCCCGGCCGCGCTATACCCCTAGAAAAGGACTCCTGGTATCGATTGGAAAGAAAAGAAATGAGCTGAGTAAGTACCAACAAATTAACAAATAATTTCATAGCCTGGTTACAAGTGGTCACGGGCCGAATTTTTCTCGTGGTCTGCCAGTTGGACCACGCTTGTCTAAAGTACATCGAGGAGACGTGTCGAAGTTCATACACCGAATGCCGTCCCCAGTTTCGACAGACTTCCTTTTTAGCGATTTTTAATAACACAGCTCTGGATCTAATGTCACCTTATAAACATTTCTTGCAAAGAAACTGTTGCGTTGTAGGTATCAGCTTTCTATACAGAATTCACCCCCACCCCACACCTCTTCACTCAATCTTCCAGTCTCGACTGACAATGCATTGGTTGCTTAGAGACAGAGACGTGCTTTTGAGTGGAAGGGAGTCACAAACTCGGTATTTGCCGATCCGGCGGAATAAAGCGCATAAATATTCCTCCTGCACCAGAAAGAATCCACTCTCTCAGAGTTTTCATACACAGAATTCAACGAGGTGGGTAAACGAAATAAGAAATAAAGGAGACTGGAACCGCTACAACTAATATAAGTCGGAATTAACGAGAGAGAAAAAGCCAAGACGTAAGGATGAAATTTTGGTTCTGAAACTGGAAGTAAACGGGAATACTTTGGCTTGCTCCAGTTAATAACCGGGAAAAATAAACTGACTGTAATTTTCGTCAGAAGAGATAAAGATAGATAGATAGATAGATAGATAGAGAGAGAGCGTTAGGTCTACCTCTGTTATTCAGAACAGGTTTCAACTGAGTTCATAATGATCTCTTTATTACGGAATGAAATTTAAAATCGTTTGTGAAATAAACGGTTTGAACTGAACTGAATTTACTCCTTAATTTCGCAAAAAAATTACACGAAAAACGCGCGAATAATACGTTACTGCATGATTTGCCAACTTTACAGGTACCGTCACTAACAAAAATAAAATACTCGGCCTAAATGTGTCAAAAACATACTCTAAGATGCTAGTTTTTGTATGCAGAAAACTTACAGAAAAACCTTTATATTAAATGCGCGGTATATTGGTTTATGAATCTTGCTTATTTTTCGGAAAGTCCGTATTCCACCCTTAATCCGAACTTTGGATATCCTGACTGATCCTCTCCAGGCAAGTGTTGGAACACATTTTTAAAACAGGTCACAACCGCCCGCATACAAATATGCTTTATACGCACTATTAATTATAACCTTCCTGCTTCATACGACGTTGTGATATTTACGTAAGCAAGTTTACACTTATGTAATGGGTTACAATTTTAAAAATTTGTGAACTAGACTCAACTTTACCCTCTAGTACCAAGCTACAATATTGTTATTTAAATAAAAATATACTCTATACACTAGTAACTGAAGTGCGCAACGCATACTTTACGCAACCTTCAGATTTCCAAATTTCATCCAAAATCTGAGGAGTCATAAATCTTTGCGTTGATTACGTGACTGCTTCTGCCCCCTGTTGAGAGATGTATAAACTGTCTCTTCGGAGTATTGATGGCCAAGGCAAATCAATCACGATGAGAGTATAATGCCCATTTAATCTAGTTCATCCTCAATGTCAAGGACGAATTTTATGAAGGGCTTAAAAAGTAGTTTCTATGAAGCTCGTCACCATTCTATCTAAATCAGCAATTTGTATGAGTCACTTCTGTGTTTAGAATTCGTATTTAAATGTACATACATTTTTAGATTTAAAGCGGATAAAATTATATTTTTCTCTTCGATAATTTTACAACTGTCATTGAAAGATGGGATACAAATAAAAGTATATCTACATCAAAAGATACATAACAGGCGTTCAAAACTGATTTTATTGGCAGAACTTTCAGCCTAAGAGAAACATGAATTATATTAAACGTGTTTGATGCAGAATATGTATACAGCAGATGTTCCAAAAGTGTGGGGAGCCCCCCCCCCCTGGTGGGGCGCGAGTGGTTTCCTGGGGAGGCGGGGGGGTGTTGATTGTATGAAAAACTTTTTTTAACGAAATATGGAGAAACACTTTTAAAATTCTTTGCTTGGTTGAGATAGTTTAGTTGTCTTACAGTGCTGTATACTCATAGCTAAATTTTACGTCAAATCTGTTTGCTTGCACTTGTTCTGGAAAGGGGGCGGGAAATTTATGAAATGTTTTAAGGGGGCGTAAGGTATAAACGTTTGGGAACCTCTGGTATACAGTATACTACTTGTAGTAAAATGTAAATCTGGCCCTGCAGTGTATGAGGTCCATGTAGTAACAAAGATTATATTTACCATATGAATCTGCATTTCATTTGTACACATTTACAACATTTGCGCCATTTAGTGAAATAAAACAAGGCATCCTAGCAATAAAAGTTAATCAATATTGTCCGACAGAAATAAGCGTCAGAAAAATGACATTGAAATGACCTTGAAATTTCAACGACCTCTGGTCAGCGTACCTTTGGGTTGTCATCAGCGTCACCTTGTCATGAATTTGTCCCAACCTAACATAACCTATACGAAATTAACACAAACCTAACTAAAACCTTACCTAACCCATCAAAACGTAACCAAATAACTCAACGTAACGTAACGTAACATAACCCAACATAGCCCAATCAAGCTTAACCTTTGAACTGTTACTGCCTAGTCCTTATCATGAAGTTGACACAGCCGTTACATCAACTCACTCAGATAAAGTAGCCACGAATGGTCTATTCTAAGTTCATAAGCACATAAACGTTTGTATGCTTTGTTCTTTCGTAACTCTCAAATTTAATACCAGTGACAGTCCCGTCATTGATAAGGACGTCTTATATTTCAAGTGTCTCCCCAGGGTAGTGGGGAAGGGGTCTGTACATCACAATCACCGCACATTACAGCTGAATAATAAAAGGTTTCAATTCGTCTTGTACAATACTCCTCCCAGCGGAAACACTCTGACAGGTCGTCTACTAGAGGAAGCACTTCAGACAGGTGCTTGCATTCGAGTTCCAAAATACCTCAAACGTTGCGCATCACTCTGCATGTGAACAGAAAGTATTGTATGCTTCAATATTTCGCATCATTTAGCATGTAAAACGCTGAGCCTGCTGGAGTTCATTCTCTTTCGTCGGACTTTAAATCTGTTACAACGGAAGCCCAAACAGTGCCCGAAGTTCAAAGAGACAATCAATCAGTGTTCATGCTGTCTCTGTGAGCAGCGGCTTTCAAACAAACATTTTACACGACAGCATTCATGAACAGAAAAATATGCCGTTTGGTTTGCAAAGAGTCTTCAGGTATTATCAAAATAGCATGAATAAATCTATTAAATTATTATATCAATAATACACATTAAAATTGATGACTTAGTTTTGCGCCGTGCAGTATTTTGACTGTGTGTCAACATTTCCAAAGACCATAATCCGTTCATCATCAGGGTTGAAATAAAGTCTTTTTATATAAGAGAATATTTTCCTATCAGACCAATATCTCATCATCAAAATCAATGTATTTGATAAAATACATTTAAATACATTTCTATAAATGATAACGCCTATAAATTAGTTATATTCAATATATGAGTGTTCGTAACGAAAAGTAACGAACAGCAACACCAATCTCTCCTGTCAGTCCTGAAGACAGACACAGATAAATGACATTCATCGCCCTGATGATGGAGGCAGTATGACCTCTGAAACGTTGGTGGAAATCGATCAGACTACACAGCACAACAACCCAGAAGACAGAAACCTTCAGAATAAAATATGTAACCGAAAATTAAATAATACTTATATGTAAGACTATATAACAATAAGTAGGATTTGATATTCTCACGGTGGTAAGTACCAGACAACACGGCGCTACAACACAGAATACAGCCATCTTTATTTTACAATAATATTGTGATGACTGAATAAAGTGTTGCACAACGACACTTGCTTTAACTTAGTGGGTAACATATAATCAAAACGTAGAATAATTACGAATTTAAAAGTACATAAAATTCGTCACGGTCTACTTTAAGGCATTTTATGGACGGACTAAGGTATACCAAGAACACGTTCAATCAGGACAGTAAGTTCCTACGAACGAAACTCAATCACGACACCTCTGAAATTCGAAGGAGGTTAACCACCCATCTGCGTTAACGATAACGGTACACGGTAAGCGTTCGTGCGTTCTTACAGTCCGAAGGGCAATGACGCTGTGAGGACCGCTTGTCCGTCAGGAGACCACCAAGCCGCGTTGAGGAACTTTGTATTCCACACGTATCTCTGTGTTGGTCTCTCCTGGGGCACACTCACGCACTTCAGACTTGTTCCTATCTTGTAACCAACCAAACACTACTCGTATGCCTAGTTCGTGTAGCCAATTTCATGAATCTCTAGACACAGAAATACAGCGTGTGCAGTTATTCTAGTACAACGGACGCACAAATGCAACACGCAAAACGTAGCAAAGCTGAACAATCAAACGAGTTATGTCCGAAGGTCAGCATTTATTTTGCGTAGTGTTACGAATGGATGAGACGAGACGTGTGTACAGGAAATTGGTACAAGAAACCTTAGGATATGCAGGACAGAATCAAATGAATTTTTTTTTCGAAATAAGATGTAATCTAGACTGGATTCATGTGGCTCATGACAGGGCGAGCTTTTGTGAACACGATAATGAACCTTCAGGTTTCATAAAAGCCCGGGGATTTCTGAGGTTATCTACGTCAATATTCAATATAATTCAAAGAAAGTTCACTCACCTCAGATACTTAAATGTAAAGTATTAGATCACTGGAGCACAAATCAGACACGTGCAACTAACTATCTCGGTAACTGCACCGGAAGAAAATGGCGGTATTCGCTGTTGCACTTCACTGAATCAAGCACTGGATGTCAGCACTAGCTTGAAGCATCTATCTGGTACCGTTCGTCAGAAAAGTGCCTGATCGCCATTACCCCGTTCTCCCCTACCTCCTCAAGAAGTTTGCCCTAAGAAGTTACTTATGAACATGTATCGAATGGCATCGCATATCGATTGGAAGCCTGCATTGTTAGTTGCATAATCAGAGCTCTTGTTACGTTTGAGATAATCTACCTTAAAATAAAACTTAAGTGTTCTGGGATGTTGCATCATGTAGGGTGTTCACCCTGATGATGGAGGCAGCAAGGACCACTGAAATGTCGTTAAACGTTTACCTGATTACATGACGCAACATTCCAGAATATAGTCGCCATCCTTGCTGGAAACTGAAATGTCATCAACAATATTGTGATCGTCAAATTAATTATTGCAGATTACAATAAACCACTGCATAAATGTACGTATGTAGATGGTCCTATGTTATGTGCGTACACTATTCACTTTCCCTCCTTTACTGTTATTTATATGCCTACGTAATTTTTTCGAAGAAGTGCCTTTTAAGTTAAATGTGAAATTAATCTTTGTTTTACTGATGAACTTTCAGGTCCCTTCTAAAAAACTAGATGGGAAACGGGGTTAAATTAGGCCACGACCGCTTCCTTCCACATCCTTTCCATTTCAATATTCAAAGTAATAAAAACGAGATGTTGGTACGAATGTACTGCGAGACCTTCCGTTAAGAGCAAGCAGGCGACATCTAGCGAGTGAAGACGCAAACTATATTCGATACGTTCTCGGTAGATACCGGACAAGTACGATCCCTAGCGACGGTCTTTAATAATGCGCAGGTGGCGACAAGGACGTGGAAAGTTAGAACTAATCTGAAAGCAGGTGCTGGACGTACATGAGCGGAGGATGAACAGAAAACAGTAAACATGGGGGCTATCACACAAGTTCAACGCTGCCGGTGACTTCGGCAGCATTCTTCCAGCGGTTAAAGGTAACACTCGTCAGTGCAATATTTCCAGAGTTCAAAGACCTAAGAAAGAGACAAAAATATGTAGAAGTTGTATACTGTGCCAGTTGCATGTTCTTGAGTTTCTACATTTAAAAAAAAAGACATGATGGTAACTTACGAACAATATTACTGAGAAGCAGTATCAAGTTTTTAAATATCTTTAACAATTGTGTACAATAACTTCCTACATCTTTTTTTTAAATTTTTGTTGTAATATATCGCGGTTTAAGAGTGTCGACAGCAACTTCTTTTTTCTGTTTGCTTATTTTTGACTTTGTGGAAGACGAAAGTGGCAATATCCTTCTCCAGCCGGTAGCAGCTTCCAGCGAACTGCATCCCTTTCCACCCTTGTGCTTGACTGCCACGCGCTGTGTGTGTAGTAGAGAGGTAAATCAATAAATACCGAACATAGCTAAAGCATCACGGACCAGGTACGCATGCAACCGAGCTCGCCAGACAACTGACCGCCAGTAACCTTGATATGTGCCATCCGATGTAAAAGTAGACAGCCACGTTCTGTATGTCCTTCGAATATTTCGGATCAACTTAGTGAGTTACTTTACTTTCGTTTATTCATTTATTTATTTGTAGTTTAACGACGTGTTTTCTGCCGTTCAGACTATATATACCGTCGAATGTTATTTTAAAGTTACTGATTCATCTACCTTTAGAATGTCATAAAAACCTCAATAATAGCCGGTATCCTAGTCAAGGTTCGAACAGAGAACCTCCAAAATAGTAAATAATAGCGTTTCTTCAACTAATACATATTATTTCAAGAGCTAGAACACAATATATGACGATATTGTACGTTGAAAGTATTTTGGGAGGTAGATATGAAGCGTGAATGTTTCTTTGTTTATTAAAATGACTGCGCGCGCATGCACACGTAAGTTATATTATTTTAGCGCCAAGTAATATCATTACGAATTATGACCGTATTTGCCTGGAGGAACTGTGGAAAGTAGCCAAAGAAATTGATGACGGTGTTTGGAGTCAAGATTTGAACCACGGACCTCAAGAACAAGAAGTAGATTCCCGGCACTTTATATTATTTGCACTGAATCTATCACCGTTTTCATTTTGAAAGGCTAGGAATGTATAGATATTAAAATTCCGAAACTATATTGCCCAATTTTAACTTGAAGCACTCTCTCACCTGATTTCCTTAAGATCCATTTTAGTATAATCCTTTTTCCTTTTCCCTATACGCGCTACGTGCCCGGCCTAGCTCTTTGATTCGACCATATTTGGTGAAGGGTACAAGTTATGAAGCTCCTCATTGGCCAATTTCCTCATGCCTCCTGTCACTTCGCCCCTCTTACGTCCAAATATTCCCACCATCTTACGTTCTCCCTCAATCTGTGCTCTTTCCTTACAGTGAGAGACAAAGTTTGACATCGATACAAAACATCAGGTATGTCTACAATTACAATAATTTTATTTTAATATTTATGTTTATAGGGACGAGGAAAACGCAAACAACTCACATTCAAAATGGGTAAGAATATAAAATTCTTCATCTAAGATTACAATTGCAGTTTCGAAATTAAAAATATACGAAGAAATGAATAATCATATTTGTAAAGTCGTGAAAAAATTGTCACCTTCTAGTTGTCTTAATTCTTAAGCCACAGAATTCATTAACAAAAAGAAAAATGTATACAACAACAACAACAACACATTTTTAGACCATCCACTGGCATTTTCTTATCAGACAAGGGCTGGCCAAATGGGAACGACCATCAGTTTTACAGACACAGGACTTTTATTTGATTTCATAAAGTAAACTAATTTCTGTGCTCTGTAAGAAGGACTTACGTCAAAACAAATTATTTTTTACCCGAGCCCTTATTGAGAGCCAAAGAATTTACATTGCAACAGTAATTTTGTTTGTACAAAATAAAAATTAACGCCAAACTGAAATAAGCATAACACTAGTCTTTATTCGTATACGTTTTAAGTTCAGAATTGTGTTCCCATTTACCTGACATCATTTTAACGCTCGGCGCGTCTGATATGTATTTAGGAAGGTACCCGGTTTGAATCTAGGTCAGTAAGCGTGCTAACCTGACTGGCTTTGATGATATTTACGTCTGTATTGGTGACGTACTTGTAGGCCTTGATTTAAACGTGTCCCATTTCCTTCCCGATAAGATCTTATTTCAAGGTACATAATTTTTCCAACTGAAACATCAGATGATGGACTTCTGGGTCGCAACGCCTTGTGAACTTGTATGTAGATATAAACGTTTCGGAGGAACGTGGTTAACCTCTGTGGGGAGCTGACACTTCGGGAACCTAAGATTAGAGTCCCTATTCCCCAGACATCGACATCAGAATCTCGAATTTCGTGAGCATGGTACAGAATTCGCTCTCCATAAAAGGCAGGCAAATGCTTGGTCAGCTAAGTGTCTACTAACTAACTAACTAGATGGCTTACCGAACCCAAAGGTTCATCACCGAATTAACCAAAGCCCTCCACCGGACCCTGTCCTGGGCCAACAAAATCCATTCTCCTTCAACTCCTGTCTCCCATAGATCCCGCCTGAGATTATCCTCCCATCTACGTCTAGGTCTCCCCAGCGGTCTCTTCCCTTCAGGTTTCCCAACCAGTACCCGGTGCACACCTCTTGTCCCATCCATGCACGCTACATGCTCAGCCTATCTCATTCTTCTCGACTTAATCACCCTGACAATACTGGGGGAGCAGTACAGATTTTTAAGCTCATTTATAAAAACAAATTTCTCCGTGGGATTCATTCGTTCTTGTTCATCTCGGTATTCCGATTTAAGCGCCAGGTACACTCTGTACTAGGGAGAATAAAATAATTTTCACTCTTCATATAAGTCTAGTTCTAGTTTCAGTATCATACCAGTGCTCATACAGTAGAGGCTGTTGTATCGTTCTGCTCTGTGGAGTGAATAATCTCCTTACAAGGATCACTGAAATTCCCTCCTCTGTGCAGCAAAAACATCGAACCATGATCGCTCATGTGTCACTAGATTGACGCAAACGTACAAACGCGTATCTGTACATCGTGCATCCAACTACCTATACGTTAGTCGTGAGGTCCGTTAAGTGTATAAAAGAAATATACGTAATTTCGTTAGGCCACCGTTGTTAAAAAAGGGCTTTTTAGATCTGATTGGTGGAAGAGATACCAATAACTTGTACTCACTAGTTGTGAGAACTGGATGATGATACCTGTTATCACTAGCGTCGTGAAATACTATTTACAATAGTTATATGATTACAAAAGTAATTTTATGAATTGTAATTATTAATGTATTTATCTTTTCTGTCGTTCTTAATGGCTATTTACTTACATTTATACGCGTATTAGAATATAATGATATCGTGATTATACGCAATTTCACCGGATTTGAAGTAGACACGAAGAGATTGTTGGTGTCATACGTAAAACGAAAAGTACCATCTGCAATCGATTCTCTTCCGTCGAATGACATCCTGGAAGAGACTTCCTTCAAGGAAATGAAAGCATTTGTATGTAAGATGTCGGCTAACAGTTACGAAGTACAGATGCAGTATCACTGGTGCTACTGAGCTCACTAAATCATATTTTATCAGTGGAGTTGAACGTGTTCAGAAATTTATATCTGGTTTTCGGGAATTCAAAGTAGATGGTCTTGCTTTATTTATGACGTCTGTACGTTTTGGCTTGGCCAGCACGAAAGTGCAGTCACTACGTAGCAAATTTAAGTGATGTCATGAACGTGAGCTTATAAATTATTTATTATATTAGCCTTATGATGACGATAATCGTTTAAAGGAACTGAGTTATGTTTTGAAGAAACTGAACTTCATTCTCGATAAGGTCCAGATTGTTATGCACATAGATTCCTTTAAATAGAACTATGTGAGAGAAATAAATATGTAAACACCTTTGTACCCGAGGCCAGTAATTTTTTAAAGCGTCTGATGTGACTCAATGTAACATACAAGGAGTACTGAACTCAAAGCATGTCTAACACGTTCTTAGATACCAAGAGTTCAATTCCGCGAGTTTCTACTTTTAGCAGAGAGGTAATGTAGGTATGTCAATAAATCGTGTATTGGTTAGACGAATTTAGAACTGGAAGAATTCCAGTTTTTCGGACTCGGTTGTAAATATTCTTATTAGTTAATGTAATTACGCCACGTAATCAGTTAAGAAATAAGGATAGGCATGATTTGTCATCAGACTTGTTTAAATGACAAAGTCAGTATTGACTCGTATTGAATCAGTGATACCCTTTTAGAATTTATAACTTATTGCAATGAAATGTCTCGCAGTTGGCGAGATTTAATATTCTCACGGCGACGAGTATGAGGATGCCTGTTTTCTTGGATGTTGCACGGTGTAGTCTGGTAGAATCGTCCTCATGATGGAGGCAGAAAGCTCTCCTGAAAAATCAGTCACCATCTACCAGACTGTACGGTGCACCACTCCAGAAGAGAGACATTTTCTTTTCGAAATGTTTTACAGCGTACCCAATATCCAGCGATAAGTGTGTGTTTCTGTGGAAATGGAAACTACGGAACAGATTATTTCGAGCCGAGGAAATTCAAGATGGAATCTGTAATGAGCCATCTGCAATTCAGAAACTCTCGTGCAGGGGAACTCGTAGTGTCTGCATTTTATAGTCGGCTCGTCCTCCACCTGAACCTGATTTACAGCCCCTAATTCGGAATTACACCCTTGCACGGTCTCGTGATTTCTCTTGCAACGTAAATTTGCCTTTCAGATTCGTAACGCACTCTTAGGTAAGCAGTGGCGTATCGCCGGTAGTGTCTGTGGAAAATAATTTTTTAAATTTCTTTATATCATTACCTGGGTTGGCAATCACGTTAGCTGGGGCACCAAACACGAACAAATTTTGTGGTATTTAATACAAGAAATTCTAAGCAATCCTCTGAGTGCTGATTTAAGGAGAAAATAAAGCACTTTTTTATGCTCACTATTCCCATTATTAACACTAGTTAACGTGTGTGTTTCAATGGAGAACACATTCAGAATGCGTTCTTTGAGTATTTTGCAAACACCGCTGACCTTGATTTTCATTTAGAACATAAATATGCAAGAAAATAATAAATTGCACTACAGGTAATTGAAGTCAGAAATTATTTTAAATATATCTTCTGGATTGTGTGCTTTGTGGTCTCGTAGGGCGATCATCTCCTTGATGATGGATGCAGTAAGCACCTCTGAAACAGGTCAGTTCACGAGATTACGCAGCGCACCATCAGTAAAATACTGAAACCTTACTCAAATTATTTTCCTTTTATTCTGTTTAATATTCACCACTTCAAAAAAAAAATGGTTCCGGTATGTTCCACCTGCTTTAACAACAAACATTAATATGATTAAATATTGAATTACTTAATATTTCAACTGAAACTGTTACGGACGCTCTTGTATTTCGTTTTCCAAACTGACCAATCCGAAAGAAAGTGTCCTCCTTCACTGCTCAGTTCGTATCGGGTGCCATAATGAGACGACGATACTTAAATGTTCGTTTTATCCACCACTGCCTTTTAACCCCCTTGATATTCGTGGCGAAGCAATATCCACGAACGCTAGAGATAAAGCATGACAAATTTAACAGCACGAAGGCGATATTATGCCCTAATTTCGTAAGGTATTCCATGATGACATCACGATACAATCGATTCTTATCCCAGTGGAAAACTGAACATCCTCTTCGTGTGGTGTATTTATTACTGCTAAAGTTTAAATTCATGTAGAGCACAACTTGTTAACTACGTCGACCTTGTCACTGTTTTATAAAAGGCTACAGACTCGTCTGCCACTTGTAATCTTGGCGCCGAGATGAGGTACATTGGTGAGTAAACTCAGTGGTAAAACAACGTTCGGTATCATAACAACACATAAAGAAGGTAAGGTAACTTAACATAACTTCCGAAATTGTAAACAGCTGCCCTGCACTAACTACAGTACTTGTTGACAGCATTCTCATACAATAGACCAGTGGTATTCAACCTTTTTTGTTTGCGTACCCCCAGATAGAATTTCTCTTCAACTTTGTACCCCCAAAGTTGTTGGTGTATAATTTAAGTTATACATAGTATATAATCTACAAGTAAAATAAATTTAATAAATTACATTACTGATTATTCAGTGTTTGTCATAAAATAATATTTTTTTTAAATTTCACGTACCCCCTAAGATATTTTCGCGTATCCCCGGGGGTACGCGTACCCCAGGTTGAATACCACTGCAATAGACGGATGCAAGAACGGAAATTGTAAATACTAGCCGACCGCAGAACAAGGAAGTGCATGGGTACAAGAAGACTTCATCCAGCTGTTATGATGGTCTTAGAATTAAGAGGACGCGACAGTTTCCCTGAACCTGAATGCTTTCATTCCCTTTATACGCAATAGTATAGACCTTTTATGTTTCGTAAAATAATACATATCTCGAAATATAAATAGCGTATTAAATAGTAGCGGTAACATCGCGGTCTAAACGATGTTGTACGTCCAACCTAATGATCGCAGGTTTGTATCTCAAATGTATTTCTAATAAAGAATTAGTTTCTATAAAACGTTCTTTCAGTCACACAAATAAAGCAAACTGCAATGGGACACAGAACATTGCGGCCGAGTGATTAATACTGTTGCTTTCTTTTCGCGGTTCTCCTCAGCCCCTTCAGAAAATTTCAAGTACTTCCTTCCGTATCCTTTTCGATTTATTATTAATCAATCAGCCCATCGTTCGATGTTATGTAATCTGAAGAACCGATAGCGATGTTAAATACATTTTTCAGTAAATTCAATCAGACTAGAAGTGGCATGATGTCCTACACTGTGATGGTATTCATAAATAAGATATGCAAATCGAAGAAGTTGCAACAGGCTGGGCATGAAGCTGAGACATGAGAAAGCAACCGAAACATTTTAGATATAAAAAAAGTCACGCAAAAAATTAAAAAGTTCCTGTTCTGTAATATCCATAACAGGCTAAGTAGACCTAACGTTCTTAAGGGTGATAATGATCTTTTATGCAGGGGCTGAGATGCTTCAAGCATCACAAATACAACATAGTTCAAACCTGGCAATGTGGCTCAGACTATATATATACGGTCTGCATGGCTTCTTCATTGAAATCCTTTTCACTGCAGGTTGGGAGTTCATTGTCAGTGGCAACTGGAAACTCCCAGGTAACTAACTATACGATAATACCTTTTATATATCTGATTATTCATCTGTTATAAGAAGGAAAAGGATGCAACCATTTTTATAAAATTGCTTCGAACTGAATTAGTTTTATCCTAGCATCCTAATTTTAATTAAGGTTTCTGCATGTTGTTTTTCCTAATTACTTCTTCTTAATTAGTACAGCAAATATTTTTACCATGAATATAAAATGTTGTAAGATCTTTGCGTTATTAGCATAAATACAAATTCATATACTCGATGAAAAAGATATTTTCCTTGTTAATGAACTGCAAACAACTCAATGACTACACTATCATCCTCTTACGCTGGATATTAAAAATAAGATTAAACGTAACTGTAATGATTAAACAGTATAACTAAGAAATTCATTCCAAATTAGTATTCCTTCTGAGTTATTAAATAACCTATTAATCACCTGAGAAATTTTATTATTTGAATATTCACAGTGCTTACAGACTTGGTCTGGTATTGGACACGAGGCTGGGTGGGCCCCAGAGCCGGTCTGGATGCAGAGGCTAGAGGGAAAAAAATCCTCTGCCCTCGTCGGGGATCGAACCCCGGTCGCCCAGTCCGTAGCCTTACTCAACTGTAACATTCTAAAATAACCTACAAACTTCATTAGAACTTCCCCCCCCCCTTGTTTCTTGCAATTATCGCCAACCACCCTTCACTGTTGACTTATCACCTCATTATGAAATGTGATTAGAACCAGATTTCTAATCAGGAACTGAGTTCTTCTTCATTCTAGGAAGAACCAAAGACCATACCAATTACTTTCGGACACTACGCTAAAGAGAAAACTAGGTTAACAGCTATCAGGGTCAGCTATTAAAATATACGGAAGTGAATGGAAGCTGTGATTTAATTTACATGAGACGATCAACTCTGGTCAACAGGTCCCATTTCCTTCCCCATGGATATATCTATAACAAATATTTTATATGCCACCATTACTGTTTCAGGTTACACAAGCGTATGGTCTTTGGCCATTTACGGCATATCAGGGATGGTCATGGAACGCATATACGCAGCTTGCAAGCGATCAAGAGTGTCCCTTCTCCTTCGTGGGGTGTATTACCTCTTGTGGGTCTACACGTGGGAGTTCTCGACAGGATTCTTATTGAAGCAATTCAATGCCTGCCCATGGGACTACTCTGAATTTAATTATAACGTTCAAGGACTTATAACATTTGAATATGCACCCTTATGGTTCTTTGTCTCGATATTAATGGAAAGAATAGTCATTGCACATATATCAGACCTACGCTGGGTCACATCATCGTCTCACAACGGACTTGCCGCGAGACTCAAAGACTGAATTGCCATGTCGTCAAGTACAGTATCACACCACATGCATTATACCCGGAGATAAGAATTTTAATACTCGCGAAATCAATACGTACAGCTACTGACCAGTTATAGATTCATTAAGAGAAATGTATTGAACATGACCAATCTCCAGCTAAGCCGGTTTTCAAGCGTATTATACGTATTAGAAATTGTTATAAGGGTGTTTTGAAACTGCGTCCACTGTTTCAGTTACGTCTGAATATTCTAATACATGGCAATTGGATTAAATTGAAAACATTCCAGACCATAAATACCAAAATGGTACAAGCATAATTATAATAATAATAATAATAATAATTTTATGAAGGTCTGAACGATCGTATAGTCAAAAATTAATTTTGTTAATATTACAATGCAAAGACGTCTAAGTTAATGCCAGAATTCAGTATTCAAGGCAATTCAGGGTCTTAGCACAGATAATATTGTTTAGTTACTGGTTAAATATGGTGCACTTCTTCAGAAAAGTAATTTAAATTTAAATATAAACTCTATCATTTCATATTTTTGTAATGGATCTCGTTGTTACTTCCAAAGCATTTGCCACGATGTATTTTCCTCTAAAAGCTTTATTTATAAAAAATACAAGTTTAATATAAAAGCCGTGTTATTTGTGAAAATAAAATCCAGTTATGCACAAACATAATTAATGCTCACTTCGTTGATGGAAGAAATGCAGTCCGAGAAAAAGATGGAAGGATCCGGTTCATATTACGTCGACAACCTCCTGTAAAGGAGACGACGTAATAAAGAAGAATTGAATATCATCAGGAGTAACAGACTGTTAAGTTTAATATTAAATGATTTAAGTACAATTTAAGATTAATCTGACTCAGTCAGCAAAGAAACTTCCTACATTTGTTCCAGATGCCACTTACGCTAGTTAAAGTCCTCTTCAGAATTTGATTTTGACTTTTGCTTTACCACCTGAGATACAAAGAGTGTCTCCAGAGGCAAGGACAATTGATAAATATTTTATGAACGTGTAGATTGAACTGTTCAAGGATATCACTACTTCTAATTTTCACAGTAACTAAATTTTGAACAGCTGATGTGGAGTAAAAGTTTGAAATTTTGGAGACTCGATCATCGCGGACGAAGACTGTCTCCGGAAGATAAGACTTTAATTCTGTAAAATTGTAGTGATCACCCAGGAAGTCTTTAAAGCTAGAATTTTTTATCACACGACAACACTGCCAAGGTGTTTCCCCGTTGAAAAGTCAATGAATAATGGTAATATGGTGACCAAAGATGAAAATTCAGCCATGTTGGCATAAGATTCTAAATGCCATTCGACTAACACTACAGGACGTAAACGGTCTGCGATTATATCAGTACGTTAACTCTATTGACCATCCGGTGTTTTATCAACATAATTGTAGACTTGGCGATGATGTATTCTGGACCAAGTAAATTACAAGCTGTAGTTGTAGATGAAAGCATAACGTGTTTTGATACCCTGTACTATAGAATGTTATTAGAATAATTGTGTTAAAACTCGGCACAAGCCGTTAGCTGCCAAACACATAAAATAGAATTGTGATCGTATAATTGAAGATAAATGTCCAAAAATTATTCCTTAGAACAGTTTTAGAAGAATGTATGTTACGGTATTTAAATACTTAAGGATTCTTTTTTATATTTCACTTTTTCTTAGAGTACGTACGTAAAAGTAAACTTTATCTAAGAAATGTTGTGTTATAGATGCGTGTAATCACTGAGGTTACTGAAAATAAAGTTATGAATAAAAATACACGTCGTAATATTAATTTTAAGAAAGAAATTGACATCTTTTTAACAATTTTAAAAGACGTTGAAAACTCGTGCCTTGGTGAGATATCAGGTTCTCAAGGTGGTAATCATAAATGTGCCAATGGAGGCTACCCATTGATTTAATAGGTGCACAGGAGATCAATTGCTAGCAGGTTGCACTCACCTGCTATATATTACACAAAAAGGTTCATAGACAAACATCGCTGTTATCTCAAATCTGTTATTCCTGATCAAATATTTGGATGGTAACTTCTCAGATACCACTATCTCATACTTCTGACAGGTCAATGAAATATCCAGTGCTTCCAGAAGATTTCCAACCGGCTAGTTTTGAAATAGTTCTCAAATACTACCGGGAAAAAAAATTATCTGTAACATTTTTTTGAAAATGCTGATAGAGGCTGGAGACTCAAAATATTGCTGATTTCTCATTTGGCAAGATATCAGATACAATTGGTGAGGGGGGGTTTCTTCAGTCCCTCCAAGAAAATTCCAGAGTGGCTTGTTATCGTAATTGCTAATTCCTAATTCTTTTCCCCATTACCTCTCACAATCATCCACTTTCTTGCCACACAAAAACCAACAGCATAAGAGAGATGATAAAAAACTTAAGAAAGCGAAGTAGAACAATTATTTTTAATATTATTAGTATCATCACGACACGATTTCGATGACTACGCTTAACATAAAAAATGTTCATGTTGAAAAACTGATGTGGGGGGGGGGGGGGGGACGGGCGCCGTGACTATATTCGCCGAGGGCATTTCTCCCAAGGTCGTCCAGCAGAGACACAAAAGTGGAACAATAAACGCATATTGAAACAGATGTTAAGGCAGGCTTATATGAATTGGCAAAATAGGGCCTATGATTTGTGTAGAATGCAATAATTTGTAAATATGAACTCTCAAATTTTCCATGCCTGGGACTCGCCTAACTGAAAATTGACGATTTGCACCAAACCTGAAATTTCAATAGGCAAGACGCATCAATGATAAAGGAAATAGGTATCGCTTTCAAGATGAGTAACCCTTTTGCGTTACTTGAAGGTTGAGACACACAAATGTCACGCGGACTCTCGTGGCCTTCGTGCGCTCTTTACGTCACTAGGGTATTCCCGCACTTCTGTCGTTCAGCACTCGTGCACTGTGTCAGTTACAGTACGCTGCTGGTGAGAGAACATTTCTCGTAACAAAACGCTGGAAATAAGAGTCAGCGATCGTGAAAGGAAGTAAATTCTGTGACGCAAGCAAGTGAGTACTCCTAACTTTATATTTTGTTCCTGATTTTTTTCTGAAAAAGTTTTATAAGGTAGTAGGTACTAGGTCTGGAAAAATATGTTGTTGAATGTTTAGTTTTCCACAACGCTTCCGGGCTCTGCGTGTTTGATTGGTAGTGGAAATGATCTGAGTTCTGTGTGGTCAGGTTGGTTTTGACGAAGATTCTTCAAATTCTATTGTCATCTCTGCGTTTTGAGATTGGCCGGAGGGGGAATTTGTAATGCTTGAGCACCCTCTGAAATTGTTAAAGGACGGCCCCCATGTTACTAACTGTATTGTTTCCAAGTTTCTCTTGATGAAAACTTATAAAATTTGGTTTGAAATTTTTAAAGGTACATAATTTCAAGATGATGTTATTAAAGTCTAACTCCCTGGTAGCAGAACCCGCAGGTTCAACACCGACAACACCAAAGCCTGCCACTGGCCACGACCCTGAGCCAAACTCCATCCATTTGCCATTCTCACAGCCCACCTTCCTAAGATCCATTAATTGTTATCCTCCCATCTCCTTCTTTGTCTGCCCAGTAGTTGTTTTCCAGTATTCCCTACCAAAATCCTGTATGCACCCCCCGTCTCACCCAATGCATGCATCTGTGCCTCCTGCATTTCATTATCCTCACTATACCAGGTGACCTGTACAATTCACGAAACTCCCTGTTACGCAATATTCTAAATTCCCCACTTATTTCACCCCCTTAGACCAAAATATCTTCCTGAGCACCTTGTTTTCAAGCACTTGTAATCTACATTCTTCCTTGAAGGTAAGAGACAATGTTTCACAGCCATACAAGACAACAGGCAAAATTATTATTTTGGGACTTTAATTGCTGTTTGATGTGCTGACAGCCATATATAATCTGTGAAAACAAGTTGATTATGAGTCCATTCCTGTTCAACAAATTAGAAATATTTTTCTATTGAAAAAAAGTGGTTTCAATTGGCCAGTGGAAAAATAATTGCTAGACTGTACATAATATTCATAAAATTGTTATCAGGGCAACATGGGAGGCCTTTTCAGTAGTCTGCAGCAGCAGCAGACAGAAACTCATTCAGCTACATCTGGCCAGTCAACTTCGCACAGACCATATTCATCCCAGAGCAACGCTCAGTCTTCTTATGAAGATCAAAAAAATGCTGCGTACCGACAATATTTTGAAGTACGAAGACAACAGTTACTGGAGGAAGAGAAGAAACGGCAAGCCATTCAGAGGGAAAAAGAGCGATGTGTTGTACCTATTAGCAGCACGCCTCTACACAGAGCCATTCTTCAGCAGCCCTTAGCAGCAAACTGGAGTCCACTGCCCAGTAATTCTGCATTCATCAAGATTGATGTTACACAGTTTACGCAAGAATACAACACAGTCAAACATCTTTTCAAGAATACAAATAAAAAGAGATTTAACGTCGTTCAAATTGAACGAATACAAAATCCATACTTGTTAGGCTGTTATCTATTAAAGAAAAGTGAGATGGAGTGCATACTTGGAGGTTATGTTGAAGAAAGAAGACTTTTCCATGGAACAAGACAAAGTAATGTACACGATATTTGCGAGAATAACTTTGATTGGAGACTTCATGGTGATAGCACGGGAAACAGATATGGAAAAGGGGTATCCTTCTCACCCATTTCACACTATGCCAGCTATTATTCTGACAAGAATGCCGCAGTGAAGGTGATGTTTCTCGTCAGAGTTCTGATATCAAATACTACCGTAGGTCATGGGGACATGACCATCCCACCTCTTATAAAGCCTAGTTACGATCAGAGCACACTGAGATACGACACTGCCCAAAAAGAAAATGGGCATGTGATTGTGAAATTTTCTGATAATGAGTATTATCCAGAATATTTAATACACTATACAGTTTCAGGAGTTCAACAAAACAGAAAATATTATGATACAAACTTTGATTATTATTAAACACTTTTCTTCATTGGAATATCCTTTGGCCATAATACTTTATGCATTACTGAAATGGCTAGTAAAATTAAAAAGGATTATAAAACTTATGCACGTTCTTTTTCTTTTGATCTAATACAGAAAATGACATTAACACACCCAAGTTAATGGAATACGGTTGCTGGTTGCAGTGGTAACAGGAAAGAACATTCTGTGCAAATAATTTGACAACCTTTTTGTTCTCATTGGATTTAAAACAACACTCTTTGCTATTGTAAATATATAGCAAGTTAAGTTCAAGATATATTCATGAATGTCTTTGTGTAATGTGGCCATTACTGATTGTGTAAATCATGAATTATTACTATCAAAACTAATTTTTTATGGAATTTGAAATATAGCTGGTCAGTGGTTTAAATCATACCTTCATGACAGAAAGCAACAGGTATAAATAAAATCAGCAGATTCAAATGATAGGACCTACTAAACTGGAATTAAGTTATTCAACCAAAGTTACAAATTTGCATAAAATATATACTTGTCATTATTATAGGCATGTCATTTTTGTCAGACAAACCTGTATCTGTACAGTACTTGAACATCCATACTGTTGACCATCCTGGTGATTATATTCAAACGTAAGGGTGGCAGCATGTAGTGGAGTTCTGTATCAGGCTTGACTTCTTATTTTCATTATTATTATGAGAAAAACGGAATTTGTTGACACATACATTATGTAGATGTGTTATTCAGTTTTACTGCCTTTAAAATAATTTGAGATGTCCTTAATGAGAAATACACAGGCTACAACTGAGATATCTCATAATTACTGCACTAATGTTAATGTCAGCTGGCCACTGTTGATTGGACAAAATCACAAATTTAGATTGTTTAACTGTGATAAACTATTAAAGTATTTTGTCCAATCCTACATGAATTTTTACTGAAACTGTGGCTGTATTGGCCTGCTGATTCAGTGTGGAATAATTAAAGTCAGAGACCCAAGTAAAATTTAAATACAAAAATAATCTGATATTATTTTAGTACTACTAACCTGCAACTTATTATAACAGCCTTCATTAATTCTGTGTCACACTAATTAATTATTACACTTCACTACATTACTTAAAGCACACTAATTAATTATTACACTTAACAACATTACTTAAAACACCTTGTACTTTATCAACCACATGGATCACAAAGACTTATCATATGCTGTCAGAAATGTAGTCACATGTGAGGGTAAATTCTAAGAAGGTTGGAAGATACTGTGGTAAATGTCATAATTGTAATGTTGGCGCCAGCTGTTTGTGGCTGTCTTCCATAAGTTGTATTAATGATTCCTTGATAAATGTTTTTTTTTTAAGATTTCAATTTAATAAAATTATACAATATGCAATCATGTGATTTTATGACATTTCTCACTGTTTCTAATCGATACATAAAGCTCCCTTATGTTATAAACTAAACTGAAGATATGAAATTTTTTCTGGATATTTTGCAGTGAAATTACAGGTTCATCTTCAAACTAGTTTATAATAAACAGAAACACGATTTATTTAGAGTTGAAATAAAGTAAACTTAGGCTACTGGTTAAATTATTTATTTTTCAAGATAGCAGTAAACTATTTGAGTGATAATTGTTTACTTAAAATTTAATGAATACTATTGATGTATAAATGAACTAGTGTAGTGAAAATTCATCTAATGCCTTTTTTAACAAGACAATATTTATTGTTTAATGAACTTACCTGAAACACCCCTAGTTAAAAGAAAGCACAGTTATATGGGGTTCATGTACTTTTGCGGCTTCAAAAAGCAAACAGTTTGGTTGCAGAAGTTCGGCATGCTGTATGGTCTAGAGCTTTCATGGCAACAAAGTAGGTATAATAAATTCTTTTCTGGCTACCAAATGTATCAGGTGGTTGAAAAGCAAAAACAAACAAAATTTTTTTTGAGAACCATCGTCGTCCTCAGGATACTGAAGTGGTAGGTAGGTATACATATCGCAGAATTGATTTCCAGCCACAGCAGTACCCTTTGGATGAGAATGGTTTTCAAAATGCAGTTCTTTAACCTCCTGACACAGCTGATAGCCCGAGAAGAATTTATTATAACTGGCATGAAGGAAAGTGGATTCACACATGCAGGAAATGGTAATTATAAAACCAATGTTGCAATATACTTAGGGTTACACTTCAGAATGAAAGAAATGAAATACATAAAAAAAATAATGTTAAGGGTAGTTTAATTTATTAGTTAGATCCTGTTGCTGATGCTTTTAATGATTATGGAAGAACAGTGTCACAATATTCAAGTGGCATGGCAAATCCATATCCTGGTTGGAAGTTCTCTCTGTACTTAATCACCATGGTATTAATATGTATGGGGGGATTGGCAGTAAAGCTCCATGCATTTATCTCAGCATTACATGGAAGTAACTAGTCAGCTCTTCTTATTCTAGCTGATTTATTCCCTCCAGTAACAACTAAATAGGAGCATGGACGGATCAGTGCTGGTCTACATATGGTGGCAAGGTGGAAAAATCACAGCATTACTCAAACCGAATCAGTTGCCCAACCAAGAGGCAGTCACTCACTTTACTCAATGGGGTATCTCAGCATATAATTTTAACTTCTACTTGCAATAAACACAGATTTTCCTCTTTGTAATGCTTTTTTCATACTGCACTGCTGTAAACATACTGAAAAACTTGAATTTTAAGGCTGCACTGTTATGACTATCAACAAGTACACATATTTACATCAGTTGTTACATATATCTTAACAGAGTGGCATGCTATACACCATAATTACTCAAATAAATGATACAGTCTAATATTGGAAGGAACTGGCTGTACAGATGAAGTCACGCAACCAATCACTTTATTATATAAATGTTAATGCATAGCAAATATATAGGATCATGATCTTGCAAACCAACACATTACATTTTATTCTCAATAATAATAAATGTTAAAAAATGAGACAGCAGTACCAACATAATTTACCATAATTTATATGAAATGGCATAAATATATCACTTGTTTGAAATAAAGTACTGCAAAATAGACCTTTGTTTTGGTTTAGCATGTAACATGGTTTCTTTAGACAGAGAAACTGGAGATGTTTTGTCCCTCCCTATTCTCCACGCACCCATCAGTTCTTTCTTTAAGTCATGTGGCAATGCATGGAAGACATCTACATCTATATTATGTGGACACTGGAACTCGTCATTTGCCACATCAAGCACTCCATCGGAACTCCTACAGGCATTCATCCGTGAATCAAGAGAAATTGTTCCTGTGATTCCACTAGTCGACTCTTCCGCAAGTATTTTTTGTGTGACCAATTCTTGTTCATTAAGAGATTTTAAGCCACTGTCCTCCCACACTGCATTGTCAACATAATCACCTGAAGAACCTTCAGATATTAGTTTGTTGGGCAAAGAATCATCTTCACTAGAAAATCTTTTTTTACCCGTTCGACTTTTCTTAGGAGACGGTTCTGGTTCAGATTCTGAATCTGATTTTTCCACACAAATATGTGGAGGTGAATGTATGCATGAATATTCCATTTTCTCTGCTTCTGATAGCACACTTTTGAAACTCAATACTGACTGTACAGATATATCATTGGTCAGAAAAGATGCAATTGAACTCTTGCCAGTCTTGCGTTCTTGGAATTTAGTAAATGCTAAACCCAGAAGTGTAAGATGAAATGGTTTAGATATATCAACCATTTTATGAAACAGCTTCATAATCACAGCTATAAGAGTTTCCTTAGATTTTGGTGAAATAGGTTCATTTCTGTCGGAAGCACTATTCCTAAAAAAAGATGCAGTTACATTACACTGCCTGCTCATTCTGTGACTATATTTCAGTATACTGTCATACTTGCGTACAGTTACTCTGACTGAGCCAGGAATTCTACCATCGTGAGAAAATAATTTCAATAGTCTTTGTAAGAGAGTTGCTAATTTATCTCTCACATCACTTTCTAAGCATACCTTCATAAAACCATCCTCCAACCCAATAGACTGAGGTTTACCTGTTTGTTTTACAGGTGAATCATCGATACCAAAACAAAGTTTCTTGATTTTGATGGCCATGTCATTGCCAAGAGCTTCCTGCAGAGATGTAAGATCACAATTGTGAAGATCTGTGACACTTGAAATACCAAGAAACTGCAAAGTTTCATACATGCGGTGGCCAATGCCAGGAATACAACCAACATTTTGAAGACTTGACACCAAGGCCAAAGAGTTGCAGGGAAAGACAGTAGTCTGTTGGTTTGGTTTATGGGTTGCACACACCAGTTTTGCAAGTAGCTTATTATGAGCAACCCCAGCACAACTGGTTATGCCTAATATATTACAAATTTCACTTCTCACTTCACCAGCAATACAGGAGCCTATACATAACCTTTTCTTACAACCACATTCACATTTCTCATTCAAATCACCATATACGCAACCATCTACAATTCTTTGGTCAGTACTATCCTCTAGTCTTTCGGCAACCAAATCTGTAACGTCCACAAAATTTTCATCCAGTCCAAGTTTTTCGACTAGAGGGCTGAACCTGTGTAAGAGGCTTGTAATTTTGGCAGACATTTGTCTATAATCATATAAATCTTCCCCTCGCACCAACACCAATTGTGGGCACAATCGCAAACCTTCACTAATAAGCATGCATTTCTGAATCCCGTATTCTCGTGCTACATAATTACTTGTAACAATAATATTTTTCTGTTGAATCCCTAACGGGCAATGTCTTAAAGCTGGATTCTTGATCATCTCAACTTGAGCGTAGAAGCAATCAATGTCTATATGAATTATCGTCCTCTCATGATTGTGGATGGAACATAAATCCATAGAATGGGCTAGGTCATCCATTTATCACAGTGCTGTAGGTCAAAATTACGGGATTAGTGATAACATTAACCTTTAAACCTATGTTACTACGACACGTATTTTATTCAGTCTCAAAATACTTACCCTACTTGTGCACTGCATCAAATATAACTGCAAAAACGAACTCACCAAACTCTATAATATCCAAACTGTTCGAAAAGATTTATATTTCAAATTGAAGATCGAGTTCCGGAATTACAACGTGTTTGTAGTTTAGCCTGTAACACTTCTGTATAAATATCCAACATAACCAACGAAGGCGACAACGTCATTTTTATTTAGCATCAACATCAAATATTGTTAACACACATTATTGATGAGAATTTTCACATTTATAGCAAAGGGACTGTATTTTCACAATATAAAATAATTTATAACGTACAGTTAATTTTCATGGATGGGTAGTTTCAATGTGTAGTTATTGGCAACACTTTATCGCTTGGTCATTGTTTCTAATATGGCGTAAGGTGACAAAATTGTAATATATAAGTATATTCAATTTAAAGGTACTATACTTATACTTAGTGTATTTCTGTTTCTCCGATACAATTATAGTTGGAAATGCAGTGTTATCTTTCAACGTTTTTAAACAAGTTTCTCGCTGTGAGAACTTTGTCAGGTGTACCAAATAATGTTTTGGAATAAAAATTCAGATTAAGAATTTAATGAAGATGATATCACAAATTTAACAATAAAATTCAGTTTCATATTGAATAGAAATTGTTGAGAATTCTAGTGTGCATGTAGTCCACAAGTGCACCGTAATCTCTATGGTAAAAATTGATTAGGGCCTAAATCATGTTGATATTTTGATGTGCATACATTGAAATCAGTTACAGAGAACATTGTTTTATAAGAATTATTTTAGGAGCAGAAGTTAATAAAGCGAACAATTTACTTTTATACCATGTATGGGATTGTTATGCTTTTTGTGTGCTTGTTTTAGGTGTACTGTGTTCAAGGATCAAGATACCAGAATAACAGTTCAAGTAAGCTGTTCCTTCAGCATGGCAGCAAATGTTAGATCCTTTGAAGCTATAAAGAAAGAGAGGTTTAAGGATGAAAACTGTCCAACACTAACGTCTAAAGAACAGATGAAGGTGGAGGAATCTGTAGAGCAACTTTTTGATTTGTTTTCCAAAATGGTAGAAATTGATATAGATGCACCCAATCTGTTAAGAATTAATCATGCTGCTTTTCTTAAGAAGTCTCTTACTTATTTGCCCAATGCTTACCAGTGTCTAGATGCTAGTCGTCCATGGCTATGTTACTGGATATTACATTCCCTGGAACTGCTAGATGAAACTTTGGTACCAGAAGATATCTCTAAGATAGCTCAATTCCTTGGAAAGTGTCAAAGCCCAAATGGTGGATTTGCTGGAGGTCCAGGGCAGTTCGCACATTTAGCACCTACCTATGCAGCAGTGAACGCACTTTGCACATTGGGAACAGAGGAAGCATATAACATAATCGACAGGGAAAAGCTGCAAAAATTTCTCTGGTCTGTCCGTTCTCCTGACGGTGCATTCCAAATGCATTCTGGGGGAGAAGTAGATATTAGAGGGGTATACTGTGCATTAGCTGTTGCCAGGCTTACTAACATATATACAGATGCCCTCTTTGATAACTCAGCCAATTGGATTGCCAGCTGTCAGACTTACGAGGGGGGTTTCTCTGGGTCACCGGGTATGGAGGCTCATGGTGGTTATGCGTTCTGTGGTTTGGCTGCGCTTTCGCTATTAGGGAAGGAGCAACTCTGTGACATCAAGTCTTTCCTGCGGTGGATTGTGAACCGCCAAATGCGATTCGAAGGCGGCTTTCAGGGCCGTACAAACAAGCTTGTAGATGGCTGCTACTCTTTCTGGCAGGGTGGAGCATTTCCTTTGCTCCATAGAATATTAGTGCAAGAAGATGAAAATGCAGTAAGCATGGAACAGTGGTTATTCCATCAGGAAGCTCTACAAGAATACATCTTGATTTGCTGTCAAAATTCATCAGGGGGCCTCGTTGATAAGCCTACAAAGCCACGGGACATCTACCACACGTGTTATACGCTTAGTGGCCTATCAGTAGCTCAGCATTTTGTACGTGGAAAACCAAATGTTGTAGGCAGTTCAAACAATGAGCTTGCACCAGTACATCCTATATATAATGTTGGGTTAGAGGCAGCGCTAAATGCTTTGCAATATTTCCAGCAACTTCATGTACCTCAGACAAAACCATCATGAAAATAGTTTTCTTACTGCATCATCGTAGACATGTAACATGTCGCATGTGATTTCTGCCCTCTCTAGCTGCAAAATCAAGTATCAAGCATTGTTATGCTAAAAGAATGAAGTCAATGGGATGCTGGAAGCTCATTTTTAAAAAATGGAAATGTAACGAATATTTCACCCATGTTGGTATTTGTATTTACATATATATGTAATAGGATAAGTTGAGGGTTTTATTACAGTGGCTCAACTTGGAACTGTATAATAAGCAATGCATTACTGTTTTAGGCTACAAATTATACTTCTTGTCTTTTTGATCTTGTTCAGTGGTAACCCAGTTTCAAGTACCTATAACTGTGATGATAAAGATGGTATTTTTTGGGTACTTGTGGGTTATCAGGACACATCAGTATAAAAATAGGTTAGGTTAGGTTAGGTTAATCTGTGTGGATAATAACTTTCAAGTATATGTAATTTATCCACACATTAACCTAACCTATTTTTAAAGTGATGTGTCCCGATAACCCACAAGTACCTATTTTTGTTTGAAGCTTGTAGTGTATAAGAAATGTACTCACTAAGGCAGTGTTTCCAACTTTTCAAATCTTGACCTGAGTTGTACAGTCTGTGGCCTTGGAGAAAATACGGAATTTGAAGTTTAAGTAGGTGACAAGTTGATTAACTTAAAAAAATAAACTTTATTTTTAGCAATAGTGGTTTATGGTGACATACCTCTTACAGAATTGTAATTTGCTGGACTCACTGAGGGAACGGTGAAAATTTTTCTGTACTACTTACAAGTTTCATGGATACAAGCAACTATTAGGACAAAAATATTAAATATAAATTTGGTAGGATTGGGCAGAGAGCGGTTTTGGCCCATTTTACAGTGATAGTGACGTGAACAAGAAATGGATCTTACAGAAATAAGGCGGGAATAAGTATATATACACATAATTAATGTTCATTAGCTCATGTACTAAATTAAAATTCTTTTGCACAGTTGTAACTTTACATTTCTTAATATTAGGCCTACATTAATAACACAAAATCTGTCGCTACAAGATTTTTGCAGTTGATTTGATTTTTACAGCGATAACTGACTTTCATTATCTAACCTAGACAATAAATAGAAACTATATTGATAAGCATTTCTGCAAAAAAAAGAAAGCCACCGTGTCATAAAGGTGCAGGAGGCAATTTTGAATCTTTTCACAATCATGAACAGTGTTTTGCTTCAGCTGCCTTTACTGCTGGGTAAATATTTTAAGAGTAGGACGATGTGGCCCCTGACAATGAAATTTCACTGGGGCGTGGGGGTGTAATTTTCCTGAAAAGGCAATGATTCTAAACAAAGCTGTATTATTTTGCATTTGTTTTCTAAATGAATTGTTTGTATGTAGTTTGTGTGATCATGCATGGGATTTCAGTAAGTAGAAATTTTCTAACAATTATTTGATCTTCACCTAGAACTCTACAGTATTTCTCTGCCCTTGCTATAACAATTAGAGATAATGTCAAAATGGCTGCTGATTATAGATAACTGCTGTTACACCTGTCTCCATTATGCTCTTATTAGCGAGCATCATATAGATAAAACATTGCGAAAAGACATGGAAGTGTCCGTTCTTTTGAGAAACTTGCTGTTAATATCTGAAGTATGAACTCTGATGTAAGATTTGAGGTTTTCACAGCGGTGAGTATGAAGATTTCTGTCTTCTGAGTTGTTGCGCTGTGTAGTATGGTCGATGTTTACCAACTTTTCAGAGATACTGCCTCCGTCATCAGGGCAATGAAACGGTGGACATCGACCATACTACACAGCGCAACAACCCAGAAGACAGAAATCTTCATGAACTCTGATGTTTTCAACGCTCAAGAGAGATGTGTGTGTTTACGAGGATATTTCTTTACGATAATATTTTCATTTCAAGGATTCCTCCGTGGATTTAATTGTACAGTAAGATGAATTTTGTCCAGGTCAGTGACAAATGAAAAAAGTCTCGATTGACAGCTAAGACTGATGTGTTTTAAAACCGTCAAGTTCATTGTGGTTGAGTTTCCAGTAAAATTTCTGACTGGTGTCTTGTAAGACACGCAGCTCTTCTTAATGGAAGAATGTATGTAATAACATGTTTGATTTGTTTACTTCGACAAACTATGTTCAAAAAACATTTTTTTACTCTGGTATACATATAACAGTTCATACCTAGACATCAGTAATGTCAAGACAATTTAAAAATACAGTATATTCAGAATTAACTGCAGAAGTGACACATGCTCCATATAGCCAGAAAATAGACTCAAATACATAGAAAAATAAAAATGGGAAATGTGTAAAATATTTATAAATCTAATGATATTTATTATTAATTTTATGTGTTTGACATCTGTCATAAATACTCTTCGAAGGCCTTACATTACAATACTTGAAACTGTGGTAACTAGTGATGTAATAGATTAATTTATGGTCATACTCCACACATTTAATGCATCAGGCAAAGTTTAGTAGCATCCATGACTAGAGCCCGAACCGAAGATTGAATATTGTTATTCTGAGTTTATATTCAACAAAACCAAGCAATTTCTATAAATTTACTTTGTACAGCTATTAGAGCGGAATGAGTAGCAAGAAGATGTCCGCAGGAAATATCCCCCAGAATTGCATCGTCAGCTGCAAACTTAACATTGACTAATCTGGATCCGAGATACCCATATTTTTTGCCCAAACATTCTAGCTCTTAAATTTGACGTACAACGGTTGTCATGATTTCTGTCCGCTTTTTGTTGCTCAAAGTAAATCAAAAGCTGTGATGAAAATCAAATTCTACGCTGAATTTATATCTCAAAATGAAAAATGTATATTTTAATTAAATTAAATTAACTCTTGGTACTATTTCCAAAAAAATTCAAATATATGATAACTTCATATATTCGTAAAGTGGGTAATTATTTCTCAGTAATATTGTACTGAGAAAAAATGGGCCATGAATATTTATAATGTTTCAGTATAAAATTTAAAAGGAGTAATATGTATCAAAATCTTACTTAGGCAGTTTGCAGTCGTTTCCTGTCTTAATCGTGTAAAATACCCAATTAAAGGGACAGAGTTGTTCTACGCAGTCATTCCTCCTAATTTTTTTTTTTAAAATATGGATGCAAATGGTGTAGCACATACTTTCATGTAATAATTGATTATACATTTTATATATAATTATTTTATTTACTTTCTTTGTACATTTCAGTTACCGTGGATAAAATTCTATACATTTCGTAAAACGCTGCTCACGGAATGATTTTCAGGTCATTGTGCTTTAAGTAACTAGTTTTGGGGATTAATTTTTATATGTGGTAACCCAAGCAGCACATTTTTATGCCTTTAATTCTAAGTCAGGAGCTTCGTCTCTGTTACATCACATCTCCGGAATCTGTGAATAACATCTAGTGCAGTGTCGCTTGAAATACTTTTGTGATACACCCTATTCATTATTTATTTTCTAAATCCAATTTAAACCTTTTGATTAAATTAATTAATTTCCTTGATGATGACCTCTTGAGGTTGAAACACGTATGGCATTAGTGTCTTTTTTATATGTTTATAACACTCCTATATTTTCACGACAGATGAAGTGCTACTATGTGACAACATCTTATGTTATGGAAGGGAATTTTTAAGATGAAATTTTGAAAATAATTATAATCGAAAGTAATAAGATTTTTAAATTATGTGAATGAGAAATTTGTCAGGCAAGACCGAACAGAATTATCTCGGTGTCCATTACAAATATAATCTTATAGATATGAACGTCCTGTGCTGATGTGTTATTGGATCTGTCCAAAGTTCTCAGATTCTCCTCTCTTTTAGAGGTTTACCTCCATCTATGTCGTAATTATAACATGACAGCGGAGAATTTCCTGTGAATGTTTTACTGAGGAATTCTTTTGTTGTGGTAACTATTTACAGGATGGCCATATCAAAAGGAGCAATGGAAAATGTAATAGATGCACATTATTTTGTGTTACCCTCTCAAGGGAATGTGTATTCGCTCACCAAACTCTGTATGTCAAATGGTGCAAACAAGATTCTTGCCGCATCTCTTCGCCGTAAAGTTTTCTCATTTGAATATTCCGGGGACTCTGACGGATTCTTGAAACCGACCGTGAAAGAAGTGTTATTCACTTACATTCCAAGTAAGTAAATCCTTACTGATGGTTATTCACTTATTTAAATTCCAGAGCCATTAATGGCTTTGCAGACATTTGATTCTCCGGAAAGATTTTTATGGGAAAATTTTTTGGAAATCATTTCTTGTTGGTTAAGAAGTCATTCGCATATTATGTAATACAAAGACAATTAATTTGAATATGCAGTCCTTATTTTGGTGTTTTATATTAATTAGTAACAAAAATTAATTAATATCTAGCAGGCAACAAAACAACCAGATGTGCTACATTAAACGCTGTAAGACTTTTACTTGTTCAGCTGTGTATGTGTTAAAAAAATATAGTACATTGATAAACTTTCTAAGTTGGGTGATTCTTTTGAATAAAGATAAAATTTCCTGAAATGCTTTCTAATATTTTTCATAAAAAATTTCCCACCCACATCACTGAACTACCACTTTGTAGTGCGTCTCTTTAATGAGATTTATTCTTTTTCAGATGGAACAGAAATTATTTCAATTGATGCATTTAATAGGTCTCAATCAAGTGATGACTTTGTGATAGGAATCACAATTATAAAGGTGTGTTCATGGAATTAATATTGCTTATTATTAGGGAACGTATTTACTGCAATCAGGGTCCAAGAGAGTGAAGATTTTTCTTTGGAATATAAAGTGTTGCAAAATTGTAAAGCGGCCCATCCACGTAAGAGTCTGGCTCGGCGAGCTTGACTCGTGAGCCGGGCTCTGATATATTTCACCGCGCATGCGTAGCAGACTCGGCTCGTGACACCCCACACACAAACTAGTTTAGCTCGATGGAACCCGAGCCGAGCCAGACTCGTACGTGGATGGGCCGCTTAAGACTAATGTAAAGATATTTTTAGAAGTGGACAAAAGACCAGGGAGTAATGTCTAACATTATAAACTATAACCAACATAACTAATAAAAGTCAATGTGAAACGCGAAGAATTATTGTTGACTAGTCGAGCGATTGTTAGATTCTGAAAGGCTCTACTTTATGGAATGAGTTGTTATCATGGAAACACTACCACTGCCAACAAATCACGTGGTTCCAGAAGCATCACCATCTTTAAGTAATAACTTGATTCCGTATTCTATTAAATAAACTACGTGGCTGAGGTGAATTCAGATTGAAAGTACTACAACTCATCTCTATAACTGCTACTTCTTTTAACTTCAGCCAAGCGAACACAATACAGAGACATACCTGAACATTTACTCTGAGTGGGAACCCAGTTCCGAGATCAATTTAGACAGCGTCGCTCAGAGCTGTTTGATGATCGAGTTGGATTTTATTCCATACCAGCTGTACCATACTGAAATATATACCGATGCAGAGGGCGAGTCAAATAAGGAGGTACGTGACAACTTTAAATAAATAAAATACGTTGATACGAAAGAAGTTTTGACAACCGCGTAGTTACAAGGGGCAATGAAAAATGTTTTTGCAGCCACACGATTAAGAAGAGATGATGCCAGATTTTGCTTTGTCCGTATCCATCTTCATGGTTGTTCCCCGGTCAGTTTAATGTGGCAACATTCCAGTAAGCCTAGAACTAATGATAAATTACGCAATGGATCTTATTCAGTTCACATTCCCGTTTTAAAAATAGTCCTGGCAGTCTGTTGGTTGTCATGAGGTTTTCCAACCAAAATTATGAATGTATTTCTTGTGTTCCCTATACAAACTTAGCAATAAATATAAATTGTTAGGTTGTGTGGCTGTTGTCTGGGAGTGATCAGAAAATTCACATGTTCCGGGAAGATCGAGCAAACCACTGTTACAGCGAGGTCGACGTCGCCGATCATTTCCCTGAGCTCGTTGAACCCCCAAGCATCATCTTATGGATGGATATCTATCACTGCAAAACTGAAACACGGTATGAAGTGAATTTTTGTTTTACTGTGAAGAAAACTCAAATTCTACATATAATTTACGTCTCAAAATGGAAAGTGCTCATTTTATTTAAATTAATGGACTTGCTTTTAATTTTATCTCCAGTCACGTGTCAGCATTTGGCTGTGAATGTGGATACGTTAAGCTAGCGGTTGTAGATGCGCGCAAGAAAGTAGTACTTTCATGCTGGTCGGTACGTTTTGGAGGTCCAGTATCTACAGTTCGTCTGTTCACCGAAGAATCTAATCTGAAACCCCCAGATTTTCTTAATACGCCACAACAGGAAACAGAGGAAGAAGAAATGGCCGTGCATCTGTTAGTTTCTAACACCTTGCAACCGTCCGTTGTCTATATGTAAGTTTCACGTTAAAATTTATATTTACTTGAAGATTTCTGTCTTCTGGGTTGTTGCGCTGTGTAGTCTGGTCGATGTTAACCAACGTTTCAGAGGTCATACTGCCTCCGTCATCAGGGCGATGAATATGCCAATAGGGTGTGAGGAGTTGGATTTTATAGGCAGGGAAGTGAAAGGTGTAGCCTGCCCCGAGCCAATGGGAGCAGGTATGGGAATGGACCAATGGTAGCACGTGGGCGAGGGTGGGAGAGGGAGAGAAAGTAGAGAGAGAAAGGTGAGTGTAGTTGTATGGATAAAGGCCCTGAAAGGGGCCGAGTTAGTGGTCTGGTTGGTTCTGGCGGCGCACTCTTGCTCGTTCTCGGAGTCCTCGGAGTGTGTGGATCAGAGGCTTCCAGGACCGGCTCAGGTGAAGTCCATCTTCCCTGTTAAAGTTATCAGGATGAAGTTCGATCTCGATGGCTTCCCTGATTAACCGGTCCATGTAGCCGGTTTTTGAGGAGAGGATAGCAGTGTCCTCTAGCTGTATCTTGTGCTCCAAGTTGAAGCGGTGTTCAGCAACCGCAGATTTCTCGGGCTGCCCGAGCCGGATGTGGCGTTCGTGCTCCTTGATCCTGGCCTCAACGGAACGGCCTGTCTGGCCGATGTAGACTTTTCCGCACTCGCAGGGAACTCTGTATACGCCAGGCGTCTTCAGTCCTAGGTCGTCCTTTACCGGCCGGAGAAAACTGGGAATTTTCTTTGGCGGAAGACCAACAGACTTGATGTCGTGCCTGGCCAGCAACCTGCTTATGCGGTTGAAGGTCGTCCCGACGTAGGGCAGGAAGGCAACCGAGGCTGGTTTTTCAGTAGGCGGTGGCAGCCTCGCAGGCGGATTGAGAGCTTTCTGAATCTGACGGTTGCTGTATCCGTTTTTCCTGAAGGTGGTGGTGAGTTCCTCCAGTTCACTCTGTAGGCTGTCGTGGTCGCAAAGGGCTTTAGCCCTGTGTACCAGGGTCGAGAGCACGGCCTGTTTGTTGGACGGGTGGTGATGGGAATTGGAGTTGAGGTAAAGGTCGGTATGGGTTGGTTTCCGGTACACCTTGTGGCCTAATGAGCCGTCAGGTTTCCGGTGAATGTCTATGTCGAGGAATGGGAGATGGCCGTCCTTTTCAGTTTCCATGGTGAACTGGATGCTCTCGTGAATGCTGTTGAGGTGGCTGAGGAACTCCGCGAGCTTGTCAGGGCCGTGGGGCCAGATGACAAACGTGTCGTCTACGTAACGGAACCAGCAGAGGGGCTTGAAGGTCGCCCCGTCCACCGCCATTTCTTCAAAGTACTCCATGTAGAAATTGGCGATGACAGGTGATAGTGGGGAACCCATAGCCACCCCGTCGGTCTGTTCGTAGAACCGGCCGCCGAACTTGAAATATGAAGAGGTTAGTACCAGGTGGAACAGCCTCAAGACGTCGCCATCGAAGTGCCGTTCCAGGAGACGTAGGGCATCACCAACGGGTACCATGGTGAAGAGGGACACGACATCGAAACTAACCATGATGTCCCCAGGACCCACGCGGAGCGACTTGATAGTATTGATGAATATATATATATATATATATATATATACTTGTTTTCCAGAAGGTAAGTAAAGTAAAGCTGTCCCACTATACGCCATGTAGGCGCTTGGGGGGGGGGGAGAGGAGACGGAAGGGTCAATTTGAATAACTGGAGATTGATTATTATTGCTGGCTGCCGTAATTGTTTTGTATTTTTTGGCAGGAATGTGCTGCAGCGAGATTTGAGCGACTGTTTCACCCTACCAGACAGCGATCATTATGACGCAGTTCTTTGTTCTACCATCGCAGACGTGGACATGGATGGAAAACACGAAATTTTACTGGGAACTTACGGCCAGGCGAGACTATTTGACTTAGCAAACAATATTAGAACAATAATAATTTATGACGCCAGTTTCTCTCTAAATTCTTGTATATGTATATATATTTCATCATGGACACTCTTAAGAAATATTAATTTTTTTTAAATGTAATCGTAAGTTAATATCAGCTCGATTAAAAAAATTGAGCAAAAAATTTTATATAATGAAATGTAGTTACATGAAATTTTTTTTACTGTATTTCTTATAAGATTCTAAATTTAACTTCGTTAATCCGACCATCTATAAATCCAACAGGACAACAGATGAAGTAACACGCCCGATGTTGCAGTTTCGAGTCTCATTCAATGCCAAAGTACAAAGGTGATGACGACATTTTGATCTGTGCTACTGCGGGTTTCGATTACTAGTACTTGGTTTAGTTTTAAGTCAGTTATTTTCTTGCGAGAATGACAGAAAGGGAAAATAAATTATACTTGGTCACAGGTACTGATGATGGGATATAAACACGTCGGTGAATATTTACGACAAATTTTTTTGTGTCCAAAAAATGTTGCAGCAACTTCCAGGTATTGAAGAACTTCACAGCTGAAATTATGCACAAAGATAAATCAACTTACGTAATAACTTATAACGTCGGTTGAACTCGGATCAAAACGTGAGCACATCCGAGGAGGTGAGCGCTGAAAGTTCTTATCAGAAGGTGCTTTAAACAGGAAGTTTCTCTAAACTAATATTAATTTTTGTGTACAGGAAATACTGACGTACAAATACCAAGAATGTTGTACAGATAAATCAGGAACGTGGTCGCTCGTAAGTCAGCGCAGTTTTGCCAATCCGATCCATTCCATACTCTATCTGGATGTAACAGGTGACGGCGTGAAAGAGTTTGTGATCCTTACGTTGCGAGGCGTACACGTCATGCAGGTCAGTCGAGTATATTTACTCGAATATCTCGGCACATGGTCTGGTATTGCAGTCAGGCTTGCTATTTCGCAACCATAAAAAATGCATTTTTGGGCTTCTCGGTGCAGGAATAAGCACTTGGCGACTGAAATTTCTATGATAATCAGAATCATGTTTGTGTGTACAAAATACACGTACACGAATGACTAATATTACGACGATGAAACTGGTTTGTATTTGCAGCACGATCCAAAAGATGTCTCTGAAGTGTTCAACAGACGCTACAAGCAGTTGATGGATCTTCTGGCCTCCAAAATGTCCTGAAGCAGTTTTGCGAATACGTTAATAAAAATCTCTCAGAGCATAACATTATTCTTTTTATAAAAATAATACCTTTTTGTTTAAGCATCTGGCAATGACAACATACGAAACTATTAATAGTACCATAATAATATTCTACGTATATACGAAATGCTAAACTTTGTTATGTATATAGGCAAGAGAATATCAATTAAATGACGCTGCTTGTACTGCACAGCTGTTTCAATATATCCCATCAGTTCATCACCGAATTAACAAAAGCCCTCCACCGGACCCTGTCCTGGGCCAACAAAATCCAGTTTCCTTCGACTCCTATCTCCCATAGATCCCGCCTGACATTATCCTCCCATCTACGTCTAGGTCTCCCCAGCGGTCTCTTCCCCTCAGGCGTCCCAACCAATACCCGTTGCACACCTCTTGTCCCATCCATGCGCGCTACATGCCCCGCCCATCTCATTCTTCTCGACTTAATCACCCTGACAATATTGGGGGAGGAGTACAGATTTTTAAGTTCGTCTTTACGCAATTCTCTCCTGGGCCCAAATATCCTCAATACCTGCAATCTGTGTCCCTACAATGAAGTTCTTTGACAAGACACAAAACAAAACGCAGGTTCAACTTCTATAAAATAAATTCTTACATAACGAACTCAAAAAGTTTGGCCGTCCAGTTATGTCGATATATCGAGGTTTTACTGGCAGTTGTAACAACAAGTTCATCAAAACAACAGTGAAATCCTTATTGGTACGTTTTATTTTGCACACGTCCTTAATGTTTTTTGAGAGTTTGGAATCACTATGCTGCAATATGCAGTCTTCAAGAACTGCGATTTTAATTATTATATATATATATATTCTACAAATTAATACATTTTAATATAAATTTAAATGCATTTTTTCACTATAGGGTTTATACACACTCCATCCTAAAAGAACTTCAAATAGAAACACAATTGAAAGATGATATAGTACTTTAAAATGTGAGATTTTCACATAAACTTACCAAATACTTGCACAGAGCTAATTTTATAACAAGTTTAAGACTTCGACCATTTTTGTTTTACGTAAAAGAGGCCGTAATTCTTCGCAGCGACCTACGCGCCTCTTGTGTCCAAGAAATGAATTATAATACCGAGGAGTTACGACGTAAATATTTTCTATTCTCTTTGAATTTTAAATAAGAAACAGGTCATTTCAGCTGCTGGTTTAATTTCTTCTTATTTAATAAAAACTGAATCACAAATATTTATGGATAAAATAGAATAAATACTCTAACAATCCTGATATCCATATTTTTTGGCAACCTTATTTTATATTAGGGGCAGAGTAAGAGATTATCAACTTCACACAACAGACTACACGGACGACATAACAAATAGGGTTAAAATAAAATATAATACAAAGTCATTACAAGCTACAACTAAACCATTTATTACAGAACTCCACATTTCGACATAAACACAAACTCACCATAATTAAAGCCTTGTACATTACTCTCAACAGTTCACTAGAACCAACCCCAACTATGGCAAGTACAAACCAAACCAAACCTAACCTAACCTAACGTGCTGTCAAGCAAATTTTGGGTTTCGTAATTACTGATCATGAAAGCCGCTTTGTATTTAGTTAAGAATTCGATTTTAGATGTACTTTAAATATAAACGTGTTTAATGTGGTAATAAAACACCAAAATATTGCAGAAATGAAAGAACGTGTCCATAAAGCTCAAAGCACGAGCTTTAGTTTGAGATGTGTCAGTCAAAATTTTGCTTGGGTAATTTACATACGAGTAAAATAACGGGTGGACCAACAAACAGAATAAAACCAATACGTGAACAAGGAAGTAGATTAAAAAACAATTTTAAACAAAAATCTAAAATTGTAATTCTCTAATCACGTTTGGAATGCAGTGCAAAGATCAAATACTTGGTTTTCGCGTGCCAACACGAGTCTGTACTTCGACTCCAATTCTACCTTTTATATATACGGGGGCACAGTCACTGTTAAATTCATTTATTGTACTTTCTGAAGGAATGTATGTTTGAACAAAGTCAAAAATATAAAATGTTCCACGACTAACAGAGATACAGTACCGGACCCCTCGTCTGGAAAGCCTAGGAATTAAAAGCTTTTCATATTTTACGATTCTGGATCTGTACGTAGATGAAGTTTCACACGGACGAAATGTCTTCAGATTCTTACCGATATATCATTATTTTGCACTCCGGAAGTACCGAACCGAGATTACATCTTAGTTGAAGACGAGAAAAAATATGGATATTTAGGTCTTTCCAGATTTTGGGGTCCGACACCGTACTTTAACACCGCTCTATCAACTACAGTGTTGATAGTGTGAATGATATTAGTTGTGAAAAGTGACGGAACTGAAGGCAAGGGAACAGAATAATACCCCACGAAAACGTCGATATAACTTCATGAGGATCCATAGAAATCAATAGAAAATCAGATATTTCACAGACACATTCAACTTTTACCGATGCATCAACATCCAGTATTATTTATAAAACCATACAATACCAAAAAGTTTCGTCATCGCAATTTTAACTGTACGTTTACGATACGAGTGTTTTTTCTCTTGATATGGCAATTACGTTAAATCCTCACTCTTCCCGCTCCTTATCTCTATCAACATCTTCAAGGATTTTTATCAGTCGCGTGAAAAAATAGTTGCACGAACCAGTCAATATGCAAAATAATTGTGACACGTAATTTATTTATAAATATTCAATTTTTTTTTTACATTCAAGCCATGTGCAATATATATCTACATTTGTGATCCAAATGGCTAATTTTAACTTTTACAAAATGCACTCAAAAAAAAAACATACTTAACTATGCGATACCTTTACTAATAGACTCGCTAACCAAATCATTATTATAATAATACAAAGAAATTAAAAGAAATCACTGAACAATATTTTTACAGCTACTTCGCGCGAGACGCCATCATTGTCAACGGCAGACGAACTCCATTTTACCAGAACAGGGACGTATAAAATGTAACGTCACGCGCAACCAACCAGTCACGGGCATTTTCCCCCCCAATTAAGTCACTTCAGTTTCATTTTCTGTACATTATCATCTTACGACGTACTTTTACTTTGACCATCAATCACTGCTTTGCGCTATTCTTTGTTATAGACGACTATTATGACCCTCGACTGATTTTGTTCCATTTTGTGCTGTAGTTCGCTGTTAAAGCTTCCAAAGTCCTCATTCAAACAGAAATAAGTCTTTCAGCCTTTACGTGTTACGTACTCCTTTATACATCCCGCATGCCGTCTCTAGAAATGGACGGGTATCGCCATATTAGCACGGAGAACGTCCATTACCAGGAATACGCGGATGAGAGTTTCGATCTGACCACTTATATTATGACGACAACATTTTCACTTAATATTCAACGACCGTGTTCGATATATATTCTCTGCTGTGGATGTTGGTGCCCTAAGTTACTAAAAAAAATCATCGTTCTCACAACAGTCTATTGAAACTCACTTTTACGTTGCTTTTTTTTGGAATCGCAGAATTGCGACTTCACCGAAAAAAAATAAAATATGCGCCTCGTTACGAAATCTCACGGAACACTTCGCCATTTTCAGATTTTTATTTACTTCCTTGTTACTGTCGTTGAACCGTGATTAAATGAAGTTTATCTTAGGTCATAAAATTTTATCTAACATCACTTTGATGTCACGTAAATAAAATCTATAAATTCGTTTTGCGCAAAACAGAATATTTGAACTGGAAACCATTCCGTTACGGAACAACGAAAAGTGTGTACTTTACGATAAAAACAAATATTATCCAAAGAAATACCAAAATATGCGCTCAACTATTAGTATGAGAACAATAAACTTCGATAATTTTTCTTTTCTACGAATTTATTAGCGTAAAACCGCCTTGGAAAATGTTTCAACTGCGACCTCGAACCCGATAAATCTATTACCGCCGAGTGCCAAGCAGAGACGTCATGGTCTTGATGCCAGCTTAATAAGCGATGAAACGCGTAAGAATCTATTTCACCTCTGGTACCGAAATCAGCAGCACGATACGTAAGATTCAGCGGAATTCCAGCGCCGAACTACGTACGATACTCCACAATGTACGAAGAAAAAAAACATCCACCTGGTACGGGATCATCTCATCTACGATCTCGACTTTTATATTTTGGTTATAACTTTTTTACGTAATATTATTCTTCTTTCTTAACATCTAAACAGTCTTATCAATTCAATCGTGACTGAACGGAAAACTATCAGCGTCTGAAAGAAACCTTTCAAACGTAATAAATAACCTAACCACTTTTAATTTCCATTTCTACACATCAGTTAAATTGTGAAAATTATATACAGTATATATTCTTTTATATATATAAAAAAAAATTAAGACACCGTAATGTCACTGTTTCGACACTTCTGCGTCTCCCTTCAAATCAACGTAATAAGGCAGACATTTTCGTAAGTTTTCATTATAGGCTGTCACTGTTAAGGCATTCCAACGCAATTTCTCCTGGACTGTTGATGCCAGATTAGGCAATAAATTAAAAACTGTCAAACCAAACAAACAGACAACTTAAGTACGGCTTTCAATCCACGTTATCCTGGAAGATAAGGCGGATGTAGCCGGGGTAACCGACCAACGGCGTGGCGCAGAAGGGACATACCGCATCGAAGCCGTTGGTGCCGTGAGGAATAGCGACGTTGGCCCAATATCTGGTGAGAAATTTTAATTATTATCAAAATAGATTAATGAATTAAAAAACTTCCGACGTATTCTTAAAAATCCGGAGAGGTTCTACTTACTTCACGGTTTTCTCCGTGGCCATGTGGCCACAAGGGTTGAAAGCAAATGTTGGAGGTCCGGCGTCTACGTAAAACGCCGGTTCGATTCCCATGCACAGTTTTACCACAGGCCCCATCTGAAAAAAAAATATTAAAAGCCTACTGCATAAGATACAAAAATAATTTTTTTCATAAATAAGAAACGTTCTTTCTTTCTTTCTTTCTTTAAAGATTTACGCTGCAGTACCTCGAGACACATCGGACAACGCCTGTCCTTGGAGTCTTTATCCTGTCCCCAATCGTGGTGACCCTGGACATGACCACAGTTCAGGTACACGTAGGGCTGTTGCTTTTCATTCACGGTTTCATCGCTCATACTCAGAGTTAACTTGCGTGGAATCACCAGTGTGTTCAGCCCCACAGGACACTGGGGTCGTCCGGCATTCAACTCGTCTACCAGAGTCTCCAAGTGATGCTTTGTCTACAACAAACGAGTAACTTAGTTTTTAAATCTTCACGTTGTTCATTATTACTACCAATACTGAAACCATGGATTATTAACTGTTAAAATAATACCTCTAAATATCCATAAATGTTGCGATTATTTCTAAAAACCAATTTCCATCAAATATCATTACGAGAATCAAGAGAGTAAATTCAAATTTTTACAAACATTCAACGGACTATAACAAGATCTTAAAAAAACAGAAATAAAATTTACAGCGGAACCAGTTCCCTAGTTAACATTGAATAACATTTAACTGTAGAAGTATATTTGTACTGAAATAAAATTTACGTCTTATCTATACGTGACGTCATCCGCCGACAGCTTATCTATGTGTAGCGTCACGTACTCAACACACTCACTCTAGAACCGTTCTTTGTTGCCAAATAAATGGCCAAAACTCCTAAACCGTAAGAGTTAGCTAAAATCTGTTTGCAAATTTGAAAAACTCGTGTTTATTTACGTATTTCACTCGCAATATGTCCGGATCTAACTCTTACGCTTTAGACGTTGCAAGCGGTTGAAGTTAAGGAACGAGGGTTTAGTTATTCCATGTTTTGGGTAATTATTTCAATATGCATTATAGAATAAAGTAAACATCACGTAGAAAAAAGCCCTTTATTTACTCTTTAATTTATATTATTAGGTTTATATTCTCTATCTTACATAGGTCTCGAGTTATTGGCGTTTGAAGAAGTTGCACACCAGCGTTACCTTACAGTTACCGGCGAGTGTACCGTGATTTTACAAACGTTATTCAACGTTAAAAACCTGACGTAATAAAGCCTCTCGAAGTGATGTACAGGAAAAAAATTATAACAGTTAGTTCTGTCTTTCCAAATTCACTTCACACAGACATTATTAACACAATGTAGCAGCAAATCTTAATTCTGAAATTAGACTTCCAATCAATAAAATCTGTATTATCAGTAAACAACCTTTGAAATTCTTCCAAATCGTATGCATACGTCAGCTTCGAAGCATATTTGTGTGTTCCGTACAATTTACAGAATAAACATAGACTGGAACTGAACTTTTAAATACATCTGGATTACTTTTGGCTTCAAGGAGTTAATCTGCATCTTTCTTGACCTCGGCACCAGATGGGCGTGGTCAGCATCACGCCCCAACAGCGCTTAACCCCCGGGAAAGGACCCCGGTACCCAGGGCCGGTCTAGGTATAATTCAGACTATATGAAAATAACACATTGGAGCTTCGGCGATTCGGAGCATGGTTTGAGTGCGTCATCCAACCTACAGATCATCACAGGGCACTGATTCACACTGCAACACGTTAAAACACGCAAAGGATACAGCGCATCCCATTAACATCCTCCACGACTTCCGGATGTTCGGTTACCGCGCTTTGTCCTGGCAGTGGGGAAAAACTTCCCTGTAGTTCAAGTGAAAAAGAACGCGTTCTCCTTGGCCACCGTGTATCAATTTAGCTTGCAACACGGATTGCTAGTCTGAATGATTTTCAAGGCCGGAAAAGTTTGGTCGTGCATAACGACTGACGCATGTCGAAATTTACGTAATTATTTCAGAGACATGAACGCAACTTCTCCATTGACGGTATTCCCTAATAGACACATGGAGCAAAGATTCGACGACTAGAATACTGGAGGCTGCAACAAGGAAGAAATGAGTTATAAATTAGGGCTCTCTAAGCAATCCTCAAAGTCTGCGTTACAAAAAAGGAAACCACTGTTACCACCGGAAGTGGAGTTGCTGGTTTAGCACTGTTTAAAAATAAAATAAAAAAATATCTCGGTGGTCTAATGGTTCGCGTACTAGCCTACAACCTGAAAAAGTCCCGAGTTCGACCCGATCGTTGTCACAGAACAAAAAAGTGCCAATAAATAGCAACCAATCACTTGAAGGGAGGAGTAGAGCCAACTCCTGAAACAATTTTTTTTGGTTTTAACAGGGCAGGATCCAAGAAGTACGAACTACCAGCTGGTAATAGCGATCACTTCAGGACGCATCCACAGTTTTCAGTGAGAAAGCTAAAAAATCGAAGGTTTCACTATAGAAAATACTGAAAAGTTCTATTCGATTCCAAAGACAAAAATGAAGAAAAGTGGCTATTCCCCAGCAGAATCTGAATATACACGTCCTTTCATTATCTCGTCGCTTTTTTCCCCGCCTTCTTTATAATAATTAAAATAAGGCAAACGGGGCGAGGAGAATGAACATTGTGCTCGTTAAAAATTACATTTCCTGGAAAATTAAATTTCACAGCAAAACGATTTAAAATGTCGGGCCTTTACAGTCGTACTGTTGCTAATGATTTAGTTTTCCTTTTCCCGTAGCTGGATGCAGGAAGGGCGAAACAAAAGGACGACTATATATGGGCTTTCATTCCTACCTTCACAGCTTTTTGGTCACACCAATATTTACAGCGCAGTGTTAAATAAAGAATATTAATCCAGAGAAAAATTCTCATTAATGTCACGCTGAATTTCGTAGTCATGGTAATGATATTACAATGTACGAGAGGACTTACAACGTCGTTAAATAAGCAAGTAAATCAACAGGAAGGCCTTCCGTTTCCATCAAGGAAACAAGTATTCGTGTCTACTGTGATACAACGTGTGCGCTGTCCCTCACTCTCACTCGGTTATATCTGGAGAGCCATTTTATTACGAACAACCTGCCTCTGAGCCCATCAGCAATGAGTGGACTTCCTTCATACGTAAGGTTTATTACCAGCTTCCGGTTTTTATCAGGATTCTGAAGGAAGACAAAATCACAACAAACGGCCAGACTCTCGACTTTTTTATCTAGCAAATAAATACACTTCTAGGACTGATAATCACACAGCTACACTAAGACTCTTTATACCGTTATTTAGTGCAATTACAAAAACAAAGTTAGACGGATCCATAAATAATCCTGTGAATGCCACATATTCCTGCCGAGTCACTGTTAACTTACGATATATAGATCCGAATCAATGGACATCGTTGCAGGCAACGTTTCATTACGGTCAAAAATTTCGTCTCAGAAGGCGTATTCTGAATGGTTACGAAATGACGTCATGTATAGGTTAAATTTGGGAACATGTTAATAATATATCAGGCACGAAAAATTTATTTTCAGACGCGCAGTAAAGGGTTAATGAATTAAAGTGGTGAGCATGCTGGATTTCATGTCACACATTAGGTCTTCACAGTGACCATCCGTATCTGAAAAGCACTGATGAAACATCCGAAAACAAAGACAGATTTACGTGAAATTAAGGGTTCCATGACAAAAGCCCGCATGAAATATTTTTCCGTGTGAGCATTTATGACGGTGGGTTTTTTTTTCTGTGCGGAATTTTTGTGTGGGCGTTCTTCACGTGCGCATTTATCTGGTCACCCAAATTAAGTACCTTTGGAGAGAGAGAGAGAGAGAGAGATATTTCTCCGAAAACTACTCAAAAACTTGAGTATTACGGTCTTCCAGTCATGTCGTAGCCTGACTAGTTCCTCCTTCACGAACACGGTAAACGTGACTCACAACTCTATCCTTTAACGGGGGAGGTCACCTTTTTATACCGTTACACGTGGGTGGTCCTTGCTTCTTCCTACTTGTCCAGTTCGCCAAAGTGTATTGCTGTTAACGTTCACGTCGCACGTTTCCTTCGAGGGGTTTGAAGGTCAATCAGCAGCGTTAATAAGGGGCATAAGTACAATTGAACCACCACAACTGATATTGCTATTCTCAACTTTACATGCAGCAGGCGTACAACACATATAAGTGGCAATTGGGAGGGGAAAATTCAGTTTATATCTTATTACAGTAGTTTTGTTCTGTCATTTACATCTAGGTTTATACAAATATTCTCCGCAATCCTTAATTCAACACCATTAGGTAACACGGTCTATAAGCCGACAGCCTGTGAAGGTTTTTGGATCGAGATACCAAAAAATCCACCCACGCCCGTGCTTACAGAACTACGGAGGAACTGGACGTCGGATTCTCATCGCCTTGGCTGCAGTACATGAGCGACAAATAAACTACGAAATCAATCCAGTGCTTGATACAAAGTGCCAGGATGTGAAACCCTGGGAGAGTACAACAACCCACACACACCCCCTTTCAAAATACAGTGCACGAAGTAAACAAAGCAGAGGGGTGTGCTCGCAGCTGCACATCTCGTGACGTCACACGGAACACATGTCAACAGACAGTAGCCAGCCGCACGAGGCACGATATCGACCCACTGAAATACCCTGCCTCCACCCCACCACGCCTCTGAGCGTCTCTTACAGGACGATAAAAAACTACCACACTCTGCGACACAGGCTATACGAAATGGGTCGCACGCTTCTACAGCACGGGACAGAGGACCCATACATGTACGAACAAGAAACATCAGTATGGCTGGGTGTGGAAGAACTTCTCGATCACACGAAAAGGTCAAATGTCAGATATTTCCTGAGTGGGGAATCCCCAGACATTCACGAAAGGTCAAATGTCAGAGATTTCCTGAGTAGGGAATCCCCAGACATTCATGAAAAGGTCAAATGTCATAGATTTCCTGAGTGGGAAATCCCCAGACATTCACGAAAAGGTCAAATGTCAAATATTTCCTGAGTGGGGAATCCCCAGACATTCACGAAAAGGTCAAATGTCAGATATTTCCTGAGTGGGGAATCCACAGACATCCACGAAAAGGTCAAATGTCACATTCTGGCGAACGCAAAAGGATTGCTTCGATACACATCTTCTATACGTCACACGGTCATAGCGTTTCCTGCGATCACCTCTGAGACAGCAATTTGATTTGTTTCGTGCTGTGTAAGCGGAATGCTCAGTATTTAGAGCACTGTCGTCAACATAATACGACAACGAAGTTGCTATGGTTTTCGCATGAAAAACAATGCGAGTACATACAACACGATGCACATTCCCATAATACAATGTCTCCATTCAAAATATTTTGCGGGACAATCTAAAATGAAGAATTCGCTACAACACGCGCTGTATGAATGCTGGAATACTGTCCAACATGTGCAGAAAACTTCTTGCTAGTGAAAGCGAAAGGAAGTAGAGAAATGTCTGGATCGAAAAAGCTTCCACCACCCGAAGGCGTGGGTAACTCCGTCAAGTACCAAGCAGGAGAGATCCCGGCGAAGTCGCGGTCCGAGATGAATCTGAGGTGGGCAAAATGGCTTCTCCCGTTTCTGGAATTCCGGTCTCTTCAACGATTTCTCATTCTAATCCAGCTGAACATCGTCAACAGTCGGGAAGTAACTCGTTCAAAATTTTCGTGATTCTACTTTGTCCCTAAAATAATTCTGATTTCCTGTCCACAGTTATCGTTCCTCTCTTATGACACCTTAACAGTCATATCACGGGTTATCGAACCACGTGGGTGACCTACAAAGTGTCCAGAAACTACAAACCCAATGGCTCGCACAGTTTCGAAGTTCAGGCCAAGAGCCAATGCATTGATGGCTGGTCCGTGACTTACTTATTTTCTTATACAATTTGTTAAAAAAACGAAAAAGTCTGACGTCCAGCTGAACACACAGATACGAAAAGTCTAGGAATTACCCCGAAGGAAAGATAAATTCACAAACAAACAAACAAGTTTGGCTTTGAAAGTGTTTGACACACTACAGGCAGCTAAGACGACGACTTCGACTTCACAGAGAAATAAACGAAGGCAAAAGAGAGGAAAAAAAGAAGAAGAATCCGAACTACTGGTACGCTCTACGTATAAAAGGGCTTCAATACGAAAAACATAATACGCGATTTAAAATACTTTACGAAACATGCGAGAATCTTGTAGATGCATCAAAATACCCAGCCCGAAACGACTACTCAAACTTACAACGTATTGTACAAAGATGGATGGATTGACAGGCATTATGACAACTAGTCTTTTTTTTGCATGCCAGCCACGTGGAAAGGAAGTGCTTGAATTTCACCACAGTCATAATGACTCTGAATGGTGAAATCAAAGGTGTGCGAACGCGGTTGAAAGATTATCATTCTGAGGATTCCGGCTTATTTTATATGTCTGAAAGGGTTACAAAACATCACCCCTATTCATTAGCTGATTCTCTGAGAACCCGGCACCGGGATCAATTTTATTTCGCAGAATTAAAATGACGAAGCCGAGTTCATTTTCAGTTTTCGAACAAAAATTCTTGATACGAAAAGTGATAACTGAGGCTACTAATGAAGTTTGAAGCGCTTACTATTGTAGTTAAAGATTCAATATAACTCATTACAGTAATACAGTATATTAACAAAGATGTCTCCTCACTCCGACTGCAAATGGGAATCCCACCCACTCCCTAGGGAAATTAAAGTCGACTATTACTGCAGTTTTCTGCAACCTCCTTTATCAAACCCTATCAGCCCGAAGAGAGGAATGTTTCTCCCGAAGACAGTAGACGTAATATTTTACGATTGTCGTGAAATCACACATTTACTCGAGGTTACGACACCTTCATCAAACCAATGTCACCATTTTACGGCTTTATTAAAACAAAAAAAATAATCAAGCCATAAACTGAATCAGGTACACTTTTTCTGTACATCAGAAAACACGTAATTATTAATCGTGGCTTTGCAACAAGCGGTCAAAGACCACGCAAATGTTTCAATGCGACACACCGCTCAAACAGATTACATCCTCCATTATTCTGACGGTAAAAAGGATCTCAGAAAAGAGAAATGTAAGTTTATTACGGTCGGAGCAGCGCAGATAGCTTGACGTTAATTTTTATGACAACCTTTTCCCCTTACAAATTCACCAGAATCCAACTACTGAGATAAAAACTTTGTAACAGTACTCATAGACATGCTGTTCACATTCAATGTAACATTTTCAGTCGTTTCGATGGCTGTCTCATCAAACAGGTCACACGAGCGGTCATGGACGATACAAGACAGAAAATCCGTCACTGTCGAAAATCGAACTACGGACATTCAATCCACAGTTTATCACTTCACTAAAAGTGCTCTCACCCGCGGACAAGTACAGAATGCTTTTCTCCAAATCCTTGCATTCGGACGTAAAAACAAGATTACAATTTCATCACAAAGGAAATCCATGCAATTTCCTTGATCCTTTGAGAAGACTCGAAGCTTCGAGGCGAATAACGACTATCAGTATTTCAGAGGCCACAGACACCATTTTTAAATCCAAGCAGGAGGTCAGGCCGTGACAAGTCATTCATTTTACCCTAAGCAATCAAAATATCCCATCTCCCGCAGTTAGAAGATAACAGAGTCTCCGAGGGATGACCACGCGGGACCTATTATTACACCCTGCTTGTCTTGTAGTCATAGCAACCAGTCAGACTGCGTTGTATATCTAGTAAACGCGGTGGTCTGACGTTGAAGAGCACAAGTTCCTTTTGATAGAGTCGACGCGAAAGCGATGCAGTCAAATGTCACTCCTGAACACGTCAGAAAATCACACAAATAGCGAAACCTGAGTTTTGGAAAGAAAAGACCAACTGCTGAGATGAGTTTTAAGAGCTGTTAATGGTTGTACTCGTTTGGAAATGATGATACACGACGGTAGTCGAGAGAATTTTTGACGTAACACACGACGGAAACTGTAAGACGTAAGGTAACGCTGGTGTGTAACTTCTTCAAACGCCAATAACTCGAGACCTATGTAAGATAGAGAATATAAACCTAATAATATAAATTAAAGAGTAAATAAAGGCCTTTTTTCTACGTGATGTTTACTTTATTCTATAATGCATATTGAAATAATTACCCAAAACATGGAATAACTAAACCCTCGTTCCTTAACTTCAACCGCTTGCCACGTCTAAAACGTAAGAGTTAGATCGGGACATATTGCGAGTGAAATACGTCAATAAACACGAGTTTTTCAAATTTGCAAACAGATTTTAGCAAACTCTTACGGTTTAGGAGTTTTGGCCATTTATTTGGCAACAAAGAACGGTTCTAGAGTGAGTGTGTTGAGTACGTGACGCTACACATAGATAAGCTGTCGGCGGATGACGTCACGTATAGATAAGACGTAAATTTTATTTCAGTACAAATATACTTCCACAGTTAAACGTTATTCAACGTTAGCTAGGGAACTGGTTCCACTATCAATTTATTGGAACACAAATCATACTTCCACGAGCGAACAACGTAATATGATTTTGAAATTAATTATTTTACATCAAAACAAGGTGCTTTGTACATTACTCTGTCAAAACATCCCTCTTGATAATCCAACAGTCGCTCAGCTAGACACAAAATTCGACGTCATTTATGGAACTTGAAGGTTCATTAACGTGTTCATAGCAGTGTAAGGACTCTGTACGCAAATGGTCATCTGCGAACGAGCCCAGAATACTAAAGCATTAATGACACATCTCAGCAACGCAGTACAAATTCATTACGTTTCGAAACGTCGATTCTCCTATGAACAAACAAATGGGTACCATCCGACTCACCGGTGATTTCTCCAGTCCTTCATGTGACCGCCAGAGTAACGTCGCACCGCAGAGATCAATGAGGGTTCCGTCCTGAAGAACATTGGTCTCGTCATCCACCTGAAACACACATACAAATGTCTCGCGGTCGAATTTTTAAAAAACTGTTCCTATCGTCTGCTCATGCACTATAAAATCAAAACTGTGATGTTGAAAATAACTACCCGATATACGCTCAAAGAGAGACTGGATGGTTCCTAAATACGGACTGCACGTAGTAGCGGCAAAGAGAGAAGTAAAAATGGCCAAGCCCCTGCCAGAAATCGAACCTAGGTCGCACAGCCCAGGAAGGATTCAGACTCTGATGAGATGACGTGATCAAGGACACGGGATGCGCGTAAACTGGCGAGTTTGAGCTCTTTCGCATTTCTCTCAAACTCAGAGAAGGTTCTTTCTGCTGTGCCAATTTTCAGTAACCATGAAACCGTCCCTTTTTATTAAACATTTTTAATTTATCCGTAACATTCACAGCACTTTTATTAAAGACCATTACTGAGACTTAGAACACTTACCTCTGTATGGATCAGATTAGGCCAAACGACATTCGCGTTTTCGAGGTTAGTACTTGGAAGGCCGTAACACGCGGAGACTACTTACATCTTTAGAAGCCATATAGCCTGCGTTGGCGTCAGGTTCGCGGTATTAACACTCACCACCACTCCTTTCTGTTGGGCGGATCGGGACTCCCGCAAGGAGAACACGCCGCCCCCGACAGACACCTCTCGCCACAGACCGTGTTTCGCCTCGCCACCGCAGAAAGATCCTCGAGGGTGCATGATGAGGACCCCGTTAGTCGTCAGGCCGTCGATTTCGCGACTCTCCTGCCATTTCGTCGCTTTCTCCTGCACGGAACAGTTCAAGGTTATGTACACTCGTTAGTTCAGTGGGTAATGCAACTCTCTGCAGCCACTTCCAATGCAGTATTTACGAACACCGACAGGTACACGTAACATCCTAACTCTTCCTTGAGCAGTTGATAAGAAATGATTCTATTACGAAATCCGAATGTTCATCACCGTGCTCACAAAACCCGCTATTTGACCTTCTTCAGAATCTAGATCCAAGTAGTCACGTTTTCACAACATACCACCAAGATCCATTTTAATATTATCTTCGAATCTTACCACAACGTCTCTCAACTTATATATTCCCTTCACGTTTTTCAGCCATAGCGTTGTATGGATTAACCCGTGGAGACGAAATTAGTTCTTTCATTGCAAGCGCTCCAAAACAAGGGTAAAGGACGCAAAAGAAGGATGTCCGAAATTAATTTATAATGGGAAATAATTAGTATCGAGTAGCTCCCTGAATTGAAGTGGGCTAGTAGGTAAAAAACTTAACCCACAGTTAAGACAGATGACTGCAGGCAGGAGAATGGCATGGCGTGGAATGGGATGACGAGGCACTGTGTTGCCTTTTTTAAAATGCAGAAAGGATCTTTTTTCGGCTACACCCACTGTGAGAAGCGAAAATAATTCCGTGATAAATCAAAGCTCGAGAAAAAAGCATTTGTCAAAGGAAACCGGACTGGAAGCCGAGGTTTCAAAAGTTTACTTCATTACATTTAACCTTTGGTTCATGTGTTAGCACAGGATCTGTCCATTATTTTTGTCAGACTCACTAGAGCTGCCGTGGGCATGATTTCTACTTAACGGGCACCAGCTAAAACAGAATCTTTTCGCTGATAAGATTGTACGCGAACAGAAAATCCCACGCACTGCAAGTGATGTAAAAAGTTTATCCGCTGATGCAGTGTTGAGACTCATAACGTTCGGATTCTTAAAAACAATAGTTTCTAGAAGTGATAAACACAGACCATTAACTATATTACGAAGCATGTAATAAAGAAGTTATTTTTTTTCGCACGACGTCGTAAGGATTAAAGGGGACGTGGAGATGCATTTATAACCTTCGCACTGCACTGGACGGTGACTAGACGGCAGCTTCCCACCCCGGCCGCCTTTACACCCAGAGGAAGCTCTCCTGGACAGTGAATTGGGTGGTTCAAGGCTCTCATGGGCGTGTGTTGCGAGAAAGGAAAATATTCGTACTTCCTCGTCTCGCAAGTTCTACACACCAATTCCTGTTTGTCGAAGGCTAAACTACTCAGAACAGATCCTGGAGCAGTGACGCGACGCAACCCGTGGTGATCTCACTGTTTTTCCGCCATCGTACTGTCATCTCTATTTGCAAGTCTCGAATGCATATTAAACACGCCCCGTTACTACCATTAGAACGCTGAATATAACGATAGATATAATATACTCATATTCTTACATGAACGAAATTATTCAATTGCATTAAAGTTTCTGAGACAAATGAAACGGTTGTTATAGACAATATCGATACGCCAGTGTCTCCGAACCGTTCTGGTGCCGCGTACCTCTTTCACAAAATAATTTTATACGTTGGGATTAAATAGAATACAGGCAAATCATAATAAGGCAGAATAAATAGATTTTGTCATATTTTTATTCTGATTCGGAAGTAAAACGTATGATAGAAAAAGCTTAAAACTTGCAGCAATAGAACATAAAAATAAACGAATAAAATTTATTCAATTTGCAGATCCCTGGTCGAGAAACATTGGGATACGTCAATGAGTAATGGATGATCTCAAAAAACCGAAAATTGGTTTTATTATGTTTACGCTGTTCTAACAGGAATACATTTGCCCAAATGAGTGGTTATCAAAGTATGGTACGTAAGGCTGACACATACGCACATTTTTTGCTAGTAATTTCGTCTGGGTAGGTTTTCTGGGGGGGGGGGGGGACAAGCGATTCAAGCAATGTTGTTAAGTTAAATTCTACGACGATCGTCGGAAATTTACTACGGCATTACAATTATAAAGTCCAGAGACCAAGACGTTTACAAAAATTATTTACGATTTAGATGCATAAACTTCTTTAAAAAGCAACGAATTTCACGTCACCATTCGCTTAAAATATTTAATCTTCATAATTGACGAGAGCTCAGAACAGGGTTCAAAAACCAACTCTGTGGGGGAAGTTTAACCTTTGGGTTTAACTAACATCGCACATCTGAATAGGAGACATCATTAAACTCCCTTACCGTATCTGGTACAACAGAGTCCAATAGGCATAATCCTGAATGAATTCAACAAAATGACTACAAACTTCTAGGATATAAATTGCGTCCGTAATGCTGTTTTTTTAATGAAGCATAACGGCGCCGTCTGACGTCAGAGCAATCAGTGTCAAAGGTTCAATGGCCTTGCTACGAAAAACAACACAAAAAATATTCGTAACTGCAGCGAACGAATTAATATGCGCTGCTCCAAATCGCCAATGGTGTCGGGATTTCTCTCATTCCAGATTTCATTACAGCTCCTCTACGTATATCGCGGTACGTACTACTTACTGCCTTATCTTACTAAGCTTCGAACGAACTAAGAATAAGCCGTGGCGTTTTATCGCTCAAAATTACACATTTATATTCAAACAAAAGAAGTCCGCCTGTTATCTACCATTACGCGAAAACTGAAATAAAGAATATAAGAAACAGTCTCATAGGTTCAACAGACTACTAGAACGGTGATCTCTTAACTTTCTTAAAATAGTAACACCCACAAAATAAAACTGTCGTTTTAAAAAATTACAGTCCTTTCAGTGGCGTTTATTCTGTGAGAAAACTAGATTTAATTACATTTCAATGGATAAAGAAATTTTTCTCAATATATTCTGAAATAAAAATTGCACAGTTAACGATTTTCATATTTACGTAAGAAAGAATTTAAATTGTTTACACGTTCATCACAATATTTTTTTTACTCATGTCTATAAAGCTTCGTTCTCACTGCGTTTAATATGATTTTATTCTGGAGAATTCTACAAAAAGCTGAAAATACAAAAGACATCATCAACACAGGAAATTACGACTCTTATCAACCCAATACGAGAATATATATTTTCATCAATCGATGTGGATTTGTATATAAGAACATTGTTTTACAAACCGCTACCTGCAATTTCATTTCCCTTACACACATTCAACATAAGCAGTGCATACACAAAAATCTCTTTATCGCCTCTCCTACAGCTCAAAACAAAGTGGATTCCAAAAATGGGTACAGTATTACAACAGACGTGGATCAATCATCAAAAAACAAAAAAACATACGTCGGGAACTAAAAGATATTGAAAAATTCAAATGAATCGCTGAGAGGGGAAAAAATCCATTTTTTAACACCGAATTCAGATAGCCATTCTATTCCTATACGAATGTCACATATTCTAAGCGGACAACATATAATGACGATTAAAAGTGGGCCTTCGACAATAACTGGCTGAGTGGAATAAGGAAATAAATCGCATATTAACAAGAGCTTTTAACGCCTCTATCAAATCACCACATCAATCAGTAAATAAACTTGGCCACTCTGCAGGGCTCACAAGGACATGTTATAATCGATGTGTGGGGGAAAAAAGTGTGATGTAAGACCCTTCACGTCGCTTCCTTACGAATTCCTTCTGAACCTGAAAAGCTACGTCCACCGTGGCCTCGCGATTTGTCGTAGTTGCAGTGTGAAGTTAATTTGCAAAGGTAGTCTGTTCACACATGTTGTTTATCGGATGTTCAAAGGTCGGATGATGTGGTTTATATTTCAGATCACGTATGGACGGACATCCCATTTACCCCACGAGTATACGGTTTCAGGTATTAAATATGTGGACATGTTTGGTCATGTAGAGTTCACGAGGTAAGCAGGAATGTAATATCTGGAATAACGAGAGTATTTGAAGGAAGCAAGGAAGAAGAATGCTGGGTGTCGTAAACAGAATTCTTGTACAGGTGAACTACTGGGGTGGGAAAACGGTAGTCGAACGCCAGAAATAGCACACAATGTAAATAAAATCAGGTCGGGTAGGGTCCAGTCACAAAGGAACGCTGTTTCCTCTCAGATTTGTACATTCTGCTGTGGAGAAAAGATAATTTCTCTACGAAAATTATAAACAGTTGCACAATTTTTAGCTATTTATTTCGAAATTTATAAAATCAACACATCTTAATCTGAGTGAAGGTAAGTTATTTATAACATTATATTAAACCTTCGGGTACCATAAAATACGTGGAATACGACTAGTTGAGCGACTACAAGTTTCTCGGGGGCTGTGCACCATGCAGTTTGTTTTTGAAAGAATAAACGAATACAAGGGAGCTGAATGATTCGAAAACTACCGAACTACCCAAAAGGAGATCATGAAATATAATAATTAAATGTTACTTATTTCATCAGAATTACAGTATAGTGGCTTTGAAACTTGAGTTTCTAGAAAATCGAACATTCACAATAAGAATTTTCTGTCTCTTTCTTGCGTCCAAATATTCTCATCAGCAAACTTCTTAGACAGTTTTAATCTACGTTACCCCCTTAGCATGAAAGACCAATTTCCACAAAAACAAATAGCCTAACAGGTATATTTTAATATCAACATTTTAATACGGGATGCTATGAGCTGAATGGTAACAAACACTCCCCAAATTTAATCTATTCTACAGTAAATTACGTGACTTAAAAGACCTACTCTGAAACTGAAAAATGCATACGTCAGTGTTTCCCTCGAGTTATGTCTAATAGTAACAGCCTAAAATATTTATTACCGACAATGATTATCTGCAGTCTTTCAGAAATCTCGAAATTACGCGAACATATGGAAAATGCACAACAACCCTCAAAGCAATTACTGAACCAGCAACATCGTGTATTACCACACTCGGGGAAATATTCCCGCCACGTTCACGCTCAGGGATGGGGAGACACAGGAATGGGGAAAGACGCTACGGGAATAAATCCTACATATTTAATGGTGTTCCACTTGAAATGTTGGTACAGCCTATGGCTCAATTATGGCACGGGGTGGGGGGTAGTAAACATGATGCCGAATTCTTGTAGTCACTTCCACTGCTGTCATGTGCAAGCAGTTCGCTAATGACACTCACCCCAAGGAATATGTTCCGCGAAGAGTCGAAGCCCGCAGCATAGATCTGTGCCACTCGTGGGTTGGAGCGGTCACAAAGGATGCGACATGCAAACCGTGATATCGTGCTTTGCAACACCTTGTTCTCGCCCATCTTGTCCCCCGGAATTGTATCCATTACCACGAAGTCAATGGGCGACTCCGACGACCGGCCAATCTGCAGAAACGAACACAAAGTTGATAACAGCCTACAATGTCTCAAGACAACACGAAAATCTGTAAAATGTCGGCATTACGGGAGAAAGCAATAGGTTAAACAGGGAAATTTCATTGACTCAGCAAGCAATGACGACAGGTAAGTCCTCATCAACACTCCAAACTAAATTTTGCGGATTTCCTTTGAGTCATCAGTTACGAGTCAAGATGTCGTCCCTATTAAGTGACCATCAGCTGGTCTCTGGTACCGCATTATAACGAGGGTGAAACGCACCGTAAACATTTTAACAGAAAAGTATCCACAAACAACTGTAACAGTAGACAATCTGATGTCCAATCTGTTTTCTTTTTCCTTAATGTGAAAGGTAACCACACAAAATATGTAAGATTACAGTCATGTTTATTAATTGTTTGTCTTTAGACAGCAGCTGAAAATATAAAACAGTCCTGAAATGCGTGGTAGCAAGCACTCCCCAAATTTAATTAACTCTAATTTCTTCCCGAACGGAGTTCTGATCTGTTATCGTTATCGCTGTCCTGCAATCTGGTGACAAGACATGAACACACTTAGTTTTTCTCTACGTATAAATCTAGGCCAACTTCCTTAGTAGAATCTAACGAACTTAAAAGTGTCCAAGCTTTCTTTAACATAATAGTATAAGAAAGTTAATCCCATAGGTAACAACGAACAGGAAGAAATCCCTGAAATGTTCCTGTCAGCACTAAACATTCAGAATACCACATAAGTACGAGAGACAAGATATTAATAGACAGAGAAAAAGAAGGGGGAGACGACGACCCTCGAGACGTTTGCAGTCCCCTTTCCTGACTGCATTCAAGGTACACTGTACTCTACTTCTATACCATAATTTTTCCGTCCACTAAGAATACAAATGTTTGTATGGTTCAATAAGTGTACAGCGTTCACACAAACGCACGTACGCATGCACGCACGACATATACACAGGTGTAAGGTAGAAAGGTGTCCTTTGGTGCGTCACCAAGCCCCCGGTCGCTTTCCCCCATGGAAATAAACCGTTGTATCCATTTGACAGGAGGTTCGGTAGGCCCCCCGAGTCAGTCTGGATGCTGTGGCGAAAAGAAAAAAACGTTTCCTGTCGACAACTAAACCCCATTCGACCATCTCATGTCGTAGTCTACTGCCAACATTTATAAAAGACTCGCTAACAGTTAATTCCACAGACAATTCCAAAGGCCAATAACGGAAGAACAATCCCACTTCTCAACCAAGCACTCGTAGACGACCAATAACATTAATCACGCGTTTAAACATAGTTTAGTGTTATTGTGGGTAGGTGCCGCTTTCAGCAGTGTCGTTACAATACGTGGTTTTAAGCCAACTTCCTATCTGAATAAATGGCGTTGAAACAGCAACCAACAAAGTACTCAACCAACAAAGTACTCAACTCCTCATTGAAATAAAATTTATTAAAACAATACAATATCCCGTTTCTCGGTGTAGAATAGCGGAACATCATATCCGAACGAAGAAAATACTATGAGCTTTACACCTCTGAAACGTCGGTAAGCGACTACCAGCAAAAACAACCCAGAAGACGACAATCGTCATCCTACCTTCCGAAATGACGAGTACAACAAGGCAAGATTATATTGTCAAGTGCACATCCGATCTGTGAAACCACGCAATGACACCAGTTCTTGCTTCTCAAACATCTCACCACCTAAAAATCCAATCCTAGACAGGCGTTTCACTCTGCCGTAACAGAAATTAATAATGTTCATAGAATAACACAATATGGATGCAGCGAAAGATTGTATCTCACCTGAAACATGTCCTTCTCTTCATCAGGCATGTATTCGACGATGACAGCTTGGTTTCTCGATAATGTGTAGGATATGGAGTGTTGTTCCGCGTCGAGGATCGCCTGAAAACAAACAGCAAGTGTCTCACCTATTTATTCCTTGAGGCTGCATCCACAATCTCCAAAGGTTGTGACAATGGCTGATTCATTATACACTACGCTGCACACTGTCCATTGCCTGAGGTATATTTAATATAATTAATAATAAACCAGAAGCGAGGACAGGAAGATGATAAGTCGTCATTAGCTTCTTAAGATGAACTCTGCCCAATGAAATTTGCAAATTCCAAATGCCAAACAATATTAACTTAATTTGCATGAAATAAAGGATACAATATTCGCTAGTCAGGTTTTAAAGCAGGTTTATGCATATTTCGAGTGTTTTAAAAGACTACATCTGAATACGAAATATGATCGCCACAAATTCGTAAAACATGCTAAAGGAATGCAAGGTCTGCAAATGTAGGACCCAGAGGACTTGTGATGAATGGGAAACAAGCGAGAGAGACAAAAATAACACAGATTATTAATTAAACTGCTTGTCTTAAAATATGAAATGTATTTTACGGGCAGTAATAACGAACTAGTGACATCAGGGTTTCCAATACGAAATAATTTATCTGAAATTCATAAATATGATGTCCGACAGGGGCCATCTTTCCTGTCTCGTTAGGTGTCGTCATCAAAAGTGACACTCTTAATTGTAAAATGAAATGAATTTTCAAAATATAATACTATTTATACTTAAGCAAACTGGTTATGTTTCGAACTCCTAAAAACTAAACAACCTTTTCCCTTCATACAAATCTCGCTTATTTAACTCATTTTGAGCAATACACGACCAACCACAGTATTTTAAAAGAAAAAACAAGGTGATGGAATTCATATTCTGAACACTGTTCCCTTTTAATCGAACTCGAGGGAGGGGGGAGAATCTCTCAGATTTTCAGGAACAGCATGTCAGGCACTTCTTATGCAGTAGTTAATAACGGTCCTAACCTAAATGCTGAGTCCAGTACAGACAAAACGTAAAGCAAAAGAAACCAATTCGTACATTCTTCTCAGCAAAAAAATTACTGTCCTGGTTTACCACCAAACCAGTGCATACCGTTAAAACAGTTACCTGTGCACTTTATGCAAACGGGCTCCAAGTTACGAATAAAATAATTCAGCATTGTCGGAAGAAAATCATGGCTAATGGGTTTAACGCAAATCAAGAAATTAAAACCGGCCAATGACCGTTCGGCTTGTATCTAGAACACAATATATTGTGTAGATTAGGGGTAAACACATTAATTTTCTAAAAACTAAAACCAAACATATTTTGTTAGATACGAGGTTCTCGCGGCAACGAGAATGAAGATGGCTGACTTGTGGGACGATGACCAAGTAATCTGGTAGATACTTACCGACGTTTCATTCAGACTTAAATTAGAACAATTAACTGATGTTAATGTGTTATCAAAATTATAAAAAAAAGCGACGTTTAGCCTGTTGTTACGGCAACAGAATACTAGTGGCCTATTATCGTAAATTGGCCCTGGCGGTGTATTAAGACCCAAGTAGGCAGTTTCCGCCACACTTCACCGCACCCTCAAAACACATCCCTTTTGGGTTAATGACTTCGCTCACAGTTTCTCCCTTTACAGTCACCATAACAATACCGAGTCTGCATCGTCTGTGCGAGAAAATATAAACATTCTCTCTGAGACTCGGTTTTGGTACGAAATGGCGACCTCCTGATATGCACCATGCAGATCACGAGTTCAATTCCTGTCCTGAAGACTGTCGTCCCGATACGTTTCGAAATTTTCCTCAGTAAATCCACGAAACCATGACGAACGCTCCCTTACACATTTAAATTCATTATTTATATTCATCCTCTCACACAAAGTTCATAAACTTACGGGCAAATAAATAAACGAAGGCTCAATCAATGGTCAATCTCCTGCAACAATCTATGAGATAAAGAATCTTGGTGAAGATATTCCGAGAAAAGTATTTACACCCTTGTGAGAAATAAACCCTGAGCTACGTCCATAGAAACGGAGTCAGATCTGATTCGCAGTGAATGCAGATAATTAATTTGGCTGCTCAGTGCATACCGTGACGAAAAGCACGTTGTAACGTGTCTTCGTGAAACCAACGCTACAATTTCTTAAAAAGCAGCAGCAAAGGAAGACTTGGGAATGTTTTTGGCAATATTTAACTGCCGCGACAGGCAACCTCTTTGCCTGTCAATATATTATACTGGGGTAGAAGTCCGGGATTTGCTACCATAAATCAAGGGCGAATGTTCCACTACACACCAGGATATAAAGGGAACAAGTGATTTTCTATAGTTTGAAGTTCAATATCCTCATATTTCGAGTTTTGCAAAGAAATTACCAAATACAATCACAGAACACAATGTGTGCTATACGGTGTAGGTCGATTCTATTAAGCACTACGGGATATTTGGTGGGAAACCCCTGGGCTCTGAGACTCAAGGTAGACAACATTATTGTAGTTAAATGTGGACCGGGAATTTTCTAAATATTCCAAGTCAAATTTGAACAGCTCGAGTACATAAGCTTCATTCTTATTACTGCTGTTCAGAAACTAACCATCACTTACTGGTCTAATGACAAACACTTAAAACGTCGTCAATAAACGTACAACTCACAATTTTACCAAGTTATTTACTGCATGTCACCATGCTGCAAGAAACAAGCAACGAGTGAACCACAATTAGGAAACGTTATCGGTCTTATCAGTACGACACCATAACTTTTTCATCGACAGCTGAGCATCATGGGACGATTTCTTCTTCTTTGAGCATTAATTTCAAAACTGGTACATCGCACTTTGAACTTCCCACCTACAACTTGAGGAGTAACGCCTACCTGGGAGGAATGTGGTGTTTTGACAACATAGTGCTTTGATCGCTTGACTCCGTTAGCCGATGACCTCTTGTACAACATAAATTTACTTCTCCTGCGACCTCGGTCGCCCGGTGGCAGGAACCCATTATATCTGCAACATACAAGACAAGAAAACAAGTAAGCACAAGTCTATCAACCACTAATAGGCCTGTACAACATTTTCGTAGATTAAAGAAGTAACGACTACGAACTGCTGGTTACTTTTAGTAGCCAGACATACGGTTACCTTTTTTTTAATCTACTGGTTTTGTAATTTGTAATTTTGTACTTTAAACTTACTGAAAGCTCTCCATACAGCCTGCCTGTATTATTATTACTACAGTCATATTATTACTGACCTTTAGCATATACTGCTGGGCGACACATCGCATAGGGTTAAATTTCACAACACCGAGGCACAGGTTTTTGTTTTTAAACTAAATTGTATAAAGCGCAAATAGCCTTCGACGCCGACGAGTCTACCACCCACCCACATACACACGACGATGTATGGTCTATTACGCACATTTTGCAGCTCTGCACAGCGTGCACTTCCGCTCCCGGCACTGACAGAATTCAAGTGGAGAAGCCCGAGTAAACCCACGAACTCCAAATCAGGAGTCCCATGGCGTTATCGAACCCGTCTGTTAAATGATGCACATGACATTTGCTAACAGACAAGTTGCATCAATTGCATACAATTTCCAGCGAGTAGTTATGTAATACAGTGTGGCATTTTGTATTAAATACATCGCTTCCATTACGTATCAAGACAAAAGATGATATAAAATATGGTAGTTATGGCAGAAATAATCTCCAAGCAATATTCTTTACAAAGTACGTAAATAAAGAAAACGTCACACGTTTCATGATACAAATTGTGACTTGTTAATTCTTCCTGTTTAGATACACAAATACAAGAGTAACGACGAATTCCAGCAGAGATAATTAAAGTGTGTTAATCGTACGTCGCCTTGAAACCTACTCGAAGATAAAAACAAGCGTGAAATGAAACCGAAAACATTAGTAAACAGTACGAATGTAAATATTTACCCACAGATACTGGTAATTAACAAGCTGTTATTCTTCATACAATCTCGAGTTTTGTGGTTTGTAATGTACGTCAGTCTTCGTTCGATAGTGAACACCAAAAGAAATCTAAAAGCTAGTGTGAATCTTGGTATACTTCCAGGAGATTTCGCGAAATGCACACGAACTTAACAAAGTACACGGAGCTTCAGATTTGTACGCCCACTGCGTTATAACTTATCTACAATGATAAGCCTATGACCCAGAATGCAGCAATGGATCCATTTTACACGACACTAGATTCAGATTCCCTCGAAGGAAGGGACCGGTGATCAACGTAAATCACCAGCCTTGCAAACAATTCAGTTTAACGGGAAACAAACAGATCTTCCTCGGGAAAACTAGAGAAACAATTACTCTTAACGAGAAACTGAACACTGACAATCACAAGTTTCTTTTTCCATTTAGTTCGTTCTCTTTTTTCGTTCCTCCTAGCCATTCTCTCATCCTGCCCATATTACTTTCTTTAGTATTCTTTTTGGCCACCCAATTCCGTTCAATTATTTCATTTAATTTGTAAGATACTGCTGGAACTATAGGCTGAAAGTAGGCTTTCCGTACCCAGAAACATGACATTGAAATGCAATACTGCTCATCGAATTTATAACAGGTAGAAACGCAACGTACACAGAGAACAGGCGAAATCACACGCTCCCAAAGAATATAACGGCTGTACTGAGTACTTGATCCGTAAAAGGCTCAGACCAATTACTGTCATATTACTACCACTAAATCTGATTTCGTACTTTTTTTATACAACAGGGCATCAAACATTTTTGTCAAGTGTTCCATTTATCTGAAGCCGCTCCTCTGTAACGGTCTGACTGCCATAAGACGAATAAAATCGCCGAAGGAGGTCATATTCATTTCACTGAACACCAGGTCTCGTGCACGAACAGTTCTGGATATGTAATGCCTGTCTACTCAAATAAAGAACCCCAGGCTGGCAAGACAAAGACAGGATAATTTATGTACTTTCATAGTCCACCTTAACTTGGATGTAGGTTATCTTTAGTCAAAAAAGAGAAAGTACAGTCAGCAGCAGATTATGCGCAGGAAGAGTAGAGGAACTGGGTCAACTCGTCACTTTGATACGCCGAAGTCTTCAACATACACGACACCGCGGATAAAAGCAAGAAGAAACTGCTTTATAGACCGTTCATGAAACATGCTGCATTGACGACGTAACAATTGTTAGACCCCATAAAATAGACGAAAAGGGAAACGAACTTTATTTGGTCGGTACGTCTTCAGAAAAGACGACAGTGAAAACAAAAGAAGGCCATAACCAGATTCTGGACTTCGGTCATCCAGCCCCCAAATGGTCACCAGCGGTTGGGTCATCCAGACCCAAATTAGTTAACAGAAATTCACAGATTACGCACATAAATATACGCGCTTTTGCTTAAAAGCAATATAAAACTTGGGACTTCCTCTAACACAGAGCAGAGAGACGAGATATGGTTTTCGTTGACGTAACTCATGTAAATCCATCAATACGCAATAGGAGACATCGAAACACGTAAAGAGTTAAACAAATGCATCTCGGAAAAATATTAAATGTATGCAATCGTATAGCAGGAAGCGAAAATCTGTTTGCGATGCTTCTAGTCTTATGGGCAATTCGAATACTTAAAAGTCAAGTGACAAACTATACTCTGTGGAATTATTTCGAACATCTCGCTTCTCTGTATCACGGCAAGAGCAAATGTAACAGAACAGCAATGTAAAGTACAAAGTCCTCGTATAATAGAATCACTTCTACAGCGAACGACCTTTCATTGCCAGTTGTATGCATCTTCTGTCACTGAGCGATATCTCTTTTAATCCAATGTTAACGCCTCACACTGTACTGCACGCTAATTCTGTGTGCGCCATCTGTCGCAATGTATGAGCAATATAAATCTGTTATGTGTAGCTTTAATTATTTATAACTGTATGAGTGGGAGGACAAAATATATAAGGACTGGAAATTATTAAGTAAATGACAGAGAACGGTGATTGTGCAAAGCTGGGAACTCTGACAAAAATTTGCATGAAACACTGCAGCCAAGTTTGGTGTTCCGACTGCTTATGACCGATAAAGCATTTTGGTTTCTGATTGCTTCGCCGCAGATTCGTACGTGGACGTGAGAACATCTAATCGCGCTCTTAATTTCAAAACCAGTATTTCCCACCCTGCCTTGGTCAGGCTCTAAATAACCTTCGGAACTGTCTTTCCACAAGGACAGGACGTCGATAATGAAGCATTCTAACACCTAAAGTTTAGGGCTTAGTAAAAACGTACATATGAAAGCTGTCGTAATATGGATGTTTCAAAAATTGTTTGAAGAGAAACTTCCTTCACCTCAATTAAGATTTCATCTCCCGAGTGCACAGAAAATTTTGGCTGAAACGCCTGAGAAGAGATCACGAGGAAGACCTAGGCGTGGAAGAGGAATAATACAATCGGTCTTAAGGAGGGTAGGAGAGCGTGGATTGGATTCATCTGACTTACGATAGGAACCGGTGGTGGGCTCTTGCTAACACTGTAATAAATCTCTGGAGTTCCATAAAAGTCGGGAATTTTCCTCAGTACTCCAAAGCACCATTAGATTCTCAAGGAGGACTCTGTTCCATGAAATCAGTAACGCAAGCCGTTTTCATAAACATGTAACTCCCAACCAAATCAGACTTGTATGCCTACATAACCGCCGCGAACAAGATGCATGCTTCTCTGTTTTAAGTTTAATTCATTCAAACAATCAGTGTCACTCGGTGGACCTTAAACAAACGAACAAATTAACTAATGTGTCCATTTGTACTGAAGCTCCATGTCGAATATAATTCGTTAGAATAAAAACGAGCTTGGTAAATACAGATATTCTTCTGAAGGAATGACACAATAAAAGATGTAGTTTGTTTGCAGCATTACTAACGTCTGCCACATAAATTACATTGTCAAAATGCCTGGTAAATACACAATATCTGGTCCATGTTCATATTTACAACTCATAAAAACTTCATAGAGCAGAGTCGTAGAGAAGCTAGCAGTTTCTTAACCAGTCAAGTACAGTTCTGCGATATCACCACACTTTTAAGATTTAAAACTGAATACCCCAAGACGGTTAAGTAGAATAGTAAATAACAATGTATTTTTATTTCAACTTAAATATTTATGGTTTCAGCATTCGATTGGAATGAATGTGTAATGAAGGCGATTCTGACACCACCGCTGTATGCAGCGCGAAATGGAATCCATCTATCACGCTTCGCCAGTGTGATCTCAATTAAATCCACTTACACACTTCACCAGCTCTGGGCAAAAACGGTTCGTAGGCAACGTCGGCTGCAGCCAACATAAAATCAATGTAGCTGCAGAGACCCAGAAAAGGCTCAACATGGTGTGAAAAAAAAACAACTCTGTTCTCGAACAGTTCCCCATGCCTGATGTATCAGCTGGTATGATTCGCTTTCCGGTGTTATGCAGGTCCAGTTTCGATTACGAAAAACCTCGTTTAGCGCTAAAAGAGACACGCCACTGATGCAAACATAAATTCAGTAAACACAACTACAGGCCAAGTACGATCCATATTAGCGTAACCTCGTATTTGAATTTTATCTTCCAAGAAGCAACTTGCTACATGGTTTTTCCCCACCAACATCCTTTATGAGTTCGTTTCCCCGATTAGAGTTAAATGCTTAGACAATCGCAACTTATTCAACTATTTGAGCAATATCAGTAGTTAACAATAATACAACCAATAATTTTAAAACCAATAGTCCCGACACCAACTGAAACTAAGTTCATTTCAAGGTCTCTTACATCATATTCCCATTAACACGCGTATAAGCATTATCAGGCATGTTTTCTGCTTGGGAAAAGACAACCGAACCATCTTATAAAGAAGCGCTTATGCCCTTCTAGTGACTGAAACTTAACTATGAAATAAGATCTTCGTACAAACGCTACTGCATGTTAGAACGAATAAAAAATAAATTATTCAAAATTTGTATATACATATAGTACGGCAAATTAAAATATTTAACAATACAAATAACAGCCACGTCCAGTAATGCATACACAGGCACGTATTAAAATAAAATACACAAATATATATGTCTCATTCACAAATACCTTTTAAGATAGCAACGCGAATACATCTGCCACACGAAGTGCATGTTACTCAACGTTCCATTCAAATCCCGTCTAGTTATCTTCTAATTTATCATAAATCCATTATAACTTCCACGCGACTGTCCCACCTGATATTAACTGTACAAAACCGATACAGTGCAGCGTCAGTGTGATTAGAACAACGGACCATTTCCATTATAATTTTAAGCGTTGGCTTCGTGTCAGGTAGGTTGCTGGTGGGGGTCTACAGAATTCTCGCTCTGTGAAGGATCAATAGCTACCAGTCTATATCGACCGATAGGCTGCCAAGAATACAGAGTGTATGCATACAGGAGCATGAAGGGCACATGCGACGAAATGGGCGCACATACAAAAATAAAACATTATAAAAGGGCTGGAATCAATACCACATATTCATGTGACCAACGTTGGATACTAGACCAGTTTTCAGAACGTCAATACTGGTATAATATCCACTCGCCCTGTTTACTCAATTAATGGGAAAACAGTTCCTATAACTTAGAATCCGACATATAAGACAAAGTTTAATTTCTGAATCACATTCAATATGATCTATTACAAGATGGTGAATCAGCTGTTCCTGTATTCCTACTCCACTCCTGGTAGTTAACACCTTCTTCCCGTTAACTCCTGATCCAGCATCCACATATTCATTCACGTCTGTCTATCTCCACTGGCCTACAACGAGAAGTGGTAGGCTTTGCTTTTCGTGAGGAGACATTCTGTTGTGTGCCGTCCGTAATATGTCTTTGATAAATTAAAGTGCGTCGCGGGTGACAAAACGTTGCAGAACACTGCTTTGTACGCATAACAAAAGTTCAACAAAACTCCGTTCACAACTCCTTCACTCACTACCACGCCTCTCAAAAATAGAACATAAAATGATCCATGGAAATAACAAAAAATATATTCACCAGGGAAAGAATCAAACACAGATTTTTGGCTGTAAGGAAGGGCATCACTGACTTGTGCGCCTGCAAGAAGTGTGAATGGCAACCAGCCCAGAACACGACTACCTGATCACCTGTCGCGGACCAGAACGTAATCGAAAGTGTTGGCCTAAAATTTATACATTTACAGAAAAAATAATGAATTAAAATATTTCATGGATATTTCTACACATTGTTTGTACAAGCCCTGCATTGTGAACGAAGTTTCACACCAACCTCGTGCTACACTGTTCACTTGAACTTTGTTCCATTTCAGATCAACCAACCAGTTGCCCTAGTTCAGAACAGAGAATGATTTCAACTCAACAGATTCGTGTCCGGCTTCAAGTGGCATACTGTGGGCGCGTACGAAACATTGTCCTTGTTTCACTTGTTCTCAAATGCGTCATTTACGTTTTTCTTATGAGGCTACCAAAGTGCGTTTATAAAATTTTTCGTTCCCCCTGGGAAATACTTCCATCAATGTTTTCGTATACAGTTCCTGAAATAATTCCGTACCTTACCATTCTGTTCTTACGTACTGTAAAGTCTTTGTTATCTTGACCCATGTATGCTGCAGAATGATACAGTATATGCCTTCGTGCGTCAGCAGTGGTTATATTTGCTAACCTTTGTAACACAAAGTTAATCTAAATAGCATTTCAAACACCGGCTCCTATATCAAAAGAGAACACGTGTTTTCATCCCACAAATCAAACGGTTTGTGCTGTTTAGGGAAATACGCGCTACTTATTACGATAATCATACTAAACCAATGAATACAGTACAAACAAAATTCTGAGTCACTGACTGTTTAATTTTGTGGCACATTTAGGTTACAACTGTCCGGTAAAGAGTTAAAACAGCAGAAACAGAACAAAAAATATATCTGCACAATGAACAGCTGAATAAATACCGACGCACCTCTTATGTGGAGTCAGATGTTTCTGATAACGGTAGTTTTTACTTTTAACCATCAAGTAGAATAACGGATGGATGGAGATACAGGTACGAATTAACGTTAAACATATGTGGGAGTGAAAATTCTGAAACCTTACCTTACATTTAAATCGCAACTACTGTTCAACTACGTTACAACCCACAGTCGGTCGCAAGGATACGGTTGTATTCTCATCACACAATATAATGCGCGTTATGTTTATACCTCTGTTTGCGCCATTTGTGTGGCACGAGTAGTGAATACATGAAGAAGACGAGATTTTAATCGCGGAAATAATTCATATACAAAGCATTATTTGTCACAGGCCCAACGTTCAGAAGGAAGGAAACGCGTATTTTGATCCTCATGCACGAACCTTATGAAAACAGTAAGACAATTATAGTACAAGATCGTAATTTTGACACTTGCAAGGAATCCAGGAAGTCCGAAGCGTTAAAGTGAGACGCTATCTTTCCTTATTCATCCCACTTCCTCACTCCGCAAGTCTCAAGATTACAGTCGCGGACTGTACAACTTGTGGTCTGGCAGTTGAAGAAAGTTGGAGTGGTACAGGATCTATGAATTCGTTAAGGATTTTCTACAAATCCTGATCGCTCATTTGGAAAAAATTACGATTTGTTACGAACAATTTTCCGTTCTAACTGGCAAACTTAACCGAATGATATACCAAAATCGAGCATATAAGCTCAGCGACAGCACGTACATATACTTTACATGGATTGCTGATTTCGTAGAAAGGAAGGTCGTGAATGTTTACATCAGACGACGAAACTGGGTGGATGTTCTGTGCGTCAAGACTCACAGTTCTATGTATAGTAACTTGTATCCGGTTCGCTGTTCGCATCTTACATGGAGCACAATATTTTTCTGGATCAAGTGTTTGATCATTAACTACAATATTTATAACCTATTGCAAGTTAACTTTAAATCATAACATAGCCAAAATGACTAAAAATTCGGAGGAAGGCAAGAGGCAGGTTGACAAAACCTAAATCTGGTATTTCTTTTGATAAGTTTTCAGAGTTACTTCCTTATCAAGTGTCAGATAATATTGTATGTCGGTAAATACGTATAATTCCACAGCCCCCTACAGCGTTTATCTACGTTTATTATACGTGAATATAACTGTTTTCCAAATGAAAAGATACTGATCAGGCGACCGGAAGTAAACACGCACGTGTCCTCATTCTACTATCGATTGTACCATATATTAAAGTTGGCACTGAACTGACCTGAAATGAACCTGGAGGGGAACGGACAGGAAAATAGGAAGCCTCTGTTAATATTGATTGGATGGTTGGTACAAGATGCGTGCTGTGCTAGCATGGCACTGCCACGCACAAGTACTGCGTAGCAAGAACTATGAAACAATCCGGATTATTGTTTTACTGTTATCAATGCCACCGTCGTCCCAGGCTTTAATTATCGACGTGAACAAAATTAAATTAGTGGCTTTTAAAGCGGGTCACACATTCCACACACAAAGAGGAAACCGGATTCATGAAATCGTTTTCATAAAACTGGAAACTATGGTTTCACCGATAAATACCGTTGTTTTAAGCTGGACTTCCAATGAACAAACGAAGAGTTCTATGCTATCTGAAGCCTCTTTTCTGAACTGAAATGGTGTCCTTTTTTGTTCCGACTACACACACACGAATTAAAAACGTGAAATCCTACAGAAAGACCGAAATGTCTCATCTGCATTTAATTACTTGCGACAAATTCACAGAGCTGATGAGATCTACCTACATAACACTGTATTTTCCTTTTCTGTTGACGTCAGCACCATCTGAGGAACAAAACATTCTCCTCCTCTGATGACGTAATGAAGACTGAACCAATACAGTTTCTGCTGCGTATTGAAGGCAAGAACTCTTTGTTTGCCCAAGATTCTGAGAGTAGGTGGCGCAATATGTACCATATAAGTCGCATAACATCACGGCTTGTCTTTCAAGTGTCTGTCAACCACGGGTTAATATAATCCAAATTACATTTAGTGATTAAGTATCAGCTTCTAGCACGCAAATTTTCATCAAAATTCAAAGAATACGTTCCAGCATGTTTCATGTTTTATAAAAAAAAAAGCTCAAAAACAGAGAGGGGTTAAATTTTGTGTGACACTTTTGGAAAGTATGTTACTGAAAAGAAAAAGTGCAACATTAGCGAAACCAACATTAAGAATCCCAACTAGAACTGTTGATACATTTCTCACAACCTCGTTTCTGGAAAGGAAAACAAAACGCTTTCCCTGTTGAAAATGACGGTCTGTACACCATAGCATTACGGTATCAAGGTCACACACTAATGTCTCGTAACCAACAGGCATGACTGAAAGACTTATTAAGTAACTCTGCACCTTTCAATTAAGGCCTGGAAAGTTGTAAATTTGTAAACTCGCCAGTTTGCTACGCCACACTCTCAGTGAAACATTGGTCACATCTAATTTGACGGTGTAGGTCATCTGAGATGAGACAATAGTATGCAATTATTCAAAGTAGAACTTCGAAATTATCGTGATATATTTGTGAAACGTGAACATTCTAGTGTTGTGATTTATAAACTCGTACCGCCTCTGCGAAAGCCATAATCTCTCTACTTACTGTTTATTGTTTGATGATAATCAGTGGAAAAGAATAATTTTATATAAAGGGCTACTCACACAGCCTTTTATTCATATGTCAAGACGAAGAGACAGTCAACCAACGAAACATTATCAAGCCAATATATACTTTCAAAGAAATTCTTCTATAAAGATAAAAAACGTGAGAAATGATTCTGGAGTTACTGTTCCAGACTTATTAAAACGGCATGGATCGAGTTTTACCGTTTTGCGATTCCAAATCCAATACACAAACAGATAACAGATATTCAATGTCTGTGAAACTGATAATACTCACCCTAAGATGGTAAGCTCGCCATACTTTGTGATCTGTTTGGGTTTATGTGCCGGACTCGATACTTCATGTTCTTCCAGTAGAGGTGATTCGGTGCCATCCGATCTGAAACAAATGTAAAAAAATAAGTCTCTGGAAAAAACAAAAATGTTTTAACATAAGTTTCTGAGAAAAATTAAACACTTGTTATTCCTAATACAACTTTCCCGCAAATATTACGGTTTCAGAATAATTACACAAAATTTGCCATTTTCGAACAGATAATCTTAAGGCAATGAACACTGCGAAAGCATCAGAATTGTTACGATACGTACGACTGCATTTCCTGTCCTCTTTACTCTTAACTTGTCAGCATCTCGCGGTTGCTAAACTTATTCTACTTTGAATAAATCGAATTCAAGCAGATCACCGAATCAAAGCACTCACAATCATGGCTGAGATGATTCATGGTGACAAAGCTCAAATCAAATTCGTGTTCTCTGTGGAATGAAATTTGCGATTTAAGCCTCTTTCAAGCGTCCCCTAGGTCTGTTACAAATAGATTTGCCGTTCTGCATACGAACACGCTTTCTTCACACCATTTCTATACCAAAGTTAACTACGCAGAAACTTGTGCTTGGCCGTGAGACGTGTTGAGCATCACGACAACAAGCACGGCGCAACAGAATTCCTATTAAAGGGAAATGACGCATGGCAATAATCAAATAAGGAAATTGTGTAACAAAACAATGGAATTTTGTCTGGGGAAAAGAACCACAAACGCACAATAACCTGCATCATCATCCTTACATAAACGCCACTGCATGGAGCTTTAATTCGAGACTATCAGTTACATAAGCAAGGAACAAGAATTAAATATTAAGCAGTTCATACACTGCCACCCATACATACATGAAGTTCAAGGGGTAGGACAGTGTAGAATGTCCCAAACACGTAAACAAACACGACTTATGACACGTCACACTTCTAGTAAAACAAAACAAGCCAACATGCAACACCCAATGAATGCTAACCACGGTAACGCCTCACTGACATTTTACTAAACTGCTCTACAATCAACTGCAGTGAGTGTACTCACTGCATACAGAAACTTTCTCTCGTTTCATACTTCGTACTTGAAATAGCAATTAATTTTCATAAACGAAAGACTTAATTACAAAACGTAACGTTTAATTTACATGCCAAGAGACGAAAGTAAAAAACCTGGTAAAATACCAAGAAGCCGTGAACAGTGAAATTTAAATCCAGTGCTGCATCAAAGACCTTGGTTTGGAATGCAGTTTCACACTAGGAAACAAATTTAAACCCACTAGAATTAATCAAGTCATTGCACACGCCTACAATTAGGTATGTCCCCATTTAACTTCACGTATCTGGGTTAAGGTAAAACAAAGTACAGTTACCATATGAAGAGAAGAGACAGAGTTAACTAAGCAATGAAGAAAGTGTTTCAAGTGTGCGTCTTTTAATGATATGCAGCACCGGCAGTCACGTAGATGGGACTATCCGTGCTCTATAATGGGGTCACAAATTGCTTTGTCCGCACACACCGACTAGTTTCACTATTCAACACTGGATTGAAGTACACATGAAACGTAACTATTTGAAAACGCAATAAACATGTTTCTAAGTGTTCAAGGAAAACATTACGACCGACAGAAGATAAATACAGATACTCGGTCCAGAGGTTAAAGAACAGCTTAAGTCGCACTACATGGCTAAGGACACTGGCGTTTGTCCGCGTTTTAGGTGCGTTCCTAACAAAACCTAAAACATGTTCATTTATCTTCGACATTTTCGTACATCCGACTGTCTGCATGAAACAAATTTAGAACCACAAAACGGACTTTGACTAGGGAATTTAACACACTTTTATCCTAAGTCTTAAGAAGCAAGAACACTTCGTTTCGGGGAATATAACAACTCATTTAAAACCTATCAATACAAACAGGTATATTTACATAATTATAAATTAAACAAAGGACGATTTCCTTAGAGAAAGTTATGACAACATTTTATCCATACTGTGAAAGCTAGCAAGAGGCAATGAAAAAGTTAACGAAGTAAAGTGTGACAACCACAAAAGGTGTAAAAAGTTCCAGATATTTTACTCAATTTCTTCTTTAACCTTTCGCGTTAAACATCGACTTTTGCCTGTGCAGCAGAATTCACTCGGTAATACCAAACCTAAATCATTCCTTGGTACTACGAAATCCAAGAGTTCATAGCCGGAAGAACAAAAGCAAACCATAAGCAAAATCATTGTCCAAATTAATATACTATTTTCCTTGGGGTCCATTTTAATGCTCTCCTTCTGTTCTTTTCCGGAGGTTTCCTCGATTGGGAAAAATACCATAAACCAAATACTTTTAATGTTAACTATATACTGGTGTAAATACATACACACATGTTTATACACGCATGCAGGACACCAGAAACATTATTTAAATCTGCTGTCCACTCACCCATTCAATTAGATTGAGGCTGAAATAAATTCGCCAATATCTTTGTTGCCTATCGAATGGGAGAACGTATTTCTACAACGTTGTACTGTATACAGACACCTTAAATCTCGTCATTTAAAACGAGTAGTATTATTTGTTAATAAAGTAAGAAACGAACTATTCAAACGTAGCGTCAAAGATATTCAAATGAAGCTTTTGCGAATTGCTCGAAAATATTTTTATCAAATTGTGCAAGATAAAATCATGCCAGATCTGTTTCACACTAACGTGGTCACTTGGAATGCATCATTTGCCTACATATCAACACAGTACAATTAAATTTACTTCTGGGAACTGATTCGTGACGCATAACGCTCATATTTGCAATGTCTTACCACTTTTTCAAGGAATATGACTCACCAAAGAGGCCCAACAAACAACGAACAATGGGATTTCCTACTAAAATGTATGCATTTCTCATCTCTTCCATGCGTGCTACATATCACTTCCTCTGATATATTTTATAAACTGAAATGCCGCATTTGTATAGCCTAATGCGAAAAAATTACATTAAACCATTTGTAGAGGTAAGTGAATTATAAAAGTAACGAAATCCCATACGCATTTAAAAGTTCCAGCCTACTGAATCATATAAAGGAACGTCTAATGTTCCTACTTTACTGCAGGTTGCATTTTGTCTTGTCAAATAATTAATCCACAATGTGCATTTGAGACAGAATAAGAATGGTGTAATAATCCTTTCCGTATTCTTGAATCATCTGCAATTATGGTCGAAGCCATGAACTCTATCATTACAAAACATTATTTTTAACTTCATTACAGCCTTTTACAGATACATTTTCTAATGCTACTTCCTGCCAGCACTTAAAAGTGCGAACAATGGGCATAACAAACAAGAATAACGGGTGCTGACCTGAGAATGTTCCCAGAAAACTGTCATTTATTACTGTACATGTCCTAACACACAGAGTTTGGTTAGAATAATCATACTCAATCGTACGGATGCACCATGTGATATTATAGCTCCGCTAATCAATGAGATATCACATAGTCATGCTACCATATTCCGTCTATCGTTATAATGCCAACAAAGGTGACGTCAAGGCATGGAGTTCACAATGCAGACTTTCGTATCGCTTTGAAATTAAAGGAAGGGCAGACGAGAAAATTGCCTCGTAGCTGCTCTTCCTTGTACAGACCAACCAATCAATACAGAACCTATCTCATTCCCTCCCTACAGCACTAGCTTTTAAGAGGAATGCCCTAATCAATTCTCTGAGACTGAGGTATGGGTTTAGTAACTTTTCTCTCACACATTTTACACAAAAAGTAATGGTAAGATAAAGTAATTTAAAGAACAGTAAGATAGAGCTGTACCGCTACATGCCATGGTAGTGCTTGGGCAGAGAAGAGGTACAGTCCACAGATCAGGAGAAAATCCCTGCTAGGAATTCGATATACGAGCATGCGCAAGATTTCGCGGTGAGTGACGACCCATCCTAAAAGCATTAGTTCCACAACCACTGAACGAACAACAGACGACAGGCTTTAACGTGTTCTAATGGGTACAGCTTTAAGATTACCTCACAGTGGCACAGTGATTGAATCTAGAATATTATCGCAACACCCACAGAACACATTAGAAGTGCACTCACTACACGCTACTCTTAACGGCTTGATGTTTTCAGTCTGTGTGTAGTAGCGTAAAGCTCTGACGTATCGCACTTCCCACCAATAGCAGCCCTCTAGTCCAGCTGATAAGTGACATTCCTCCCGCACCGCACCAGAAACGACTTCACCCAGCAGGGTTTTTCTCGTGATCTGTGGACAGTATATAGCACCTACTCCTTCTTGGCCTCGGCACTAGATTGGGGTGAGTGGTCAGCTTCACGCCCCGGCCGCATTTTAACTCAATGAAAGGGACCCCATACCCTAGGTGGCGCACGTGATGTGTCACAAGTCGCGTGCGTCAATTCCCACGTCCTCCAACACGTAGTTCTAACAGGTGAACAGGAACTTTCAAATCACCCTATATATACGGTAGTCTGATGCCACGGTCCATTTCAAAGACTGACGAGTAGGCTACATTGTGGTGCCTACGTCTCGCCGCCAGAAAAACTGGCTTTCTTTCAGCATCTAGCTCGTCTTTCGACATTAATTTCTGTTGTATTCAGGTCATTGACTTTGTTACAGATAACTCTTACTTACAAACAAAAGCAAGCGATTAAAATAATTCCTTAGCTTAAAAACTGTCGTGGCTACTGCTTTGCACAAAGCGAAAGCTCCCATGAATTGTGCAACGTCCTTTGTTCAATGTTATCTTACATCAGCCAGATATGCGTGTTTCTATTGGCCAGACAGTTGGAGGTTATAAGCCGAAACATCAATCCATCTATATATATATAAAACCTAGAAAGCACCTAGAGTTACACCGGGAGATCTGCTTCAGAGCAGCAGCCAAATGTCGAGTCATATTTGTATTGCACAAAATTACCAACACCATCTAAAAATTACGTCACAAAATCTCAGTTTTATTTACCCGTCTCTCCGAAAGTGGATGAGATAACAAAGAAGCGACCTTTCGTCTCAAAACTGATAAACTGTGACAGCCAAAATATTGCAACGAATATTATTTCACTTCAAACCTTTTAAAGACGCAAGTCATTCTTAGTTCCCCCACGATATCAAAACAAACACGATCAAAAATCACTTTCTCTCTGGTCTGAACGCAAAAATATTTCTGCGCAACATCTGCTAAACCATATCATTCACACGATGTGCCCAGTGAACTATCGAAGAGAAACACGCCGTAAAAGTTTTCTCTTTACGTCATCTCTCGTACCTGCCACCAACAAGAGTTCTGGAGCAAGACGTAAACAATATCTCGCCTAATCAATTAACACAGAGTCAGCAGTCACGTGACGCCTTCCTGTAGCCGTTACAGCTAGGCAGTCTTGACCAATCATTCAGAGCATCTTCGTAAATGCAACTAATTCTTGTCAGATGAGTAACAGCTATGACGAACTTGTAACAGCAGGCTTTATCACCATGAGCTAATTTCTCCTGGAATACCACTTCCCGCTTAATTTCCAGAACTATGGCCCCATAATCGGAAGGGCATCTGCCCACAATCGTGCCCATTCCGAACAGCAAGGCAGTTCTTCAAGAACTTACTGACATCGAGGGTCTGAAGCCCAATTCAGCCTACGCGCACCAACACAAGTGTGCCTCCAACCTAAACTTCACCACCCTCACAAATTATTTACCCCATGACATCAATTTCGCCACGCGTTTAAAGTGTCTGTCTTCAATTAAACTAATTTCATAGAAAAGGGAAATTGCCTTTCCTGAAACAAACTCCACAGAGCAGCAATTTACGTAAAGTTAAACGTCGCTCTGATAGTCAACAGATTCCTCATTTTATGGAACCGGAAGGTTAATTATCTTGTTCACAAACTAGGAATCTGTAGAACAAACCCAACATATTTTAAATGCATTTCATTCAGCCATACATAACAATACATTCAATTATGTTAATAATTCACTGAACCAGAACGTAGAATTCCTGTCAGCGGTAGTGCAAGCTGACGAAACGTGTACAGAAAGGTCACTGTTAACTAAAGACGGGATTTATATGGAAAATATAATTCAATACGAATGGGAGATTCGGTACAAATATAAAAAAAATACACGTTGGGCATACCACTATATACATGATCCACGGAGTTCACATAGATCATATTACAAAGAGATTATTCAGTGAAGCCAAGAGGCAAATTTTCAGATTCAAGAGCTAGGAAAATATCAATTTCCGCTTTGTAACGAAGTTTTAGACTCTAGAGGAATGGAACTGCTTAGAAGTCCGGGAGGAAGACAAAGGACGTAAAAAGCGTCTTAGTAAGCTTCGACTTTTGAATGCAGGTTTAACACGCTAATAAATTAAACCTTCCCGCAAGAGGTAACACGACTACTAAGTACACGGTAACCTTCCTAGTGGTGACTGCAAGTTAAGCTGTTCAATAAACTACTACTGTCATGGCCTTCAGTAAAGTACGTTGACACTATTATCATGAATTTCGAGAAACATGTCGCATTAATGAAGACTCAAACTGGCAATACCATACGGAGATTTAAAACACGTTTCTACTGAAACGGTTATTTCGACCTAAGGCAAGGGAAATGAAAGGAGGCTAAAAACGAACTTCATAATAAGAGCTTTTCTCGAAATATTATATCAGATTTACAAGGTCGACGACGCAAGAAGTACGCGTGGGATTAACATGTACACAGCACTTTAGTTGGAAAAGCCAGAACCCCCTTGAGACATCAAGTCGTAGATGGAAAAGAAATTTACAAAATAGATCTTAGAGTAACAGGTGTTATCAAACTCAGGGCAGTGTCCAGTGGTGGTCTCTTGTAAGCGCGATAGTACGAGTTCGGGCTCTAAAAAGTCGAGAAATTTCTTGGATAGCTGAGTGACTACTAGCTTCTCAAAAGCAACTTGCGAATTAACAATAGCAGGAGTCAAAATTCATTAAAACACCTGTAAAGGGACACACACTACAATATTATGTTGGACAGGGTCCATTTCCTATCGCATGATCCCTAACGACTCTCACGTTAATAAATAGTGAAGTCTACGCGATACCTAACAAAACTTTTAACTGTGTACAGACACCAGATATGAACTTCAACAGCTGAATTCAGATCAACAACGAACAAACCAGTTTTAAATGAGTGATGTGGTGAGACCGACGGGACGGCTGGCGTGGTACGAGATAGCCTGCTGAGAAAATACGAAGTCACTGGATCATCAGATCACAAACTGGGTCGGACATGAAGAAACCGTGGACAAACACGGCAAGGCTAAAGGCACTTCTGCTGTAACACCAAATCGAATTCTCCTTCTGCAAGTCAAATGAAAATATTTTTGATCTGATGAAATCCTGGTGTCGTCCTTTTCGGACAATTATTCCGAGTAAGAGTTCACGAAACTTAAGTAACGTACCTACTAAGTGTATCGACCGAATTAATTTTCGGTCCACATTAACGTGCCTGAATTATCTTTCGAAAGACGTACAAACATGTACCATGACCATGTGCTGCTAATATGCACCAGCCACGGTTCGAGCAAGCGTACACAAGACCCACTAAAATATGTTCCATTCATTCTCCAGAAAATATTAACTTGCAGGGAACGTACGTGCACTCCTGGTCAAATACGGACAGTCAACTGCGCATAAAGGCAGGGACAGGAATTACCTTACCTTATTTTATTAAGGATTATTGGCGCTATCGATAAATTCATAAATGGTGGGAAACAGGTTGACTTTAGCAGAAATGTTCATGATAATGACATAAAATAACTTAGAAATTATACATTAAACCGACTACAGTTTTAAAAGCAAGATGATAAATGACACGAGAAACTTCCCAATTCAGCTCTGGCAGCATTTGATTTATTTCGACTACATGATGACGCACACATCACCGAGGAAATGATGGATTCTAAAGATTCGAAATCATGGCGTCCGCAAATCTAATCTCTCTCTACCGGGTATTTCTTTCTTTTGAGGTCTATTAAGGCCAGAAATCCAGGCTTCTCGGGTTGTGCTCCGTACTACAATACTGAATGCATCAATCAGCCGTGTCCATAGAGATCAAACAAAATATGTGACACGGACGTTTGTGATTCATTCAAAGGTTTGCAGTGACGATAACTAACACCTTCTAAATCTGAATAAATATTAACGATGCCTGTTAATCGAATAAAACTTTTAGTCGATTAAGCACTTGATATGAAGGAGAAATACGTGGAGTCCTTGTAGAAACAAACTTGAAACAGATCAGTTGCTAATTTATCACAAACAAAATGCCATGCTAAATACGAAATCGCAAATGATTTGTACACTATCATAGTATATATTACAGTTAACCAACACTGAAAAACGACAGAACTGTTGATATCAAAACAAACACCAAAGATTGATATTTAGAACAGTAATAAATAAAAATCTTAAACATATGGGCAAAACATTTCTAATCTGTATACGCCTGTGTTAGTTAAATAATGTGTTCTTAGGTTAAAAATTAGTGTAAGCGTAGTAGCAGATGAATCAACAGAATGAAGAATTACTTCATAAATCAGGATAGACCTGACAAATACATTAAAAATATACGTAACATACGTTTAACAGTTTGAAGGAAAGAATACAAGTCATACCGGTATTTCGAAAAATCCACTTTTCCTGGGATCACGTGTACACTAGAAGAAGTACAGGGCTACGTCGCAGTTCCTCTGTGATAAATAACTGGACCACGTGCTCGCGGGTGCTGGCTACACACTGAATAAATACATCGCTGCTAAACAAATACCTCAGTTCTTTTAAGTGAAGGCAGACACTCCTAATCGTCAGTACGTTAACGAACTTTCTGTTCCACGAGGGCGCTGTCACACAGAACTGTTCTTTGCGATAAGATGACTGTGAGATGGCATATGTCACGATACGCGACTCAAATATGCTGCATACACTAACGAAAAACTGCAAAAAAAAAAAAACCGTGAAACGCCTTCGACGGTGAAGTGTCACGGCTGACAGACAACAGCAGTAGCATGCTGAGATCTCGCCTAAAAGCGTCGACACATCATCGTATCGCCAGTCAGTCCTGTGTAAAGGCGCCTCAAAGGCAAGGGATGTCTTGATAAGCGATTATTAGCTTTTCAAAGGATTCTGCTCCACGGATTTCGTTATAGGCATGCACGTTCAGTAATTGAAAAAAAACTTCACACACTGAAATCCGCTCCTGTTCTGAAAACACTACCAGTGTGCATACTGGTTGAGTGCACAATGGGTCACCATTTCTTTCACATGGCAAACCAATGTCACACGATTCGCTTGTGCAAGCTACATCCGCCTGTATGTACGCAGGGTTCACTGTAGCAAGGTGAAATAAGTTATTACTGGGTCCTATTTTCCTGCACTCGCAGCGACTTTGTGTTGACAACAAATTAGTACCTTGGCATGAACAAGTGCAGAAAGAATTCAACGATCGTACCACATAACACCGTCGATGTTTTAGCTTTTACGTTAATCAGCATCTCTTACTTCACAAGGAAACCAGAGATTGTGGAACTCTTTATCAATCTTGACTTTCATTGAGCTTGAAAAAAACTTCATTAGCAGTCAAAAGTTCGCAATATGGAGGCTGTGTAAACCTCTCAGCATATAAAATTGTTCACAAGAATAGTCACATATTGCCAACAACCGAAATTTTACTTTCTTATTGCTTTCCCTGTAACCTCCAACCTGCACTTTCCGTATGTATATATATATATATATATATGTGTGTGTGTGTGTGTGTGTGTATATGCATGCAAATGGTTCTGCACATCCGATGATTTCGGAACAGTAGCACAACCCTCTCTTCCTCCTACCCCTCCAATACGCACAACCTCTGAACTCGCAGTGCGGATGGCATAAAGTCAATAGAAACCAGGAATATCCTTAGACAGATTCCATCACCACCGACAAAGTAAAGCACTAAAGTTCGACTCAAAGCAGGAGAAAACAAATCAAAAGAGCTCACGCTACAAAACCCCCTTAAATTTCTTCTAAGAAATGTCAGAAACCTTCTAGTGACTTAAAAAACTGGTTCAATATGCCCAAGAGCACAGCACAGTCGGATAAGCGTAGTCTGTAGTCAACCGATGACCACTAACCGTCCAAGGCCAGTCGGAGGATCCAGAAGGCGGCGTCAGGTCATTCAACCCTTAACACCGTTCTCCAAGATTTTTCTCATCTCGAACGTAAGGAGCAATGCACATTCTTACTTCGACCACCGAGTATCTAACACGTGACGTGACAAATTACAACCCCTAATTATAAAGAGAAGAGACAAAGCTGGAGGTAACATGTGCCTCCGACACGCTGGTGCTCCCTGTAAGACAACACGGCACCATACCACAAAGATCCTGTACCTATCCGAAGTCAAACACCGTCAATTACTTCAACAATTTGCATATTTAATTTCGTTACGTTTAATATCAACGGAGAAACACCACGCTTCAATTTCAGACGTAGTTTTAAAGTTAAAGTTCTAGGACTTCCATCCACCCCTTTCTCGTGTTTTTTTCACCTCTAATTTAAGAGTTAAGTTATTCTAAAGCAAATTCGTCATGGTTTAAAGCATGCAGATTTAAATCTATGTCGAGGCCTTCGTGCGGACCGCTAAGGGACCTGGGAATGGATTGTTTCTTAGACATCAGTCAACCTAGATGTGTTTCTAGGTCCTGCTTCTCACTTCGTTGCGTTAAAGTTGCAAAAGACCGACTTGTATTTAAGATAAACTACGGGAAGAAATATTTTTATTGGCCTAACCTTCGTAATAAGTTTCCAAATTCTACATTCTTTACAAGCTACGTTGTGTGTCTTTATACCAACACTCGTTAACTCTCAATTTGCCTATTCGGCTAGTCATGGCGAAAGGTCGTTCGTACACTGCACAGCTTCAACGGCAAACCTAATCATTGGGGTTAATGTTCCACGCATAGATAACTTCATAGTTACATTCAAGAACACCGTGTCATGCATTATGACAATGTGCAGATGGTTTCTAACTCAAGAGCGTCCCAAAATTCTGACATTCCGACTAGATGTCCGATCAACTTATGTCCCTGTCGACTATACATCTGTATATCTCTTATGTCGTGTTATCATGGATACGGATAAACCACTGTGATAGTAAACTGTATTCGTTAAAACAGAAGTTCTACTAAACAAAACTGCCAGTATGTTATAAATATGTGGGTTTCCTTCCTTACCCACATTTATAAAACCTTTTTCCAGTTCCGTGCAACAACTGATATTTATGTACTCATTCCGGAAGAAAAAATGTTGGAAGATGCTCTTTAACATTAGGATAAAGTTGGAATAAGGATAACCTGCTCTTGGGCGGCAGAAGTTGAATAATCTTGAGTTCTGTCGGACATTATCACCACCAACGTCATTTCCATCAACTCGTAACCATTTGGCACGCCTTTGAATCACGAGGAAGCCTTAAATGTCATATAGGTCCTAATTATATATTACGTTTAAGTTATTCATGGGACAGGCGTTTCTTGGAATACCTTGAATCACAAAGTTAAAATTACATATTAATTTACGTAATACAATAACGATGATGATGATAATCTTGTTGCAATTCGGGTGTCAGCCTAGATACCACAGAACGCCGTCCACTTCGTTCCCGTCATACTAAATTCACATTTAGTTTTAGTACAATTCCTGATGCGAACACTTTCACGAGCTGGTACTATTGGAAAGGATGTTTACAATAAAAGAGTATTTATTTTGTAAACAAGGAAATTAAATATTCCACAAAATAAATTGTAATTCACACGAAACTTCCTATTATATCCCCGTGACGTCCAAATTCCTTTTCTCCGTCACACAGACAAATTCTATACTTTCTTATAAATCATAACTTTCAGTTTGTAAACAAAGCATTGTTTCTAGGAAGGAATTGCAGGCGGGCAACGTCTAGGAAATACGGGCTTGCGAGATGTTTCTGAACAAACAAACAACGGTTATACCATTTGGACACAGATAACAATTCACTCTCTAGACACACGAACTTATCGGATACGGAATTCTTGTAAGTCCACAAGCGAATGTACCCTGACCTAATTAACAAGTCTTGAACACGTAACGGCATAAGATGTATTACCTGATAGGCAGTGATGCATCAACATCGTACAGTTATTACCGGAGGGAGACAACACGCATCCCGGAAAAAGACGCATTCCGGTTCGGGGGCACACTGTCCCAGACTATGTTTACGTTGTCTGAATATTACAGAAGGCGGATACAATGCCAGAATACAAACTACTGTTCTTCGTCACTGCCGCCATATGGCAATACAAAATGATGAACTCAGCTGGGTGTTTCAAACACATGTTCACTTATTGTCTTCATGAAAGTGCGCTACTTTCGATTTGGGCGTCTCAAATTACATCTGCTCCGAAGTTGGTGTTGCAACAGTAGGTTTGGTTCGTGACTCAAAAACGCAGTGAACATAAACAGGGATTCTTCTACAAAGCCTACGCTATGACACCGGTTATGGAGGTCGCTGGAGCACGACGGTACTGGTGCTGACTTCGAGTCCCATCCAGAGCATGAAGTTTAACTTGTATCTAATCACCACCCTTAACCATTCTTTCCTATGGGCTTGGTTGTGAAACTGGTGAGGCTAACCATGAAAACAGCACGACAGGGGTCAAAGTTCACTATACCAGTTACGAGACCAGGAGTAACGTATTACGAAGAACTTAGTATTGCTGATAAAGTAGCTTTAATGATGCTGTTAGATTAAATTTTAACACTGGAGTCCATCATATGAGTCTGGGCCTCATAAGTGAAACGCCAATTACTGAGAAACGTTATAAACAAAGCGTAAACTAATTACTCAACTTAAAATGTGTGAATATGTGGACTTTGGTTGTTTACTTGGAAGTTAATATCGTTGGCAACCTGGCCTTCACAACAAGAACTGTTTTTAAGTAATGACATTTTCAGTCAACAAAATTAAGCAATAGATTCATGTAACGCAGTCCGTTCCCTGCACGCGGAAGGAAGAAGGCAGTTGCTTGTGTCCGTGAACCGGTTTATCCCGACAGACAGGTCTGGCCTCAGCTTTGCCTGGGTCAATTTCATGTCTTGTTCGTCTAACATACAGTATGGGCAGTAACATTAACGCAACGCATTTCTTCCTAGTACTTACCCACATGTTCTAGTATTTATATGGTGAGGGGAAACGTCCGGCGAAAGAATATTACGGTACGAATTACAAAGTGAAAAACAACTTTCTCAAAAAAAAAACCTCACGCTTCAGTATATCAAGTTTGGCAGAGCCTTGTGGCCTTTGGCATGCAAGCGAACGCAAGGATCGCGAGTTCGAATCTCGTACATGTCCTCAATGTGTGTGTAACAGCCGTGCACTCCAATTTGTGGTTGTCTGCATTGAAATAACCCCAATGCAGAGAAATAACTGTAGAAAAACATTAATATCAAAAGTTATTAACTGTATTACTGTGCACATGTATACAAGTCAATGTAGTACAGACTGTAAACAGCAGGTATGATTCTAAAAATATATAATTACTGTGCTTCATCACAAAGGTTTAAATCATTCATGCCAACAACTGTGGAGACAACCATCAGTTCGCTTTTGGTTTATACGTGAGTGTGCCCCAAGATATGAAAATGCATACACAAATTTAACCGGGAGACCTAGGTAGGAAGACAATTTTAAAACGTATCTTAGAAATAAAGACATTGACGACGTGGATTGGCAAATGAGTAAGCGTCTCCTACATACGATTCCATTCACAGGATAACAGACGCCACTTGCATTATACATGAGACACACATTTAAATGAGTATAAAACAGAAAATATTCCTTCTTTAAACTTTGTTACCGGCAGGAGATACTGTCACTTACAAGACACGTTACTTCTTGCATTAGGAACACTTAACCGGTACCCAGACAGACAGCTAGAGCAGTTTCGCTTCTAAAACAAGAGGGTAGGTACGTCTAGGTCTAGAGGCTCAAATATCGACCGTTTGTTAGAGAAGGCTGTCTAAAAGGGTGGAGAGATTACAGTCTTACTAATGACGTCTCATTAGACAGGAGTGAGCCGTCAACATGCTTAGCATAGCCACGGCGGTGTAGACAGCTTGAAGTCCGAACATGTGTTGCGTGGATTATGAAACTGTGTTTTTAATAACTACCACTGAATCTGAAAATATGAGGCCATAGCTTAACGATATATTTTAAAACATAAGGCTCCAACTGTACTAACAAACAATAAATAGTCTGAACCGACTGAGCAATGCTCTAAGTCTAAAACATTGAAAGACAAATGACAACGTATAGTCTTGAACATGTCCTAGTTCACGAATCTGAGTACCTAATATAACTGGACACGAGTACACACACCACACAGACCTATCTTCGGCTATTTAACAACATCGAAATTGCTAAGTAATGTCGGAGAGTTGAACCCTTCGGCGAGTCAGTCCACAACCTGGGGTTCGATCCGGGCAACTCTAGCATATGAAGGAATGACATGACATTTTATCATTATATACACATCTTGATAACAGATCAAACAACTGCTTGCTTCAATCAGTATAGTCACTGAAACACAAAGAATACTGAATACAACTGTCTCGAGGCACTCTTATTTTAATTACTTCAGTACATTTAAACATCACAACTTTCGAATTTCTTGTAGTAAAATAAAACGTGCAACAAATAAGAATGGTTACGATCACACTTGCATTCCGTAGCCCTTTCTTTTGGCGACGAGGTTGCGTTTTCATTATCCCAAGGTTAACTGTCCTCGTGATTAAAATCCAAGCGCAACAAAGCATGTGCATGTTATTGTTATATGGTGGTTCTGACGTCACATTATTGCATCACACAGATTTCACTCATAATGTGTTCATGTTGAGGTGAAACGGCAGTTTTCACATTCGTGAGAAGAAATCAAGGCAACTGTCATGCACAAAATTAGTTAAATTCATTGTTTCAACGTCTCTATGAGCTCAAACGAGAACCAAAATGAAATGCACACTGGATAAGATCATAAAGAAGTAATCACGCCATAATTCAACTATTTATTTTTTAAAAAAATCATATCAGTCAGAATTTCAATGCTTGTCCTCTCCGATTTAACAGAGATCTGGAAAAAAATTACATTAATACAGAAGGGAAATAAATAATTGTTCTTATTCTCACGAAATATATTTGAGTAGATATCTACAAGACAATGTTTGTGAAGACAAGCACTCAATTTGTCGAGCATATTTTGACGTGTACTCGTAGAAAACAAGAAGCAGAAATCTCAAAATCATAGTATTTCCTAAAATAAACCAATACAGTATAACGAAGAAAAAATAAATACATAAATGTGTATTAGCGTATTTAAAAAAAACTATGGTGAAGTAACGAAATGAAAATGGAACACATTTTACTCTGTACTCGCAGTACACAGCTGTTCAGTGTTTTAGTTGAAAGGAACTTGTACAACTATATATTTATACAATTCGCCAAATGCGTTTAGGTTAGTATTTTACGATCACAATATGAGTCATGTAATTGTTAAGTTTATTGTAATGGAAGACATCAAAGCACATGAAGATGGCTAAGTGTTGGCCAACACGTGCGTGTTTTGCATACACACGGTGGCTGCACCAACTTACGCCGAGGAAGCTCTACGTCACTGCCATTTGGGCACAGCTTAAAATTACAGGACAAAAATAACCAAAAAATATGCACCTTTTAGTATGAAACGGAAAATAAACATGTTTACTGCTCTAGATAGACCTGCTGAACAACAGCGCCAATTTATGGACGGTCATTCAAAGTGCATATTTCATACGAAATATTCTATTTTGTGCGTGTTAAACAGAAACATCACGATAAAGCCGAAATTCCAAGTTCCATAAGTTTATACTAGTTTAAAGTTTACATTACGTATGAGTGGTCTCTATTCGGATGAAATCTGAAACGTAGTACGCCATGGCAATACAAAAACAAGCAGTCTGCACCACAGTACAAAATCCAAGTGTGATCGCCCGCTATACATAAGTATTGGCAGCAACCCAAGAAACTCTGTTTGTACTCCATTACTCCCTGAACCAATTCTTCTAACACGGCAAACAAAGAAAGCTCGCAAAGCGCTGGCGCCCTGACACCCCCCCCCCCCCCCAGTCCTTCAATCGATCAAAGGCAGCCAACAGCGTACACCGAATTCACCTCATGCATAAATGAGAGCCGAGGTGACTCAGTCGCCAAGCTTAAGAAAAAAATCATTGTCGTCTTCTCGTGTTCAATTTCAGTGTACTCATGCTGGATTTTCGAATAATTTAAGAACAGTTTCTCCATATACCTTACACGAAACACTCTTTCATAATTACCAATAAGATGCCACTTCAATTTGTACTAAAATAAGTTGTCAATTTTACACGGCTAGTCCAATACAGGCATACCTCGTTTTATTGCGCTTCGCAGATATTGCGGGGGGGTTTTTAAATACAAATTGAAGGTTTGTGGCAACCCTGCGTCGAGCAAGTCTATCGGCGCCATTATTCCAACAGCACGCGCTCACTTTCGTGTCTCTGTGTCACATTTTGGTAATTCTCGCAATGTTTTTTTAGACATAATGCTACTGGACACTTAACAGACTACAGTACAGTGTAAACATAACTTTTATATGCAGTGGGAAACCAAAAAATTTGTGTGACTCGCTTTATTGCGGTGGTCTGGAACCGAGCCCGCAATATCTCCGAGGCATACTCTTAAATTCTCGAAATGGAAGAGAATGTCACGGCTGAGATGCAAATTAAATTCATGCTTCAAGTAAAGCACCCCGCATCAACCCTGTATCCGAAGCACTAAAAATACATATTCAGATTGACGTCTTTCACACAGTCACCGACCCGATAAAACTCTGTTCCCGACCCCTAAAATCGATGCATGGTTCGCTAGAGATCGGCCTCATATTCAACCACACACTGCACGCATATACGTTCTTTCAGGACAGCGCAGACATTTTCGGTGTCAACTGCGTACTTCTTAACACTTGTAAGTCTGTTTCGGAAAACTGTGTAGGCTACTGTTTTCACCATCATCACTCAATTCATAACGCTAACCGTCGATTAGCTAATCAATAAATTCCTCACCTTTTATGGACCCCAAAGATTAATTACCGCTTTAACAACAGCCTGCCACCAGCCCCTGATAAAATGAACTTCCATAAAATTACGCTGACATTAATTTACACGGGTAGCTTGTTTGGTTGAATACAATTTTCCATAATTTCATTCAGGTTGTATAATGTATTTGCTTCTTGTTTTCATAATGAATTGGACTGTTATCATTGTACCACGGCCGCGTGTGTCTGATAAACAAATACAGCCGAATTCAAATAAATTCATGAAAGCTACACGCGTTTGCACTTTTCAATATTAACACAATAATTTGTACTTACAAGGTAATTCTGTCGGTATTACTGTTAGTGTTTGCTGAGAAGTGACATTCATGGGAACTCCTCTTTTCCCACATCCCACATGAGACACCATGACACAGCGTGTATGCGAACATGTTTTACCTCAATTCATATTTTCAAAACACTGTGTCTCTCAGACTCAAGATGTTTGTTGGTTTATCTATGGGACGATCGAACAGACTATAACTTCCTCTCCTCAGGAGTTCAAATGCTGACTACAAATTTCACGGTAGGGCCACCCATTTTGTTTTCAAGTCTTTGGAAGGTGTGTTAGAATCACAGATAAAAGGTTATTTACCTAAGTAACCCTTCATCGTTATCATTATAAATTTCCTGCGTTCTAATTCTTTCCCGGCGGGAAGTCAAAGAAACAGCCCACCAACAGCGGCCTTCCTCGTATTGAATGAAGGATTCGTTATCGTACTACGTTCCTGGGTTGGTACGGAGTACGTCTACGTCACTTCGACAAGTTTCTACTTGCATCAACCGGAATGTGGTGACGTGCCCCAGGCCCGTAATGGTAAGGCAAGCCCAGTTAACCAAGCACGCTTCGGTCCAACACTAAACACTGTTCCTCCATCTTGGTAATGTTCTAAACTCAATTCATCCCGAACAACTGTTTTGGACAAACATTTCATCGCCGTAGACCTAGACGTAAACGGTTCTCGACCGGTTTGAATACCTAGTGTCACGGGTTTGAATCCACTTCGATGTACAGATGTCAATGTCCACGTTTGTCTGTCTTGGTGTTATTCTACGTAATCGCAGGACTTGCGATGGACCGATTCCCCCATCGGATTTCTACCAAATGTTTGAGGGTTTATGGTTTCAGATGTAGTTCTGAATCCGAACCCGAACCGATCAGAGGCCGCTGGACGTAGAATATTTTCCGTGCTGTTGGTTCGGCCCATCGTCTGTTGCGGCCAAGCGGTTAGCAATCCTGCTTTATATTCCGGAGATAACGGGTTCGATCTTGGCCTAAACACAGGCTATCCTGGCACGTTTTCGTGATTTTCCTCAGTTCCTGCAAGATCACGCTGGCACATACACACAAACTGGTTCATCATCGATAGTTTTACTGAACATGTGTTACGTTTCATTTTCATATGCCATAGGGCAAAGATTTCTATGCAATTACATATTTATGGCCATATATATGGCAAGGCCGTGGTCTAGGCAACACGGAGTTTTACTCCGGGGGCATCCCAACAATTACTCCATTCACACACACACACACACACAGAAGAAGGCAATGGCAAACCACTTCTGGATCATCTGCCAAGAACGTATATGAACAGGTCCCAGTCCGAGAAAAGGATGGAAGGATCCTGTTCATATGGACCTGTCGTCAGACAGAACACTAAAAAAAAAACTTTCGTACTCTGTTTTCGTGTAGCGAAACTTAGTGGTGTGACCTCACGTATGTTTGACAAGTTAGTGTGTGTCGGTGAACAAATTTTCGGAACACTGTCCTAACTCTGTACCTTTCTTATTCGGTCGCACCAATAAACATCACATAAATGTTCAACACAAACGTTCGGTCTAAAGAAGACGACTAAAAACGGTTCGTACCTGTCTCTAACAGCAAGAAAGACGTTGACACAAAAAATGCACGAATACATTAATGCCCCATCAAAACTATCCGCATCACTTACTAAGAAAAGTTTATCAACAGCAATGTTTGGTACACAATTTACCAGCTGCACAATAACATTACTGAAAATGCATATTCAGTCAATGAAAACTGTTCTTTTATTCAAATATTTTACAATGTATATTCCTAAAACACACACGTGACCCATCTATGTTGCAAGGTTGGTACCATTACTTAACGTATGAAAATTACAGAATTAAGTAAAAAAATTCATATTGTGAGTAAATGGAGACACGTATTTAGGCGTACAACTCATCCTAAAGATACGTAGTTTCTTTGGTAACAACAATGCACGCAAGCTGACCATTGTTGTCGGTACATATTGACACATTGTTGTGTTACACATTTTTCTGTCGATTTTTCGTAACGCTTTTTTGCGGAATGACACTGACCCTTTCATAGAGACGTATTTACGTCAAAAAAACCAAGAGTACGTTTACGGGCGGGTTACCAAAACAACCAGTTTGACTGTGTTTGTAACAATTCTGCCTACTTTTCTAAACGTACACTACCTCACTATTGGCAAACAATCTTGTACCATGTAATTCTGTGGATGCCCCATTAATTTGAAGGGGCCATTTATGTACGAGTTTATCCGACTAGTGATCGTTAACTGTTGACAATGGGGCAGACGCTTGGGTTTCGCTAGCCATATCAAATTTATATGACACAAACAGGATATTATCAAAATTGTTAATTTTCGAAAATATGAAATCAGTGTACGAAATATAATGCATCAATTTTAGATAACAATGTCACGACGAATTCTTGGTTTAAAAATTGTAATTTCTTTCCATTAATGTTTACCAAAAGACACGAAAATAGATCATAATTAATCACACCTGGTACAAATTTACGCCAAATGTTACGTACTTGGACTAAAACATTTCTGAATAAATTATTATAATAATACATCTTAACTCACTTGATAACCATTTTGGAGTGATGTTCCCGAGATGGGGATGATGGGTTATCACACGAAATTCTGACTGCTACGTTGAACCACTACACACACACACACACACACACACAATTACGATAAACAGCAATTAATTTTAAAAAAAAATTAACGCTCGCGCATAAATAATAGAACGCAATATTCCATGTTTTCTGCACACGTTTCGTCTATCTGCCTTTGTATAATATTGTTTTATAAATTGAGAACAAAGATAAGGAATTCACACGACGTAAACAACAGACGTCACAGCATATATTTATACACGAACCAAATCAAAGCTGGAGACGCTTCTAACACAAAGACTGCCACAGCATTGACGGTTAGACAACGACGAAGAGCCAAACAACACAGGCAGGACGTGACGCTAAGAACGCAGGGTACAAGCGCACCCAAATGACGACTAGTCCGACATCTAGCGTACGAGCAATACACTAGCTGTAAATGTAAACATGAAGTGGGGAGCAGAAATCGAGAAGGGGTCACAACCCAATTGGGGCTGAATGGCCCGGAGAAGAATAGGCAAGTTTCGAAAATACGTAAGAAATTCTGATGATAGTCCTAAACTTACCCTTAACAGCATTTTTCCAGTGTCAATAAGAAACCAGAGCTCTGAGAACGGCAGTCATGACAGCGTACTACGAGGTCATCCATCAAGCCAGTCTTGTCGGGTCATTTAACCTACGAACATGCACACACTTGTTCACGACCGTCATTTCCGTTTCAGCACTAAAAGCAGACGAAACTGGCAGGTGAAAGTCAACAGTCTAACAAAACTGAACTTCCCGATAACGAACTGTAAGTTTAGGAGGAATATTATCAAATCCCCAAACAATCACACCACAATACTACGGTATTTTAATAATGATAATATATCAATGCTGTGTCGTAAGCTGTAGAAAAACTTGTCTTATATTCATCCGATTTCAGTGGTCCGGCAGTACACTATCGGCAAAATATATCTTTACAGACACATCATTCGTGGAGGATTATATTCGCACCTCACTCGACGGTAAAATTTCATAGAAAATACCAATTCATCCCGCTAAATGTAAAGATTTAGTCTGGATTAATACATTCGTGGACTGTAAACAATCAAGTAAGTCGGCCTCCCACACACACAAAATATATCGGAGCCGAAAATCAACAAAGAATGCACGATTCTAGTTTCAAAATCTCAAGCGACAAAGATGAGTACACCCACTTCAGAAAACATGTGCACGGTATGAACACGTGTCCATCTACAGATGCTTCTGAAAGCAGTGAGTCTGCATACTCATGTTTCGTATCACAACTCAGCGTAATTTAATATTATATCAGCACTACTGCCATAATAGTCCTCAATACTTATTATTACAGGCTATGTCAGTCATACATCGCATCATTTCCTGTAAAACTGAGTCTGAATTTCACACGTGTTAATACACAATTTAATGTAACACTATTCTGTAAATACTTTAATATAAACACACAATCATTTTGCCAGAAATTTTGAGGCGAGAAAAAAAAATTCAACATTTTTTCCGATATATAATTCTCTAAGTCAGTCAGCTTTTGTGTGGATTATGAAAGCTGTAACTATCGGCAACATTACTTAAAGTATTTTGAAACTAAAGAAGTACCCACGTCATATTCTATGTCTGTTTCCCATACGATCCCCTCTAAATGCCAGAGTACCGATACGAGATCTTAAAATTACTTGTTTACATTACGTTCAATTATTTTTCCTCAATTTATGCAATCACTACTTTAATCCAGAACAACCCAATACAACTTTTACGTAACACATAAGCTGCACATTTTATATCAAATCTAAAACTTCTTGACGATGGTGAAGAGTCATTTGAATAAAAATTTCCTTAGATATTATCCATCGTCTAATAAATATAAAACGTAGCTCTATCTAGTGGGCCCAACTGTGTAGGAACCTGAAGACGGAGATAGAGTCCCATCTCCGAAACGTCGTTTTACGTTTTATATTTATTAGACGATGGATAATATCCAAGGAAATTTTTATTCAAATGCACATTTTATGTTAGTTTTTACGGACTGTCTTAAAATTTTGGTTAGTAGGCAGTTTAAATGTATCCAGTATATCTACGTTTTCCAGCAGTTGACCTACGTGGGGAACGTAATCTAGGGCTCCATTGGGCAGAATTTTGTGACATGATAATGTTTCATAAAATTAGCGATTCCTAAGCACTTATTCAAAAATTGAGAGCAAGAGTGGGCTAACCCACACGTTATCAAAACCGAGAAAAATAGAGATAAACTTCAATACAACTTCTGCAAATCCATTTTTTAAGGCACAGATTTAAAGTAAACAAACCACTCGTTCATTACAGATTTCAAACTTCGTGCGTTAGCCCACTGTTGCTGTCAGGTATTCAGTTTATTAATTTATATTATAAAAAACTTATCCATTCCAACTCAAACTTTCCACACGATATTTTTCTAGATTATTGCTAGTAGTAAGTTTAAGGCATTACAACAAGACGCAGACTGCAAACTACGTAGCTCATGACATAAAAGTTCCCAGTTAAATAGGACCAAAACATGTATTAGGCAGAACGAATGAAAACAAGGCCCATAAAATGGCTCACAGAGGAAACAGACTCAGAACTTGGTGCAGATGGTGAAACCAATTTGACTTCTGAACAAGAAATACAAGTATCTAGCCAACAACGTCTAACGTACAAACATTTCAAACACGCTCATGAAGAAAATTCATGTTCAGATCCATATCATACACTGTCACTTGATATTGCAATGAAATTCAGTTAGCGAGAAGTCAAAACCACTGATTCCCTCCCATTACATCGCATATCGCACAGCCGTAGCCTATTTTATTATCACGACTTATTTTCGTTATAGACGATCTCGATGTCAACCCAAAATAATCGTCTGTACTTGATATGTGTGTCAGAATAAATTAATTCGAACATGCAATATCAAAGGCGAGAGTTTCCTGCATTTAATTCTAAATTTCTTGGACAACCCTTCCGTTTTATTTTACATGTAACGACATATTCATTTTCTGGACGTCATTTAAGGCCCCGGGGGAGACTTACAATTATCAACTCCTGCAATAATAAAACAAAGGTTTGTGCTAGCCCCTCCCTTAATCATAACAGTTTAAGTAAAATAAGGAGACACTCGCATTTCTTCACTGTACACAAGTCACTCAGACATACAAATTAAGTCACTTACTTAAAGGCAACGCAGAGCTCCATTTCCATACAGTCCAAGATGTCACACCGAACAGGCCTCATGGCGATGGTGTTCTGAACACGCCGAGGAGAATTTAACATGTGAAGGGTTTGTCAAAATGAGGGTGACGCATACGGAACGGCAGGAATATACTCATCCCCCACTACCCATGACACGAGTCACATGTATTCAGCAAGTTCGAACATGCAACTGAATACACAGTTCCTATTTCGCAAGAGCAAAAGTTAATTACTATCAGAGGAACGTGATTTGACGGTCAGTGTGGTATTCCAGAACATAAAACGTCAAACCACATTAAAATAAATGTAGCCCGAATTAGTCGCGGACTATAGTATGGAGATGATGAATCCGACGGCTTTACCCCCACCCCTAAATTCCAACTGATCCAACGAGATTCTTTTCCATGACACAACTATCGCGTTGTAAGAGAAAAGGCAGCACATGATAAGACTATAAGCCTATCGCCTGATAACAGTGCAAGAATTTCACCAGCGCCATTACTGCGCTCAAAACATCGATCGTAAGCCTATACGTCCTTTCACATGGCTTACGAAGAAGATTTATGACTCAACGTTGTTCAAATTCTGAGTCACCATATAACAATGCAACGGTTTTCAAATACAGAATCGTCTAGATCTAGACTGTGACGTCGTCTGCCAACGTTTCGGAGGAACATACTGCCTCCATCTGTAGTCCTGAAGAACACCACTGACATTCACAATGCTTTATTCCAGTTACACTTATCTGCACTTTGCACACGTCATCAGGAACGATTATAACGAAAATAGTCTACTCAGACGCTTGTAAATGCTAACGATGTATATTTCTTGAAAATACATATAATAACGATAAATAATACGATCAAATTGAAGGTGCTGACATGGATCAAAAATGCATACAAAATGTTGGTTGTACTCAGAATACGTAGGAGAATGTGGGAGGATAATATTAAAATGGATGTTTTGAAACACAGTTGGAGAATGTGGACAGGACAAATCTAACTCAGGATGGAGGCCAGTCTTGTGAGTACTGTAATGAACCTTTGGCTTTGGATAAATGGTAAGGAATTTTTTATCTAGCTGAACACAGTATTAACTTCTCAAGGAGGACTTTGTTTCATGAAGTTAGTTCAGCTGGTCTCCTTACCGTTTATGGATCCAAAAAGTACACTACCATATTCACAAAATTACGCCACTGGAGCCTACACTAAACCAGCGGAATCCATTCTACACCTTCTCTAATATTGTCCTAACATCAACATTTATGATTCACAAGTGGTTTCTTCTTTTTAGGCCATCCACATAAAATTGTGTATGCACGTATTTCCTCCATGCCCTTCCCACCTCATTTTATTCAATTAATCACAAACTGTGATGCTTCATCAGTTTAACAGATGAATATGAATCATATATTAGTACTAAGGAAGTTGAAATGGCTGGGCACATTGTCCAAAATATGTTCCACCTCCATCAAGTAAATAAGCAGACCTTTTGTCACATATTCACTTTCAAACTTACTTTTACATTACAACTGGGTCCTTGACTACTATTCAATGTGTATTGGATAAAAACGTAAAATATATAAAAGAAATGTACTCTCAAATGTATCTGCTGAGAACTTTTGTTTCATATATGCTACTAAGGTCAGCTGTATTCTTACAAGTTACAAACTGGATGTTACACATTACTAATAAATGCACAGAAGAACATGCAAAACATATTTTACAAGGATAAACCAATTTAAACAAATTCTGGCAAACTAATATATATATATATACCTACACACACACTACAAAGCTTTCATTATACAGCTACAAAGTTGGTTATGCCATTGCAATTCGAATTTGTAACACCTGTGAATTACCAAAGAGTCAATGTATATGAAGTCTTAAAATAAATAATTACTTAAGTGCTTATACACTGTATCCACACTACAACTAGATTTGTTTTTATAATTAATAGCATACTATTGATTAGGAAACTGCTGTGTCACAAATAGCATGAATAGCGGCAAGGTTAAATTTATCTTATACCTTACCAATTTACAATTGATTAAAAACAATATTTGCCTATAAAATGCATCTAAAAGCAAAAATACTGTACACAAATTACTTGTCAATGCAAAAACCATAACATAACATAATCTAAATCCAGCATCTTAATAAGTTTCGAATTGTGTTACTTACAAAGTATGTAAGAGTGGCATTCTTCACAATTTCCCTTCACCTGTCACTATTCTTAGTATTAAAACCAGAAAATACATATTTCAGACATATAACGATCATCATTCACGATATCCAAACACAACAAATCCGTAGCCTTCCATTTAATTTTGACGTTGTGTGTATTATTTTATTCCATTTTATCCGGCAGTCTGAGAACATAGCAGGGGGCAGTGCAATTGGAATCGATTCTACTGCCTCTGCCGCATGCCATTTTTGTTTCAGTCATCGAAATAATTCATTTTGTTCATGTGCTTGCAGATGGCGCAGATGACCAAGATCGGTTTGTGCTGCCATCTTTCAGCATACAATACAACAAAAACCACAAGCTGCTAGACATGTGGGAAAATGCAATCTTACTGGAAAAGACTTTAAAAAATTCTGCAGTTAATATTAAATCACATTTTTCGTCTATCAAGTAAAAATTGTCACTTATAGGTTGTCTTCAACAAAGGGTCTTGTAACTTTTGTCTGCTATCAAGTTAAATTGTTTAATATATTTGAAAATTCTGGAAAGTAGGAAGTAGAACAAATGGAGTCTAAAATTCGTGGATTTTCAACACACTTTAAGCCAAAATTTGCTCTAAATCACAACTTTCAAAAATTCGGATTCTGCCTCAAAGGAAACTTCATGCATCTTTCTCCATTATAAAGATCATTACTTAATGCTGTTTGGGGACAGAATCAGTCTATTTTGAGAATCATATGAACCTAAAAACATGCAATGTAGGCAAAATGCAGTTATTGTTTATTAATGCAGGTAAGCTTTAGTGAGTTAGGCAAATAAAGAAATCATCGTGTTTGAAGCTACAACCACATTTACTTGTTTAGACAATGACTCAAGAATCCTAGCAAACTTTTTGCAGAAAAAGAAAAAACAATATTGGAAAACTACATATAAGTTAATAATTTATTATTAATAAGGAGATGAATTATATTTGTAAAAGTAAGATATTTCATGAACAAGATTGTACGTAATATTGATTGTGAATAAAGTGCCTAAATATAAAAATGATGTATGAATATGAAATGATAATAATTTTATGAAACTGAGTACGTACCTTTTCTTTGTACAACAGTATAAAGTAAAATATATAAAACTTACGTTTATTTGTTGTTTCCCAAGAATGCAAGCTTTCTTTCTTACTCTAGAAGAAGAATGAAGATGGACAGTATCTGAAAATAAAGTTCACGGGATACATAGACCAAAGAGAGATGGAAGAAATTATATAATGAGAGACTTTATGGTTAAGACACAAAAAAGAGGACATATTCATGGATGATAACAAAGTGTAATTTCTAGCCAACACTTTACCAGAGCCATTTCCATTCTCTTGCAGGTTAGGTTAGGTTAGATATATGAATATATAACTTTGGAATATCTTTTGTAGAGAAAGATATTTATTTGACATATACAGCAAAAATTGCAACATGATTAGTATTTACAAATCAGGACTGATTTACTGAATGTAATGCACTTTATTAAGTTCACATTCATAAAACAATAAACATTCAAAATTGTTCACAGGATTCAGATAAAAAAGTGAATTAAGAAACCATTAATGAAGAATGTGCAAAGCAGGTTTCACTTATGTCCAAAACAATTAAACCCCATTTCACATGTATTAAAACACTAGACAATGGAAAATAATTCAGACTCTTCAAACATAAACCAGTAACTAATTAGTATATTAAATATTTCGTGTTCTAGAAAAAAAAAACTTTACTAAATCAGTGCAATGAAATTCATGTAATGGAAGTGTTCACTGGACACGTAATCCGCTTAGAATTTTCAGGTTTTCTTTTGATGAATAATTCAGGGTTACTTTAAATTTGCAAAAGTAGTATATTAATAATGTATGTGAAAGACTGAGTCTGAAGAATAAAAACTGAATCTGTTTCTGATGGTTTGACATATTTTGAAGTCACAAATGGACCTCGGTGGTTAGGGTTATGAACCCAACAGGTTTAAAACAGAAAATAAATAAATCTGATATGGAGATTGTCAATGCTATGGAAAGGCTTGGTCATAAGATAATATATGTAAAGTGGAAGTGTCATAGGAACAAGGAAGAGGGGGAAAAGAATTTTGGCTAAGAAGTCAGTGCCAAAAAACAGACATTAAAACTAAATATTTGTCGATGTAACTTGATGATATGTTGTGAAAAGTGAACTCCAGATTTAAAAACATTATTCAGCCAAATGATTCTTAATTCCTGTACAGTTGAAATATAGTTTGCATTTTTCACGCACGGTGTCATTAATTAGGGCAAAACACATTTTTAATTTCTTCTAGTTTTTGGATCCAGTGAACTTTAATGTTCAAAAAACTTCGCTAAGCAGTGTTTATATTTTATTCATAATAATTTATATGAAATGTAGGCTAATAAATTCATACAAAATAATGCAATTGCTTTTTCTTGACTGTGCCTTCAGTCAAGACTTTCATATCAATGTATGAGACATCCATCCTCAAGAAATATATTTCTCTAAATAGAATATTTGTTTTGTCTACAATTTACTCATTCTGTTCTGATTGCGTCAACTACACTTTTTGTCGCTTAATTCTATGTTGACGGTACGATTTTGTGTAAAATAACCCTAATATAATATATTTATCATGAGCAGGCGTAGCTCAGTCAATATAGTGACTAGCTAAGGGCTGGACGACCGGGGTTCGATCCCCGACAGGGGCAGAGGATTTTTCCTCTAGCCTCTGCATCCAGACCGGCTCTGGGGCCCACCCAGCCTCCTCTACAATGGATACCGGGGGTCCTTTCCCGGGGGTAAAGCCGGCCGGGGCGTGATGCTGACCCCCATCTAGTGCCAAGGTCAAGGAAGAGAGGAGCCATACCTCCACTCACCCCAAACGCCTACATGGCGTATAGTGGGACAAACTTTACTTTACTTTTTACCAGTCTCTCTCACAGAACTGAAATTCTCAAGAGACCCACTGGTGACCCTCATGTAGAAAATGGCTGTTCTTAAAAAAACTACAGCATGTAACAAATATAAATAAGTTTAAAAAATGATTCTGGTGAAATTACGGAGCATGTAATCCATAAAGGATAAATCTCCATGAATTGTTCTTTGTGTTCATATATATATATATATATGTACCGTTATACGAATATTAGGAGCCGGGATAGCTCAGTCAGTATAGTGACTAGCTACGGGCTGGACGACCGGGGTTCGATCCCCGACGGGGGCAGAGGATTTCTCCTCTAGCCTCTGTGTCCAGACTGGCTCTGGGGCCCACCCAGCCTCCTCTAAAATGGGTACCGGGGGTAAAGCCGGCCGGGTCGTGATGCTGACCACTCACCCCCATCTAGTGCCGAGGTCAAGGAAGAGAGGAGCCATACCTCCACTCCCCCCAACCGCCTACATGGCGTATAGTGGGACAGAAAAAATTTACCAAGGTAATCTCTTCTTGATGATAAATTTACCCTAAACTTCTTGGAATGTTAGCATACTACTCTTAATTCATGAACCATTCTACTCCTACCTCCTTTGCACATTCCTCTCGGAACAAAACTGTAAAGTTAAGACAAATGTATAAGAAAATGGATTGTTATAAGCATTTACATTGTTTTATAACATTTTCCTTGGGAGCTCTCATTCATTTTAAATCACTCACACTGAAGAGATTGAAGGAAATGAGATCTTTATCTCTCTCATTAATTCATTAGGCTTGACAAATATAAAAATTCAGTGTAGATTAATTTCATCAGTTTGTATAAAACAAAGACAAATGCACTCTACCTCAGTGAGGTTTTGCAGATACAAATATCACTGTTTTCCTGTAGTACAAATGGACTAATATTCTATATAATTAACCTCCATGAAAGAAAGTTTTACAGTCATCTCGAAGCGTGACATTTTAATTCCCGAAAAAACTGAAGTCAGTCAGGTCTTTCGCCCGCAAGTCACTTTTCTTCTTTTATTAAATTGGATTCATAAAATGTTTATTTAATTCATTCCTTGGTTCAGCTCGTTACTTTCTTTTAATTATGCAGTCACATACAACTTTCGTATCAGTAACCGACACAGAGGTTCAATTTTCAAACTCTTCCGTGAACAATCATTAGAAATATCAGTAGCTGTAAATGAATTCGGCCATTGCAATTTATACGTTAGGTAATCAGTAATACTAAATTATTCCTTCGGATAAATACTCCTGTAACATGACTCAAGATTCTCTTTCCAAGTTCGTATGAAACACTGAATATTTTTTCACATGCAAATTACATATATACATTAAACTGACGATGGTCGCCGACGATGAAAAACACGGAAATTCCGTTTCCTCTTGCAATATTCTATAAAATTCACTTGCACTGTGGTCTGCCTTGTTTATTATTGTACAAATTCATGTTGTGATGAGATGAGCCTCATACTTCAGAATTAGACAGTCAGAATCTTGTGGTGGTCACACGGGGACCTTGGGACGTAGGAATTCGCCCTCCTGGTTCTGACATGGGATGCTGGTGTCCGAACTGGAGGTACAAAATGTAATTAATGCAGGCATATATTTCCAGTGCTGATCGCTACAGAAACAACAAATATCAATAACAAAACAATATATATATATATATATATATATATATATATATATATAATTGTTTATGTAAGAACATGAAAGTTAAGCTGGGAATTTTAACAATCCGGCATAGCTACTGGTCGAGGAGGAGAGGTCGGACTAAGATAGGTACCCTGGTCCTCCAGGTTGGGGGTTGGTCGCAAGGCTAACAACCTTGCAGCGTAAAAAGGAAGATGTTTCGAAACCTCAATCAAAGGCTCGGACAGACGGACCTAACAGAGGACTGAATGGAAGAGGAGAATTGAGGAGGCCACGGATTGAATACGGACCGGAGAGCCATAGAAGAAGAAGAAGAAGAAGCAGCAGCAATCCGAAAGGGTACAATAAGGTAGATATCATAAAGCACATGTTTCTTTTAGATTCTCATGGTAATGAGCATGACAGCGTCTGTCCTGAAGAATGTAGTCTGATAAATATTGATTGATGTATAAAAGGAGCTTACTACCTTCACTAACAGGGTAAAGATTTTATCTCACCACTACATCATTTGTAGTTGAGTGTATTGTACATTAGTTTTGTTATAACAGTAATTATGTTACTTTATATACAATTATTAAAATTATTTTAATTCATTAATTTTTACATTTTCTTTTAGATTTTACTTAACCAAACATTTATAACTAAATTCTATATTTAATTTTGTGCAGACATTTTCTCATCTCTGTTCTTCCTGTCTCATTTGTAAATTTAATCTCCATTTCAGTGGGGGCCTACAGTATTTTTATTTCTAGCACAGAATGAGCTACCTCAGATGCTCATACCAACATAAACACTGACTTAATGCTGGCAAGCCATGCTTGTACGAACGTAGAACCACATTTATCCACAAAAGCTTATACTGATCTCTGTCCAATAAAAATAAAAAACTTAGTTCCAAACCATTAATACCACATGCAATTATCATGGGATATGAAACTAAGATGTAGCGCAGGACAGTAAACTTAATGAAAAATACAACTTACTTTTCATCTGTAACTTGTAGCGGTAGCGAAGACGCATATTTTGACGAAAATCATAACCGAAGAAAGTCGTCTGCTTTTAATTTTGGAGGCTTCATTTCGGAGCAAATTATTGGTCAACATTCCACAGCTCGAACCCACCGCAGGCAGGAAGCACCAAGCAAATGGTCAAAATTCCACTCACACCAATCACAACATTGGCACTTTGTTAATGGGGAGACAACAGATAAAACTACGCTACAACAAGATGCAGTATTTCTACAGGCACACTTTAACACGCTACAGTAGTCTAGTGGTAACTTTTTATTGGGAGAAGGTTATGATGCATCATGAGTTTATACCATGCTTTCTCTATGTGGTGTCGATGTCGGCTGAGAGATGAGAGGCGTCTCGACATCGGCCTGCTGATCGGGGAGGGACTCGTCGCGGGGCCTTTGGGAACGTTGTTGCAAGACGTGCAGGGGCTGCTGGTGTGCGGTCAGATGAGGGTGGTGCAGCACAGGAAGTGCTGAAGGATGACAGCCTTCTGAGGCTGAAGATAACGCCGGGACCAATTTCTTGCTCACGTCAATCTGCGCATACACAGTTGGTTCTTGGTGAGGCTGCTGTCGTCTGAGAGTCGACGTGCCGTACATCGGCGACAGTTCTGCGTATGTGATTTCATCATTCTGAAATCATGGGAAAGTGCTGCTACAAGATTACGCACTTTAAATATTTCCTGATATTTTACCCACTTACTTTGTCTGTTCGACCAAAGTGACAAATTATTCACAAATTTTTCTAGATCTAGTAAATAGAGGACTGAATTACGATGATAATATTAGCATTCATGACTTTAATGGGGTAATGAGGATGACAATTTGCAGAATAGACCTGCAATTTAAATTTAGCCTTGAATCATGTGGTTCATCAACTTCACAAAATTTTGGCTTTATTTGTAGGATCTAGAAGTTGGATTAGAAATCAAAAGAATCTGTAATGGCTCTTGGCTGGGCTTTGAACTTAAAATTTATAGAACTGGAAGCCAGCTCAAGATTACCATTTTAATGAGTGAGAATAAACAGAACATAACCTCAAATATAAATGTATTTGAGGTTATGTGTGTATATATATATATATATATATATATATATATATATATATATATATATATATATATATATATGCCACATAACCTCAAATACCTTTGCATAAAATGTTGGAGAACAACTTTACACAATCAAAGAGTCAAAAAAAGTATTCTCATTACGTAACATTCACTGATAGCATTGATACTGTTAATTACAGGAAATGTAAATTCGGCAAACTCACAGTTTTTGGGATATTCATGATGTTGTTGGTGTTCTCATATGTGCCATTATTTGGTGGCGAATGTAGCCGCGGTGTCATACTAGAATAGATTCTGTTTGGAGCGTTATTTAGCTTCTCAAATGCTTTTTCATCCGGATCTTGGTAATCTGTATCTGGAACATGAAGCATGTTTCCTGCATCATAATATTGATAATAATGTTTCAGATACGTCACACGTAAAAGAAATGTCAGATGTATCCGGGATTCTTTTTAAAAGATTAATATAGAAAAATCAATGAAGAAAAATTACTTTATTACTTATAATTACAAAAGTATGCTGATCTGATATTATATCATTAATATCAACTATGACACATCTGTGGTGAGTGATGATAACATATTTATGCAGCCGATTCTGATCGACAATCATCACAGATTATTCACGAAATAGGGCGACAATTATGCAGAACTGGTACTTCTGGAGCTGTTCGTGGGTTTAAGACATTTTAAAATGCATTAGAATGAAAAATCATTGAAATCTGAAATGAGAGATCTGAGATTCACACAGCCACAAAACCTGGATTTGTTCCCAGGGCAGTCCATGTCGATTTTTGGCGGGCAAAGTGGCACTGGGGAAAGTTGCTCTCAAAGTTCTTGGTGTTTCCCCTGTCAGTATAATTCCACTGATGCTACATATTCACTGAAGTAACATCTGGTGGGGTGGACAATGGGCCCGTTAGCGGCCGCAATAGTAAATTCTTGGAAATGGCCCAAACGTTTGATTGGAAAAACTGTGCCGTCAGTCCCAATGCCATACACAGGAAAATGAAAGAAGTAGTATTTCATTTTCTTACACCTCTGTTCTTAATGTCGTGTCAGAGAACAAAAACACTGACTTACCACTGTTCTGAGGAATGATGTCTGGATTCTTTTCATCCATACTATCAATGCTTTCATCCATGTCCTTACTGAGTGGCATGGAACAGGCTTTATCACCTCCAGGCGGCGTTCCCCGCCTTCCACTGCCATCCTCACGTTCTTTCACGTCCTCGTCCCCATGACCTCGGAGCCGCATCACGACCACTATGATGACGGCCAACAGCACCAGGGCAGCCACCACACCAATCAAAACCCCCAGGATTGGTGTAATCTGCAGGATTGCTGGTGTCGCAGCTGTAACAGTGGCACTTCAAACATGAGCACAAGGAGTCATCGGTGTTTATTTTCTGATGAGTAATCCACTGGCTACTTCTAAGCATCACGTTCTCATACGCTCTCTATCAGTCTTTTTTCTTTACGCAACAGATCCTGTTAAGAAATAAATTTGTGGTATCTATTTCTTCTTCTTTATTACGCCGTCTCCTTTACAGGAGGTTGGCAACTTATTATGAACAGGATCCTTCCATCATTTTCTCGGACTGGGACCCGTTCATATACGTTCTTTAGGCAGGTGATACAGAAGTGCTTTTCCATTGCCTTCTTCTGGAATAATTGTTGGGATGCCACGGAGAAACCGGAGAAGCCCCGGAGGAAAACTACGTGTTGCCTAGACCACGGCCTTGCCCAACACAAGTTATAGATGAAATGTTGGTAAACATCGACCATACTACACAGCGCAACAACCCAGAAGACAGTAATCTTCAAGTTATAACTGATCTAAGCCCTTCTTATTGAGGACAAAACACTTAAGCCAAATTACTTGTTTCTCATACATTAAACACTTCAGTTATAATCATTTCATTGGTACACTGGTGCCAAAGTTGTTAGTCTACAACTGAAATATAATGCAAATGTAGACCAGGGGTTCACGATATATGGCTTTTTGGCCACATACAATTATTGCTAACTGTAGGCCTGTCATTCTTTCTTACCGAAGCTGCTTATTCATTACCCTCCATACATCATCACACTACAATAAACAATACATGTGCGTATTTTCATCAGTTATAAAAAAAGTGATTGTTTTTTTTCCATATCAAAATCACATTTCTTCGATACCCTGTTGTACAATCAGTCATGAAATTGAAGTAAATTACATTCTGTAATCTTTCATTATATCAAAAATAACCAACACCATCTTCAAAACCCATAAATATCACATACCACGCATATTTCATATGTTGCAAGGATATTAAATATTTGTGAGAATAGCAATTTCTTCTTTCAGTGGATTTAAGATTCTAGGAAAGTGTATAATAATATTTAGTATACTTTCGTCATATTAAATTAAAATAAAATAGGTTTCCATAAACCAGTACCAAATGTTAGTAATGCAGATTATTTTAAGTCTCATTAAGCACTATTGCAGTGAGGGCTGAAGTTAGTTGTTAATAAAGTAATTTAGTAGAGCCTGCACCTACCATGGCATTCAAATATGCATGTTAGATGAAAGAAATCATCAGTGTGAAAAATGATCCTCTCTCCTGAAATTACCCGAAATTAAACAGAAAATTGTGTCATGTTACTGAAGGCTGCATTCAGTAACATCATATCAAATGTTACTGCAGTACCAGTAGTAGTTCTTCTGAATGCTTCTGACATCTAGTGGATTTATTTGGAATGTCTTGCATTCACAGTGATAGGTTATGAAACAATGCCTTTTAGGTTAGGGACGTCTATTTGCATACAACAGGATTTTCATGATACTGGGCAGATTTACTATAGTTTGTTGGCACATTCTAATTATAGTTTAATTCTGACAATGATAATGGATACTTAGCATTAAGCCCTACATATTTTTCAGTGTGTTGCTTGACAGTAACTACTTCTTAGAGCAAAAACCATTTCAAACAAGAGTTGTAGAAAACAATGAAACATGTTTGAGGTAATTACAAAGCAAATGACTCTCAACTGTTATGCCATGTATACATTCCCTGATTTGTTTCTGTGTCATTGTAGTACTTTCAAAACTTCTGATGCAAAGAATATGGCAGTAATTAGAACAAAAGACCCATACATTATGAGCACTACAATGAACACTGTTCCATCATCCACCCAAAATGAGGTCAATAAAATACGGTTTAGGCCTAAACTACATATTTCATTTTAATTTTTTTTTTTTAAAATTAATGACAAACAAATTTATACAGTTTATACGTGGATAGGAAAATTCAGTTTTTAGAAAAATATGAAACAATATAATTTAATACTGACTTCTTGTATGTCAGCTGTATTAAGGGTAAAAAATACCTCAAGTCATACATAAAAAATATATAATTTGTCACAATCTGAATATGTATATACAATAGAGATAATAATGTCTGCGGCATAGCAAGAACACAATTTCCAACATAATTTCAGAACAATTTAAGAAGCACTGCAATACATACACTGTTCTACCGTTTCCCTGAATTACAGCTCCTTTCGTACATTACTTACAGAACTGATCTTATAATAAACAACAACTCCGTTTCTTGAGACTTTAGACTTCAATGTGATCATACACATGGCGTAAATAGAATTATTTTGTGATCCGGTGGAACACAAAAAACTGGAATACCAATTTTTCCAGTGAAGTAATAAAATGCTCATTGTTCTATTAACTCTGTTCAAGAAGATGACATCAATGTCTACCATCTATTGAAAGCATGATTGCATTTTTAATTCAGTTTCGTATGAAGAGACCAATACAGACACTACGTTTCTGAGGTTAGTTCCACTCCCTCTATCTACGCAAACGAAACATCTAGTTCAAAACCTTACCACCACGGCGCTGATCTTGTTCGGGCAAAACTGTGTAGATGGAGACAGCGTCACTTGTGGCATGAGCTGTCACTGTTCGAACAGATAACACAAGATCCCTGTAGGTGGCAGGCAGATCTGTTATCTCCAACATCCCTGCCATCTGAGAAGTGGCACTGGCAACCAGGTGCCTTGTTTCGGCATCAAACACTTGCAGCACATACGTGGTGGGAACATCATCAGGGTGATTATGGTGAAGCACCTCAGGGGGAGTGTAGCAACCTACTCTCAGCGAACTGACCGTCTGGTGTGTGATTGTACATTTCTCAGGAGGCTGTGGTTTATCTGACCAACCTGATTTTGAAAAGTCCATCACTGAACTGTTTTTTGACATGATGGCACAGCATCCAGCTATGCTAGAATTACAATGATATTCACTAGATATTTTTAATTAAAAATTTGGATTCACAAATTATATCACACATTAAAAACAGACATTACACCTGATTAATTTTATTTCAAAATAATTGTATATACAGGTAGCCCTCGATTTACGCCGAGGATGTGTTCCTGGACGAATCGGCGTAAATTGAAACGGTTTTATAATGTAAATCAACGGGAAGTCAATGACATGCGTTCCCAGCACCAAAACATTGACGAGTAATATAATGGCATTACATTTAAAGCTCTGAAATAACGTAAATAAAATGAATGGAATTTAAAAAATATATTTTATACACTTACAATCGGCGATGGCGTTAGTTCTCTGACGAAGTCCCTGGCTCAGGATCGTCATGTATTTTTTAAGAAGGCATGTAGTGTGGACTGTCGTGATTTCTTCATTCATTCTTTCTTCCTTCCTTTCTTTCTTTCTTTAAAGTTTCACGATAAGGCCTCATGGATGCTATAACGGTCCTCTTCGTCGTATCACAAGAGAAAACTCGCACATGCAAAAGTTTGCATTTCACAAACAGCTTTTACCGATTCCTCGATCTCATTGGAGCAAATTCGCGTTAACGAAACATACGTAATTGCCGAAATGGCTGTATTTATAATTTTTATTCAAAATCAGCGATGTAAGAATTACGATTTAGTATAAGAATCAGTACGAGAAACATTGTAAAACGTTATAAATAATAGTAAATTTTTCTTCTCACTTTTTGACTTTCTGGTTTCAAAACCGGCGTTATTCTGAATCGGCGCAAATCGAGGGCTACCTGTATCTATAAACACTGTCAGAATGTAAAAATATTTATATACGTTATCCTCCAGATAAACGAATAGTTTATAACAAGAAAATAGCAACAAAGCAATATTCCTGAAAGCTTCATTCCTACGGATAATAGCATGAAGTAGTAACATTTTCAGCTATATTTATGACGGCTTTCAAGACAATTTTTTTTAAAGCGTGCTATGCTTTTGGCTAATATTATAAAAATTGGCTTTAGTATTGTGCTGTAGTGCGCAAAAATGTGGACATACAGTTTTATAGATCCCTATTATAAACTTCCAAATAAGAGCATCTGTTTCATGTTCATCAAACTACAAACAGAAACTGGAGCTTTGTATAAGAAAAACACAAGATAAATGTCAGAAAATCTCCAATTTTATATTGAAGACTGAAAGAAATTCCTGGACTCAGATGACACTCTTTGGAAATATACGTGGAAAACAGTACATACGTACGTACGTACCTCAAGAAAGAATAATCATGTTGCGTTGTGACCATAAATACGATGACTGTATTTCAGTCAAACCAGATGGAATCCACGTCGGATTTTACAAGTTACTTAACGCTTGTACGTGTTTAAATTCAAATGACAACCAAGGTCTGTGCTACATAAAATTATTCCTTAAACACAATTAAAACACGCATATGTATGCTGAAGTATTTGGACTCAATCTCTGTTACAGACTTATGTTCCAAGGTATCTGACGCTAAGTCTATGTTGGCGAATGATGGAACAACGCCCTCGAAACAGCCTACAAACGCCTCATTAAAAATCCTCACCTAGTCACAATTCTTGAACATCAACTTAACCTAACCTAACCCTGGATCATGAATTAGTAAATCAACTCTATGGCCAAAATCCCATATAAAGCATATACATAACTCACCAGTACGTTTCTCTGCTGCCTTGGACGTGTAAGCATGCAGTGGTACCGAATCACTGCGGCCCTTTGAATTGGCTGCGTACAGAGATATATCGAATCCAATACCCGACTCCAGTCCACTGATAGTAAACGCTGGAACTCGTGACGTAACATTGGTGACGAGATTCTGCGTCATGGCGTCATAAACCTCCATGACGAATTCTTGTGGAAGTCCACCGTCGAAACCGTCTGTGCACTCTACATGGAGCGATTCTGCTGTTTGGTTTAATATCGTGCAATTCTGTAAACCGTCGGGCTTTCCTGCAATACAAATTCATAGCCGTGAACGACAAACGGTGACCGATAAAGAGAACTAGATACGTACACACGATCAGGAAAACTAAAATATGTGAGGGTTGTTAAGGTTAAAGAGATTAGGGTTAATCGCCACAGCTAGTTAGAACCGTTCGGTCCATTTGTGTGACAAACACGCTATTACCAACCAGATACAAGTTCAAACACATCTCCGACATTCGTGGTGGAGATACGTCGATTCCTGCAAATTTTCTGGTCATATAAAAAGTCCCTGGACAAACAAAAGAGACATATCCATAAAGTTAACTGCGTCGTGCTCGTAAATCAAGGTGTCTAATCGCCAGACACTCCTCTTAAGCGAGGAGAGTGAGGAGAGTAACTGACAAAGGCACACCGAAACTGAAGTGTGGAAATAAAACAAATGCAACTTTTGATTTCTATTTGTCGTCGACTTTTTTATACACATACAGACGCCTGGTACTTAGAGGGCTTTTCTGCCAACCAAACGGTTTCATAAATTTTGTCCGCAACATCTGAATCTCTACGAACAAAACTTTAGACACAAGTAGAAACGAAGTTATTTAACTGGGGTGAATTTTATGCTTTATTGTTATGACGTACGAAAAATAGCTTAAACAATAAGAACAAAAGGATTACGTAGCCAAAATGTAGCCACAAATCTAAAAAGCCTAAGAAATATTACAAAATATACATAACATGGACAGAAAAATCTTTTCAGATCTTCGTTTTCTACTCCTGTTTTATTGTGTGTGAGTTTTCTCCCCAAACCCCTTTATTTTGTTCTTGTAGTTGTAATGATCTCGATAGTTTAGAAGATGGGGGTGAATGTGGAACGGGTTGGAGTTAACAGGCCCCAGAGTGGCCATTCAATCAACTGGGAAAAGCCAGTAAAGCAACTTTGAGCACGACGAAGAATTGTGGTAGATGCAAAGCGATTATTCTGAATTACGTTCAAACACATCTAAATGGTTTGTAAACTGTAAAGAACAGAAACAAGGGAAGTTTGGGGGGCTAAGAAATGTAAGAGGGCTAAAGTGAATAATAAGTAGTTTTAGAAAAGCAAAAATGCCGAAAGGTAGTTAAATAGCGGGACGAAGGTCGAATGAACGGGAGATGATAGTAAAAGCGATAAATTCCAAAGATTGACCACCCCCTGTGATATAAAAAATGCGGAAACAGAGCAGAATCACTCGCATGGATGAACTTGAAGGAAGGGACGGATATTGGAAGGGAAAAGCAGACGACAACCACAAAAGGCAGGGAAAAGAATCCGCAAAGAAGAAATCTAAAAAAAAAAAAAAAATCCTCAAATCCAAAGATGTGTCCGACGAACTGGAAGAAAATGAGCAGCTCTGAAAGAGCGTAACGCATTCCGGAATAAAAATCAAAGTAATGGGAACGAACAAAAAGTGGGAGTGAGCAACTGAGAATGGTCTCAACTTAACGCTAGAAATGAACAACGCAAACAGAAAAATTGCAATTACTGTTCCTGGCTGAATGTCTCCGTAGGTTTCTTCAATTCTTGTAGACTTTCAAAAAAAGATTGTGACGTGTTTCATCATTACGATCAAGGTACAAATTTAAACACGAGCGACACAGTGCAACGTACGCCTGGGCTATGATAGCAGAACCAAACCAGTTACCTGTTTCGTAGTTGGCCCTCGAATCATATTCTGGAAAGCGGAGAACATAAGTGAACAAAATATACGAACCCGCGTCTAGGAGGCGGGCCGAGAGAAATTCAAACCAATGAGGAGATGTCCAGATAATACGGCCTATTAGCAATACGACTCAATTAAACAACCGTTTTTTTTATTCAGTGTTCTGTCTGACGACAGGTCCATATGAACAGGATCCTTCCATCCTATTCTCGGACTAGGACCTGTTCATATACGTTCTTGGCAGATGATGCTGAAGTGGTTTGCCATTGCCTTCTTCTCTGTGTGAATGGAGTAATTGTTGGGATGCCACGGAGAAACCGGGGAAGCCCCCGGAGGAAAACTCCGTGTTGCCTAGACCACGACCTTGCCCAACACAAGTTATAAATTCGGGCACCGCCGGGAATCGAATCCGAGACCCCAGGATTACAAGGCCAGCGTTCGACATCAGCTGACACCTTTTCTCGATGCATCGAACATTTGTTGCAGCGAAGACCATTTTATAAAATGCATTCATAACTACTTCTGTCTGTAAATGAAGTCAACTCAAATTGCTTTTACGTAAAATCTCATTAAGTGCGAGTTCTTAAAACGTGTAGCTAGTTTTCTAGAAAACCATAAAATGTGTATCCTTTGAGAATGACGAATGTTCCCTTAGTTCGAAGCACAAACTGCCCTCAAGGGCCGGCCCTGATAAAATCATTCCTGAGTTTCGTATTCTAAATCGACGCTGCTTTGTCTCACGATACTAAGCGACCAGTCTCGATCGATGACAATAATGGAGCGTTTCGCTCCTGGCACAGTGTGGGCCAAAATAATGAAATGTGACCAGCTTATATCTAGATCGATGGCGAACAAATCTCAAGAGAAAACAAAGAATTCGCTTGAGTGTTGAAATATGAAACTAAGATGGATGGACCTTGTCAATAAGAGACCTAACCTGACCTTTCCCTTGATCGAGTGCTTGCGTCGTAAGAACTAAGGCCGACCGTTTCTCCTCTCTCCGTCTGTCTACTCGGCACGGTCAACTCCTGTATCATCGCTCATAGTTTATTTACTCTCAGCTGCTGAAAATGGGGCTGTCGTCTGCAAGGACTCACCCTCTTCAAACTCCAGCCTCCTCCCAGTTTTGACCACCCCCTCCTAATACACAGCAGCTACAGTTCCGGTCACTACCAAAGATTGAACTCTTATTCCCTCTTACGTTCGATCTTTTGTCATCTTCCTTTTACCAAACTTTAGCCTTTATCTCTGTCTTCTTCATTCCCCTGTATATATATATATATATATATATATATATACACATACGTACACACACACACTCACAGTTTTCACGTCGTTTCAATTGAATTTTCCCCCTTCTCCGCTTCTGGATGAATGACTTATTTTCTCCTGAAAGAGGTTATCTTTGTGACCTATCTTCCCTTATTTTTTATTTTTCATTTTTTTCACTTTCATACGTTCAGTTCTTGCCAAGTGTTCAATGACTTATGGAGACTACCTCCGATATCCACTTTTGCCACTTGGGTGGTTGGCTGCACGGATGGACATACTGATGGATGAATACATGAAAAGTTTACTTTTACTGCGAGCAATTGGATAACAGATACAATAAGAACTGCTGTGGTAGTTCTGCAGCAAATGCATTGGTCATTCCGTAAATTCATCTAAATTCTTTCCTTATTTCTGTGCAATTAGCGAGGATTAGAGACAACCTTCCCTGCAGCTATGTATTTTCTAAACAATTCAATTACTGTTATTTATTTGTATTTATTTTGTTATTTTGCTGTACTTGTAATTGGCTATCTAGCTGTTGATGCTGCACACTAATAATACAGAGATGAATTGAAAATCAGTACAGTAACTCGTTATGGACTAGACGACCGAGGTTCGATCCCCGACGGGGGCAGAGGACTCTTATTTTAGCCTCTGCGTCCTGACACGTTCTGGATATCCAATGGGTAACGGGGTCCTTTCCCGGGGGTAAAACGCAGCCGGGGCGTGACACTAAGCATTCACCCCCATCTAGTGCCGAGGTTAAGAACGAGTAGGAGCTATAATACCACTCCTCCCAAGCGCCTACGCACAGCTTTACTCTTTTATTGAAAATACTGAAACGCGTTTTTTTTATTCGTCTGATGTAAACCAGAGTCAGCCGCCGAATGTAAATGTAGTGCGTAAGACCCCAGCTTTCCTCAGTCACTCAGCTTAGTGTCCGAATATCGTTTCCTTCCACGTCTTTTCTAAGACACATTTAAAACTATTAATTTCTCATTCGTATATATAAAACCCACGATCTATGTAACTTAAACAAATTCGTTAAAACTAAGAAATGAAACAAATAATATGCTATATTGAAGCAACATTTTATATAATGACACATTTTCTAAGTAATTAAGTAATTCTGACAGGTTATTTTTTTTCGCTATAATGAAAATTTACGTGTAACAAGTTTGCCGTGCATGGTTTGTATTCCGGCAGCATAAACCACTTTAACTGCAAGACATCTACCCTCATACACACATAAATTGAGTTATATTTCTAAATATAAAATCTAGCGTTCTTAATCAGATACGAGTGAAAAAAGTATCATCTTATCATCTTTGAAAGTTTGCAGACCTGTCAGTTATGGATAAGCCTATAATTGTTGACATTAAGAAGACAGGGTTAGGTATCGGTAAGAGGATAACTTTGAAGTCATAAGAATTAAGACGGCGAATAAGCAAGCATTATGGAGACTGTGGTCTAGATTAAATAGTCCGTTGTTTGTTTCTCTTTGTACAAAACAGAGTAAATTAAAGGGGCGGGCACAGGCATACGACAACCATTTATATGAGAACGGAAAAGACGCAAAAGATTGTCTAACAAGGAATCATAAGTGGAAGAAGGGGTGCACATGCCTTAAATGATTTGGGGGCGATATTGATACCCCATGCTCCAGAGTTCAGTATGAGGGTCAACATACCTGCTGGAATTATGTGGAAGACACAAGGTGCTTTCTGAACGCCGAGATCGTTGCGACCCCAGCAGAGCAAAGTGCCGTAGTCAAGTTCCGTCATGGGCGTATATGAGGTCGTGCTACGGGCCCGGTCCGTAGTAAAGTACGAAGCGGCAATATCGATGATCTCCGCTGTATTGTTGAACTTCCAGGTGAAGTGGATTCCTTCCTGAGGATTCGCTTCGAGTTCACATTGGATCCTGACTGTTTCCTGGCGGGCGACCCCGTGAACTTTCTGTTGACCTGGCTTACACACCGGCGCGACTGCCAACACGATGCACAAAACACTTACCAGGGCGACACACTGTACTCAGACATGTAGGTCAATCAGCTGTGATTTGCTTAACGTTTGGACTATACTGCTTTATAATATCAACGTACGTACTATACGTAGCCTTTTATGTATGCATGCATGCGTGCTTGTATGTGTACATGAATGCACATATATATGAGTGCATGTTGCAACCGCTCACACACTGGACATTATTTTATAATATTGTGCTGTAGAACAGTGGTATTCAACCTTTTTTGTTCGCGTACCCCCAGATATAATTTCTCTTCAACTCTGTACCCCCAAAGTTGTTGGTGTATAATTTATGTTATACATAGTATATAATCTACATCTAAAATAAATTAAATAAATTACATTACGGATTATTCAGTGTTTATCATAAAATAATATTATACGTTTTTTAAATTTCACGTACCCCCTAAGATGTCTTTGCGTACCCCAGGTTGAATACCACTGTTGTAGAATATGCAAGGACCTTTCTCCTTTCTGCGTCCTCCAGTTCAAGATAGAGGCTTCTTTCAGCTCGTCAGTCGGAGGGAAATAAAAATTGACCACATGTACGCTTACAACGTCTTTTCAACTGAACCAGAGTTTCTAAAACTGGAGTCATTCTGGTTAATACCCGACACCTGCACCGCGTAAAAGGGGAAAATGCTACGCTCTGATACCAAAACATTTCGATATAGTCTACTGAGAGCTCTCGCAGCGGGGAAGATACGCACGATAATCTTCTGGGTAATAAAGGCGTAGATACCAGGGTTTCGGAGAATCATACTGTCTACATCTTCAGGGCTGAACAGTGTGTTTATCCGAATCGAAGGCATCTACCTACAACTCAACACGGCGTGACTACCCGAAGACCAACGTTGACATTTCGAAGATTTTAAAGCAGTCTCTTTAAACTTGAATAAACAAAATAATCTCAGACCAAATTTTACAACGCTACTTTAGATGCCACATAAACTTAGTATTAAAGTCACAAGTATTATAATCTTCATAGTTATAATGGTATTTAAACAATTAGGCAAAACGTATGATCTAAATCAGTGGTATTCAACCTGGGGTACGCGTACCCCTGGGGGTACGCGAAGGCATCTTAGGGGGTACGTGAAATTTAAAAATATATATATTATTTTATGATAAACACTGAATAATCAGTATTGAAATTTATTTTAGTTGTTGATTATATACTATGTATAACTTGAATTATACACCAACAACTTTAGGGGTACAAAGTTGAAGAGAAATTATATCTGGGGGTACGCGAACAAAAAAGGTTGAATATCACTGGTCTAAAGCTTTCACGGCGACTAAGTATAATGATTTCTTCTCGGGCTACCGGACATGTAAGGTGGCTTACACGTCTGGTAGCTCGAGAAGAATTTATTATAGGCAAAACATTATTTCTGAACGCGTCATATTAAAACATCCATAGCAAATCAATATTTCTTGCGCAGATTGCAGATAAAAACTTTTTCAAATTTACTAATCCAGTGCTGTTAACAATTCAACAATTTACATTTGAACTAGGATCAGAAGCTGTCCGTTGAATGAAGTGTCGAAATGAAAAATAAGAATTATATTTCACTTCTACTCACGCACAAGCATGTGGTGCGGTGAGAAACATGAAATTTCCCTACGGAGTGTACAGGAATGATATACAGATGGCGTATATGTGTATCTACCTGCTGAAGGTAAGGTACCCACAGTCAACAGCTGATGTAGTATGTTCAGTGCCGGATGCGACATCCTGCCACAATAATATGTTACACCAGGCGTAATGAGAACACAGTCTACTTCCCAAACCTGGGTAAATTACCCAAAAATGGGTAAAAGTGGTTTTTCTTTGGTAACGACACACCTCGGAATACACATTACAAATACATGTGTGAAGTAGGATTTTCCACTCTTGCCTTCATAAAGAGCTCAAAACGAAACTGTTTGCTGAACCAAAAATACGATGTAAGGTGGGCTCTGTCTCCAGTTGCCCCCAATTTTGTGGAACTAGTAAACGATTCTAGGTAATAAGTATCTTCCGCTTTGCGATCCTTGGCTGACGACATGATGTGAACAATTAGACATTTTATTACAGCCAGGACGAAGTTGACTAAGAAAATCAATATTATACTATATTAGGCCTAAGTACGCCAGAGATTTAAGGTCATTACGCGGTGGTAATTTAGATTGTGGTTCCCTGGGTTGTGGAACAGCGTATTATTGTGGTCACCAACGTTTCAGAGGAATTACCGTCTCCGTCTTCAGGGTAAACTTACCATGAAGACGGAGAAGAGTATTTTCCACGGAACTGTTTGTAACCATCTCCATTTTCAGGCCACTTCTACACTGGCAGGTGGACAGACAGAAAGGGTGGGAGGGTAGAAAGCAGGAAGGGCTGAAAGAGACTATTTTGGGACAAGAGAAAGGAGCTACTAAGGAACAGCGGGGCGGGGGACAGTTCGTACACATGACCTCTTGTGTCCTGAGAGCAATTTAATTAAAATCTCGATATGGTCCAGAACCGAAGAGACGAGGACTGGATAAACATTTAGATTAGTAAACCCAGCAAGAATACAAGGGTGTAAAGCCATCTGGGAGACCAAGAGGTGGTAAGAAGATTAACTGAAATGGTTCAGGACAAAGTCCGGTGGCGAAATCTTTAGGTGTTGAACATGATGCTTCAGGTTTCAGTACAACAGAGCATTTGCAGAATCGCTACTCGTGGAGGGTTACATACTAGGTAGCTAGTTCGAAAACGAATAATAAGTAACAAAATTCTCTTAAAATATAGACAAGGGTTGAAAGTATTATTGTCATTTGACTGATGTACAGTTAACGTGCAGGTTTTTTTTCGGAACTTGGCTGTGCTCTCATAATCAGTTTTACGGGAAACATGAGGAACTGAGATTATTTCACATCCCACATAGAAGGACCTCCTCGCCGGTCCAGTTGTTGGTAGGTTATGCACCTGGGATTTGAGGGTTTTCTGTCATGAAGATGTAGGCGCTATGTTTATCCGAATCGCTTGTAACCATCAACAAAACTAAACGGTATCACAACCTAGATATTCACAGTCGGTTGGTATAAATGCTTCGTAATCAAACGGTTCGCGATTCGACTCCGTCCGATGCCACTAATATAAGAATAAAAATAATTTGTCTTTCTGATGACAAATAATCACACGAATGCGGAAATAAGTCAAATGGGGGGAAAGTGGTGACGGACAGTACCCGGCGGCGTAGCAAACCAACACATGAAGGAACGTGTCTGGTCGGCCACTATTGACGTGAGTGCTGTTTCTGCACTTTTGATCGTCTCTGTACTGGCCCGATGTGTTTGCAGTTGCCAGTTAGTGGGCAATAAATTAGAGGCCTGCATCCCCATGCGTCAGTGTGTGCCTCCGAGCAGACAGATTAGACCACAGCACTGCTCGTCACACCTACAAGAACCAAGGACACCTAAGTTATGGGGGTGCACTGCCCAAAACGCACCGAATCTGAGGGATTTTGGCACCACGAGAAACGGGACTTCCAAGTAGGTTACGCATTAGGATCTCGCCGTGTGATTTTGTGAGCAAGCTGGCATAACAACAGGTTTCATAAATCAGGAAAACAAATGGAAACCTATCAACTGATAACTGTACGATGGAATTACGTTTCAATACTGGCATATTCTTCAAGTGAGTTAGCGTAAAACTGCTCTGTCTAACGGCTTTAGCACCGAAAGAATGGAGAATCACTTTGTCATTGAATTAGTATTTATCGTGTTTATTGCGTTCTGAAATGAAGACAAGTCTTACAGCCACAGTAGAAGGTGACAGTAGATTTGACGGCCAATAAAACAGCAGTAGATCTCATATTTCGCATCGAGATTTAAATTCTAAGGTTCGGAAATAAATACGCATATGCTGTTTACTTCAACCGATTAATCGATCACAGGAATTCGTCTGCAATTAAAAAATACGTCGATTCATATATGATATAGAACCACTATCGATTTATCGTGTAAATGTATGGTTGAGTTGACCCGTTTGAGTGGGGGCAACACCAACAGCTTTGGAAAGTGCACAAACACGGCCGTGGATAATTGTGCATTTCGATCGATATGCTCTCTCCAAAAGAGATTTGGGTACATATTGGCTCCGAGGAACGTGACTGAAGGTTGGCAGAAAGCCTGTGATAGCAGAAACAAACTACTAGAAATAACAAGATTTTAGTAACAAGATATTCTTAGCATTCAGCGTTCCTTTCTTTGCCATTTTTCTTTAATTCCCTCTCTCCTTTCTTCCGCTGTTTTGTTTCATTTATGTCACAAATATTCTGCTTCAGACAGAGTTCTCATTTCCATAAAGGCAGCCCGGATTTTATCGCAGAGAGAACAAACTAACCCGAACACCACTTTCTTATTCGGCGCACATGAGCTCTCTCTCTCTCTCTCTCCCTCTCCCTCTCCCACTGGCCGTTGCAACGATCAGTTACGTTAAATCCGGTGGCGAAGTAACTTCCAAGAACAGCAATTTGTTACAAATGTGTAGTTTAACCCACATCTTGTAAGGAGACGTGATAGCATATTGCCAAGAATATTAATAACGCATACATGAAATCCAGAAGTTTCCAACTGAGCGCTCTCTTAGCTTGTACGTAATAACGCAACACAAGAGAACTGCTGGTGTGTGTGATTTCACACAGGATCTTACTTACATTCGCCAACTGTTAATAATAATTCCACACTTTGAGTTCTAATTTCTGGGCTTGCGAAGTAAAAGCCCCTATGTTATTCTGACCACGTCTGGCTTATGTACAAGATCGCGCATTCAAACATTTCCGTATTTAGAAACGCCTTCAGACATTTCCTGTCCCCCTACCGGTAGGTTCCTGATGCAAGTATTAGAACACTTCTGTAAATTGCTACTGGTTAAAGTGTCGGATAACAAAGCGCGAAACAAAATACGTAGACACTGTGTGTTTTCACTATTGTGGAATGAGCGAAAGTACATAATGAGAAATCTTATGATGTAACCCGTTTCTAATGTAGTTTACTTTCGAAAATTGAATAAACACACCAAGAAAGTAACAAAGCAACGAAGCATACGGAGTTTTGATAAGGACGCCTTCTGGAAAGTGTCCGATTTGAGAACAATGACGGTAAAGGAAAGGAAATTATAAAAGAGACCCTAAGGAAATAGTTTTTGTGAAATACATTTCGTGTTCTACACCATTTCTCAATGCCTACTTACTTCCCACCCACTCTGTAGTTCGATAGGCGATTCATTTCTTCCTCTTAGATACTTTAAATTACAGCAGTAACTGGAGTTTCGTTGCACAAAGCTTAACATTTTCTGAGTTGAAGCTTATCTGGACAATATTTAAAATTTTGACCTCCAAGAAAATGCGTCATATTTACAAAATATATGTCGGTAAATTTAACAAACGCTGTTTATACTGGAAACTAAATTAAACCCATAATTGTACTTTGTTAGTAAAGCACAGAATCACTGACTGTTAAATCAAGTGGTACAGGTAACTAATTACCCCGTTCCCTTTGGATGAATCACAAAGGAAAGTAATAAGCCATCACAGTCTAACAGGCAGATCTCAAAAGTCGGTATAATAAATATGCGGTTCGTGAAAGTTAACCTTTATATGTAATGACATGAGAATATACACATACACACATAAGCTATATTAAGTTTATTGTTCCTATATTTCACGATGTTAATGTTAATTACAGCGCATACTATTCTTCACGCACCAGAAACCCATAATATTTCACACAGTCAATAAAGTTAGAGCATGAATTTAATTGACAGTTTAATGAACGACTGTCGCCATAGTAACTGACTACGTCATAATTACTTTCTGGTACGTACCTGTTGGTTCCATTTAAGGTATTCGGGCTCCTGTCAGATTGCCTTCCGTTACAGACGGCAATATTTAAGAGAAACCGAGCTTTAGGGAGAATACGCAGAGCACACAGGTACAACTCTTAAACTTCTATGCTTCGTAATTTTTTTTACAACTGGCGGCTATTAAAGATAACTTCCTTACTCTTTGTCTGGTTAAAAACAGCGATAAGGGTCGAGATTATGATAATGTGCTGGCTGGGACAGCCTATAGTGCAACTCATGGATGCTCGTGACAATGGTGAAGGACTTTTCTACATATAATTCAAAATGATCTCCCAGGAGCTAAACCGTATCTTACGCGGTGAGAAGCCGTCATCTGCAGCATTGGCTTAGGAAGACTGCGGAAAGCTAAGAAGCCCGTTAAAATATACACTGAGGGGTTCTAGTCCACCGGCTACCATATATTATCTAAATTAAATCTGCTTGATGGATGAAAAAAAAAAAGACAGATTAATTCTTTGCAGACGGAAATGTTCTCGACGTTCTTCCGTTTTCTGTCTCATTCCCACCAATCATCAAATTCCACTTTTATTACCACAACCACAAATACTAAACTTCCTTCGCAGCTTTACAAATCACTTTTTTTTAGTACGCTAAGTTTAACAACATAGAAATATGATTTACCGCAGAATGCGGATGCCATCTCGTTAATGCCAATTAGCTAACGTAACGCCTTGCGCATGCTTCTGACAATTCTGTAATGGGTATAGCATAATCGCCATTTTGCAGGCGCTTCCTATTAACCAACAACATTTTTCAGAATGTGGTCGGCTGGCTGATTTCTACATTATAGGTTATAATTCGGGTCATATGAGAAGGGGTGAGTAGATAGTGGCTAGTTTGGTAGTATAACTGCGGCATTCTCATGTACAGACTGAAGAAAGAAACTTGGCGTATCCAGTAGCCCGAACGCGATTCGAACCGAAGCTTCCATAGTACAGTCATTACTGCAACACCAACCTCTTCGTTCTTTAATATAATATCTGGTTTTAGAAGAATTTATGTTTCGAGAGCCGTCCCCTGTATGTAACCCTCCATCTTTAGGGCCCTGATAACGGAGACAGCAAGGACCTCTGACACGTCGGTAAACTTCTACCAGAATACACTGTGCTACAACCCAGAAGACAGCCATCAATGTTAGGATAGTTACATGAAGACATTACGGTGGACTAAATACTTGATGCGATATGGGTAAAAAGGGAAACAGATGGAGAAGTCAAGTATATTTAAAGGAGGCTGAGGAAGATAATGGAGGGATATCGGAATATTTTTATAGAAATGGACGAGGATATGAATTAGACTGAACTAGTTTACTATTAGGTCCAATGGCAGGGTTCTGTGTTAGTTATTTTCTAGGTTAACATAGTACTTTTCCTGGAAGAAATTCGTAAACTAACTAACTAACTAGATGGCTTACCGAACACGAAGGTTCATCACCGAATTAACCAAAGCCCTCCACCGGACCCTGTCCTGGGCCAACAAAATCCAGTCGCCTTCAACTCCTATCTCCCACAGATCCCGCCTGAGATTATCCTCCCATCTACGTCTAGGTCTCGCCAGCCGTCTCTTCCCCTCTGGTTTCCCAACCAATACCCGGTGCACACCTCTTGTCCCATCCCTTCGTAAACTACGAACAGAATAAATTAGACTTCAGGACTCGATCTAAGATCTTCGAAATGTGAGTCACAAGCATATAACGAGCTCTGTTTCCGGAGTAGAACATCAACGCCCACCAGACCACCAAACCCTGAACGTAACTAAGTCCTGGTAACGTTATGAAATTCCATGCGGTGTTGTCGCTGCAGTAATAATTTGTCACCAACACGGACATTGCTTGTATTTGAATAATTTACTACATCTAAGATTCCTGCAATTGGAAGAGCTTAGTAGTGGCTTTTGTCTGCGAAGTGAATAACGCATCTACTACGCAATGCTACTATTTACTTCGATAGCCAAGCTACTTCTACTGCATTCTGACTTTGTCTCATCTTTATTCATGACATATAAACTAAGAGAAGGACGACTCAATCCATTAATTTGTGGAACTCTGTTTGCTTGAACTGGGCCATGGCAGTCACGCCAGATGATATAGCAAGATCACTTCGTCTACAGCAAACTTATCCGCCATCTGTATTTCGTATAGTAAGTTATTTTCAAATTTCAAATAAGTGTATTCTTTATGAATATGGATACAAAACTTCTGACACTGATTAAATAATTTTAGATCTTAAACTTTTATTCTGTTAACATTTCCAAAATACGGATTCTAGAATTTTGAAAGTATCAGTAAGTTCTATAAAGATTTTGTACCCTGAAGATGAAACAGAAAGGTTCATAAACTACAAATAACAGCGGCAGGCTCATAGCTTTAGAAAAAAAAATATGCCTTTTACATAACTGATTGATCTTGGACTCATATAGATACAATTACGGACATAGTTAATCGCACTACAAAATATCACATAGCACGATTCAGAAATCGTTTTTTCCTTGTACTTCGTGAAATACTTCCCATACCAAAAACGCTTAAAATAAAAGTTGCATGCCTTTACGTGTATTATATTCTATGTCACATACATTTTGTTGCACGATGATTGTTTCTGAGACCACTGATAACATGAAACCTAAGCGTCATGTTATTGGCCCGAAACAGCATAAATGTTCGCCCGATAACTTTTATTGTTTGGTCCTCATCTCAGAAAAATACGAAGTTAAAAATGCGTGGAGCTTCCACTCCACTCCCCGTACTTATTCATGGCTTGGTGCTTAAGCACAGGGCGACATTTATATATATTTTTCACTTGTACCTTTTTCTGCAAAGTAGCAAAGTATTATTTGTACAGAGAGAGCATTACGACTCGTGATGAAACAAAAATATTTCAGCCTGGTAGGCTACAACGGGCCCTAAAAATCAAATTCCTCTGCGCAAGAAACATTAATGAGGTGATAATCTCAACAGAAAAGACTGAACTGGGCGCTCATGTTGCTTTCTGAAACAAGATGACTTACATTTCACGTCCAGATAGACAGGGTTGCTCTCGCCATCTCCTTCCTGATTACTGCCGACACACGTGTAGAGTCCAGCTCGAGCCCTTGATACTGACTGCAATACCAGACTCTGGTTGCTCACGATTGTGCCCACACTTGCGTTGTTGAACAGCGTCATACCCTGCAGTAAGGACTACTGTTAATGGACCTTCAGTGTTACAGTACACCTTATGTCTCTGTTGCCAAAGCTCAGATAAATTAAATCGTAGGCTCACAATCTTATTCAACACAAATTTTCATAAATCTATATTGTCCAGAACCAGCAAACAGGGTTTTGTGTTGACGGGCATGTTTCTCGCAAAAAAGGCATTTGTCGCTTGTCATTTATTTCGTCGAGTGTACAAAGAATTATAATTCTGAACTCGTCCAGGCACTGAGGCACTGGCTTGTACGGAACATCAAAGGGAGGTAATTTTCCGGGCGAGTCACATGCTTTCTCACTCTCATGCTGTTTGTGCACTCTTTATAGCTTCGTGCCACTAAACTTGAAACAAATCCAATGTCCAGCCCACAAATGAAATTTCAGCACCACAGTTAAAAAGAATCTTCTGTAGAGAAACATTCTTTGTTTCAAGACACTCAGATAAGGAAATCCAAACTAATGTTACTTTACAAATTAATTATTTCCTGGTTATCTGAAATTAATATTAACAATGAAGAGTGAGTTCAGATGTTCACGGCGGCCAAGTATGGAGATGGCACTGTGCTGAACCGTTTTTAGGTTCAGGGCCTCAATGACCTCTGGCGGCCGGCACTTGAACTGTGTTTGGCTGGCCACGAGAAGGTGAAGTACCGCAAGACGATGATCCAGCTAGCATAATCCTCTATGTTCCCTTACGTCATTACGAACCAATTAGCTTCTTTCCCCCCCCCCCTCTCCATGTCTCAGGCTCGGGAAGACGCGTGATTAGGATTGACCTGGCTTGGGTCTCTCTCTTTCCGGTTCGACTGTCATAGTAAGCAGACGTGCGTAGAGTTAAATCTGGCACCAAAAATGTGGGGGCCGTCAATTTTGGTTCAAATTTAGCTTAGTACGCTGACTATGGTAGTCGACGGAATCTGCACTCTGTACATAAGTTTATTTTTGTGCTGTGTTATTCATTTGTGAGTAAATGGATGATATACTATATTTGATATCAGTGTAAAGCCGGTCCGGCGGCTAAAGGGGAGTTTGTAGGTAGCCAACTGCGCCTACAAACATTCAATTTTTTTAAGGGGGGGCCTTACGTAGTATTCTGTTTTAAGTGGAGAATGGTTTTTTCTTGGATGTTGAAGGTGTGGCTGCCATCAAGTATGGACACACTTGGGCGTATGTTTGTGTAACTTTAATTTTATCTTCCGAAAGATTAGTTGTATTCTTGTTTTGTAACACAGTTTCTTTTTTTGTAATTCTTGCCTTTTTATCAATTTTTCACATTAAATTTTTGTTTGTTTGTTTAACTTCAAAATTGATTGGGATTTAATTTAATTGATTGTTATGTTCAACTGCCTTCAATGTTCCTTGGTTTCCCCACGAATATCTCGGGGCGTAGAATACACGAGCAACCGAGTCAGCGAGTATTAGGTGGACCGGATGAGCTGATGGTTCATAAATGGTAGCAAATGGACCAGAGGAGCAGCAGCTAACGGTTCATAAATGGTAGCAGAGCGTGGTTTTGAATACTGAGGTTTTTTTTATTAAATACTTAGGTTTTATTTGTTAAAGGTTAACTTAGTTTTGTTCATTATTAATTTTTCTTAAATTGTATGTTCATTACTTGTGTTTTTGTAAAATTCACTGTGTAACTCTGTGTGAACTAGATTAATGAAAAATTGTTTTGTTGTGCCATATTGGGCAAAGTTTTGGATTTACTGCTGACTAGTGTGTTATTAATATTTTGGTTGTTTGTGTTCTATGTGACCAACATGCCACAACGTGGATTAAACGTCTGACAAAGGAGCAAGCCATTCAAACGGCTGAGCGGTTGAACGTACCAGCAGTGATTCATGGGAGGAGATAAGGGCGCGAGTAATGGAAGTGGGCTGAGATGAGACCATCCTGCCTTCAAGGTCTAACGTCCAGGTGGCTAGATGAAGGTAGCCGACAGGTACAAGCAGTCTTAGGAGGCAGGCTGAGTTCCGTAAGGGAGAATGGGTATTGGTGAGGCTTCACCTCGCCAGTTCCAAGTTGTTGAAATGCTTCGCGAAGTTTGAGAACACATGGTCGGTTCCGCTTGTGATAGCAAAAATTCTGAACTGCTGAGACGGTACAACTAGCGAAATTGACACTGGAGTCTTGGTGTGAAAGACCCAGTTTGAGCAGTTGAAGAAGTTCTTTCTTTTCGATGACTGATAGGAATGTACTGTTTGAATGATGTGAGACCAATGTAACTTGGTATGAGTGAAGTATGGGCATTTGTGTGTTTCTTGCTGTAAAGGTTTTCCTAGTTGCAGGAGCTGAGAGACATTTCCGTGTTCCTTTTTTCTTTCCCTCTGGCTGGATTGGTGATCGTCAAATTAAGATTGGGTACTGTGATGGAGTGGAGAACCCTGCCCCGGAGAATATTCAAGTAACATCTGTAAAACACTTCGGCTTGAGATGGAAGAAGGAGTTGTCAGTGAGTGAGGCGTTCCTGCTGGTCAGGAGATGGACTTTCTACTGATAGACTCTGGAATTCTACCTTGTGCAAATCCGGAAGTGCACGTCCGGAAATGCGCGAATCCTTCGGCCTGTGTGATGGTGAGACTGGGGCTACTCGTGGCTGCTGTGTGTGGTCATGGTGGGCTCGAGTTTTCACTACGTGCTCGATCCTTTGGGATCCTTCAACATCTGAGTGATTATGTTCTTCGGAGGTGGAAAAAAAGTGTGACGAAAAACTTGTTCAAGTTTTTCTTGGATGAAGGGGGGGATACTGAACCGTTTTTAGGTTCAGGGCCTCAATGACCTCTGGCGGCCGGCACTTGAACTGTGTTTGGCTGGCCACGAGAAGGTGAAGTACCGCAAGACGATGATCCAGCTAGCATAATCCTCTATGTTCCCTTACGTCATTACGAACCAATTAGCTTCTTTCCCCCCCCCCCCCCTCTCCATGTCTCAGGCTCGGGAAGACGCGTGATTAGGATTGACCTGGCTTGGGTCTCTCTCTTCCGGCTCGACGGTCATAATGGACAGACGTGCGTAGAGTTATGTCTGGCACCAAAAAAATTGTGGAGGCCGTCAATTTTGGTCCAAACATAACTTAGTACGTTCATTATGAATAGTCAGCTGGATCTGCATCCTGTACATAAGTTTATCTTCTTGTTGTGTCATTATTTGTTGTGAATAAATGGAACTTGTAAGTATGCTGTGCTTGTGATAGGGTGTGGCCCGGTTGTAGCAAAGGGCCTCACCATACTGTCGTGTATGTATCGTCATATAGGTTGACGGGAATTGTATTTGTTTAATCATGTAATTAATCTTTTGTTAGCGTGTAAATGAAAGTGTAATTGTCGTTTTGGTGAATGTATCGCGTCTGCAGACTGTTGCATAAGGTAGTATGGGATGCCTCTGTGCGAGAGTAGCAGCGCGATAAGACGGGGGAAACACCGGTTTGATCACGAGCTACTGCGTAGTGGAACACGTGATCCAAGCTTATGCCTGGTAGTGAGGCTAGCGGCTATCTTGGTCTCATGGGGGCGTGTGTCACGCCGAGACAAGATCGAGCCTTTGAATCCTGGTGTGATTCAAATGGATGACTGATCAATGTTTGGGATTTGATCTTTCATGATTCTTCGCGGACCATAAGGTAAATAAGGTCGCGGAGAAAAGTTGAAGCTTTGGAAAGAACGTTGTTATGTACGTATCGTGTATCTGTAAATTCACTGGGTGTTGGGTGTGTGCGAGTGTTGTGTGTATACGGATGTATGTGTATTATTTTGTGTATGATGTTGTGTTGAGGCTGGTGTGACAGCCGGAGAAGGCGTGCCATGGGGTACCGTGAGTAGTATTGGGAAGTGGCAAGGTTGAAAAGGTGTGAACGCCTTTAGTTGCACTTCGCCAGATAATTGTCGTATGGTGTTGTAACGTAGCGTGGCTACGAGGTGGAGGTGATGGTGATGATATACTATATTTGATATCAGTGTAAAGCCGGTCCGGCGGCTAAAGGGGAGTTTGTAGGCAGCCAACTGCGCCTACAAACATTCAATTTTTTTAAGGGGGGGCCTTACGTAGTATTCTGTTTTAAGTGGAGAATGGTTTTTTCTTGGATGTTGAAGGTGTGGCTGCCATCAAGTATGGACACACTTGGGCGTATGTTTGTGTAACTTTAATTTTATCTTCCGAAAGATTAGTTGTATTCTTGTTTTGTAACACAGTTTCTTTTTTTGTAATTCTTGCCTTTTTATCAATTTTTCACATTAAATTTTTGTTTGTTTGTTTAACTTCAAAATTGATTGGGATTTAATTTAATTGATTGTTATGTTCAACTGCCTTCAATGTTCCTTGGTTTCCCCACGAATATCTCGGGGCGTAGAATACACGAGCAACCGAGTCAGCGAGTATAAGGTGGACCGGAGTTTCGGTTCAGTGCGATCCCAGAAATCGGGAAAAACAAGTTAAAATAAACTGAAAATAATACGGAAACCTTACCGACAGTGTAGCTCGCCAATGTGACAGGGCATGTGAGCCCTGACAACAGATCTGCCTGAAAGAGAATGCGTATCGCGTTTCTTTGTGTGCGGATAGAAGCTTGGCTCGGACCACGTCACCACACGTTTGTTTTGTTTCAATGAAATACAAAAGCCTTTCAGAATAAAGCTTGAAATGCACTGACTGCCTAACGCCAACTGTCAATATTTCACTCTCCACTATACCAATATTTTCAATATTATTCTCATACCTGCATACAATACAATAAAGTTAAATATGACATTAACGTTCCACATTTTACATAAGTTATTAAAAATAAAAAAATAATCCCATAATGTGGAGGATATGGTAAAATTATAACATAAATTAAACAGCTAATTTCCAATTCAAAAGTGGCTATACTATTTTAAAGCTTCAGTCATTTTGTGCTATAATTTTTACACTGAATACTCAATTAGTAAAATTCATAATAATTAGAAACGATTGGAAATGAATGCAACACACAGAATTACGTAGCTAATGGAGATTAAGCTAACTCAAAGTGAAAATAATACAGCAAAACCTCACTAATATGGACTCTCCATATTTCGGACTGCCTTCTTTTTATAGACGCACTTGATTTACGATGAATAGGGATTACCCCACCCACTCAAAAATTTAATAACCCAATTTCCCATTTCCTTTCGGCTTTGACAAGTATGGAAGCACACGCGTAGTATGCAATTTGTAATAAAAATAACATAATTGTAAACATTTTAATAAACATACGTCTTTATTTTCTTCATATTTCGGACTACCCATTGTCCTCATTAACCCAAATTAATGCGATTTCAATGTAACTATGTTAGATCAGAAGTGAATTACAAGCCTGTATAGAAGCTGGTCTAGAAATAAGGGAATACAATTCCTAGAACATTTTCTTGCGTTGTATGTAGAATATAAAGAGCAAAAACGAAATCACAGATCACCAAGAGCTATTAATAAACACTCTAAAAGTTCTAAAATTATAGTTCTTTGTCTCAACATTAAGGAACAAGTTAAATTAAAGTATAGGCGAAGGAAAGATACGCGTACTCAGGAAATCCATCACTTCATATGGTTCAGAACTGTCTTTGTACGGTACATGAAAGCGAAACAGCGACGTATGGATAAGTAGACAGCGATTTCCTTCACATGACACTGTTAGATTAATAAAATTTGAGATGTAATGAGTATGTAGCTTGACAAAATATTAAATTCACGGTACTTAAGTAGTTCACGGAAGGCAACTACTCAGGATAGAAAGACGTAAATGCAAGTGTAATAGAAAAGTGGTCTTAAAATGAAATATTATGTATATGACAACTGGAAGAACTGGATCAGACCAGGATTTAACGACGAGCTTTTCAGATGACGGTTATGATTGATTACTCGTGATCCGTATCTGGAGGGGATTCTTAGACTAAAAGTAAATTACGTGAAATAACCGTGTCACACAGCGTATTTAAGAGAAGTGCTGTATCTACAGTAGCTACAGGCGCCACATAACAGCAAGTCGGTGGGCACTGAAAAGGAATACGAAGTTTAAGGTTTACATGCGTCATGTTTGTGTTTTGGATTAAAATATATAATAAAATACAGGTCAATACACAAAACTATATTTGGGTGTTAAAATTTAAAATTTAAATGTTAAAATTTAAAATTTTAAATTAGCGCTATTCATCACTATAAGGATGTTACATTTGCGCGCTTTTCTTCATTTCACAACATGTTTCGATGTAATACATCAAAAAACAACACCTGAAGATGATGTATTACATCGAAACATGTTGTGAAATGAAGAAAAGCGCGCAAATGTAACATCCTTATAGTGATGAATAGCGCTAATTTAAAATTTTAAATTTTAACATTTAAATTTTAAATTTTAACACCCAAATATAGTTTTGTGTATTGACCTGTATTTTATTATATATTTTAAGGAATACGAAGGTCTGGAGAGAGTGAGGAAAACCATGAATATCTGACGATCAACCCCAGAAGGAACATGTTAACTGGATGCAGCCCGAATACGGAACAGGGCCGCCAATGATTTACGTTTTAAAATTACATTCCTTTAAAATAAAATTATAATACATAGTTATCTTATTAAAACGAAAACAGTGGGGCTACATACAGTATTTCAATTTTGAGTAATAAAAGCACACACCAGGTACAATTTTATCGCTGGATTAATTTTTTACGTTACATTTGTTTCGTGATTCGCACTTCTCCGTCCATTACACCTAAAAGTATGAGTTGAAATTAGATTTTGTCATATTGGAAGTGACAGTTACTGCTTTTAACAAGTTACAAAGGGGTTTTGAAGTGCAAATGTAACACAATTACAGACGAAACGAAATTAGTCAAAGCCAGTCTTCTTTTTTACCCCCTTTTTCCGTGCAGTCTGTCCTTTAAATCGTATTATGAATATGATACAGCGTTGGATAAGGAAACGCTCAACGTGAAGCGAACGGTTTGGCAGTTAAGCGGCTCTACTGAGTACTGACAGTCATTTGGCAAAGGTTTAAGTAACTTTAACTCTGCCTTTGTTGCCAGGGTGATCAGATCAAGGAAGTTATGGGAAAGAAATTTGAACCAAAAGGAAAAAATGAAAAATGTATATGATTTTGATTGGGAAATAGTACTTGATAGGCCGGGACATTTATGGGGATAGTACATGACATCCTTAAAACACGGGTTGTGGGTATCTGAATTACACTAAACTGGTGAGAATGTTTTTTAAATGATTGGCTTTTGTGGTGACGACGATAATATTTTGGATATTACAGAAACATAATTAAACAATTATCAACTTCCACAGTTATGGTGGACATTGTCTGTTATAACAAGTATCAGTCAACGGACAAAGTCAACGTAAATGTCACAGACTCTCAGAATTTCAGAGAATCAACTAGCAATTGCTTGTACAGTCTGTCTACTAATATCAAAATTGGCATAACCCATGTTGTAGCAGTGAACTACTTCTGAAAGCGAACTACCTCGGAAGAAAGCCATTAATTCAAATATACTAAAATATATTCAACTATTTTCTTACTTGTAACTCTGGCCTTCTGGACTAAACAATTACATTAAAAGTGTATATACTTTAACTTATTCAATAGCGTTAACGTTCAGGAACCCATACGTTGTCTGTCATTAACTACACACCACTAAAGACTGATGTCTTCATATTTTGTATTTATATAAGGAATAAAGAAAATTAGCACCTGTGTTATGACTTCAATACGAAATTTCACGGAAATAATTCTGGTCTCTTAAGATTTATGTCTTTTGGGTTGTTGCGCCGTGTAGCCTCGTCATCAACATCACCAAATATACTTTTTGTTCTTCCCATTAAGATTTATTCAAGGTGTTTCGATGTTTCACCACCAAAATTCTCAACGCAGCTCTTTGTATTAACCTCAGTTTCACGCATTGATTGAACTACAGCGCTGCATAAATTACAGGCGCAATTTCCTCAAATACATGTGTAATGTAAAACGTGAAGATTCCAAATAACAACGAATCCACAGGTGTAACATTTGTGTACACTTACGTTATGCCTCCAGCTGACCTTGTATACCCAAGGATTAGACTTTATGTTACACTCGAAGTACACATCGATTCCTTCACGTATCGAACTGGCATTCAGATTACTTCCCAGCTCCAGACTCACAATTGGCACATCTGAAAAATACGATAAAAAATAAAGAAAATGACGAATGAGTTAGGACCAATGTGGCTTAAGGAAAACAAAGTTATTGATAATATGAACTGCAAAAGACACCAATAATCATCATAATTGACTACGCAAGGTGATGACGGATGTCTATCAACAATTTCGACAGACGGCTTATTTGCGATCCAACTGGCCGTGTGTCGCCGTAGAATGCCGCTACCGTTAAGCAGGCAACTCCGTAGAACGGACATTTTAATTACCGATTCAAGCATGACAAAGGTAATAATGGAGAGTATGGGAACAAGTCACGAGGGCATTGTTCGGAACTGGGGGACAAAAAGGAAAGATAAAAAATTGAGAAATATTGAAACCTCATGACCAAAGAAATTTATGTATATCTTATATATATATAAAATCCCTTCGTCTCTGTCGTCTCTAGCAAGATTTCCAGGCAGTTTTTACCAATGATTCGTTTCTTGACAACTACTTACGCACAATGCGATTATTATGCAGCACCATGGCGGTAAAGAATATAAAAAAACTGGTACAGAGGATTAGCTCAGTCAGTATAGTGACTAGCTACGGGCTGGACGACCGGGGTTCGATCCCCGACGGGGGCAGAGGATTTTTCCTCTAGCCTCTGGGGCCCACCCAGCCGCCTCTACAATGGGTACCGGGGTCCTTTCCCGGGGGTAAAGCCGGCCGGGGCGTGATGCTGACCACTCACCCCCATCTAGTGCCGAGGTCAAGGAAGAGAGGAGCTATACCTCCACTCACCCCAAACGCCTACATGGCGTATAGTGGGACAAACTTTACTTTAGTTACTTTACTTACAGAGGATTACAATGAAAAACAATAAAATTATTTTCGCGCAAGTTTAAGACAACGCAGGAGAAAAGGGGACGCTTCCTTGATACACGAGTAATGTGCAACGTGAAAGAAAGCAAGAACCATTCTGAAAGCAACTGGACGAAATCCCTGGGACGAACAGTCTATTAACAGTGCATACCAGATACATTAAGTTATTTTCCGGACAATGTATTATATCCGAATGTACATGTTAATCTGTAGTTTGAAATTAACCACGAGACTTACCAAAACCAAGTAACAAACTCGATAAGAAAAGTAAAGAAATAAAGAGAGGAGTATTGCTTTATTAAAAAAACGTATCGAGGATAACATTTTAACAGAATGTGAATACATAAAGTATCTGTGTGCTCAAAAAACAATTGTTATAACTAAAAGCTCTATTTGAAGCCTCGCAGGATTACACGCAGTATAGCACAGAAGTTGCATATCTAAGATTGTAACATATACTGTAGAATTTCGGTTTAATTTCTCCTACGAAGACATCTACGCAGTTTATATTTCAATAAGTACATGTATCAAGTAGAGTACATTTATGCATAGAAATTAGAATGGGGATTGGAGCAAAGGCTGAAATATTGCACTGTGGCTTATATTCCATTAGCAGAAATGGATGGAACCTTTAATTTAATTTTCTGGGAAACACTTCTCAGCATCTCGGATTTCACTTTTCATATCGCGTTGCCATGGTTATCGGCAAAGCATTAACTTACTCACTTCATGCAACACGGGCAAATGAATACAAGAACAGAAAAGGGTATTCCAGATTCGAGTATTAATTTTCGTAACGACTTCTTTACAGATATATCGCACTGACATCGTTGCCCGTTTACTTCAGACACAATATTATTTGAGACACAAATCTGTTGTCGCCATATTTACTGCAGCTTATATTACGTAGTCATAAATCATGTTTATTTTTTACAGAAACGATGTATCAGAAAAACACTTCAAATAAGACATATACAAAAATATTATTAGGCTGATGAAACAAAGGAGTAAGAAATGAACTGGCATGTAGCACAAATGGGAGAGACGAGAAATTCATACAGAATTTCAGTCATAAAAACCGAAGGGAAGACACCAGGTTGCAGACGTAGGCTGAACTAGGCTTCGATGGTGGAAGACGTATCATAATATATATTTTTAAACAAATGTAATATAAAGTTGCGGATAGAATCCATCTGGCTCAAGACAGGGACTAGTGGCGGGTCCTGTGAACATGGACCTTTAGGGTCCGCAAGAGACTTCTCAGGTATCTTCGTTAGTTTCAATACTTATTCATTCATTAGTGTATTAAAGAAAGTAGCTTATTCCTTCCTCACTCAACCTTATCCTGGAGTCTTCCTTTCCGATTATACTTTATTGCATTATTTAGAATCAGTTAATTATTTATATTGCTTCTTTTTTTTCTTTCTTTCTGAAGTAACACCCATTTATCGCTAAAATTCGTTCAAAGGAACATCTAAAGAAATTATATCATAATGACTTCATAATTTATTTACAACCCTACTCTCTTCTGAAGCCCGTTTCCGACTTTACAAATTTCATTTAAGGCAAGTGTTACTCAAATACCACTTCCAAGTACCAGAGATCTTATCGTAATTTTTGTAAAACAATTGAGATTCGTTTAACTTTATCCTGACTGTATTATTATTAAAGTTCTGCACATTCGGACGGCAGGCAAGCCATGTTCAGAACAGCTGAAACAGAGTCTTGTTCGGCATGAGTGTAACGATTCTTACACTAAGCGAAGAAGATACTCACTCGCTTTTCACTTCTACACTGTGAAACGAGTTTAGAAACGTCGCAAACGGTTACCTGCACACTCCTCTGTCGGGAATTCAATGCTCCTCCTCGCTTGTGAAACTACATGCTGTATTCTCGGAAAAAAACAAAACAAAACAAAAACTCTGTAAGATGGAGTATGGAGTGAATAATGCTTGAAATCAAGTTTCGCGTATTTGGAAAATACACTTTCCTTTCTAAGGTAGAAAACTTTAACACACACTTCCACACTTTGAAAGCAAATTTCTGTTCTTCTGTCGCATTCTTTCCCCGGGATATTTCCGTGCTCAACGCGACAATCTCAGATTTTTGGTCTCGCTTGTTTGTCTGATCGTTTTCAAACGGATTTCTTCAAGACGATGACGACGACTGGATGCGATGGTACAGCGGGGACGCTGCAGACGTGTTCTCCGGAAGCACTCAAAATTAATTCAGACCTGTTTATCGGATGCGGGCTATATCATACTCTTCGTGGTTTTCCCTCGATCTCTCCAGCCAAATTACACGATAATTTCTTAAAATAGGTCATGGTCCCCTCAGTCAAAATCCTTACAACTCACAGTTCAACATCATTTGCACATTTCAATGACGCCAATTAACTTATGAAGTTGAAACAACGCCTGTAAATAATCCAAGAATGAATAAACCCACTGGTCTGGCGTTCAAAGCTTTTGCACATCTTGTGAACAGGTGGTAAATGCGCGGACTTCGAGAGGAGTGTAGTATTTTTGTGCACCGTTCGATGCCGAGTTCAGGAGCCACTGTCTATACCCTTTACAGGTGGCTTCATTCTTTCCACTTTCAGCACATCACTGAAATAACATATATGATACAAATGGCAGCAAGTTGTGCAATGCCCTCCATAAACCAACAAGGACTTTTCTCCTGCTACAGCAGCTGCGGCAAACTCAATCAATGTTGACCGAACAGTGGTTAGAAGAGACATCTTCAGGAGATTCTAGTACTAAACTTTGATGGAGAGAGAAAGAATAAAATAGAAAGAGACATATCATGGGTAGAAAAGGTCTTAAATTGGATTTCGTTTCAGTTCTATTCTCTCCCTTTTTACTTTGGTGCATCTTCTGTTTTTTTTCTTCTAAAGACGATATTTTAAAGCAAAATAAGATGCCGCCAATACTACAGCAAATCAACACGTCCTCCTCACTTCACTACAGACCCATCTTTTTCTTTTCGTTTCCTACTCTTGCATTTATCCTTGACTGTTGCCTCTTCTGTCGTTCAATTCTACGTCTCCCAACCTTCTACCAAGTCAAGTCCCGAGAAACCTTTCCTCAGGGTGAAAGACTACCGAATCATTTCGATCAGAGTGGCGTTAAACATTCATACCCACTTCACGAATTAATTTAATTTATTCCTTTTACACTTTCTAACCAGTACTATTTCTAGCAAACTAGTTACTACATTCCAGCTTTTATACCTCGTCCATCACTCCAATTATTTTCATATTTGTATTTTCTCTCTCTTACTCTCTAAACTCCCATAGGAATGCGGTATAATTGGACAGAAATCGAATACATTCCACGATGTTGTTCCTCTGTTTTCCTCATTCACCTACGAGGCAGGCAAATCATCTGACATTCTGAAAGCATTGCGGGCTCTCTAAACACAATGCTGCAGGCGCTTCAGAGTGGCGTAATGTAGAAACGTTAGATATATCCCTATGTAGCGTCAGAGACCACAGCTTTCGACTGGTTGATCATTCCGTACTCTGCCAGCAAACTAATTAAGAGTTTTCTTTCACTGCATTCTGTCATTAACATGGCCTGTGTATGTATGAGAATTTGAAGTGGTGACTGCTATGGAGAACAACATGGTCACGGACAAAACAAAACAAAGCATGAACGTAAGAGGGGAAAAAGGTACCTGACCTGTCGGTATGTGCAATATGGGACCACGCACACACTACGGAAGCTAACAACTCGAAACATGTCAGAAAATATTAATGTTCTAAGTTTATTTCATGTGAAACACAAGGACACAAAATCACATTGGGTTATCTCCATTATGCGCTATGCAATTCAAGCAGTTTCTCAAAAGACTGTATCAACTAGAAAGTGGCTATATTTAAAAAGTTTCCTTCCAGCAGAAATTTCGCTAAACCGAATTCAAAAAAACAACAAACAATGTCATTCGTAATTTTTGCTGCACTGAGAGACAAAGATAGGGCTACAAAAAAAGATGATGCATGGAGACGCTGTGTGCAAGTATATCTTCTTGTCTACGGCACAATTTTCCAGGGCAGCAAACACAACAGTTGACACCACGCGACAGTAATCTCTACAAGAAACGGGACCAGAATATGAAATCTGATGGTCTGGCCTTTCTTCGAAATTTTATCATAGAACCGTATACTTTATTTACATGGTTCCCAGGATTTAACTTTCGAACTGCACACCTTCGGCCACAGTCAGTTGCTGAATCCATTAAGCTAAATAAACGAAGTTAATTTTAAGAATAATGTGATGGTGTGGGAGTTCAAGAAATAAAAATACTCATTACATAGGACAAGGGTGAACCTAAAAATGATATTATCTCTCTCCGTTCCTCGTATATTTAATCTTTAATAGTTATAGTTATTTTCTTATTTAAGCATGATTAGCCACGTAATGTTGTCCTTAGCATCTCTGGTTTCAGAGAAAAAACACAAGTAGCAAATGGAAATAAATCTGCTACCGATATAGTCTATTCTAAAGTGAGGATGAAATGAAGGACTGCGTGGTATACAAAGGGACGGATGTACGGAGGAACAAAGTTTCTTGTTTGCTGTTTTTGTCCTACAGATCCAACTGTTTTCATATGAAGAGTCAGTTATTACAATGTTAATGGAATTTACTTAGTTGCTGTGCGGTGATTAAATTGACTTAACGGCCATTGTGAAAGTTCTGTAGCGCAGAATATTTTACGGTGACCAGGTGCTAGCAACAGCCAAGCTGGAGACCTGTCTCTTGTGGCGACTATTTATTCAACGTCTACAGTTCACATCTGGAGACCACAAAACCAGCAACAGCAACAAATAATTTCATCATGTTTGAAATTTAAATATCCACAGGCAAAACCGGTAAACAAAAATCAAAAGAATAATACACTCTGGAAATGATTATGTTATTAATTTCGAAAATTATGTTCACCCCTTCACAATACGAAACGCTGAACGCCAGGATATGCAAAACAGTAACTTGGTCACTACTTCTGATGTAAATGTAAAACGCTTTCCCTTACTAGAAATTTACCAACTTTACAGACGTCCGGACCTCTGAAACGTAAGTAAAGTTCTTACAAGACCACACTGTACAACAACCCAGGAAAGAGCCATCTTAAAAATTACACATATTTCTAATATCCTTCATGCGTGCTGTATGACCAGCCGTCTGTTTCTTCCTAATATTATTTGTTGAAGAAATATTAGGTTACTCGTTATGAAACGTTGCCCAGCCTGCTTCTCTCAAAAAAGAAATCGTCTAGTCAGTAACCTGTTTTTAAACTATGACAATCTGTATTCGTTCGTAAGGGATAGGGACAAAGTTTCACACCCATATGAAATACAGGTAAAATTATATTTTTATATATTTTAATGTTTCGGTGCTTAGAATGGAGACTGTAAAATAAAATATTTCGAACTGAATGGTGACAAGCATTCCCAAATTTAATCCACTTCATGTTTGCAATTTTCGTTATCTCACTGCCCTTTTTCTACAAAACTAATCACAGATTAGTACGCACAGTTTGATTTATGCCAAGTTTTTATATCCTTGGGTAAGGCGGTCAATGCGTTTGAAATGGAGAATGGCTAGAATTCGAATGGATTCCCTGTAGAATGTTTGCATAAAAATGATAAAGTTGAGCGACACCCGGCCTCGTTGTTTCGGGTGGCTTTATGACAGTAGTAACGCTACACTAGCTCAGAGATTCTTGTCGCTTCCACTTTCTTTAACCGCATTTGTGTCCCATAAGCCACCTCCTCCCGTCTCTCTCTCTCTCCCTCCCTCTCTCACACACACAAAATGCAGCCTTACATTTCATAATACATAAAAGCTTATACAGAGGGCACTACTTAGGAATAAATAATAAACATAATAAATTTCAAAAGATTTTAAGAAGTTTTTAGAAATCCGATATGCAAGAATTAAATAAATATTTACATCAATATTTCAAGGCAGTAACAATATAGGTACCCAAATTTAGATCTGAAATATAATAAAAATATACAGGAGTATCGTATCTAAAAACCACCATAAAATATTATGTTGAAAGACAGAGAGAAAAGTCTATAGAATTTACAACTATGCATGGTAAGTATTCTTATCACACAGCGTCGAACCTCCGGCTTCCATAACAAGATAAATCTGTAAACGTATAACAAAGGTACCGGAAGTTAGTTATTATATGACTCAACTTATAAAGGACATCAACGCTCATATCTGTTAGATTAAATCTATTTGTTATATATGAGTAACTGAGAAAAAAACAGGAAATAACAGCTAAATCAGTCGATGTAATCATGAACTTTATAAACAAGTGACAGAATATTCCACCAGGTGTACAGATTTGGTTATGAGGTTAAATATCAAATAAAGACAACGAAATGATTTGTACAGTGTTCACTGGTAGATGAACAGCTGTCACATGTTTCAAAGAGTTCTCCAATTGTTTATCAGGAAGGAAATTGCGTCCCTTTCAGAAAACTTCTGACCCCGAAGATCCCGAAAGCACAGCAGAAAAACACGACAGATTCGCTCAGTCTCGTCTCCTGTTAAGCGAGGATGTGTTTATGTGCTTTTGAAAGCGACTGTTTCAATCTATGAAATGTGCCTCAGGCGTTTGCATCATCACAGCTAGACGAGAGATAATTAAGAGGCAAGTTCCTACTTGCTGCCTTGCCTCTGCGCCTTCCTCCTCCGTCTTCTGGAAATGGATGAAGGACAACCAACTTTTAACCAAGCTGCAACATAATGCCGAACGAGAGAGGAGAAGAAAACGATAATAAAAAGGACTAAAATGGAAGGAGAAATAAAAATACGCATAGAAATTACGGAATCGTGGTCAACAAAGCTCAGAATTGTTCCACAGAAGCAACCTTGTATAAGGAGACATACAACAATGACAAGACGGAAATGTGGGAAGGCTTTAGAATAAATCTACAAATTCCGAAAGACCTGCAGAATATCTTTTATTCACGAGACAGAGCTGAATGATACCATATTATCGTTCACTGGTTCACAGATAGAATTAATTAGTGTTATTACACTATTTTAGGATACGTATAAACGCGTTTGGAGACAGTGGTTAACATTTAAACACCATTAACCCTGATCAAAGTAATTGTTTTTTAAAGAAGAATGGTGCTCAACTTTCTAACATATCGTGCTTTCCAATCGCAGGTGTGAACGAAACAATCATGAGCCTACTTTTTAGACTTAAAACCTATATTTAAATATAAGTCTCACACGGTATAGAAATAGTTCTGAAGATTTTATAACGAGGTCGGAGTCGGAATAGGTACATTTTTACCGACTTCGACTCCGACTCCACAGATCTGGTCGTGTCTGTGACATGACCTAAATTTGTACGCAACCTCAATGATACGTATGTTCACCAAGATATACATGTTTCTTCAAAATTAACTGTGGGAAAATTTCGTTCTCTAATGAACTTGAACTTTAATGGCATTGACAGATACGTATCCACAACATACCTATCCCGTAATAACAAAAGCTAAAACGATACAAACCTAACCACACAACATAAGAGACCAAAACATAACCTAACACATCCCACCCAAACCTAACCCAACCTAACATAATCAAACCTAAACAAACTGAAACTATCTTTCTCAAGTAGCCTCATCTTTTGGAATGTAATTGCCCTGCCTTATGGATTAAGTTTATCTATAAGTGACTTCAAACTAACATGATTATGGTCACTCCAACCTAACCTGACCTGACCTAACCTAACCTAACCCAACCTACCATAATTTATTCCAACACAAATTAGACACTGAGTAAATATCGTGACCTTCACATGACCTTGACATATCCATGACCGCTAAATGATGTGTGCATTGCCACTCAGATTCCTACAGTTCTCGATGTAATGCGTAAGGAAATAGTATTTTGAATGACCATGAAAAGTTTGCAACTTCTAAATCTCAAACAGTTTGCGTGATCTTGTCGTGGTCTTGGCATGACCTTGACCTATCTGTGACCTCATTTTAACATGAGTATGGTCAACCAGGTATTTACGGTTTGGAAGTAATAAGTGTGAAAAGATATGACCCTGAGAAATTTAAAGACCCGTAACTAGGAAACTAGTGGGCCGATTTTGTCGTGACTTCCATATGACGTTCACCTATACGTGACCTCATTTTGATATGAGTATGGTAAATCAGGTATTTACGGTTCAGCGGAAATAAGTGTGAACATATGTGACCTTGAGAATTTTGAAGACCCGTATCTAGGAAACTAGTGGGCAGATTTTGTCCTGACTTCCATATGACCTTGACCTGTACGTGACTTCATTTTGACATGAGTATGGACAACCAGGTATTTACGGTTTGGCAGAAATAAGCGTTAGAAGATATGACCTTGAGAACTTTAAAGACTCATATCTAGGATACTAGTGGGCCTATTTTGTCGTGAGTTCCATATGACCTTGACCTATACGTGGTTTTATATTGACATGAGTATAGTCAACCAGGTATTTACGGTTTGGCAGAAATTAGCGTGAAAAGATATGACCTTGAGAATTTTAAAGACCCGTTTCTAAGAAACTAGTGGGCCGATTATGCCGTAATTTCCATATGACCTTCACCTATACGTGGTCCCATCTTGACATTAGTATGGTCAACCAGGTATTTACGGTTTGGAAGAAATTAGCGTGAAAAGATATGACCTTGAGAATGTTAAAGACCCGTACCTAAGAAACTAGTGGGCAGATTTTGTTGTGACTTCCATATGACGTTCACCTAAACGTGACCTCATTTTGACATGAGTATGGTCAATCAGGTATTTACGGTTTGGCAGAAATTAGTGTGAAAATATATGACCTTGAGATTTTTGAAGACTTGTATCTGGCAAACTATTGGGCCGATCTTGTCGTGACTTCCATACAACCTTGACCTATATGTGGCCTCATCTTGAAATGAATATGGTCTACAAGGTATTTACGGTTTGGCAGAACTCAGTGTTAAAACATTTTGACCTTGAGAATTTTAGAGACCCGTATCTAGGAAACTAGTGGGCCAATTTTGTCGTGACTTCCACATGACCTTGATCTGTACTTGACCTCATTTTGACATGAGTATGAACAATCAGGTATTTACGGTTTGGAAGTAATAAGTGTGAAAAGATATGACCTTGAGAAATTTCAAGACCCGTATCTAGGAAATTAGTGGGCCGATTTTGTCGTTACTTCCATATGACGTTCACCTATACGTGACCTCATTTTGACAAGAGTATGGTCAATCAGGTATTTACGGTTTGGCAGAAATTAGTGTGAAAATATATGACCTTGAGATTTTTGAAGACTTGTATCTGGCAAACTATTGGGCCGATTATGTCGTGAAATCCATATAACCTTGACCTATACGTGGCCTCATATTGACATTAGTATGGTCAACCAGGTATTTACGGTAACAAAGCGTGATCAAAAGTGTCCAAGAATGACAAAGCGTGACCTGCTATAAAGGCGTGCGGAGAGGTCGCCATAAGGGTTAAATATGACGAAGAATTGAAAAGTGAGTCTAAGAGTGCCCAAGCGTGCTCTAGCGTGACAAAGCGTAACTACGCGTGACGTACTCTAACGGCGTGACGAATTGTGGTCATAAGTGTCAAAATGTCACAAAAATTTTGAAAATTTACCTAACCTAACAAAATCCACTAAACAAACAACCTAACCTAACGTACTCTTCCTCAACGAAGTCTAACCTAACCTAGCCTAACCTAACATAGCCCAACCTAACGTAGCCTAACCCAACCTAACCTAACTTAACCCAACCTAACCTAACTTAACCCAACCTAACCTAACCAAACATAACGTAATCTATCCCAACACAAATTATACACTGAGTATATATTGTGACCTTAGCATGACCTTGACATATCTATGACCTCTAAATTCGTGCAATGTCACTCAGATTCCTACAGTTCTCTATGTATATGCGTGAGAAAATAGTATTTCGACCTGCTGCAGCGGGTATGGGCGGAAATGAATTATCGGCTTGACGTCTGCCGTGTCACAAAGTGCGGACACATAGATCATTTATGAGGTATGTAAAATAAACTGGGAGAGTTTCTCTTTCTAATGGCATATCCTATGTCACCATCCATTTCACCATTCAAATCTAGAGATTTCTTCTAATGTGTAAGGGAATTATGAATAACCTACTTTGCTAACTGAACACAGGGAGATAAATATGTACCAGAATACTGAGGCAAATGTGCTGTGGAATTACTTCGAAGTTAAGTCGATGGTCTACCTCATAGCGAGTTAATGTAGAGGCCCGAAGGACAGAAATTTCAGATTGTACCCGGCGCAAACCCGAAGTCTATCTTCGGATATGTTATCCGTACAGCTCCTGAGCCAGACTTCATTCCAGCCCAAATGAAACTCGATATATTTACAATCGTCCCTTATATCACATCATTAATATATGTTACTTTCAATGCACAAATGCCAATATCACAGAATAAATTATTTAACGGCACTATCAATTATCGAAGTATATTCTGGCATTTGAGGGACGTTGAAAGACATCGAATGTCAGCTTCGAAGGGTATTATCTCGAACTATTTTCAGGAGAGGACACCTGTGTAAATTCCCGAGAAAATCTAATCGGCGGGATTTGTTTTCGGAGTCCAATTTTGCTTCGAGCACGAGATGAGCGCAACTACGGATGAATTTTTCTCTTTTCGAAAACAGAAAGGCCCAAGATAGTCCTTAATGTTCTATACAACACTGGTCGCTATCTTATGAACCTGGCCCGTTCAAACCTCTATATTAATGTCAAATTTAGATTTAAAATCTCAATAATTTGTGGTGAATGCAATGTAGATAATTCAGTTATAGGTAGTGAGAATTATTGAGAAAGCTAATAAGAAAGTTGGGGAAGCTAAACCATGTCAGAGGAGCCGAGGCAGAAACATTTATTGGGCATTCCAAATGCAAATCTTGTACAACAGCTCTTGTGCAGAACAACAAACCTTGGCCTCTCACTTTTAACTGTTTCACCAGTTTCTTTTCCATGTGGCCAATTCTAATTAGACAGCACAGACTTGTGGCATGTAGTACACAGGAGGCAGCACTGTGCATGTGACGTCAGTGCAATCGATTTCCTACAGGAATGAGTGGCGCGGTGGGGGCAGGCGACCCCTGAGCCCGGGGAGCTGCGGCCCAGCAATGCGGGTTGCTGTCCTCGACATGTAGGGGAAATACACAGCGAACCCTGGCTAGACAAAATTTGAAGACTACAGAAAGGACCCTTAGTACCCCCCCTCCCTGCCTCAAGAGATCCACCGAGTCTACTGCTAACAGCGGAAGTACATCTATCTTTTGAAATCGAGGACTGTTTCCTAGTCAAGAATAAATGTAGAAGACTGAAAATTCGACAGAAATTTACTTAAAACACTTTAACATTTGAGATACTGAATATTTTATCTGTTAGTCAACCAGTTTTTGTTAAGGTCTTTCTAGAGGAATGAGGATTTATTTATTGGAAAAAAATATTACAATTTAGTGATCATAATAACAGCCTGAACCAGAAAATTTGATTTAACAAAAAAAAAATATATATATATATCTGAGTTTAGGTTTTACTGAGGTTTATTTTAATCCCAAAGTAGGCCTACATCAATAATTTCGAAATGTAGGGCTCAAATTCCAATCGGCTTCCCTTTGTTTCACTGTACGCTCTACAGGTCCTTCGTGACATTTCAGTGAAGTGAGGGAATTTGTTAATTCATTTCCATGTTATATATTACTCATTAAAACGAAAGGATACGTTCTAAGAAAATATTCCAACAAATACATATAATTTGATGTATTTGACCTCCGAAACTTCAGATATCATCGAGTAATATAAAACGTTTATCACATCCAAAAGCTGGAAAGAAGTGTTTGTGTTCTTTGCCACCTTCAAGCAGGCAGTTCAACTAAATAACATATAAAATTCATATTTCTGTCTACTGGGTTGTTGCGCTGTGTAGTTTGGTCGATGTTAACCAAAATTTCAGAGGTCATACTGCCTCCGTCATCAGGGCGATGAATAATTCATAATAATATTCATCGCCCTGATGACGGAGGCAGTATGACCTCTGAAACGTTGGTAAACATCAACCAGACTACACAGCGCAACAACCTAGAAGACAGAAATCTTCATACTCATCGCCCTGATGACGGAGGCAGTATGACCTCTGAAACGTTGGTAAACATCAACCAGACTACACAGCGCAACAACCCAGAAGACAGAAATCTTCATACTCAACGCCCTGATGACGGAGGCAGTATGACCTCCGAAACTTTGGTAAACATCAACCAGACTACACAGCGCAACAACCCAGAAGACAGAAATCTTCATTTTCACCGCCGTGAAAACCTCAAATCTTACGTAAAATTCGGCTCCTACCTACCAACGCGTCTCCATTATAGTGATGAACCGGTTAATGCTGTTTAGGTTCATAATCATCGTTTAATCTGAGGATTATACGGAACTCATAAGTACATTCTGCGGGCAGAATTCAGAGTTAAAGATAAAATATTAAATATTCAGAGCTATACCAACACTTTAAGTAAATTTCTTCTTCCTCGGCCCTAGAAGTTTTGTCTAGGAATTCCTATTTTCCAGTTACATATTAACTTATATGTACGTACAATTATATAACCAAAACACAGAATTATTTTCAAACACGACATAAAAATCAAGACTGAGAATTTTATTACCACAAAATTAATGCGTCTTTAATACTTCGTTATTTAATTATCAACAGAACTTATGTTAAGATGCAATGAGTAACTTAAAGAAGTGGAAGAACACAGGCTCTAGTCCAACTACAAACACCGTTAAGGGCCAAAAACATTTTATCAAAAGCAATTACTTATTTGTAAATGAGTATTAATAAAAGTAGGCGCGACTGAAAAAGTGAGCATGGCGACTGCGATAAGCTGAAGCTACACTGAAGTTTCGTTTCTTTCATATGATTCTGAACAAACAAACAAACAAACAAACAAACAGAAATAACAAAACCGTCATTGTGGCTTTTCTCTGTTTACATGTGACAAAGTTAATGAGGATAAAACGTTCTAATCTTCGAAAGAGATGCAAATTTTGGAAACACAAAGGACATTTGTTTTCTGACCAAATGCAACTGATCCCAATATTTTTACACAATAAATTTAATTAAGAGTGAAAAAACGTCATAGTTAATGCCGATGCTACTGCTTACTTAAATTAAAAAAAATAGAACAGTATTGTGGCCAAACTAAATGAACGAAATAATGAATAGATTTATTTTCATATATTGGCCTCAGTGACAAACGGTCGAACGGATGAAAGCAAGCAGCCATTTTTATATCTCGAATGGAAAAGCATAAAAAATATTACTCAGCCAGAATTGAGTGCGTAAACAGAGCCAAACAAATAACTCTCTAGGAAAAAAGATGTTGAAACTGACGTTGAAAGATGAAAACATATGACTGCATCGTACTAAAATACGCTGGCAACAAAATCCGCTTGTATCTTTTTATAACACTTGCAGAACCCCATTACATACCTCAAATAAAAAAAAGTAAAAACTTTATATTAACTGCGGTTAATAAAATAAACAGTTATAATTGTTAAAATGGGACATAACTACAAATTCACCCTGTGCTCGAAACATCGGGTTGTACAACAGCTGTACTCGTTATGCAGCGATGAATAAAATACATCTATTATTATTTACTGCAATTAGAAAGCACACAGTAGGGTAGATGCTGTGGCCTATTACAACGCAAAAAACCCTGCAGGACTGTAAGTCAGTCAAGGAAATTAATCTTTGAATGACAGACAAATTATAAAAGGTAACTGAGCGTCAAACAGAATATAAGAGAAAACGAATTTACGTTTTTCTGGCAGACATAAACGACGGACGTTGATAACTGATTCGCAATATTCATCGCTAAAAGTGGCCCGTTTCTTGGGAAATCAGAATAGACGAACCCGGCATCCCCAGACCACATTCATTTTCTAAAATATCATCCCAATAACCCCTTTTTATCCTCTCATCTGTAACTCCAAAGAGGAGGAGACTGATTCCTAAGTTTCTTATATAATCACGTGGTAGTCATCTCGCATTGAATGCAATGCGAGGTGACTAAATGTTAAGTAGGTAAGACGATGGAAAGAGACGGTCATGGAACATGGCGAAGTACTCTGCCGGCACTCACAGGAGATACTAAAGAGAATGTCGAAAACATCAAACAGGAGATCCTACATAACGACAGAAATTAGAAAGTGACGATTAAAAATATAATGATTTTACCGCTTTTGTAGCATGTTGGGTGCAAGAAAGGCAGTGTAATTACAATCAATATCAAAAACACAATTAATACCCTAAGGATGTAACGTTTTGGTGAATATACATTAAAGAAAGAGTTAAACAATTTTTCCAACAACCTCAATAATCTAGCGAAAGAAAGTTTAGGAACCAGAGATTTAGAAAGAAAACATCCATCGATATTCCGTTTGAAGAAGTGTACTTTATGAGAGACGCGGAATTTTTCATTTACTCTCCGATGTCAGTTGTCACTGGCAACTTGCAGCCACAGAAATTTGTGATCGCAAAGGCGGGAGGAGCCTCTTGTGTGACTCTCAGACCCTCTGCAGCAACCCCCATGTTCTATTTACGCATGCTCAATACGTTTGCGTGAAACACTCAAGAGCAATTGAGGTTAACACACTACTATGTAGTGCCTGTGGCTCGTTCCGACCCCTCTCTGTACAACTCTGTCTCTCTCCTCTAGTTCTCTGTTTTTGGTGCCTCCCTTAAACATCAATTTTCGTTTATGTATGACTAAAATCATTATTGGGAAAACAGAACTATTAAGCACACAATTTTACAACTGTAAAATTATGTCTCTACTCCAGAAATTTTTAGGTATCTCTGACTTGTTATATTCCCTAAAATATAATTTTATTTATATCTTATCAATATCTCGAATACGATAGGCAGATGAGTCGGCAATTGTAATAAAAATCTGTGCCTAAGTCCGTATTTATTTAAGCTCTTTATGCTTCGTTATGTTCGGTCTACTTGACTGGACTGAGCATAGCACTTGGAAACATTTTGGCGAAGGAACTTACAGTTATTCAATTTGAGACTTGAAGTACGCGATCCGGAAGACCACGAATTACATCTGAGCAAGTCCATGTCTACTTCACAGCCATTCATTTCTTTGTGCCACTTGAATTTAGTTTTACGTGTAAACAAGGCCTTTTTACGACACTGGGGGACTTGTAGATTGCATATAGCATCGAATAAGGTGCGTAAATTGTCATGAATATCTGGAAGGAGATGGTAATAGCATATGAATGTAGGGTCTGGGAAATTTTCGGACCAGTCAGCTTACCGACCGTGAATCTGACCAGGGTTGTCTCAAATCTGAAGCTGGAGTAATAACCACTACTTCACAAAGCTTCATTTATGAATTTACAAGGAAAATAAAGGGGTCAAATTAGAAAAGAAATGCTCTAAAGACCAATAAATATCACGATTTCTCTGGCTTAAAGACGACCGCGGCGTAAAACCAGCCGTTAACTGGAATATGATGCCAAGTTTGAGAATAAGTAAAGTAATTAGAACCAACTTTTTTAATATACAGCAGGTCTAACATATCTGCAATATTAATTTTCGTAGAGCGACGTTAAAGTGTGATTTGAGAAAGGTTGACGGTATTCGCTCGTCAGAACTGTAGTAAACTACGAAATACCTGTCATCCATTAGCACTGTATGACTTAACCCAAGAACTTGACAAACACTTGTGTACTCACGGTGGATGTTGAGCTTCCAACCGTCTTCCAGAGTGGTGTCATCAATAAGGGGTGTAGTAGCTCTGCACGTCAGGATCTTCCCGCTGTCCTCCATGGTCGGCACAAACGTCACTGTACTCGTGGTAGTGTTACCGTCAGGACTCGTCTGCAACAGAAGAGATCAGTAATGGGATGGGAGGACTTAAATACCACCAAACACTTCTTTGCTACGATGAAGAAGAATCTTCTGCAAAACATAAATATGCCTACTTTTTTCCTAGATTTTCAGTGCTGGAGTTCAGAGTACAACTTCGGCTTTAGCGTGAGAGCCTGTTATACGCCTACTTTCCTTCTAATGCGTCAGACTATAAAACATACATACGACAAATACATAATTCACAAATCCATTTCTGTGCGTATTCTGGACTGGTACAATTTCGTATGCGTCTCAGGCGTCATACATAACCCATTCCAAGACTTGGCGTTTTCTGGGGAATTTTTTTTAACAGATTTTCTAAGGTTTATTTTTAAAAGACCTACACAGAATACAACGCAGAAGGAGCGGACACACATCCATGCTTCGAGTGGGATTAGAATCCGCTGGGATTAGCGTTCAAGCGGTCAAAATCGTGAACGCCTAGATCACGCGGCTTCTCTCATGGGACTAGTACACATCCCCACTTCGTTACATCTGTACGATGTAACTTCAAACATTTCGCTCCGTCCCATGTTTGTAATTTAATTATTAACATGTGATAAATATGTCATACAGAATATGTTCAGTGCACAACATTTCATTTGCCTATCTCCATGGTCCATTAGTTATCGTTATCAAACCGAAAGAATTCTTGCTGCCACCATGTTGATGTCACAGAGTGTACTGTCGAATGATGAAGCACGAGAGAATTATAAATGACGTATTGGTAAGAACGTAAAAGGTAACAGTCTTCACATATTTCAGTAAACACTAACCTCATTTCATAGAGGGACTACAGGAAACAGGGACTAGCTATAATTAGAACAGCTCATGAGGCCAAGATTTCAACACGGGAGAGACCTCTTGAATGAGAAAAGGATATGTTAATCAAAATGATGTAACGTCCTATTGTTCAAATTTGAGCAAGAAATCTGAAATCTGGCAGTAAGATAAAATGTGTAGAGATATTAGGAATGAAAGTTGGGCAAAGAAGCCGATTATGGGCTTCTGGGTTGTGATGACGTGTAGTCTTGTATGCGGTTAGGTGGTTGTGGTTATCTACCTACAAGACTACACGGCATTGCACCAGAAGACCACAATCGACTTTACCACCGTCGTCAGAACCTTAAATCTCTGCTTCGTAAAGAAGTTTTTAAAGGAAAGATTACGGACGGACGTAACGATAGACACGTAAGATAGCGAGACTTCAACTATGGACACTGCAATCCACTCTTCAGTTAGGACTTCCGCTTGGCATTGGGAATTATATGGTTCGAATCTCGACTCAAAGATTGAAGTAAATCCTATAACATTGTCACAATTTATCCAATGTCAATGTTTTAGCTTCTTGTAGTACTTTTACTATCGCGAAATAAATCGAGGTGCTTGGATCCTATAAATCCATTCACAACGTTAAACAGAGAAAATATTTCTATTGACATCGTTAATTACTCCCTAATTATTCAAGTGGTCAGCTAATTACATGACTGGCAAGATTATAATGGCTACAGATACGTTTTAACAAAACAATATAAAAAACGTATTAAAATTTCATCTGAATAATAAAATAAAATAAATTAAAAATAAATAAACAAGCATTATTATGATTCTAAAGACCTATATGTAATTCGAAGAGATAAACCCCTAATCATTAACCAGTTTTAATCAAACTCAATAGAAATGCTCGCAGAAGCCAAGATACAATGAAGTCATTAATAGTTAAATCTGTCAGGTTATAAACGTTTAATTACAAATTTCGCATAAAAGCTGCTAAACACTTGAAACAAAGGCCGAGCACAGAAATTAATCAAGTCGATCCAGAATAGGCCTATATGAAAACTTCAAAGTACAACTGAACTGTATAATACAGATGTAGACAGTAAAAACATATTTTAGTCTATTTTACATACAGGCATACCAGTCGAATGTAAGCAACATTCTTGCTGTAATTCACTTCATGAATATATTTTTCATTAAAGCTTTCAGGTGAGAGGAAACGTCCCAAAGATTAAAAATGAATGAACTGGCGATAGCGGTGAGCTGGCCTAGACATCAGAACTGCGCGCTGTATTGGACGCGAAACAGAAACGTATGATGTTGAATGTCATGTTGTAGAATGTGGATGAGATTCAACTTAACATTACCTTTCCACAATAATAAGACTGTAAAAAAACTGAGGCATACACCAACCATCGACAAAAATTAAAATATGTCTGTCTTCTGGGTTGTTGTAGCATGGTAGTTTGGTTTAATAACGTTACAGAGGTACTCGCTACCTCCATCTTCGACGATCGCAACATCCTAGAAGACAGCCATCTTCATAATCGCTGCCGTGAGAACATGAAATCTCACAAGACTCAGACAGACCTAAAGACAGAAATGGAAAACAAGACAGAATATAGTATGATGAAAAGACTGAATAAATTAAAAAGGGACGACACAAATGAAAAGAGGAAACAAATAACGAAATAAAAAGAAAGCAGAGTGTAACATAAATATGAGTAATAAGAAGCAATTGGACAGAACAGAGACATGCATTAATTGTAAATGAAATACAAGAAAAGTATAAATTGAAGTGAAAGAAATTTAAGCGATGCAAATGAACATTAAAAACGGTAAAATGCGAAGGCGAGGAGAAAGATAAAATAGTAAAAAGTATAATATAAGGGAAAAAGGACGGAGAAAAGAAAAAATGAAAAAAAGTCATTCGTCCCTCATTATACTGTGTTTCACCAATTTCACCGATAGCCTCAAAGAAGAGAAAGTGGATGAATGGAGCCTTACTTGACAGGCCATACTATATTCAGTAAGGCCAGACACTTTATAACCTAAACCTGCCACCAGTAATCAATCGCCAGTGGCGAAGCAAATGGAATTCACTAAACCCCTTCTACCACTGTACCTTGAGGATCAATACATCAAGGTAGCGTTCATGCTGTCATGTGTCTGTCAGAAGTTATCTGAGCGGTAGTAGCAGGGGAATCGTAGCAAATACAGGAGTCAGGGCCACTACCTTGAGGGTTTCGAAGTGATTGCCTTTTAATGTAAGGGCAGAAGGTACTGCAGTCAGCATAGCATCTACGCCTCTCTCACTGCCTGTCTGTCTGTCCTGCTGGCACTGACGTATGGACCTCGAGGTCTTGAGTGATGAAGGAAGTGGCTCGGTGAAAATCCAGTAACTTTCAGATTCAATTCTTCATACGACCGTATTTTGGATTTACAGGAATGGAGGACCCGTGTTTCAACTGATGGTCTGCACAAGATCATGTTTTCTTCGGATCAACAACCACAATTAGTGGATTTTATATGTTTCATAGACGAAATGCTTAAGTGAACGTGTAACAGGGACATATTGCCTGTTATTCATCACTTTTCATCTCCGAATCTATGAATGCGATTTCGATGAAGTTTTGTTTCGGATATCTATTCATGATAAGTTGCGAATAATTTTAAATATGGCATATTTTAGTGCATTATTAACACTTACATTGCATGCACTTCAGTACAAATTTCACAAATACTCTAAAACGAATTCTTCTTCTCTAATTAACGGATTAGGCCGATGGCCTGTTCTGACTTCTATGAAATCCACCTTCTGCGTGGTCTTCCAGAATCTCTTCTTCCTTTGGGTCTACACAAAGGGTCTGTTTCTGCATTCGTCCTTCTACGATCATTTCCACATGTTCTAGCCAATCTTGCCTGTGTCTTCTTATTCTGTCATTAATTGAAAACACTCCAAACTCTTTTCTTATGCCTTCATTTCTGATATTGTCCAGTCTTGTACATCCCTTTACAGATCTTAAAAATTTCATCTTCGCTGTTTATAATTTTTGTATGTCTCTTTAACTCATTGTCTAACATTCACTTCCATATAGTAGTGCAGAAACAGCCATCACGTGATAAAAGTTTATTTGTGTATCTTTTCGAGTTTTCCCTTTAAACGTTCGCCTAATAGTGTCACGCATTTGGGAATAGTTTTGATATAACTGCGTGCAATATCATAAAACAAACATTTCTAGGTATGATCATACCATTCCGAAACAAATATGAATTAACTTCAACACACAAATAATATATCAGAATACAGAGGTAGACAATCAGATTTTGAAAATACATGAACAGCCAGAGACCATATTGATGGTTCCATTGTCGAGCACACATACCGCACATCCATTCTGCTCATTTCATAACATATTTCTGACATAATTATACCCAGAGTTTGTGTTGTGCCTATCGGAATCTACACATCCATCCCAGACTGTTAGATTATTTATGGCAGAGTTCCATCAAAAACAATTGCTGAATGGTACATGATTTCGGCTCACATCACTTTCTGTTCTAGTGTATGCTAGTTTTATACAGCTTTCTATTTGTTAGATAATATTGGCACGTGTATTTAAATTGTGTCCTTCTGTTGGCATGTGAGGCAAAACCCTTTGACTCTTTTTGAATTCCGATTGCCAGCTATCTGATCCACCAAGAGTTCAATTCATTTACAACCGCTCAGTAGGGTGGGTGATCACTATGGCCACGGCAGGTCTACCACCTGAACCATAACCTCAAACCTCACTCTGTTGCGTGGGAAACGACAGCCAGGATTCTACCGCATAGTTTTATGGTTCAATTACATCAATTCCTGATCTCACCGAAACTGCCCTAACTGGTTCAGGAGAGAATGAAGAGTTTTCACGGACAATGGTCCAGTTCGTTTGTTTATCTGTCATCTCCCTCTGCATCCCTCAACATTTTTCGTTGCATTGTCATCAAACAGTAATTAGCTGTACCGAAAGTCCACCACCTCACTGACACATAATAACACACCGCGTTTAATTCTATTATTTCTGCATCTAGAAATACAACTCCATTAAACAATAATATGTGAATAATCAAGTAAGCGTGAAATTAAGAATCTTCTATCGTTCTACAATGACCACATTTTTACAAAAAGCTAACTCCCGTCATAATTTCCGTGACGACTTATTTTGCAGCCGACACATCCATACACAAACATTTCAGAGGACTTTTTATTTCGTGTTTGTGTTCCGTTGGAAACAGAGGTTAATTAAAGATAAACTCGAGGTACATCAAGATAAATCATCACATGATAACGTGTTTTTCAACCGTGCAATGCTAGTACAATCTGTAAAAAAAAAAAGCCAATTTATAAGAGGAAAATATTTTCTTTTGAAATTGTACTTTCTTGCTGCAGTATTCTTCTGGTTTTATATTTTCATACAGAATGTAAAACTGACTTCTAGTACAGAGTCTTCGTGAGGGTTGAAATTTCTGCGGCTGTTCAAGGAATTTACAATTCTATAGAATGTAAGGGTTCATCAGTGGGACCACAGCATCCCACCACCTCAACGCATTCTTAGTTCGTATCAACACAAACGTCTTACACAAAACGAGTCTCAATATAATCTTCTCACCTACGATTTCGTGTCTCAGGTGACCAACTTCCATAATATTTCAAAAAGTTAGTTTTATCCTTTCTGCGTTCCTTTTATTTATGAGAAAAATAAACAACTTTAAACGTATATCTTTTTAACACACCTGTTGTAATAGCGCTTCACAATCGTTTCCATCCTAAAATGTTAGAAAGACCACCTAATATATGTTGTTAACGCGAAGTATTAGAAGCTATTTGTTATATTATGTTCATGACAGAGAAAAAACATAAATACCTAACGACATGCGGACAAAGCCAATGCTAGACAAGCGTACATTGAGATAAAAGACAGTTTACATCGTGTAATTGAAACTGAGGGGTCATAACATAAGACGCATGGGCTGATGACTGTTGTTTCTGAATTTCCCCTAAACATTTCCATTTAACAGAAACTTATATACAAATATCCTTGCAATGAGAAGTTTCAAGTACCCCTTTATCCCTCAACACATCAACTGTATGCATTTAGACAAAGATCAGCTTTGCGCGATGGCTTTAGTTTTCAGTTCCTTTAACTGCAACTCTGTTAAGTTCGTGTAAAGGACTGAATGCCATTAAAAGCGGATTCTTGTAAGATGTATGCATGTGCAAAAATTAATATTTAATATATATTGAGTAATGGTAAATCAAATTTCATTTCCTTGCTAAAAATATCTTGAGAGGGCATTAATGAGAAGCAATATCCGAAGACAGTAATAAAACTGAATATGAACAGAAGGGTTGCCCACTAAACGTCATGTTCAATACCTCTCATAAAGTAACTATCCAACTACCTTTTCACCGCCATGGACTACTTATAGACAGCAAAATTATCGGTTTTAAAATAAGAATGCGACACACGAAACAAGCAAAGTTTTCATGCGTGGTGTCTGACGAATGACATTTTCTGCTGTTCGGAACTTCTTCGACGTCGTGACTTTAGCGAACAGATCGACAGCCACGAGCCACAACCCAGTCCACACTCTCACCGCTATTTGTTTCATGGTACATTTTAGTATTAATTATCCATCTACGTCTAGGACCTCCAAGTAACCTCCTTGTTCAAGGTTTTTCGACCTAAACCTTGTATTCATTCTCCAGATCCCAAATCCGTGCTACATGTCCAGTTCATATGATCCTCCTTGACTTGATCACCTCAATAATATCTGGTGTTTCACAATAAAATAGATGAAAAAGCAATTCTAAAAAATATATATCAAGTCTTCAATAGGGTTTAATATTTCATACTGCAGTAAAAAAAAAAGGCTGTCAATTTTTACATTCTTTTCAGAGCTGACAGTGGGAAACCCGCAACGATAAGGCGTCACGAACAAAGCGTGTCAGTGGTTAATACTAGTTGAGTAGTTTGTGTTTTTTTTTAAATTATTTCAGTTTGCTGTAACTGGAGCAGCAATTCACTTTGGCAAAATGTCGCTGGCACTTTCAACACGCATTCGCTTTGTCTGTCTGTTCCAACTGACGAATAGGTGACAAAGTACAATGTATCATTCCGGTGCCTAATAAAATTTATCACACTACTACGTTACTGTCGAATAAAAAAACTGGCTGTATTTCCAGATTGATTATACCGCTAGGTATGTTTTATTTTAACCCATTCAGTTTTCCATAACTTTTATAAAGAATGGAGAAAAATTGTGACGAAACTCAGGAAGCTCAAAATTGTGCACTGCATTTATTCAATGGTGACGTCCTGTTGGATATTTACAATTGTCCTATAGTCACGTGTCTAAACCTTTTTCACATTAACGAGGTCTGCTATAGCATAAACCATGTAACTAAGGCTTTACTTACTGATAAAAAAAGGCGATTCAAATGCTGTGTGCTATGTTCTTACGTAAGGATTTCACTGTCCGAATGCGTGGGGGCGGTGTTGGGGTGGTTGTTGTTGTTGTGGATGAAGAATTGCCTGATTTATGACGCGCGAGTGTTTGGGGATCGTTCTCAGATAGGAAGCAAGTTTATGAGGAGCCATCTAACACATAGTCAAGTTACTTAGGCTCTTCTGACATAAACATGCTTCCGTAAGCTGTTTATCCCTTTTTGTACGGGACGGGCCAAGATATTATTTATTTCTCTCCACATCATAACACTTAAAAAAATTTAATAGCCTACTCTCAAGTGTGCATGTTAGCAACTACTTCTGCCACAATAATACTTGCTCCATTAAGCTCTATAACCTTTTAATTTGAAACCCCTTTAAATACTGTTAACATTTAACTGAAGAAAAAAGTAATTCCTGCATTATGCAATGTTGTTTTGTAGTCTGACTTGAAACAAGCCCGAGGTTAGATCCGTGATTTCTGAACAATACCATTACTGTAATTTCTTTGCAAGCCGATATAGGCCAAATACTTCCCGAGGCATCTTGCTATTTCATCTGGCATCAATAACCCACTTGGCTCTGTAGACTATATATTTTTAACGCTATAAGTACCATATAATGAAGGAAAATAAAATTCAACTGACAAATTAATGTCAGTCTCCCATACGCGTTAACATCTGTAACCTTCAGATGGTCCGGCAGATTGTGCGATCGTACCAATGGGTTGTGTGACTTTAGGAAACTTAAACTCCATAAATTTTTACCATGTCTAATGTTGCCAAAGTTGGGCTTATGGATATGCGGCGACAGAAACAGCTCTTCTTTTGACCTGTTCTCTTTTAGTCAGGCAGAACTCCCAAATTTGAAAATAATGATTAGTATGATAAGCATTTGTAAAAACTGAAAAGTTTTGGTGGGCGGTATCGCTTCTGACGAACAGTAGGAAGCCAAACAGCATTCGTTTGACAAATCCTAATATAGGCCTCCAATATCAATTTAATCTAAATACGTTGTAAATTTTAGAAGCGAGACGTGATGACGGATGGATGCAGAAACACGGCCTGTCCATTACGCACACCCTGCAAATATGGCATAGACATGGGTACTGTCCAATAATACACGAATCGTGGCAGGTAGCCAACGCTTGAATAAACTGAGCAGACATGTGTGTGGATGCACTTCTCTGTAGAGTCTGTTTACACTCGGGAGTTACTCCTTTCAAATTTTTTCCGGATTACTGGTTATCTTGAAATTTTTCGTGCTTTTTTCTCAATCCTTCTACGTGAATGTTGCGATATCTGTCTACGAGTTGAATAAGGATGTGGGTATTCTCATGCCTGGTAGATAGGGATTTGGAATTAGCCGGCTGTGGCAATGGAACCTTTGTAGTTGTAACGGCGCCCATGGATATAGGTTACAGTTGTTGACAGGCTGCAGGGCCTGAGGAATGGAAAAGTACGAGTACTTTTATTTTGGTTTATTTAATTACGCAGAGTCGAACGACAGGATGATTGAATAATAATTAATTGGAAATTATATGAAAGCTGTCAGAGCGTAATTTAAGGTACTATCCCAATGTTTGTCTGAGCGGAGTGAGGAAAACCACGATGAAGCTTCGGGCAGAAATTTTAAGTCTGGACTTCCTGGATACAAATCAGGAAATCTAACCCCTCGGTAGGAATGCTGGTATTCTGACAATGGATCCTTTGCATTGTGTTGCTAATTACAACCACAAACTATTATGGTAAATGATAATGATAATGGCAGCTAGTTTCCCCACCCTCAAGCTTCTCAAGTCCAATATAACTGAACGTAATTACGAGTTACTCTATGATCACATTTCGGATTCCACCTGTACGTAGTACAGATAATTTTAGTTAAGTTAGAAGTTTAATCAACTTTAAGGGAAAACGTTGGTATATCTCACTGCTAGTTATCCAAATATGTCTATTAAAATGTGGAAAATGTATAGTTTGGTATAGTTACTACGATAAGGAATAGAAGGCCGGTAGGGGTGGAAAAAAATTTCTTCGCTCCCAGGTATAGAAATGCTCTGTGTACCACGCAACCTAGTGTCCAGCGATGTACCGGGAAATATTTCCCTCTTGGTAATGCCTTGTCCTTCCCAGGACATGACGTTTAACACTAACCTCAATCTAGCGCCGAGGTTAAGAATGTGAGGAGCTGTACATCTACTTGATCCATTATTCTTAATTAAGCACCAGGGACATCTTTACCTTTAAATGCAAAACTTTACCGACAATTTGAGACGTGATATTTTAAAAGACATTGAATTAGTAAGTGAAAATTGTATCTAAAACATTTTAAGAGGGCCATCCTAATGCGTGTCAGATGTGCCATTGCTTTTAAAGACAACACATAATGTAAATGCTCGTGTCAAATATTTTACTGTGGTACGAATTGGGATCGAAGGAGCTTATACCTTTTTCAATCTTGTCAGAGAGCATTTCGAAAGAAACTTTCTAATGTACAGTACTGACAGATGAAGAGTGACCCTGATCGGGTTAACGCCAACGAGTGTGGCTGTAAGAGGGAACAAGGCGACAATGAAATTTCCTTCAAACACTACACAGCACCTCAACGCCAGGCGCGTCTATCTTATTGACAATTAAGTTAAATCTCTCTCTACGTCTTTGTAACCTAAAAGGATTTCTTGTCCAGTGGTTCAACCTACAAGCTGCCAACTTAACGAAACTAAAAGAAAGAGAAGGTTGCCGCTGAGTGGTTATCACTCCTGCTTCATATTCGGTATATTCCCGGTCAAGAACCCGGGTTATCCTGACTCAGATGCTCGTAGTATCGTGCAGTCCCACCAGAAAAAATACCGGGATATTATCTAAAGATAAGTCACGACCACTTCCTTCAATATCCTCTTCAGTTCGTTATTCATTCATTGACTAACCTAACATTCGACGCTACATAGTCTGACTACTGGCAGCGTCGTTAAATGAGCCATACATTGTGAAAGCTTATAAAATGGTATTTCGTTCTTAGTGCGTTACGCAGGATGTTCAGATGCATCTCAAGTAACGCAGGATAACAGACATCCAGCTCCTCCACAGCGGAACATCTCCCGCGTGCTCAGTAACTCTCACGTTTTCAATATATACCCTGCACAGTGTCTATTAGAGTCAATATTCTGTCATCTACCTGTAGGCTATAAGATGATTCAATCTTAGAAAGATGCTTTTGTATAATAAGAATCTAATCATTTAAAAGTCATCCCAGGCTTCCTCCAGAAGCTGAGAAAAACCACGACTAACCTCAGACATGATAGCTTGTGCTTGGACCGAGACTGGAACCGCGTATTTCTCACATAAGATAATATAATGACACCGAAACACCAAACATTTCAGTGATTATTACTTTATTAAAGGAACGCAACTGAAGTTAGGCAGTATCTCTGAAATAACTTCATGTATTACAGACACGAGCTCACTAACAACTAATTAAGTTGTACTAGTTACAGACATCACATTGCTTTAAGTAAAAAATTATTCTTACGCTTATTTAGTTAAGTATCTACCGCAAGAAAAATATGTTTCAAGTGAAAGTTGATATTAATAGTGTCCATCTTATATGTAACGGGATAAACGTTGAACGATCACTAGTGTTCCATAAAAATAGCTGATAAAACAAAACATTGGATTCCTGTAACTAAGGGACAGATGAGCCAAATTTGGTTTATCCTAAAAGTTTTTAGTATCCTATGCAAAATCAAAACATCCTTTCAGCAGCTTCGGAGATGAAAAATGTGGATGGCATGACGGAACCTTCACATTATGTGTTCATTGTATACCTTTCATTCAAATAAAGTGCACAGATTAGCAAAGCATAAATGTTGGGCTAAGTATAGTTAACTGTTTTCCTCTGTAAAGGCTCTAATCCTTGCATCAGACTCAGGACTGCCTGAGTGGAGCCCTAACTGCTGTCTACACCGGTAAATGCGTCGTATGGACTAACATTGCACAACGTCAACCCCAAATACGGGTAATAGCATCACTACGATGCAGAGACTTCGCATATCACCATATGAACTTTCAGTTAGATTCTTACAGTTTCTCTCGTGTTCCGCAGGGGGATGCTACCCTTCCACCAGTTCATCATTGGAGGTGGTCTCGCTCCCACAGCTTCGCAGTCCAACTCGTACGTATTGTCGGCTGAGAGGGGATGGTTTTCTCCCTGAAGTCTAACCCACAGAGGTCGAACTGTAACATAAAAATATATGAATTATTTATACAATGTTGAATTGTGTACTTATTTCTGAATATCTGAGCATTAAAACACGCGGATTTCTTAAGTTTTGTCAGTATTACGACACTATTTTATCGACCTGATGCTTTTATGCTCTGGTCTGAAAATTAGCAACAAAGAAATAGCAAGAATTGCACACAGTGACACGAAAATAAGTTGCAATAACATATTTAAAGGAGACAGGCCTAAGCGCACTGAAAAGAGCAGAGGAAGTTTAAAATATGAAGAATGCTAAAAATAAATACCTTTCCTGGAATGACCATGGAAAGAAAGTTGGGGGGAGAATAACTGGTGTGCTACACCATTACGTATGAATTACGATGTTTTATTCATCTTCGAAGACAAAGAAAAGTATAACTCCATGCATTCTTAACCTCGGCACTACAAGGAGGAAAACGATCTGCTTCATACGCTGGATTTTAATCCCTGCAAGAAGAAATAAAATCATGGTACCCACTGAATAGAAGGCTGTGGTGGGCCCCAGAACCGGCACAGAACAGTGACGAAGAGATCAATCCCAGCACAGCTGGAATTCGAACTTCGGTCTTCATTTTACTGACTGAACCGTTAAACTATAAATCAATGGTGAAATAAAGGCAGGAGACAAATCGAACTCTGACGCTGAAAACTTGAAAAGGAAACCCATAAAATGGTTTCATGATTCTTTTTTACTAGGTTTTTCCACTTCCGGAAGTAACTCTTTTTATTTCTAGTCGCCACGTGTACTAAATAGACCTCAGTTCTTTGTCCGAAGTCTCCCCACGCCTTATTTTATATAATGTCGGTTCTAAGCAATTGTAGTTTAAGGGAGGGAGACTGTACACTGAGGCATAGTTGGAGCTTTCGCTCGATCTCTTGGCGCTATTCTACAACCACTGCGAGTTACTTCCTCTTGGCTTCTCTGAAGAGTCCGACCTAAAGCTTAACAAATGCCTTGTAATGCCCTGTGATTCTTGTTTCATGCTCACAACAGGAACTTCCAACCGCAAATCTTATTAGAGGTTCGCGGCTCCTTTACTGTAAGCTGTACGTTCAATCTAACGGTAGACCAATAAGGCCGTGTGGACTACTGAAACTCTACATGGGTGAGACCGAAAACTAAATCGTGGTTATTTTACAAGTATTGTATTTCACAGATTCAAGGTATTTGTGCCAAACTACTAACATTATCTGTGAGAAAACTGGTAAGAGTGCAGCATTAATACAGTGATGGTGCATGTAACTTGCAAAGGCAGTGGTGTATTGGCAACGAACATACCGGGAGAGTGGACAGAACTGCTGCTTCATGTTTGAAAGGTCTGAGTTCAATTACTGGCTCGGAGACTGTCTGCCCTCAATACAGTTTTTCGTTAATTTCCTCCGTCTCTATAGAAAATTACCGGGATTGTGTCTTAAAATAAATCACAGCAGATTTCCACCACATTATACCCCTAAATACCAACGTAGTTGAGAAAGCTTCATTCAATGAACGAATAAAAACTGGATTTTGACATGTCACGTTCGTCATGAGTATACCGACTGTGTTCATCTTCGTCAAATAACTACCACGGGGCAACTTATCTGTTGACCTTGGTGCTCCTGTCTCGCATGTCCTGTAGGTACAACAAATTATACAACGTTATTCCCAACTCCTTTCGACACCAGTACGCCCATGGTCTGATGTGAAATAGTATCTGAATGATTAATTATTAGGTTATTCAGCGATGATATTATATTAGGAGGTTCACAGGTTATAAAAAAACGTCAAATGAGATGGAAAGATGATTATGAATAGTGGAATTCGCCAGATAGCCTAAATAAATGCAAGATAACCAACCCGCCCAGGACTCAAACCACATACCTCCATAATTAAACGTCGACAGCGTTGCAGCTACATCAGCATTCTTGGTCATGTGACACTATCCTGAACTTAATCCGAAACAATCGCGTATTCTGTATCTCATACAGCAAAATATTAGTCAAACAGCGGTTAAACGCGAATGCTAGAGTAAGTAAACATTTCCGATCTTCTGAATCGAAGCACTGTTCGCTTCCTCAATCTTTGGCAATTGACATAAATGAAGATGTAAGGTCGCTATCGACATCCTCGTATCGAGTATCGATAGTGTGTGCCAGATTGATTTAGCGAAGGGGTTTCTGGTGCTTTGAGCTGGATCAAGATAACTGAGCTTGAATGAGGAGTACCAGACTTTGAACGAACTAACACGTAAAAGATAGATTCTACAGACTGCCCAGCTTAGTGCGTTTGTTTTGATACGAGATTCTTAAAACTGCAGTTCGTGTTCCGGGGGATATTTTGAACACATTATAGGTTAGGTTTCACAGGACGTATGTATTAATTATCTTCTAACTTCATGGTGCAGTTTAATTGAAAACCTTTTCTTCAGCAGGTTTCGCACCTCTGAAGAATCCGAAATTGTGTCACTGTATTGACAAAGGAGCATCATCAGACCCTATTCAGACACAACCCTTTTCCATCTTTAAATATTTATCTAATACCAAGTTTGATATACTTTCGTTTCTATGTCCATATCTTCGACGTATCTCGTCTTCCCTCCACGTTTATCGACAGATATGCTGGATTCTCCTTTTTCTCTCTCACCCATTCTCTTCAATCAGAAACAAATTGCATTTATATAATGTAAAAGCTAGATTCTGCTGAAAGGGATACATGTTGAACTGGACGAAATGTATAAGAAAGCCATTTTAATAAAATTATTGTTCTGGGCTGATAAAGAAATCCGATACATCTCGAATACAAAGGAATATATATTACATAACAATATTTTGTTTCCACCCTCGTTCAACTCTTTGCATGATAACACTGTTTAATCGGCATTCAAACCCTGTACCGTCCGAGTATAAAAGAGTGGTATATATTATAATAGAACATTTAGGTTTCAACTCTGTTAGTCCCTTTGTCTGTTTGTATAAGCTATGACCGGTATTCGACTCCTGTACCTTTATTTAGTAGGAAAGAATGGTTGCTATTACGTCGCTACATTTCATTTAGACGTCTGGTTGTCTAATTGTGTACGCGTATCAAAAACTGCAAAATTTTAAGATGGTTGCTTAATTTCGTCCTTTATGCAATATCTGTAACTTCTACACCTGACTGGAACAAAGCAGGTATAAAACTCCACAATAATATAAATTGAGGCACCAAATGAATTAAAACTTATAAATGTTTCGGAAAGTCTTCTGTTGAATACATCGAAACAAGAAATATGACCTAAAATAAGGGAAACTGACCACAGAATACCAATTTCTACAAATGTACTGTGTTTTCATCACACGTTTCGCAAACTCAGTGTAAAACACATTTTTCCATGTAAATTATAACACCTTAATCTGAAGTCATTCTCATACTGCATCCACTTTTAATCTTAAGTATATGTTGTTTGATATCTTAAAAACAATTTTAAAACGTCGCAGAGTGCGACATAGGATTAAGAGTGTTTGGATGCAATATGCAGAATGATGGTAGATTATGGTGTCACCATTCATTAAAAAGCTGAGTATAGCACAAGATTTCCCCGTTACAAATCATCTAGCGTACCTCCTTTCTCATTCTGATACATTTATTTCCATCTTTCCACATTTTTACACCATTTATTTAAAATTACAACCATAACAATACAAATCTGTAATATGTTTCTAACATCTTCACTTATCATCTATGGTTACTGATTTGAAAAATTAAATTTGTGACTTTAATGTCTTATTGAATTTATTACAAATGTGTCATTATTATTATTATTATTTTACATTGTAAATTTAAATCAATAACCATACAAACCAAAACATGGCTATTAATTTTTTAACAACTGCATTCATTTTAACACAACATTTGGTTCAGAACGTCGTACAAGACATGAACCTGCGTGGGCTATGCAAGTACGTACCCGAACAAAGAACAGTATAAGGGCTTCTGCACTATATCAATGAAAGGGATGGAGACAGCTGCATTCTCTTTGGGTAACATATTGTGTACGGGACGTTAGTTCGGTCCGCCATTATTACTGGTACTTTCTGACCAGCGGGATGACGCATAGCTCACAGAAAGCTGGAGGATGCGACACAAATGTTTCGGCCGGACACACACAAGCTACTCACGTCCCCTGAAGGAACAGGGTTCTTCTTTATCGACTTCCAAAGATCTACCTACCTTACGAACTATTACTAAGTAAGATATCAAGTGGGTTAAATCATTTCTTGTATGGGTTTTCCCAGAAATGTAAGCAGTTACTCCAACGGCCACAAAATTTTCTGCCTTTGCAGAATCCAAAGGCACATTTCTGTACTCATAGAAGCCAGCATTCTTAACAAATATCTGCCTGGCCTAAGGGAAACAACCATATCTGATATTTTAATAAACATTCAGTAACACAAAATTCTTCCAAATGATATTTAGTAGCTACATAGATAAGCTTTTTAAAAGACAAGAATTAATCTCCTACTAATCGGTAAGACCTTCACAGAAATTCTGTTGGAACTATATTATTCTTTCACTCAGAAACCCATGACCTCAAACAATAAGGCAAGCTGTTATATACGACAAATGCACTGCCTATAACACAGTAATTTATTCCTTAATACAATAACAAACAAACACTTACACTCTTTTCAAAAGTTAACTAATATCCGCACATCAATTCATGTTACGACATATCTATGCCATATTTTCTTTCGAATTCCATATTCATTCACCAAACACCGTCCCCATATGCTAACTCATGTCTCCATATTGTAAATCGTTAATTAATTCTTAAATTAACTCACGTTCTCATTCCAGGGATCTCATTATTTCTCTTCAGATATTCCACTGCTTTCGACATTTCTCATACCAGCCCGTCTACACGTTAAGTCGCCAAACCTTGGCCCTATTCACTCGCGTAATTGTAATTCCTGCGGTGTTCCTGTTTTAAAGAAACGCCCGGAGCAACCTATATTGAATCTTCTGATTATGCCTTCTTTAACATTCTTCAGTGTGTGGCTGACCTCAACTGGAGGAACGCTCAAAGCTTATGGCTTCTCCTGGCCAACTCTTGCTGTGCCCCATTGGCTTCACGATCTGCCAGATAACAAATAAAACCCCCTAAAAATCCAGACTTTACTTCTCACCCCGTTCCACCTCATACCATTCCCTTCAGAACACATACCATCTAGAACCGAAGAGAGGAAAAAGTGAACAGGCTAGGAGGCGGCAAGATTTCTGGCGCGGAAATTAATCGTATTGGGGTGGAAAGGGACTGGGATTGTGATGGGGTAGGAGGAGGGGACGGCGAGTGGAAAAACGGTGCTTTTTTACGGCGTGATTTTCTCTATTTTCGGACCTCTGTTAACCATTCGACTTCTGTTCACCCCCATGCAACCCTTTCTCTCACGAACCCTTACAGTTTTGAAATATCTGTTCATGTCGTTGCACAGGGCACAAATAACTCATCACCCTACCCCTCCCACGTATTCTCTTTCCACCTCTTCTCAGTTATCCATAACTAAACTCTTGACCTACAATTTTTCTCGTCTTCCTCGCAAGATGTAAAGTCACGATTTCTCGCTTATATCATAAAATATTCCCTCTTATCCTTGCTTAGTTGTATGGGAAAAGGTGACCATCTCATTCAGTAAAATTAAGCTGTTCTGCTCAACAACAAATCTTATCTTCTCTCCATGTGTTAGAAACAGAAGTTAACGCGATAAAGGTGAGTTAGTTCAATGTTGATTAATTTAAAATATAGAGATATGTTGTTGCTCCTAATTGAAAGACGTTCATACTGAATTCAATATATTTCACTAGCAGTTACTCCTGACACGGTGGCGACATGGAAGATAGTTTTAAAATACTGAAATTACGATGTATGATAAATAGCAAATTAAGGGTCAAAACAGTTACACTAAAAGTTTTTTCCGTTATTGGGTTCACACATGCATCGAAGTAATTACATCGTGTGTCTACGCCGCTCTTGTGGGTTGTAACGAGGTGTTGACTTGTATGCGTGTATATCAAAGCTTCGGAGAAACATAAACGCCAGTATCTACCTACAAGTACACACAGCATTACTATCCAGAAGACCAATATTACATCTTCACCGCCGTTCGAATCTTAGGTCTCATACACGCGTGTATTATATTATTTTTAAATCAATATTCCAGGATGAGTGCAGTTTCACAATACGCAACTAACTGCCACTTAAATATCCCGATAAATGTTATAATAAAATGTCATAGAACGCTGCAAGCTCGTAAGTGTGAAAGGTGACACTGACATTTTCCTTTTTTAATTTTGTCTAGGTGTTTCGTTAACTTACTTAGCTGCGACAAGTACCTGGACTTGATTAGTGACACAACATTCCAGCAGAAGGAATAACAAAATGGGTATGGAATTCCTCACATACACAAGCTTTGATCTCGTTAGAGTGGAGGCATGCAGAAAAATCCGCTATGAATCCCTATGGAAGGACCATATCCTTCCAGTGGACCACATGGTCCACTGATACTCTTTTACAAGTTACATAAAAATGTAAGATCTACTTGCGTTTTTGATCAAAGGTGAAAGATATATGGACCTACTGTTTGTTCATTCACATTACACAATATAATGTTCAGATGACCTATGTATTAAATTTACATTAAAATGGACCAGCTTCGTTTTGTCTTGAACTAATAGCACCTTAATTCTGCTGTGTTCACATTCAGATACCAGCTACTCTCGTGGCATCTGAAAACCACGCGTGTATATTATAATGGTAAGTTACATGGTGACAGAAGTGGAAAGACAACAGTAATTTAAATGTACTGACTGAGATATCGTCTAATATAGTATCAGTCACAAAAGCAGAAAACTTGAAGGGTAATGGAGAATTGAAGAACAGTTACGTACAGCGAAAGGCACGGATGACTTTAAATCATATCGACTTCACGCCTTGTGGAACCGAGTGCACAATGCCATCATACTGAACTTCCTTCGCGAGGTTCTTACAGAAGTACCACCTAGAATGGGGGAGTGGAAGAAGCCTGATAATAAACTTAGCAAAGATTTGTAGGAAATTGAGGTAAAGTGTAACAGCAGAAATTTGATTTGTGGTATGTTTGGAGGGGAGCAGTGATGGAGTTGCTTTTCTCAGGCCACAGACGTTTCCTACTGTTATTATTTGTGAGTAAACGCGAGTCAACTGAGTTGAAGGAAAGTGATGGTTTGGGAGTACGAAGAAACAAAGTTATGTAATACTGAGAGGGTTTTGCACTGGTTGAAACATTATACAGCACCACCACAATAGTTAGGAGCCTTGTAATGGTTACCTGTGTTCCAAAACCTCCGCACCTTTTTCTTCTTCTGTTTTACGCAACTAGCCAGTTTGTACACGCAATTACTTTTGAAAATCTGGTAGGTTTGTCACAAGGGAAATCTTGAGGAATATCAGTCCTCCTCTCCTTTAGCTTAAAGCTAGTCAGAGATGTAAAAAATGTAATAGCACTTGTTCGCGTGTATGTGCGTGTGACAGACACATTAGGTTCTCTCTTATTATTAGAAATTTTTCCGGGGAACTCTGAAAGTTCACTTCACTAAAGCATGTTATGCTAATCAATCTATCCTCCTCACAGCTGCTCTGGAGTCTAATAAACTTAAAAAGTGAACTAATTTAAGTCTACCTAACTGCCAAATTTTCATTTTGAAAGAACAGAACCTATTTAGTAAATCAGAGAAAAAGGTTTTTTTTTATTAATGTAATGTTCAAAGTTTGCTGAGTTACCTGTGGTCCTACATACCTCTATCTACTTGCACGTAGACACTTAAAGTTTGACTTTCCTGTTCCTTTACTGTTTCCCTCTGTAACACTCTATTAGTCATACACTGTGTGCGCGCATATGCTGGGCAAACTTGGGAGATTCTGTGTAAAGTCTACGTTGTGAAGGTCATCAATTTCCTGTCCTTGCTGTAGTGTTAGCTTCCGCACCGCTGCGCTATCTACTACTGTTTATTACTGAGGTGAAAGCAAGCAAGATTGGGATACTGATTGCACTCCTCTAGAGCAGATGATGGTAACAAGTGATATTTGGTCCAGTTTCTTAAGGAACCGTGAACTGAAAACTGGTTTTCAACGTCAAATTTGATAAATCCACTCCTAACTAAACACGTATTGACCCAAGAACAGATATAACTTCTTTTTTTAAAACATCGCGCTTCTTAAAAGACACTTTACAGGATGATATCGCATAAAAATTAAAATTAAAATTAAAACATGTAAGACAAGATTAACCCTTTAAAGCCGAAGCTCACCTACTCAATATTTCGTGTGAAGTTGAAATTGTAGGTTCGCTTATAGCACGAGAACGGATAAACCGATTTCCACCCAACTATGCATACACATTAAAAAGAAATAGAAATAGATTACACCGCGGTTAAAACTTTGGAAAAAGTGTCCTGAGTTCGATTCCAGCTGAGGGCGCTACAGGCAGTTCGGAAACTAAGTACGATAAAAGAATGAAGCACAGACCAATGTAGATCTGTGCATATTAGAGACTGCAGAAACAAACTCGGCAACACTGGAAAAAATTATCTTGGGTTCGATTCCCAGTCAAGATGGTTTCTGTAGCTAGGATAATAAGCATGACAGAAGAACGTTATCAATACCAGTTATTTATTTCGAAGATGAGATTACAGAAACAAACATGAGCTTAGAATAGGTGGAAAAAAACCCAGTAAAAAAGCGACGTCGACTCAAAACAGCAAACCAAGAAAGGAAACGATTCTGTAAGCAACAGGGTACGATGTTGGCAAACGGACGAGCAGCGTCGAAACACCGATTGACCGACGCCGACATTAGACACCATAGTTAGCACAGACTAGGCTAGGGATGCGATTCGACACGGCGCCGGAAAAACGACGCCGAGAGTACGTAGATTCAGAACAGCGATAAAGAACAGCTGCTCTCAACGCTGTCCCTAAATATCATTCCATTTCAAATATGTGTGAACGGGACAACAAATCACACGTACAGTCGGGAAGAAATAAAGATTATACATTAGGGGGACGTCTGCTGAAATCCAGTTTGGGATACCTTGATTTCTCATCTTCAACCTAAAATGTCTGAATATTTAAAATAAATTATAAATTTAGCTACTATTTTGTATGTGAAACATTGTTTCTGAATTCAGCGGAAAAACGCACATTGAAGATTGGGGGCGAATCGAAACTGTTTCTGAGTAAAATATTTGGAGTTGAGACTAAAGTAAAAAAACAGAGGATGGGTGGAACATGTAATACGCACAGAAGGGATGAGAATTTCAAAAAAGCTTTTTAATTCGTTGAAAGCCGTTCTGGACAATGTTGTAATTGTCAATACCACGGATTCTTCTTCGAATTCACGTGTCTGTCTGTGCACGTCGGTTTCCTAGCGTTACATATATTTACATCAGTTCCTCCTTCAAAATCGGTATGCGCGTGCTTTGTACAAATTTCTGCAGGGGTTAAAAACAATTTGAAGAGTAGCACACATCAATCCACTAAAGCATCAAAGGTCTATCAAGCTCCTTTAAAAAAGAACGTTATTACAGAAGATCCGAAAGAGACTGAAAGGAAAAATTATCATGACAGACGGCCATTGAAAAATTGTATTTAAAGTTATTTAATGACACCTATAAAGCTGAACTAAATCGTAGAACTACTGTTGGTAAATATTTATGTGCTCACTAATATCTGGTGCTTGGAGCGACTATGTTCACAAAGACGAAATGGCTGTAAGCCTACGTATAACGAGAAGAGTCCTGATGTCCTCAAGTCATCCACTACAGTTAGCCTAATGAAAAACGCGACATATAGTGGAATGGGAATATATTACGGATGGGAGGGACAACGAATACATTTAGAATTCTGGCGGGGACGCGTCTTGGAAAGCGGCCACTTGGAATTAAGTTGGAAGATCGGAGGGGAATATTAGAATGGATGATGAAGGGCAAAAACGGGGCTGTGAGGGTTTGTGGGGCTGGTTCAGGATCATGTCTATTGGCGAAAGTCGGTATTAGCGATTCATTATCACAAAGATATGTTGCTAAAAGTCAGACAGAGAATTTTGGTCTACTAATTTAATATTTAATTCCCACATTGAAGTAGACGGAGAAAAAGGCTTAGCCTTATCAGATTATAAAGTATCGAAATAGATATATCCCGAGTGCCAGTCAGACGGTCTGCCCGGTCAGTGGACACAAGAAATAAAGCTAGATTGGTTACTAAAGAGGAAACTTATTCTGTTTACAATTTTTGGTACATCCTATGCAGGTGTACTTGGTCTCTTGTTTCTCTGAGGCTGAATGTGTTCTCGGTCACTAGCTATAGCACTTCACCAATAACAACTGACCTATGGCAGACGACTTTGTGACCTAAAAGCTTCGTATTGCTGCCTCTGGTCAAGATTCCAGGGTAATGACTGTTTACTTAGAACGAACTCTGCTGTTTAATTCAGCGTTATCTGTCTTTTACTATGAGGTTTCTGCTGTGTCGGAAGGAAACGGTGCAACTGTGGTCCTCAGCGAGTAGACGACGTACACGTTCGCGATGATGATTCCTTCGAATTCTGAGTATTCGTCTCTTTTGCTGTGATCCTACTGTACTAGCTCAGCTTTGTGGCGCTATGAGATGGAAAGAGTTATAACTCTAACCATGGCCAATAATATTAGGTGTAAACAAGTTAGGAAATGCAGGCATGCATAATTGTGGCGCGTCCGCTAGAATTTGGTATTTGTGAAGGGTCGTGTAACTCTCCAACTGTGGATTCCCGATTAGTTCCAACCGCTTTTGGAAGTTTGAAATTAAGAGTCGAAGTTCGCAGAGCAAGTGCAAAAACCGACCTCTAAAGAATATCAAACCGTTGATCTGCATACATTTCATTCGAATCAATTCTACACTTTGAATAGAAGCGGTGACATTCTTTCAAGAAAGGACAAACGAAGAGAAGAAGAAATTCTATCTTCAGTGACAGCGTGAACAGTTGGTAGCACGACGTATAAAGTCTAATGCGCTGAATCTTTTGTCAGAATTTAAATTCGATCAACTAAATGCTCAATGAAGCTAAAACATCAATACAAAGCGGTAGAAGGAGAGAGGGAGAAGAAACAGTGCGTTAGAAATAGCAACAGAAGAGAAACATGAGTGTAGTTAGACCAAGAAAGCAAATATTGCCTTCCTAGATCTGTTTGATGGGGCATATGACAAGAGTGCCACTGCATTAAAATTTTATCGCTGTAAATTCTGCCTAACAGAGAAGCTTAAATTGAAATTAAGCACAAGCAAAGATTAAAGTCAAAAAGTCCTAAAAATATTGCTGGAAATGTTCGCGAACACCACGTTTCACTACGAAGTCAACGGAACAGAGTGATTCTTGAGACTCTAATAGTCGCTCAGCTTGATAAGAATTTTTTCCGCTCTTAATGGACCTCGACGGATCATTACAGTGTTCAAAACCGCCCGACACTTATCCCTATCCTTGAACCAGGTGAATTCTGTTCACACTCTTCCAACTATGTCCCCAAGATCCATTTTAATATTATCTTTGCATCTACGCTTAGGTATTTCAAGTCGTCTCTTACTTTCTGGTCTTCTGAGAAACATTTTGTTAGCATTTATCTGTCCCATGCGTGCTATATGAACCGCCAATTTCATCGTCTTTGATTACATATATATTATTTGTAATTTATTTAACAACGCTGTCAGTAGCTCAGACTCTATAGCATAATATGATAGGATAATTAATAAATAATGAGCTGGAAAGAATATGGTAGGAATCGGTCGTGGTCTATTTAAGATATCCTGAAATTTTCCTGGAGGGACTGAGAAAGTTCATAAAAACCGTCAGTCAGGATGGTCGTTCTTCGGTTTGAGATTTGAATCTGGGACTTCCTGAATGAGAAGTACGACCAATGATTGAAACTCCCTGGATCGATCACCCCTTATAATACCAACTGAAGAATAGCACTACAAATATCCTTCTCAACGAACGTAACTTTAAATATCGCATGACATAATTTATGATACATACTATAATCGGTTATTCTATTAATCGTTCACATTTGAAAGCATTCATTGATATATCGTTATTGCACCGAGTTGGCAATACTACGACGTGTGAGTGTTTGTGTTGAATTTGTGCCTCTTCTGCCAAAACCAGACGCTTTCCAAGACGAAATAGAGGCGTTATAGGCTCTTTCTAGGCATTGCTGAGTGTTTTGAGAAATGCATAACTGAAGAAGAACAACAAAAAGTTCCTTACAACAGGGACTGTCGTGGTACGACTGTGAAGACAGCCACAACGGTCCAATATTCTGATGGCATTCTCATGTATCTGTGATCAACCGAGCAAATGCGAATCTGCCTTTATAGGATTCGAAGGCGTCTGTTGTACGTGGAGGAAAAGCAGGCAGACATTCCTAGTTCCACAATACAATTTCATGCCATCTGCAATACTCTACAAACTTCGCGTCTCTGTCCAGTTTCTACACCAGTGGGATGTTCCCGATGCACTACTGTGTTTCCAATAATATAGCTTAGCAAACGTTGACCACAGCCAGTATTGTTACAAGGCCAGTTACCAGGTTTAAATGTAAAAGTTTGTACTAACACAAAGTCACTTGGGGGTGAACTATTTTCAGCTTAAGACAAGGTTTTTGTGGTTTCTACGTAACACGAATATTTTATTTTACGATGATTTTAATGTAGGGGCAACGAGTTTGTTTCCTTAGCCTTTCTGTATAAACCCTCGAACTCGTTATCTCAACAAACCTGAATTAAATTTTCAAGGGGTTATATTGTATTTGCAGCCGGGTTCTTCAGGAACTAAGAGGCGATAACGTAAAAAAAAAATCAATAAATTTAAATGTTGCACACATCTGACGAGGATACTACGAAGTAATTGCAGAAGGAATGTTAGAACATGTATGTTTCTAGAAGGCAATGATTATTTTCTGAGGTCGTAAAAAGTAGATGTGGTCAGTATAACGCTCTTCCTACGTTAATGTGAACGTAACCTCCGTGTGGTAAATCTAATTCATCACAAACGATACTTTGAACCAGAGTAATGCTAGTATTACCATTACAGTAGGTGTAAAGAAATACCAATTCAGAATCACCAGCATGATCAGATCGATCCAAACCACGGCAATCCTATTCGGATCTCGGTCTGGATACCAGAATTTGGTAACGAGATATTTCATAATTTTTCTTCAGTCTACTCAAGAATTATTTTGATAATACTTTTAATAGGCTATGGCTACTTCTTTCCACATTATTTCCAAATCATAATTATAAATCATCTTAAAATTTGAAGCCAGCCATATATGACCTACTTGGTACAAGCGTCGTTAAACAATTCAAGATCCAATCAGTGAATGCACCTACATCGAGAAGAAAATTTAATGAATTAATTAATTATTGGTTAGAAAAGTTAGGTACATGGCTACAATTTGCGCTGGTTGACAAACAGAACTGCCGAACACCGTACCACGTGAAATGGGGAGTCCAGCGTTTACTGCACAATTTCTCTCCAGTCTCCAACTGTAATCAACCAAGAAACGGTGTATTCCCTAAATATAAACATCCGACGCAGTCAAACGATCCTTGATCCACGTTCTTAGAGTCAGTTTACAGACCAAGTCTTTTTAGTAGAAAGTATTTTCGAGTGAACTTGGGACTTAGAGTGCTCTTGAGATACCTGTAGGATGCTGAGGTTTTACAGAGAACCAGAGCATGTAAGCAATAAAGTTAGAAAGAAACATCCGCACATTTCTTCTGCTTGTCTGAAAGGTTCTCTATCTCACACAAAGATTCGAGGCTGGATAAAGTGGATTAAAATACTACTCAAGTATTTTATTATTATCCTTTCGTGATTTAAACACGGAATTTCCCGAATAAGAAGCAGAAGAACTAACCGCAAGGCAGAGAAGTTTTGAGCTGAAGATACTGAAGTAAAGAAATGGTGCATTATTAGATTATTTAACGACTCTTTTTCATATACAGAAGTTATGAGATACGGATGATTAGGTAACATGATAGTGAATGGTGAAATAATAAGGACTTGGAAGGACGTGATTTTTGTTTATTTCTGCCTTCACTTGGCGAGAATGAGAAAACAAGAAACAATCTCAGGACAGCCGGAAGTCCAGATACGATAAGAACCGGGTACCTCTCGAATGTTTCATCGTTTTTGCTGCATCAATTTTCAAGGTAAAGTATAAAATTAACGAGTTTTGATTGATTGTGAACAAGCAGGATGGATCGTACTTTCATAATCTAGACCGGAGATGGGTCTAAATTATTTATCTATGTTGTTTAAACTACAGAAGTTTGAAGAGAGTCGAAAGAGACAAAACTATGAATGATTAAGAAATGAGGAGATATCTTCTCTTTTCAACTTATCGCCATATAATTACCTGTAGAGACGTAAAGGTCATGGCAACACCGACCAGAATATCCTATAATCCTGCCGAAGATCGAACCGAGCGCCTTTTAACAAAAGTCTAAAGAATTATAGCAACAATAACCTGCTCGATATAACGGAAGAATTTTGTTTAATATTCGGCCTTTTCGGAACCCTTCCAGGTAACTGCCTTAAAGCCCTCATTTTTTCATCTATCACCCAATCTCATAACATACAAATACACACACCCACACATCAACTCCATTCGAACAATGTCTCGTCTTCTTCGCCACCAATTTCAATCGCTTTGTTTCATACGCTTGTCTATTTTTCTGGGGCGCAGTGCGCCATCTAGCTGCCTCTGCGTATAGAGAAAGAGGATTCAAGGAAAGCCCTAAGGTTATATCTGATTTGGTGGTTTTTTCAGACATATATGGAAAAGTCTTGTTTGCTTATTCTGATTCCACTTGGGGATGCATATTGACTCTCGCAATGGACTCCCGATAGGGGCGCGGTAGTAGCAGGACACAGGAATCACAATATCGTAGTCGCCACCGGCAATAAACAGCTCCAATATATGAATAACCCTAAGTGAGACCTCTCAGCATATCTGTTTATGATAGAGAGAGTAGATTGAGAGAGAGAGGGGGGGGGATAGATCAGCGCGAGGTAGAAACTGACAATTCTGAAGTCGTGAACAAAGAAGGTCATGGACGATTATAATCCGGAATAAACAATATTTAATTATATCTTAACGCCGTCTTGATAAGCTTCATGGCATGGCAAGACCATAAAGGTATTAGCCGAGATAAAAATACAGTTCATGGATGTAACAAGTATAACTGTGGCTCTGTACTTTGGAAAGTTAAGACGTGGACATCGCATGAACCTAAATACTGAACACCTCAGATGATCGTCCTACCTCAGTGTGCCAAACTGTACAAAACAGCACACCGGAAAATGGGATTCGAACCCGTGAGTGTACTCGAGTAACACAGCTTTCCTGAGTCCTTCAGAGAGCGTGAACATTGCTATCGGTTACTTTAAATGTACTGCCACAACCAAAGAATTGGAAGTCGACAGAGAGGAGTCAAGAATTAGTATGAAGCGTCCTGCATGATCGGCAAGTTCTCCGACAAGACAGAGAAAAATGTACGAAATTTGGGCGGTATAGTCCTTCGCTTAGATTTACGACGGTAAAAATAGTGAACTGGTGAAGTAATTGAAAAATTTCATTTCCTTTTACGCGTTATACATGCTCCTTGCATTCGGGAAAATTCTGCAATGATTTGCTCTCTACACTTTCGGAACCATAGTCATCTTCTCATATCCGTTTAAATCAGGTGCTGTTTCAGACAGTTTTACAATATTTTCGTAAGAAGATCTAATGTTTCTTCCATGGGTTAAATATTCTGACGGGTTTAATAACCGAAGTCAGCAGTTACTGGGCCGTGTTTGGCTGCTTATTTCAGTTCGCAGGTCAGTACCAGAACCTATAAAGTGATCTTCCGGCTACAAACTAGTAAAGATTATGAAAAAATTCTGCGCAGAGAGTGATGTTCTCCTAGAGCCATCTTCTGTCAATCTTGACAGATCCTTTCCATTCTTAAAAACACCAACCTTGAACATTATGTCAGATTATCCATACGAGTAATGTCTAGTACTGAATGTTTATTAATAAAATAAGCTCTTTTTAGTACGAAATATATCTTTTTTAAAATAAAATGAAATATACTGTTTCAATTTATAACACAATTTTTAAAGTACTGGTGCGTTATTATTTATTCATTCATTCATTCAGTCAGCCAGCCAGCCAGCCAGCCAGCCAGCAACTCAGTCTGTTTGTAGAATGACCGTGGGAAGAAGAATGGGCTTCAAACTTCACATGACAGAGTCAACAAATAAGGCTGCGATAATCGACGGGTATAAATTTACAAATAATCATGTCAGTCGGCTTCGAGGTATCAAACTTAAAATTGAATGCGTGTCAAACATTACATGCGTTACATTCTTGTTTTGTTGTTCACTCTAGAATCACGGCTACTGCATGAACCATTACAACTTTCACAATGCACTTTCCCTTCCGATTTGCATATTTAAACAATAGTTCACAGTGTTGATAAAATCGTAAGGGAAATTCAATTCCGAACTGTCAATAAAAATTATGACATCACTCTACTGACGATAGAACTGACATGTTTTAATACCCCTATCGAGGCTTTTAAAATCAAATGTTTATGAGTGACATGTGACATGTGTATTTTTGCACAGTTGTTTCAACAATACTTAAACGGCTTAACAACACAGCTCTGTAAGAACGAAAAGACATATCATTACAAAGCAGACTTCCAAATTTCGTCTATCAACGTCTGTCTGCTACATTTGTTCACAAGGAGTATTTTGAAATACCTATAATATTAAGCAGGCCCGAATATGACAGAGGAATACGTGACAGGAAATCAGGTTCTCATGCTGGCGAGAACTAATGAGTTATCTTCAGAAACACGCTGGTACAATTTATACCTTCCATTTCAAACTGATGATGTTTTAAATACGAAGTCCATTGAGTACCAGTACTTTCATTTAAAATAATTTAATTTTAAAAGTCTTTCTGACGCCTACGTCTGAAGGTGGGAAGAAAGGCAAGATAGTCGCTGTTCTTTCCGAGACTCGAACCGGTATCTGTAATACACAGGAGTATTAGCCAACTCACTGCAAAGTTTAATTTACTGGTTATCATCTTCAAATATAATTTACTTTAAACTTTAGGCTTTTCCTATGCATGAAGCTGCAAAGAAGAGTAACGCAATTAAAATTCTCTTAATTTGTTTTAAAAGTCTTTTTTTCCCTGTGCGTCTTCACGGCAGCATTGTCTCCCGTCACAAGCATTAGCTGCCACTACACTCTTTTTATTACTAGGTCTTGGGAGCGCTCAGCACCTAATGTCACTAACCATACAGTATACGTAAACAAGCAACCTGCCCTTCCTTTGTGATGAAAAGTAATGGACTTACGTCTCACCACGTCCATTTTATGAAGCACGTAATGCTGACGCTTGGAGTTGTGAAACTAATTTATGAGAAGAAAAACGCAAGACTACAGAGAAAAATTAAAGAACAGCTAAAGAGATGACAAGAAAACAGAAAATGAAACGAAAATTACAACTAAAACAGAAAACAACGTGCAAATTATTTCCGTTTATCTTGTTTTTAATGAAGGTATTTTCGTGCTTGTTAGTATTACAAAATGCTTTTGGGCAAAAGTACAATACATTGTGCTTCAATGTATTTGTTAAGTGATAGCATAGTCGTATATACGATGTAATGGTTAAAAACATATGCCTAACCCCTTGAAGCCTGAACTACTCTAAATATGCAACCCGTATCCACAAAAAACAACCCACAGTTATTACAGAGATCAATTTGTTTATGCTAAAGAAATAATCGCGGAATAAAAGAACTCAGAATTATTGATTGTTGAAGCAGATGGTACATATAGGTACCACTATACATTAAAAGGATAATTATACATTTTAGATGCACGTAAGTATTAAAATATTGATACAAAAGTGCTAAGAAATGGCAAGGATTTATAAACGGAAAACAACGACATCCAGGAATTTGAGTGACTGACGAACTCAATGACTAACAAACATTCAAACTTCTAGCACACGTTTCCCTATAACGTATGAAGTGAAATTTGCCACGCAAACTAAGAGCAACTAGAACATCTAATCAAAACTGTTTAATCTAGAGAGCAGGAATTACCTGCGGATGGATTTAAATCAGGTAGGCAGAGAGACAAATACGATCGAAGAGATATTCCTGTACTATCGCGTAACTGAAAAAAAACCCAGTAATTACAAGTCCACTTGCCTGTCATTCTCTCGGTTTATACCCGTTTAAATGTAATTTCTGCCTGTACACATTACATACCATTTATTACAGTGTGCTATACATTATCTAGGGTCTTAATTTAGACGATGTTTAATAAACTCTAAGAATGAACAGAGAACCCTCATAGTCTGTAGACACTTCACAAAGTACTATTGCAACTACCAGTTTTAAAAATATAAAATTGGCAAGGCATGAAGAGTGCATGGGAAAAACAAGAAACACATGCTAAATCTAGTTGAAATACCTGAAGGAAAGAATCGACTGGGAGACCAAGACTTAGAAGGGAGAATAATATTAAAGAGTAACTTAAACAAATAGGGCGGGAAAGAGTGATAGACTATCCATATGAAAATTATACAATCCAGTCGCGGACTCTTGTGCACACACAGTGGTGAAATTTTGAGTTTATAAAGGACGGCAATTTATTAACCAGCGACTATTTCCTTCTCAAGGAGCATTCTATTTCATGGAGTAAACAATAAATATAATAGCAACGAGAAGAACAACCAGCAAAATACCCGTAATTAGTCGCTAATGTTCAACAAGTAATTTATCGTTTCGTTCCGGAGCAGAATTTAGTTAAGTATGTATCACAGTTTTTAAGGCGAATACAAGAGCTTCTCAGAAGCCACATATGCTGTGGCATCAGAAACCCTTTCAACCCCCTTTTATCTACAAACACACTGACTCTCTTATTAAGTGAAACATAAAACAGGGGGTGTTACATAAATTTACGCTCCTCACACTTGATACCACCACCTCAAAAAAAAACACGGTTTAATCGCGCCAATTTCAACCCCTCGGTTCTTACAACCTGAAATTGAATATTCACAAGATGGGACAAAAGGGGAGAAAAACTGCAGGGTGAACATCACAAGTTTCCAACAAAACGGAGGTGCATTTTTGTTGCGCTATTTTATGAAGGATCCTCTCACTAAGTTTCCAATGAACGTTCTAAGTTTATAACAGGACTTAACCAAACTGCTGATTCAGAACGTTCATTTTCGTCATTATTACAAGCCTTAATAAAATATCATTAATTGGACTCACTACCTACGATTACAAATTTATTAATTTTGATGACGTTGCAATGGAATATAGTAAGTTGGAAGAACATTTCTTAATCGGGAGATTTCCACTCTAGTCTCAGAAGCTTTTATTTCTTCAGTCTCTCCAAGCAAATTTTCGGAATTTTTCCTTGAAATAAATCACGAACGGAAGAGCTTTTAAATAAATCAAAAAATAACAAAAATTAAAAAGTGTTAAAAAAATAACAAATAAGAGAATGTGAAAGAAGGCCAAACGCTTCATAAAAATCAATGTAGTGAAAAACGTAACACACTGCCACCCTTTTTCACACTAAAGAACTGAATTTAGGTTTCTAAGAAAGGACATAGTAATTATACATGCAGTGTCCTTTCATAGAATCCGAAGTTGTGGAAAAATGAGGTTACAATGGTTTACATTTTTAACACACACTGTGTGAGAATGATAATAAGACAAATCTTTAAGCCATGTTGAAGGCAATCTCACTTCATTTCCCCTCCCCGGTTTTGAAAGCACAAGTGTATGTGAGTACAATGCTGACCTACTGAAGTCCGTACCGTAGTTAAAACGTGTGTGTGACATGAAGGAGGGTGACCGGAGATTTGGTACGACAGGCGTCAAAGGCACAAGGGGTTAGCGACGGAGGGGTCACGCCCAAACACGACAGCACTTCGCCCGACGCAGTCGTCGACACATGATGAGGCGGGCGCCGCGACGCCTAGTCGACCCCGACCGCTACGGACTGTCAGGATGGAGCACATGATGAGTGGGAATAGCTTGGGGAGGGTCGAGAAGGACATCATTGTAACCAAAGGAAAGGAGAAGTGGCGAGTTTGAATGGGAGATATTACGACCCGGCAAGGCTACTGGGATAAAACATTATGATAAAACGTGCGATAACGTCAAAATTACATACATCAGTAGAATGTTAGATAGAAGTATCCTGACCAAAACGATACCAGGAAGAAGTAAAACGTACAGGCCTACAGTTTGAAACGTAAGCTAATGAACTAGACTAAATAAATAACCTCAAGTGTCTTCCTCGGATTTTAATGTAAATAAAATACCCTTTCTAGTAATAAACACAACAGGATGTTCGCCTACAAGCACTTCTGGAATGTTGTGCTGTGTAATCTCGTAGAAACTGACCGACGTTTCAGAGATCCTTACTCCCTTTGAAGACGGACCGATAACCTAGACTAGTATATCCACTGATCTGATCCCACTGCATTACGACCTGTGGGGTTGTGTAAAATATGTAGTTTACATCCCTACTCTGCTACAAACACTTCAAAAAACGCATGTCCGACCTGCTACTAAAGCTGTGACGCACGATACCTTGGACAAAGTTATGCAAGAACTTGAATTAATCCTTAATGTTTGCCGTGTGTCAGATGACGATCATATCGAAAACCTCTAGGCTGAAGCAGGCTTGAAGTGTGCGTTGTTAATCTGCAATTTGTTTCATTGTCCTATCACTTCCAGTATTACGTAATAATTTTTACAAAATGGTGTTCATCATTTTGAATACTCTTGCACGTAAGAAAAATATGATAAATAATATCAACATGTAAACGAAAACAAGAGTAGTGCGTACTTTTTTCAGAAATTACAGCGACGAGAAAATTCGCGAACATTGGCCATCACAACACGCATCACACGTACTGCATACGTAGAAAAGAGTACAGCGTCACATCAAATTTCAAAGGTCATAGTCACTGAATAACTTATTCGGATGATACTGACATCCAACAGGATATACGCCCTTTACAAAAATGAGGTACGCAAAATTCAGTCACCCATGCCCGAAGCTGATCTGTAACTTCAGTCCCTAAAGACGCAGGGGACGGTCGGTAGGTGATCTGTTTCCAAGGAGAGACGCCTGCTGCTGTCTTGGAGAGCTCGCCTTACATCGCACAGGGCTATAGGGAAAGCCGTCCATACACGTGTAACGAATAACTTGCTTCACATCCGTATCTTTTCTTTACGGAATACCATCAACATATCATGACTGAGGGACTTGACTCTACATTTTATAAGAATCACTAAACCTCCATAGAGATGTTCCTTTCCCCCCCCCCCCCCCCACCTTACGGTCTTCCCTTACGTGGGAATTGAAAAACAAACTTCCAAGCCATCAACCCCGATGGTAGACTACCAGATTTGTATGGACAGCCATATTTGTCGGGAACAGAATGTATATTGCAAATATATGATTGATCACCGCCCCTAGACACACACACACACATATATATATACACGATGAAAATTCTCTTTCTTCTGTGATATACATCAATGATTCTTTACCATGTTCAATGCACAATCTTTCACAAAGTGGAATGCAAAGGCTGGAACACTTGGCCTGACGCGTTTTAAAATCGGCACCGCGAAGTTGTGTGTTAATTGAGGGATTCAAATAACTACGAATTTGATGAGAGATTGTGGAAACGATATTTACATATTTTTCATAAATTATCACGCTTTTTTATCCATCTTCTCTTCATTTCAGTATCCATCTCATCTGAGTAGTTAATGGTTCATCTCACCCTCCCATTTTTCTTCCACACCTCAGATCTTTGACTTCAATTTCTCCTCTTCTCAGTAAAACTCTTTCTTTCTTTCCTTCCTTCTGCTTTTCGTCATGTCTTCTGCTTTCCTAAACGTTTATTATAAATACCTTTCCGGAATAATCTTATTTTTATTTATTATATCTTTTCTCGTTGTGTTCAATAATTCACCATTGTACTGCTATTTCCCCATTAAGTACTCATTAGTTAAATGGAATATTTAATTTCATAAATTATATTTTTTAAGTCCAAAAGATTTGCCAAAGAAGGTGGAATTAGGAAGTCAGCAAAATATAAAGTAGGGGTAAAAAGGCCGACAAATATAACGAACATACGCTGTATAGAAGGAAATTAATTTCCACAATTCTATGACATGGCTTACATGAGATTTTAAATTAAGAAACCAAAAGTGTGGAAGATAATTGTATGATTTTCTTGCAGTCAATTCTTTTGTAACGGATACTATAATACATTGAAACATTCCAGTCCATATGACGAATGACTGAAAGCACATACATTCTTTATGTTACGCATCAATACGGTTAAAGTAAACAGGATAAAAATAACGGAAACAAATGTGAAATTACACGAGATTTTTAATTTATTAAAACTGTTTATTTACACCGAATTCATGTGAGTCTGGCATTTCTGATGATATTAGCAGAAGAAATCTTGCTTATTCATCGTTAGAACATGCAGTGCATGCTTCTGCTGCATTTATTTTATAGTCAGCTGGTTAAATGTTTTCTCGGGACACGCCATGCACCGGATGTACAGCATTTGATTTATTTCCTAATTTATGTTGGTGCAATAAAGACTCATGTGTCCAGCTGAAATATGAAAGCGTCCTTCTTTACAATGTTAGGTGATGATTAGTTTCCAGTCAATATGAGAGCATATTACGGAACACAGATACTGCGTTTATCCCTTCTTGTAGAAACGCTCGAAATTGAAGAGTCCTTGGAGTACGTCCATGAAGAAGCAGTCCATTTTGTTCCCGGAAATCCCCCTGTATACCCCTCCTCTAAGTCCCTTAGTAGCGATGTAATAACATTCACTCTGAAGTCAGTTTTCAAATTCTGGACGCTGACTTGAAATAATTCCCCCAAGGAAAAAGATTCTTATCGTTCGTCCTTTTTGTTACTTACGTGAAACAGCGATTTTCGATTCAAGAAAACTGTGATGGGAGTATACCTACTCGGCCGATTTGGAGCACTACTTGAGACCGTTACATAAGAAGAAAGTACATCCTCGATAGACGTCAAGTTGAAAACTGTGGGTCATGACCATCTCTCTTCCTACCTCTAAGGACATCCTGCGATCCATTCTCCTTCTATGAAACCTAAGGGAAATCATCATGACTGCTACTATGCTCAATTACTGAGGCTTCTCCTGAACTAATCTACTTCAGAATATAGATACTGAGTTTCAGAGGGAACGTATCTGGCATATAATACATTCTGTACCACACAGGTGCTATCAGGTGGTATTCAAAAAGTAGGTGCCTTCTCGTCACCAGTGACACCGAACTTAATGCCACCTGGGCCAGCTTCTAGAACATAAGCTGACATGAATAATTAAATTTCAGTTCCTCCAGATTTTCTTAAATGCCCCTAATGTTGCATTCCAAAATGAAGTTAAAATAATAGCAATAAACCGACTTCTTTTTTAAAATCATTCTGAATAAAACAAAAATTAGACAAAAATGTTACATATGCGGACTTCAGTAAGTTTAATTTAGACATAATTAAACTAACCATTTTCATGTGCATAGAAATTCAACAGAAACTTCCCTTCTGTCACATAGTTTTTAATTCAGTATTCTCTTAAATTACATTACAAATTTCAAATTACCCTCGTGTATACTCGTAAATCCCTTTAAAGTCTAATCGCGGATAGACAGACAAGATTCTTAAAAGTCAATTTCTGTCCTCGGTAAGTACTTTTATTTCTGTAGCCCTATATTTATGCCAACTGTAAGGCAAAATACAACTTGTCAAAACAATATACAGGAAATTTTTAAAAAAAACATACTGACATTATGACACTAAAAATAAATCGAAATTATTTGACTCATGTGTATAAATATAGGCTATATATTAATATATAGCGTATATTTAAAGTCACAAAACAGTACTAATAACAATGTTTTCAGCGGTAACAGCAACGCACTTCCGAACACTAACATCTTTACCCCGATACCAGACAAGTGCCAGAACAGAGGTGAAACCACTAAATTAGGATCAAAGGTATGATAATGTCAGCGCAAACACACAACTTAATGGAAACTATCAAACTATAGCTGCACTGTTTGTTCCAGTACCCTGAACTTACCAATAAATATATTATGTTTATGCAAGTGAATGTTAGTACGTTTATAAAGTTTCAAACAACTTGAAATGAGGACACCAATTATATAGGCTAACTCGGGACAGAGATCAGTGCAAGGGTGCCTTAAACCCAAATTCTCTGTTTTTGGTGGCAATTAAATTGTAAACAAATTCTCTGTATAACGTCCCACTTTCGAATTGGGAACCACTCCGACGTATAGTATGAATAAATTTCTTCCTAAAGCACTAGAGATTATTTACTGAGGCTTATTTACTTGTACTGATGACATAAGTTGTTTGTGTTTACAATACTGACCTTTCCACTCTTCCTATTCGAAAAGCAGTTCAAAAAAAACTTGTGCACCGTCGAATCAAAATCACAAGGCACCACAGATATTGCGAAGAAAGAGAACATTCAATATTTGAATCTCTACGTTGTAGTGTGGGAATGCTGTAAGTCTAGAGACTCCTCAATAGTTTCATGGAGGGTGACGCATTATATAGAACTTCACATCCTAATTTAAAGGGCCATGACATACTCCTGACCCTAATATATTTATAGATACAAACACACTAAGAATAAGAAGAATTAACTTAAATTAATGTTTGCAAGTCTATCGAGTAAAAGCTAAATATTCCTCTTCTAAGAAACTATTATTGATTACATATTATCGAGATAATACGGAAAGATAGGAAGGAAGTGTGGAATAACGTTCAAAGAAAATAAAATAAGCCTCGAAGAAACAAACTGGCCCCTCTAATTATAAACCTCTTAACCGACACATAAATTTGCGGGCTGACAGAAACATAACCTGATTTTTCTAACTTAAAAACGAAAGGATGTGACATAAAGAATCTTTACATTGTATAGCGGTGCGGCGTGACATGCCAATAAGTGTAAATAACGTGGAGATTGCTTTGCGCATAAAAGTGCACATATTGCCAACGACGAAACAGCAATCGACATGCATCGATTTATGCGTTAGGCCTATGGTATGCGGGCAGATAGAGCAGAAAGAAAGGCGAGAAACGGAATATATATATATTAAAGAATAGGCGTATTAAAATAGAACCTGCGCTCTCAAGGAAAGAAATACGTTCTCCGATTATGACACCAACTACTTCAAAGATCGCGGATCGTTAATAATTCTTACTGACATGAGTAATGTAAACATCCATGCTTTGAAAGTCATGGAAGACAGACACACAATTAGTCACGTATCAGTTGGCTTTAATTAACTTTGGAATAACAACAGTCGATAATTCTGACAAGTAGATGAAACGTTTAAGAGTAACAGAAATAAGTGCAGCTCCATTTAATGCCAGCCGAAACCGGTACAATCTTGAAACATAACTGGAAAAAAAAAAGGTGACACTCATTATTTTGATAAGCTCATTCCTGTACTTGGACGAACATTCCTATGCACATCTGGTGTGTGACCAACTGAATGGGTTTTTATTAAATTTGTTATGAGCAAGCTATTAAATTCCTTAAATAAGTGTTTACTTAAGGAAAATTTCGCAATGATATATATACGAAATATCGTTTCTACACTGAAAGTCTAGTCGTATGATGACACTAGAAAGAAACAGCGGTCTCTAGAGCCATTATTAGAACACCACATCTTCCCAAATTCTAACTATTATTTCAGCCAGACTTCCATTCCTAAAAGAAATAAGATCGATAAATGTTCTGTCTTATACACTTTTATCTTTTGAATCCTTCAACTCCTCTGTTCTAGCTTTACTTATTGCATTTCCCCCTCTACATTCTATATGGTCCAAACACATCTGTCGGTTAAAGATTCTTTTATTTTTCTACTGCAGTGAGTGGTTCTTCAGGCAAACAACATCCAAGACATGAACGAAATATCTCCAAGGATACGAGGATTATATTTTAAGTTCTGGATGCTCTCTGCTGCTTCTACACACGCCATAGTTTCCTCTGCGTGCAACGCCACTGGCAGGGAAGAGAATCCCCGGAGGCGGTCGGTTCAAGTTTTATACGACATTCTTCAGAGAATCAAACGCCTCATCCATTTTCGTTTTTATTTTTTAAATGTGTTTAACTTACAGAACCGAAGTTGATGGCATTTCTTTATTCTATTGCTGTAAGACGCTGTGCCAATTGCTACACATGAGCGGTGTCAGAAATGCACTGTAGGGCGGTGTTACGAACCCGTTGTCCGCCGCGGCCGCGTGTTTTGACTCCCGTAAACACAAACGGCGTGAGCAGAGGCCTAGCAAATTGGCAAAGGTTGTTGAGCGCACTCAAATACGCGTGTTCTTGTAGAAGCCTGTGTGATACCTTAATATTCTTTTATAATAATACTGTCATTAACTGAAGATTTTAAACTCTTCGGCGATATATCTGATACGAACAATTGACAGATTAGTTAAAACCACAAATAAACCAAGTCGCTTTTCGCTTAGTTCATTATATCTCAATTGTACATGGAACTGGAACAAGAACTTTGAAAGAAACAAATTTCTGTAGAACAATGAAATTATACTGTGACAGAAACAAATCCCTCATCAAGAAGAAAAACTACGAACTACAAACATAATCAAACGATGGAAACCTACGCACTCCACTTATATGCTGACACATCTTTATCACAAAGACGTTCGTTTTATACATTCACATTCACGGCATCTTTGAGTTCACTTTATGAAGACACTGGGCTTAATTTTTCAAAAACCGAACATCGTGTTCGAGTGGTTACCTCTCGTATTGGGGATATCCCGGGTGTGAATATCCTTACTGAGGTATTTCGTGGTTTTCCTCAGTTCCTCAAATGCCGGACAGTATCTTAAATTAGGCCACGACCACTTCCCTCCACATCCTTTCTATTTCATTATTCACTATTATCCTATCATTCGACGACACATAGTCTGATTTACTGAAGAAGCGTTGTTAAATGAACTATAAATAAGTGACACGTAAGAGATCTGTTTCTTATATGCTCAGTAACAATTGTAACAAGTAAAAAGAAACAATCTCAGGGTGGTATATATATATATATATATGTACATTGTTAGTAGCATGAAATGTTTTGAATAAAAACTGTAATGAGAGAAGTAAAAATTTATGTCGAGCTGCTCACAACTCATTCTTAACCAGATATTGAAAGATGCAACGCCTGTACACTGAAAGTCGTCGTGATCCTAACGCGGTACTCTTGGGAGGAAGACTGTTAATCCCACTAGCACATACGGTCTGTCCTCTAGGGCTGCATCTCCGTGAATCCTTGTTCTGAGCCTCAACCACACTTCAGAAGCACAGAGATAAGATAATCCGACGGAAGATGTTGAAGGATGAAAGCCAAGAAGGGAGGAGGAGAATCCTGGTAGTGATGGAACAGAATTATAACAGTAAGACGCCGACCTCTTGAGCTATAGTTGTTAGAAACTAAAGACAACAAGCCTAATTTAATTCTCTTGTACTATAAGTATGTATTTGCAACTCACTGAGATATATTCCAGTAGTAACTGGGATACACAAATTCAGTCCATGTACTAAGTTCCTCTTCTGGTTTACGTTAATTCGGTTAGAAATATCATACTTATGTCTCTACAAGTTCAACGCAATTGGTTTAAGATACAAGCCTACAACATATATATGAATAAATAATAGGATACCGTTTATGACTAAGCCTCTGTATATGTTATTCGTATCTCAAGTTCTCGGTAATGACGCTTGTGGCAAAATGTTCTATGCTGTTACGCTTAGTTAGCTTTCTGAAACACATTTAAAGAATATAAAGGCACGGATGGGATAAAGGAAATATAGAAGCGGCACGAAACAAAGAGTGCCCACTGAATTTGAGCAGGCCGTTTCCACTAAATATTTTATATTCCTAAAGAACCGAAAAAAAAAGATCTGAAAATAGACAAGTGGAGATAAAATTAAGAAACTTTCAGACTGCGAGTCCGACGAAATACTTGCAAATTATAAAAATGCATGACGTAATAACGAATTGCTTTCTACAAAAAAATAATAATATAGTTACATACAAAGAAACAGCATGCAATTCTAGGTCCCAGTTATAGGTCCAAATGTACGTAACTAACACTTCGCTTTGTTACATGCTTCCTGCATTCACACTGCAGCAAGTATTACATATTAATATGCACGATACTGTTGTTAAACGCAAGCTCCCTTCTGTATTTAAGACTTTTTAGACATACATCAACATTCCATATTAATTTATAATCTTTATGTATCTATGGTCTATTAATATTACAATTAATTCTTTAGCTTTGGTCTATACACACTTACCAGGTCTAATTCCTAGTGACGGAAAGATTCATGCAATTGTTATTTCGAAAACATGAGCGTCTGAATTACGCAGTGGAGCGCACAGACATTTTTCTCAAAGAAAATAATATCGCGTTGTAGTAAATGGCGTCCACCGTCGAATATTTCTGTTACGTAGTGGTTTGGTTAATTGTATCAGACTCTTTGATAAACATTAAAGACTGCCTACTTCAAGGTTGTATACTGTTGTATAGGTGTGCCACTTTCTTAGCTGTATCCGACGTTTCGACAATTACAATAGTTGCCACATTCTTACCGTTAGTTTTTGTATCTACAAAATAACTCTGAATGCTGCATATACAATGTACGCCGAAATGTCGAGAACAATGAAATAAGTGAAACAGCTGTAGCTCCAATGTTACTTGTGCATTTGCCTCTCAGTTTACTCGCCCTAGGGCAATTTAATTAATTAAAACAAAGAAAGAAAAACGTGTCTTCATCCACTGTGACTAAATTTGAATACTAAATTATCATCTTTGAATGGGTTTAAGTTCCCTTCAACGAACTGGAAATATGCCACAACTACAGAAGACGCTTTGATCTAGTTATGATTTACTTTTTAATTAACACTTTAAATGCAGACGTTTCTGGGATATGGGTCATAGATAAACAACTGACAAACACTGGCCAAAATTTCACAAGGGTAATACAGTTTACTGCAGCTCCAACGAAGGAATTCTTGACAAAGCTATTAGGCGTGCCTTTGGTGTGCAAATACTATAGGCCCATTTCAACTACGATAGTGCAGACTTTGAGCAAGTGGTTTACCTCGCATCAGTTTTCCATTATGAAGCCATTATATATGCTCGTGCGATGGGTCTATGCTATGAACATTCTGCAGTGATCTTATCATCAACACAACCTTACCCGGGCTTACTCTGGTTGTCGTTCGTCTTCCTCTGATGTTCAAATTTTATAAGAACTGCAGAAAGACATAGCCAGCTGCCCTACAGAAATTTGTCAAAAATAATATACAACTACTATCAATTAACATGGGAAAAAAGATATTAATTAATGAACGAAATAATAACATACACGGAGGATGCTGAAGAGAGTGTTTTTATTTAAGACAGAGAAGGTAACAATTGGCTACAGAAAACCGCGCAGTGAGAACATTAATAATTCCTACTCTTCAGCAACCTTTGTCGCGATCAACTCACAGGAAGATTACCGCGTTAGGACCTACAGCACGCATATGAAAGAGAGGAGAAATGCATGGATATTTTAGCCGAAAAATATTAAATTATAAGAGATTATTCGGTAGACCTTGGCGTATATAAAAGTAAATTACCATGCCCAATAAGGAATGATTTAAAATCTCTGGCGTATCGGAAGCAATGACAAGGTAAGAGGCTGTGGCCAATTTAAATAAATTCAGCCGAATTGGTGTTGGGATAGTACCTTATAATAGGTAAGAAGCCTCCAACTCCAAGTGTTTACTAATTATAATTATTATTTGGTAATGTGTTACCGATGTTCTGAAACCTATTCTGAAGATATAACGTCCTTAAATACCCACACGAATATCAACTTCAACAATAACTTACCGGAATTCTCTTGGAGCAACAAAGTAAGACCAAAGGAATTACAGGGTAAAGCATTCCGCCAAAGATTTTGAACGGGTACCGCTTGAAGACGAAGCAGAAGTGGCCACTTAACCGCATTCATTACATTTGGTTTCGGCTAGATCATCAAAGGGATATGGCAAACTCAGTTCAGGTGTTCTGAGCACATACATTTTCAAAGAAAATTTTATTCAGAGAGGCATGTGTGCAGTCTGACTATCCATAACACAGAATCATCGACACCTTTGGAAAACATATTTTACTAACATTTTGTCTTGAGAAATTTCTTTAAAAACTGGTGGTAATGTACAACTGTGACCAATCAGTATGACGTTCTTTGTGGGTTCTTTTGTTTAATTAACAACATTGTATAAAATAGTCCAATGTGTAATGACAGGGCAGCTGTGACTGATTTTTACTGATCGTAAGGATTGGACATGATAACGTCGACAATATGCAGGTTCATAGGTGTAAATATGATTATTCAACCCCATCACGTGGAATGTTTAAATAACCTTACCTAAAGCAGGAAAGAACACCCGAGTTTAATGCATTTGCGTATCTGGTTTTCCATCAGATCCATGCCCATTCGTGAGATCGGAATTTCTACTGCTTTATCTGGGGCCATAACTTTCAAATCATATTTATCGTCCGAGATGTGTGTGGGTTACCAGCTGCCAATGAGGCTTACTTTTTAGATTAAGATATAAAGTGCATTATCTTCATCTTTCTGATAGCAAGTAATAAATAAAATAAAAAGGATAATCGAACAACTGGTCTTCAGTCTGAAGTGGAGTCCTCCGTCTACGTCCAAACTGAAACAAACTGCTGTATGGACATTATCCATAGTCCCAGATTTAATAAAACACGACGTTTCGGAGACTGGAATCTATCTCCGTCTTAAGGGAAAAACCTACTGTTGGGCCAAATCGATAGAGTCAGTCCCTATCTCCGAAACGTCGTGTTTTATTAAATCTGAAACGATGGATAATGTCCATAAAGTAGTTTGCTTCAGCGACGCACAATCACCACAAACCTTCAGAATTAAGTAATGTCCAAACTGCATAGGTTTTAGGTTTGCTTTTAGAAATATAAACACAGCTCTGTAGCGTAATGAATACTGTTTGTACGCGCTTGTGTGCACATTATAAATAAATCAACTATCATATTTTATTAAATAGTCTATCAAAAGAAACCCAATTCTTAAGTGGTCACGGCCTATTTGAAATCTCTTTGTTCATCTACTAAATCAGAACAATTGTCGCAATTTTTTTAGAAAGGAAGATCCGAGGTATCACTGCAGGACTCTTAGGAAATCATTAACGAAACATATTTTCAAACACGGAGCTCATATATGCATCATGCCACGGGAATTCAACTACCAGAACAATTACAGCAAGATAAGTAAGTAAAGTTTGTCCCACTATACGCCATGTAGGCGTTTGGGGGGAGTGGAGGTATAGCTCCTCTCTTCCTTGACCTCGGCACTAGATGGGGGTGAGTGGTCAACATCACGCCATGGCCGACTTTACCCCCGGGAAAGGACCCCGGTACCCATTGTAGAGGAGGCTGGGTGGGCCCCAGAGACGGTCTGGACGCAGAGCCTAGAGGAAAAATCCTCTGCCCCCATCGGGAATCGAACCCCGGTCGTCCAGCCCGTAGCTAGTCACTATACTGACTGAGCTATCCCGACTCATTACAGCACGATAAGGACAATATTACTTAACACATATAGGCCTTCTGGATCTAACGGAAAATGCCCGTTGGAATTCAACGGGGAATAATTTATTTCGTATCTTCATCATTTATTCTCTTTCTATAACTCCTTTAGACTTCTCGTAACTTTACCTCCTTTAAAAGCTGCCGAATGGTAGCAACACTTATCGTCATTACTGACAACGCGCAGGATACCTTAGCTGTAACATCGCAGCCATAGCATGTGTCGAGCTGGATAAAGACCCGAAATGTGGAGACATAAAATAAAATATTCCTGTGAAACGATAAAAATATGTAAATGTTATTATATGCACTTCATGTTTAGTGGACATTTTAACCATGGCTTTGGCGTTTGCTATATCAAGCTTCATTTCGCGAGCTTAAAACAAGAGAGAGTTTGGTGGTGAGGGGTAGGAAGAGGAATATACCAGCCATGGAATACTATCCGGATATTACAGCTAATTACCTAAGACTCAATTGCACCTCACCCTTTACCAAAATCTAACCCCTTTCGGGCTAGCCACCCTTTATCGTAAGCGATTATTACATCGGCTCGCTCTTGCCATGTAGACCCTCAACTCCCACACAGTAAATGAAACCGGCTGAGCAGTTGACGGTGAGATCACACGAGGATAAGTCAGCGTCGCACTGGTCACACGCTCCCTGCGGGATGTTCCTTCTGTCTTCTACCTCAATATAGTCTATCCTCCAGGCACCGCTTTAATTAGGAGAACGCAATACCGCGGTGTTGCCCTCCTGATGTAGCTAATTTCAACAAGTTCGCTCTTCGCATTTTAACTTTGCCGCTTAAATTAAGCCTACATGCATGAACGAACTCGTAATCCCCGTACTTCAGATCAGAACAGTCTGATATTACTTTAAAGTAGTTTATAGTGTTCGAGGTTTGAACTCGAAGCAGTGAAATATAATGGTGTATGAGTGAGAAATAAGTGTTCTTCGTTATTCTTAACGTTAATGAAAGTTCTTGAATAAACAGAAACACGAATGTCTCTCTCTCTCTCTTTCATTATATATGAATAAAGTTTTTTATTGGCGGACAGAAATGCTCGTCCTACCTTAATCAGTACAGGCTGTGCCAAAAATATGTACACATAATACGGAATATTAACCTTGTTATCGACCTCCTCCGTGTATTGTGTTTACAAAGGGAACTTAGCGTGGTTAATAGCAGAACTGCAGTACTGTAATAACATCAAAGGTTTATTTGAAATCCTCAGTACAAGTTGAAGGACCTTTTGATTTTATTATTTTGAAAGGTGTATGAGTGAAACTAGGAAAAAAGGAAGAAAATAAGCACTAAAAAGCGATACCATGCACAAACCAATGTTCAGTCTTTTAGGCACAAAATACCGGACGCTTATGGGTATCAAGAGTATGCTGAACACGAAATAGGGAATAAACCAGCTACATATTTATGCCTGTTACAGAATATAAGCTGATTTTCCCCCTGAATTGGTCAGACATTAACTATATAAATTAATAACTCCACACGAAGTAAATAGCTAATTATCATACGAATAACGCTGTTGAATTATTTTATCATAAATCATTTAGCGTCACACCTACTATAATTCATATTATTCGGAAATGTCACTGTCCATTGCGAAAGGGTTACGAACTCAATGGTAATCAGTATTATTTATTCATACTCAAGTCCGAATGCATGAGCAATTCAGTGTAATAATCTATGTACTACGTATGACCCACGGTAATTATAGAGTTTACTGGATTTTAGAGACAAAGTCTTTCACATTATATCATTGCCACAATGATGCGTCAAAGTGTATATTCACATAACATGTGTAAAACATTAAATAATTTCTAAAAGTAATAATGACATGTCTTTTTCTGCACTGTTATACGAACAAAGTTAAGTCTCGTAAAAACTCAAGTAAATTAAGGTGTATGAAAATAATGATGATGACAATGATAACGAACGAGATGGCAGAGTTCTTAGTGTTCTGGAGGCTTCTGGTTCAAATCCCGGCATAAAGACCTGCTTATGTTTTCTCAGTTCTACCAGTAAAATTCCGATATCACATTTTAAATCAGGCCTTTATTACTCACAAATTTATTCGTCTTCATGCAGTCTGTGCTGCTGACAGCGTATACAAGTGAACGACAAATTTCCATTACTAAGAAACTGGTCAGTTTACCGATATTTAAATCTTGAGTTTACAGTCTAGGTTATTGTTCAAATTACGCACTTTCAGCAGCTTTACGAGTTTTAATACATATACGAGTATAATCATCTACTCCCTGCTCCATAGCTAAGGCTCTTTCTTCTTTACAAAGAAAACTTCTTCGGACACAATAATTCTGCCGAGATGTCGCACATTTGGAGGGTTCAATTCAATATGTTCGCTACGGTCTCACTGAAGCTTTCCTTCTTGCTGGTTTGCAATGTTCAATAGCAGTCATATATTTTAGGGAAGAAGGAAGAATATGTACTTCTTACATGCTTCTTTTTATATGGCGTAAAAAGTAATAAAGATCCGAAGGCTGGTAATGTTAGATCACGTATTGATAGAAATTTTAGGTACAGTGGTCGTTCTCTAGTGTCCGCAGGTTTCACTAAGGCCTCATAGATGCTATACCACACGACTGACGCCAGAGACCATTGACCCAGGCAATAAAACGAAGATTTCTTCCACTGAAACAGAATCTCATTCACCACACTCCCCCTGTGGGGTATTTGCATGACGGCCGAGAGCTACATAATAAATGCAATCAGGAAATAAAAACTCGAATGGTATATTTTTTTTCTGAATAAGCGAAAGACAATTTCATAAAACAATATTTATATTATTCTTACTGTTTCTTGAAATATATTCGAAATCAACCAACCCTTCAACATTACGTTGTCAGTTATGTACTAATAGTTGTGAATATCCATGTGCCCAATTTGTCGTTTACTTGAAGGGAACTGTATAACATTATTTTTAATGTAGTGTTCGAGAGTAATTTTACATATTCAATGTTTACGTTTCGAACGTGATTACTTATTTGGTTTTGAACTTTAATTAAATTAGACTACGGACCGTTATATATTACTGAAATAGACTTGGGAGGAAGTGGTTACGAATGCGCGAACTGGATTACACTCTCTTCTTACAGGCGACGAAACTCCGTGTTATTTAACCACGCTTTTCTACAATAAATACTGCTTAGTCTTCGTCAAAGCCATCGTAACTTTGCCAAAATGTCGTTAGTACAGAATCGAATAGAATCTCAAAACCTTCGGCCCGAGGCGGCTAACGACTCCCTACTATAGGAGTCACAAAGTGACACACAAAACCTCGGACGTTGTGGGCTCATGTGAATATGATAATGAACTACCGAGTTCCCCCCTTGGCCGGGTAACTGGCGAATAGCTCTTCATGTACTATTCTCCATGGAGTTATTTACGAAAAACGTTATACCCTACTTCCTTTCTTTCATTTATTTTCTCCAACAGTTTAATTATGTTCGTTTTTGGGCGCTGTTGCAAAAGGTCTTGGTGCCCATTTCCCCTGCACGCCAAGCTGTCTGCATAAATTACGTTGGGTCTGTCTCGGGATTTTGGTCGAATTCGATATAAAATATACTGGCATACATTAATTTTTCCGCGTCAAGTTTTAAAGTACCCAAACTGAATCATCAGTTTCTCTATCAAAGAAGAATATTTCGCTTAAATAACTGATAAAACTTTGTAAATTAGGAATTCAAATATACTGCGAGACCAGCACAATGGCCATGTTGTCTAAGGAACGTTGGTCTTGGACCGCAGACTGGAATACGGCTGTATGCATGGATGCTAGGGAGTTTCTATGCTGTGCCCCCATAGACCCAGTGATAGGCTGATCCCCCATCCAAGGAGTATTATACAATGTCAATAGAGATTCTCTGTTGCAGAAAATATTTTATTTGAAACCCGAACGAGCAAAACTATTTCCACCAAAATCAAAAAGTATAGTGTCATGAACAAAATTAAATGTGCCTGACAATTTGGTGTGAACCTTCGACAAAAAAAAATTATACGACGTAATGTGGATGGTAAAAACGTAAGGAGGCGAACACGACCTCCTCATCATTCGTTACAGTTTACACTGCATTTTAGAAAAGGTAAGAAGAACGTAAGCCTATAAAGGTGACCTAAACTTTGGAAGTAACTACCAGCTCAAAGATACGAAGTTTCTGCAAGGTATACAGACGGCACTGATTTGTTCTCCTGTGCCACTCACAATCCTTCGCTGGCTCTTACTTTAGCTTTCCTTCACAAGAAGAGCAAAGCGGCTTAGACGAATAAGAGTCTCAAAGTCGGTTGGTAAGGAACCGAAACGGAGATACGCCGTGATAATGTTTCTGAGAAGAACCTGCCTACAGGTTTGATTTTCCCTGAAATGATTTACAGCAAATTTAGTTTTACTTTCATATTATTCAAGTCATGACTTCACATTCAGGTGTGCAAATGCGTTTCATTTTCGTGTGCCAGAAGAGACGTCATGCCTGAACCCACTTGGAATTCGAATATATCTCACTACTTATTGAAGAAACACGATTGGCGTTCGTTTATACAACCCACGCCTATTATTATAATGTTCTACTGCGTCACACAATAGGGTGAGACTGAATCTTTCCCCACCGTCTACAATCAGACTCGTGAAAGATAAGGCATATAAGATCTTTAAAAGTTAATGGAATTGTAGTTCTTTATATCACAAAATTTTCACTTTGGCTAAGCTAATATTTTCGAAGAGAAGGTTTTTGAAATTTAACTTTTGTTATCATAATGCAGTTTCACCAATGGACTGTTTTAACAGGGTTGTAAATTGTCTACATAAAAATAATTAAGACGACTTGAAGGCAGTATCTCCCTTTCGATCTAAATAAACAAGGAAACTAAAGCCACTCCCCGAAATTCTGTATATCTGCTGTGCCCAGGAATCAAATACTGCACAACAAAAACACGTGTATAAAATGCACGTGGAGTGACTTGAAATGTCATTAAAATAAGTACAATAAAACTGCTGGATACGCTCACGGAGAAGAACACGCACGTTATAGGTAACCTATCAGGTTTTCCATTATGAAAGTAGCCTGCAATCGATAGATACTTCCAACAAATAATGTGTATGAGGAGTCGTAGAACGAGGGAACCCATTACTTTCCGAAATTATATTTAACCACGTTAATCTGTAAACATTTAGTGTTGCGTGGAGTTCGAAATATATACTACATGGTAATTAGGAGACTTTTATCAAGTAACACAGCACAGAATCCACAATCTCACTCTTATAAGGTTGATTCAGAACGTAACTTCCCGTTTTCTTATCAGGAATTTCCATACTCTTTACACGAAACCAACAACATGCAGACGTACGGTATTCCTCACCATTCCTACGTACACACGCACCATCACGCATACACACCATCTTACATGCAAAACAGTGCTATGCCGTCCATACTGGTTCGTTCTGTCAGGCGACAAACCAAAACATCGAGCATCGCAACGCTGTTACGAAGCTAAAATTCCCGTTCTAAAGGCACCCACCCGAACCAAATATCGGCTATCCTGACTGAGATCCTCAAGGTTTTCTCGTTGCATCCAGCCTAAAGACCTAAAAACATGCTGCATGATACACTTTTTCAAACAAATATTTGGATATCTCCCAAGTAATTAGGCGAGTTATGAAACCCATCCATAGCTGCAACTCTCTTGCAAAAACGATCTATGTCACCTAGTTTCGTCACTACCAAAACATTGACAATAATAATTTGTGCCTTATTACAATAGCCTATTTGGCAACATTTCCAACATAAATGCCTGAACCTTATTTCTTCTTCTTATTATTTATTACTGAATGTCATGAGGCCCAGATACTAATTTAACCAAAACATTCGCCGCCTTTTATTAATATTATTATAATTATTATTTAGTGTTCTGTCTGACGAGAGGTCTATATGAACAGTATCCTTCCATCCTTTTCTCGGACTGGGACCTGTTCATATACGTTCTTGGCAGATGATCCAGAAGTGGTTTGCCATTGCCTTCTTCTGTGTGTGAATGGAGTAATTGTTGGGATGCCACGGAGAAACCGAGGGAAGCCCCGGAGGAAAACTCCGTGTTGCCTAGACCACGGCCTTGCCCAACACAAGTTATAAATTCGGGCACCGCAGGGAATCGAACCCGAGACCCCAGGATTACAAGGCCAGCGTTCTAACTTAAAAGTTCGTTGCTGTTTTCACAACAGCCTGCCACTACATTACATCCTGAGGCACATAAGTCTAGCGAAAACACTCATCCTAATTTTTTAAGACAGCTTTTAATATCATCCTCACATCAACACCTGTCTACATGTCACAAATGGTATTTTCCCTTCAAGTTCTTTTGAACAAAATGCTTACATTAAATATGAGAACTTAATTCCGTCAGTGCCTAAAGTTTTCATCTTCATAATCCATCTCCAAGTCCCGCACGCGTCAGTGAGTTTTACAAAATGGAAACGTATATCCTGAATACCGGTAACAAAATACGATGTTCATTATTTTCCTAGGAAGTGATCAGGTGTGCCTGTCGTCCCTAAACAAGGTTACCCACATTAAAAGCGATCTACGATAGTGCTGTGTGCTGTGGAATAATCAGAGAATGGTTACGAGACACCAAAATAAGCGACGATATTGATAAATATACGACACAATCGAGAGCGCACTTAAAAAAAAATACAAAAGAACCCAAAAGACAGCTCTGTCACATACTTATTGGGTTATAATACACTGATAATTTTATTTTATATGAAATAAAGATACTCCAAATGCTGGCGTCAGTTGGCATATATGTGAGAATGGTAATCAGTGGTGAAATTTTAGAGGAGGAATTAAAGATTAGCTACTTCGTGAAAGTCAAATGCGTTAATAAGGATAGATGGACTTCTGACAGTAACTCGAAAACATTTCCCATAAAATACAAGTCAGTAGCCCTGAGTTAGACTTGACAGGGGATTGCGAATGGCGAGTGTAGAAGGAAAAATGGCCATGAGCTATTCTATGACACTGTACCACCATTCATCTGGTTGAACTGAGATATCCTCGAAACGATTCGTCAAGCTGGCCTGTTACTCAATCCAGACTCGAACCTAGTAATTTTAGAATACAAGGAACACTTTATACGTTTATTGTCCCACAGTTAAATCGGCTGAGTAGGCATTACAATCAATGTTCCTACTTTTCATTTATAAAAAACTTTAACGTTGTATCAACTATAAGATGTAATGCAAAGTCGAATGATCTTTGAGAATGGATATTCAGGATGATCTGGGAAGGACGTGGAAGTGATTTGGATAATTTCACAATATGATACATTCTATTAACTGAAAGGACGGAGGCAAATAAAATTTCTTAGTTCCGATAGCCGAGACTCCGACGGAGATTCGAACCCGTATTAAGCAAGGCCTACTTAAATAATCGTGTGACTACAGCTTTGACAGGTCACTTTTCTAATTTTGCCCTAATTAGGCCCACGTCAGCTGCACATTATGTAATGTCAAAAGAAAATGGTCGATAACTGTGAAGAATGAATACGGAAGATTTGGGGAGGAAATGGGTGTGGTATACTTCGTGATACTGTATCGAAGGTAAAAGCACGATATCTTCAGTCAGGCAAGGAACTCCCTGGTAATTTATAGGGTTGAATCGAAGAAAGTCTTCCGAAGAAATGCTAATACTTTACGACGCGGTTTGAACTGCCAAGTGCAGATGTGCGCGAATGTGGGAATAGTACTATATTAATTATGCCCTTTAAATCTGAACAACATTAAGAGGAAACTGTTACCGCAGATTTTAGAATTAAGAGTAGCACGATACCGCTTGAAATGAGCTCATATGGGTTTGCTGGTTGTGTATCACCTGCAGCTATTATGTGTTGCAGAATATGAACAGATTATTACGTCATGTGAAATCTGAATGCTTGATACTATCCTGTATTTTGTATAAAATTACTGAGGAAAACAATAACAAATGTGTCACGCAGAAACGGATGATTCAAGCTTGGTGCGTATCACCTCAATTAGCACTGTATCCGGGTCAGATTCTTATCCTGGCTCTATAGACTCCATGTCGTTACTCGCTGCAGAATTGTCTGTCTTGAGTCTGTCACCGTCACGTTAGTAGCGTCAGCTGAATGCATTGCAATGTGAGAGTCAATGTTGCGTGATGTCGTTAGTGGAACATCGCTGTCTCGCTACCATATTCCGAAGAGCGTGTCCCCATTCCGTCTCAGCCTACAATGAATAAAGTCTCAGTACCTCAACATTTGTTGCGTCTTGTGGTTGTGTGTGTTGAAGAATAAAATATACATTTTTAAAATGTAAAATATTTTACGTGGAAGAATGTATGATGTGCTGTTTTCATTCTTGCGTAAAATTATATTTTATTTTAAAGAATTTTGTCTTATTTGTGTTTTATAACCTGCTACACGTGACCTGTTCTTCATTTACATTAGCAGGCTAAATAATCCTGCATTGTAGATATTTTCAAACACATTCTAACACGATTCGATAGATCTCTTCTCACTTGAAATTAACGCATATCAAATTATCTCCTATCATCTCACCTCACTATAACTCAACACAATCTCAGCTCAAAGACTGAGCAAATAAACGCATAGAAACAATTAGTTGAACCAACTGGTATTCACAGTTCCATTACAATACAACAAGAAGATGCAACCCACATAACACCAAAGTCGATACTCGATTTGATGCTGAACTGTTTAAATCTAATTGAAATATAAATAATATTGCAATCGATATATATATGCAATATTTCCACGAAATTCATAACAGTTGTGCAAGTTATGAAACAGTGAAAGAAGTTCGTTAACATACTTAATCTTTAAACCACTCAACAGATTATGATAAAATTTGGTACTGACAACTTTAACTAAACGCGAATCAATAGAATTGTCTTCCGCGACAAAGAATTTTCCTTCAGGAATACACTACGATAGTTGTAACCCATTTTTCTCTGTAGCATTTGACATCCATAGACGAACGGCCACGAAACATTTTTGCATGCAATGTTTCTATAACGAGAAAAAAAAAGACAGATTCCGTAGAGACTAAATTTACCCATGATTCGAAGTTTCGGGGTTCGCCACGCACACACGTAGAATGTATATAACATGTTCAACCCACCTCCCTGCTCTTCATTTCACTAAGCCCCGGAGGGTAGTCCTTGTTTTGTAATTAGCATCCCTTCTGTAATGCTTCAAACCAAATACAAAACACAAGCAGCGAATTCCTGCCTCAGCGCGGAGAATGAAATCAGACGAATGACATAGGAGGAAAATATAAACACGAACATGCCGTAGCCTTTAGCATCTGCGACTTAGTGTGTTCATGCTAGCCCTGCTCTACTTATAATGAACCTCAGATACTTCGTCCCACTCTAACACACACAGAGAATTTTTCTTTGTTTCAAAAATTCAAAGGCCCGGTCTGATGCCCCCCCTCCAAAAAAAAAAAAACAGTGTGTGGGGTATTTATTTATATCAAATGTCGCTGAAACAGACACCAAATATTTAAATCCGTTTCTCTGCCAGGGATAACAAAATCAACGAAGCAGAGTACTTGAGAAGCTGATAATATTTCATTTTCTCTACCTTTTTTGGGCCCGAAGGTTCATTATCGTGTTTCAAGAGCCCGTCACCAGATCCCTAGAAGTGTGATACGACTTTAAGCATACCAGGTTTTCCCTAATGAATGTAAACTCATGTTACAACTCTTCTCATAATCATCGAAATGGTGAAATTTTACTTAATCTTACGTAAGCAAATCTGAATGTGATTGCATTTTTCACAAGCGTGTCGTATTTTGTCGCAACTTTGATCATTCAAACTCAATTCCTTCGCAACCTTAGTACTATGACATTATCAACTTATTTATGAAAATCGAACTGTGTCTTCACTTTTGCCAAGAAAATTGAATCGTATTATGATCATGCTCATAATATTATAATTTTCTTGCACAAATAAGTTTGTCCACCACATAATAACGAACAAGTAACTGTGTCACGACGTGTTCATATACACAGATTTGCATTATATGTTATACACGAGCAGCTATAACTTTTGTTACGACCTCCTCATTCATGTTGCAGAAACGTGTCGCGATCATTCATTCATTCATTCAGGCACGCAGAATCGTGTTTAAATCTTACTCAGGAACATAACATTAATAAAATATATATTAAAAGTTACAGTCACTCACAATTATAATAATAAAATAATATTAAAAGATTTAAAACATCATTTAAATACACTACTAGTTTCGGCTACATTCAGCCATCGACGGGTGTATGCTGTATAAACCTATCACCATTTTACTGATTTATAACGTTATTCATGTTGGCGTTACATTTCAGTAATTTTCGTTTTAGGTTTATATATTGATATACGCTTTTGACTTGACTGTCATTTATAAGATATTGTAATTGCGTCATATTGTGATTCGTATATAAAAATGATGTTTTAAATCTTTTAATATTATTTTATTATTATAATTGTGAGTGACTGTAACTTTTAATATATATTTTAATATACGAATCACAATATGACGCAATTACAATATCTTATAACATTAATAGCTTATTCATAAAAAAATATTTCTATTATAAATTTATTCATGGATATAAAATTATGTGCACTAGAACGCTGAAGAAAGTTCTATTCTAGAATGAGTGTAAGTTCGACAATGATATGTGATTTAAAAACACGCAGCTCATGCCCGTCTAAGGTTCCAAAGGATTGTTGAAAATATGCATGAATATAAATAATGAGATCAGCACCGAAAGTCACGGGACAATGATTAACACATCTGCTTTCTATTTGTATTCGGAGGATCACGCTTTCGAATATGAACCTGAAAATCGACTATTCTGACGGTACGTTTTCCTGGTTTTCGTCAGTCACATGCAAACACCGGGACAGTGCTTTAAATTATACCACGATCACTTCCTTCCATATAATTTTAACTAATTACACAACATACAAAAATTTGTGAATCCAATTTTTATGGTCAGAAGCCACTTAAATTCATTGAAATTAACAGTTCGGGCGAAATTAATTAAAAAGCACAGAAAATTACATAAAAACGAAGGAATGTTAAAGTATTTCATGACTATTTTACCAAAAGTTATAATAAAGCAGCTGTAATTGTTTATTACCACCTTTGGACGTGGGTAAACAAAGTGACACCAGACATTCATAAACAGAAGACTAGTAACATTGCTCTTAATCGCCTTTCCCAAAGTTTTTGAATTTTTGTGGCTCCTGAAGGAGTATTCTTGAGTAATTCTGCAAAAAAAAAAAACCCATTGGTTTTAAAGATAGCTTTATGTCAGACGGGTGTCTCAAGCAGATATAGAGCTCAGATTCGGAAGGAGGACTCACAAGAAACAGAGAAATTCAGTACAGAAGGTATAGGGATTAACATTGTAAAACTACATTGAAGTTCTATATATCGAATTTGCTCATAATATGCCGTTTGCTTACACGCCTCTCAATGACGAATTTTGCCACAGAGATAAAAATGGCGGCCTGTTATCTCACTCACCCTTCCTGAGGCTAACCTCATCATCCGAATCAGTTTGAAGAATACCGTATCTGTTACATACACAGGGCCACAATACTCTTTGTTAAGGGACATGATAATTTCAATCTCTACGCTGCTTGTATCTGGCACTAAAACACGAGTAGCCGATGCAATTAGAGAGTCTATAATATAACTCTATAAACCTAGAGGTGGTAATGTTCTCTCAATATTAATTTCTACAATTTCCCACATTTATACACAGATTTGCTTACGGACAGGAATTCAGCTTAAAATACACACAACACGTTTTTGTGTTTAGCAAGACGTATTTTAGACGATCAAGAAAATTTAACATGGCGATTAGTAAGCATACCTATAAAATATGTATGAAATACTTTCATATGTTTTATAACTGCTGTATGTGAAAAGTCACAGAGAGCTAGAATAGTGTCACAGTTTAGAACTGCCATTTTTAAAGGTTTTGTAACGAAAAAAAAGTTTAAAGTAAAAATAACTTTAACCTAAAGACATAACTCGCACAGAAAGTGTAGCGCCATAAAATATACCAGGCGGACACTAAGTTCTTTTGAGTCTTATGTCAGTTTCTTTTCTTAATAGCTACTACAGAATCCTTCACGGAGGTTATTACTGTGTTTAAGTGGACGTAGCTGTTGGAACAGTTGTTACCAAATCCATAGAGAACTTAAGGGAAGAAAGGAAAAGTTCTTATTAGTAAGACCTTAAATTTTCTCCTCAGAAGGTGAGGGGGGGCATCCGAGGACTCTCGAATCCTCGCCTGGTAGGTGTCTTAATTAAAGCGTTGGTTCAGATATATATGGCGTGGAAGAAACAAATTATACCATCCGGTTATAATTTTGACGGAACCGGGTCACACTGCCGGATATTCTTCCTAGTTAACACTGTCTCATTATCTGATTTTGTTCTACCATCATTTACACAGCCTAGCACATCTGGATTGCAAAGAAGAAACAGGGTCACGAATATTATTTTCAAGGACAATTTTTGTCTTTTACTCAAGTATTATTTACTCAACGCTTAAGTCACTACGTTTTGATTCATTCCCAGACATTTATGGATGAAACTATTATTACTGTTGTTGTTGTTTTCTATTGGGTCGTAACTTTAAACATCAAAACTTGTGACAGACAACATGCAATCTATCAATAATTGCATATGTCTAAGAGAAACTATAATCTTTGTGTTAGGAATGTCCATTTGGGATCGAGTCTGATATTTTCCAGCAGATGTATGCCCACGTAATATTCATGTTGCAAGCCAAGTCTGTTCTCCTGCACTAAACGGATATTCTGTTTGCGACAGTACCTGTCGTTTCTAAGAATACAGAACGTTGTCATGACGACAGAACCACGCCGTATTAATTAAAGCTAATTGCCTTTGTAGCTTTAAATCAGAAAGTGGACAAAACCTCATTTTAATTAAAACCAGGTGCGGTCAGATAGCTCCAGGAGACGGAGATTCTAAACGTCACGTCAGGATGTCACGTGGGAGCATGGCGGTCATTCACGAGAGGAGAACCACATAGCCTCCTTAATTTGGTCTTTTGTAACGTCACTGAAGCTAACTTACATTTCTTTCCGTTTATGGGGTATAGAATGGGGCGTGTCTCTTAAAGCTTCTCCTACTTTAACGCAGTTTCAAAATCAAAATACACCTCGTTTTCATAAATAATACCGCTACAACTGTCATGCAGGAAATGTCATTAACATTAAAGTTATGTTAAAATTAACGTAAAGTTAAGGCTTGACTCGTTTTACGTGTTTATTATCAGTATTAACTACTTAAACCGAATGGACATGGGCCTATAAGATGGGCAGGGCATGTATTATGCATGAATGGTGTACGAAAATAACTGATGAACTAATTCCACGAAACAGAGTCCTAAAGCGCGAATAGTCGCTAGCTAATCAGGACATTTACCGCCTTCTACTGGACGAGAAGGTCAATTACAGTGGTCACAGTAGCCTCCTGCAGGGCCAAATTAAACTAAATCACTTTCTCACACGTGCGCGCCTTAATGCACACACCATATTACACGGGAGACCTGAAGTAAGGAGATCACCTGGGTAACATAAGCGCAGATAGGATGAAAAATGTGTAGGCCGATCTTAAAATGAGACGAAAGGGCACGGACTGGATCAAATACCGGGCTATTTTAAACACGGTCCATTAATTTTATTCTATAATGAACACATTAAATATCGAACCTACATCTGCGAATTACACAGAAAAAAATAAAAGTTAATATGCGAATGGCATATTAATAATCCTGTTTGCAAATCGCCTAATATTAATTTACGTTACTGAAAATTTACTGAAGTGTTCATACTGAAATCTCCAACGGGGAAACATTTATGAACATTTAACGGGAATCTCTGAATCAGTTCCTTAATTAACCGTAAATATTCCGATTTTATTTGATGCTAGATATTCTATACAAATGAAACTGTGTCGTCAATCTAGTGTATAAACTGAACAACACAAATAAAAACATGAATCGAAGTCTTGATGAATTATTTTAATGGACCTTGTTCAACTACATAAGCTCTGTATACCATAAACAATAATCAGCTTCATTATAAGGGATTATAATTACATACAATCTTTCGTAAATAGCTTTCTCTTATTTCAGTGTCTGCGTCACAAGCAGCGTATGCTCATTATAATCACTGCATGAGGATGAAACAGAGTACCGTTACCTAACAAAAGAAAAGCGTTCAAGATGAAAATCTTTCCGTAAACCGCGAGTCAAGTCTTCAATCAAAATATCAAAATCCTTATCACACAGTCCCGCCTGCCTTTGCCACGCCCCAAATGAAACGCAGACAATGTTCGTGCAAACGAGTATGGACCTATATCAACACTGTATGATTCATATACTGGTATATCCTTAACAAATCCTACAGATTATATCATTTTTGAGCTCGCGTATAAAGTTTAGAACCAATTAAAGTCATGTGTTATGTATTACCACTTACACAAACAGCAAATTAATTTCATATAGGGAACTATAACTGTATCAGAATGACACATTTGTAGCTTTTTATTGTTACTTTTAATATTTCATTTGTCCATCGCTAGGTAGACAGCTGACTAATGAAATGCCCATATAACCGTTTGCCATAATTCATACATGCACTGTGTTGTTATCTAATCAAACCTGCCATCCGTCTTCCAGCCAACCAAACAGCAGTAATGCCAATATTACTAGTGGTGAAACGCACATTCTGAAATTAAGCCACTCAGTTCTATAACGGACTAAGAAGCAATATGTTACTGTGTGTTACCTGAACGTATCTTAATTACGACACCCAATTATGTAAATAATAATGCACAACATATTAGAGAATGAGTGTCCTAAACAAAATGATATATCGGTCGAGTATTGACGTTTAATTATCGGTAAGGATATTATGTGTTTATCTCAGATCACAAGGGCCTTGAATTGTAATATTTACTTATCACCGTATAAAATTCCCCGTAATTCGGTAATTTTAGATACGCCGGTGATAAACAATTACAGAAAAATTCTTAAAGGATAAATCACTGTCTCTAAGTTATCGTAAATACCCTAATACTAACGTGACATCGAAAAGATTTAGAAAACTTGTACTTTAACGAAACCGCGTGGAAGCTGACAAAATTGTAAATCCTTTCAAACGTAAAGTTCATCTAAATATTTAAAAGAGTTAAATTTCCAACTCAAATAAAACACTGTAAATCTACAATACAAAGATAAATTTTTAATGCTCTGTAAGGAAATAATGACGTAGGCGAAACGCACAGTTTGGTTCGGCTACTGGATGCTACGTTAAGAATTCAATTACTAAGGATTCGTTTTGTATTTCATTATTAATTTCCATCATTTAGTTTCGACAGCGATTAACAGTGAAATAAAAGCTTCCTACAACACAAATTCATCCTGAACATATTTTAATTTTGTGGCACATGAATTTACAGTGTGTGTGAATATGACATCTGAAATAACCATAATTAATTATTTTGTTTTCTCCTTCTATTTATTGCGTTGAAAGCAACTGATGAGAAGTTGATAAAAAATGAAACTGACTACGTAACCAAACGCCAAATTAATACAGATACAGCAATTCTGTTCTCATTGCAGCATTGGATATCATGCGATTCATGTCCTGGATTACGAAAGACTGCTGTTTACAAATTTCTTATGTCACATGTGGTGGACTGTGTATGAACACAGCGTAATAAATGCGGGATGCAAAATACTTTACAGAATGGGTTTTACGCCAGTTCTGACTTCATAACTTCTACTTTGCGACCTCCTTTTATGCTGCATGCTTCTGATACGAGTAACTGCCAAATACAAAATTACGACGCGGAAGCAAATTCGCTTTTAAAACACAATTTATTACAATTTGGGAAAGTTTTGTGTAGACAAATGAGTCTATTCGTATTAATTTAAGGTTAAATGGGTATATTTAGTGACAAGGGTCTGATAATACTTCATTTTCAGACAATTCCACAAAATAACTAATAAAACAAGTTAATATTAAATATTATTTAGTACCCCCTCAAGGGAAAAGTTTTCTCATGTACATGAAGTTTATACACAATAAATGATTATTAGTAAATGAGAAATAAAATACTCTCATGTGTTTTCCACAAAAAACAAAGTGCCTTAATAACTAAAGAAAAGCCTTCTTATATGTCTGTAACGAATTATACAGAAGTAAAAAGTAAAAAAAAAAAGTAATTAAGAAAGTTTATGACAAATAAATAATGACTTCGATCATATGAGTGAAGATGTCTTGACTCTGCACTAAGTTAAACAAGACCCTTTAAATGAAAATTATATTAATCTACGAAACCATAACAAGCCCAGTATTTAGCCTCAAAGCTTTTCTGGATACAGCTGGATAGTGCCAGGTAAGATGTTAGATGCTATTTCACACAACCCGTAACCTGAAAGCTTCGGTAAAACTTGAAACATAACAGTAACTTACACAAAGTGCTCATCGTGTGAATGTGTGCGAGGCTTAATAGTCATATTTTACCTGCGCCAACAAGTCGCAAGTACAGTCAGCGAGTTACAAGAACTAGCGCACCAAATCCATACCAAGAAGTCAGAAACTACGTTATCTTCAGAATAACAAATGCAAACTTACATGTGTTTTTACTGGTGGAAGATTGGTCGAACGTAGTAGCAGAGTGGTTAGCACTTCTGCTTCGTATCTGGGAGGCCTCGGTTTTAAACCTCGGACCAGAGACCGGTTATTCCGTCTGAGGATTTTCATGATTTTAATCTGTCCATCCAGTCAAATGCAGGGATAGTACGGTAAATAAGGCCACCACCGTTTCCTTCCACACCCATTACAATTCAATTATTTGTCATACAATATGATACCATGTATAGTGGAGTAATTCAGGATAAATTAATGGAACTTCGGGTTCCATACAAGGCCAGAAATATCCGACCCACTTAGCGGCCCTCTAATCCTGAAAGAGGATCCTGTACCGTGCAGACGTTCAATTAATTACTTACATATATGAAAGAATTGTTAAGAACAATGAACTGGAATGGACAATGGAGGAAGTGACCATATTAAATATTAATACGGTTGCTCCATACATAGGCATATCAATGTTTCGAATCGTTCTGACAAAAGCACCAGTCACTGGATTTTATCTTCAAATGCCAAAGTATAATTATTTTAGTAAAACTAAACCGCCACTGTTCGGAATATAATATGAGAAAATTACGTAAACTTCGTCTTTCCACTAAACAATTTTATTCCAGTAGCATTTTCGGCCATCAGTTTTATGTAGGGCAGGCTATTTCACTCTCGTAAGACCATGTCTGCATTGCAACCTACTATGAGCAATAATATATGAACATGTTATAGCCAATCGCATGGATGGACTAGCAGATGCAAGATGCCGTATGTATGAGAAATAAAATACTATAGACGCCGAAACTGAAATTCATGTACCAAGGATCTTAGTTAAGACATCCTTCGTGCTACAAACATTACTCGTGGGCTACACTCTATTAGCTGAAACGTCAACATTAAATGCAGAAAAGTAATGAGTAATATTCACTACAAAAAGGTGCATCTTCTTAGCGGGAGTCTTATTTGTCATAAATGTTTATTGAAGGAGACAAGAAAAAGTATTTACTGGAATTACTTTAAAATCAGGCAGAACTTCCTACCGTGACCTGGCTACTATGCAACCCTCGGTGCCCACCGTTGACAAGGTGTGAAGAACCATATACTCACCTGAAATAAATAAAACGCAACGTCTTATTACAACAATTCTAAACTAAGCAGTTTATAGTTGAACTGCACAACGCAACATAGTTTTATAACCGACAGCGTCGTTAAATGAATCACAAATACATGTGAGTATAAATTAGTTCAGCTCTATACATCTTAAGAATATCCCATGTTACAACGCATGCTATTTGCTGTGTGTTAACGTTAACAAGTGTTCTACGTGCAACAGAAAGCGAGAAGCAGGGCAGTTAAGAAGAAACATCTTCATGACATGATACAAAAGCCTAATATTGGTACGACTGGGCTAATTTTGTATGCAATAAAGTGCTGACACACTAACAAAATTATGACAAAAAATTCAATTGGATTGTTATATGTTGTCAGAAATGGCGAAGGCGTGCAAGACAGAGAATGTGAAATCTGAGGTTTTCAAAACGGCGGTGCAGATGTCCATACTGATCTTCTGGTTCGTGATGCCGCGTGGACTCGTAGGTAGACACCGACAGCATTTTTACACTAATAGAACGAGGGAAATTCACCCAATGGAGATGTCATCTTTACATGAATATGGGGAAACGTTTATTAGTGAACTTACCATTATTTTAGTGTCAATTGGACGGAAGGCAGCAGCGGGACTTCAAGGCTCCCCCAAAATTTGCATTGGAAGTTAATGAAGAAAAGCAACAGACTGTGGAACCTACTAGCTTATTTTAAACGGTTCAGCACTGGAATCTATCAAGGTTATGGAGGTAAATTAGATTGATTGAACGTGCATTCGATAAACAGTTCAGATTTTAACTATAACAAATATACCACCAGTTTTTCGAGATATTAAAACGTTTTTCAACGTGTTTACAAAAACCCACTATCTGAACCTACTCTCAGTCGAAATGAATATAATATCCTACGGTGCCCATTTTATTGAAGGTTACATATGTCCCCGAATCCGTCTGAATGGGGCAACGAAGTGAAAACTTCCTTCGTACGTCATAAATCCAGCGCATAGCCAATCACCGTGCCGACTGAATTACCCCGGTTAATGGACTCCCAGTAGAAATGTAGCTACATGTCTAATTAAGAAGCTAATGTGTCTAAATTAGCATAAATGACAGCAGTTGGCCGTCAAAGGTGTGGTTGGAACACTTTATAATGTTGATGAACTGAGAGGGCCCGCCCAGTTTGAAAAATGCGTTTACTTTAATGGAACTGTTAAACAGAGAGAGATTTCTTGTTTTAAAGTTGAGCTTATATTTATGTTTTTTCGAAGCATCTGTGCCACATGAAACGTTAAATCTGTTTACGAAAACGTAAGGCAATTTCATTTTGCCCGTGTGGAACGTAACTTACATTAAGAGCGGATAAATATTACACTCTAATTCAAAAGTTTTGTTATTTCTACACGCTATCTGTAAAGTCGGTTAAACTCTATCAGTACATATCCCCCATCCGACAAAGAAAGTTATAGTGAAAGTAAAGAACTTACGGACATCATAATAATCAGGAAGATAGTGAACAGATGAACGACACAGGAAAGTTACAGACTGAACCATACTCTTCCAATCTATGCCTGATAACTCACACAACATGGTAATTCGTTAGTAAGATATAATACTTCATGAACAAATTTTCAAGCCAAAGAAGGGCATTAGCATATCGGTTAATGATATGGTAGGAAATCGACTTGAGGTCTTGCAAGATATTGTTACTGAATGTTTTTGGATAGTCTCACGAAAATAACAACACACGAAAAATTAAATTTAGGAAGCAAGATGCTTCAAGCAAGTAAGCAATTTCCGTTATAAATTTAAATGTGATATATATATATATATATATATATATATATATAATTAATATTTACGTATTGGTTTAAATGAATTTTTCGTGAACAGCCCAAACATATAAGGTTCTAATAATACATTTCGGGAGTACTGTGAAGCAAAAATCTTATTGTTAAGTAATTTTATTTACAGACATTTATTACAACCGATCACGGCGATAGCGTGGGCTTGGTTGCTAAATTACTGATGTGGGTTTGAAACCGAAAAGTCTGTCTGAAAGAACAAGATAGTTTTAAAGATGTAAAGCAATTTTATCACAACAAACATTTACAATAATTACTTCTGTGAAAGGTGAGACTTAACAAAGTCTGTTACAATATCACATAAGATTTCTCAATTCTATTAATATCATATCGTAACGTTTAATTTCTTTCACAGTGAATTGGGAAGTAAGAGCAATTAGTGTAAATAAGCAATTCAAAGTTTCTGATAAACATAACCTCTACTCTATGCAGATACAAAGCCCGGCTCTACCTTTCGAAGGTACATTTGATTTCATTACGTGGAACAGAGCTGAGGGCCCGATGTAGTGGAATGCTAACCTCAGTCCATCGAACTAACGTGACGTATAAGAAATGTAGTTTGTCTGACAGAGCAACTTTTGTCTTATTGTATGCCTCTGTTCCAAACAGCACCGGGTTTGGGTCAAGAGTGGATGTTCTGCGGGGGAATTTCTTGCGACGTGTTCCGGTCAGGTTCACCTCACCCCCCCCAACCTCACAACTGCGGTCTAATTTCCGGTCACGAGACATGTCGTAACTTACATTTCGTCCTTCTCCTTTCAACCTCCTTCTCTCTCCGTTTCACATTTTCTCTTAATCCAATCTCTTTTCTCTCATTCTCTCTCGCTCCAGCCACCTTTAATACCCTGGCCATTAAAATCCCGTGCCACAGTCCAACATTCCTCATGTCGACTGTGACATCGATCTACTTGTCGACTTGCTGTGGATCTAAAGAGAAACGTTTTTTTCCCCCAGCATTGATACCGGGGATTTGGGTGGGGACTAAGACCCTATCATTCGATTAATCGATAATTTTCTTTGAGTTATTAGTTTTCTTCTTGCAACTGCCTCAGGAAAGCATGCTCTAAATTACTTCAATGAAGGAACAGAAAAAGTGCTACTATCAATACTGAATACGACTGGCAAGATTCTTTAAGGTGAAGGAGAATTAAGTACGCGGAGCAAAGTAGTGAATACAGTGAAAGTTTTCAATTGGAAAATCTCTACTTTTACCTTTCTTTAGTATCAGACTGTAATATCAATGGTATCACTTGAGAAGGACATTAATTTAATTTGAAGAGATGTGTGCGTGCGTATACAAAGATAGATTATAACGAATGGGTATACTGAACACTTAGTACATTAAAATATTTTAGTATATTTCTACTAACGTCAAAGACGCATCTTGCAGAAGAATATCCTAATTTGATTTCACTCTCAATTTGTGTATAAACATTTACGCTCAAATTTATCGTGACTACGAGTGTTCATATTAATAATTAATGTTGGTCTTAAATTTGTTACGAAAACCAAGACATTGCAAAATATTTGTCTTAAAATCAGTTACATTATCATTGTGACAACTTACTGTTAATTAATTTAGTTCAAATTTGTTGAGTATGTAGTATAGCAAACAAGTTTATTCATGCCTTGGCCTTTTATAATTTTTGATAAAACAACCCCCCCCCCTCGAGACTTTACCTCGTAGTGCAGAAGTCGTGTACAAACTGTGCAACTCTTAAATAAGATAGTTTGTTTATTAATATGATGCAACTCCTCTATCACCTAGCCATCTAGCTAATGTAGACTCGACTTACAACAAGCTGTATAAACAGACAGGCGCCATGTGGATAATAAATTTACCTCGTTAACCGCACCCCCCCCCCCCCCGGCAATATCACATTCCATTTTTTTCAACCTTCATTTGACATAGCATTAGCATCAGTAGTTGACATGGCATCGTTAAATATTGAATGAAACAGCGTTCAGACATTCCTCTCCGAATCAAGTTCACTAGCTCAATCACATCAAGACATCAGTTCCACACAGAAAAAAGGGGGATACCAATTCGCATTCACAATTTTCTATGCCATTCCTTGTAATGCGCCCGTGTAAGTGACATACACTGACAGGTGTTCATTAAAATGACGCTGGGTGTTACAGCAGCGAGACTCCAAATTCAGGTCTCAAATCAAGAAGGGGGTATGTCTCATTTGTCTTTCTTTTTTCCTAGATTGTGTAAGGGCTCCACGTGAGTTGAAGAAATAACGTCGAACAACATGAGAGTGTGATATATATATAGTGAAGGGTATGGTGCAGGAAGCGGAATTTTGGAACAAGTGATTCTGCATAAAACTCTGCCCAGGAATATTATTATTAACAACGTTGCAAAATCTTTGACCTTGCTAATTTCTCTGTATGTTTTTACTTTACAATGACAATTACAAGTACATGTTTTCGAGGATAGCAACTAAACTAAAACATAAAAATATTATATTCAGTATAGGTTTTACACTGACGTCAGGAGTAATTTCTTCTGAGTGCAAGTGTTTATATAAGAGATTCTTGAGCTGCATTTAAGTTAAATGTAGAAATATGGGTAAATATGTTGCTACAAGACTACTATATGTAGAAGAATTCTGTCCAGAAATTTCGGAAAATATCCCAACTAATTTGCATCACACTACAGTGACTGTTTAGCACATGACTGAGGACTTACACACACAAACAGTATTATGATATGTACCAGAGATGAATAAAAATTATTAATGCCTTATCAGCTGAAGCAAACTGTAATATTATTCTAGCGGTATTTATTCCATGACACTTTGCACTAAACTTGGGCTGCTACACCAATTCTGACAAGAACATGTTTTCTTTGTTAACTACGTACAAAGCACCTTACCATGCCTGTGCTGTTCCGAGAGTTACTAGTATTTCATTTAGTTTTTTCTCAGACTTTACAATTATATGCTGAAACAGAATTTAAAAGACGTAAGACTTAGTATCGCCTTATTTTCATGTTATACGCACCAGCCGTGCTGGAACTGCGAAATATGTTATTGATTTTAGAACGCTGTGTCTGCTTAGTCTTAGATATTTTAAAAGTTACTTCTTCTTTAACAGAAGTAATTGAAAACAGTTTAATGTATTTTATGGCTCGAGACAATCAGAAAAAAGACAAAACGGTAAATGAATACTTTATAAAGCGTCGCTGAAGGAATTTAGGAATTTTAAAATCACTCCACTGAATTAAAGCTTTTGCAGAATCCATTTACTTCACAACTGAATGAGGCGCTCAAACGTGAGGAATGGAATTTTCTAAATTGCACTCGAGCGACTCGGCGAAGATGGATTCAACGAACGAACATGATCCTGAGTAAAATTTTTTCACGTTCATGAAAGTTCCTTGGAACACAGTGAAAACGTCAGTGCTTACTACAGCAGGAAGTGTAGACATGAAACTTTCCAGCACACAACACCTAGCGGGTTAGCTCTGCGGAGACGTTATGACACATTCTGAAGGTGCGTGGATTGAATTCCGGAATGGTAGGCCTGATACTTCAAGTGAAATGTTACCAGGTTCTCGCAGTTATTTCCAGGCTTGCTCTGTTCAAAACTCGTCGTATTATTTTACTTTTCATTTTATTTAACTTTGTTTGTTTTTGTATTGTATTATTTGTATAGTTTAGTGCTTGGCTGTTATTGGCCTTTTTGGCTGTTGTAAAGCACTTTAATAAATGAATTGAATAACCATCTCAATAGCCGTCTACCAAAACTCTCAGAGAAACGAGAAATAAAAAGTAAAATTTAACAGCCAGAGAGAAGTATTACTTTAAAACTCTGTCAGTAACGTGACTTGTTATATAACAAATAAATTGAGTCCAATTCCCGGCTGGAAATCTTAAAACATACAACCCTTCGGCCGTGAACTAAACCACGTGATCAACTAAATATAAACACGTGACCTCTTTGTTGCCGCTACGCTTTCAATATTGAACATTCGTTGTTCCTTTCGACACAATACGAAGAAGCCATTTATCTCTCTAATGGACTTATATCTATATTCCATTGAATTTTGGAAATGGTACAAATTTTCGGGTCCTATTGTTCTGAATAGAAACGCTTCAATCCGTTACATAAAGTCTCTCCTCACCCATTCCTCTGCCCACTCGCCATCATTCTTTTTGTCCGGCTTTAATTTTTCCTCACGTTTTAAATAATCCTCGATATTTTATAGGGCAGAGCCAGGACCAAGTGTCATATTCAAAATATTCTGCCCAATGGATTTAAATGACAAGATCACAGCTTGCTGATATATGTAAATTTCAGGAAATGAGATTCGATGCGAACGGAGTTCAGTTGGCGCCCAACAAAATACCCGTACACAGAAAGAGATGGGACGGTAATAAAAAAAAAATATGTCGGATAAATTGAATCATTCCAAACTGCGAACCCTAGTAATTGTGTAGCGTTCTCAGTTACCAATTTCACTATTCTTTCGGAATACATTTTTCAAGAAATTAGTATGGTTAGACGTACAAACGGCGTCTGCTTGACAGCCTATTATTTTTTTTCACACAATGACGCAAAATCGTATGTGAGAACTAAATATTAACAGGCTTGTCAGAAGTGAGATTATTTAACGATACTGTTCCAACTGCTCAAAATTATATATATATTTGGAAATGTGATGGTAGATGCCGAGTATATAAGGTTTAGGCGGTCTTGGCCCATTTAAGGGTAAAACCTCGACATTATCCTGGATAACAGAGTGAAACCAAGAAAAGTTCTGTCGGGATAACCGATAGTTTTAAAAGATTTTCAAACAAGGTTCTTCTTTAAAAACGTTACACTTACAGGAACCTGTCTGGTAAATACAAGTGTAGCCCAAATGCTCGCTAACAAGCCCGTAATTCATTCTCAGTCCACTATAACATCCTTGATTTCACCATCGCAATACCACAGGAGAAGAGCAGACCTTATTTATTACATAGACTTCTCTGTTATGTACTATCTTACATTCCAGAATTCGTTCATCTTAAGACATTTTTCCGAAAGACTTTTGCAAAATAATCGCGAATGACATTGTCATTTCTTGTTGGTGTTCCTTTGCATTTAAATTCTATATTTTCAAACCGACTACCACATATTCTTACATCACGAACTTGCCAAAGGCTTTTGTACTCCTAGGATATAAGCCGCTGCCACGAGTAAGTGAGGGTTCTTCACTGACGAAACGAAGGCAGAACCAGAAAAATAAAACAGTTTCTCAACGGGGGTCCGCGGCAAGTTGGACCTAAGGGGTTCGTGACTTGAAAGTAATATACTCTCCTTTTTTGACGATGTATTCTTCTAAGTTTTAAGCTTTCGATCATATATTTTACTTCCACACCAAATTAAAAACATGACGAGAAAAACATTCTACCCACTATAGAGATATTTTAATTAGTCGATATTATAAGTAATATAAGTGCATGTAATAATTCTGCGTACGGGGTATGCGGTACCAGGATCGAGTAACGCATTTGTTTTACGTGCGACACGACACAAGAATAGACCCGCAATCAATCACATCTTCAACAGTTATTCTAAGTGCCGTACTGTATTATTATAAACTAGGCCACTTACACATTCTTTCCAACTACATCATTCATAACGAGAAAGTTATCTCCCACTAGACGTTAAAGAGCCCAAAAAGAGGAAATTATATGCATATAACACGTCAACCACAGATGTATTAATAACGTCGGTTTGTTAACATCGAAGACTAAGCAAACATTTAGGTGCCTACTGAGGCGCCTTGAAGTGGGAGGTGTGGTGATAATTTCCGGGCCTCGACAGAAGACTCATTCTCGTATTGGTCCATGACGCAATATTTTCTCGCCTGTCAGAAGACAGAAACTAGATCCAGGTCTCTACAAGGTTTGAATTACAAAACAGCTTACTCACCCCAGTCTATCTTTCCGTCCGTGAGGGTTCCAATGAGAGGACGAGACCAACTTCCACTACGGTATAATGTGATGTGGTGTAAGTCAATGTTCATTTCGTGGTCGACTCTGGGTTGATTGCCGGGGAAGTCAGTACAACTACCAAATAGGCTAATTTGAAGAGACGCCACAGAGGCAGAAGACGAGAGGATAAAAGTGTAGATATGAAATTGAGCAGAACGACACAGAAAAAAAAACATACATTGGTTTAATCGATGAAGCCTATTCAAGTAGAAATATCACACAACTCATAATACCACTGAAACAGACATTTAGGCTTCGGTGAACATATGTGTAACACGTTTAAATAACGGGCTCAGATTGGAATGAATTTGCCAAGCTCACTGTAACATTAAGAAAGAAACGAGAGGCATATGTGGCAGGCACTGGAAATATTTCGGTCCTAAACAATCAAGGGACCAGATCTAGTGTAGATACGGTAATATTATAACGAATCTTAAACAGATAAGGACGAAAATATGAAGTGGACTTGGCCTTCGGGATAGTTATGGACAGAGAACTTAGTCACCTGATGACTGTTCAGGAAATGTCCTGTACCCCTGAGTTACTTGCTGAGATTTACAACTGATCTATAAACTGAAAATTATTAGAAAATTTAAATGACAATTCTAGAATACTTACAACTTGTCCCTTTCTCCTCAGCAGCAAACAGTACAATTAGTGCCTTAATACCGTGCATACAGAACAAAAATCTAGAAGACATGGGTTAAATCTACAGCAGACAGGTTCAGAGATTAAAAAAAAGAGCATTAATATTCATCACCACTAAAATAAAGTTATCACAATGGGACTGTGCTTTTGTCACTTATTTGTAGAGAAAATTACATTTTCAGGCACTGTAACGTTTTCTTCTGCGTTTGTCGCCATCTTCTTGTTTACAATATTTCCAAGACATTCTCTGCACAAAAGTTGCGTGTTCCTTGTTTAAACACGTCTTCAGAATATCAGACGTAATAATTTTCTCCAGCCGTTACAAAATAATTTCAACTTTGCACTTATGCATTTTTTATTCATATTTATTCTTCTTCGAGTTGAGGAGGCAATGTTTTATAAACAAACGGGACGGAGGAAAAATAATTGTTGATTTTCCACGAAATATCTGCGAGGTTTCTGCAAAGAAGTGTCAATACGAATACACATTTTATCCCATTACAGACGAAGTCAAAATCACTGTATAATAGACACACGCTATAATCCAGGATATTGTAAGGGGTTCTGCTGTAGATTCCAACTCAACATATTCAGCATACATATGTATACCCTACCTCGTACATGAAGTGGGTATAATTGGGGTTTGCGTGGAATGCAGATACGACTAAATGCTACTCCCTTAATATTGGCAGAGGATACGTCAGATAAGACCTCTCGTCGACATACGACATCCAGCCAGGTACGTGCCCCATCGGGACAACCATAAAACCGGAGACTAATCCCGCTGCAAGAAGGTTCGGGCAGCGTGACTACGTGGTATTAGAGGATCTTTGCCTTTAGCTTCACGAAGGATCATGGGGGGAAAAACATACATACATGTTTTGGGGTTACCTCGTGGTTTGTTCACAGAGAATTTAGCACATGAATAAAACGTTCTTGACATTACGCAAGATCTGTATATAAATACGACATTTTATACGATAGCGCCGTCAAGTTGAACAGAGAGACCAATTTTATTTCGTATTGATTAATGGGAGTAATCCAAAACTTTATTAAAGTTTGACAATAAACTCTTACAGCAGTAATTGTTAATTATGTTACACCTGTTAGAATTCCAACGACAGACCTAAAACGCCTGCATTATGTTCCAGTCTTACATTAAACTTCACAAAAACATGATCAAAGCTAAAATATTCTTTTATTAAATTTCAAAGTTATGTGCTACAGAACAGAAGCAATGTGCAAATGATTCTAAATGATGATCATTCCACAAATCCTAGTTCTAATTCAAAAAGGAATTTCTGGTTACCGTTCAGAGCTTTAGTGTTGTTTAAAAATAATCAAAGTAAAAACGAATATGTAAGTACAAAATGAAGATTTTTGTTTTCTGGGTTGTTGCGAAGTGTAGTATGGTAGATTTTTACCATACTACACGGCGCAACAACCTAGAAGACAGAAATATTCATACACACCGCTGTGAAAACCTCAAATCATATATAAATACAAAATGTTGTAAAACGTAAACTTAAAGTATTCCATCTTCTTTTATTTTCGTCGAATGCCATGCAACTTAAAGTGCTTGAAAGAAACTAGTATTCAATAGACCAACATGTTTAGTAAGATAATGCTTGCAAAGTGGAATTTTATTTTTAATAAATTTCAAGTAACCCTTACCTACACTGCATATCACATTCTTTGCTGGACTGCATAGTGTCCAGAACAGTATCCAGCATCCATTACAAAAGATTCGTAGTTACATATAAAAGAAGCCGTTCTTTACGAAATTGTCCTGAACATTGAGAAACGAGTTGAGACCCGTACGAAAAAGGACAGAAAGAATGAAGTAACTACCATTAAGTAAACAACCACCATTAAGGATAAAATAAAACAAATCCTTCTATTTAATAAAAAGCCCTGTAAAAATAAGGGAGAAAAATGTTTCAGAGTGACATGCGCGTGGAGATGAAATATAAAATAAAGGAAGAAAAATGCTTTCTGCTGTCTTGTTTTTTTCCGTCACTAATAAGTGAAATGGAAGAATATGTAAAAAAAAACACACTCTATTATATTGAATACAGCTGTCACTTAATGTGATTATAAAAAGTAACGAGAAGTCAATAGCAGAAACAATTCATATTTCCTTTATATTTTGTTAAAAACATTCTTTAAACTAAGCAGTTTGAGTTATTAGCGCTGCGTCCCTGACGGAGTAATCCAAACCGTGGACTTTACGGTTGTGTGTAATAAATATGTACGGAAATTTGTAAACGATCGATCTGAGATCTCATTTTTGTGGCGCTGTAGTGAAATCATCACATGTTCGATCTGCAGCCACAGAGGAAATTTATGTGACAAAGATTGGTACTGCTACTCTGAGCCATCACGGCTCATAAGAGGCTGCGAGGCGGGCAAGCAATACGCTCTCGAAGGTTCCACATTCCCATATTTCCCGCGACACGGCTTGTGTAGCAGATGATTCCGAGTATCTGGGTATTTTTATTTTGCTATTAGCCACTCCAGGGGGACCACTATTTAGCCTGCGTTCAAAATTCCTTCTGCCAGAAGGTTTACGATGTGCTACAACATGCTAACACATGTTACTTTATTGGTTTGATGTGTGTTGTTGTGTATACTGACTTGTCTCCTTCACAGGCCTGAGGTAAATCTTGTTTTATTTGATCGAGCGATAAAGCTGAGTAGATAAATGGCTGGTTATGGGATGGACAACCCGCATTCCATTTTCGGCGTGGATAAGGGTTATTTTCTTCACTATAACATTCAGATCGGCTCCAAGGTCTACCAGCTTCCTGTCCATCAACATCAACCTACTCTTACGTTTGTTTGGAACCTCATCGTGCACTACTTTGCACTTATCTGTTTTCAGAAGAATCGGTCTGAAAACTCGGCCCGAAGAAAAGCTGATTTTTAGGGGACATTTTATCGAAGAAATTATTGCGTAAAATCTTCAAACCACGCCACAACAGCTTCCTTCCATGTCCGTCGCAATCCACATCAATAATACGTATCGTATCACCGATCTGCTCTGTTGAATTAAGCGTTAGCGTAAATGTACACGTTTGGGTTATGTACGCATTCACTGGTAAATTCCCACATTCTTCGACCGACCACCTTAATGAATGTGAATAAACTGGGATTAATAAGATTATGCACACCTGCCGGTAAATATGCGCATCTTTTCATGTGGAAATTCCACGGATATCCGAAATCACAGTAATACAACTTATACATTGCGAAACAGGTGTGTACAAAATAATTTTAACATTAACATAATTAACTCATAAGAGTATATCAGGAGTTTTGTCACAATTTTAAGTTTAGTGCGGGAGGAGTAGTTGGAGAACATTTTCCTTTCCGAACGATGTGAATCGCACGTCAATCAGAAATTATTTAAGGAAATGACGACTTTATACGTCACAGTGGCTTTTATGGGGCACGCTGTATGCTCGTAATTTATTGCTACAAATTCCGAAACACAAATATGAAACGGAACAAGGAATACATACAGCGATGGAATTCATGAGAACTTTAGTTCCGACAATGGCTTTGTTTTGTCGCTGGGAGTCCTCTGTTTGTCTACCGACAATCTCAGCACGAGACATGCTATGTTCTTGCATTACACAAGCATAGTTACTATCACAGATAATGATAATTAGTCAGGAATACATACAGCAACCAAGCTTGTAGTTCGGTTTATTTCCTATATGCTCTTCGCTGTGCCATAAGACCCTTCTTACTCCAGCTACTCGGTATCTGCGTGTTACAGAACAATGCATGGTTTATTAGATTCTAGTAGGGACAGATAGTTTCAGCTCGTCGTAACCCTGGGTTAAGCCGTAGTCTTATCGCCACGCGGCCAGAGCTTAAATTTTCTGAAATTATACTGCGACCTCTCTGCCAGTGACGAATTTGATGCAGGAGGGGAAAGGAAGAGAGTAAGAGTGGACATCATCGAGAAACAAATAAGAGGAAATAGGAGACAAACGGATGTAATGCGGGACAGAGAGCTGGGGTTCAAAATAAACATCGAGATCTGAATGAAACTAAGAGAATGCGGGAAGGGGAGAATAATAGCAGAATCTAGAGCGGGTGGAGAGCTATTCAGACGAATATTTATTTTGTTCAATGATGAGATATCCGGCATCCTGTCTCCATGGCAAATGGATGTGTTCTTAATGATGGATTGCGTATTGAGAGAGCTTCTTAGTTTCTTTGTGGCCTTTCGTCCCACTTACGGGTATATTGATTATTTTAGCTGCTATTAAACTGAAGTAAAGGCAAATATGCTGTTAGATATGATTAAGACATATTAAAACAAGACACATTTCACGGTATTTGTCACATGTCTCAGGGATAAAAGATAAGAAATAATAGGTAGTCAGGCTTACCACGAACTTTTAAATTTATGAAATTAACAGAAACTAAGGTAAGGGGGACATTATGATTTAGAATTTCTAGGCGACTGACATTTTAAGTTTCAGGCAGTGAAAACATTTACAAGTAAACTATAAAATTAAAATATATAAGAGTAAAACTGTTTTTGTAATTGTTCTGATTTACCCAAAGAGGTACCACTACTGAAACCCGCTGAAATCACTCGCCTACAATGGCACGAAAACAAATTCTATCAGTTGGAATTCTTCTTACATTTCCACCTCGATACTGTGATATTTTATCCTTTTTGACAATTCGTTAAATAACGAACAAAAAATCAATATAAATATGGAGCGCAATCTGATACACTATAAGTTCACATGAAATTCTCTACATTAGCGTGTATATTTCTGTTACAACCGATTGCACTGTAAATACACGAGTCATGTTAACATTGAGAGAGAAGAATTAGAACATCATTGGCTGGCGTACTTCGGCCAATGCATCTGGATACGAGACCAGAGCCCTTGACACAGAATACCACAGGACTGTCCAAACGACTACTGGGTGGCTTTTCGCTAATTGAGTTTTTTTACGTATGTTGTATTCAGTCTTTTTCCTATTTCAGTGATCGTACCGCAGAGAAGGCTAAATTGCATTTTAACGTGTGCCAATGAAGTCTAAAAGCTAAAAACGAAGTGCATCCAAGTGAGTTATGTCAGTGGACTACTAAAAAATCCTGTCTCTGTCGTCACACTGATTTATAATAAAATGCATATTAAGATTGCTGAAGAGAACCAGACATGCTATTATCATTTATTTACCATGGAGCGTTGGGCACTTTTTAGTTGGAATTTCCACTGTATAATTCTATGGTCTTAAACACTGGCTTACTGAAAGTTAAAAAGTACAAAACCCACCTTAATTATATAAACGATTTACATCTGTGTGTCAGAGAGAGTATGCAGACTATTCTACTATACAGCACAAACTGATTTACGGGGGCGAGCGCTTGCTGACTACCATTCGGAACCAGAAAAGTAAAAAAGTAAGTCGAAATAGTTATGTGTAATTCTATGAAAACGCGGGTTACTAAGTCATCCGTTAAGGCTTGCCGGGGTAGTCTGATAAAACCTCCGTGCATTCCCAGACCCTGACAATGAACAAAAGTAGGTGGCCAGTATTATCTTGAGAATATTCTCCTCTGTATCCACGTACTCGTATATTACATAGATGACAGGGCAGCTATTGGCAAACTTTGCCATCGCCTGGGTTGGAAGCCTGGTCGTATAATTTTACATTTGTGTGCATATATTGTTATAACACTGGCAACAGAAATGCTACAAACATATACAGTGTCAGACTTAGGCCACAAGCAACAGGAGATTTACGAACTAATCTGACAGTAAATAAAGGAAAAGATGGTGAAAAAATATCTCATATACATTTTTAGGCTATTTATCGACTGTATTTAAACATAGTACAGTTATATACAGAACATGACAATGGATAGTGAGTAGGTATATATTTTATGTCGACACTTGGCTGAAGTACAGGTCACCTGTACATCACATAGTAACAAACAGCCTCCCTCTCATTAAAATATATTATAGCTAAATACATAAAAATGTAGTATTTTATTGATATGGATTCCATCGTTCTTGGAATGGTGGGAGTCGTGTTTATTTAGTCGCAAGGTGGTTATTTGAAAGTCGTATTTTCACGGCAGATGAAACATCGAACCTCAAATTACACAATGCGTACATCTGTAAAGGCCATGTTCCCAAATAAGACAGACGGTAACGCGTTCGAGTTCCGATACGAGTATCTCTAGATTACAAGTCTAGAGCTTTAACGTTACAAGAGTCTGTTCGGTGGCGAGGATAAAATTCTCAGTCCCAGGATGTAAGGTTTAGCATCGCCAGTTGAGTGGCAGCTGAATTCAGCTCCTCTTTGAGAACTGACGTAAAACTTCCTCATTTGACAACTAAGGAATTCGTGTTATCCCCGCTGAGAAAGGAAGTGAAGAAGTCTGTGGTCAAGTGACCGTCAGGATAAATTGCCGCCCGAAGGCGACAAGTCACGGGCTAAAGTCGGCCGTCGTACTGGTCCAGTCGACAGCCGACTGCAGTGTCATCAATCACTCGGAGGATCCGACCAGAAACTGTCTGGCCGCCTGCCTCATTAATGGAATTACAGGCACTGACCTGTGCACGTGCTAGTAACCCGCGTATCGACGGGTCAGACAGCACAACCGACTGACAGACAAGACGCACAGCATTAAAAGAATTGTGCTGCCTGTAATCACAACTATAAAAATATCATACAAGCAAGATAGAGGGGGTATTGTTATCAAAACAGCCTACTTTCCGAGGGCGGAAACAGCTAAAATATTCGGTTCATTGGATGCTGGACGGCCGACTGGTCAATAAACATGGTCTCAAGCAGAAACCCGCGGTCGAGTGCTTCTCCTTCGTATTCGTTGAGCCCCGCTGGGCTCAGACTTGATATACTAACGTTATTCATGATTTTACTCAGTTCTTATAGACACGTGTTGGGGTATTATCTCAAAATAGGCCACGACCGCTTCCTTCCACAAACTTATAATTCATTATTAATAAATTATCCCATCATTCAACATTTTATAGTCTGAGCTACTGACAATGTCGTTAAATAACCACAAATATTTTTAAAAAAATCTAGACAGCGTCCAGAGAATAAGCATCCCATTCTTCTGAGTTTCAGAGACATTAGTCCATTTACTTATAACAAATTAAAAATCCTAAACTCATATTCGTGGTTTTCTGGGTTGTGACGCCGTGTAGGTCGTAAAAACATTTCTCTTAAATGTTTGTAATTGTTTGTAAGACTATATGGCGTCATTCGTTTCAAAATTGTAAGCGGTGCTGATGTAATGCCATATTTGTTTCATAAAAGGTTCAAAATTGTACTAGACCAGTAATTTTGTGTCAGGCTTCTTTACTCGAGTTGGTTGGTGTCTTGAACTGTAGTCTAATCGAGGCTTAAAACGAAGAATAACTAAATTTTTATGTAATGTTGCAATAATCATCTGCAATTATCCTTTAACGAGAACTAACAAATCGACTAAATACATACCAATGAATTATTTTTTTAAATAGCAAATTTCAGAATAAACACGTACAATTCTCTAGATAAACATGTTATTGCTTACAATAACACATTATTTCTCAACGAATTGTTTCTATACTACGCATATTACCATTAGTACGCTCTTCTGCAATTAATCTTCAAATTCCTTATTCATTACACTTAATTTCTTGAGCATTACAGCTACTTCCCCATTATACAATTTATTCCCCACTGTATTAGAAAACCAGCTTTTATTCTATTTTAATATAATCTTTGCAAAAGATGAAGCAATTTTCAGCGCTTACTTTATTATCACTGCGCCTTCAAGCATTTTAAGTTTATTCACATTTTTCCCCATTTTTGCACAGTTTTTGCGAACGAGAACATTAAGAGGCTTGTATGGGCGGAGCCACTCTTTCTGGAATTTAAATAAAAACTCCTCACAAATACAAGAAGCTACACACATCACGGACTACGTGCCATGTGCTTTTCCCGCGTAGCATTTATGTCCGTAGAGGGCTTATACTTTCTACAATTGGTATAAACATGTTTAATATGTAATTGCTACCTTGTTCCAATCTTCTATTTCAGGTTTCCGAAAGGAATAATTCTTTAGGGTGACATACGCTGTTTGTGTCTCTCTCCCTCCAACTTCATGTAACATGTAAAAAATGGTTATCTATTACCGACTATTCCATATAATGTGAGTACCGAATGCACCGCCATTGCAAAACAGACGTTATAGTCAACACCACATAAAACACATAGTAGGGTTCAGAAACTTCTTAACGAGTTCTTCCTTCAGTCTGCTATACCCCACACTTCACTCCAAGGTTAGGGTATAAATAATTACAGACCATAACCCCTTCCAGACTCATTGTTATTTAATAATCTCTAATTCTCTGTTACTGAGGTCGTGAAAGTTGAGTTTAACGCACATGAAATTTCGACAGGTATAATGATGATGCCCGTTCAATAAAAACATCTACGCTACCTCTAGAAATGGCATAAAATTGGTAGTGATGTGAAACACATCTTGCACAGTTGACTATTCATCCAAGAGATGTATTATTATTTAAAATTTCGAGCCCAGAAGAACAGCAACGAAACGCCTGTGTCTATACTTCTCTGTGCGGCAGATGTGTCAGACAAATTGCCGTCCTAATACGGCGTATTGTATTTGACCTCTGGCCAGAGAAAGGAACTGTTTTCGACAGAATTACACTACATTCTCATCTACTGTCCTTCAGTGGGATATAATAATTACAGGGTTAACAATGAAGTTTTTGATGACTGCTGGAAGTTCATGGTGATTTTAAACAGCTTAATTGAACAATTTAAATTTAGTAAGAAATATTTCAAGAAACACAAGTCCCAGGTTTCATGTCACCACACCAGGCGTTATCATCACTGCCAGTTTCAACACACTTTTCACTACTTTACAAGTGTTCATTAATAACGAACTACATTTTTCGACCGAAAACTGTCAACATCGGGTTCGCTTAATTAGTAGCCGAGTTACTGTATACCCTTGATGCATATAATAGTTATGCGAATCAGATACTTAATTATGTCGATGGTAGTATTGTGGATAAAATATAATAAAATAACCCACACGTGGTACATTAAAATCTTTAAGATATTGTATTACATCATATTTATATTGTGTTGTTATATGTGGATTGGTGTTGTGTTCGCGTTCTGTCCGGTCTCCAAATATTCAGTAGAGCTTCGAAAATTGTCAGAATGAACCAAGCAGACGCATGCACAATGTACATTTTTCTGGAATTTATGTGTGAGAGAGACGAACCGATAAAAGAATACTCGTTGCAGTACGCACGTAAAAGTAAACACAAAAGGTAGCATATTCAGTACCGGTTAAAATCAGCATTTTATGTCACGTAGCAACGTTTACATATTTTAGGACTACTAACAAGACTGAGCATCATCTATTAAAACAGATCGGTCAGTCTGTCTGTCTGCGTATAACAGCTACAGAACGTTTGGATGGCTTTTAATAAAATTTTATACTAGAGTTTTACACTTACGAAAAATTGTGCGGTCACTTAAATTTTCGTTCAGATAGGACCCTTTCAATGATCACGTAAAAGCGCTTTCTGAAAATAACGCTACATTTGATATAACGAGCATTAACTTTTGTAATGGTGAAACATTACTTTATGTTGAAAGTAATTTGTTCGGAAAATCAATCAACTTTGATTTGAATTTAATAAAAAACAAGATTTACTTTATACCTGTATGAACCAAAATTAAATCTGGCCGAATCCAAAATCATTCAGTAGTTTCGGATTTGAAACATGCGGACAGGATTTCACCCATTGAGTTTGATCTTCCTTCAGAGAATAAAGATTTATTTTTAGAGAAAATATTTTGTGTTTAAGCTACACCTGCCTTTATCAATACATTTAGTTACAGCCGAAGTAAAGCGAAACATTGGGCAACGCAAACATGAACATTATTTCATTTTCAGTAAGAATCAATACGCTACTTCTAACACACAAGACTATAAGCCTTATCAGCCAAGAATTGATCCACACTTTACGGTCAATTGGAAAACCCACGAAAGGCAGACAGTGACCGACATACGAAAGAAAGAGACGACGTAAAATTCGAGGGTTCGTGCAATGAGTACCAATGGGAAGTGGCTGCCTCCATTTAAACTCTCTCTGTCGTCCATTTTAACAAAAAGGGAAAACATTAGGGGGTACAGCGAATGTTTGACAAAGCTGCAACTCCGCATATAAAAAGCACAGTAATCATGAAACGCGTTCACAAAGGAATATACGCTGGCGTCGAAATATCCAGATCTGACTTCAATAATCTCCCTCCTCCCCCTCAACACAGCATTGTGCTCAACCTGAAAACAGAAATACTCAGCATATTCTACGTATTTCAGTTCTACTCCAAACACTCACTGTCCTTGCCCCACGGGTTATGAGACCAGGTATCGAAGCGTAAAGGTTCTATCACTCCACCCTTCGTGTTACAACCCTTTGTAAAAACTCATCTGTTTCATGACTGATGAAGGAAGAGAGTTTTTAAAGGGTTGCGGAATTAGGGGTGGGAAGTTAAAAATGGCGTAGAAGGGAGACTAATTACGGCACAAGCTACACGGCAGCTAACTCGAAACAGAGCTGGACCATTGAGGGTTTCAAAAGGGAGAGAGAAAAACAAATTGGTTTATTAGATCTCGCATGTTCCCACGGTTTGTAGGGCTGTTGGACATTTTAGCTACGCGAAAATAAACTTTTCGGCGTGAGATGAGCGGTAATTCGTAAAAGCTTCAACAGACGTCAGTGTGATTGTCTGAAGCTCACCCTGACTATTCCTGCCTCTACAGTTTACCCAAAGCAAACGTGTGAAGAGGCGAACTCATGTCAGGAGGTGTGATGTAAATATTAAAAACATTACTTTAATTCGTTCTCATTGTACTTGGGAAACGTTTGAATTTAAAAATCTCGCATAGATAAAAGCAAACTTAAATTCTTTGTAACAGTATGCACTGATCTGACTGCATACTGTAGTAGTGCTTAGACGTAATTCAGTTGCATCCCACTGTTTTCCATTTTGAATTCTCAGAAACTTTTAATTGAATATTTAGAATTGTGTATAGAATCAAACACATAGAATATTATACAAAATAAATGCTTCTGAGCATACAAATTTTAAATCTTGCTATAAATTATGTGAAATAACAAGACTAAAATTCTGAATGGTTTATGGCTTTGTAAGAAATCTGACATAATTGGAAAACAAATTTTAATTAGTGTAAAATACGTAATATGTTTTTACACCTTACACAAAATTCCGAACTGACGTAATTACTTGCGTATATGCCTTAACATATCTACAGGAAGTTACGAATGCTTTTGACAGTCGCCTAGAGTCAAGTGGAAGTGTATATTTTTAAAATTGTCCATCGTATAGATACAGAAAACATATCCGACGTTTCGGAGACTCTTCCTCCCTGTCTTTTGATATAAGAAAAAATACATAAACCTACTCCGTATGGTCCACTGGATAATTAAAGTGAGACATCACTAAGGGCCTCAAACAGTAACTACGTAGTCTTCTACACGCTGACATACACACAGCCAGACTCTGAAACGTAACATTCGTACAGTCAATTACAAAAGAAAATATTTGCAAGGAGACGAAGAGTGAGATAACTGTCCTGAATTAAAGTCCCTATGTTCTGTCGGGTTCTGTGATATAATTCAGCCTTGGGAAGAAAAGTGCTAAATGAACAATGATATTCCTGCTGAAGGCCTTATATTTGTGAGTCTAAATATTATTCGTTTTTAGAATAAACTCTGGAACAAATCTGATATGTTTCCACGGAAGTCAATCCCTAATGTGAATGTGTACAATTTCGTTTTTGCAAGTACAGAATTAAAGGTATTTCACAGAATTTTATATCGCTGTTACTGAGAAAATTTCTAGACTAGGAGGCTCTCAAACCATGTACATTTTACAAAACAAAATAAAATTATTTAGTATAATATGTTCCTTTCGAATATTTTTTTCGATATAAGAATTATAATGATGCAGAGAACTGCATAATTTTTTTCAGAAAATCACTGCAGTAAATAAGGCTGATTGATACTACCGTGTGTGTTTTCAAACTTCGAATATTTCATGTACGGACATCCAAGTCGAAACATCACACTGCCCGCTCTACTTCACAACAATTCACAAGTTTTAGGGGGGGGAAATACATAAATTATGCTCCTTTTTAAACTCCCCTCTACGAGAATAGACTCACTTTTAATTTTCTGACGAAAATAAATTGTTGACTGTTTTTATGTAATAAAAAGTTTTGTATAAGTGGTTTGCCTAATGGTTTATGTCCAAATTCTGTTAAACGAAGTGGACAACTTTCCTCGAACTTTCTGTGCCGATTTAATGCGGGTGGAAAAGTCTGGGATGACGGCGATGAAGTTACCTTCGTTTCCAACCATCGCAGCTCAAATGTCGCTCGGACACTGAGCGCCCGGCATAGCAAAAACCAAATGTTCTTGGCTGCGCTAGATCCGAGTTCTATTAAGCACTCATGACGCGTCCGTCGGGGTCATTACGTCATGGCGCCACTCACTCATTAAATTGCTGGTCACGTGTCACTAAGGCAAGTGTAAAGATCGACCTCTGCACTTAAAATATTGTGATTCGCCAAGGGCCTTTCCTCAGAAGGATCCATTTCACTCTATCATGACACTGGTGCGAGAAATGACGTGAATTTATTTTGATTAATCTGTTTTCACCGAAAAAGTACTGTTTCTTTCGTACGGCCGGCTTTTACGGGATAAAGTTAATTTGAAGACGAAATTAAACACGTGGACTAGGTGGTATTAAAACTAGTGACGTTTTATGTTTGATGAACACACCCCAAATTGTTTGTGCCATATTTGTTCTTATATTTCTAAACACAAGTTATATGTTAGAATGTTATAATGGCTTAGCCATATATTTTTATTATTTGTTTGATTAACTCAGCTATTTATCGTATAACGAACTATAACAAAACGTTATAGGCCTATATTTTAATATATATACTGCTCTATAAAATTTCATAGACCTATTATGAACGGAATTAACTGTTCTCCTCTCACCAGATAGCACGATTACCATGATGATCGAAAATTAAAATAACCTTAAAATAATTTTTTCGTGGTGTTAACTTCCTCCTTAGTCCCACAGAACTTGGTTTACTAATCCAATTTAATTACATCGTCCTGCAATAGGTTTACATTCGGAAATTACTGCAAGAAACGATATAAAATATTCAGAGTAAAATGTTGTCCTGAATCGTTGGTCATCTTGCATCGATAATATGTCAGACAGTATACAAAAATATATAAGAGCCGAGAAAATGTATGTACGATCGGGAAGTTCTGTAATTATTAATTTATAACTTCTTATTTCGCTTGCAGATGAAAGTGCTATGCGTCCTCCACAGAAGTTGTTGCCCGGTTTTTCATTTATCTGAGAAAAGGGACAAATTACTTTTACTTCTCCATTTCCGTCTGAATGACCACTTCTTGTCCCGACAGTATTAAATTATTCACCAAGTATTATTTATATTCATTTCTTTGTTTTTGACAGTGCAGTAAACAAATGTAAGGATAGCTTTATCGGAGGTAGGGGTTTAGTGAAATTACAGGTTAAAGTAATATTTCATTCCACATTTATTGTTTTAGAGGTTATTCGATAATTAAGGTTTTGCTCTTATCACGTTATATATTTCATTCCTCTATCTCCATGCTTCACTTCGACAACAAAATTATTACCGATTGCAACCTACACTATGCTGTTTCATAATTACATATTTAAATTGCTTATATCCGTAAATATTTGTATGTTTGTTTAATCACGTTAATTAAACTGTTACTTCGGTTACACGGCCGAGTGTTGATCAACCTCATGATTTTCCATTTCTCCCTTTATAAATGTAAATTAGCATCACACCGGACTTCCGTTGTTGGCACCAGTGGAATACGTTTATGAACACGAGCGGTGTCAGACGTTAGCTCCATGTTTACACACCAGTGGACCTGAGGAAGGTTTGAAAGCTGTGGATACCGTTTCGTTATTAAATTCAAGTCCAGACAGTGGATCGGACAGCTTGAAAAATTTTATATAACAAAGATGAACATAAAGTCACGGATGATGGCGATAATGATATTAAAAAGGATTCATCTAGGATTATTGCATGAGAAACGACAACAAATGATGCACAATGCAGAATACAAGGATTTGTTATGCATTGTTTAACAAGTTTTCAGATTTTTCAGAACACCGCAACATAAAAGGAAGTATTAAAGTCTCCTTTTTTACAACCAATGCGAGCTTCCAGCAGAAATTGTTCACATGCTATTCCAGACGTGTTCTGTTGTAAGAATAAGATAAAAGAATTCGTGTTGTGTGCGATGATATTCAAGCGCTCTTTCAAGTGCAGAAAAAAGACTGATCTGCCCTTCTAACGCTCTTCTGTTCCAAATTAATCACGGTTTCCTCCCAACACTCAAGACCTCCTATGAACAATAATAACATTAACTGGTGTAACGATTATCATAATAATGGTTACAAAGATGAACAACTGAGAACTACAACAATGAAAGATGATGATGATTAAGTAAGGGTGAAAGTGGAAACAAATAATACGAAGCTGTAAAACTCGAGATACTCAACTTCCCTCGATAATATGCAGCCGAAAAGTTACAACAGACAGAACCGACCTTGAAACTAACCCCACACTACACGAGACTGAAAAGGAATGTTTACTAATAGACGTTTCTATACAAACTGAGAGAAATGTACTGAAGAAATTAAAAACAAAGACATACTAATTTAAATACAGCGTCTGGAGATGATGGTGACAAGATAATTACTGGCACAACTGCAAGTTTATAGCGACAACTTTTAGACCGTTTAGAAGACTCCCTGACGTTCACTCCAGCAGAAAAGTAAGAAATATTACCATTCAAGAAACATCTTGAGAAAGATCTTGTAGCACTTCATTAATTTAAAATTCATTTTCTAGAAGCTGCAATGGAATGAGAGTCAAAGAAAAGGTTCCACCCCAGCTCATCGATGGAGTAAAAAAATGATTAATATCAATTATTTTTAATATTCATTCAATTCAATTCATTTAATTTATTAAAGTGTTTACCAACAGCGAGGGGCCAATGACAGATAAACACTGATGATGATGATAATAATATTAATAATTAAAGGAAATAAAAGATGGAGTGGGGTTATGAGAACGTCGAGTACTCCGCGGTAATACAAGCCTAAATGGTTCCGCTCAGAATGGAAGCACTTTTTACATGTTATATCCTTAGCTATAACTAAAATTTATTCAATAACTTTACCTGACAGAAATTGAGATCCATATAATTAGCTTTTAAACTGCATTAAACAAATGTCAGTCGGAAAAAGAACCCAAGGTTTTAAGTGCTCAGAAATTTACTGGAAGCTCCACATATTCCAACAGTTTTCGATCCACGATAATCAATAATCATTAAAAATTGTTTGAGATAACTTCTGTTGCCTGGAATCGAACAAGACATTCTGTCACAAATTCTTCATGCGAAGTATCATTTTAGGGACAATACGCATCAAATATAAAATCAGACATGAATATAAGTGTAATAAAACTGTTTTGTGACGTGATATGATCTCTTGTAATTATAACTATTAGTTCTATGCGTACTCTTATTAATTTCATGTCATACTGTCTTCGGATATCTTAATACACAAGATCATTAACCTATATCTGAATAGAGAAACCCGCGTAATGAATTACGTTTGTCTAATCACGGTCTAAAATGTTTGCAGAAATATATTTAATTAAACGCGCGCACTAAAAGTATGAAGATTTCAATGTAAAGCGGTATGATTACTATTATGCTTATTTAATAAATATCACAAACAATTTCAAAAGAATTCCTGTGGCTACAGCAGAGTTGCCATAGACATAGCACCGTCAATTGATATCATCACATTTTACGAACAGTGCCTGAAGAGAAGAGATGCCATCAATTTGTCTCTGCCTGTATGCACAACAGAAACAGATATTCAACTGTCTATGTGAAATTAACGTTAAAGCCACATCCTATTCAAATTATGTGGCTAATTCCTCTGCTGTCAATCCCTAACCGACACTACATTCTCGGTCATAAAAAAGCAGGCAACAAATCGCAATGGAGCACAGTGCATGTCAGAGAGAGAGAGAGACAGGGGAACCCTATGGGAGAAAAATAAAAGATTCAGAAGCCACGAAATGTAAGATAAAGTAGGACTCTCTCAAATCCACAATAAATATTACAATAGACGAGGGACAATATCGCACGTAGTTAGTCAGTTAAAAGACTTGTAGCATTAATGGGCATTGCGACAAATTTATTTTGAGAAGCAGACAAATATTCTTCGAACACAGAAATGTGTGGTTAATCCTCTTAATGCGTTCAAATATTTGCATAGACTTGGTAGTAGTGATATTAATTATTGCAGAAAAAACTAGCATCTTTAATTAGTCATTCGGAAAAAATCGAATTTATCATTGTCATAAAAATAAGAAAATGTAATGGGTTCGGCACGTAGCGTGCATAGAAGAAAACGTTCCGAGAACGTTTTAGTTAGAAACCCTGAAAGAGAGGTATTATCTATGAACATGGAAAGAATACAGTAAAATGGATATTAGGGAAGCTGACAATGACTTCGTGAACAGAACATAACTGGTTTAGGGCAAGAACCAATGACGGGTCTGTAAAAGCATAAAGATCTTGACGAACTGATTACAAAGTGTTTAGATCTATTTTTTTCGACATTCCTGTGTTGATGGAACGAAGCGAAACACGGCATATTCAGGGCGTAGGCGTATATTCAACAGACACGCGCCTGCGCGTGGCTCGAAAAAGGCAGCAACAGGGCAGCCACGCGACTGGTCTGTTGGAATTACTTAACTGCAGACCTGCTTCCTCATAAGCAGTCAAAAAAGAACAGAAAGCCGCACGTCTTACTCGAGACCTGCACCGCCCGAGGCAGATTCCCACGCTCGGAATCTCGTCTGACGACTTCCAGTGTCTGCAACCCGCACGACCGCTAACACAAGATCAGGGCCTCGACATCGTCGCAGTTCCACGAGTGAATGCCAGAATAAAAACAGCGATTCCATTACGCAACGGGAAATTTTACTAAGCCCGTCGATTTTTTGGAATATATCACAAGACATATTTTCCTCTTCAGAGGTGTTAAAACATGATTTTCAACTCGTTGCATACTTTATTACATAGGCTATAAAACGCTCTATTAATTTCATACTAAAGATGTTTAAATTTCTTATAAGAAGCATAAATCTGAAGTAGATGAATATTTTGGGGTTTCTTAACTTCAGCACTAGATGGAGGTGTGAAGCCAGCAACAAGAAATGGCCGCGTTACCCCGGGAAAGACACATCTAACAGCCACTGGATGGGAAGCTTACAAGGCTCCGATGACCTCCTGGACACATTGGCGTAAAGAAAATCACTGAGCTGCTGGGAATCAAACTCCGGTCACTATACTGATTAAATTATACAGAATCCTGAAATTTATAAGTTAATGGGGTTACGGATGTACGTTATATCGGTAACGACACTAATAGCGATGGAATTAAGGGTTCTGATTAGTGTTACGAGGCACAGGAAATTAAGTAATACAAATTAAGAAGTAGACAGAAATTACATTCTAGAGTAAACGAGTTTTAATATTTTGTAATAACTCCTTTGAAATTCTTTAATCCTTCAAATAGAATTCAGAGACTAAATCGAAGTGGAATATTTGACTGAACGTAATGAACAAAGCATCTATTAAATAGAACATGCACTATATTGAGTTATCGGAACATGTCATGTGTTTAGACTACTTATTCTTGAAATCTCTCAATTATTTAGCACGTGCTCACACATTATATCAGTCTGTTAGGCAAATCTCTTGTCAAGGCCTATCGAGGTGCTACAAGCATTTTTCACACATTTATTAACAAAACGCCTACACGTACAGCACAATGACGTCTACATTTGTCAACTCTCAACAATGCCAACGTCTTCGTCTTTGTCCGAAGTTCCCTTCAGTTTCATTGCAACTCTATAATGTAAACGAATTTCTACAAACTTCATGAAATAAAAGACCCATAAAAATATTAAACATTGATCGATCCTTTGAAACACAAGTTGAATAAAACAGGTTTAACAACTGCATTATTTATAGAACGTTCATAAAATTGATAATAAAAATCTAACAGTTTATGTATTGCTCTCTTTACTTAATGACATTCTATTTCAATCGTATGCAAACTTTAGGATAATTCGTATCCAATTTTTCTAAAAAGTTCAATCGTAAACACATTAAATATTTACCTAACGAAATATCGCAACTTTCATTTGAACCATTTATTTCCTAATGAATATTTAAAGAGGTAAATAAAAATATATTCAGAGCGCTCAAAACAAGGTAGTAATCCCAGTTAGGACGGAACATTTTACGCTTCTGTCTTAACTCCACTTCCACTGTATATTTTCTCGTAATTTCATTACATAAAAACACAGTGTGCATAGGCAAAAGCCGGCTACAGCATCTGAATTCGCAATAAGCACACAGCCTCGAACCGGACTAGACGACCTCCAAAATACACCTTCACAAAGCCATCAGGATGTTGCAAGAAGCAGGACGCCTGAAGCAAGCGAGTGGGTTCGATGCCCCATAAAATTCACGGCATCATAAACATGAGATCAAACGATACGATTCAAGGTTTGAACGTATTTTATGTTTTCGCAATACGAAAGAAGAACAAATGAGTTGTTAAGAAAAACATTTTATACAGCATCAACAAGTTCTTCGAGGAAACTTATAGAAGCAATTTTGATTCAAACTTTATTTTATTTCTATATTACTACCATGTACAACGCAGAATATGCAAAACCTACGATCCTTTGGCGAAAGCATGCCTTTGGTCGTCCCTGAAAACCAGTGGGCATAATAGTAATTTAAATAGGTCTCATCTGTAAAAGTGGCTATTATTACAGATATAGCTTGAGCATAAAATGTTTTGGTTTCTTTGGCATACAAATTTATTACTACATTCACGAATCCCACATATAATAAATCAAACAAAAAATATGTAATCTTACGTATTGGCTTAATATTTGGACGAGGATGCAGAAACATTATTTGAAATTCAAATTACTAACATCTCTCTAAGCCGAAGAATTAATATTAAACCAATCTAAATCATTTTAGAATATTTGAAAGTGTGGGAATAACTGTGAACACAAGACTATAATAACGAAACAAAATAAAAATACAATACTACATCCATAATGAAAAAAATCGAAACAAATTAATATACAGATATACTATATTTATGAACATAGGACCATATCACTTATAAAATAAACAAAAAAATGTTGAAAAACCCCAGACACAATTCCGAAGATATTTTAAAATGACAGTTACCAGTTATGTAATTTCATTGATCGGCAATCCTTTACAACAACGTACACATGTTGCTTATTTTCTGACAAACGTTTTTTTTTTAAATTTAGTTTCGGCCAGCCCGAATACCGAAATGATCGTTAAATAAACCAAAATTTGAGCCATTCACGATTAAATACGCGCGATATTAATTCGAGATGAAGCGATCACGAGTAGAAGCGGCTAGGAACAGGGCAAATCATTATTTAATCTCATAATTTATAACGATTGGTTAATTAAAGTTTGTTACTTGTACATTACCCCAGATTTATGACGCTATTACACACTTGAAAAATAATTAGGTCCAGTCCCTGATATTATGTCTAAATTTTTTGGCTACACTTAAAGGCAATAAAGAGGTAATGATCTGACTTTCTACGAGTAGTTTCGCCTAATAACGTAGGATTTTACTCAACTCTTCGATGTTCCTAATCACACGCCGTCAGTTATTAGTGTGATGTTTTAAAAAACTGAAGTTAAGATCGATTTACATTCCGACACGAACGCATGAACTTCAACAGCATAAGTCGGAGTAGACTCAGAAAACTACAGCATTGTGCAGAATTGTACGGCAGATCGTGAAGCGACATAACTTAAAATTCAATTCACGTACAGTCTGAAATTACTGTGTTATGCAATACAAAGAAAATACGACTATGATTAGTTTTATAACCTAATTTCCAAACTGTTTCTTACAATGTAATTAATAAACGAATCTCTGTTGTATATTCGTCTCTATTTAATGGCTTCCGGACTACAACTGATCTGGAAATTACAAATTGTTACGATACTAAAAATCCGAACATTTTCACAGTTATCACATATGTCCCATATCTTAACTCTTACCGAGTTCATTCCACATAGGGCCTATAACTATTTCTACTGCGGGAGTACGTAAAACCACGTCATTTCCTAAAGCTTGGCTGAGCCTCGGAAGCTGTACTCAGCTGTACGCGGTTCTTATAAAAGTATAATCAGCTGCCGCATAAACTTGGAGCTACACTTTTCGAAACTGTTAAAATACTACAACATGATACAACATGCCCGATGTTGCACTATACATGGTCGCAGTAATACCATAGTTTCTGCATTTTTCACACACAAAAAAAAAAACAGCCCTTGCAGTGTGCAAACACGCAAATGCCAGAAAACAAAAGACATCACATAGAATTTACATATTACGATACACATGCATGATATAAGTCAGCAGAATTTAGGTAACAACACACCATTCTGATATTTAAAATTGTATGTTATTTACTTTTCGTTTGTACAGAAAAGGCACGCCCAGATCAGACTGTACTGAGAGAAGTGATTTTGGAAACGTAACAACGGAACTGTTCACCGCGTCTTCAAGTTATTTTCCTTTATAGTCTGACACCCCGCAACGCCGTATACAGAGGTGGTTCCTTGTGTCGTGGAACTTCTAGTCTTTTGTGCGATAGCCACTGAAGGCTGGCAGAGAGAATTGTAGTTCTTACAGCCACGATTGTCACAAACATTAGAGTACAAGACGTAGCGACAGGTCCTACTCTATTCGTTTTTGATGTTTCAAATGCCACTATTGTCTAGACCAGTGGTATTCAACCTTTTTTGTTCGCGTACCCCCAGATATAATTTCTCTTCAACTCTGTACCCCCAAAGTTGTTGGTGTATAATTTATGTTATACATAGTATATAATCTACATCTAAAATAAATTAAATAAATTACATTACTGATTATTATTATCATAAAGTAATATATTTTTTTTAAAATTTCACGTACCCCCTAAGATGTCTTCGCGTACCACAGTTTGAATACCACTGGTCTAGACGTTTCTAAATAACAATACTATCGTTCAGTACACATTTACGAATGATTTTATTATGAAATAATAGCAGTATTGTAAAATTTTTGAAAATATTATCATAATATATGCACAAGTTTCAGTTCTATTATATTTGTATGTTGTGATATAAGAATGTTTGTGACACAAGCGGACAAGATTATTCAGCTAGGATAAAGATGTAACATTTTTTTTTCTAAGGACATGCTCTCGCTTTTAGGACAAAATACAAACTTACACACTAATGTATTCTGCATTAGGTCTACCCTCAACAACGCTGTGACGTCTCGTTTATACAAGATTCTCTCGTTAAGTGCTTCTTTCTGTCTTCATATTCAAGACATGAATATTAACAGCCTTAGTTATATGCACCACAAACTAGAGACGTTTTATAAGATAAACTTCCCTTGTATTGCACTCTGAGTTCTTTGGAAATTGAATTTGTCTGAATGATAAAGACAGTGAAGTTACATCTAGTGACTGGTGAAGAAGGGCATCTTTAACATTTATAGGCCATCAGGTGCTTTCATGGTAGATAAAATGCCTTACTACATAAAACTACTAGATTCACTATTAAGAATTTACTATTACAGACATTTTATTTTGTAGATTTATGCACCAAGCAGAATAAAACGTATTTCGTGAGACCTTTTAGAGCAGTACATCCGTGTCTTACGGCTTTTAGCGCAAATACGTTTTGGTTTCCTTTCAAAGAAACAAATAAGGAAAATATGACTTAATAGTTTTTATCATACTGTAAAAATTGTCTCTTTATAAAATGTCTGGCTGAAGCAAGAACACAACATTGATATGGGTTTACTTACGCAGTACAATGTTGCAAGCAAGCTCTTTGTATTCTTGAATTTTTTATGTTCTGGTCAGACTTAGCCTCCATTCTGTATGGAAACTTTGGAACTTGGTGTTGTTGCTTATAAAATGCACCCGAGTAATTCAATCTTTTAAATCTGTCGCAGTAAACAGCCTTCAAGTTAAAAGATCTAGAAAAGTGAAATGAGTATCGAGCATATAGCTTGTACCAGTGTGTTCAAATGTTTGTGTTATTTAAAACTTTCTATAAATGTACAAGAGTATGCGAAAAAGAAATTTATTTCATTAGTGACTGAAAATTTCGCTTTTAAACTTTACAGTTTGGTGAAGATTTAACAAATGTCAAAATATCCGTCTGAAATGACAGCCGGCAAAAATATTACGGACACAGCATGTCAAGTTATATAAATATTAAAATATGATTTGAACATTATAGGTTAACATTTAAAATAATATCTGTGAAGGGAAGAAAATACACACATATTGAAAGTTACAGTCCGAGACTAACGAATATACACAAATACTTGCAAAATTACCGAGGTGTCCCGTGGTTGTATATCAACGTTTTTGACGGAAACTCAGTCTCCATGGTCATTCATAACCACAAGACAACATGGCAGAACAATCCAGAACACCTCCATCTATTTCACTTCGTTGTCACTGTTCCACTGTTCAGGCCAGAAGTGTTTCAGTTCATGACAAGTTATAGGTTTCAATTAACCCAACACTAACTACCGTACCAACTATGCTCAAGTGGGATATGTAAAGTAAAGCGAAACAAATGAATATATCTAATATATGTGATTGGTCAAGCTAAAATAGTCAGTCACTATATCCACTAAAGTTTTGATACGTCATAAAACGTTTTAGATCAAAGACAATCAAAATACACGCTTAACTTTAAAATTGCCAACTTAACAGGATTCTAAGAACAAATACTTTACATTTCTGAACCCAAACTAACAATAAACTACTGACAGATAACTCTTAGAATGTTAAATGTTTATATTCGTATCATTAACAGTAGACATACAACATTATTAAGAAGATTCTAACGGCTTAGAACACAGTTTTTGTAGCATATAAATATAAAATTACATTTTAAAAATGCAGAAGGTTTCTTAGAGAATTCTTCATACCACTGCCATCAAATATACTTTTACGATATTTTACACAATAATTCGACTCGTCTACTTTATTAAGTGTTCTTACAAATTTTATACTGACCATAAACTAGAGTGTAATAAGGTTTAAACACGCATAAACTTAGCTTGTTTTTGAAACAATGAAACTACAATAACTGTCAGTAGTGATGGCAGAGATATTTGCTTTTCCAGTATTTTATAACGGCCATAATATTCCCATAACCAATGTATTTACGTTCCTCACAGCATAAATTGCAACCACGCAAGCTACAGTTTCATTTGTAAAGTACCTCTCTCATGTACACAGTTCTCTTTACGTAACTGGATAGGAACTGGCAATTATTTATGATAAACAAACGCCACTCCAACGAAACCGAACGCCGACAATCTCCGGAACTATACAACTGTGGCAAACCGGCACAGAATAGCGACGACTAACGTTACGACGCCGAATAAAACCACACGAAGCCTAACATAATCTAAACCTCCCTAACCTGACCTGACGTAACATAACCTAACTAAATATAATATAACCTTACCGCTGTTAGACAAACTCGCCTAGCTCACCCAAGTCGCCAGGTCGATGTACCACTCACTTCAACATTTAATAACCCTGCATTTTTCCCGTAGAGCGTGAACTATATTTTTAAACCTTATTTAAACGAGATTTGGTGTAAAAGGTTTAACACACAGTTCCAGAATGTAAACTACTCATAAATTTACATGCAGTTAGGCATATATTTCAAAATATTTCAGTTTCCACGTTCAAATATTGTAATATTAGTAGGATCTGAGGTTTTCACGGCGGTCTGATAGACGTTTACCAACGTTTCTGAGGTCCTTGCTGCCTCCATCACCAGGGCGAAAAAGTGTCATGATGGAGACGGCAAGAACCTCTTAAACGTTGTTAAACTTCCAACACACTACACGCCACTACAATACAGAATACAACCATTTAATATTAGAACATTATTTAATTCCCCCAGTCTTTAAACAAAAACATATTTTATCCAAAATAATAATAATTGACGCCGTGTATTTGAACTTGAGAGTAAGTAAATTTATCACCGTCAAAGATGCATTATGAATTAAGTTTGTTTATACCGTATCTGGCGTCTATTATTCGAGAATCAAAGCAAAAGTTTGGTTTAGGAATGAAGAGAATGACGCTGTTTGGTTAGCAGAGAATTCGCCGAGGTCGCCACAGTTCCCTTCATCCTTCAACAAACTTTGTGTGGCGTGTATACGTGTTGCTGGCGTGAAGGGTTGTTAGAGGGTTGATGCAAGTTTCCTTCCCCTCGGCACAAAAGCTCACACAGATTGTTATTCTCAGAAATGCTCCGGCACCAAGCAATTGTTGTTCACTCGTTCCCTTCTCACGGCTTCGCGTGATGTAAAGTCTTTTTAATGGTACATGTGACTACAATCATTCTGGCAGCAGTATCTTGAGTTTGATTAATTATACTCCGGTTGACGAAACGAATGAATGACCTCCTCATCGTTATATTACAAGCAGAACAAGTACGCGGCACCGTATTGCCAAGCGCATGTCTTGATACGATATTAATTTCTTCAGAGCGTTTAATTATAATGATGTTGTTGGCGAAGAGGGGGAGGTTATGCTTTATTGATGAACAAATTAGCGTTCACAAGCATCTGTTGTCATAGGAGTGTAGGAGGCAGAGGGGATACGACAAAACATCCTCTTCCTTTTTCATTATTTCACTATTTATGCAGCTATTTTACGGACAGCTCTTTGTCCTCTGCACTTACAGAGCTGGACCCTCAGACAGTATGTTTGTGATATTATAGCTTATAAAATATCCACCGCTTATCATCGTATCATAGAACGCTCATTAACGTTTCGGTGCTGACATGTTTCATAACATCTTGTAGCAATACGTGTCATGTGCAGATACTTAATTTATTCTCAAAAGTTAAATGAAAATTTTCTCACAAACTGTTGCTTATCTTTCACAAATAATTTGTAGCTGTACATACTTCCATTTATGCCACACAAAAATACAAGTTTCAAAATAAATTACAGTTTTGATTTCTGCTTCTGGAGTTAACGTTCACTCAAAACCTGCATTTTACGTGAAAGCGTAGAATAAAAAGTTATTACAGTTGTAGCACATTAATAATTAAAACTGGTACTGATTCATCTTAAGATAAATGAAAATTTGTTGATTTCATAAACATGTAAATTACCGTGTATGGACGCGGCGGTAAGATGCGATTACATTTATCCTTGCAAAATATATTCCAATATCCATTCGATATGACAACATACGCTATCCTGGAAGTCGTGTAGACGATAAATTTCCTAACATCACTGCGAGAACAGAAATTATTTCGTTCACAACATAGGAAGTTTGAGTGAAAAGATTTACTATCATAAATTTACATAGTTAAGAAGATAAATCTTAATGTAGGAACCCAGCGTTGTGAAGACGCCTATTCTGTGATACAACACTGGTTCTTCAGCGCAGTCCACATCGGTAAAGTGTCGGGGAGACGAAACAGAACGGGGGTTCACCCACGCCAAGATACAAACCGTATTAGTCTGCTCTGGGACCCCAGTGGAATAAAGTTTTGGAAGCACGTCAGGCATCTTGCCCGCGAAAGGCAAAGTGCAAGATAAATATAGAATTTAATGTGCCATTGTTACATAACATTTATGAGAGAGAAAATCTAATTTTGACTTCAGCGGTTTATGTTTTAAATACAGTGAAAATAATCGCTATTTTATAGCCTGCTGTTTTAGCCTATATCGAACTTAGACCTTCATTTTATTATATTTTATTCTTGCAAACTCTATGAAGGACTTCTAATGAGACACACGAATAAATATTTTTCCCTTTCTTACTCTTTCTCCTGTTCTGCGGGTACAAGAGGGTAAATACTGAAAAGGGGAGGAGGTTAGGAAATGGCGGCAGGGGAGAGACGTCCCGTACAGGCGCCCCGTCGCTAGGCGCCGATATTTCACCACGGGACGCCGTGACGTAATGGCGCCGTGGCAGCCACTTGGCGGGTATGAAGAACAGGGGAGAGCGGACGCCAAGGGAGCAGTGTGGGAAACGCACCAGAGGCCATGGAAAGAGGTATCTGGAGGAAAATACGAAACGAAAGGGAAGATGAATACACCACAGCACAGCCCAGCCCAATGAAGATGGGGAAAGAAAAATAGGTGCAAACAATGAATTGTCTGGTTGTTCGGACAATCGACTGAACTCGACTCCAACGATAATGAATGTTCTTTCCTCGGCAGTAGAGCGGCCGGAGCGTGAAACTGGTAAATCACCTCTCCCTAGCGCGAAGGTTAAAACTCCAAACCCTCATACATTTCGATGGTGTCCTGCTTCATTATACTGAGGGGCAAATTAGCCTTTTACTTTCGCTTAATGATATTTAACTGAAAACAAATATTTTGTAGCAGGAACAGAATTTAGTTGGACATCGTCCGTCTGTTTTGGCGACGCAACTGGTCTGACGGTAATAGATCGGGTCTCCCGTTTTATCGTTGCCCTATCAATTTATATAGTATGACCGCCATGTAGTCTCGCAGAAACTGACTGATGTTTTGGAAACTACAGGACGTAACATACCGGAAGACGGTCATATTCATAATCGCCGGCGTGGCGACCTGAAATCTAAGTCCTATTTATAAGTTAAACCACGAAGTTATTCTACAAATATGGTCCTGTTATAACTTCAAATGCTGGAGAGTGTACAGTAAGGTCATTAGAAAATACGATGGTCCTGCGTAAACACAATTCGTGATAATTCCTAATATACGATACCTTCATACAGATCCAAAATGTCAGAGCTGATAACATGAATATTAGCATGATATTGAGAATATAGGAATTCTAATATTCACGTAAATTATGGGGTTCAATCTCAGTACGAAGTCTGTACGGACGTAGAGTATTAATTTATACCGCTTTAATACGCCACAACGAAAACTGTGAGAAGTGAACACGAAAATAAAAGGAAGGAATGAAGAGAGATGGAGAAAGACTACAAGGAAAGAAAAATTGCCTGCCGACTTGTATTGGCGGTGAACGTGTTTAGCAAACTAATGTACTGTTTAGACTTCAAGGGAGCTTGGTTTCAATTCAGCATACCGCCAGCTCTCGTCAGGATGTCTGTTTCGAAACAAAAGTGGGAACGAAATTACTCCACACAAGCAAAATGTAGAGTTCATTGTCTCAACAAGTAGTCACGTACATGTGCCGAAAGAAATGGAACCATGTTTAACCTTCCTGAGTGTCAACTGGAATTAGGTTCTGACTGCGACTGTACCTTGAACCAACAGTCAATCCAAGATTAAAGGCAGGAGCACAATCATCCGAAATTGTGGTAAATCTAAAGCACTTTCGATAGGAAAAACTACTCCAAGATACATTTATGATAAAATAAAGATCCGAACAGAATCAGTTAAAATTTAATCTCCCTGTACCTTTGATAAAAGACATAAAATTTTAAATATAAAAACTGTGTCTTTCCCTATTGTCTCATACGCTTATGAAACTGTCACTACAAGGATACGACTTATGTAGATTGAGAACAAAAAGCTGAAAAGAGAAAAAAACAGCTACAGACTAAATTTACACGACGAGAACTTTCGAAATCCATACTCTCCAACTACGTTCAAGATATTTAAATGAAGAAGGTTCATATAATGGAACTTAGGACGACACGGCACACACATTTTTGTTGGAAATCGGCGACGGTATGACCCCCATTCAGGGGTAAGACACATCATACTCCGCTTGCACTGAATCATTTAATAGGAAGTGCCGAATTTTAGTCACTGACATTTGAATACATTTATTTTCTACATTAGAATATATATGTTACAATACAACATGTTTAATACAGATATGACAAATCTAGTCTAGTATAAACTTCACCACAGTTTAAATCCCAAACTCGTATTTTAACTTCTAAACTTAATTTTTACTCAGCAGTATTGTTAGAACATAATATAATAATCTTGCTTCAATTTTGTAATTTTTTAAAATCACTGAAGCTGAAGAGCAGTCAGAATTGAGGGTGAAATCGAGGCTGTAAGCACTTTATTAGTCATCGTAATAAAAGCAGCAGAATGCGAGGACAAAATCTGCACTCTCTCTTTACGGACATGCTGGAATTACTGCGGAATAATTGCACAGATAGAAACTGTAATAAGTGCCCAATAAAACTGTTTACTTTGTTCATTCGTTCGTTTAAAATTTTCTGTACTATTGTTGTTACCATTCCTCTCTTCAACTGACTCATTTAACAGCGCTGTAATATAATACATTCGCTCCCCTTCTATTCTATTTTCATCTTTTAGGCGTTTTATCACATTTTTATTATGTACGTCCTCTCTCACAATTCGTCGCTGAGATATATTTTGATGGAATGTTATTACAGAAGCAGAGAAGAGGCGATGTGAAAGAATGAACCCTCCCCAGCATCAGAATCCAGTTCATACAAAAAGTAAATGTGTATATCCGAGTTACTTTTTATAGCTGGCAAAAAAGTTGGCAATTTCAAATGTGGCAGAAGTCTTCAGTACCGAAGTGGCGTTATACGGCATATGGATTTAGCCGTCTGATATGTAATAAGAGTAAGATATCTAGTTCACTTCCTTACGTCTGGAGAAGTAAATAGAAGCCTACCCCACTTTTGCACGTGACACGCAAAGTTTTAACTAGCTAAACATAACAAAGATATGTCATATCCAGCAATGTATATGTAATTATCACTGAAAATGATATGCCAGTAAGATAAAATAGCATAATGCCCAATTTCCTTTTAGTAGACTTCTCCAAACGTCAACTAGTCACATATGTTCTAAATTATTATGCAGAGCAGTCTGGAACATGGATTAAATTAATTTGAAAAAAACACTAGTACTTAATAGAATAAGTAAAAAAAACAATGTCGTTAAGACAGCTAGCTTAATTACCAACCCATTACTGGGAAGTCTGGTCTTCTCATAAAAATAATTACGTTTCGGTAGGATCACTGCAGACCCAACACTTTTCTAACGAAGAACTTCTCGGTTTTTAGACAAAATTCACATAAAATTTGTCCCAGACGCCGGAACGTGATTTTATATCCTTGGTTGCAATGCGAATAGGAATCCTTCTTTCATTAGGAAGCGGACACGTACTTAATCAGGTTTCTGTTTAGGGTACTGAACTAAATCTCGTATTCACGATACATAAATTTTTGTACCAGATACGCTGGATGAAGTCAGTGTCATCAGCTGCCACAATATACAGAGTCAGCATTTTGTAAATTAAAAATTCCGAAGACTTTTATGGAATGTAATCACGAAGAGAAGAATTTTTGTTCTTATATTTCTATGACTCGAGGGAATTCGGGGCAAAAATATTCCGGACATTCATGTAGGAATATGTGAAAGGAATGCGCTGGTTTATAACTTATTGCGTGATGATTTTAATTTAGGAGATAAATACTTCCTCATTTTTCCGTATGTTAATGGTAAATTACAATAATGATCACTGTTAAAATAATAATTTTTAGCTTTAATTGACAACCGATGACAGCAAAGTTTAACTTAGACCCATATTCTGAAATTTAGGATTTGTTTAGAGAATAAACCGGCGGTGTTACCTAACGAGATATCTCGTTCGTAACACAAAGAGTGTTAGCTAAATATAAAATAGATTCAAGAAATCCGTACTGTAGGTCTGATATTTAAATACTGCAGAATAACTCAGCTAGTTTTGACATATAATTTTTTTTTATTCCTTCAGAACTGCTCGAAGACGATTAAGTCCCGAATTATAAATCATTATTCAATTTTGCCAAATTTGGTTCAATGTAGCCGGATATAAAGGGTAGCTGGAAATATATTTAATAAGCAATGAATGACAACCTACAAGGGGTGGTTATCCAAATTTGGTGCTGAATGCAGACTGTAAAATATGTTATCATACTTTGACTTAAGATCTTATATCAGACTTACAAGTATTTGAAAATGCTCAAGAAAATAATGGAGCCATAAATGAAGCCGTAATAGAGCCGTGTAGTAGGGTATTTCATAAGGAGAAATTTCATTCCTTATACAGGTCACCTGGTACTGTTGGAATAACGTAATGAATGAGACTAGGATAAATTGGGATCACGCCTATCGTTAGGGAGATCCTTAGAAAGCGACAACTTGGAAGACCTAGAACAAATGGAAACGGCATTATAAAGTATCTTAGGGAGAAAGGCAGTGATGGAAATAGTTTGCGCGATATCGCAGCTACAATTCTGAACACGCCCGTTCCCTGAGTCATGAGGGAGTCTGTTCTACAAGCTTGCATTAACAACGAACACGGTGCCTGAGCGGTTTTAAAGGTCCCTAGTCTATTTCTCTGCAGATTCACGGGAAAGTCAAAAGTAACGCTTCAGGATTTAGATACGAATCAGACGTCGTACATCGCTCAGCTTTGCCCTGCTGCTGGTTCCAAACAACGAGCGTCGCGAACATCTGGAGAAGTTACTGCTTCTGGATACAAGGCGTAAAAAAGAGTGTATTCCGGTGGAGTAAATATATTTACAAATACGTTTGTAGCCATATTTCAGACTTCACTTGGGCCGTGTCTATTTATTTCACGTGAAAGAGTATTGTTATAAGGCTTATCGATTTAAATATACAACGCCTGCAGATATTATTTTTCCTTTTATTTCATTATGCACTTACAGAATTGAATTTTTTTTTCCAGAAACCTAGAAGTTGTGGACTGTGGCCATGATATTTTATTACATAAGCCAATCTTACTTCACTAATTCAGATTTTGTGAACACTGAGTTCTGTCTGACCGCGGTGTACAAGCGCAGATTGAATTTTACAGATACTACATAGATTAATTTCGAAAGACAAATTTCAGAAGAGAGCTCAACACGAAATCTCGTCTAAATACATTATGGAACATAGGAGATCATAAATACGAACGGAAAACCCATCACGTGTCCATTCCATGCACTTGGTACATACACCGCATAAAGAAGTAAGAATCTGAACTGTAAATTGTTGGTACCACGTTCGAATCTCTACCGTAGTCCTACATTTCTGGACCGAGGATTCTCCTAGGTTTATCAATTCCTCATATGTAAATGTCCAAGTAGCACGAATTTCCACTGTTGTCAAGTTGCTCATAATCTATGTGATATTTCAGGAAATATGATGCACTATTAGGAGAGAACATGGCGCATATGTAGGCCATGTTGCGTCCTAGCATACGATAATCGGTTGAAACAACCAGGGTGGAATCATATTACAATGTCTGGTAACAAGTACAAGTAATTTTCTGGAAAGGTGTAATTAAATTATTAAATGAAACACTGAAACTCGATACCTATGCTTGTTTCAATACCTTCACATTTTTAATTTCAGGCAACTTATAACATCGGAAGTACACCTTTATTGTTCCTGTTATTACTATTTTCACAAGCCTGACTTTATCTGCAAATAACAGCGACACAGTTACGAGTACAATAATTAAAGTGATATTTACTGACCGTAAGTGGAAAAGGGTCGTTCATAATTGACGCAACGAGCAAATTCAGCAATCACAGTTCTCATTCAAATTTATAAATGTTTAAATAAGCATAAAATATTTACTCATAACCACAGTCGTATTGGCCTTCCGAATGACATAATAGAGACTGATGACTTGAACTACATGAAACTGTTGGAAGACAAAGCCACCGTTCAGCATCATTGACTGTAGTTCTCCGTTCTGCCACATAAATCTCAGTCTCTCACTACGCATTTGACGGATATCATTTTTATATTGTTCGTATCGCGTCGAAGAAACCCATTCAGTGGCACGTGTTGTTTATGAGTTCAATATTTCAAGTGAAAGATAGTTTCACTCGCATTTCCTGTCAGGTTCCTGCGACTGCTTGCCCAGTAAATTCAAAGCTGACAAGAAACAGAGCTCCACCTGTGTGTCACTTTTTTTGTGACGGTCTACAGACTCAACGCCCCTCTAGACCTTCAATATTCACGGTCAAGTGCATTCTACGGCCTCCGACGTTCGAAAGTTTAGGACGTACCACGCTATGGTTAAAAAACAGCCCGCTAAACATCCACACATTATCTTTTAATGTTCCCAACGATTTCTTCAATATTCCTTTACAGTAGTCAGGTTATTAGGTATATATTGTAAGGAGACGAGGGGTCCACATATCGAACCTGGGTCTCATCTTAGTGGGACGTTTCACGAAGGCAAACTACATGAACTTTATTCCACAAAACTCTAGATAAAATCGGTTACCTCATCTTCAGACTTGTACGTACGTTGAATTGTATGGCTCTAGAGTTAACACCCGTATAAACCTATTCACTGGTTCGCCCTTTACTACAATCATCATCTATACTTTTCCGCTCTTCTCACTTGCCATGCACAGCGCGCTCAAAAAACGTGCGACGGGAAGGCAAACTAGGACTGTTCCCGCCACCAAGACTCTGGGAATCCCCCTCCCCTTTGTGGACCTTTTGTATTGATCGTGTTACGTTTCTATACACCACAAGAAGTGGCAGTATACAGCATTTTCACCTTACATGGAACTTACATAATTTCGGACCACACAGGATATACCACGAACTAACAAAGACTTCATTTTCCTTCATAACTCACTGAACTTAAATTGATTTGTTATTCAGCGTTGATAACATAACTAATTACGTAACACAAGAAACCAACTACGCAAAGCACAGTACTCTTTAAGACGCTAGCAGTCGCTTAGCCAGTCCAGAAATTACCCTCTTTTTTATGAAACAAAAAGGTTCATTACTTTCCCGCCAATGGTCCCAACCTTGAGGCACATGAATGCAGTGCACACGCACCATGCTTCTTTATAATATATTTTAACATCATGCCCCAATTTCTTTCAACTTTCTGATTACTAATTTCTCATTACTCTCGTGCGTGCTACATGTTCCGCCAGACTCGTTAATAACTTCACGGATGTCCTTTGTGCAGTGTATAATTCAAAAAACCAAAAGATCATTTTTTAACCCGAAGGTTCATTGCTGTGTTCACAAAAGCGCGCCATTGAAGTCAATCCAAAACCAATCTCATCCAGTCCACATCTTTGCATACTACTCTCCGACATAAATTTGTATAAGCTTGTGGTTCTTAGTGATCTGCTCACTTTAAGATTATGAACAAAATTCCACACGGATTTCTCATTTCCCTCGTAAACTGCCGTGTTTTACACCTTCACTTAATCACACTAACAATAACAGCCGAAGAAAGCATACCGTGAAACTCCTTATTACGTAATATTCTCTTCCTTTTGTTACGCCATCTTTTCTGGCTCCAAATACTTCTTCAGTACCTTGTTCCCACGTGCCTTCAGTCAACTGAAGCAACTAACTTCTGAGTGGTTCCCCGTGATCAGATGCTGTTATTTCAGCTATCCTCAAGTTTCAAGTGGTCGTCAAACTCGAAAGTGAGTTGCCGTCGTAACACAAATTCGTAACTGAGCACTATCTTGAGCCAGTTAAATCCAATTAATGTCCTCATAGCATAGCTTCCTAACATCAAATTCTGTAGTGCAGTAATTCGGTGTGTAATCGTCAGATACTTCGAGTTTGATCACGTGTCACTTTTTACATCCAGTTTCCAAGTGTTTGTCGAACTACACGTGTCGGACACAAGTCCCTGGCATCGATAATCATTTTGTCCTCCTTAAATTTGCTCTCCCAACTGCCCATGACTTATGTTCTTTTATGACTATTTATCACTTATTATCAAACTTCAAAAGAAATATGGCACGAAGAACCAATGTCTGTTTTCAGCTACTACACCTAACGCACAGGAGAAACTAAACATCTGCAATAAACATCCAGGTAACGTTTTAAAATCACTATATGGAAATGATACAGTATATATGACAGTAAAGTGATTCTTAAACGGGCTATTAAAATGTAATTTTCAACGATCTACGTCATAAATACGCCACGAGTAGATAAACTGATTTTGAACATCAAACTTAATTTCAGCGTAAAGAATTATTTATGTTAAACCGTTATGTTCAAACCTGTAACAATTTTTTAAGACTGTGGCCCCAGCCAGTTCACGTATCACAGGTTGAGAAACAGTAAAGTGAAACACTTCAACCAAAATAGTAAACATGTCAGGTTGAAACGTGAGCTACAGACCCCGTTCGCTAAGTAAACGTTATGCTCTGCCTTCCAGTATTAAATTCTGTACAAATCATATATTCGTTACCAGTGCTGAACTTATGACATTTCTCTACCGTTTCATACAGACAGACAGACAGACACGCGTATTTCACGAAGTGACTACACAAATATCTCTCTCACCATGTTCCATGTTCCGCACTGTTTCAGTGTGATAGTACTACAGGCTACTAGACGTCATGTTTACAAATGTAAACTGACATCTTACGTACGCAAATATCCGGAATTCTCAAGCGCGGCCGAAATTAATTTTCATAAATAATACAAAGATAACAAGAACAGAAAACTACATACCGTATGTACACCCACGGCCTACAAATTAGACATGGATAGCTTAATGGCGAATCCCTTTACCACAGAATGCTAAAGTTTCCCGTAAAACATATTCCATATTCAAACCAACTACCTTTCAAGATTATTCTGATGCGTCTCCCTTTCTAACCCCATAAGACACATGATTCCCTGACGCCGAAGGGGGTTTCTCATCAAACAGTAGACCTAGTGTTTTTTATTTGTAACAAATTCGAGAGAAAACCGCATTTTACGAGTTTTCCTCAGTCCCTCTAGGTGAATACTGTGCAATGAGGCAGATACCAAACGTACCCGTAGCAGTCAATTTGTCTGACACTCCTGCTTCATAATTTGAGGTTCTGGGTTCAATTCTCGACCAGGAGGCAGGCTATATTGTAATTTTCATGGTTTTTCCTCACTCCCTCCAGACAAGTGGTGGCTAGTGTCTTAAAATAAGCACGATAATTTCTTTCAACATCCTTATAGTTCACCTTTCACCATATCTCCCATTCCATTTCATTCATATAATCACGAACTTGTTCCTAAACCGCTAATTATCTTATAATTCGCGCTAATTAATTTTTCACAGATGATCAAAGGGAAATACCGGTGAAAATTATATCAAAGACTGAAAAAGGCGTAAACGACAAATAACTTACACGTATATTACGGCGTCCCTATACCGTGTCTAAATCGATTCCTCTCCCTTCGACTCCACGGAAGGAACCCTTTTCAATTTTTATAACATGTCAGCGGTGTTTAATATTTTAACTATTTCTGACACAAAATCAGTGTCGCTAGACTTCTTGACATTATCGTAAAATCTGAACTAGATATACGTGCCGAAGGTATACACATTTTTATCAAAAGAATCAGGCATTCTTTGCATTTAGCTTCTCTGGTGCGACAGAACAGATATCCACCTTCATAACGAAAAATGTTTTTCTAGATGTAACGTCTATAGAATAGGTCAAGAAATTCTTTTGTACGCAATTTAAGCTCCTCTGAAGCATTTTTCCTCCCACTCCGTCCAAGACGACTGCTGTGTTTTGTGTTATAGTCGATCGTTTGTTTATTTACACCTGGAGTTTTTCTCATCGCTGCTGCAACGCATAATCAGCCTGCTACAGAAATAAATTAGAGGCAGTCCGGGTTGTTGACTCCGCGCTTAAATTAAGCATTTGTCACATCTGTCCACTCGACACTTCGTATCATTAATATGAGGACATCAATCATACTCAATGTCGTCATTAAAAATTCATGGATTCCTTTTATTACATCAATAGCTGACAAGCAAAAGCACCAGACGTCAAAAATATATTTATGTTACAGATTTACGACTTATTTAGATTCAATTTAGTCGTTTTCTATTGTTCTTTCCACATCTGAAATAAATATTAAAATGTCAACAAGAATTACTCTTAAATGACCAACAACGTAACACAGGACCATATTACGACATTAACTATAGATTAAAGAAATGGAGTAAAACGTGTACTATTTAAACTTTCAGGTTGTGCTTTCATAACGACTGATTGTTATTCAACAGCTGATGATGAATGATAATCATCAGAATCCCCATTAACACCACCATGATAATTACAGGTCTGTTGGAAACCTATGGTCTCTTTCAACCATCTTTCACTTGGGTCTTCCGATGTCTTACAATGCTGATATCTGTTTATATAATATCTTGATCGAGTATCTTCTCGCTTTCAACGTTCATCGAATTGTTATGTACTTAATTTCACTAAAATTAACACCCAAAGGTACATACATCACCTGTCTTCTAATTAATAGAATTTTCGTACTATAAACTGTACACCAAAACTGTGACGATATTCCGTCCACCGTACTTTTACATGTGTTTGTATTTCAACACTAGTGATATTACGAAGTTCTGTGACGAGTGTCCTAAAAGGTATTTTGAATTTCGACGAAACATAAAATACCAATTTCTTATACTCATTGATATACGGTGCCTTGTGAGAAGAAATGTTTTAATTCAGTTTCTTCTGCTAAATTCAGAACAGAAGCAGTAACGTTCGTGTGGTAATTATGGTTCATCACCTACCATTACCCGGAATGGAGAGCGGGGTATTTATGAATAATTTATATTCACCTTGTAATTACGTTCTTACACCGACGAAGACTCTACTAACTAATTTAAAGTTACCTCACATCTTCAGTTCCTTACAAGTAAAACGCCTTTAGAAAATGTATTTGGTTAGCAAATATTTAGCATACTTAATTATTAATAACAGGTAATTGTTTATGTGTTTGGTAACTGTGATTGAAAATAAATATTAAATTAATTAAACATTTAAAGCTTTCTTGCAATCATTAGTATTCGACATATTTCGAAGGCATAATTTGTTTTATTATTATAACCGGACTTCGACAAATCTTTGGCAATCGAAAGAAACTGAAATTACTTTAACACAAAACTGTCTCCACACTATTCAGACCTGCAGTTGGCCGAACACCTTCCACGGAGTTACACTGCACTAAAATAGAGATTTAGAACCTACGTAACCAGGAGAACCTATAAGAGGGACTCTAATTTTACCAGGCAAATGACCCATAATTATCACAGAAAGGATTGAATTATATTCTTAATTACGGTAAAATACTGTCAAGTAACTTTACTTTAAACACGAAAAGCTCTATGTAGTCTATTATAGATAAAAGATAATGTTTTAATCAGGCTTGCAATACGAGGACTAAAGTTACAACATATAACGTGCCAACTTCCCATTCTGAAGGCCGCTGGATTTAATATTGGAGTAATGGAATTCTCATATTTTCTCCGTAGCCCAACCAGATGAAGACTGGCATGACGATTTAATCGCATTAAGTTCAGATGTTTGATAGTGCGTATGTACAACACCTTCATGCCTTCGCAAACCCCTATGACTAAATAGCGTGGTTAGGAAAGACACTTCGTACTAAATACACCAAAAATTATGCTGGACATCATTCACATTCCACAACTTAGGGTAGAATAAGTAAATGGTTCTTAAAGATACAGAGGGTGGAAGGTACAGACGGGGCTCAGAAAAGAAACCAGTGGCGGGAGCTTGTGAACACGGCAGAAAATGTTCTGGTTCAATAAAAGGAGGTTCACTGAGTCAAAAGACAACTATACTCCAAGCAGTTTCATACAACTTTGATATATAATTGGCCCTGGTTCGATTAGGACAGTTTATACAAATCGGTAAAATAAATACAAAATAAAATGATGACAGTCCCCTGAAGATGGGAGTAGAGGAAACTGTCGATACCTCATGTGAGTCAGGTAGGGTTATACAGTACATCAGGCAATTGATAACGTTCAACATAACTGTGGTGTAATTATCATAAGAATTTAGAGATATACCTCGCCGTACAAAAAAATAAAAAATGTAAAATGGATACTATCTTGATGTATATTTTCCCAATTAACTACCAGAGCCAATCGGAAAGGACAGAATGTTATTTTAGCAATCTTAATCCGAATGTCACACATTTCCAGCAAGTGAAGATTTTTAAATGTCTGCACGAAAGCTTTTGTCGGGGTTCTGACTATAACAAAATAAAACAAAATAGAATACAAAACAGGACGCATGCCCCTTTTTATGTGTATTGTCACCAGCTGGAAATGATTCCAAACCCAGAGTTGCCCGACGTAATTTCCTGAGCAAAGCGCCTGGGATGCCCACCAGTCGCGCTTCCCGATAACGCGGTACTGTTTGCATTGCCGGAGGAGTGAGGGGGTCAGGTTGCTAGCTTAATGCATATTCATCCCCTGGGTCCAGGGTGGACAGACGGGCTCCCGGCAGGCGTTTTCGTGACACTTTACCGTTCCAGCAGTCACCTACTACATTACGGTAACTCAAAAAGGGATCTGTGCAAAGTGTAAAAATTGCTACTAAACCTGTGAAATCGAAACGAAACCATGTCGGACGCAGGTGAACTAACGGGACAAAATTTAACATTTCTCTTTCTACAAATAAAGAGCAGTTCTTTCAGCATGTGCGGACGTGTCTGCCTCGACGAAGATAATTAATCGTAATTTGAATTAATTAGTTAAAGGTTAGATAATATCAGATCATAGATAAATACTGCCCCCATTTTCAAGTATTATAATTAATAAAATTATTTATACATAAAGTATTGTTCACATCTGAAAGAACTAAAAACTTACAAATAATTCTCAATAAACATAAATGCAAGAACCGTTTGTTGACTATATACGAAGACATTCGGCTTCCAACAATATTTAATCCACTAAGCCAAAACAGTTAATATACCATTAGTGATTCTTTACTGCGCGTGCTCTACATCAAAAATTTTACCCAACAGATAATGTTCATTATATAATATACCAAAACGTTAACATGGCTGGTGAGATCAGAACGTCCAGAGAACACGTGACTGGATCACATCCAGTGGCCTCAATTTGAAATTTAGTGTTTTGGTGACAACGAATATAACGAACCATATTCAAATTATTTGTAAATTTTGGACTATCACTTTTCAAATAACAATCACTGTTACAAGCCAGTTGTTTACCGAAATATATATCTTAAGTACGAAACTATTTTAATATCCACGTATAAAGATCTAATTACCTTGGTTCATTCCTTTCTAGTCACTAAAACGTTTTACAGAATTCTATATTTTAAGTAAACCTTGCCAGAAGTCTAATAGAAATTAGATCACAATGACTGAGAGGTTATTTAATGAAGCTGAGCAGAATATCACTATTACATGTCCGTTCAAATAGCACAATTCAGCTTATGACACGCGCCTTAAACAACAGTTCTGATGATGGAAAGAAATTACTCTCAAAAGACCAAACATCGCTTCTCAGCGAATTAAGACTGTCGGAATTTCATACGTGATATATGAGGTTCTCGAGGCAGTGAAAATGTCGGCACGTTTTTGTGTCACTTAAGTAAAATTTTTTCTACAGAACCGAAAATATTTTTGTAGTTCTCTGTAGCATGTCTTTCTCACATAAGAAATCAATTCAATTGCATCATACATAACGTTGGTTGCCATTCTAGGCAACAAATTAATAGCACATTAGTCGCCCCACACCCCACGAAAATAATTAAATGAGTCACCGCTAACAGTATGGTAGGGGTAAGGGGGTGGGGAGAAGTGCTGGTTAAAGTAATGAAAGAGTGGTGTGGTTTGGAAGTGACAGGGAATGTACTGCAGCCGCAAGGTAAAATGGGGTAGCATGGTGGAACATACATATATATTGCACCCCCGGTGAAGCAAGAATCCCTGTGCGGTTGTATTGGATTATTTAAAATATCTACCGTTTGAAAATAAAAAGGGGAAAGTTGCTTAAACTGCATACTTCTAGCACAACCGTTTCATATTAAAAATGTAAATACGATCGTAAAATGAACACTTTTGAAATAACAGAAATGGCAAAATAAGTACCCAATGAAAACAAAACTCAAGTTCGTTTCAAGAGAAAAACATGAATTCACATACGTTTCCAAATTCTAGTCACCGCAATTCAGACTTATAAAAATATAATCATAAAATTATATTTTATAAAATATGCAGGAATAACTGGTATTCAGCACTAATATCATCTGCCATCTATATAACATTTTATTATGAAACAATATTTTGCTGCTACATGTTTCGACATTATGTGTTTCATAACTAGGCCATTACGTTTGTATTCTAAACTTCAGAATACAAATGTAGTGATCTGATAATGACACACACTCACACACAAGGATTATAAATATTTCTTCCCAAACACGATTGCATGGAGATTTTAGAGCGTACCGCAAATGTCCGCATGCGTGATAGGTTGCTTATTGATGAAATATCAACTGCAGCGGTTACGTGACATGTAAAATAGTGTATATGGGCAGGATCCATGAAATTAAACTGATGTGCTTCAACTGATTATAAACACGTGTTCTCCGCACTACGTGTTCACGAAATAAAACTGACATGTGTCAGGCACGTTTTTTTAAAAAAAACAAGAACCAAAGTAAATTATGAATTTCCTTTTAAAACAAAACTAATCTGAAAAGACTTTCAACTAGGCCCCACACTTATCAGATAGATTATTATGTTGTCCGTACGATGGAAGAAATCTTAAAATTTTGAAGTTTTGATTCCAAATACAAGGGCAAATAATGTTTAAAAGATACTCTGAAATGTACGGAAAGGCCAAGATTCGTCCCACAAATATCCAAAGATACTTGACTACCGGAAAATACTTCAGAGGTTTTGTCTACAGCTGAAGTTTCTTTTATTAAATCACAAAATGGCTATCTGGTCACGGAAAGCAATGCAGTACACAAGCATTAAGGAAGCTTACGACGTATTCACGTTTCATGCATTCTGAATTATTGTTATAAGCACCACTGAAAGTACACCAACAACTTCGCACCACGACGTCTCTTAATGTCGCAGGTATTCTTTTGTATTACCACCTCATGCAAAGGTTGACGCAGACCACCTATTGTTCAACACGTGATTTATATTTCTGGCCAATTCTGAATTTCATAGCCGTAAAATCTGCTTCGTTTCCCACTGCATTAAACAAAAGCTGCTACACCCATGAAATTAACTCTTGGTTCACCAAACCAGACTATTCGCTTTACCAAAGCAAAATTAACTTTCATTTGGTCAGAATGCCAGTTAGCCTTTTTAGAACCATCCAAGGCCTTCTTTTTCTAGTCTAAAATTCGTAACCTCCGACTCCACCCACTTGGAGAGAAATATATTACTAAAACATCAGGTTTTTGTGTAATTTTCAATTTCTGTAGCCCGCTAGCACAATATACGAGTTTCGAGCACTGTTACGAATCAAACGTAAATGTATAGGAAGCCTTGTGAAAAGGCACTTCGATACTGTTCAAGCTACGGTCACTCCATCATCAATACATAGTTACCTACGTTTATATAAAACATCTGTGGAACCCAAAATAATGTATTTTAATCAAATAAATAACTGCCTAGATGTAAATACTGTCAACTTTACTTGAAGAAGGTCGTTATAATTTACAGATTGGTTTCTCAAAATTATTTTGTAACAATTGTGGCTTCGGTTCACTGCAAAACGTATTAGCACAATTATGTAGTGACACCTACTTACTGAAAAATTAAATTATTTATTTATTATGCGCTTACTTAACAGCCCAAAGACCACTTTCAAAGGAAGCACGAGTTAAAAAAGAGAAGATGAAGGGAAAATAAATAAACAAGCAAGGGCACAATCAAAGAGGTTATATAATTTTTATCACAAAAATTATTCAACGACACACACAAAAGTTTTAATTCAGATGTCAGAAAGGAAAAATGCATATCAAATAAAATACATTTATTTAATAGCAATGGGTCTAATAATATCAGTACGCCTCAGGGGTAGTACTTAATCTTGGCTTATGGCCGATACCCTACAAAAATGTCGTGAATTTAAAAATAAATTAATAACTGACAAAAAATAATAATATGGAAGTTATGATTATGATGATGATGATTCAGGTGTGGAAGAGGGGCAAAGAACCAAAGTTGGAACTTTACTAAAGAAACTGAGTAATGTTATGGATGTGAAAGCCTCGTAACCGTCATCGTGAAAGCCACTTGATTTTTCCTTGAGTCAAATGAATTGGATTAAAATGTAAGACCTATGCCACTGTGATCCATTATTCAACACATAAATTCTATTTTAAAATAACGTTCTGTAACACGTGATAAATGATACATTTATTTTTAGTTGAAGTAAACATTTAAACTGGCTTAGGTGTGCCCTAAAACATCTACCAGACATAACACGTGTCACATATTTGTTTATAGTGTTTAAAGGAATGTAAAAAATAACGACAACAAGCATGTTATCAAAGTAAAGTAAAATAAAATGTAAACGGAACAACATATTTAAAAAAAATGTTTTGAGATTCATTGAATTATGTTACTGCAGGGATATATAGATGCCTATGAAAATTAAAACTGCACAGAAATAGTAGCGAATATACAAACATAACTTCAAAAGTTGAAACAAGATAATGACGGAGGAAGTAATCTGAGTACGACACTAATCTAATCGTTCATTTACGCGCGAGTTAGCAGTGGTTTGGTAATTTTTAGTTGCTGAGTATGGACCCTTTAACCTAACCTACTATGGAGTAAACTCTGTAACAGACTAACAGGATATGAAACGTCTGATGTTAATAACAAATATTGTTGTTTAATACTGGCGATCTGTTGATATACAAAGCAGGGCGGAATGTAGTATAGGGTGTACCAACAAAACATTTCCACTGGTGAGGGGCTTCTTCGATTGCTAGCAAAATTAATTATACTGTTATATAGTCATGCTGGGGGAAGAGGGGGGGGACCTGTAATCAACAAATAACCCTTCATTCTAGTTTTGTTAAAATGAAGGGATCAGTGTAAGAAATGCCTCTTCATCAACTAAACACTGTAGTCTGAAAGGTTCTAACTAACAGCTGTGAGACACAAAACCTATGAATATGGAACTAACAAGATACTGCTTCTAATCTCTTAAGGGAATACACGTAAACATTACAGGTTTCATCGTAACAATGTGTAATATTTCACCCCTCAGAATTTAGATAGAAACTACATTATCTCAAGCCGAGAACACAATTATCCCTCGACATCACAGACAAGAAACGTTCATATAATAAACTATGATAATAAAGGGGAGAATTGGCCGTATTCAGAAGGAGAGCGGTATCCAACCAAGTGGCAAAACTTGAATTGGGTTCCATTATTACGGAATTATATTGCGAGATTCAGAGATTGAGGGGACGTACATCTGCCCTGTTTCTCGTTTGCAGGCAAGGCATACACCGTTGGGACTATACTGCGTGTGTGGCCTACACACAGGCGTATATTTCGACTCTCAAGCTGTAGCTGAATTACAAGTTCGTAAATAAAAATTAGTACGTGTCTTCTATACGTATACATGACGTGACCATTTGTAAGCAGATCAGAAGAACAGATGGTAATAATAGTGCCACTATTCAAAGTTACGGCTTTTGTGGGCACGGCAATGAACCTTTGGGTACCATAAAAGGTTGGGAATTTCGTTACAACCTACGCGACCATTTGCTTCTTAAGAAGGACTCTGCTACATGGATTAAGACAAAACTTAAGCGACTACAGCTGAAGTGATGTTTACAAATGTGCATGACTGTAGAGTTAATGAAGTCAGTGCAGACCTAGATCTGACGTTCTTGTAATTACGAGCTTTTTAATATGACCATACCATGACGCACAGATCTCATTAATAAAATATTGGCTTGAGGCACGTAACATGTCTGTTTGTGTGTGTGTCCGAGTGGATATACCTCTTGACAAATTCTGAGTCAACTGATAACTTTCTCATGCCATGGTGGCTATTCCACATTGAATTTGAATTCATGCCACAAAAACAAAATGGCCACCTCCCAAAAGCGTTGTACGTCAGAGCACATTTTAGAAAAATATTCAATATTGTTATGACCCTTCCTTTCGAATATAATATACTAATTACGTATACATAACAACACTTTTAGTGGACTACTTGTGGCGTTCTGTACAGTGGACCTATATGGCAGAATAAGGAATAGTGCCATTTTGTCCCCACACAAATAATTTTCTTTCACCCGGCAACACACTTAAATGGTAACAAGGTCTGGAAGGCAAGGGATTACATCACTCCAAGCACTGACCTCTTTCGCGTTCTGCTTCCTACAAGATCTTTGCCACTTTCTATCTCTTTACAGCTAAGTCCTAAAAACCTTCCACTTTATCCCGGAAAGTAATACACTCATATTACGATACACCGTTTGAGGAGGTCTTGACACATTTAAATGAATTGGAATAAGTGAACCAGAGAGGGTTTGTGCAGAAGATAACTTGGCGAGTTTACAAGTTATCATGACGACGAATATGAAGATGGAAGCAGTAAGCTCCTCTGAAACGTCAGTTAATTATCACCAGAACACAGTGCAACATCCCGGAAGACAAACATCTTCAACGAAAAGTATTATTGTGGTTAAATAAATGTAGAATGGATTTGTGTGCCAGGTCTACACTATAATTGTTTTAATTTATACATAGTATAAAAATACATAAAAATGTATGGTTAATCCCACAGGTACATAACAGAGTTGTTTATAAATATGAAGATAATGTTAAGAAAATCAAATATGGAGAGTCGTTATTTTCAATCAACAAACAAGTTAGTAAGAGTAAATAACACTGAATGAATGGGCATTAAAGTGTTCTAAAATGTAAATTGTAAAGCTTTTTATCGCCCGAAACACTACGCCAGGAAAGCGCTTAAGGATAGCGACGGTAAGGTTAGATGCATTTTTAATCTCTTCGCCAAATGGAGGAGTGAGGTCAGATCTACTGCCGGACGCGTTACCCCCGAGAAAGGACGGCTGTTAGCCGTTTGAGTACGAAGCTCGTGGCCCAAACTCACCTCTGACGTTGTGGCAAAGATAGAGACGCTGCTCCTGCCGGGAATCGATGGTCTAGTCCGTAAACAATAATTTCACCGAGCTCCTGTATATTTTAACAAAGTTTTCATGCCTTATGTTAAAGGTTTACGAAACAGGGTGACGGTGGTAATGATGAGAAATGTACCTACCTTGTTTTAGATGTGGCTATGCGAGAAAAAGCCAGCAGTTTAACAAATCCGTATAACGTAATTAACTCCTTCCACCCGTGAATGTAAAGAGACTTGACGTCTAGCAGGAGAGCCAACGCGAACATCAAAGCAATTGCAGTAACGCACTAGTAGCATGTTTTAGCTACTTTGGTCCTGCAGACCCATCCCCGTTCGATCATTTCTGTGACGCAACAAGTATCTTTGCCGTTATGAGAAACTACGGAGCGGCATTTCATGCTCTACAGATTTCCATTCCATTGGACGTCGTAGCTGCTGCCATCTGAGTGTGCATAATGCTAATAGAACTAAACAGAAAACAATTTACGAAGGGCAAGACTTGTGCAATATTACATCAAGTTTGAAAAGCAGTGCCGTATCCCTGTAGCGACTGAATTCAGGGTATCTAAATCCCTAACAAGAAATTATTTTTAGATTCTTACCTTACTTTCATGTTTTTTCTTTCTTTCTAGCTTTCTCACTTATTTCCTCATGTAACTGTTTCGTTTATTTGTTTGTTCGTTGTTTTAATATATTCAACGGTACCTACCAACCTACCTACATACGCACACTTATCTATGTTTTATATTTTTAATATCCAGAATAACTGAGCAGTGCTACCAACCTTACCGCTCACGTATTCACTTCAGGAAAGAGACAATAATAGAACACGATGAATCCATTTTTATGTGGTCTTCACGCTTTAGCGAAGAACGTCTTACGGGCCCTTCCATGTCTGTCTGTCACGTTATTCCTAGATAATATACATCCCACATGACTTGGGATCAATGCTGGAACACATTTTTACAAAAATGGATATCGAGATCATCGCCAGCTCACAACAATAACACCCGAACACATGTTCGCAACACTGATCGTGGATACTGCATTTGTTAGTGCTTACCAGCAAGGGCAATCCAAGGCCACAGTTCCCTTGAGTGTGTTATTAATTTTGACTAAGAGTGGTGTAAACCCACAGTTCACTTACGCTGTAGTTATCAACGCAACGTGGAATTTTAGTGTAATCCAAAGAGCACGCCTTTCCAATCAGTTGTGTAGTGCTGATATTGATGTCACAACTTCCGGTTTACGAGACGGTACGTTTGTGGCTAGCGCGTGCCATGAACCCTAGCAGTGCACTCACGGGAGAATCAGGAGCCATTCGTGCAATCAGAATCCTATAAGTTTTCGAATTCTCTTTAGCGTCTCTGCCGTCTTTGTTCATTCCGCTCCGACTGCCTTCTCCACGCTCTTTTCAAACAGGAATAGAGAAGGCAATAAGTAGAAGCCAGGTTCTGTTCCAAGTGGTAATAGCAGGCGAATCCGACGACACTTCAGGCTCAAAAGGGCCGAAGACTTCCGTGATTTCACAGTCTCTTTGTTGAGAGGTCAGCCGCCCACCTTCTTCGCTCTTCCTTGATTTCTCCTCTCTAGTATCTTCTCCTGTCTACATTCTCTACACGAATGAAACCAAGGACTCTGTTTATGTTTCAAAGGATAGTTTTACTTCTGTGACTTAGGATAAATGAAATGCATTCCCTTTAAAGGAAGCTTATATCTACATGTCGCTTGACTCTGACCTTAATTTCCACGTCTAACACAACCAAGTATAAAATGATTTGAAGATGCTTAGAGGTCCGATGAATGCCTTCCTGTCATTTCACGTGATTCTGCCTTCTATTTGCAGAAAAGCTCCTTCGTTAAACGGAGTATTACAGGCACGTAGAATGAAGGCCATTTGTTACCAGGGAAACGCTAATTACGTGCTTCGTATTTGGGAGGTCACGGGTTCAAATCTCGTCCCAAAAAAATCAGTTATCTTCCCTTAGCCCCTCCGTGCAAATAGCAGGAGGATACCTTAATTTAGGCCATGAAGATTCATTCAATATTCTTTCCAGTACATTATTCATTAATCATCCTATTATTTGACGCTACATACTCCGATCTATGACGTGCTAAGTAGGTACAACCAAAACATGCAGTAAGACACGTAAAAACGTATAATAATGTTGTTTTGTGACACTGGTTAATACACGAGATAATAAAACTATAGTACACCAGTTTGAAGTTCAAAGGAACGACTCCTAATATGTTACGTAAACTGAATTATTATTTACATATTTAGTACAGTTTAATTTCAATATTACGCTATAAGTTCCCTACTGTATCTTTGTGAACACAGTAATAAACCTTCGGGCTCTATAAAAGGCTGGCAATTTATTAGCTGAACAACTATTAGCTTCTCAGGAAGGACTCAGATCTGTTACGCGAAGTTAAACGCCAGAACAAAGTTCACGTAGGCCCAAGTTACACAGGACGGACCTGGCACTGTTCACGCACCATGCACACACTGACTGGTTTTCGAAAGCACAAGCCTTTGATAAAAATCATGGTAAAATACAAATTTCTTTAAAACCAGAATGGTTCAGTGGAGTACAGCGAGGAACTCACAGTGTAATACCATCATTATGCTTGAAATGTTAAACAAAAATTGTCCAATATAAAATTACAAAATGGTGTTTTGCAGTTAGTGACAAATACTTTGCATAACAGAAAACAATAGACTTTATTGTCGCAAGGCCATATAGGAAAGGCAGCTATTTCTTTAACATACGAAATTATTTCAAAATTGGCTTTCCTTTATGAACTGACGCAGACCAAGGTACACGTCAGCACAGCGTATAAACCTCTGCGCCATACACGAATATCGCTGAAGGGTTAACGACAAGGTGAAATAATGTAATCTGAATTTGCAGTTCCGAACACGTTTCAGCTTCCATTTTCATTTAGGCCTAGAGCTCATTCTTTCTGAAAACAATAATTTTATTTATTGCACACATGGAGACCAGAATTCAAACAGCTGCTGGTCTGACTGAGGATTCTCTCAGTTTAAACAAGGAGATACTAGGACGGCACAAAGGATGGTGAGAATTCGCTTCTTTCCAAGTCTATTCGATTCATCATTCATAATCACCGTCACAAGACGCTATGTAAAACACAAACTTGACAAAGCGTATCGAAAAATTCAGTAAACAAGTATATGAAGGAAACGTTTTGTTGTTCTGTTGTGCTTACATTTTTTTTTTTTTTGAACCACAGACATTCAATTTTTATTTTCAGACAGGCAGTTATTATGAAACAAGGGAATATTAGTAGGGATATTCGTATCTCTTTCTCTCGTATGGTCACGAAGTATTGCTTGTGACGTGCAATCCCACTGCAGCGTAATAATAATTAATTAGAGACCGCAGCTACGTACGACTGCAGGTGGGAATGTTTATTTTGACTGCAACCGAAAGGAGATAACGAAATTTTGCACGAGTTTTTTGTTCTGTAATTAATGGTCGAATTTGTAACCAAACTTACTTTTAGTATTAGATTTTAATTTCAACACATACCATGCACTCATATATACACACGTGTATTTAAACACGTGCAATAAAACTACGGTATGCTGTACGGTTTCTCTTATGTAGTTTCATTTCCAGGTTTCAGGAAAGAACACAACCCCATTTTCACCCTCGTTATTAAATCGTAAATTTTAATCTGTCGGTTTCCTGGTACCTACACCCCCTTTCCTCCGCCAAATGAACTACATATCACAGATAATTTAATTTTTATGACGATACAGAATACAAGATTTACATTATAGTGCCTACACACAGGATAACTGGATCATTATTTATTTCAGTCAAGTTAACAAATCTATTTTGTAGCAAAATGCAGTCTAGAGAATCGTGACTCAGAATTATATATACTGGCCATACAACAAAGGAGTTCAAGGTTATTATTTATTTATTTAGTGTTCTGTCTGACGACAGGTCCATATGAACACGATCCTTCCATCCTTTTCTCGGACTGGGACCTGTTCATATACGTTCTTGGCAGATGATCCAGAAGTGGTTTGCCATTGCCTTCTTCTGTGTGTGAATGGAGTAATTGTTGGGATGCCACGGAGAAACCGGGGAAGCCCCCGGAGGAAAACTCCGTGTTGCCTAGACCACGGCCTTGCCCAACACAAGTTATAAATTCGGGCACCGCCGGGAATCGAACCAGAGACCCCAGGATTACAAGGCCAGATATAGAATATGAAGGCAAACTGGGATGTTGCACCATGTGGTGTGGTAGAAGTTTACCGATGTTTCAGAAGTGCTTAATGCCTCCATCAACAAGACAATCATCTTTATACTCGCTGCCTTGAGAACCTAAAATCTCACATGATAGTATAATGCTGTCACTGCAAATGTTATAATCTCTCACTTTATTGATTCCATACCTTACCAATAAATGCTTCTTCCCAAATCATTAATTAACCTTTCACGACCTGCAAGCATACGAGGCAATGAGGTAAGACCCAGGATAATTTCTTAAGTTGACACTAAAGGAAAAAGTGACATAAGTGTAGCGTAAGTCATTTTCCTTCCGAGACAAAGCATCTGTTGTATTTTTTATAACAATTAACAATTCAGTGCCCTGAAAGAACAAGAATCCCTGACGTTGAGTCGAGAGAAGGTTAGTTTCAAGGCAACGAATAATAAATTGCAGCTGCTAATTGTTGTCCCCCTGTAGATACATTAGAAGCGGTCATAGACATTAGAAACTGATGTAAACAATAATTTCAAAGCTAATACTTAAGTGTCTCGCACCGAAAAGATGGAAAGAAACATTATTAAATTTTGAGAGATTTCAGGTTCTCCCGGAGATTAATATGGCCGATGGCGAACCCTAATAATAGATGGTGACAGATGGTTCGTCTCGTTAAGGCTTGGTTTGTGCAAAACGACGGCAAATCAAATACTCTCTCAAAAGAAAAACCCTACTCGGTCGTGTTCGCTCCGTTGCTACGCGTGCGCACTGCGTGTTCTGTAAGACGCTAAGTTAAATGAAGCAGACAGTACCTAAAACTGCATTAAAATATACTCGTAGTGGATTCAATCTTTGGGTCGGGAATTTAAACGAAATTTTTGCAATGTGCTATATTGTGTAAAAGCGTGTGTCTAAAAAAAATCCCTTCTGCTCGGAACAAAAATAAATACGAGCTCTTTCGGCCCCATTTCTTTCTGTCGCGCTGTATTAGACTAACTCTGGATTCTAAACAGCTGACAGAACGATCAACTACTTCCGATAACGTTTCTGTCAGCCAGTCTCTATCTTTCGCATAAGTTTGTTGCACTCTCAAAAAGGCTGAAAACGCCTGGTTCGAGATCTTGAGGTCCTTACGCACTGATCTTAATAACTAGAGTACGTAGGGAATAAGGGACATGTTTCAGGAGGGAGAGTTACGTTTAATTACGGCCATGTGCAGTAACATCAATTACTGGAATCATTGTGAACGTGACCAGCTCTGGAAGAGCTAATGAACGTCTCTCATTGGTCACCGGGCGAATGGTGAGGCAGCGGTTGTTATTGAAGGGGCCTTTGGGGTGGCAGTAGTGAGTGTTATTTGCTGTTTGCAAGTGTCACGTACAGGGCCGTATAACGTCATTTTATGATTATCTACATGCCCTATGGGCTATATGAGGCAGGTGTTTGACTCTTCGCCGGTGATTGGTTTCAGTACAGACGTTCTAATGCAGTGATTACATTGTAGCATCGCCGAACACCTTGACTGCAAATAGCATGTGCCGTGGACGCCTACTTCACACAGAAATTTTATAATTTGACATTGAATGTTGTACAAACAAACAAGTGCTTTATTTGTGACTAATCATAAAGAAACAGCTTCCGTCATACGACTGAATCTGAGGGGATTCAACCACTGGATGTGAGTGGATGTGTCAGAATTGGAGGTCTCTGATCCTTTTCTTCGAAAGGGGTAGAGACCAAAGAAGAGATTTGCAGTTCGGAGTGCAAGACACGAGGAACTGATCCTCCATGACAGCCTTCCTAAGACGTCAGTACAAAATTTTACGTTGTTCACCGACAACCTTTCGGGTATAACACACGGCTTTCTTTTGTTTTTCCCTGCCTCTATTTCAGATAACTCCGCTCACTCACCACCAAGATAAACTGTCAGGTATCGGGCGTTCATGAATTCCATGCAAATCTAAAGCCAATCTGTGCAAGCGATATTAATACTTACGATTCATGTCGAGCGAGACTGGGCTGGAGATCGGAGCTACCAAATTGTTGTTGCTGGCCTGGCATGTGAACACTGTGTGTAGGTGACGTCTTCCTAGTTTCTCGAGGCGAAGAACGTTTTGTACGCGACGATCAGCAACTTGCTCGTAAGAATCGTCCAGCAACGCGTTCTCCTGCCACCACGTCACTCTGGGACTAGGGCGTCCTGTTACAACACAGCGAGATCATTAGATTCGATAGGTCAGGATTAAACTCCACTGTCGATGTCACCGTTCTCCTCGACTCATCGACACTAAAGCCGTGAGTACACCAGCGCAACTGACATCTGTAACAGAACTTGCAGTAAAATGGCGCTGTTTACACCCACGAAACCCAAACGCAACTGGACGGAATCTAAAAAGCATAACACTCTTATACTAAACCTTTGAAGTCAAAGCTCGTTTGTACATAACTTTTCATATGAAGTTGAAGTCGTAGGTGTGTGTTTCTTCGCTTACAGTTCGAGAACGGATATATCGATTTGCACCAAACTTGGCATGCACATTTCAAGAGACGAGGAAAAGACAATACCATCGTTAAAACTGCGGAAAAGTGTCCTAGGTTCGATTTCCACAGACGGCATCTCCTGTTCCATTCCCATTAAAGATGGTTTCAGCCGCGCGGATAATAAGCACGACAGACGAAAGGCGCCAAAGACCAACACTTACCGTCGACTAGCCTCCGACACGGTGCCAGCAAACCGACGCCGAGCGTACGGTGATTCAGAATCCCAAATCTCGTCAAGAATAGCATCTGGATGGCATAAAGTAAACCGACTCAAACTGTCCCGACACCTCAATAGATAACAAACATAGATTAGATAAACCTGGGGATGACATGTGATACCAAGCTGTAAAACAAGATATTGAGCGTCTCGACTCCGATTCCAAAATGCATATAAACATATATAAGCCTCGGAATGCCATGTGCAACGACTGTGACAAAAAGACGCCGAGCGCTGCCACGCCAGTCGTCGCCGGAAAAAGACGCCATTATTACTACAGACGATGCTGACAGAAAACAATTTTTGATCGGTTACACAATGCGACGCTAACGGAAACGAAACAGAAAAACCGATGCCTCTCATTGCTACGCCTTCATGCGACGCCATAGCAACCGCAGGTAAACTTATGGACGCCATTGAAAGCGACGTTGGAAAGCCGACGATGAGCGTCACGACGCCAAATGGCGCCAAAAGTCTCTATGTTTTGGATCGAGGAATGTCAGGACGTCATAAAGCGAGATCAATTTTCAATTGTTATGCAGTATTATATCAAACAATTCACTGTGTGAGATTATTTTGACATTCACAAGTTTCGAAAGCTGGCTTTCCTCGTCTTGGGTCTATAACCGGTTGACAATGCATACATGTCTGAATGATATATTTAAAGTACTCTGTACTAAAACAGAATCCCGAGGATTCTGTCTGTAAAATCTGGACACCTCCTTGCGTAATTTTCTCCACTCCACTTAAAATGCTAAATGAAATCGATATCTGGTATGATCACTAGACATCCAATCGATAATTACTTCTGGTCTGCGATAAAAATTTATTCCGTTGGAAAAGAGGTCTTACGGGATAGAATGGAAAATAAATTCTTGTTTAAAGATAATGAACCATTATTAGATTGATGGTATAGGTTTCCAATACGTTTTTTCGTAAAGCATTAATTCTCACTACCTCCACGTTTTGCATGAGGATAATAGCGTATTACAGACACATTTATCTTATGAGAATACTGGTAGTCAAATATCCAAGAGGAAACCAGATATTACGTGTCAGATTACAATAGGAAATAACTTATAATCTACTGTCACGTCATTGTAGAAACTTCATGCACAGGTGACAACCTAACGGCCACAAATGAGGGCAGAATTCTAACATTTATAAACGTTTAATAACAAGTCAACTGACACAGAAGTTTCAGAAAAGTAAGACTTATTGAATAAATGATCTTGCCGTACATATCCAGTCACTCAGATTCAAAGCGGGTTTGAAAAAACAAAGTATCTATTTGATTTTACATTAATGCTACGGGAACTACAAATAAAATTAACTTTGGTTACTAGAAATAAAAGCAAATAATATTCAAATTTTGAAACAAATAAGGCAGAATTCGAAGTAATCTATTTGGGACGAATGCTTGTGGTCCGAAAGTGAATGTAATGACATGAACAAAGGGACGTTTAAGGCACAGGGCACGGATAAGTCTGTGAGCTCTTACCTCCAGTGGCGATGCAGGTAATATTCACGCTTGAGCCCTCGTTGTACGGACCAAGTATATGGTGTGGAATGTTGGTACCCTTGTCATCCAGAATTATCAGTCTTTCTGGTGGAACTGTAACAAATAACAGGTTTTCCTTAAACGCTTGCATTATTTACTTAATTATAAATTACTGTTTAAAGATTTAAAGCTGAGGTTATCGAAGTACATGAGAAAATATAAACTGATCATATTTATGCAGGGTAGACTGCTGAAATATACACCCGAAAAAAATATACGTATTATGGAAAATTTAAAATCGCATTTACAACAGCCGTAGCCCCACGAAACCTCGTTACTAACAACCAGAAAGTTTTACAGCATACACCATTTACGTATGAATATTAGTCTACGGCACTTTGAGGCTGCAAGAGATGATACCGGTTAGTTTGTGTGTGATGCAAATTTCAGCACCCCATTAAGAAACACCTCAAATACTGATAAAAGCACGCATCCCTATCACACTGAATGCAGCACGCATTGCTTTCTTCATTCTTTATCCATTTAAAACCTCATTGGTAAGAAAATATATATCACCTATTTAACAAATTATAAATATGGATTTTGCCCACGGAATATATTTATGTATTTCGTATGATTCTCATAATAAACATTGATTATTTCCTTAAACAGCATTAGCCAATTTATTTTTGTAATTTGTAAATGATACGTTTTCTTTGCGGGAGGAACAGAATATTTACTATTTATTATTCGGCTTCAAATTGTTAAATGGTAAATACTTCGGTATTTTGCTTTGTTTCTAATTTAGAAACGAAATGGTAATGTCAGTTACTAACGCGTGCATGTGAGTACGTAATTATGTATGCATGTACACAAGAATAAAATTAATGCAAACACGAACGGGTCTACGAATGTGAATGAATATAGTGCACAATTAGTGAAAATGGGCTGTTAAGCAAGACTATGTGTAGGTTATACATATTTTTTTCAGTCCGGTTGATTTGTAAAACAAAACATTTTCAATTATCAATGTTAAAAACAAGTATTTCATTCATAATGTATTAATATTTTCAGCCACAAACTGGACAGGTGACGTGTCTCACAATGTCGCCTTCTGTCTCGCTATCCGACACATTGAACCAGGGGATAATATGAATATAAAATGTTATTTCATGTTAAAAACACACACGCGGCACAGTTAAAAACTATTTCTCACTCGATACGAGTGCCTTATAGGAGGCAGAAGATGAATATTCATACATTAGTATGAACAGAGAAGAATGGATTTTGTTGAGTTGCTGGTAAATTTTAAGTTTCATTTCTGAAGCCGTTATAGTATTTGGATGTGTGTTTTGCTTTTGTGTTAGAACTAAATAAACTAAACAAAGATTTGAATGCTCATTACGGTTGCCAAGAGCCCACCATTCTCCTTTTGAAGTACACGCCCCTAATATACGTTATAAATACTAGAGGATGCTAAAAACTGCCCCCAAAAGCAGTAGTGTGGACAGAATGTGGAAACTGAAAATTATATACATGCGTCTTTGGATCGTACAAGTTCTCCGGAGCAGTGCTATTTTCTTAGGCTGTTTCAAACAAACATTCCTTTGCCTAAATGTGGGTGGCGGTGAGAGGGGATGCATTAATTACTCCTGAATCTGCAGAAACAGTATAAAAACAGCCACAAAGTCCCGAGAAAATAGTTTTAAAAACACAGTTTAGGATATAGACATAAGGATAACCCCTTAAATTAAATGTCATATAATTTTTGCCGCTGATGTTTCCCAGTATTCAAAACATCTAAAAGTATCTAGGAGCTATAAACCACAAAATTCAAGTGATTTGTCACGATGATATCTGAATTTGAAAAGAAAAAAAAAATTGCTGAAAGCGGCCAACATAGAAATAAGTTTCCAGTGCGAATATGAGAAGCGATAAGGCTTAAAAGCTCTCTACCCTTGAACTGAGGTGAGAGAGGGAGAGGCAGGGTAGGTCGGGGTGCAGCGAGAATTCAAACGCTAGCAAAGCAAGCTCCAAAGAGCAATTATAGATTAGCTCGACCCGGACAAATTAATGGACAGAAATGAGAAATGGATGCAAGGTGTGAAGGTCGACTCACGAATCGTAAATCAGAATTAGTGAGAGATAACTGGGAACAACGAAGGCTCATGAATCTAACACCGCGTATAAAATTGCAGCGAGAGGGGTGGGGGTGGAGTATGTACAAGGAACTGTAAATGCATACATCTGTAGACCTAACAGACAGGTTACCACGTGCACAAAGGAATTGTAACACAGAAATTCCGACGACTGACTTAGTGTCTGCTCTAGGCGAGGGAAGGAAATTCGGAGTGTAAAGAAGCTACGAAGTCAGTTTCATAACTAGTAAAATCATAAGAATAAATCTATCATGTACAACGTAATAAATAGTTGTAAAATTTTTGGTTTTCACAGCGGTGAGTATGAATATTTCCGTCTTCTGGGTTGTTGCGCTGTGTAGTCTGGTCGATATTAACCAACGTTTCAGAGGTCATACTGCCTCCGTCATCAGGGCTATAAAGATTTCTGTCTTCTGGGTTGTTGCGCTGTGTAGTCTGGTCGATGGTTACCAACGTTTCAGGGGTCATACTGCCTCCGTCATCAGGGCGATGAATATGAAGATTTCCGTCTTCTGGGTTGTTGCGCTGTGTAGTCTGGTCGATGTTTACCAACTTTTCATCGCCCTGATGACGGAGGCAGTATGACCTCTGAAACGTTGGTAAACATAGATCAGACTACACAGCGCAACAACCCAGAAGACAGAAATCTTAATAAATAGTTCATAGTCAGAGCCAAAGGAGACGTGGTCAGACTCCGTGCCCTTGACATCACCTCTTATCCTGATTCAAGTTTTCACTAAAATTCGTCACCTTCTTTCCAGGTCACCCTTAAAATCTTGCACCACCTCGTTTCTGGAGTCACGTGCTCGCTACCGACTGGATAGCAACTTACCACCTGCTCTATACAGGGCTTCGATAAAAAACCTAACCGATGCTCTACGGAAGTAGGAATGGGAATTTGCCACACTGTCAGTGTTCCTTTCTGATCCGGGGTCATCATCAGTATGCGTCGTACCGCTCCTCGGATCATGCCAACAAATTTTCCGCGCTTCTCACCTTCGTCTTCAATTTTTTACGGGAGTTTCTTTTCTGTTTCTCAATTTGTTTTGCTCTTCCTGTCCCATATGCCTCACCCTGTGTAACTGTGTTTTTCAGATTGAAAAAAAAATTGATGGGGTACGTCTCAGCACTTTATCTTTTTTTCTTCGCTGGCTTTTCTTCCATCTCTCCCCTCTGCTAGATTTTTTACGCATCGAACAACACAATGTCAGACGACGTTGTTTAAATTCTCCCTAAAAGCCACGCTGTAACACAACAGCCTAGTCAAGACTTCTCTAGATATGACGTTTGTTCATGTAGATACTGCGCTATAGATAATTGTTAAGGAAAGTAATAAATGTGTTTCTATTATGGTTTAACAATTACAGTTGGGTGAGATTCCACATGAGTGTGTTCTCAGTGCCCGAATTTATAACTTGTATTGGGCAAGGCCGTGGCTTAGGCAACACGGAGTTTTCCTCCGGGGGCTTCCCCGGTTTCTCCGTGGCATCCCAACACACAGAAGAAGGCAATGGCAAACCACTTCTGGATCATCTGCCAAGAACGTATATGAACAGGTCCCAATCCGAGAAAAGGATGGAAGGAACCTGTTCATATGGATCTGTCGTCAGACAGAACACTTAAAAAACAAGTCTCCATTGTTAGTCAAAGAGCTTTATCGTCCTCATCTGCATTCTTATAAATTACCTTACCAGTAATTCAATTTAGATCTAATATCAGGGAGAAAATCTGACTGGGCAAACCGTTACTCGCAAGTCTCTGTGACCTCTTGCAATAGTTTGAATATAATAAACCATGTGATGTTCCCTGGACTCTTGCCATTGTCTGGAGTCACATCTCCGACGTTGTGGGGCTGCCTCTGCTTTCGGCTTCATGTTACAAACAGACCCATTCATACAGAATAGCTTCTTTTAATGGACATGCCACTATGTATTACCTCAACATTGTTTCTTTTTAGCTGAAGACAAAATGTTGCAGACCTAGCCTCAATTTCTGAAAACGAACAGTGTCCAAGAAACAGCATTGTACCAGACGGTTGCAACAAACCTTTCTAACTGCGAACTGTGTATTGTTCAGTCAAGTGGGTATGGCGTGCTGGCTGACACGTCATTCGTTCTTTTATTGTAGTGTGTATAACGTCTAAACAGGTCATGTCTGACCTACATCTCTAGTGCAGTGTATGAGACGACTTCCGACAATGAAACCTGATGATGACGTGTCTATTAGAACTTCCCAGCTCTCGAAATTCCTCTATCTGTGCTAAGTTCTAATACAACAATGGGTTATTCTAATTATCATGATCATAAAAATTATTAATTTAATCCTCTTCGTAACTGATGTTTTGTCTTGCTGATACTATTTTTTTTTTAAAACCCTCCATCACATTCAAGTTTAATGTATTTGGTTCATATACAGAACAGGTCAGAAAGTCAGGAAATATTTGAAACTAAAACGATCACGAATCTGTTTTCCCCTTACAATTTAGGAATTAATTTAATTACTTTCCATGCCTGCCTTAAATATCTTACAAGGAACTAGTTAAAACCAGATTTTATTCAAGGGATAGACACTACCCCCCCCCCCCCCCCCCGTGCGGGAAATTCTTTAAAAAGTCTGCTGTACACTTGGCTTGTCAAATAATAGCCCACTTTATTTATAAAACCCGAAGGTTCATCATCGTGTTCACAAAAGCCCGCCACCGGACTCCGTCCTGAGCCACCTGCATCCAGTATGCTCCATGGATGCCTATCTCCCTAAGGTCCATCTTAATGTTATCCTCCCAACCAATACCATGTAAACACCCCTTCCCTCATCCTACACGTTTTAGTAACCCTAACAATATTGGGTGAGACTTTAGTTCTACTCTGTTAAACACTGTAATAAGGAAACACAATGAAGGAGTTACACTGACACGGTTGCTTATTTACTAAATCTTACAACTCGATCGAATATTGCCTACACTTGCACCAGTGACATTTTCGTATCTCACTTTAATAAATTTTATACGTTGTATTTCTACACATCAGATAGGCTGCTATGGGAAATACGAAAGGGCAGTAAATTCTATTTAAATATCGGGTCAATGCTCCACGCGCCTTTAATGCAATGTAATAGCAAAGTGATCAGTATGATTTATTTTACTATTCTATGAATTATAACGGATCCCAGAATACATAGTTCCGGAATCAGAAATCATTTGAATACTGTTAATTTTGCAGGAAATGATTAGGTAACTAAAATACGACATGTTGAAACCGTAATGAGTCCTCGGAGTAGGAGTTTTGTTAGACCGCGGGTCTCATTAGCAAACGTCAATTACAATCACAAATCAGCTTTGGCATCATTAAGAGCAACCATATCCACTACTACAATAATGCCAGCTAGAATTCTTAATGCTTCTATAGACCACATGACGTCATCCATTGTGCCCAGGGACCTCGTCAGAATAAAGAGAAATTTTTTAGATCAATCTCGATTGTTTTGGAAGGACAAAATTCAGCAGAAATTACGCCACCACTTCAGAGATCCGAAATAGAGAACTACAATATTATGTAATAGATTCATGGAACACAGTGAATATTTAAAAATATTCCACATGAATTAATAAACGTATTATGATTATTCAAACCACATTTAACTATAAATAGTAGTCCGATTTTTGTACGTTACACTCTTCGCTCGTCAGTTGTTCAGTTTATACGGCCAGAAAGAACGTGTGGCGTAGTTTTGTTGGAGATCTGTCTCTGAATCTGAAAGTCAGTTTCCAATTGTAGCCAATTCCTCGCACATCCATTGGTGCTTCCTCGATACGTCATTAAGGAGAATCAAAATTCCAATACAAAACTAACAACCATAATAACGAGCACGGGAAGAGCCTAACCTTTCAGGGAGTAAACAGCTTTAATAAAAACAGAAGCAGAGAAAATCAGCGACAGAACAAGGCATCTTTCTGTTAGATTCTGGCTTTGTGTGTTCAGGCAAGCAGAAGACCCGACTGGAACCGAAACTTTCCAAGAAAAATAAACCACAGGATGTTAAGTCACTAACAAATAAGCTACATCACAATGCTGAAGTTGCTAAGCAAACAGCTTACTTCAACAGACCGTCATAATATCGCACGATAGTCTATTTTGATCTCCAGTCCAGGTTTTCCACACGAATGTCGTATAAACCTAAACCCACTACACTGAATTTAACCAACGCGATGTCCTCAAAACTAACACAGTTTATAAATTGACTATATTATGTGAAATATATGGAGGAAACCGAGAGTTACTTAAAATTTTAACAATTAAAAAAACTTGAAAATTTTACCTCCGGCGTAAAACACTATAAAAAACAGGAGAGACTTCGCATTAAAAATTTTTGTGGTAGAACGTAATTATTTTATATCATTCTACATTCCTCACTTCATCCTGTGCTAATTTTTTATCCACACTTAAACGACACTGTGTGAACTGCGAAGAATATGTAGCGTCCCATTATGATATAGGCCTGTAAATAATATAGCGGTGTGCGCTGGTTTGCGCTTCTGTAGTGTGTTCGCAAGGATTGACAACCTTAATAACTTTGTTTAGTTTCTCAAGACGAATTCAAGTTAATATCTTCAAGTAAACCACGACCAGTTCCTTTCGAAAATTACATAAAACGTTGTTGTGCGCCTCAGATAACCATTAACTTAAATGCACAAACCGTACAAGGTTCAACTTCATACGATACTGTGCACATACGGAACGTTATTTTATATCAAACGCAAGAAGACATTCAGGACTTATGTAAAGTTGGCCAGTTGACGCCTGTCTGGTCAGTTATTATATAATGCACAGATAAACTACAAAGAGTCGCACGAATTAATACCATTTTCAAGAGCATTTATTTACCAGACAGGAAAGCTTTATGGCTAGGATTGGTAAGAGAGATCTGACATCGACAATCCCTTCATTATTCACAGCAAAATATGCGATAGCTATTGTTCACAGATGATTGGTGATTAAATCAATCAGTCACGTGTTATCCCATCCCTCTAGAATCAATAAGCCGCCTCTCCCGACGCCAGCGTCGTCAGGCGTCTGTCGACAGTCGTCTGTCCATTGGTGTCGCTGTCATCACACGTCACTATTGGCGGTCACGTGATATTTCGCCCATCAATCACTGCAGTAACTTGGCCGCGGTGTGTTGGATAATTGGGCTTGTTCGCGTAGTCATCACCCATAAAGCTGCCCATAGGGGACCGAAAACCTCTCCCTCTCCAATAAAATCCCGGCCCCGGCACAGAGCTATTTGTCTGATGGCACGAGGTTAGCGGTCCTCGTTTCTCTCTCTGAATGGACGAAAAGTCATGATTACTGATGCTGGCATACACACATATCACACAGCGTGTTTCCCCACTAGGTCACTGTTCTCTAGGGTTGGATATCTGTGGCGTGAACACAAAACAACCCCCTCCACTTTATCTCTATGCTTACGCACACTGTGTCACGACAGGACCTTATCATAATATTGACAGATATTGTAAAAGAATGGGCGTCAAAATAACAGTGAATGACCCCGTCAAGTTTGTGCTCGCAGTGGCTACACGCAAGAGCGAACCAGTATTATTTACTTTATTTCATTACTAGCTAACCGTGTCCAGCTGTTATTAAAATCAACTGTACTAAAATTTCACAATCACAAATATCAAATGATCAATGCTGTTTAAACAATTATAGCTGCTCCCAGTAAGAATCATACGAAACCCACGAATACAGTGTAGGCAAGAGCAGAATAAAAGATTATTAAAGTAGGTGGTTAATTGTGGTACATATAGTTACCACTGGGCTTTTAAGAAACTGAAAATAATTAAATTAAAACAGATAAATCGATTTTCGCCAGTACCAACATAATTGCCCCCCCATCAACACCACTAATGACTAATTAACACTTCCTAAAATCAATAACGTTAATCAATTCAGTTAATTATTAAATATTGCAAAATAAATGACTTGTTACGATATTGCTGCAATGTAATGCCAGTAAATGAATAACTTCTTCCAGTTCTGTTAACCGTTCTTGTTATTGTTACGATGGGAAGAACTGTATATCTGTGGACCTGGGCTATAAAGGACCATTTGTCCATCCCCCAGATGATATATGAATGAAATTATATTGACAGGGGAAAACCGAAAAATAAAAGCCAGTCCCAGTGCCACTTTGTTCATTACAAACCCCAGATCGACTGACCAGGGCCTACTTAAACGGTCTGATCAGTTCCAATTATGATTAAAACCGTACAGCAATGACGGGCGCGTTTTATTAAAATCTACAAGCTTCTCTGCGAGCATTTCGAGGCAAATTAGCGATGAGGGCCCTAAATATTTATCACGTCGAAAAACGTTTGTAACAGAAGCTATAGGCAACAAACACACATTTGACGCACAAATCACCTTTTCCGCAGGTTTTCCACACAATTTAAAGTAATTATTATGCTGTGTGATAAAATGGACGGATTTTGGTCAAATTTTATATTGCAGCTCATTGATCGCCCGTCCTGCCTGTTTTAAAACATTTACAACAGAGAATCAAAGTCACAATACGCGAACTGAAATTCTGCAGGCAATAAACAGAGCGAACGTTCCAGAACTGCTATGCGCACATTCCTTTACTTCCTATAATTAAAAATACATTATTTACAGCTTTAAAACAAAACGTTATGCAAATTATTTAATTTTCTTTTCTGGTAAAATAAGAAGTATAGATGACTATTTTCCACGCTGTTGAGCTGTGCAGTCTGGTAGGATATTACCGACGTTTCACAGGTGTTAGCTAGATCCATCATCGGAACGACCGTGATGATGGATGTAGCATGTACATTTAAAACGTCGGTAAACTTGTAGCAGATTACAAGGCGTAACACCCCAGAAGACTGTCATTTTTATATTCGTCGCCATGAGAAACTGAATTCTGACAATATGACGAGTTTCTGAAAGTCTATTAAATCTAATCTGGCGTATAGTGCGTTGCGGATTATTAAATGCACAGTACCAATTCATTTCGCATGTGTCTCTGTCCTGTATGTTGTGCCTATTTGGGATATGAGAGTCCTTGAGATTATAGAAGAGTTTCGAGATAAATTTATTAACCTATAGGCCTCCATTTATGAGACCTTTGAATTAACTGACACAATCCCATTGATTGCACTATTATTTGGTTGTCTTCAGAGACCTCTAGGGAATTGATGTTCATGCTGAAGTTTCTCTGCGCAGTACTTACTTTGTCTTGAGATGGTAGTTTCTTTACGACAAGCTCACACTCTATCTGTGTCTGAAGACATATTAGCTCCGAATGCATTATGGATAGGAAGAGATCTAAGAAGCTGATGAACAAGTATATAAAACGGTGTAGTAATGCCATTTAAAACGCTTTTTCCAATTACGCATTACCAATTATAGACTATTGCATCATCTTTGGAACTTTTGACGAAAGTAAATACTTTTCACTTCAATTTCTGAAGTATCATAATTTCGATCTTCATTTTAGAGCTCATGAATTCGGCAGAGCGGTGAATTTCAAGTCCTTTCAGCATTCGGTAACACATGAATGTGTAGAAGTACAACCGGAAACAGGCCTTAAAAACTGACTCGTTGGAACAAGGACCCAAACAAGCAATTCCCTGATAAGGGACGAATAGTGGAGCTCTTCAAGGGTGTGGGGACGGGTTGAAGCTGCGTACAAATGGGCTATTACCGCTAGTCGTAAAATAATCTCCCCAGAGAAGTAGTGGTGGGGGAAGGTAGAGTAAAAGTGAGTTTTTGACGAGTTACTCGCGCGCCACGACCAAGTGAACAAGTTCGGGCAACAGGCGAGCTATTTCCTCTTTTTATATATTCAGCGAATGCAAATGTAAAATTCAGTTCATATATACATAAGAATCAGACATTTTTACTAAATCCTCTAAGCACATACAAAACTTTATCTATAATACCTCGGGACCCATTTTTAAATCTCCACTTTGCATTTCAGTATTAAATTAACTATAACACCTATTCAACACTGTACTTTCCATCCGACTTTCGAACCCATAATTTCGTATTCGTTGAGATACAAAGGGGGAAAAAAAGCATGAACAGACAAAGCCATTTATCGTTACAGAAGCGCACACTCCACTGCAATGAAACATCGTAAAGCAAAGGCTTATTTTGCATTTTATGGTTTCACATTTTCGTATATTGATGATGTTTAAAATAATCTTCCACACTGTGCAGCAGTTTATTTATTACATAATCGAAACTATGCTATAAAATGTAAAAGCAATTTCAAACCTGTGATTAATTAATCATTGTGACCATGACTGTTTAATTAGCACAGCACCGTGTAGACAAATACGGGTTTTAGTTTAAAACTTCAATCAGTCTTAACCTCGGTCCTATGTGGATGTGTGAGGCAGATTCAAGCCCTCGGGCGCTTTACACCTGGAGAAATCGCCCCCGGCACCCACTGGTCACAGAGCCGGTCCGCTCGTTGTAGCAAAGAGAAACATTTCTGCCCCTTAGCGGGTCACTATATTCCCTACGCTGTCCGGTCTATGCAGTGCCTGATATACGCCTACAATAGCATCAATGCTGATGCGTATAATTGTATAGTTTATTAAAACGTCTTTACTTCATTCGCTGAATGTGTGTATAAATATTTTTTGGACACTCTGTATACCTCTGATAATGGACAATGCATGAAATAACTGCACCCTAACATTTTTATGTAACATACGGAAAACAACGGACTAAAGGACAACTGAATAGAAGCCTGTGACGCAAGTTTTACTAAGTAAAACAAAATCTGCTGCCCCTCGTTTATTACTAAAGTGCTGAAGTACGGATATTAATTAATCATTAAAACTTAGGGAGGTGCCTATGTCCAAGAAAACATCACCATTACAAATTTCAACCCTTGATGAAGTTTAGAAAAGTCTGCCGTTTATTCTGAGAACCATATGGAGTCCATCAAATGACTAGGCGTATGCAGACAACACGCAGGGTTATTGAATATTAAAGAAGATGGTACACAGATTCCATTATCCTTTTAAGGATTAATTCACAGTATGGAACATGTAAAACAAAAACTTTTTAGAACAAAATTACGAAACTACAGCCTATTCAACGGACTAACATAACAAATTTCAAGTCGGCTGGCTAAATGCACATAAAAACATAAGCTATAAATGTGGCTGGGAAGCTGGTAACCAGTTTCAGGTAATTACCGCCTCCTTACACGCCATCTGCGTTAAGAGTCTACGCAGACAACATTCACCCAGATGGTTGTGTGTATATGAAACCGCAGCTTCGACATAACATATGTAGACAGAAATATTCTATTCAGAGCAAACCTGGTGTAATATATACTGGGCAAACCATGTACATAGTTTAAACCGAACTCCGGCATCATCCATAACGCAAACCACACAAACATAGCACGAACACAGTTAAGCTGATGGATATCCAGTACCAGCATGCAGTTAATTATACCATAGACCAGGGTTTAACCGCACGGATGCAAGGTTTGAATGATTGCCTCTGTGGTGATACGTCTCATAACACTGTGTTCTAAACACGGGTCAATTATTCTAATTTAGAATTGCCCAGTTGTCTTGTGTTTACAAAACCCAGAATCGGGTAGTCTTAGCCCCTTTTAGCCAAAAATAAAGAGAACCTGACAAATATCCGCCCACGAAGACAGACGATCATCCAAATATAACTAAGGCGAGTACCTTTATTTACGGACCGGTAGGAATATCTAGTGAAAAGACGTTAACCCAGTCTCTGGTCGTGTTCCGTGCTACAAGGCTGATGAGTAACTGGTGACTGATACAGTCCCTTTTTTCATGTGAGATACTGTACAACGCACTAAGACCATCGCAATTTATCCATAACACATGCCCAAAGTGACTAAGAAAGCTCACAATACCCCATAATGAGTTCGTGATATTTGGAATATACAACTAACAATTATAATTTGTATGTTCCCTTGTAGATTCAATAGGGAACAAAGTTCAGAATTAAGATGAATTTACTGCCTTCTAATATCACGTTTGAGATTCTTAATATGTCTTATCAAATTATTCTTCAATAATCTGTATTACGCTTAGAAACCTGCGTATGCTGTGTAAATAAATCAACATTTGAAATCTGCGAAATATATAAAGAGATTAAAATTACATAGTTCTGTTCTGATTTGGCTAAGTTTAGTTTCAGAATGCTTCAGGTTTCAGGCTCCAAGACTTAGTCGCTATCCAACAGATGTATGTGAGAAGGGTTAAGGGTTGAAGAAATTGCGAATGCGAAGGATTTCGATTCTCGTTTAGCTCCCGTTCCGCTAAATTACCCTTTACCCCTCAAGACGCTTTTCATAATAATCATCATCCGTATTACACACACCAAAGGTTCACACTGCCTCATTTTCGTTTATGTAGGAAAATCGAGAAGTTCTGTATAATACAGACTCAGTCATTAGATTCAGCATTAGTAGTATATTTAATACATTGTTCAAGAAAGCAGTTGTAATTCATTTAGCTTGTACCATTAGCACCCATTTCGAAATGGATATCCAGATACGGATGTCTCAAATAATACTTGGAAACGCTTATAACTGTGTGTATGCATGTCTCCGTTTGACATTTCGTCTGCCACATACTTTAGAAATATAATTTGTTTAACTTTTCTTAAATAATATAAACGGTGTTACCACACTATCAACATAATAACTACTTTGCCTGATGATTTATGTGAATTTATTAAGATTTAGTCTTGAAAATGACAAGGTAAAGACAACTCCCAAGATGTAAATTGGATACTTTTCTTCACGATCGTGTATGAAAATATTGTAGGGACTCATTCGCCTCCTAAACGATGAGTACAGAGTTCTCTTTTCCCAGATGTAATGGCGGTGGGAATCGAAAATTGGGACACGTTGAAGTCTAAATGTGTACAGTCACAGCAGCAACTTGACGTTTTACATTTATCTCTGTACGTTGGACACATAACATGGTACTCAGTACTATCAACAGAGATCGCTTACAGTAAACTTTTTTCTAGAAGGAAAATAAGAGAAATAGACTTCTGTGCTATGTAGAGAAATATGGGAAATGTTACAGTGGTTCCCCATAGACAACTGGAATCAGTGCGCTGAATTCTACATGTGTTTCTGTACCCCTTTCATCCTATTGAATACAGAACTGGCTGTGTACACAGCATGCGTGTGTGATGTATTGTATAGCCTTTAGCAGTACGTAGAAGTTTGTGCACAGTAAATTAACGGAAGTTGGGAGGATGTTGCATCCTAGAGAGAGCAGATAAATTTGATGCTTCGAGATAAGTGAAAGATCTCAGTGAACTGTGCGGCTGTAAACAGGAGGTTTGAGGTGCAGTCTCCAGAGGACGTTCACGTAAGAGCTAAAGGGTCCAAGGGCTTGGACGGTCGATTCATTTAAACGATGATCAGATGCAACAGTAAAACTATGTAAATTTAATGATTAAGTCAAAGCAAAAATAAATAATCAGAACAATTTGCACATTTTATACGCATATCAGTACCTGATAAGAACAAGATATCTTTCGTCTGTACACTTTATACCTGGCTGAGCGTCATGCAATTACAGATGGACAATGCATTTTCGAGCCCAGATAGAGGTACGGATTTTCTACTATTCTTAGAAGTATGGGTCTATGTTGAAATTAAACATCAGAAAAGGAAATTCACAGGTATCTTAAAATTCAATTATTAGCACTTTTTATGTCTGAATTAATTCATAATTATAATTCCAACATTATAATAAAATGAGAGACAGACAATCAAGATGGTCTCTTCGCGCACTTCTTTTGTGGAAAACAACGGTACAAATCAAATCAATACCACTGTCATCATCAGCGCCTTTGTAATCAATAAATTGTAAGTGCCACTTTTTAATTATAGTCCATGGTTTGGACAGTCACAGACGTTGCTATTCAAGAACCACTGATCCAAATTGATAAAAATATCTTGAACCATACTGTACCAAACCAAGTCTGTAATCTCATTACGTCAGTAGCAGTGGGGATGTAGTTTGATTCTGTATACTGGTTAGCTCTTTAATTGGATCCGAAAGTTGTTTTCTCATTTCGTTATATTAAATTCAAAAGCTGTCTTGTATGGTTTCGATACTGCTAAAAACGATCATGAATAACATCTTAGCATCGCAATGGAGATACATATAATGGGTACAGTGAACTCTGTTCTGTTATGCTTCCTCTACTTAAGGACCGGGCGGATGAACTTCCTGGTTGAGGATTATACTTGTATTCCAACTTTTGTTCAAAGCAACTTTACCTTATGAATATAATGTATAAATAAGGGAATTAGAAACATATCTAATTTGTGAAGATGGCTGTCTGCTGGGTTGTTGCGCCGTGTAGTCTGTTAAAGGTTTACTGACGTTTCAGAGATACTGCCTCTGACATCAGTCCAATGAGACATAATGTAGAGGAAACTGTTACAACCCACAAGCGAGATAAGGGAAAGACACAGAAAATGCTAATAAGACTATTCTGATACCAATGCAAAAATTAAGACTCATAATTTGGCAAGAAAAAGATAACATTAAGATTAAATATAAAGTCGTTAAACAACCCACGAATCATCACTGGCAGTCATGTTCTTGGCAATTAATCGAAATATGGATAGAGTAAACACACTCTTGTTAATACTACGGTAAGGAAATCGTTTCCGTACTAATTATGGCGAAAAAATCCGAAATTCCCTACAGTCTTGTAGCGAGGGAGAGAAACAAATCACAGGAACATCAATACGGTTCTTCGATTCACTTGTAATTTTCAGCCTCATCACCAGAAGTTATGCATACTATTAAATTCTACAGATTAAGCCAATATTGATGGTTTTCCTCGGGGATTATGTATAAGGAGTTCCATGGAAATCCAATAGCTTGATATTTGCTGTTAAAACTGCTGTATGAATTAAATCAGAGAACCTCACTGTGGATAATCCTGTTATTACTGCACTTGGTTGATTTTCTCATACACGTTCTATACATGCACTATGAGCTCACTAACTCCCCTTATATACCACATTTTATTGTGTTCGACCCTTCGAATACCCTGACCATCCACCCCCGTGAATCAACACCATGCCCCCAAAACGTCTATCTTGGTAGGTATTGTTATTTTCATATTGGTTTCGACTCCTGTTTATATACATATATGAAGAATCATGTCTTAATGCAGTACTTTGATTTTACATTTGTATACATCTGTTACGTGGTTTATTGAAAGCGAAATGAATACCTGAATTTAAAAAAATGGAATGAAGCACATCATCGCCTCGAGAAAATTATTACCGAGATGCAAACAGAAGCTCTAGATTAAATTCGGTTGTGAAGCAATTATTTTTTTTTAATTTACAACTAACGTGTTAAAAGAGAATTCCACATAATTGTATGAATTGTAATATGATTGTTAATGAAGTACAGTTGCATAAAATACACAGGAACTTTGTATTGCCAGGTTCTAATCAAACATACGAAAGAAATGTTTATTCCCCATTTGTTCAAGTTACAAAGAAAGGGGGTGGATCGCACCGGTCAATGTAAAACACAGATGCGACACAATTTAATAATCCCTGCCTTAGTTTATCCAAGCGTTACACATCCCTTATCCTAGTTAACAATTTCCCGCCGATGTTTACCGTTCGTTAACTACGCTGGTTCTATCCTGGTCTCTGCTGCAGTTACTTTTAATCTAGATCCCAGTCGGTTTTCGCTGACCATGCTTTAAATCAAATTTCCTTCACCTTGGTACAACATACGAAGCGGGACATACAGTAAACCAACCTTGTTTTAGGGTTTTTGGGTATTCCATACACGAATGCACCTCGTCCTCTCGTTGTACGGGAGAAGCTCAGATTGCATGCATAAACTGCGACGTCCTCGCCCACAGCGCCGTAGCGAAGGATTTAGACGCCTCAGAGCCGTTATGGTCCGTGCATATGAACACGCAATAGTTCCCAACTTCCTTCATCCTGAGAGAAGTATTGTAACCCTCTGATACCGAAACTTGTCTAAATAATACTCAGTTCGTTCATTACAAAGATAAGCTGTTTACAATAAGAATCATATAAAACAAGTAAATACAACATTGAATAACGTTATGCATAGTTACCATTAGATTTTAAAAGGTTGCACATTATTTAATTGACAACCACCGGTCTAGGTTCGGAAGAAATCGGCTCACTAACACGAAAGGGATTTGGCCACACGACAGTCAATATTTATGAAGCTGTCACGTTTAGAAAAAATTCAATATCTACCATACTACACAGTGAACATTCATAGAAAACATCCACCTTCTGAACAAATTGGTACGTGTAGCAGAATATCCTACGGTATTTTAGTACGAAGTATAGTAGTTAATGCCCGTTTTCCAAGAGGTTCTTCTGAACTTTCTTCCCTGATTGCGAACTAGTACGTTTCGAGCAGAGCTGTATTTTCTCTTCTTATCTTGTAAACGTTTAACATTTACACAAGTTATCAGCTCTTGACTGGAGAGGACAGGCAACTTCAACAAATGTTACGTGCATGAAACCACCGTCTCTGCAACGGCTTGTCGTTTGAATTTTAGTTTTCCAGAGTTCTTGCTTGGTTTGTATGAGTGAACGTGAGCGCTAACTTAAATGTTTGTATTATTTAAGCGCCAGACAGAAGCATTAGCCGTGTTCCCCAAACTATGCAAAAGTGGGCTGAGAGTGTCAGTATGTCGACGGAATCAAATTATGGTTACCTTGTGTGGACACCATGAGAATGAAATTGGACTTGTAAAACACTACGTTTCCTCTCTCATGAAGGATTTATAAACGTAGTTTAAAACAAAATTTGACCTTATCAATCACAAAGTAAGAATATAAAATAAAGTCAATAGATAATAGGGCAGTTTCGTTTTTATGATAACCTTACAAGAATTTTGTTTTATTTTTAAATTAATTTAAATACGCTGACTATAAGTACAAATAGACGACGGTGGCATCGTATTGTAAAGGAAACGCAATTTTCTGTAATCACGTCCACAGCAACGTTAATCAGGTAGTCAACAGACATCCGTTTTGTTACTTGGAATCTTTTTGTACGTATTTTAGATGTCTAAAATTTCGTTGCCTACAGTCGAGGTCAATTTACACGTGTACAGTATAATTTTGTTTTATTAACGTTAACAACTACTGGAACGACTTGACAACTCTTAATGTTTAATAAGCCTAATTATTATTCTTTCATTTGTTGTATTATTTTGGTTTTGCTTGTAAAGATACAAGTTCATTCCGTAGTAACAGATTCACATGTGTAAACGACTTTACCTTCACCTCACAGTGAATTAAAGAAAACAAAAGAACAACAATTACACTGCGAGCGCTAGAGACGGGTTGTCGTGTCAGTAATGACACTTCTGATACAAACGACTCAGCAGCCAACGGCGAAAATCAGTTAAATTTATTGCGATGTTTGCGTGACAGACAGTAATTGCTATAGGACCTCGTTCCATACCTACAAAGAGACAATACAGCTTACTAAGTATTGTGGTATAAAATAAACTTTTGAAAATCGCTAACCTACTAGATTAATACATGGAGAATTATCAAAAAATAACTTAATAATTTTATTTAAAATTTACGTTGTGTCGGTCATCACTCTGGCAGTTTTTCGTTGTAACTTAGCTAAGAATCCGAGTACAGTGACAAACGTTTCGTGACTATTTCAATCATTTGAGGCAAATGCATGTACTACTACGTAAGTCTGATCTATCACGTCTGATTTCAAAAGCACTTACGTGCCTTTGTTAATCGTGCACGATTCAAGAGTAATTCTTACGTTAAGACAGACTGACAAGGCTGAGCCACAACGACCCCAATCATACGCAAGAGAAGCAAATGAATTCTTTGCACCAACAAAATCACGGATCGTCTGTAAAACAAAACATAACAAAAGAAAAAGAGAAACATACGACCAACAGGTACAGAGCGTCGTCATCAGATACGTCATTCAGTCGTTAGTAAACATATAATATGAACTAAAATGAGGGTATAACGAAGGTATTACACACGAAACAAAGGTAATACAGCAACGGTATACAATAAACAACAACATCAACTTATAGGCCTGTATAAAATTACAGGAGTACAGAATATACAATTTTAAAAAAAAATCTAATTTGTGATGTTATAAACAACAACGGTTCATCATGGAGATTAAAACACAGAAGTGGACTAATGTAAATACAATATCCTGGGGGCGCATGACACGAGGCAGGCACAGAGCACGAGCAGAGAATTAAACTACAGTAGTTAGCATTGGAACACAAAGGTTCAGTCTAGAAATTGGTGCTACAGAATTCGGCATCGTTACTGAAGGACAGAAAAGGCCTGAAGAGGGGGTAAAACGATGGCTGAATGCAAAGTAGTTTAACGTCACAAGCTTTCAGTCCCTTCCTTTTAACTAGACTTCCTGTGGCAATATTAGTCAGAATACAAATTATCTTTCTAAATCGTTATTATTCATAAATTCCACTAATGAAATGAGGGGAATAACACAGTTTCATATTCAGTATTTCACAAGCGCAGATATCCGTTTAAGTGGGGAACAGTTTGAAACCATGAATGTCTAATATGTGAGGATTACTGTACGTGTAACTGCAATGAAATTTGATGCTGTATTGAGAACAATTATCGAAATAAAGTTGGCAATTTTAATCATTGTTTTCAGAAAGCGTGTTACGTGCAACAGAGGGATGAATATGCAGCGAGAAAAGACACACTAAAAGTTACAGCGTTATAATCCTATGAAAAGTAATGTTTCGATACTTTTACTTAAATTTATTAGTTGAACGTCTTGAAGAAACCGATCCTTTCTGAAATTCTGATGAGATGAAGCAATTATTTCTCCATCCTATTCTACAGATTATGCAACCCGACAGAAAAACTTAGCGCGAATGTAAGTTCAAGTGAACACACATTACGTATCTCGTGTTATCTTTTGAATCAACAGTATATATTCATAAGTTAAAAGTAAAGCAATAAGATCCCATAAAACCTAAATTATTTGTAATCACTTGCCACGAAAACATAAACAGGGCATTTGTGCCAACTTCTGAGTTGTGAACAACACTGACATTTGATTTACAATCTCGAAATTGCGTTTGGCAATAAAACTCAGAGAAATACTGAAAGCTTTTTCTTTAAAAATTAAAAACTCGGATACCTGATAACAGAACAAAATCACATTTATATATTGGACTGAAGATGACAACTGGTGACATAAATGCTTACACGGTGACGAGTTATTAATACGGCTACAACTTCATGTAACAATAAATAAAATCCTCTTGGGCTAGTAGCCGTGTCAGATAGTTAAAAATCATGGATGCTTCAGGGACCATCTTTGTCCCCATCATCAGGACTGTGATGATGGGAGCACAGACGACTCCTGAAACGTCGGTGACTTTTAACCAGTTGACATATAATAGCCAAAGACGAATTTATTGATGTTAGTCACCGTGAAACAATCTTTCCGGATATTATTAAGTTTATAGTTTAGATGCGTCATGTTTGTGTTCAAAATTCAAATATATATTTATTATTCAAGTCGATACACAAACTTTTAAATTGTTGATGTTAAAATTTAAAATCACCATTAATATAAAGATAAAAACCTGAAGATGATGCTATGACATTGAAACATGTAGTAATATATAGCGCAATATTGTAACATCGAGATAACGATGAATGGCGCAGAATATTAATGGTGATTTTAAATTTTAACATCAACAATTTAAAAGTTTGTGTATAGACTTGAATAATAAATATATATTTGAATCTTTCCGGAGTTGTTTTTATGACGGCTGAAACGCGAAGGCTTTAAGGTTATGTCCGAAAACGTTCAGTACCAACAATGCGCACTAATGAGAATTAATAAAATATTTAAATTTTGTAGTTCTTTTAAAAAATTTAAAAATTTTATTAACCTAAAATTATAACGTAATAGAAAATAGATTTTCCTCTCTTATCGAGAATAAGATTGTACCTAAACATTTGTAATACTTTACCATCTAATTGCCTATCAGATACTTGTCCTCAAACCATTACGAATCAGTCTCTCACATACAATTACAGGCTTTACCCTTGTGTTCATATGCGTGACTTTGTAACTCCCAGGAAAATTATGAGTTAACATGTGAGAGCCAGATGAGATGTCTCCTCTCACACAGCTCACTAATCCACACGATATCATATTAAATCAATCCATTTGAGCCTCTTAGCCAAAGGGCGAGATCAGAAGCTAACGTCATAGCTGCTATGTCAAGTATCAGTGCTCGGTAACATGGCGGTAAGTTTTACAATTTATGCAGCATCTGGAATCAGCCTTCAGCATTTAGTTTTATTTTGCATTTACATATGCCAACAGAATTGTGTTCATGTGATAACATCCGCATATGGTTTTAATGCTGAAGCGACTATACAATGCATTCTAGAGCATTAAAACGATTCAGGGTCCTTAACGTAAACTGTGGTGTACAGAGATACAGCTGGAGATGGGACACTTTTATTTACGGCATTCCCATCAATTGCTGATAAACGGATATGAAGCGACACTCAAATGCGGATTTGTCTTTCTCAGTGATCAGTATTTTTGCGCTATAGTTCCGCCTTTAGAGACTTGATATTTCATGCCGTGGAGTTGGTTTTACCCACGAGGAAAATTGCACTATAATCGGCATGATGTGCTGCCTGTGGTTTTGGCCCTCACCAATTACCAGCCTTTACTGTAATTGCAGGCAGCTGTAACAGGGACGACTGCTGATGGTATGAAGGCGGGTGAGGGCGGCAAGTGGTTTGTGAATCAGCTGAATACCTCGCTCGAGTTTATTTGTAAAGTAAAGGCATGAGTGAACTAAGGTAATGCGTGCAGAACAGAATGTGAGAGAAATACGTGTTCTAAATGCACATGTTTCTTCAAATCAGTGTGACTAGAATATCTGGTCTTGTATTGAAATGTGGGCTGTACTGCAAGATATCACAAAGTCTGAGGTACAACATAACGCATGACTGAAGTGAATTTATTTCGCAATGCTTTATCAGTTTCTAAGGCGATGATCAAGAATTATGAACTATTAATTTCAAGAAAGAATCAATCACAGGCTATTTAAATGTCCATTTGCAGCATCTGATTTACGAAACTGATAAAAATCACGAAGATCCTCTCGACCGAAGTTCGAATTCAGAGTCCCTTGTATCGAAAGCAACAACGTTAAGAACAGAATTAACGGTCCTGTCAGTGACCGCAGTGCCTTGGACATAGCCCCTTCTAGTAACAATAAGAGTGACGCAACTGCGACATGCTATCCGCCATCTTGACACCCCCAGGTACCCACAGAGTGGAAGAACACGACCTCACCGCCCCTCTAGAAATCTAAATCCCGTCGCCTGCTACCTTACTCAAACATTGCGGCTTCCAAATTGAAATACCTTGGACATTCATTTGTGTTTTAACCATATAAGAAGTTGTCGCACTAAATTCGATTCAAGGCAAAATTACGATGTTGTAGAAACATTCGCCAAAAATACGAATATGAAAATCTGAACAATATCAACAGCTAGTTCTGTTGTGAATATGGTTACAATAAATACTGTCCTGTAATGACTGCGAAATGGAAGAATTAATTAGAATGCACAGACAGCGATAAAAATATATGAAAAGAAGAAGGAACTGTGGCAATGACGAAACAAAACAGAAACAAGGTAAGAATAGGTAGTAGATTAAGTTAGGAACGGCGAGAGAATTGACAAGGAAAGGTTAGAAATGGATTATACATGTCCCGCCCACGTTATGGTAGGTGTGAATGACTTGGCAGCTTAGTTCTTGTGGTGAAGACTCCACTAAGTGGTCTGAGTGAGTTACCATCAACAATACTTTCATGCGTTACCTAAGTTCGACAGCCCTGAAACGTAACTACCGAACAAATGGGCCTAATCACAGGGACAAGATAACAAGAGCATTACTGCACAAACCCTCAGAGTAACAAATGACGAATCCTGCGCAAAACATACATTTCTACGATTTCAACCTATTCCTTCAAACATCAAAATATTTTTTTGGCAACACCGAATCACGTATTCACGCATCTAACCCCTCTTTCACTAACACAATTTTACGTGAACTGTTCTCCTTTAAGAGATATTACACTCATTCCGACAATCCAACTAACCGCGATGTTTCGGAATATGACTTCAATTACTGAAATCTCCACTCTGCTAAATTGTGGTCAGCATGACCTCTTAGACTCTCAGTTCTCTCTCCTTTAAATTTAGTCTTTGTGGATCACAGAACAATTACAGATTCAATAATAGAGGGAGAAATTCCAAGCATCTGTTAGAGATCAAACCCCGACCGCTCAGATCGAATACAGCTGCCTTAATATCCCAATATTCTGTTCACAAAGCTCTAAACACAGCGAACATAACTGGGACAGGATCGCTTTGATGCTGGCTAAGTAATTAGCAAACGTATATCTTCATAATGCTGACCATCTGTATCCAGGACTTCGTTTTGTTAAGTATGTCTAATGAAACTATTTATTATAGTCGTGGGTCTTAATATTACGAGTGGCCTATACTTAATTAAAAATCATCCAAACATCATTCCTACAGATTTACGATCAATTGGCAATTGGTTTCATTTCCATTAGTCAACAATTAAATAAACTCAACAAATCACATATGCATCTGAAGCATGATATGTCAAAATTAGTTACTACGCCGACTGTAGGCTTTTAATTATACCACATATCGTCAACATCAAAGTTACTGTTTTCGTGGTCAGTTAAAATTTGTAATTACACGTATGCGTAGTGTAATAAACAGGGATATTGTATATACCAGAAGTTCCCAAAGTGTGGGGCGCGCCCCTCTGGGAAGGGGGCCGAGTGGTTTTCTGGGGGGTTGTTTGTATGAAAAACGTTTTTTAGGAAATATGGAGTAACACTTTTAAAATCCTTTGCTTGGTTGAGGCAGTATAGTGGTCTTACAGTGCTGTATACTCATAGTTAAATTTTATGTCAAATCTGTTTGCTTGCACCTGTTCTGGAAAGGGGGCGTGAAATTTATAAAATGTTTTAAGGGGGCGCAAGGTATAAAAGTTTGGGAACCACTGGTATATACAGAAAACAGATTGGAAACTTCAGCCGGCGATGGTAATGGGGGGGTTATTCCACTATGCGAGTGAAGCCTCCACTGGTGAGAATAATACACTGAACACGTGACTTTTCATCTTGAATGGATAGGAATGGCACGAGTTCTACTTCTGACAACATAGAATATATTTTTGTAAATATAATTTCTTAAAATATACAGTGTATCCACAAGCTGTACCAACCATTTGAAACACACAAGACTGAAGGAGAAATTAAACATTGTGACTATCCATATTACATCACTATCAAAATATTTTATCATAATCTCATAAACGGTACACTGGGGTAACAGATTATCTCACTGGCGTTCAGACGCCTGGCAGGCAGTCTTCCTCAATGTTGGGTTGAAAGGGACGATCTAACGCCTCGGCGTCTGGTTCACCCATCACAACCCTCACACTGGCCTTGTCGCTGTGGGGTTATGTGAAGAATGTGTGCGCAACCTCAGTACACGATTCAGAGACAATGAAAGCCCAAGTAAGTGGTGGGATTAAAATGCACTGTGCTCGAATTAGGCAGGCATTAGAATGCAGATTTGGCATTTTGGACTTAGAAGACTTAGTCCATCTCGAAATGTACCTATTAGCCGGTTTAATAAACTTGACGAGACACTCTACTTCTTCATTACAATTTCCCTCAGTTGCACATGTTTCAAATGGAGGATTTGGGTTGTGGACCCCTGCATATGCGAATTAATAACTCTACTACAGGTCAACATGCTACATTTTACGTAACACTGGTATTAAAGTACACATAGGTGTCAGAAGAAACTGGAATTTATCTAGCTTAATACAGTAAAACCTCTCTAACTTGGACACTTGCGGTTCCACGATAATGTGTCCAACTTACAGAGGTGTCCAGGATAGAGGGAAAGGGGAAAATCATCCATTCAAATTGTGGTGTAATGACAATGTGGTAACTGTAGAGTATTATGGAGCCCTTCCCAAAAAGGAAATTACTGATAAGAAAAATCAAAAGAGTAAATTAAATTTTTACAAATTTTGTTTTCACTAAATTAAACTTGCATGCATAAGCTCAAAGGGAAGGGCACCAATACTTTACGTTTACCGACAATGTAACTTATTTACTTACATAATCTAACTACTGTAATTTCTGTTAACACTGTTTAACTCAGTTGCAAGCACAGTACATTACAACCCCTCTATAATGCGGTTCGCTATACCGCGGTTCCAGATATAACGCGGGTACCTCATGTATCCCATAGTGCAGCAAAAAAAGAAAAAAAAGTTCATCAATTATCCTTCACACAGAACTCAAAATTATATTAAAATGCAAGCCAAATTAATTATTTATTACTTTTTCCGTAAAAATCAATCGTAGCATAGTGAAATAAGTATGTATACTCTTAAATGGCGATAGTCTATCAATACTGTACGTACCGTACAGTACGTCCTGTACTTGTACCGATTTTTCTGATGCACTCCCGTAATAACGCGGTTTCTCTATCACGTGAGTTTACCCTTGTCCCCCGCGACCCGCGTTATAGTGGGGTTGTACTACTGACAAAGTTAAAACTGTACCAGCAATACGTACTGTAGTCCAGTGAAAGGTTCAATAAAAGAATAACTATACATTTTCACTGCTTTCCAATGATGTGTTCAATGTCTCACACCCTCAACCATAAGCCAATCCTCAGGTAGAAGGCATTCATCAGTAAGAAATTCAAAATAACAAAATACTAACTGTAAATGTTTCCCATAAAAGCATTGAAGCCAAGTGCATGAACCTGTCCAACTTACAACAAAAGGGGTGAACAAGTTCCAGGATAAAGGGGTGTCCAAGATATAGGGTGTTGTGGACATACAAAATTATAGGATATTCGCCGGTTCCAATTAAAAGTGTCCAATATAGAGGGGTGTCCAGGATATAGGGGTGTCCAACTAGAGGGGTTTTACTGTATATTAAAACATGAGCCGGGATAGCTCAATCAGTATAGTGACTAGCTACGGGCTGGACGACCGGGGTTCGATCCCCGACGGGGGCAGAGGATTTTTTCCTCTAGCCTCTGCGTCCAGACCGGCTGTGGGGCCCACCCAGCCTCCTCTACAGTGGGTACCGGGGGCCTTTCCCGGGGGTAAAGCCGGCCGGGGCGTGATGCTGACCACTCACCCCCATCTAGTGCCGAGGTCAAGGAAGAGAGGAGCTATACCTCCACTCACCCCAAACGCCTACATGGCGTGTAGTGGGACAAACTTTACTTTACTTTACTTTACTTAATATATTAAAACACAGACAACAAAAAAGATATAATGCAGTTGTTATTAATGATCGTACTTGTTTAACAGTTACTTATCCATTTATAGGTAATACACGTTCTTCCAAAATCATTACTTTAAAACGTATTTGTTTCATAAATAGATAATTTCACATTGACTCTGAAAGTAAAACTATTGCAAATTCATTTATATAAAATGACCAAACATTTATGGTCTTTTTGTTGCACAAGACAAAGAGTGCCAAAATACGCAATAAGTTTAACTTTCGGTGCCTGGAAAGCAGTTATAAATACGAATTCTGATCAAATCCTTAATCATTGAGGACGGGTGACCCATTGTCTATCTGAACACATTTCTGGTCAATGTTTACAAACGTCGTCAGTCCCTCTGTGCTAAGTATACAATAATCACATTAAAATACACTTCTATTAGAAACAGGGACCATCGCCATGTGGCTGGATTATAGGATTTCCACGTTCTCTTTGAGAATTATGCTGGGCAGAGTTGCACTGTGGCAGGTACTTCACGCACTCCCTAATGTAATTATCATCGATTTCATCATTGTCTCTTATGTTCACTTATCGCCACTGAAGCTTGGTCTATATGAGGGAGGAATACAGACTGAATGGACAAGCCGGTGAAATGGCAATCGTCGACACCTATTGTAATATAGTTATTTCATTTTTTTAAGCATCTTCAGGAAAATTCTAGGGCAAAACCAACAACAGGGCACAATCTCCTCTTTATAATCACCATTCTTAAACAGCTCTATATCTCATTCGGTAGTACAATAACTCCAAACTTGAAACAGCGTCGTTAAATAGTAATTAGTCAGCACAGTCAATATATCTGTTGTGGCCTTCTGAGTTCTGACGTTGCTGCTTTAGGTGATACCCGACGTTTAGGTCGACCGTAATGCCTCCATTTCAGCGCTGAAGTTATTCCAACACTACGAAACTGGCTCTCCTTTAGTGTAGTCCGGGCATAAAGATGTAAACGCTTGATTTGCTGGGCAGAATAGTTTCGCGTGATATTGAAGACCTCCCCGTCCTTCTACACATGCAGCCTTTGTACTGATTTTTTGCAGGTCCACTACTCATGGCCTCACGATCAACACAAGGTGGCTAATCTGTACTCACACGCGTATCCAACGAGAATTCACACTGAAGAGCTTGGAGGCTTTGAACCAACGGAAATGAGAAAGCAAGGCAAAACACGAGGAAGTTCTACGACACCAAACTGGCTGAGAGAGGTTACGGCAATTGGAGAGCGAGACTGACGACAGGATATCTTCTAAGAGAAAAATACAAGGCTAACAGGACACGGCGACCGAATACCAAGCCAGCGACACGCGCAAGCAAACATCCCATACTTTCATTCTTCTGGGAAGTGAATCTGTCACCTGTATACGGGGTAGAATTTCCCGATCTACGGCTGAATTCAGATGTTTAACGCCAAGATCGTTTACATCATATAACGACTAAAAATCTGCCTCACAGTAAGAACAACTCCGAAATATCCCACCGAAAGACAGAAGGACCAATTGTAATAAGATTAACTAGAAACTGGGTTAGACCTAAACCATTATGATGATTAGCGTTGAAATAATTTATTTCTGCAATTTATACAGAAAAAGAAATCGTAGGTCAGGAAAAAGTGAATTACGCTATGTGACACAGTATTAACAACATATACAGATTATAGTTAATTAAACTTAATGGATAATTTACATAGAATAATAGTGATGTGACCATTTACAACAGGAATAAGCTACGCGAAGTTTAACTTAGTATGCGGAAAAAGTCATCGCATAAAACTGTCAGATATCACTGCAATGCAATTGTTTCTTTGTAATACATATTGCTCGTATAAGTACCAAACTACGGAGAAATTCCATGGCGCAGAGTAATTCATACCGAAGATATAATTCCCTGTTCCTTTCTTTCACACAGCTGCTATCTTCCAGAACTGTGGTCGGATGACACAACTCCTCCTCCCGATTTGGAATCACAAAGATAACCGATATCCTCAGGGAGAAAGGAAATGCAATTCTTCGGTAAAAAGATCAAAGGAAGATTCAGCAGCAGAATATCTGCGTTGAAGCATCCTTTTACACATACACGCCGGCACGAAAATATCTCAGCTTTCGACACACAAAGAAAGAACGACCGTAAATGCCCTTTCCCTTCTCTGAGAGCGTAAATAACAAAATTAGCTGTTTTATATAACCCTTAAAATTGCGTTTCTACAATAAACAGAAGAATAAATGTATAAAGTAAACATACAAATTAGGATGTTTTGTATTTCATGCTGCATGGCTCTGTAAAATATTAGTAATGTAATTAACTCTTAGTTGAGGTCATCACAGAGACTCCAGCCAAAATAGCATAAACATGCATTTATAGACAACTAAAATGTGGTTTCCTTTAGTATTTAAAACACACGCAGCATACAGAACAACACATAATTAGAGTTCACATCAGATGAAGGACTGTAAGCTTCCTTAGAATTCTGCTCAACAGAACAATTATGCGACCACATGCTTCTTTCCATATCGCTTCCGATTACGAAATTAAGCGGTGGTAACCCATTTAAGGTACTATTCCGGAATTTCCCTAGACGAACTGAGTAAGACCACGAAACACATTTCAGTCCAGCCGGTCTCCGGCTCGAGGTTCGGACACGGGACTTCTCAAACAGAAAGAAATTGCGTCGGCAGTTAAACCAACACGTTCTGTAAATTTATGTATGTCGAATCGAGCCTACAGACATGTGAATACTGGACCTATACACTAACGATAAGGTCACCGGAACACGCAGTAATGTCATAAAAAATTACATGGAATGGAATGGACCTCACTTGATCCATAAGATACGTACAGCACTAAAGACGACAACCTTAATTATTTGAGTGTATGGTTGGGGCTCTTTCTGTCCCCATACGACTGTGACAGCCACACAAACAATTTGAAACCTGCGAAATATTAATTTTCAACGCATCCACGCTCATCTCTACAGCTTCAGAACAAACTCACAAGCATAAAGTGGCCACCATCGTGCTGAACTCTTAATTATGGTCATATTGATCGGATTTTGAGGGCAGGCAGGTACATTTCAACCAAAGCTCAGAAGTAAACACATGAAATTACGACCAGCGATCACTTTCAAAGACCGAGAACACTACTGATGAAACATCTAAGAATCTGAACAACGTTGGAACGGTCTTCCCTTTCTCGTACCAATGTCTAGATTGAATAGCAGCCCTGCTTCGTACTCGGGAGGTCTCAGTCTTTAAATACAGTGCCTAAGTAGTCAAATATTTGAGTACATTCTAATATTTTATTTTCTTAATACTGTATTGTTGCATATATATTAGTGTTCTGTCTGACGACAGGTCCATATGAACAGGATCCTTCCATCCTTTTCTCGGATTGGGACCTGTTCATATACGTTCTTGGCAGATGATCCAGAAGTGGTTTGACATTGCCTTCTTCTGTGTGTGAAAGGAGTAATTGTTGGGATGCCACGGAGAAACCGGGGAAACCCCCGGAGGAAAACTCCGTGTTGCCTAGACCACGGCATTGCCCAACACAAGTTATAAATTCGGGCACCGCCGGGAATCGAACTCGAGGCCCCTAGGATTACAAGGTCAGCGTTCTAACCGCTAGACCACTGTGGCTATATGCTTTCTTTATCACTATTTTTTACTTTCAGACTGGAGCAAAAGCTTGACAAAAATCTTGTGTTTATATTTTAGTTAGCCTAGATTCTATTTAATCAAAATGTATGCGATAAATTTTTTGAATGCAGTCCGCGGCGCCAGAAAATTAGATGAAAAGTGATGCTAACTATATAAACTTTTTAAACCAATCTCAAAGAAACTGGGTGTGAGCATGTGGACTAGATTCAAGAATAACATCCTATACAGAGCTCGTTCGTATGAGGCAATGAACAGTAGGTTTCCATGGAATATCAGGTTCTCGAGAATACTTTGATCATGGACCTACTTATTTGTTGTTACTGTAATTATAGACGTAATTCAAAATTTTGCCGACACTACATAAAAACGAACAAACCTCTGAAACGTCAGCCAGTAAATGGAGGTGCACCATATCCATTAACCTTCAAACATAAAGTGAGGGTCAAACACCCCACTGAACCATCAAAAATAAATGTACTTACTGAGAACTGTGAGATTGACTTTGGTGTTCCTTGTTGGCGACTTCTTAAAGTCGACCCGACACCGATAGACTCCTCCGTCGGATTCCCGGACGCTCTCTACCGTCAGCTTGGCAGGATCGTCCGTATACCGGAAGAACGCTCTCCCACCGAGGACTTGCTCGTCGGCCCAGTGCTTCGCCTGGTCGAAAGATTTCCCTCGAGAATCGAAACTGCAACATAACAAGTTTCGGAGGATATATCGGCCGCGTGTCAATGTGGGCTCTTGAGGTCCCTTCCAGCGGCAATGCTGAAACCTGTTCTTTTACCCCCAACTCCCAAATGGTACATAAAGGAGAGGGCCCCAAAACGAACGAAAAAAAAAACATCAAATAGTAGCTCTCAGGTTCAAGGAAATATAAACACAAAGATGAATCATTTATTTCCCTAACGATTATGTTTCAAGAGACCCGAGTTCTGGAGAGGATGTTTTACGTCAGCCATTTCCAATTTGGTTACGATTGTTGGTTCAACAATTAACGTCCAATTATTTTTCTTTATTTTTCTCATTTTAAGCAACTATACCACGAAGGAAAGGGCAGTCTTGCAATGGTAAAAGTAAAGCTGTCCCACTACACGCCATGTAGGCGTTTGGGGTGAGTGGAGGTATAGCTCCTACTCATTCTTAACCTCGGCACTAGATGGGGGTGAGTGGTCAGCATCACGCCCCGGCCGGCTTTACCCCCGGGAAAGGACCCCGGTACTCATTGTAGAGGAGGCAGGGTGGGCCCCAGAGCCGGTCTGGACGCAGAGGCTAGAGGAAAAATCCTCTGCCCCCGTCGGGGATCGAACACCGGCCGTCCAGCCCGTAGCTAGTCACTATACTGACTGAGCTATCCCGGCTCATAAGTCTTGCAATGGTATTTACAATTAAAAATTGTAGATTGGAAAGGATGTACAATGAAGCGATCATGACCTATTTTAAGGTGTTACTACGACTTTTTTAAGTGAATAAATTCAACTAAACACGTATGGCAGTGACAGCGTAGAGATTCGAAAAAGAAGCTCCGAAGTATAAAGTACATAGCGTATTTTAAATATAATATTGTGATTAATGCATTAATTAAGTTCATATACCTTGTCTATTCTTAAACACAGCGTATTCTTCGCCGTAAACATGCAAATGTATTTCCAACTGCGTACTGAACTTCGGAAACATTTTGAGAACTGTTCCTTACTAGTATACCTTCCCCGGTGTCTCGGAGTAGTTTCCGAGTGATTGATATTTGGTGCCGCAAAGTGAAACTTTCTCTGCGGGAACAACAGAAAGGCAGACGGTGTTAAGTCTCTTGAGAACAGCGGGTGCGAACGTAGGGGTCTTCCCGATCTTTTCTCTCAGTAAAAAATTCTTCAGACTAAAAAACACAACAAGGCTTTAAAACTGCGACTTCAGTTGATTCGAGTTGACACATGAACTAGGGGCACTGAAAACATTCAGACAGTTTGTGACTGAGCAGCCATTCTTCCGGATAGAAAACTTTTAAAGCACACTATTCACTTCTCAATAAAATAAACTCAGCCCTGAAGATGGAAGTAATATGTTCTTCCGAAACGTAGCTTGCAACAAGCCCGCACAGTGTCACTACGCAGATAGCCAAAGTTAAGATAAAAAATTACTTTCAAATGCATCTCTTATGAGTGACCATCGTCTGACTTTCTTTCACAATTTCAAAGTAGAGTCTATAAATTCAAGGGGAACTACAAACATCTTAATTTTATAATACAGTTCTATATGTGATTTATTTAACGATGCTGTCAGTAGCTAAGTTTATCTGACGTGGAATAACAGATTTATTAATCAATTACTTGGAAAGGATAAGGAAGGAAGAAGTCGTGGTGCAATTTTGGGTACTATCCCAACATATTCCTGAAGTGACTGAGAAAATAACAGTAAAAACCTCTCGGGATAGTGCGTCCCCAGGCCGAGAATCTGAGAGAGGGTCCTCCCGAATACGAAGCACGATTATTGGCCTATAAACTTACAACAGTCAAATACCGAACCTGAGATGTGAGGTTATCACGGCGGTGAAGACCTTAACTGTGGTCTTTGGCGTTGTGATGACGAGGTCTTATAGGGGATTACTAACGTATCGCCTCCATCTTCAGGGTGAAGTGATTTCACAATCCTCCGAAACATTGGTAACCACCTATAAGACTATACGACATCACAACCCCGAAGATCATAATCGATAGCTCCGTCTAATTATAACGCACCAAACTTGTATTCTGGAAGGTTCTAGCAGGTCTCTGACCATACTGACAATGTTTTTCGCCTTCCACACTATTTCTTGACAAATGATGGTAAAATATATAAATGAAGTAGTGTGAAATGGGCTATTTTAAGGCATAAGAAATACAGACAATACAAACAGAATTTTAGTTGAAAAACTTTAAAGAAAGAGGCGTCAGACATGGGAGATCTTGTTAGAACTCTGGATCATACCACAGAACATCAAGGACTCTGCAGACAATTTGAATCAATCAGAATCCAATGAATCGAAACTACATAACCATTTACTTTAATTCCACATTAGTCTGTAAGACGACAGACGAATTAGGAATCGATTGTAAAATCTTTAGAACAGTCAGCACGAATTATTCCGTCTTTCCTAACAAAGCATGTCCCCAAGAGTATGAAGTCTTTGTGGAAACGTAACAGGTAAAGAGTGAAAAGCGAATGGGAGGCGGAGAAATGCGATTTTCTGTCTTATTTCTTCTTTCACTGCTGATACATTCCGATTAGAGTTTCTGGTTCGTTAATTCCGATCTTCCGAAAGAAAGATCAGCTACATTAGCCCCTGCTTCTCTCCCCCACTCCACATTCCGTAACATGATTCTCTCGCTTACATTTCAGAGCCCCATCTCAATCAAATCTTCCGCTAATTGCAATGTACCCGGCAGCACTTTTTTTTAAATGCCACAATTGGATTACGATGGTAATTGCAAACAAAGGCACGAAAAATTTAAAATTACGAAACAGTCAGACATTTGAGCTGGAAGCAGATAACGTCACATTACATAGCTAGACCCGAATCACAAACCGCTCTTCAGTGCCCGTGGCAGCAACTTCAACCGTCTTGTCTGTCTTGCCCCTCTGTTCTATCCTCACTGACTCTCGACCACACGGGGGTCTCGCTACATCCCATGTCGATCGTCCATAACGTCCTGTCGGTCCAAGCACGCCCAGTCTTTGAGCTGCGGGCTTGGGCCCCTCCTTGATGAAGTGGCCTGTCCTTCAGAACAGGTGTGCTGCTTTATAAGCAACTCATCCGTCGTGTAATGGACTGTGAGGAACCCCTTAGTTCGGCAACCTGGAAGACACTTGTGCCTACCAAGCGCTGTCTGAAGTCACCCGTGGTTAACCGAGGATGGCTGATGTTCAGCATGCAGGGCGCCAATGTCGATACAACGATTTGTGTCTAACTTTATTCGGCTAACCTGAATGCTTTTTCTGTTTCAAGGATAATTCCAGGGCGACTTTAAAAGAAGCTACCCGCTTTCCCCAGCCATGGAGGCCCCCAGCCTGATGACATTATCCTCCAACCAGCAACAAAAGAACTTATTCAGAACATGTCATGGCCTTCAGCTAAAACAATCCCATTAGGGTATACATATACCCAGTTATAGTTAATAAGGCACAGGTTTCTGATTCCAGCTATGCATTTCGCACCCAGGAATAGTTTAACAAACCAAGGGACGTCGTCTTGCCCTCAGCTCAAGCACGATTCGGCCCTTATCTTTTTAGTTCGTTAACCTTCATCCGTTTAGCCCTGAAGATAGAGGCAGTATGGTCCTCTAAAACGGTTATGTCATACTATTTACGTATGCATAATGCAGCTCACAGCTACACACATTTGCACAGTGAGCGTACGGGACTTACTTCGCCTACACGTAAAGTTAGAACAAAGTTAAAATCAAGCCGTTCTTCAGCGTAATACTGGACAGCCGAAAATAATTTTACTAAGAATTAAAGAGACTTACAATTAAGTGAAATTATCTGAAATTAAATTTTAAAATGTTATAATCAAAAGCATGGTGTAACCTAAGATATGTCCTTCAATTCCATATACGCTGGATTTATCGTTTCAAATTTATATAAACAGCATTATTTTTCTTCCGTTGTCATATTTCTGAGGGCACAGACGATTACATCTAAGACATGTCAAGTTCCAGTATTGTTTGTTAACTACAATAATAGGGTCATTCGTTTCTGCTGCTTCATTAGTTTGTATGGGCCAATTCAATACAACTGTCACTTTATTTCTGAATGCTGCCTGACTACACAGTTGATACTCTTCCCGTATTGTCTTCTGTAGTTGAAATTGCAGTGTCTGCCTACAATAACATGGCGTTATAAGTACCAGTGTTTTGTCAATAAACATGATATCGCTCATTAGCAGGCCTTCAGGATTATCTTCACGCCATCTGTCAACGAGTCATTTACACCTGAGGCTCTTTTATCAGTAACATCTGAAAAAACAGTTGAAATTAATGACGCCCTACGGTTAATTATTATTAATTCACGTAGAACAGCGACTGTCAGACGAATGCGAAACCAAAAGTGTCAACAGGATTTCGAATTTTCTCTCCTGCTTGAGAGTGGAAACGAGGCCGACTGCTTGCTACGTCCCGACGGAGTCCGTTAAATCCCCATCACACGCAGAATGAACGAGTCCACAGTTAATGCCCATAACTGGTCAACGGTTGATTGAACTATCGACAGCACAGCGTGGAGGCATGAAATTAATGCCAGGCGCGTTGCCACGGTGTGGCAGCCTGCAGGTAGCAGCTAGATATAAAAAAAACGAACTAATTTCCTTTAACAGGACATGTAATCCTAGTCTAGGTAGCAAAATTCTAATAAGAGCAGCAACACACTATACGTAGATATATGTAAATAATTAACAAATATGTACATTTATAAGTTGATAGTTAATTATTTACATGCATACGTTTATGACGGCAGAATGTGGTAAAATTTGGTGGGGACGTTTTTTCGCTGGAGGATACCCGAAATTCGAACACTTTAGTTTACTGCAGTTGGTAATAACACGGCGAATACACTAAGTTTTGTGGCAGGATCGTCACCAGCGTTACTAAATATACATCGTGTGAAGATGAATGGCAACAGATATTCGAAAAAGTATCCAATATTTTGTTACAGGAATTCTTTATGCAATGTGAAACAACGATAAGACGGCTGAAACAAACAAAAAAGAATTCTTGTGTACTCAGTCTCCATTCACCACTAGCTTAGCTCCCCTGATAAGTCTCATAATTCTTCACCAAAGGCTTACATGATTACTAATCCAACACGAGGCTATGTAGTACTGGAGACCAAAGAGAAAATCATGGTTGTTTCTTTTAATTTTTAATTTATTCGTCAAAAAAGGTACGAACAATTAATAACAAAGTGTATGATAACATACATTTACACTTTCGTAATAAACATAATTTATTATTATCTGAAGTACTTAATTTAGAATTATTATGATAAGACACGGATAAATTTACAAAAAATTTAACAATAAAATACTAACCCATAGATCTGTCATATTCAGTAAGTTCAATGTCTCTTCAAACCAGGCACGTCAGACTCTTACGATAAGAAAGAGCTGCTTAAAAGGGATGTGACTGCTGCAGGAGCCGTTATATGGGTGGGGAAAATCATAACCGCCTATTTTTAATAGCTGCAAACACTTGCTTAATATATACTTTCCATGCCTCTGCTTTCCTAGAAGCGCACACAAATGCGAATTTCATTGAAACACATATCCACTTTATTTAGTTTAGATACAAAACAGCTGTACACAAGTAGATATTTTACACGCATCCGAATATTAAAATGTATTAAAATTGGAACATCTGGGATCTGAAAACGTTGATAATTCGAGGACGGAGTTAAGACCTCATAATCCATCGAAGAGGACAGCGTGGTTGACATGTCTGTCTTAAACCGTATCAATTTCACGGCAACTTCACCCAGAATAATGATTATAATACACTTAAAATAATAACGAAGTATCAATGTGGGCTATCCGTTTAGAAATAATGTGTGGATTATTGAAAGTTATTGGATCGTTGCAATCGATATTCGTTTGGATTGTACAACTGCAATAAATGATCCAATTTCAACTGGCGCTTGTAACGATGCCGGTTAACGCTTCACAAACAGTTGCATATATCACAAGTTTGTCAAACGGATAAACGAGGTTATAAAGTTCGTTTAGTTTTAACATTTTTTGATTGCTCGCTCTCCCGCTCAGTCTTCCAATTCTTCCTAATGATACATTCAAATAGCGGAATGGTGAGAGCAATGCCAATTCAGGCATCTACCAATTACAGTGGCATGAATGTAGGCGTAAAACGAATGAATGCAGTTCGCCTCGTTCAACACTCCCTTCCTTTTTCCTGAATTTCAAATAACAATGGTATAACATGTTCGTGATTAATGATGTACTATTTTGCTGCGAAGTTTGTGGAGTTTAAAAGTAATACTGCGATAACGGGTTGCATACAATCAGCAGTAACACGTACTAAATTTAAATATTTTTCCGATGAAATGAGGAACACGCGAAATAAATAATCAGTGCTTTAGATAAATCACTTTTAGCCTATATTAATTATAGATAAATAAATAATAATAGGATGGTTATACAAAGGACGATCAGATGAGCAAGGCAATGTAGAAAGCGTGTTCGAAATGAGAAATCATACAAAGGTCTGGTCGTAAAACCTGGTCGGAAGATGCTGCTACGAAGACAGATTAAGGGTCTATAAAAATGGATCATACAGAAATAGGGTGAGAAGGTGTAGACTGGATTAATTTGGCTCTAAACAGCAACCAGTGGCGGACGCTTCTGAACAAGGTACTGAATCTCCGGTTCCATAAAATTATGGATTTTCATCACCAACTGTACGACTATCAACGTTTAGAATACCATGAGACTGGTTAGTACTAATTGTTATTAACTTAAGTTATTTACGTTATATCGTTTTCATTATGCGCGATATTACTAATCGCAATAATCATTTGTAGATATGCGGAATTTTTCTGTAAACACTGACTGCTGAATAAAAACAAGTAATTATTTTAAACAGTAAGACTATTTTCAAATATGAAATAATAAATTTAAAAAACATAAGAATTTTAAGTATTAATCAGAAAGTATCACGGAAATTACGTATGCATTTCTCTTACCCCACAATGGAGTTCGTGCTCATATTCAATTCACTCCCTGACAATCCCCTCGTTGTGCTAGTCAACGAACATACATCTTATCAATGACGAATGGGCAAGGACATACCTGTATATGGGTGAGGGAGCTCCCTCCTTGTACCAGATAACAAGGTACACCTTGTCGCCCGGGATGGGTGGTGCTATGTCGCACGGCATCTTTGCGACGCCTCCCGCAACCGCCTGAGTGTCCGACACAAGAACTGGAACAGAAGAGAGAAGAATCAATCACAGGTCCATTCTGTTGAACTGCCGACAGGCGTGTTAGAAATGTGCTGTGCTACGTAAAGCCCCGTTCTGCCTTAAAGCCAACTTCAACTTTCTACGGTACACTTGGCTTATTTCTTGGAAGCAAAGTGATTGCGGTAAATCCTTTACAAACGCATCACAGAAACCTGTGCTACTGATAACGTGTCGTTAAATAAATAAAGAACCGAACAATAAACATGCATTTCTGCCCTAGGTTTCTATTTTGGTAAACCGGTTTTATCCCACAAACCTGAGAATTTTTTAATGCGTACAAGTTAATTTATCAGACCCATTCTCGAACTTCAAAAAGAGTCACGTGATGCCAGTTGCCAATGTGGTCATCAGTGGTAAAGAATGCAAAGAATATCCATGCATTCGCAATACCGAACATGCGACACAGTGAATGCTTCAAACCTTCAGCATTAAAACGAAATAACATTCCTTGGAATGCTTAATGGCTGGTAAGACGGCTTATTACAGCCACAAAGAGAAATATACTTCAAAGACAAATCGTAATATTAAGACTTAAAATTAAATCGGAATGCTTCGGTAGGTGAGTGGCCGCGAGACCTTCCCTCTGTTTCCGTGTAAGGCAAAACCATGTTCAACATGAAAACTAATAATTTAGTGCAGTGTAAAACATCGAGGGATTGAGAACAACTCTGCAAACTAAGCTCCCTTAAGCCGTAAATTAGGTGCTACTTTCTATTAACCGTACAGAATTTATCTCAGTAATCTAATCTCCCACACAATTTGCATTAACCTACAACAGTGTTGTTGGTCTTGTGGTTAAGAACATGGGTCCTTTATTTGAAGGAACACAATTCTGTATGTGGGTAGTGTCCGTGTTGTTTGTCGATGAAAAGAATTTGCAGGTATCGGTCCTTCCATTAGGAGATATGATTCTTCTATAAGGTTTCAAGATTTAGCTCTGTGTTGCAAAAGTCATTTTTGATAGCGTATTAATCAAGATAGCATGAATAAAGCGCATTCCGTATTACCACTTAAAACAGGGTCTACTAGATTTTTAACAGTATGAAGGTAAACGACATTCAGTGCCACTCTAGACGTAGTGATCAAAGAAAGTCAGCATATTTGCCAGAGGTCGAACATAGAATAATCTAAATAATCATATTATGGGCGGGAAAAACAAGGGATAGATGGGAGAATATTAAAACTAATCTTAAGTTCCCAGGGCGGGATTCTGTGGAATGGATTCTTCCAGGCTCAGGAAAGGAACTGGTGACGGGCTCTTGTAAACACTTTAATAAAACCTAATGTTCCATGAAAATAAAATTTAGAGCGTGATCACTAGTAGTACCGAACATTTTACGTTGTCTTGTCTCCTATGCTGGCGGATCTAGAATCTACTCTCGGCGCAGAGGTAGGCTAACCTCGGGGTTTATCACAAAATTTCTGCGTTCTTCTAGGTAAATGCTGAGAAAGTGCCTTGTACAGCCCATAACCGCTTCCCTCTGACCTTCTTATAAATCATTACTTCCTATCGCGATTACCTCTGACGCTGTATTTATTTTCTTTAAGTATCGTATCGTTTACTTAAAGTCGATTCCAATAGCTGTGACTATGACATCGTGAATAAGAAAGCATTTAAGCCACTGTACTGATATTTTCATGAAAGAACTGAGAAAACTAGGATCGCTCGTATCCAGGCCGAAACTTGAACTTGGACCTCCAGATAAGTGCTCACCACTGTAGAACGACGCTCGGTTCAAGGCTGTATAAACCACGGAACTGAGAAAACATTATTAAACCCAGAATCAACAACACTTAAGGTAGAATAGGAAATGTGAAGACGCACTTTAACACACAGATCGAATATACGTATGTTTGGTGTACCTACAAAAAAAAACAAAGGAACGTGACATTCGGCTGACCTGCGATCTACATTACAGACGTAGGATTTGAGATTCTCACAGCGGTGAGTGCGAAGGTAGCAGTTTTCTGGGTTGTGGTACCGTGTACTCTGGTAGAAGTTTACCAACTTACAGACTTCCTTGCTGCCTCCATCATCGCCCCGAATGATAAAGGCAGGAAGGACTCCACCAGACGACACGAAGATACAACCAAGAAGTCGGCCATCTTAATATTCCAACCGTCGAACTCCGGTATAAGATCTAGAAAGTTCTATAAAACTTTCTAAGACACCCTAAAGGCGTACATTAATATTTAGAATACATTTTGAAGCTAAATAATGCTGCATTTTAAGTATGTTAACTCTTACACAGTTATAATAAACACAATAACTTGGTTGCAGTAGTAATTGTACCTTTTTTCTGTTAATTCAAATGGAACATGTAATGGCAGTACTGTGCTGTAAACAAAAGATGAGCAATTTGATGTACAAACATTCAGAAGACAAACATGGTACTTATGAATGGAAAATGGAATGCTTGGACCGAGTTTACCTTAGATTTATTCATGTTTATCTTTGCTAACAAGCTCTGTTCAGGTATATCACTGGTACTTGTAATTGTTTTATCTGTATTTTACGTGAGTAAATAAACATAAAACTCTATTTTATTCAACGAAATTGGGTACTACCATTAGAAATAAAGTACGTATATGATACAAATTTCGTGTTATCATGGAGATGTTATAAAATAATGTTCATATCTCGGTACTTAGATTTTTTAACAAACTATATAGGTATAAATGCGAGGTAAAACACAATAAGCCTCAAATGCAAGAAAATTTTATTTAAAAAGTTCATAGTCAATTTCGTAGAAAATAAAATGCTACTCTACAATGCACAGCGTGGTCATTAAAATTGCTGTTTTCCTTAGAGGCCGTTATGTTTCTATACGTGCGTAACCGCTTAAAATATTTCCCTTAACACCACGTACATTATCTGAAAGGAGAAAATGCTTTGAACTACAGCCACACCGAAGTAAACGGGACGATAATGTTGGTTAATAAACGGAGTTTTATCCTGTCTAACCAAGTACTACGAAGGGCGAACTACGGAAACTGACTTTTTGACTGGTAACTTAAGCTATACAGCTAAACAGTATTGCACTGCCCCCCTCAACAGCCATCGTGCGATGTAAGTATTCAGGAGCATCCATCTATTAAACCGGCAATCCGTGGATTAGGCCTATATTCTTAGTTTAAATCGTAGTCAAAGTGCAGTAGAGAGCACAATGTTAAAAAAATAAACACCATCCACGAAAAACGTAAAGGTCACATACTAATGTCTGTCTGAAGCAATACTAAATAAGTGTGTCTTCATGAACAATTATTTCATTGTGTTAACAATTAGGGGATTCCCAGAGGAAAAGTGGGGTTAATTCGAAAAGTTTCGGTTAAGGGTGACTCGTATGGGACATGGTTTTCAACAAAATCTACGCACTTTAGATGAGACATTTAGGATAATGGAATAATTTTGTAAAGCCCATAAACAGATGTACGAAACCAGGCCAAAACAAACATAAAAAACGTAATAATGAAGTACGTCGAGAAATAACGTCAGGTGTAGGACGCACACTGCTGCTACTCATAACGCACAGCTGAACTTACCGAATCTTTTGGTACGCATTAGACAAGTGTCGTGTATGATTGTGACGTGTTGTCCTGAGAAGTTTAGTTCCTTTTAGGAAATTCTGGCTTATTACCTCACAGTAAATCACACGGCAGCTTACTTCCACATCCAAATTCGTCATTTGTAGCGTTAAGGAAGATTACATGAAATCGGCCATGACGCTTCAACCAATATATGTTAATTCATGTTTTCAGCATGCACTGTTTTGTCTGGAAAACATATAAAAGGAGGAATTAATTGAATTTAACGCATATAAATTTACCATGTTCATCTGCTGAAGAAAACTACAATATCTTGTCATCTGTTTGATAAAATGCACACGGAAATAAAAGCATATTTTGGTATCCACATGCAGAACATCACTTCATTACATCGTGTAAGCAATGGCACAGAACAACCCCGAATAATTTACAATTAATGATGAGGTTAATCATCTGCAAACGTCACAACTAGGCTCTAAGCATAACAGGATGTTAACCTAGTGCAAGCACCCCCAATGAATAACAAAATACTCCATCTATTTTAACATATCTTGTGACACGTATATTGTTTATATGCGCTCGGGCGGTGGATATAACAAGGCTACGTATCACATAAATTTCAGCTGCGTTACTGTAAATGACTACTTGCTGACAGGTAGATATGACGTCATGACGAGGTAGATATGGAGCGTGTTGTAGGGGCGGTTGAAAGGTTGAACGTGTGATGTGGCAAGGGCAACTAGAGCAGAGATTCAATTAGCCACTTCAAAGAGAAACCGCAGAGTCGTATGAGAGAGGCGGTGGGGGGTGATTTAGAAGTACCTTCGGCACTTAAAGCAAGGTGGCTCCAGGTTCAGTAGCTATGTCAACAGCGACACATCAGCGTATGCGTGTCCAAATGAATTTATTCGCATAGTGCCTGTCTGCCTGTATTTACGTTAGTTAATATCGTCTTATTACATAATATGAAATCTTAGAAAAATGATCGACCAATCTAAGTGAACAAAGCGATCATGATTTTGCTCTTGCCAATACTTTTTAATACATGAATGTATTATGTAGGCCATCCCTTTAAAACGTGTTCTCCAACACAGAACTTCACGCGATAAAAACACCCCACTCTCCGTGATCTTATTTGCCTTCCTGAACAAGAAATACTTTTATAAAATCTCCTAACATTAATATATGGCATTAACTCACAAAGTGTCCCACTCCACAAAAGCCACCAAGTTGGCACTGTTAAAGGTGCAGATCTCCAACATAACAACTCTCAAAACTGGATAAAAAACCCACAAATTTCTGTTTACTGACTTCTCCATAAATTTATAAAAATATGAATACAAATATTAAAATTTTGTGTTGGTAAATTATTTAATGTGTAAATAGTTTTGTTTGTATGCATGATTTTACATATCAATACACTACACGGTATGCAAGGTTTTAAGCTTACAGTATTAGATTAAGTAAAATGTACAAATTATAACAAATATTAGGTCTATCTGAAGCGATAAACGTGTTATATGTACTGTGTGGGCCAGAAAAAGAGATTTGTTGTACCTGTCTGATATCGACATTTTAAGTAAATATATTATTATCTTGTTAGCGCGGTAAGTTGGAGCCGTTTTCCTTGGAACAAACATTCATACGCTAGATCATCTATCACATTTATTTGGTACTACAGATTTCAAAACCTCTTCAAACTAAATGTTAACATTATTCTCTGACGCCCAGATATTTTTCTTTGTACTTTCGTAAACTTTATTTAATCAGCAGCTATACATTCTTTACGTTCTTATTCGAGAAACATCCAATTACTCAACCTGGGCTTAATGTACGAAAATACATTTCTACCTGTTTAGTCTGATATTTCGCCCTTGTTTTGCGTCCTCGGTATTCTGTAAAGACCAGGTTTATGTTTCCCTACTGCCAGAATGTCGATAAGCGTAGGGTCAACTTAACACAGTGGGCATTTTGAACCTCTACTTTATTGGCCTATTTTAAAAACAAACATAAAGACAACGTTAATGTTACTTTCAACACAACTCAACTGTAAAGTTCCATTAAATCAAGTAAGCACTATTCTATAAGGCCTAATGTTAACATTTAGACTTCGTGGGATATAAAACCAAATAATATGCAGTTTTTTTTAGATTTTTGTTTAATATCGTGTTGTCGTTACATCAAATAAACTTTTTGTTTTCCGGGTTATTATTTTACTATTCGTGCCCGTTCTTCCTATCTCCTCTTTCATAAACTGAAAACAAATACTTGTAATTCCATGTCAAACTGATATCATAGCTGTTTACATTCATTTATTTCCTCTTTACTTTTATAATTTTTTTCATTCTTTCTCTCATATGAATTCTCTCGCAACTTATGCTTCCCTCTGTCTGCTCCCACCTTTCTGTACCAAACGAATTCCATATACCACTCGTCCAGGTTCGTGTTCATTCTTGGGTGTAATATTTATCTTGGACTATGTACTATGCACTATTAAATGAAGCAATAACAAAGAATTCTCACTGCTGTCTCTCTTTAATAATGAACGAGAGAAATGGGGTTCCCCCTCAAGCCTCTGCCAAAACGACTACTTGTGTAGAACAGAGAAACCCTACCGAGTGACGGAGGAGGGGATTTCGAAACCTGAATAGCACCACTCAAGACTTTTGGTAATAAATTTTAGTGAGACGAATGTCCATTCCCCTAGTAGGATCTTTAAAAAAAGTCGTTTCGTTACATACGTAGTTCACATGTGTTATATGCAAAAACGTGCGACGTTCATTTTAATACAGCAACATGATTTCCCACAGGATCCTTCTTCTTTTTAAAAAAAAAAACATTTTTCGCAGCACTGGGTTTTAACTGAAAAATGTACAAAACAATATAAATTAAAAATAACCGCATTCACTGGACTATATTTCTATTCTATTTCAATTTTAAATGGTAACATTTATACACATTTATAACCGGCTGAATCTTATCTATTCCACGTAATTTCAAATTATTTGCGACACGCAATTCCTACAAAGGAGAGTTCCTTACTCTCACTTACATCATAAAACGTGTTACACAACGTTGCGGCCGAGTGGTTGGCACTCCTGGTTCGTATTCGGAATTGGTCACGACCTCTTCCTTCCATATTCTTCCTATTTACTGTTCAATTACCATATCGCTCAATCGTATACAGACTGACCCACTGACGGCGCCGATAAACAAACAACAAATAAATGAAAAAGCCTTACGTTATATTCAAAATATGGAGGCATTCGCATTCGGAAAGTTTCTGATTCTAATACTGTGTCTGGATTTAAACAGACTGAAGCCCCTTTTAAACATTACCAAATCGGGGGGGGGGGGGGGTGTCTGCAAACTCCATTACGGATATAAAAGTTTTATATCAACATAATTGTTATTAAATGTTTTAATATCAATATGAAAAGTACGAATTTTGACGAACGTATTTATACGTTACATAATGTTATTCACTGTTTGTGTTAACATAGGCAGTATATATTTATTTACATACATTTTCAGGGGACAGAAAGACAGATTTGGGATTCGCACAATATTTAATGTGTTACAGGATTTCTCAACTGATGAACAAAAATGAAAATCACCCATTCGAAATTCTTCCCTGAAACTGCCAATTATTAACCGATTTTATTTCACACCAGGATCGTGCAATGAGAGAAGCCAATACAATTTCCTTGTTCTCTCCCATCTGGCCATATGCATGTATCAAGACATACCACTCGAATCACAAACTTTCGACCAATAATGCCCTCCAATGCTCTGCCCCATATCGATGCCTATGCTAGAGTTTAATATCTTCAATAACTGACAAGAAGCCAATCGCCAAGCACCAAACACGAGGCCATTATCAAGCGAAAGACGTGGATAAAACTGGAGACGCAAAACATATTTCATCGTCAATAGCACAGACACACGACGCCAGTTTGAAGTTTTCTAGTCCAAGAAACAAAGAGACTGGTAGCTCTCAAACGAAATTTAAGTGAAGAATGACGCAGACATGTTGAGAGAAAAATAAAAGATTAAAAAAAGTCTATGTTCTGGTAATGAACCATCTGCTACTTGTTCATTTATTACGGATTAAAAATGACTACTTCCGATTCAGAAACGGACCATGTATTTTGAAATATAATTAAAACTTTCAAATCTAAAATCCTGTCCTTATCGATTGTCTTCCATATGTATGAAACCGTTCGAGTGCTATATCCTTGTTTGAACTGGCAAAAACCTGTAGAACACTCTGTGCAAATGGGGTACATTTAATGTAAAATACATTGACGAGGAGGCCGACAGCCTCCGGGTACAAACTCTGCCACATTTAACAAAACCACCGGAATATATCTGGTAGCAAGATACAATTGCCGTAAGGCAACGGAACGTGTATTCTTTCTGGGTTTCTAAATAAGTTAATGAATGAACAAGATTCACAAGTGGGCGTTCAGAACTAACAATAAGACCTACAGTTAAATGTATAACATTTAATTCAAATAGAACATAAGGCAGAAAATTTGTTTCTACTAGAGAAATATAATCGATCAAATTATACTACTTATTAAAATTCCATATATGTAATAATAACAACAACGTTTCTAAATCAACTGATAGAAACGCACTGAATAAAGAAACAGTCTAAGTATTTAAAAACAATGGTCTACTGATTTAAACACAGAGCATGTGGAATTAAAAGCAAAGGTGGCTTATTAATGATTGGTAAAAGACCCCAACATGGAACTACAAAATAAGGTCGTTCTGAAATCAGCACACATCTTGACATGTATCTTTACGTAGTGTATTACTGATTTGAAATTAATTTTCAATAATCTACTGTGTAACAGGCTTCAGGGCTAAAATGTGACCTCTGCTAATGGACAACATACACCCGGTAATATGAGGCAACTAATACCAACGCTCTAGATACACGCCACATTATTATATGGGCTCTGAATATCTTCACCGTGCGTGTGTTTTCAGATAGTAAATAACGCTTGCTTATGAAAATGTAAAAGACTAATTCTTCTATAAGTAACAGTAAAATTCCGTAACATTATGTGAGACAACATATTTGTCCGTGCGTATTATATTAATTTATGCACGTATCCATTAATTCGTACAAAAGAATTTATAATAGGCCAACAAGTTATGTCACATCATCGTTGCGAAAGTAAAATTTAATGACACTAAATAAACTTCAAAATTAAAGAATTGGCTCCGCAAATGACGTCATGATTGACGTTTAATAAGATATACGCCCAACGAACAGAGTTCACACGTACATAAGAGACCAAGTCGATGCCAAGATGTAGGCAGGTCACTACATGCCCCACGTAATGAGATCGTTAGCTACCTCTGTGATTCAGGTACCTGCCACCGGAAGGCGTGGTTGCTCCTTCAATCCACAAACTTCTAACCCATGTAGGATTACGAGACCTCTTAATCTTGCTGGTGGGGTTGGTTCTCTAGGACGCTGGCAACTAGGTAAAAATTAATGCTAATGAGACATGACGGATTATTCTAATGTTCCTGAAATAAACACAGCTGTTGCTCTATTCCGAACGCAAGGGTATTGAACCAGAAGCGATGAATTAATGAATGAATTGGAAAGGATGTGGAAGGAAGTGACAGCGGCCTTCTGTATGGCATATTATAAGAAATTTTAAGGAATTAAAGAAAAAATAATTAGTGTAATCCATTAACTCCTTAAGGACGAACTTCATTTAAGTAATACTGAAAAACAAATTTCCTTCCTCAAAGAAAACATAGCGCATTTCTAACACAAATATCACTGGTTAAAGCTCTTTAGGTTAATAATCGGTGTTTATTCTGAGAATAACATGAAACCGGTACAGTCTGCAATCAAAACTGTGAGTTGGTGAATGCTAAACCAGGTAGTACATACGAATAAAACTGTAAGTTAAAAGGTTGAGAAATTTCAAATATTAAACATATAACCAGAAAGATGGATGCCCACGTTATGAGTACATAGTATGACCAAGAACGAATATATAACATGAACGATACACTAAAAAATTTGATTGAACCGGGAGCTGTCCGAAAAACAACAACACGTGTTCTTGAAACGAAATTCTGATAGCCAACAGAAACTCAGCCTGCTTCCAGAAAATAATTTTGTGGCTGAAAGGCGTGGATAATGGTCGTGCAATGGCTGAACGTAAAAGCGGGGACTAAAGACAGACCACGTGTCATGCGATAAGACTGAGTGTTACCACACACACAGGATATACAAAACAATAAACATTACATAACGTCCTATTTATTCCACCCTCCGACTTCAGAAAATGATTTATGTCAACCTTTCGTGCATGCTGAAGGGCGAAACATAGTTTCCAAGACAGGCACAAGATATTCAATCACACACCCCAAGAGGCCGCATTTTTGACAGATACTTCCATCAAAAGAAATAGATCCACAGGCTTGGCTCCGGAATGGTTGTCTGAGACAGGTCTCCATTCTTTCAGTACGTATATGGAAATACTTTAGTAGATGCATTCCGGGTTTTGAGTTACGATAGGAGCTTCTAAAAAGACGTGGTTCCGGGAGAGATGTAATGTATAGCATACGTATCGTAAACGCCAGATAAACATTAACAATATAAACATTTTGCTCCAAACAGTTCTCATAGCAGGAGTGGTATGTTCGCTCATATGCAGGCTATTGTGCGGTTGCGCTCTGTGTACCCAGGATTCATTTGTCTTTATTAACATTTGAATGTGTTACGATTTCGACAGTTTCCTGCTGTCTCCTGGGTATCACACATGTCGGAAGTAGCTGTAAACAACTCGACACGACAAGCAGTTTTAATACTTTATGCCTGGAAATAACACAGATTATTACCAGTATCGGTAGGTTGCGTGTTACTTACCCATTTCCTACGCATCTGGTGTTGCCGCTGGCTAACTACCCTCGCGTGAATAAAGCCAACGAAGTGTTCCTTTCGCAACTAATAACAAGCAGTCCAACGGAACGACGTTTAAACATTTGAAACCGAAACTCGTCTAAATAATATTTAAAATCTGATTCCATACTTCAAAAGTTGAACATAGGCTGTGTAGAGTGAAGGTAAATTCTCACAAATAAAATAAAATTATTTGTGTAATCTAGGACATAATGTTACGCCAAGGAAAAATCAATGATGTATATATGGGATGTAAGTATGTAAGAATATGTGATATCGGTAGATTCTTATCATAACTTGTTTAAGATTTGTTACCTAAAACACGATCACGCTATCTGAAACACTGACTACATTATCATCCATTCTATCCTTAACTGACAGTTTTTCAATTACTTGCCTATTCCTATCCAGATAATTTTTTTTTTAATTTTGTACAAGCATTAAGATTTAACGGTCTTATATATTTATTACATACAACGTTTAATAGCATGCCATAAACATAAAGGTGTTAAGGACGGCAGAAACAAGTGAGGCAAATTATGACGTACTATGTGTAACAACAAGGGAGGTCAGGGTTCGACTCGGGCTGTAGCGCCATTGGATGGATGGATGGGTAACACAGTTTATATCACATGATTTAAAATAAATCCAATTTTTATTATTTCTAACTTTCCTAAGTACTTCCATGGAATTAGTCAACACTGCGTATGTATGAAGGTAATGTAACATATGGAAGTAAGATTAATTGTCAATTTAATACTGTTTAGTGCAAGGCGCTATGCGACTGTTTTATTGTCCGTATCAGGTCTACGTGTCTGTTATGAAGCTCGTTTGTTATTCCAAACGGCACAAAAGACTTGAGGCATTACAATCATGTTCCTGTATCTGGCTACATCCCTGAACAACCTTCTTATCAATTTGCCGGTTTTGACGAAACTTGGTTGGAATTATTATTAAGGTGTTCTCCTATATAACAGGGTTTACATGTCCGCGTACTGAAAAAGCCGTTCTATTATGTATCTGGTGGAATAAATTGGTAGATACGAGAAATACGGCAAAACTAATTACGAGTCTCCAATGCACTAATCGCTGTGAAAAAGATTTAAATAAGTAATATGTTCATCAGGATAGTCACTTGTTTTTGGGCGTGTGACCAATTCAAAGACAATAAATTCTGTAGTAATATTTTGAGGACAAATATGAAACCGAGTTGAGAAGGGTAGATGCAAATTTTAAACAGCAATATGACAACTGAGAAGAATAAAGTGAAAAGTGATGAAAGATTACGGGCCTAAAGACCAGGCTTAGGTGTCGAATGACAAAAATTAATAAATGTACACACTCTGTATTTATAAATTTAGCATAAACATTTTCTTCGTACGATTACAAATTAACAGTAAGATGACTTATAACAGCTCCCGAAGTCAAGCATGTAAATTACTAAATGGCAAATAAATTGCAACACAGCGATAAACGAAAGTCAGCTTCGTGTTTTAAGTCCAAACATTATGTAATTACTTTTTAGCTTAATATTCTTAAAGTGTACTGAGGATGAAATAGTTCTTGTTCTTACGACAGTACATATTATACCAGAATATCAAAATGGGCTGACGATAATTTATATAACATTTATACCCAACAAAATATCAGATTAATCTACTTTTGGATCAATTTACTCATATATCACGTGGTTAAAATTAACGTTATCTGTTTCATCAGAACTGTTCTTCACAAAAAATCGTTCGTACATGGTAAAATGAAACACAGATGTCACTAAGATATGAAACTTTTAATTTAACTCACTTTTTGATATAGTAAATATTAAACAAAATACAAATAATATAATTGCTAATCTTATGCAATGTGATATCTGTACCTTTATTAGCTTCACAAAAATACATTATATCTGAGAAATAAATCGTACCTCAAAAAAATAACAACAAATCCTACGTGTTATACGAAACAACAATAAATGTATTGGAAAGAAACTGCATAGGCTACCACAAGCCTTACTGAGCTCACGTTATGCGCGGAAATCTCTAGTTTCGTGACCTTTTTCATATCACTGGTTTCATTTTTCTACCTAGAAACGAAAGGAATTCTGTGTTCCGAGAATATTTCCATAAAGTATTCAATATTGGATCGGGTTTACATTACAGATGCATCTCTGTGTGGGCAAGCGTATTCAAGACTACTTTTGCTGAAAAGATTGGTAATGGACAAGTCACATGGACATATGCTTCAACAAGCCTACATGAATAGCAGGGATATAGAAATTCGAGAAAAGTATGGCTTTGAAAAGAGGAACAGTATGATAAGGCATCTTAATACGGATAGCAACAAAGAGAGTCTTATTTATGGGAAGCCTTTTACAAAATTATTTGTGGAAAGCTGCATCAGTTTCTCGTCCGACGGCAAAAAAATATGAGTGATACTGTTCAATTTATATGACATGCAAAACCCTTTATTTAAATAAATGAGAGGTTATAGACAAAATGTAAGTGGTATATTAACACATATTCAAAATAGACTGGTTTAATCGTTAGCTAAGCAGCAGGGATTCAATAACAATGTCAGAATTAGAAAAAAGAAAACAATTTCTATCATTACACCAATAAGGAGTCTGCCAGCTCAATTAACACTTCCTCACCAAATACATGTAACAAACAAAATGAAGATTTAATAGGCTTATGACGGTAACACCATGATCATAAAAAGAGAAGAAAATGTGGAAGGGAAAGTTACATTTTATGTCAATAACAAATATAGCAGACATTCTCTTCCCATGTTCTTCTGTCGTAAAAGAAAAAAAGTTTGTGCTGGTTTCTTGAAGAGTTGGTAAGAAATCGACATGGCGGTGAGTCACCGAATCGACAAGAAAAGATTTGTTTGAACAAATATCGGAAGAAGGCATTGGTATGTAGAAAAGGCGTTAAGCTGAAACTTCTGCATTCTAAAGAGAGAGAGAGAGAGAGAGAGAGAGAGAGAGAGAGAGAGAGAGAGAGAGAGAGAGAGAAGTACAAGATTCTTTCGAAAGAGAATAGCACGAAGATGAAAGTAAAAGTGTTAGGTTTGAAAGCACGAGAACAAACACAGAAGAAAAACAAAGAAGTGCCCCTGACCGAATGAATGAGTGTATGAAGTGGTCTAAGAGAAGTAGTTTCAACGTGTTCGATAGGGAAGCTCAAACACTTGAAGATAGCTTAAACAAAACGTTTACGGAATCAGTAATCCACTTAACCAAGTTTCTTTTCTCCAATTACTATGTTTCCTCAAGACATAATGATTTAAAGACACAGAACACGGCCAATGCCAAGTTTTGTAAGCACGCTGATAAATGGCCAGGGTCCAAAGACCCGATGAATGATTTGTCTGCTACTCACGGAAGGACAAGCAAATGTGTAGAAAAATTGTTATTAATCCTACAAACCGTTCTTACAGACGACATTATAACTAGGCAACACCTCAATTGAAGTCTAGAGGATTATCAATACGTCATCCAACGGAGTCTAAAATATACGTTTCACTTGGCATTCTACTGTTTCTATACTCGAAGTTTTAGAGTACTGGACATACACATTTTGTTTTATAAAATTCACAATTATTTTGGCACTTTGAAAATTTTAAACACATCTTCACGTGGATTCCACTTTAATCGTAAATTATTTTCGTGTATTTCAAATCTTTATCACGAATGTTTCCAAACATTTTATCCACACTTTAAGCTTTGATTTTGACAGAGGTTTGTGCATCTGTTCTACGACTAACAAGTTTGAGATCCGAAACACAAACACATTTAGAAGACGACTGAGCGCACAGTGGAGGGACCACGCTGCAATCTACAATCAGTCACCATGGAAACAGATCTGTGGCCCTTGTCCCGGCTTCTACATCAACGTAATTATTTTTTGTTTCCAAACAACGAAATAATGTGTGTGTGTGTGTGTGTATATATATATATATATATATATATATATATATATACACATATAAATATTTTCCTCCACATAACTGTATCCTTATTTATGAACCTACTAAGAAAGCTAAATCCAAACAAGAAACTTCGTTCAATGAAATGAAAATAAAGGACTTTAAACAAAATTTCAGTTTCAAGTAGTTGCGTCATCGCCTGTAAATTAGTGGAGTGTCTGGTGCATGAAAGGGAATAGAACGCGACCAAACAGAGCAGGTTATATAAGAGGTAGCACATTTCAATGTCAACGGAAGAACTACAGTTCCCGACTTCATTTTTCATTATTCTGCTCAATATTTCTGAATCAATTAGTCTTCATTCTCTGATTTTATCCCAAGCATTCTCGATCACTGATCCACTATGAGAAACAATGTAGTGGGAAAGAACACAAGACGATGGATAATGTGCATAACGACAACGATGCATGTTGGAAAGCATACAATTTTAGTAATACTGAATTCGTTAATTTTAATGGATTTGAAATTCACAAATAAACAATCCGCAGTTCATTCAACTGAAAACCACAGTCTGTGTTAAGGCATTAATCTTGAAATGGAAAGTCGCGGGTGAACAGTTAGGATACTAGTTTCCTTGATCGAGATTCAAGTCCTGTTTCTAATCAATAGTTGTGGCGTTTCTGCTAAACTCAATCTTCTATGTCTCTTACACTTAACCTGTAATATATTACAATTAAATATTGTATCACCAAGAAACGTAATTCAACGGTTTTACGCACATAATGCGATACCCCGAGACAATTTTGTCTCTATCAATGATTTATAAATCTGTTTCTACTGTTTGAAATATTCAGTCTTCCACTAATCCGCTATTAACCTAAAATGTGGTCGTGTAGTTATATATATATATACACACATTTTTTAATTTTTATCTTTACAAATTACACCCATTTAACAATCTGCCATAAATTAATATTTTATAATTTCCCATAGCGGTGGGAATGCTCAGGGCTTTACAGTGCGGGTTACGCTACGCTATTGTTTTATTTGGAGAGCAGTTACGGATTATTTGTGTTCGTTGCAAACAATAATATTATTTCACAGGCTAATTTACGTTAAATACGGTGGAATATTATATCAACAAACATTAACCCACGTTAATTAATTTTATTTTGCAAGGACATATTTAGTGTAAAGGTAATAAAACTATGAATTCAGAAGCACTCACAATACGTAAGATTTTTATCCCCACCCGCCTCTCACATGTAATAAATGAGACGATGAGGAGAGGAATAAAACATAAATACTGAAAGTAATTATCTATAAAGCATGAAATTAAAATTACACAAAATATACTGTACTCAATATGCATGCCTATACATGTGAATAACATGTTTAAAATTGCCAGTATTAGGCCATGGCAATGGCAGTTATGGCTTACAATTTCGTGAAAGCTTAGACCAAGTGCTACATTAATTACCTCCGTCACCACGGTTACATTCAAGAATATATAAGTCACTTACTTGGTCAAAGAATTCTCCACCATTTACCATGCTCATAAAGGCCCCCCTGACCCACGTGTATTACCTTAAACTATGTTATTATTTTGTACCCTCTTCCAACAAAGCTTTCTTCTAGTTATTTTATTCATCTGACAAAAGAAAACGTACTCAACGTTTGAACACAGGCAGAGAAGTATGTCGACATTCATTAGATCATGAACAGTTGAAAAGTCTAAGCTAGAAAAGGTGATTCTGGTGACAGTATTGCCAGCAGCATCACGAAAAGTTATAACGGAGGAGTAGAACTGCGAAAATTATTAGAGCCTTTCAATAAATTTTACTGCCAAGTGACACGCTGTATGTATAATACTATATAATAGGCGTTTCCCGACAGCCACCGGGTAGGATATTGGGAGAGCCCAACAGCCGGTCTGGACGTTGCGGTGAACAAAATTAGTGACCTGACGGGTACAGAACCCCAGTAGTCCAACATGTAACCTAGTTGGTATTCTGACAAACTAACCTGACTCTTTACAAATGTACTCATATGTATATTGCACGAAAACGTTCATTACACTTGACTAACAATTCCAAACAGTTCAACTCTATTTTCGCCATGGTCTGTATACTGCAATCTGTTACAGCAATGCACATTAATTGGGTGAGTTGTAAGTCACTTTTGTCAGGTACAGAGATTCAGATTATAATGATACACATGAACTAGTACTTAAATCCAATACCAAAAACGTTGTTTCATAGACATACCCACGGAACTTGAATAAAGTAATGTATTTCGGTAAGTTGCCACTTTGATATTTTTAATTTTCTACGGATATAAACTGAAAATATAAATATCTTGTTATTTTAGAGATGGCCTATATAATGGGCCAACGTTTTCAGAAAATGAAAACATTTAATTATGTCAGTGTTCCTCGTATCATTAATAGGCCACACACAGGCTTTATCATATCTACGTAATTAAAAATAGTTCACTCACGGAGTCAGAGTGTTTTACAGTGTCTTCGTATCGAGTTTATGAAAATAATCCAGTTCAAGAAAAAGCCGGTAAAAGGATATGGCGATTCCAAAAACCCGACATAGAATAAATAAAGCATAGCGAAAACTTCAATCTTAGACTCAAATATGAAGTTTGAAGTGCAAAAGTTTCGAGGAAATAAAGTTATGGAAACAAAATCAGTAAGAAGAAAACTGTCAGGTTTCGCCACCTGCTGATCGTTCCACACTGAATCCAATTCAACAGTTTCTCGGCAGGTGTAAAAGTTTGGCAGTAAATTTGGTACCTGCAGAGCACATCCCTTGTGATAGTTCACATAATCTCTGCCCCTTATATGTATGTCTGATGGGTTGAATTCATCTCCTACCCTTCAGACGACGTCTTGCCAGGTAGTCGGCCAACAATTTGGACGTGACGAGGGATCCGAAGCACCCGTTACAACCAGTCTTACCAACTCAAACATACATTCTTACATTCGCGCTGTAACATGTTCGCTATCGTTACGTCCTGTTATTTTTTTTTATAAAAGTAGCCTATAACTTTTGAAAAATTCTAGAACATAAATAGCAAAAAGGCGACATGAAAAAGGAATCGAAGTTTACATACACGTCACGTGTGCTGCTTAAAGTGACTATCTGTGCCAAAGGTTAAATCCGTTTCCTTTTATTGTTCATAGAGATGGAACTTATAAGAACTGGGCTTTATAGTTCTTTCCTTCATAGACAATCTGCAGCCAAGTTTGCGAGGGCAGCCTGTGAATATAAAATCACTCTAGTCGCATTGTACCAATGTGACTATACGACTGTATGTAGGTCACACAGCAGCTGTATACAGATATTATATGTGGCCAACAAACATGGCCGACACTGGGGATGCGAAATAACATCGGCGATGAGAGTCAAGACAACTGCGGAGTGATTTCTGAGACACTAAGCCGTGTGTCACGAGTAATTAAAAATATCAGAGTCATTACACAATCGATATAACTTTATTCCGATCTTGATATTAAGCACATAGCTGCACTTCCTGGCAGCACATAATGTCTGTCAATGTTCAATTTTGGTTGGGATACAGACTGCAGTGATTTTAATATAGCACAAATGTAACTAACTATAGATGAAACATAAAAGGATGTCTCCATAATTGTCTATCATTAATGGTGAACAGTAAAACTACGGACTCATAAGCCACTAGTGATATTTTACACTGTCAATCAAAGTACAGGCCCTACACAAGGAGTTCAAAACAGAAAAAGAAACCGCTTTCTTGCTGTACTTTCTCCCGGTCGGTGTAAATATTATATTGTTAATTTCTATTTACGAAATGTGTATTTTATTGCAGACGTTATAGGATCAGTTCTTAATCGAGTCATATTTTTTGTTTGAAATTACAGAATCATATGATAAATACAGAGAAATATTATTATAATCGTAATCACATATTATGGCTTTCACATTTAAAATATTCAATTGGTTTCACAGTCATCACATTTGTATTACCAACTGATAAATACAAGTTTAACTATGTTCGTAACATAGCTTTTTAATCAAATTGCATGCTCCTAGCTCCAGCCGCTGACTGGCTACACTGTCAAAATGAATTTAAATTATAATTTTCGCAAAACAGCCTTATTGTTATTTTACACCGTACAAAGGAACAACTTTACAAATGCTACATGGTTCACGAATATATATTACCATACCTAATTTCATGGTATCGCATTAAATTTATCATGTGTTGCTCCCTCTTAAGAAATGTCCAACATGTTCCTCCTGATTGGACGACATTATAAATCACGAAAACGGGAAGTTTATATCGAATTCCTGAAAATCGGTGACAATAATTTCTTCGGAGGACAAACATTTAGAATGGTTACATTCCTCAAGTAAGGGTTGTTCATAATTATACCGCGTGCTATAAAGTGTCTACTAGAAATTCAAATCCTTGTAGTGCCTTATTATAGGTCTGTGTACGTGCACTAATTGTAACGGAATCAATACTCATCAATAGCTCCTGTCCGCTTTGCCATCTGTCATATTGCCATCACACCATGACAGGTTCACAAGATCATTGTCATTAACAGAGCCAGTACAATCCGACAGTTACACCTTGCTGCGACACACAACAAAGGGAAGAATTCTTAGCCACTCAAGTGTAACATTCTGTGACAAAACATCCAGGCCAGAAAACCAACACGAAATTTCAGTGGCCACTTGAAGACCTCCTACAGCATCTCCCTTCTTTAAGGTTCAAGAGCCTTCACACAGATCTACAATCTCGTTCCTAAGAAAGCGGTTTTTAAAAGGAACCCTCTCATAAAGAAAATAACTTTTCAGAAATTTTGATGTTTTGCACTCTGAAAGGTTTCTTATTATTATTTTTCTAACTGAAGGACGCCCTTCCACTATTATGTTTAGAAGTAAAGAATTCTAACCTACCTAGCACTTTAAATATTTGTTACAATGGTTAGCCTGTCCGAAGTGTGAGATGGAAACCACAAAATTTACAAAACACGTAACACAAGAGTCCACAGCTCGGCTAGTACGTATAGTTTCAACTTTATAAAACTGAGCAACATGTATCAGGTGGCTGGATTATATAACCTAAATAATAGCTTCAAATGCAATATTTTAAAATAAACAAGTTACATGAATTACCACATTTCTAACCAGCCCAGTCTCAGACTGGAAGACACCACTGTGGCTTTGGAAAAACTGAGGTTAAAATTAGTCTGTTACTCTGCTCCAATAGCTTAAAAGTAAGAAAAGTGTAAAAAGTGCACAGTGCCTTAATATACTACAAAGGTATCTGTGGCTCTCTGATTTTTCATATATCACACACACACAATTCGAAAATGTGTCAATTAATATTTCTGACAAATTATAAATAACTCGATGCACAAGAGCCCTTCTTCACAAGATGGGGGTAAGTCTAATGTTCAAGAAGTTCCTTTACTTTTATGAAACCTAAGGGTTCATTACCTTGTTCACTACAACCCCGCCACTGGACCATTTTCTGAGCTAGATAAATCCTGTTCACATTCCCAGATCGTATTTAACTGTCTAACCAGCTATCGAAACATTTTTTATTATATTATCAAGAACAGTTATTCTGACCTTCAAAATGTACCGTTAAATGTTAAGAACAAACTTACAGCCTGGAACTGTTGTACTCCAAATTATCTGATTCCAAATTTAATCTCGAGCCTTTACTTCACTCAGACAACTCCATTAATGCGTCTCATTCTTTGTCGTCTAATTACAAAGCATGATGAGCAAACTTCTCGACGTAAAGAAACTCTACTTCTGTTCCTTATTACTGTGTTCGCATTTCAGACAGAAAATTAAAAATGTTGGCCTACAATTGTAATTTAAAAATGAGAACTTCAAAACTCTTGAACATTTTGGGAGAGAGATTAGAATTTTAGGAAGCTTTCTTTACTCAATTTCTGACTATAAACGCGTATTAAAATTGTGTCTCAGTTTCAACGTCTTAAAACAATGGTTACTTGTTATAATGCTTAACAAACTTAAAATACTTCAGCTTACGTTATTGTTATTTGAATTGTATTGCTGTTTCACATATTAACGACGTTTCGACGTTTCATGACGTGCCAAAATTTATAGCACTGAACTGGTGCTGTTAATGGGATGATGGCGTGACATTTTGAACGCTAATTTCTACACTGCTGACTTGTTCGTGCTACGTCGAAGCAGAAAACATACACTGTTTCTGTAAATGATTAATTACGGTTTGTTAAGTTAATTTACGGAATTTGTAAACTGGCATGCTTCACGTTCCCTTTCATTTATTTAAAAATGTAGTGTACAGTTAGCTGAGTAAAAGAAACGGAAATGAATTAGAAGTTAATCAGGAATTCTGATTTCGTTGGTCTGCCAGCAGCAAAACAAGATTTATTTATTCTCATTCATACAAAATTTAGAATAACGTAATACTTTATTGACCACAACGAATCCGGTACTGACAACTAAGACAATCTTGAAGAAATACATACAGAAGTAGTTTCAACTGATTTTCAATTTGCGAACGATCTGTAATATTCAATTTACAGCTACGTATGGACGCTGATAAAATAAATTTTCTATAACAGATGTCGAAGTCTCAAAGACTCGAATTTGTTACTTAAATTTCAATGTCAAGTCTACAAACGCTTGCACTAAAGTAAAGTAAAGTTTGTCCCACTATACGCCATGTAGCCGTTTGGGGTGAGTGGAGGTACAGCTCCTCTCTTCCTTGACCTCGGCACCAGTTGGGGGTGAGTGGTCAGCATCACGCCCCAGCCGGCTTTACCCCCGGGAAAGGCCCCCGGTACCCATTGTAGAGGAGGCTGGGTGGGCCCCAGAGCCGGTCTGGACGCAGAGGCTAGAGGAAAAATCCTCTGCCCCCGTCGGGGATCGAACCCCGGTCGTCCAGCCCGTAGCTAGTCACTATACTGACTGAGCTTGCACTATATATTTATATTCTAGGTCATATCTAGGATTATCAATGATATGCGAAGCAGAGGTACAAAATGAAGATTAGATGTTCAGAAGGAATCATCGAAGTATGCTCCACAATCCTAATACTGAATCCAATTCCGTTTCCTAGGACGTCTGTAAGTAGTCACAATAAACGACCAACTAAATCCCTGGTTCCAACATGCAATTTTGCTACAGGATGTCTGTACCGCAGTAAAATCCTTGTACCAAGACATCCTAACAAGAAAGCTACACGTTTCTCACAGACTCACTGCTGTATCATGTAAAGGCAGCAACTACATTTTGAAAGAAGATATATTAGGAACCTAACTGGAAGTACTAGAACGTCTATTCGGGCACGCTGGGGTTGAGACTTCGTAAGAGCCTCAGGGGGAGCATGTATTGCAGAGGGATGGCTATTTTACATGGCTCTTAACTCAAGAGTAGTTTCAACCACACACAGGAGCGCTCTTACAACACGAAGGGAGGGAGGTCGTAATCACAGGCAAAGAAAGAAAAATGTTCAGGCTGAACGAACACCATCAGGTGCAGAACCGGCGACTGAATAGAACGGACTAAGCAATTTAAAGTAGCATTTAAAATTAAAAAGTTTTTGTCTTCTGTTACATCTTAAGGAGGAAGATAACGGCTTACAACTGAAGCGAACTTCTGAGCAATTAAGTTAGGCCTCTTAGCAAACGTTAGACTGAAGAATTACTCTCGTCTTAGCAAATAGGCGATGAACTAGCCCTTCGTTTCACATTTTACAACTTGACCATTTAAAGGCCAAAATATATTTAAATATTCAGTCCTCTTTCAAATAAAGCACACCACTTCACCATTACAAATGTAAGTCTTTAAACAATTTTTCGAAACAAGTACTGTTCATTGTGAAAATAAAAATAATTCTAAATTGGTAACCTGTGGACAACTTTGCGAGTTGCTGAATGCGGTAAATGCATAATTACCAACGTTCTATAGAGATTTAAATACAATAAGTGGTTTATTTTAAAAGCTCTCCTTTACCCACGAGTGTTAATGAAAGAAAAATGGGCCAAATCATCGTCATTTAATATACAAACAATTCCGAAAGCCATGTACTTTTACAGAAAACGTTACACGTTATGACACACGTGCTATTCTTTTGATTCGTTCCGATATATGATGTTTCAGCTAGTCATTTATTTGTGGCGATACAGCACAACGTGTGATAAATTCTCTAATCAGCTCCTTTTAACCATTTAAAGTCCAGTCATCCGCCGTGACATTTAATAATTCTGTTTTTGCACACAGAGTGAATTTAAGGATTTCATATAGTATAAGCAGCAATTATTTCCTGAAACAGCATTAACCGCGTAATATTTGTAATAAAAATGTGTTTTCCTTGTGGTACGAACAGAATTTTCAAACATATACGAACTCCAGTCCGTAGGTAGCATTTAAGGCTGTTACTACGATGGATCAGACTGAAAAACCATGATGATTGCCATGATAATAGAAGAAGATTATTGAAATGCAGAAGGGCCAACGGTTTAGATTTTATTTCAAGGATAAAAAAAACAATGGATCGATACCTAAGAGTCTAGTTAACCTTAAAACATCGAGAGCGGCAAACATTTCTCTCGGAGTCCGCTTGGTATTATCGTGTCAAAGAAAGTTCAGTATTAAATCATCTATTTTTATTAGATCGAAGGATATATTATATTATGCTAAATGCCCGTTCCCTGGCTAGTCATGTTTTCCAGCTTGTGTGTTTGTACGGGTGACTAAATGGATGTCTTTCCTGTCTATTTCAGCTCCCAAGACATAGCGATATGGGCAAAATCGATCTCTCGTAGAGTCACAAATTTTACACGAACCAAGAATCAACTCTATCTCTTTCTCCTCCATGTTCTACCTCTACATCTTCTTCCATCTGCTTGGCAGGTTGCCGAACTTCATCTCCCGTACAAAGAGATTTTATGAGTAAGAAAGAGATCTGCAGCACGTGAGAGTGGTTTCGTTACGAGGAAGAATCTGCCGATTTATTCCTGTAGTCTGCATCTGTTTCGTAAGCCTAACCTTTAGGGTCAGAGCAAGGTAAAACTCCTTTTATCTTCCCTAAACCGCAGAAACGCAACCAAGGCCAAAGCCATTATTGCAGTGAGGAAGTGCTTCCTGTCCCAAAATTTAGTCCCTAGATTAAGATTCCACTTCACGCCATTAACCATCAACATCCGAGCTATTCAGCGAAGATGTGCCACCTCTAAAGAGGCGGAAATATTATGTTTTCAGTGAAAAAAGGGAGTAAGTATATAACATATGCTGTAATGGAATCAAAATATTTTATACTTACGTTTGTGAATTAATTATAAGAAACGACGTTGACCTCAATTCATAATATTTGGAATAAAGTGAGTAATTTTTATGAGGTATTTAATTTCAATAAAGGGCCTGCATGAGTAACAGTTTTTATTGAGAAGCTAACAGTAGCTCAGCTAAAAGCTGGTCAAGATAACTCTTGTCATTTAAATAACCCAAAGGCTTATTACGGTGTTCCCATGAATCACATTAGCCAGCTACTAAACCTTGCTCTCAGATATCGTTTCTGGTGTTGCTGAGAATGTATGTTCGTCTGTTTATATTATCGTTGAACTCATATGTAAAATATTGGCCTGTATCGACACTCACGTACACAAATCGAATTCGAATATCACATAATTTGATGATACTTAATTAAGTACCAGAGACAACTTCACCAATGCTCAACGATTATTTAAAATTTGGTGACATACATGCATTACGTTTCTGTACCATGTCAATCTGTAACTTCCCTATTAGCCTTTTAATAAACATAGGAATCAATATACCCCAGTGTCGATGTTTATTTACTTCATTTGCAAATACCAAATGAGGAAATCATGATTGAAATATACATACAGCTTTAAATTAAATCGACATTGAGAACATTTTAAAATTTCACTAACTTTCATAAATTAACCTCACTTTCTCGTCCCTGCCGTAGTTTGTAATGCCAATAAATACAGATTACTTATTTCTTAACACTAGTGATTCACCGTACATTTATGGAAACACATGATGAAGGTTTGTTATAAAAATGTATTTTCTAAATGGGAAAAAGGGTCGACTTAAATTAATTTACACAAGCGACATTTATTCTACCCACGATTTAAAGTCAACAGAATGTCTAGGTTTCAAGTCATCATATTTCTGCAAACATGTCACTGCGCACAGAAATAAATGCTGAAAAATACATAAACTGTCAATCATTAGATTAAATATCTGTACTAATTCTCAACTGCTACAAAAGACATACAAATCTCTGACTGGATATGAATAGCAGGTCATATATCATACCGTGTAATACTTCCATATGGTTGGGTCCATCAGAAAAACATGACAAAACCAGAGAAAAAAGCAAGCCGTATATAGATCCTGCAGTCCATAAATTAAAATCTAAGATGATATATGTATATAAAATTTAAACAGTTTTAAGTGCAAATGAAATTATTGTGGTCATGTTTATTCATATACACTTTTACAGCTTCGTGTATTGACACGTCCTGCCGGTATAACTAACAATTTTGTCTTGACGTCATGCCGTTTCTCAGTTTATAGTATACTGCCTCGTTTGAATCCAAATCTCCTTCAATAATAATCTCTCGCAGATTCAGCACACAAAGTTAGATGTGTCCACACAAACCCCTCATCATTAATCATGTTCTGTTACTCCACAGATGAATAAAAAGTACTATCACTCATAACCTACACGCAATATGTGAAACATTTATTCCACAGCACCAAAAGCTTGGTTTCCTGTTCATGTAACCTGTGTTACCAACACGATATGCATTCATCACACATTCAGGCACGCCCAGGTGTGCTGCAGTAAGCCTACAGTTCACCAGACAAGCAAACAACGAACTATCCAAACGATAAAGGCTAACCCACCTCTATGAATATTTTATTGTTTACATTAATTTACAGGGAATACGCACAGAGACGAGAGGGCGTTTAAAATATGGCCTAAATTGGAGAGAGAGCGGTCAATGTTGGACTGACAGCGTGCAGATATGACAGCATGCTACCACCAATGGACCGCAAGGCGTATGTGTTTATTGTGCATAACCTCTCCTTCTGTTGACTACCACCTAATAACTACACTAATGGTTTCACTTCACATAAACAAATCACCCTTCTCTCCACAGACATGCAATCCATTGCTGTATAGGACCTGGAAATTGTTGATAAACCGCAGGACATTTTAAAATTACACTTTATATAAAAAAAACAATCTGCTGTTGAATGCCAAAAAACAATGTCTGGTTCTGCTAAAGCCTCGAAATGTTCAATACTTACTTTGAATTTGCATTTCTGTTTAAGAACAGTTATCTGCAGTGCAGCGATCTCCCATAACACAATAAGGAGTTGTTTTAATTATGTTTACAACAGACACGTGAAGAAGTGAATTACATAGAATAGTTCCTGGCCTACAGTACTTGGAAACCATAGTTGAAGCTCGAAATTACTCATACATAATATCGTATGAAGTAATTTCTAGCAATACATGGTGACTGACAAATCCCTCAATGTAGGAAGTGTTAAGTTGCATACGAGTGCAGCTACCTAACATTAATCTGTTCTGATACTGAGTCTCATATTGATGTAAAAATGGATGCATGAAGAAATAAATTCGTCTTTTAGTTTAAAATAATGCATTAGGAAGACCTCGGTGGAAAAACAACGCAAGTATTTAACACAAAAATCCAATTAAAAGGTAATTTATTGATTACAAATATTCCTTAAGAAGTGACAACGTTTTAGTGGTGGTTTGTAACGAAGGAACATACTCAATCAGCAGACTGCGTGTCCGAATCAGTACCTTAAAGGTAAGTTAATAACGTTCATGTCACATAACATCATACTCGTTCCACAAGAATAAACCAAAACACACTTTTTAAATATTTAAAAATCATCAAGGTAACAGACATAAATATCGTAAAACGAACCGTGGGCCCAGAGATAATAAACATTATAGAATTTAATTGAGGTACATTAATATTTTATTATGATCATTAAGATATACCATACAAATATCCGCGGTGCTAATTTAACAGTCTAACTGCAATAGGTAAAGTCATCCTAATAGGAAAGGCTTCCTTTCCACTTCCAAACACTATAGAAGCCATGATAACTCAGAGGCGTGCCTGGAGCAGTTTTAATCATTTAAATTGGCGATGCTTTAGATTTAACACATAAGTTGTTGTATGAATTCATAATGTAATTTGTATATAGACTCTCTGAACACACGATGTCTATATACGTGCCGTGTTTTATGTGTTCGAGTGTTATAAATACACTCCACGCATCCAACCCCGTTCTCTCACCATCCCTCCCACAGAAGGGTGTAGGACAGACGCACTAAAATATTACACGCAAACAGCATTCTCGACATGCCTCCTACAAGAGGATTGTGACGCAAAATAATATATAAAACTTCTTTCTTAAGTTTGTCCTGTATTCTGCAACGCAAAAACACGTTTCAGTACCTCCTCACTTTGCATAAAACAATCTATCAAATTTCTTCTACGATCTTTAAAGGAGTTTTTCGTAGTTTTTTACAAGTTTCTTGACAAAAGAAAGTACGTATTCATTTTAAGAATTTACAACAAGCAAAACGTCAGTTTCTTATAGCAAGAAATTTGTTCATGCGTAATGAACACTGGTGCAGTGTATCTCTCATATAAACAGAGAAAAGTGATGAGATTATCAACGGAATGTTCATTAAATGTCTGCGTAAACTTGAGATACGAAAGTAATGACGCATTGCAGAACTGTATCACTCGTTAACATTAACACAAATAAAACAATTGCAGAAATTAAAGTCAGGTTATAATCAGAAACATAATTTAACCACCGAGATCAACAAATATATAAAAGTAAGAATTTCCTATTTTCTACTGCAGTGCCCTCCAATGGCCAGAAAGCAACGTTCCACATTTGTGTTCTCACACAAGCCTTGCAGAAAACACGTTGTTCCTAAGTGTTCCAACCAGTTCCTTCATGGCAAAATAGTTATTTGCGATATGAAATTTTTGCACGAAACCTCATTCACCAGATTCTCGATACATGCGCGTTCAGTTGAAGCTGAGAAATTAATTTATTATTTTGTCAACGACGTCTGGTGCGAAATAATTCAAAGTACGAATAATAGGCTCTTTATGGCTGGAGATATTTTTTCACTTATCTCAACTATCAGGTACAAATTACAAGGCAAAGACAGAGCTTCTAAGCGTGATATCGTGCGCACAGCATGGGCAGGGTCGACGAGTTCCTGGCGTACTGTTGGCTAAAAGTTTCAAAGCCTTGGAAACGGAATATGATATTTAAGGCCGAATGAAATGATCACGTAGGAAGAACTTAATAGGTGTGTATAAGAAGAGGTTGTGACTGATTTCAAGACATAATCACGGCATTCTTCTCAAAGGCATGAGATAAAACTCACATGATTTGATATAGCTGTCAACATACAAGCATTACAGGACTTAATATTCTAGTAATACCTTGCCAAACAATGATTAACTATGCTTAAGGTTCGAGCCAGGTACTTTAAAAAAAAAGTCAGGCACATTAACGTTGAGGGAACGCACTTGATGCTACATCTTACATCCTTCAAGAAACATAAATAAAATATTTCTATGATTTCTATTCTGAATGAACTTGGGAAGGGCTGATTGACGCATAGTCTGTCATAAAAAGCATAAAATTCATCAGAATAAATAGAATGTGACTAACGTATTGTGATCGGCAAATGGATTATCGACATACTTCCTACAGAATTTTATTTGGAAAAGGAAGCGACGATTTCAAAATAAATTATAGAAAGCAAGGAATAACGTTTACTTTTACAGCGCTGTAATATTTTAAATTAACATTTTATTTATTTTTCACAGACGTTAACAGAAATGAAGAAATCAAAATAGTATGAAGGTACGAAAACATTCCCCGTAGAATTTCGACAAGCCATTCCCACAGACTATAATTATTCTCATGGCCATAAAATTGACCTGACTAAGTACACGGAAGTATTCTAATTTGGTCCATCAACTGACTTGCGAAATGGTTAACGCACTTTGGAAAATGTTATTACGAGTATAGAGGATATCCTTCATGACGAAAACCTAAATAATAATGTTCTTGGTGTGTTTTCACCAAATCAGTCTCTCAAGGCATGAATCTGTTACATGATATTATGTAGGTGAAATATTTCCTTACAATGTGGAAGGTATATAACTTTGCATGTAGGCAAGATGATGAGAAATGGGGTTCAAGGTAATTGTTTCTACGGGAACAAAATTACCTGTCTGTATCGTGTGGGATTTGCGTGTCTTCACTCACTGTTCACTCCGTCATGATTTATGAAACAGTTACGTGGTACTTCGCTCACCTCTGAGACTTGTCTACCGATCATCGCCAACATATACCTCTAGTTTGTGTCAGATTTAAAACTACCCACAAAAAATCCCGTAGAAATAAACCGACACACACAAGTAAGACCATCCCATGCAACTTTAATGGCAACAACACGCTTTAAAACTTTACTGAAATCAATTCAAGGTATTTAGGCCTTCAGTTTGGCTTCAAAAAGATAAATAAAACAGTTATACAGCCGTAATAATCTAGAAAGATCACAATCCAGACGCGTCTATTTGAAATGCATATCACAGATAACGTAAAAGATAACAGATCTATTTTATCTCAACAAGAATTAGTTCACTGGAGAAAGAAACAATGAATTATTCATACTTGCAATTTCATTCAAGTTATAAAAGCAGAAGAATGTGACACTACACAGTTTTGTAGCTGCGCGTAATTACAAGGCCTGTAAAAAATAGATCACATCATACGTTAACCTGTACTTGAACACCTAATGACGAAAACAACAGTAAACACTGATCGCGTTGTACATTTTAAGTTATGTGGTCTCTTAATATCCACCAGAGAGAGAGAGAGAGAGAGAGAGAGAGAGAGAGAGAGAGAGAGAGAGAGGACCGTCATATTAAATGGAAACAAACTCGAAAACAGTATGCAGGTTAAGAATTTGGAAGACGCAGGCGTACCATGTTTTAAGGTATACAATCTCGCAACTGAGTAGACAGACTGAGAAAATCCACGAAAGAATTCAGTCAAGAAGTCTGGTACACCGATAGAGATTTTAAGCAGATAACTCTCAAATACAATTCTAGAATGTTACCATTATACAACCTCGTCTGTGTACTTATTACAACAGAATACTTAAGAATGTACAATTATATTCTCAATTTACCGCTGTACAAAGTTGTCAGAGGAAACATATGTAGTACATCTCTGTAAGGAAAAATTTGACTCGAGGTTCTACATTATGAGCTTTCCGCTCCACACAAACTTATTACTTGAACAATCGGAACTTGTCACAGTATTGTGCGGAAATTCCAAAGTTGGCACAGTAAAAGAAAACTAGCATAAAGGCTTAAGCTGTTTCAACGAAACTTCCTTGAAGTCGCAATACATACCTCGGGGGAGATTATGATCAAAGCTCTTACTTTTCCGGTTGTTACAGAAATCATGGTCGGCAGCTACGTCATTCTTTTGACAGACAACTAGCACACTTGCGAAAACTTGGCGACGTTACAATTCCTTCAACCAGTGAAGTTAACGTAACTGTAATGGTGGAATGAGCTTCTGTGATGTTTATATTTAGTAGATAACCTTGCCATCACGCAGATAACATTTTGCTCAGTTTATTAAGGCCGATAAGACACAAGGTATTCATTAACTCAACTTCCTTGTGGCGCTTTGCTCTGTCAAGAAATTCGTTATTACGTTGCTGTAAGAAGCCTGACAGCGCGGTGTACAGTGTCATTATGCCAAACCCTACGTGTCACAGAAAACGCGTGTTTACACGATAAAAGTTGTGTTGCAAACACATATATTTATAAAGTATCAATATTGTATACACCGAACACTACTCCATTAAAATTGTTATATTACACAGAAATAAGTGGCGAATGGCAGAATTTAGATCGTCAGGAACCGGTAAAACGCACTTGATGGGACAACGCAAGAATTTCAGCATGGGTGATGGCTGATTTTGTTTTATCACGTCGCTGCTTCATTTGCAAATGAAAATGTTAAGAACTTGAAATGATGTGGTCGTAGCCTATTACACGGCGTCAGTAAAACCGGAACAAATCTCAGCCACGTATCCAGATCCACATCCGATCTAAGCGCATCTCGTATATAAGTCCAGAACGTAACATAACAATACACATAGGTGGAATAACGTTGAAAATTTCGATGATAATCGTGTGATTTGGTGCAACAATCCAGAAGGTCACCATCTTCGAGCAGTGGCAGGGTTATGTTGACGTGGAAGGCTGCTAAGAGTGATGCAATGGATTGTTATTGCCTGATATTTGCAATATATTTTTCCTCAAATCCTCCACCCTAACACTTCTCTGCAAATGACAGCATCGCGACCACCCTATACAGCGGAACCTTTTTTTGCAGCTTGACAGCTTGAAAAAGGAGCAATATTTTTTTCCCCGAAATTCTCCCCCAGCTTTAATAACTCACCCGAAATTTACAGAAAGTCGTATCCATGTTTTTTTTTGTCGCGTGATTTAATTTAATCTTTAAACTTTTCTATATAAAGATAAGGGAGTAAGTGTTAACTTGTCTTCCCTTTACCGTTAAATAATGAGTTAGTTGATCTATTCATAATAACATTCGTAGTTACGGTCATATAATTGGTCGATTATTTGTTATTTAAAATGCACTACGCCCATTATAATAACGATGAAATCAAATAAATTAATGCTTACATATTACCTAAAAAGTGACTAATAAATTCACAGTAATGATTTTAATCTAGTAACACCAGGATAAAGGCATTTTGTTCGTCCAATCGCAAGTTTCACCTGCGAAACTACCAAAAATTTTCAATTAAATTTGTGCTGAGGGGAAACTCTAAACTTTGCGCGGTAAAATTCGTTTTCGTACACGCGCGAGTTTAGCAAATGAAACTCGCACGGATTCTTAACCATTTACCAATGTGTGTCATCGTATATATATATATATATATATATATATATATATATATATATATATAAAAGACAAGTAGAATGAACCTTGCTGTTGCTGAAGTGTCTAGCTAGGTGTGATATGACAGACGTTTCATTTACGGCTGTGCCGCCATGTCCACACCGAAAATTTATGGGGAACAACAGGCCTACTTCGACAACAAGGAAAGTTTTATATTTGCATGTTATATTTATGTAATTATTATATGCGTTTATAAACGACGATACAAGTTTGTAACAAATGGAACGTCGTGGTTTTCGCACTCTTCTGTGTCACGCTACAGCTGGGTCTCATCTATGTAGCACTCCAGTGCAAGAGTTAAGCTGCTGTCAATAGTACAGGACTGGGACGACCCAACACTTTTTCCCTTTCATAATCAAAAGGACAAGCCATAACGTAAGACCACCCACTGACGTTACGATAACCAACACGCCTTCTCGCTAACTCAGTTTGTGAACTAAAAAAAGGTCAGAATTTTCGTTCCATTCATTTTCCAACTTCTGTCCCTCTTTCGTTCGCATCCGAAAATTGAATACGGACTCCAGTTATGATAGCTGGATACATCTTACAGCGGTAGATCAATGCATTCATCGTAAAAATTAGATTTTTGCTTCACGTACTAGAAGAAAAATTAACATTCCTCATCAAAATGGATGTCGTTTGGAGTTTTACACCGCGTAGTCTGTTAAATATTGAATGAGTGTTTCAATACAGCTTACTGACTCCATCATCATGGCGAGGCAGTAAAATGCTCTGAACTTCAGTCAATACTTAGCAGACTACTCGGTACGAAGGTCAGTCAGAGAAGCAGAAATGTTACTTAAAGAACTTGCCTTGCAGTTTAAATATATACATTTCCTTAATCGTTTAATAAGAACATAATATATAAAGTCCTAATTTTGACAAATTATATCCGCTCTGCCTCCGCGTCACTGTTCACTCTTCAAGGAGAGTGCCACTATTACGTCTTTCACAGATAAATTTAATCTAAATTATATGTGAATCTCTTCCTGCCTTAAAACACATTGCGTCACTATAACTGGTAAACACCAATTTAATAAAAATAACATAAACAGCTTAAGAAAGAGGCAACCATTTTACGTTAGATACATCTTGCTGAAACAAGACGCATATTTTGGACAGACAGAAGTATCCGAACACTGAGTAAATAACGGTATTTCTAGACTCCGCATGAATAATTGAAATAAGTATGATTCGCTTAGCTTTACTGAACTATAAATGTGACAGACAGACAGACAGACAGACATACATTGCTTTTGGAACCAGATATGAAAATTTAAAAGAACACCAGGTCCATTTTGCACATGGCGTATAGACAGCTACACTAACTGAACTCACCTATTCGGATGAAACTTTTAGTAAAACTAGTGTGAACACCAGTCCCACAATTAAATTTTCATCAGCCCTTAACTGTGGCTTCCTTCACACTCAACTTTGCACCAGCACTTCGCAATAATTAGGAACATCCACCGCTGGATTAGTAAAGCCGTGTAATCTACCACCGCTCGGTGGTTTGCACATAGCTTATCCATTTGCCAATCATAAGACCTATTTTCAGCTTCAAGTAAGGTCGATTATTTTATATTTTAGATATCTTTCTGAGAGGAACAACTAAAAATTGTTCTTAGTTTACAGAGCGATGTGGCGAGTGTACGAATCCAGCTGAGAGAACGAGAAATTGACATGAACTTGAAAGAACTACGAGTGAACGATCGTGGCCTATTTTAAATGTCACTAAATTCGACTGAGCCTAAAAGGGCCGGAAGAGCCGAAGTTTTCCGAATACGTGAGTTGAGAAACGTCGTTAAGTAAACAGCGAAATTGAGCAGCTTGAGGCCAGATAAGTAGTGCCTCTTCTTACATCTCAAATGGAACCAAAATATTCATTACCGTGTTCACAAGACGTCACTACTGGAGGATTTCCTGATAAAGTGTTCTTTAACACGCGTTCTAAATTAGCACCCCATCTACGCCTACATGTGTAACGTGGTCTCTTCCAGCTAAACGTTTTTGTGAATTTCTCTCCATGCATGCTACATATATATTCCGTCTATCTCGTCCTATTTGACCTTTCTGCCCTCATAATAATTACTGGCGAACAACACAAATTATGATCCTCCTCACAGGACCTGAGCAATTATCTTCAGGCCCCTAATACTTCTGTCTCGTGAATCATGATGTACGGACAGTGGAACAAAATGTTTCTGACATTTATTTCATGTCGCCGAGAGCTTCTGATGATTGTTTTACCAGAGGAACAACGGCTCACATGACAGAATTTTCAGAAATTGCCACAAACATAATCGTACAATTATCACGTGACGATGGTTTCAAATTATGGCAAGCTGCAACCGAACATGTGTCAGAAACCAGTCACGCAACAATATCATGATATAATTTATTTCTGTTTTACTGTAATAACGCTCACGTGCAAAATTACATGGTTGAATTAAACGAACTTTCATTAAAAAAATCGTTAAATGTGAAAATAATTATTAACATCAGCAGAAAATCCGCATTTCATTGTCATCAAGAGCAAATGTTTTCCACATTACTTTTACTAATAAAATTAAAAGAAATGACGTATCTCATTTCTTCATTGGGTGATAATAAACATGTATGGTAGGTTTAAAAATATTAATATGCATCCTATTTCTAAGTGATGGCTCTGTATACATCCAAGGTGTTTTACAGATAAGGCGAGTTGACTTCACTAATGGTCCGCATCTCGAATATCTTTTTTTTCCCACGAGCAGATTCGGGTCCATATATTAAACAGAGCTAGTACCGCTCCTACCCCAGAAGTTGTTTCAAGTGTCACGTTGGCGTAGCAGAAGGCAGGAAATTAACACCACCTAAAGCGGGGTGACTTCTACGGACGTGACATTCGTACGACGTTTCGTGAAAATCTGTCAGTTCAGCACTACATACTATCTCAATTTCTTTACAGTAGCAGAGCATGAGGAGAGAAACGACCATTTTGGCTGCTAAATTATACTCAAGAGGAAAAACATCGTTGTTAATGATTGCTGAGGTTTGTTGTGTATGTTTGCTTATCTAAGCCGTGTCACTGGGGTCGGACTGCGGTTTTTTCTGACTAGATCCTGTATAAATACACAGACAAAGGAATAATTAATGCCTATATCAGTGTCAGCTGGTGAACTGTCGGGCCAACCCACTAGGTCAGAAAGTGATTAAGTAGAGTAAATTTTGTTATTTCGATGGATAGCGAATTTCCTCGCTAGCGACAAGAAATAAAGCCGCTTACTGGACATAACATGTTAAAATATATTATTTCCGTTCCATTACAACAATATGCCGTTGTATGAAGTTTTTACAGAAATTTATATTAACAAACCAATCCCATATGGGTATCAACCCTCACCACTACTGCACGGTATGCAAATATTTTGGAGATAAATAAAACGCATCTGTAAAACAAGCCAACTGACAAAAAAAAATTCACAATTACGTACGCTATTCCGGACAGAAAACGAATTTAGGTTTTCTGCAGTTTTCAACGTGAACAATGAGTCTTTCCACAGAATTACAACTTACAATGAGAGCCAGAAAACACGAAAATTAATATTTGTAGAAATCTGCTTTGCATCTCTGCATAGTTTCCATTTAATACATCAGAAGCAGCTAATTACTGAAACACCAAAATATATACATCTGTCTACTCTCCTCACATTGCGATCATTAACTCAACTTTTGTTGTGCAATAGAGCCCAAATGTTTCATGAAAAAACAAAATTATGTATAACACAAATGAGATTAATGGGGGATTCGAAAACTGAAAATGTTCAGTTCAGAATATCGTATATTGTTCTGTACATTAATATTAAAGACCACTGCAAGTTGCTTTTTTGTGTGTGCATGCTTGCTGAACGTGATATGAATGAAAGAGATAAACAACGGATTTATAAATAAAATACCTGAAAATGAAACCCCTATCAACGTATTGGAAGACATTTGGCGTCCAACAATAAGATGGATACAACAATTCCTTTGTCTCGGAACGGATCAACAGACTCAATTTTTGAGTGGGAAGAAGCAGAAGAAGTTACCAGTAACCAAAATATCTTACGCCTGGAAGTGTTCTGGAGATACACAATAATACAATGCTATTTACTCAGTCACGTTCGGTTTTATTTTAAAAACGCTCAGCAGAGACTCCTTTCGGATACCACACGCTTCAGTCCATCCAACTGGAAAGCTAACATAACCTAACCTTCACCTCCTCTTATCACAGGTTATCAACGACACTGCATCAGTTTCAAAATTCATTTAATGTCGAAAAGTACGTGAAAAGAAGATTTGGGAGGAAACAGACGTGTCATAACGAAATTGATTTAGTTAGTCGAAAGTCTAGCCTATACTCAAGACTGCCATCTCCAATATGCGAGCAAGTAACATTGATATTTTGATGTCCTGTACAAGCTCGCAGTAAAGGATACCTCGGTGCCACACTTTCTAACATAAAACTGTTCTATGATACAATAAAGTCACTGTTCAAGGTAGGTAAGACACAAGGATGTCCAACAGTCAAATAATTAGTATCAAAGAGTAACATGCATACAATTTAATAGACCTTGGCCTGTTTCAAAGAAGTTTAAAGCCAACTTAAACATACACTTTGATAGGTAGTGAATCCATCGGAATTATACTCTCAAAGAAAGCAAGTTTCACTTACAATTTCAATACAAAACTCTGCAATGCAAATGCATGCAGGAATTGTAGTTTGTTTCCATATTTCCATGAGATTTCTCATTAAAATAACAAACTCCAAGACAGAAGCAGAATGGAAATCTCAAATTGAGACCGGTCTAAATCTGTAGGACGTTTATTGACAAGCAAGCATAAAACTTAAAGACGTCAGGAATATAAACAAAGTTAAATATTTATTGTCTACTGGGAATTAAAGTCTGAATTAGAATGAGTATTCCATTTTCGTAATGCTTTTGCTCTATATCGTAATTTTACCGAAGTTCAGTTGTTTCAGGATCGTCTATAATTCAGTATCGTGAACTTCGAAGGCTACCTGCCATCTTAATGATTTTGCATTCGCTCGTTACAGGTGCTCTGTTGTATTATTGATGTAAACATAAATTCTAATGAGCTGCCGTTATCTTACTGCTCAAACCATTCACTGACAAATCTCGTAATACACTGGGATATCATGTTAAAATTTAACCCTCCTTCTGTTTCTGGATCCCCTGATAGATGAGTAAGTTACGATTTTCCGTGTGTTCGTGTTACATGAATATAATTTGAAAACATAGATAAAATAGTAGTTTAAACGTATGTTAACTCAACACCTTATAATATTGTGATCAAAATAATTTTAATTCATATATATTTACCAGATATAATTTGAATAATATGAACTTTATTTAGAGTATAAATAACAACACATGCCTCTATATAAAATGTACGCATTTATATTAGAAATTTTAGTCCCGAAACCTGAAGGAAAGAGACCACTGGCAAACCTCGGCGCAGATGGGACGATAATCTTAAAGTGTATCTTATAACTTGAATGTGAGTATGTGGACTGGATTATAACAGGCTTACGATACTACCAATTGAAAGACACTTAAGAACACAGGCGGACATTTATTGAACTTTTATTTAAATTTAACTGACTGCACAACTATATCTTAACAAAGACTCTATTCCATCACGTTAGCTGGTTAGAAATTTCTGCTATTATAAACAATTCCGAAGAGACTGTGTATGTATGACTGAGGATGTTCAGTTGAAAACCAGTTATCCAATGAACAATTAAATCGCTGTCCAGTGCATCAGCCTACTGATAAGACATTGTGATATTAAGAGACAATGATCACATACATAGTGTCAGGTAGGCCCCTGTTACACTGAAGTCACTAACCGCATGTTCGAATTAACCAACAAGCGTACAGACAAGTGTGTTAATGGCAGCGGTACCAATGCTGCCAATAAATTGCTACATAATTCAACTTGTTGATTCAATCGCTTTCTTCAGAAATTGGACTACAAGTAGCATTCAAAAGGAATCATGCGAACAATTATAAAATAATGAGCATATAAGCTCCTTTCTCCCCAAAACAGAATAAATAAATTCTTTTATCGTGCCCGATAATGTGAGAATTATATAATAACCGAACTCTTTAAACTGTTCAACAGAGTAAAGCTTCGTAAAACAAATCAACGCTATAATTTCTACACCCTCAGACATATTTTTTTCTTGGGGGGGGGGGGGAGTTAAGGTTACACAATTAATATAATATCAAAATGTATGCTAAAGTATACAATTTGCACTCAATATAGAATATTGCGTACATCCGACTACATTTCTATAATCAAGGATGCATAATATTAGACCAAATTGAGGAGTTGTTGAGAGATATTAAGTGGCAGGAACATCAGCTACAACAAAATGCGATTAATTCGTTCCATGGGAAAAATAACAACCTGACAGCCTCTCAGCTGGTGAACAAAATCCCCGGCCTCTTTGAGGAAGGATACATTCTAAGACAGTAACATCCAATTCACAAACTCTAGTAAGATTTAAGAGAATCATTTTAATTTTTACACGGCCATCCACGCGTAGGTCACCCAAGTGACCTGTTGTCTTCTGGTTTTGCAGATAAAATAGTAAACTATGCATTTCTCATTTATCCCATGCGAAATGCACGCCAATTTCAGAATTCTCCCCTACACTAATGCCCCTACCCGTGCAGGTAAGTATGTAAACAATCGCGTATTTAAGAAGAACTCAGAACAACGTTTAATTTAATACTCATTGGTAGCTGTGACTATACTTTGTAAAAAATTGTGTTAATGACAATATTCTAACAACGACGAATATAAGAGTCAATGGCAGTCAAGCTTGACTTCGAGTGCGCTGTTCCTTATTAAGCGGAACAATTTGATATTAAGTTCTGATGGTAGCGACTGTGGTAGCAAGAAGTGAAAAGTCGAAAGATAGGACGATTAAAGAATAATAAGCTGGAAATTATAAGGGATGAGGAGGTGTGGTCTAGCTGAAGGAGCTTTCCCGACACTCGCTGGAGCAACTGACAAAAATCACGAAACATTTCACACAGGATCGCCGCCCTCCGAACCGATATTTGAACCCAGAACCTCTCGAGTACGAAAGCAAGAATACTAACCACTCGGTCGCGACGTTTTGTGCCGATTTAAACTGATTACTTTGTTCATAAAACGAATAGTATTAAATTTTAAATGACGAATAATTACAAGAAACAAAAGCTTATGTTGTTGAAAGGAAGGAACAGAAACACAAACAGAAGAGAAAATGAGGGTATTCCAGCGATTAATCTCACACTGCTAGAAGCTGACGACAGCGGTTCTCTGTGATCGGGTAAACCTTGCAGTGTATCAGAAAGCCTCACTACGTCTCTGACCCGAGTTCGTGTTCGTCTGTTTACTGATATGAATTGGCGACGAAGATCGAGCGATTCTTTTAAGAAGTGAAAGATTGATGTCTGCTTTCTTGACTCTGCCGTGCGTTATAAAAGCATGACAACAGAAGTTAGTTCCAAACCTGGAAAGAAACAGACCATGACGATGCCCGAACGCGAAAGTACTAATGCAACTGTGAGTGAGGACGAAACAAGGGGGAGTGAGTGTAGAGTGAAGCCACTCAATAGGGCTGTAGCTACGCAGACTGTTGACTTCTCATTGTCCTGCAGCACTTGTCTTGTCACATCAAGACAAAGCACACTAACACCAAGCCCCTTGTTCGTGCACGCAAATTAACCAACGCACGAAATGTAATTAATTTTGGAAGACTTACAGAAAACAAAAGGTACTCATCCTCTTCCGCTCCCCCCTACCTTAACTCGCCAAGGCAGATTGTTAGCTTGGGTTATCTTGGTTCATAACCAGAACTGGATTTCATCAAGGAATAAGGTATTTTCATTACAATGTAGGTTTTTTTGCAGATTTTTATACTAATTCATTCAGAAAGTTTTTTGTTGTTCACTGTGAATTCAAAAAGCTCAGTATCAAGTAAACGGTGCCAGATTCTCTACTGCACGATACTAGGATACCATTCAAAAATGGAACAAGACTTATTACCATTTAACAATTACATATAATAGTATTTATTATAAACACCCACGAATATTATATATTAGCAATAGCCATAAACACAGAACATAATAAAATAGAATAAATTAACACAATATGTAAGTAGAATATAACAGGGCACAGAATATAAAACAAAAGAGAAAATAAGAAGATATAATAGAACAGAATGTCAAAGAATAACACATTCATCACCACCACCATCAAAGCTCACAAGTATTACGTGTTCCAGAGTCACTTCGATCCATCGATCGATTTCCTTCCAGATTCGTCTCAGTTATCGAAGAAAATGTTTTCAAAAGGCACCCCCCCCCACCCCCCGGAAAAAAGACTTATCGATGAAAATGTTACCTCCATTTAGTCCAAAAGTTGCGGCATTTATCCGATTACACTAGCCTGACAACACCAGGTCTACGTACCCCATAAATCACTAAGAAACTGATTACGAAATATCCTCCTTACTATACATACAAAGGCTATATAAGTTAGGTATAATAAATTCATTGGAAGAATTAATAAAACATTTCGTTTTTATTTCAAGTTAATATGTGAGGATAATTTATTGGCTTCGCAAGTCACTAGGTAAAAAAATGTTGTGTGGAGTAACGAATTTTTGAGAAGAAGAATGGAGTGGGCATAGGAGGAACAAAATTATTGCTAATATTTTTCATGTTTCCTTTAGTTTGTCTTCGCTTGGTATAGGCAACGGTCGTTTCCTTCCCATTCCTTGCTAGTTTGCCACAGCCATAACCTCATTTGAGTTGTCTCTACAAATAACTCATTTTCGTTAAATGATCAACGTACCAAACAACCTCAGAAATGATATTTCAAACTAATTTATTCTCAAACACTGTCACGCCAAAGTTCTTGTTAATATCAAATTTCCAGTTTCGGAACCTTAATTAAAGTGCAATTTACACAACCGAGGCTTATTTCGTCAGCAGGAAACGAGAAGCCAACTTTTAAAACTGCGCTGAATGTTTAGTTAAAACTCGAACTGTTGGTTTGAGATATTATAATCGCCTGAAAGAAAATATACATTAGAAATGCTTTCAGTTAATCATTCCCTATTTGACTTGTCTAACATCCGCGTGTCCTCTTACCTCCAATCCTAATTATGTTCAGCTCCTTTCATTTCCATCCCGTCTCCTCCAGACATCGCTATCGTACAGTCACAACAAAAGAAGAGAAACTCCAGGATACTCACGCAATACACCTAATAAAATTGTCTCAATGAAGCAAGTAGTACTTCTCAGCTGCTGCAAGAAGGTGATATGAAGGGAAAAAATTGGATTTTGTTGCTGTTTCTAAGGTGTCCTTTTACCCACATATTGTACTACACCATCCACACAAACCGTAGAAAACTACAAATTTTACCGGGAATTTTATCTGCAGAACTGTCTGATATAGTGAGAAGTGGTGGTTACGTGTTTGAGGACACCAGTCTGAAAAAAAAATCTGAATTTATGTTCATTCATAATCCTAGGACAACAACCCGTATTGTACCATTCTTCTGGTTAGCTGCAATGTCAACAACTTCACGGAGACTACCGAGTCCTGGTACCTCCCAATTAGGAGAAGTTGTAACAGGTTCATCAGGAGGACTCTGCTTGTTACTACAGCCTCTCTCACATATTCAGCCCACAGCGAGATCCACTCCACTCCACACCAGAGAATTACTGTTTGCTGTGCTCATTACACCCCGCTATAGTGAACGCTTGAGTGGGACTCCTAGTTCACTCCATGTGACCACCAGCCGCGCGTGACGCGAATACTGAGTACGTACCAGAGGTTTCTTCATCTTCTCATTCCTCTTTAACATTTTCTTTACATCCTCCTCATGCATTTTCATTTGTCTTTTCCCTTTTGTGTTTATTATGCTTCTTGCTTCCGTCAGAAGTTCTGCAGAGGCAATAGACAACAGACGTACGTAGGCCTATGAAAATTAAAAACGAAAAGAAAAAGAAATGCATACATGCAGAATAATGCGGGGTAAAATGGGAGTAAAGCACGACGCGGCAGTTTATTATATCTAAGGATTAATTTTACACAGAGACAAGGAACATGAACAAAAGATATTACACGGCTACCACAGATGTAAGCGTGAGATGAAACAATAACGAGGTACCAGTATGTAACTTTCCTATAAACTGAAAAGTTTAAATCAGAAACGTATATTGCTTTAAGAGGGCGGCAGATATGAAAGTTACAGAAAGTGAGGAAAATATAAACAGTAAGATTAAAACGTTCAGAAACAAAATATTCGCAGATTTCTACAACATCAGAATTAAGTATAAAAACTTTTCATGGTCCGTGACTTTGCTTATCTGCGTAAAACAATTGTGAAAAGCGAGTATGAAGTAAATCACAAATGCGTTAGGTAAAGCAACCCGGAGTCGATACGAAGTGAGTAGCTACTTCCAAGTCCTGATATCGATGCCTGTCTCAGGTTAAAATATTATTTTAAATTTATCGAACAATGATTCAGTTGATTAAGGCCTTTGGAAAATCCAGACCACTAGTAAGTACCCTAATCAGTTCCCGAACGCAACTGAGCCGCTTATCAGAAGAAACAACATTTTTTCAAAAAAATTATTTCAGACAAATGGCCCAAACATTAATAGTGCCTCACGTGAGAACATGCCATGTGTAATTTTCAAATTATTTAATATTTTTATTATTTAAACTTGTCCAGACCCATAATTCTCACTATTCCTACATTATACTTTTGGTTGAGATGGTCTTATATAACCTGCGGCGTAGTTACTCAACACCGGTGTACCTCGTCAGAAAATTTACCTGCGTAGTTTTTGACAGAAAATACCACATGGTCTGACCACCAATTGCCCTGGCGCAAAATACTCGACTCTACATCAGTACTCAACGAAGGTTGGATGACGCCATCCAACGGCATTTGACGTGGCAGTACGAAGAATGGAGGTAGCTTGCTGCTCCAGAGGGCTATGACATTTCGCCCTTATTAGTGACCTAGGGTTTCAGGTTTAAATCGCTAGGGCTGCAATTTCCTTCTGTTATAACTACGTTTTTCTTTTCAGCTGAACAAGTAGACATTCATTACGCTGGTAAAGAAATTTTAATTTTTTGAAACGTTAAGATATATTAAAGTGTTTACAAAAGCTCGCTATTATACTCTACTTATCCTGAGACACTTTACACTGAGATACGTTTTTAAAATATGTTCTAGTTCACAGATTATCCAATGATATTGAGGAGCCGTGCCTACATGTTGGACAACCCTAATTTAACTACTATTGCAAGATATGAGTATTCGAATTACAGCCTCACTGAACGCACCAGATGGCATCTAGTTTATTTCTGACGACATTACAAAAACCTGCCTAGTAGTGTCACTTAACTGAGTCTTCGTCAGTTAACTAGGGATTATCGGAAGACTTATCAGAAGAACACTAACAGCTCGTGGCACCAGTTAACTTAAAGAGGACTTAATGTGCCATGCAATCTATAACTGCAGGGCCGAAAGAGGAGAACGTATAATGGAGTTCGGGAGCATTGACTTATCGTCTATGAGATCAAACCGTCCATCGACATGTCAATCGGTCTCAATTAAGGCGGTGTCAATGTACCTCGTTAAAGGCCATGGATCGAAAGTCGATTCGTTTAGATGTATAAAAATGAAATCCCTCTTTAAGTAATTTTTTGTTCCCTGCTGGGCTAGCTCCTGCTACACACTTGTAAATGTATACATTATAGTTGATTCTGCAGATAAATATCACAAGAATTAAAGTATGACGAGTAGAGACATGAATTCTTTAATATATATATATATAATTTTTATCTCGGCACGAAATTTTTTAAAGCTAAGTGTTTATAGTTAAACTATGTTGCACGCCAAAAGATCATTTAAACAAAGTTTCGTTGCTCAATTACAGATATCATCAGCTGTTAAGCTGCTGTCACGTATTTGCGCCCCTCGCTTAAATATACTTTAACAGTTCAATAGTATTGGCAGCTGTAGAACAATATTTTTTATTATGCACAATTACAAGTATCAGAGAACAATGACATCACTTACGAGCGTCATATAATATGGAGTTTGATAAGTACATTCTTATTCGTTACCGGAGCCCTTTTATAGAAAGGCAAATAAATGCGTTGAGTATAAGGACTGACTTTGTCTTAGATCAGTGAACACACACATCCCGACTAAGAATGACTTGGCAGCGTAATAATACACTACATCTCAGTCCACTTATTCAAAAGGTCCCTAAATATGCAACATCACTATCCACTTCGATATTACAATACGAACTTCAGAGGTAAAAACAACAACTATGAGTTTTTCGGTTTGGTCCATCGTGTCCAGGTATTCTACTCAGTCATGCTCATTTAAAGTGGCGGCATAATAAAGGAGATGAATGGTCTCTGATTATACATTACTTCGGGATTAATTTAAGTCTCGTACATCCACATCTCAGCGACGACTGCAGTGCGAAGGGTCTAATAATTATAACAAGTTATGAAAGAAAGAAACAGCTGAGAGACAGCCTTTATCAAGCAAACGAGTTTGTGAAAAGTACGATGGACATGAAGGGTGAGTTACGATTATTCTCGTAGTAATGTTACTAATTCCTATATTTAGTCTCATTTGTTTGTTTTTGTGTATTTGTAATGTAATCATTGTATTATATTTCATCCTGTAATGATGTACAGTGCTTGACTGTTATTGGCCTTACCTGGCTGTTGTCAAGCACTTACATAAATTAATTGAATTGAATTTTCGGAAACGTTACATTGCACGAAGAAGTTCTTGAGGTAAGAACTTTAGACATACCTTCCTCCGAGTGATATTGCCTATTTGGCACGCTCATAAAGTCATGAGTTTTAAGAATCCCACAATTCAATAACCCAGTTCTTCATAAACTGCACTGACACAGATTTAGATGACGCCACATTTGCCACCGTCGCTAAGTTTGTAACTGTTGACATAAATAGCAGTCTATACGCGTATTTCATAACCAATGCGAAGATACGTGTTTATGAACTACCTACATAGAATTCCACATTCTTGGCTCCAATTGTTCGTTAGTTATTGCTTTTAAACCGAAATGTATTTTCTGTACATATACGGACATACTGCACATGTTTTTAACATGTGAAAAATCCGTATAGCCATGGACATTTTGCCGGTGCCAGGATAAACTAGCATAAGTCCTAGCAGTTGACGGAAAAAACGTCCGAAAGATTAACAAATCGTGTTTACTGATTTTACCAAAAAAAATTTAAAAAAATATTATATGCAAATTACAAGGTAACTTGACACTAAAGTGATAGTTTTGCTAAAACGTGGATAATATGAAATATAAGCTGTACAGCAGCGATCATACTTTGGTTTTAATTTTGGACTTAACCCCCTTTATCCTGTCACCAGCGAGTTACACCTCAGCGAGACAAAATTTATTGTTCAAAGACAGAAACTTCCTACATTGCATCATTTAAAAGGTTATTTATTACCAGAACGATGCAGAGGTAGAGAGTTAATCACGCCTTTTCATTTGAAAATTATCATGACTAAATATTTGTGGACATATACATGGATGAATTAAAACATCTGGAAATAACATGCAGAAATTCCCAAAGCAAATTAAAACACATATGCTATACGTATTAATACATCAAATTGAGTAAGAACTGTTACCATTCACACGATTTAATAACAAACCACAATTAGGATAGCAGGTTCCATGTCTGACATGTTGCTTCACCTGTTCTAGTCAGGTCAAACTCATGACAAATCTTCTCCGGGTGCATTTTTACCATACACAAACAATGTAAAGGACCGCATTGAGAAGAGTTTATTACTATGTATTCTTTTTTTCACTTTTCAGAAACATTATTTCAGGAAAAGGCTTCTCTATAAAAATAGCCGGAATTAAGTTTTTTGTTACAAATAACAGCAATTACTGATTTTAAATATAGCAAAACAATGGCATCACTGTTTGCTTTCTGATGATACCTGAGGCAGATATCAACATGGAAACTATATCCGTAAGCGTTGTGGAGGGAATTTAATAAAATCTAACAGATTTGTTTTACATTGCCTGTTATTTTATGCTCTCCCTCTCTCGGGTACAGAACGCGATGGCATTTACCAGAATGCGAATCAACTTTACATCGACAGAGTTTCAGCAGGGAATCAGACACAGCCTATCTCATCAACCACATTGAACAAATAAACACCACGAGAACTTTCTAATAGTAGCCGACCTCTTGTATTTGAATAATTGTTTTTATTAATAGAATGACACTACACGATAATCATCACCATCATTCTTCAAAGTTTCCCGGGGAAAAGAAACAGATCAACATCAACACATGCACTAATACGAGTCAAGAAATAATTATAAATTACTGCCACTTGTGTACACTATTTTCTTCGAAGTTTGGCAAAAATATTTTTAATTTAGAAACTGTGTTTGTAAGTGACACTGTTAATACGTAACGGGGACAAAGCAATGTTCGCTTTTGTTCATGCTGAAAGCAGATTTTATTTCCTAATATTGAAAAGCACAAATAAATATTGTCTATTAAGTTATTTCATCTCATAATTCTGAAGACATTCACTTACAGATAAATTCCTTAGTAAATTTAAAATGTTTTATAAACAAGTACATACAAATTGAAAAGCTTTTACAAAAACAAAATATTCAAAACTACAAAGAAATTATCATACTAATTGTTTGTGTGGTTGTATAACATTGTATTTTCTTTTGTAAAATGTTGAGTTTTTGATTTTAATGACATTACATAACTGAACAGGTTATATTCCGGCGAGTGACAGGATAATTTGTCTCTGTACTTTTGTCTAGAAGTTCCTGGTGCGAAGGGAAAAAAACCAGTCTCACATCCTAGAATCTAGACTCTAGTACCTCATCGAAACAAACCAAGGGTGTTAACCTGACTGAGATGTTCAATGTATGACTGACGAAAAAAGAAACTATCTGGTTATATCATATTTGTACGCAAATATACATGACAACGGTGGCATTATGGGTTGACGAATGCTCGTCCCACCCTCACATGTTTCGAAAGCATCAGGCCCTGTAATTGGAACTCCAAAGAAAATGTCCTGACTTCGGTTATGGCGATCCCTGTACCTTGCAAACTAAGCATGACAGAAGAATGGCGTACAGAATACAGTCATTCTCTTTTCGAAGACGATTTTATAAAAACAAATACCACAACACAGAAATATATCCTGGGTTCGATCCCTGATGAGGAAGATGTATGTAGCCCAAGCCCCCAGCAGAAAGCATAAGGGAAGAAGAGTGAAACGACTAAATTTGTTCCTTTCGGAGAGGAGATTACAGGAACGAAGGTCACAAAGCAGAACACTGACCTGGGATTCAGTCTCCGTGAAGTTGTTTCGTTTAAGAACAGATTTTCCACAATATTCAAAGATATATGTCATTCCAAATTACATACAACTTCGACAGCGGATTTCATAAATGTAAATAGTACGTTGAGGCTCGAGATGACCTACGACACGACATTATCGAAAAGACGCAACAGCAACCGTCAAAACTGTAACTTCCCTTTCAAATCGACCAAAGAAGACCTTCAAGATGCCATACAACATAATACCCACAAACCGAACAGAGCGTCGAGACGTCAACAAAAGGTTTCACATATAGAGTACATGAGTTTGGTGACGATACAAGAAAATAAGCATACTCAAGATTCATGATCGCAGGGAGACCACAAGACAGGACAATAGCAAAGCGACGCCGAACGTAGCTACATATATCGTTGCGTCGCCGACTCAAAATGTCATCGGCAGCGAACAGTCAAAAGTGCAGACGTACAGATTGTCAAGCAGGTGGGATAGATATTATCCGTGAGGCCTTAAACGATTTATTAAGGCATGTCTAGTTTTAAAAGGGTTGCCCTTTTTCATAAAACGTCTCTTTGTGTCTATAATCTGAGTAGCAGACAAGTGCGATATTCTCTGGTCGTTACAAGAAATCAAGGCTGATGTGACAGTAATTGCACTCTATAGACTGATGCATTGATGTCAAATCCAAGAGTCCCAACAAGTATCTAATAATATACGTCAGAGGTTCCCAAACGTTTATACCTTGCGCCCCCCTTAAAACATTTCATAAATTTCACGCCCCCCTTCCAGAACAAGTGCAAGCAGATTTGACATAAAATTTAGCTATGAGTGTACAGCACTGTAAGACAACTAAACTGCCTCAACCAAGCAAAGGATGTTAAAAATGTTTCTCCATATTTTGTTAAAAAAGTTTTTCATACAAACAACCCCCCCCCCCCAGAAAATCACTCGCGTCCCCCCCAAGGGGGGGAGCGCCCCACACTTTGGGAACCTCTGATATACGTATTAAATAAAATAGACACTTCTACACTACGTAACGAGATTAAGTGAAAGATTAGAAAAGGGAGACTAAGAACAAATGGAGAATTTTGCAGTTACTGTAACGTATTATCCTATAAATGAATGAATTACATATCAAGCTGTTTGCATGAATGTAAACTGAGTAGCAGCATGGAGACAGGGGAACAAAGCATTTGCGTTACTCCTGACACACGTTCTCATGTTCCTACAAATTTCCCCCGGGACAGAAGAGTTGGAACCGACTTTAAGGGAGGGAAATTGTTAATAATTTAATTCGCGATGCACTCTTTTATCTTGCGCCTGAGAAATTAAGGAAATATCCACCAACGCAATTTTATCTTAATCGCCATTTTAGGCCCATATAATCTACGCAGTAACACGGGGTGCCATCATTTAGTGTGACTGCCTGGAATTCAAGGAATCTGAAGAAACTAAATAGATTTTCAACTTCGCTCTACGTTTACTGCTCCAAAAATATCCCTTCAGTAGTCGACGGTTACTTATCTGACAGTCTTCTTGTCTTATCTGATTAGAATATCATTGAACATGTTCACAAACCCCACAACTGAACCGTACACTGAACCATATGATCAGATTTCACATGTTACTCCTCTGAGGTCCACTTCTAAGTGCATTCTATCCTCTAGGAGTTTGCGAGTCAGGTGAGCTGATCCCCAGACTTTTCCCAGCCAAAAAATACGCACCTAGTATCTGCAGCGCTTTAAATGTTCCACCCACGTCATCCATCTTATGCCTAATTTAAATGATGTGTTAACAAATTTAATACGAATCCATTAACAGTCTTAGGTAGAAACATTTGGACCAACAGACAGACGGCAATTAGCTCATTATGCATGCACTTAAAATATGTAGCCGAAGCCGACTGATGAAAGCCGAACCATCATCACAGCTGACGTGGGAGAAAGCGAACAAGAGGCTGCTTTAGAACACGTTGCTCGGTGGCTCACAAACCATACATCATTCTCACAGTGTGGTGGGAGGAAGAAGTGTGCTGGATTGAACGGGATCAAGACAGTCTATTGGCGGGATCACGCAAATATGGAAACGTACACTCGGGTTATGTAAACGCAGAGAATGTATTGACCAGATAAATAATATGTTGTTCAAGTAAAGTTCTGTATCGCAGATGTACTGCATCACTTTCGACTTCCTTGTTACAGCGTCCCTAGGTAGTCCTCTGAAACATATACACGTCATAGTTCATGGCACACACATAAGTGACAATATGTCAGTTTACAAATGGCAAACCGCTCGTGGCTGTGACGATAAAATCACACGAAAACCTTTTCTGAGCGGAATTAGGGTCCAGCAGAATCTAAATCTGTTCCGATCGAAGCTAGAGGCCTTCAATATTTTGAATACTTATATCCTCTTCCTTCTCTCTTTTCTTAGCCGTGTGAGCACCGCCATGAAAATAGGTCAGTCTGTCAGTCTGTATGCATGTATCATCTCGAGAACGGCTGAATGATTTTCATAAAATTTATTCTTGGAAATTTCACTAAAATTTGTCGATGCATCCCAGTGATGGCAAAAATAACAGCGACTTTGCACGAAGACCTGCAAGCAATTCTTGCGCTGAGATCAACAGCTGGGGAAATTCCACAACTTTCCTCGAAGGTCAAATTCTGGCGAACGCCTCAGAACTGAAAGAGGACATGTTTTCAGTTACATTCATTCAATGACGGTATGTTTCATTTACACTACACTGTTCTGCAGGTTAAATACTTAATCCGCATAAACGCAGATATTAAAAGTATTTTATTGAGAATATGCTGAACATTAAAAAACTGTTCTTTGCTATCTCTTTCTTGTCCAAAACGTTTATGACGCGCGGTATCTGCTAAAGGGCTTAGCACAGCTAGTAAGTCAAACACATCTTTTCTCATCTCCTTTTTCTATATTTATCATTTCACATTCATCTCTCAAAGAAGCGAAACGTGTATTACTATTTTTCACACCATGCCTCCAAACAAATTTCCAAAATGGCATGTGTTGATAACACGTGAGCAGATCGACCTATATTTAGAATTATAAAAAATAATTAAAGCAATCATTATAACATACAAACCAAAACCAAATTTTGTATTTCTCCTTCAGCTATCACAGATTAGGCGCTGTTGCTTTTTAAATTCAGAATTAATTCTAAAGCAATAAATCCTTGATATAGCTGTCAAGAAGATAGGCCTATTGCAAGACCTCACATGGGCCTACATTCATTCTACGACCAGGATATGAACTGGCGATCCCGCTGGCTTATGTATTATGCCTTGTGTAAACTAACGTATGCACATTAGGTTTATAGCAACAAAAATCAAGATTGGCAACTGAAGTCGCACATAATGCACAATTAAACCCATATAAAGCTGACAAGCCACGTTCAACAAAACTCAAAACTGTACTGACTAAGAGAGATTTTAGGTTCTCACGGCGGGGAATATGAAGATGTCTTCTGGGATGTTAAGCCGTGTTATCTGGCAGACGTTTACCAACGTTTCAGATGTGCTTGTTACCACAAATATCATGGATTTCTGTATTTAATTTCCATCTGCCTGTTAATACTAGGAATTCTTTTCGCAGACGACATTCTGAACAAATATTATCATCAATGGTATATCAAGCTACACCAGGAAAGATTTTCATAATTCACAATACATATATTATCCAATTTTATGTGTTAAATCATATAATTACTATAGATGGTAAAGTGATATAGAATGATATTAAAATGGAGAATATTTGTACTTGTACTGGAAATGTCGACAATCTTTCCAGACACAGCGGATTGAAACACGAATGATGGCATGTTTATGCCAAAACAATTCCGTAAGAAGATCAGCTTGTGTTAAAGCATAGGTGGAAAATAAATACAGGACTTACGTCTAATACACATCATAAACTGTCACATTATTGACAACTTTAAACATAAATAAACCAGATAGCTTAGCTTTAAGAACTGCCTTTTTCATTCAAATACAGCTAGAATACCAACAGATAACGCTTTCAATTTATATAATTCAGAAAGTACTTTTAAAAATACTCGTGCACAAAAAGCAACAATATTTGACTGGAGAGACTGAGTAAATTTATACATCTTCTGGATTGGAATAAAGCCTGATTCTTGACCATTGACGTACGGAATATAATTCAGATATTTTCAGTGAAGAGTAACGTGGATTGGATCCATTAAAATCACAAGAGAAAGATTTTTGTTTCATCATATGGATAAAGGAAAAAAAACTGTACTATGAGTATGGTGATTTATGAATTTTATAATGTCACTTAGAACTCAAATTTCAGGACATCCTGGAATAGCTAAAGAACAACTGTCCTTTATCTTCATGGAGTACGTAGTCTATTATCGAGCCTAAGGTTCATTTGTAATTAGGACGAATTGCTAATTTATGAGAAGCGAACCGTAAAAGAGGCCGAGATAAAGCCCAAATACCAACTGCTAGCTCTCTCTCTCTTTCATCTGCTCTATCAAATAAGGGGTCATGAGATCGTTCTCATTGTAGAATAAACTCACCCCTTCTCTTCCGGCTAGTTTCAACTACCCCAACCCCTAAAATCAATCCTGTAACCCTCTAACTCTAACGCACATCACTCCCAATATTTCATTCGAGTGGCTTAAACCATTTTAATTGTATTCCGAACCTTCTGTTCATTGAGGGTTGTTGACTGAAGTAACCCCCTTCGGAGTAAAACCGCCTTGCGTGCTCAATTTCTAATTTTATACTGACAATATGTTTTCTGCGAGGGAGACTGAAAGGCAACCCGAAATTTGTAAGCCCCTATGTCAAGTAACACAACTTATTTATCTTGTTAAACTAGAATGCACCTAATAGTCGTAATGATTTCTTCAAACAAAACATGATATCATCAAACATATATGCAGTTTTAAATATTTAAAAAATTAATTCATAGACGCTGTTATCACTGGATGAAAGAGATTACATGCAAAAGATTAAACAGAATATGACAATTACCCTGATCTATCGACAAATCCGATAGGCGAGAAATAAGTACAGTATTTAGTGTCATTACTGAAAATTTATGTATCGAAGCGAAAGCTGACATTTTATAACAGGCCTCTATTGGTTTACACAAGTGCAAATGAAAGCGTAGTAATCAATACCTGAAGTGTAATCAACAAGGTAATATGCAAAATTCTGTCTGAACAACAGTTTATCAATTTTAAAATATAGTGATGAGTTAACAATGAAAACATGTAAGGAACAGAAAACTAAATGAGGAGAGACCCCAGTCTATAGTAAGTAACTATGCTGACTGAGCTACCCGCGGTTCGAATGTAATCACAGGGAGGAGATTTTTAAACAGACCGCCTCTTATCTGCAATACATTTATTCATCTACGGCATTTACCATCTTTCTTAAGGGTAAATGTGAATATACACAAAATCACACTTCGTACCTCACTAGAACCTAGTATTTCCAATATTGTTTGTACAGTACACAAAAATAACAGCTGTTTACATCTGTAAAACTGCGTAAAATAATACACAAATCCGCTGAATTTCTCTCAGTTGGTATTTGGTTCCTAATAGCATTTGTTGGTACGTAGTACACTTCAGAAACAAGCCGTAAGCAACACTGTGCATCTATTAGATCAACGCTACAGAAAATCACGGCACGTTTTATGGAACTCCGAGAAATTATCCAGTGTTTGCCATGTTACTCGCTTCGATTCTGTCTATAATGCAACCAATGGAGTAACTACTCAGCCACGTGCGAGATGTGTCCTTGCTCTACACGCGAATGGAAAACCGACAGGAGCGGAATTCCTGTATCCGTCCTGAAAGTTCGGGAAAAGAATGTTGTGTTTTAGCAGGTATTTTTGGGGTAAGGCCCGACCTCACAAAATCGGTCCTTTGATCACTAGTTTATTACAAACAAGAATGTAAATATCATAAGTGGAATATAGAATGAATTTGTTTTTGTTTAAATTTCGTACTAGTTTCATTTATTACAAATAGGTGAGATTCCAGGTTTTCTTTTACGGCTGTGAGTATAAAGATGACTGTGTTCTGGGAAGTTAAAACGTTAGTCTCGTTAAAGTTTACCAAAGTTATAAAAGATGCTTACTGCCTCCATAAACAGGGAGATAATCTCTTCATTATTAAAATTATTAACTGCATTCTTAAATGTCCTTCACAATATACACAGACAATGTGGAGGACCGAATTATTTGTTGTAAACTGTGTGCGACAAAAATGTTTTTGCACTTCAATTTCTGTTTGAGAGAAGAACATTAACTAATTGTGTTTAAGATAAATGTTCTGACGAAAATATGTGGACCAAACTAAAAGGACGTGAAAGAAAGTTGGAAAATATTGCAAAAACGAGGATGGGTGAGGCATATAGCGCAGGAGAGCCTAAGAAATGCGTAGAAATGTTTATTCAGAAAATCTGATGGCAAAATACCACTTGGAATAATTAGGCGTAGACTGGATGATAATATTAAAACATATTTTAAAGAAAAGCGATTTGGAGTGGATTCACGTGGTTCGTGATAGGGATTGGTGACGTGCTCTTGTAAACATGGTAATGAATTTTCGCATACCATCATTACTTAATGAAATGCCACCACTTTATTACTTACATGATGAACATTCCAGTTAAATCCGCATTTTGAAATCTTTAAAAGCGGCCGTTACTGCTAAAATCCATCTGCTGGGTGCAGATATCGGAAAGTTGATTGCGTCTTTCCAGTTTTACGTGCCCATAAGAAGTAATTTCGTTCTGAATAAAACCTACGCATATTTGCATCGTTTTCATCGCAAAAGTATCTTTAGACAGGAAAATGTGATTTAAAAATACTTTCTCGCTCAGTTACTTAAAAAAAAGCTTCTCCGTTTGAGGCCACGGCGCTGAGAGATTATGTCTTTCGTTGCACATTGCAACACACCGAATAAAACCGTTCGACTAAAATGGGAAAGTAGGATCTGAGGTTCTCACGGCAACTAGCATGCAGATAACTGCCTCCTCGGTTGTAGAGCTGTGTAATGTAATAGACGTTTACTAACGTTTCAGAGGTACTTGCTGCCTCCATCATCAGAGACCTTATAGCTAGACTACACTGCTCCACAATTCAGAAGACAGTCATCTTCAAGATGTGAAAGATTTCATAACCTGCGTTTTTATTTCGTCTGTTTAATATTAGTCTCAAGTGTTCAATGATTTTTGTAGAGAGACTATACGTACTTCAGTAATGAAGTTAAGCTGTGAAGTCCCTTGACGGCAGAAACAGAGCATCGCTTCAAAGTCTGACGGGTTATTACGCGCATCTTTCAGTCAAGCGACGCACGCATTTGCTGCTTGCAGATAAAAATATGTACACCATCTATCACAATTAGCAGCAGAACTTCTTAAAAAAGGAGGAAAGAAAGAAAAATCCAAGTTGTCTGTCGCAGCTCTTGGGTTTATGTTCGAGAAATCAAGATCTATTCAATTTAATTATTGAGCATTTCATTTCAAATTCCACTTGTTCGCATAATGACCCCATAGCGCGATATGACGCCATCAACACACAGTGAAGCTTTAGTTTACAATTTCATACTTATTTTGAATGATCACGTAACTCTAACATGTATGACGCCTTCCATCCACTGGATACAGGGGAAGGGGTTAAAACGACCAAAGCTTAAATCTAACCACTCACTCATCAACTAACTTCATTTATCAGGCATCTTGTAAAATTTACATTCGCTCTGCTACTAAAACATCGTCTTTTATAGAACTCGAAAGTTCATTACCGTGGTCACAAGAGCCCTCCACCAGTCCCTGTTCTGAGCCAGATAAATACCCCCCCCCCCCCCACCAACCAAATTTTAAAGAGTCTTTTAAATATTACAGTGCAACCTGTGCCTACGTCTTCTGAGTGGTCTGCTCCATTCAGACGTTTCAATAAAAAAAATTGTTCCCCATTTCAACCTCCTGAATAACCTCAACCAAATAAAATATGAAAGTTCAGTTAGAACATGTCAAAATGTTGATTTAGTTTCGTTTTTATTTATTTGCAGTGTTGATAGTCACGAATCGCGGGCAGTATCGATTAAGCAGCCACCGTCCCAATGTCTTCTTAACATTCAAATATCAGTCATGTCCGGCAGAAAGTCAGAGAAAGCTAAAGAATGAACCAGTCATCTGTTCGCTTTGTTAAATCGTCTGCTTGTAATTTTCAGGCCTAAATCGGTTCCCTCTGTCAGCAATTATAATCATCACATGTACACACACAACACGCCTTTTAAGTAGCCTTCTATTTTGTCTTACGATGCAGTAATTTCTATATCACTCTTCGCGAATTACCGACAATGGCCATCAATGACATTTGACACATTGTGTCGAAATTAAAGGGTACGACAGTAAAAAAATTAATGATACTGGGTGTACCGAAAAATAGTATTATTATTCTCCTGGCTAATAAGTGACCTGCTTCAGCATCCAGCTTGTCGCCGTCTAAGATTGTGCGCCCGAGCGGGCAGCAAACTTGTGTTTTGGGTATGTGATCTTTTCCAACCTCTTAACAGGACCTGGGCAGTTTTATCTGAAATGTGTTTAGACTGCAACCGCGTCGAGTTATGCTAAAATATTTAACTTCCTCTATACTGACTGTATCGTAACAAGTGTCTATGAATCTCATCTTCTTATATTCTTCAAATAATACACAAACGTAACAGTTTCTTTATGACTTCGTTCTTGACTATCACTCTCAATGAAAACAAATTTAACAGGTAATTACAAGAAAGTAAAATTAATGGGTTTGTATTGACATTCAGTAATTCCCTATCTGCCAATTATTTACCTGAGCAGTTCATTACATTACTCTCTCAACGCAATAATTTATCAAAATTATTTAGTAAAAAAATAGAATAATTTTTAGTGTTATTAATTAATTTTAAATTTTATTGCCTATTTTGTTGGAAGGAATTATACATAATTATGTTCTGGTTATTCAGTTACGGGAAGCAGTAAGATAAATACAATTTTCTATTTGCTAAGAAATTTAATTTCAACGCTGTTAAACTTTATTTTAACATGACAGTTCTAAGAAGAAATTCTCCTTCGAAAACAAACCGCAGGATGAGAAGCATAGGAAGCTGGGTCCATTTATTTCTTTTGTTTTCTCCCTTTCTGGCTTTCTTCCCCTAGGGACTCCGTACCTAATTTTATTTTACCTATAAACCAAAAGGACTATTTAAAAAATCAACGGCAGTTTATCTCTGTATTCTTTCCAACTCCTCATTCACTCATATATATCATCATCTCCGTCTCCTTTTTTTTCAGAAGATCAACAATTTTCAGCTTCCGCTTTGAGTCCACTTACATATCCTTCAGGGAAAAGTTGTTGCAATGGATAGGAGTTGGGACGTGATATACAAACCTTTTACCATGGGAAGGTTTGCTGAACTACTGGCTTGACAGAAATGTGTCTATTTCTTATTATTTACCACCAACGTTATTAAATGAGCCTTCCACAGCCACCGAGCAGTTTGTGATGTGTATGGTTTCGGAATGCTCGAAGATTGAAATCGCGGGTTCATATCGCATTCGGATACCACTCCATGATCCATTTCCTCATAGTTCTGTTTTCCGATGTCTGCGTCAAATGTCGGAAGGATTCATTTGTTTTCCCTTTTTTCCCCCAGAAATAAGTCTGAATCTACACAGGAGCGAACCGCTTATATTTATCCACAATAGCAGACAGCGGTATTACGTTATTAGTCATAAACCCTTACAGTAATGTTACAACAAACCCTTTTTAACGACCCACAAAGTGAATATGTCGCCTTAGTCTGATTCAAAGTATAAAATGTGGTCAAGTTTTTAGATAGTGGACTTCAGTAAAGTATGTCTTGGACGAACGAGACTCATAAAAATATTATTTCGAGTTACTTTGGTTGAATTAGATTCTCCGAACCGTAACCATTTACATTTCAGAGTGAGAAGCCACTTAACAAGTCGCCTTGCACACAAATGCCAGTCCCGCTTTCTTTCGACTATAAATCCCCGGTGACTTACGTGGGGTGGTTTCGGGATGCCGCACTGCTGGATTGGGTGGCGAGTAGCGGCCAAGACAATATCGACACCGCACACAAATTATCACTGATTTATCCCACTTTTTTGGTCACTTGCCAAGCAAGGGACCCTAAGTCATTCCTTTTACACAGTGTCGGGATTTCAAAACAATCCCATTCAGTACCATATTCCCTCCAAAACTCTCCTTTCTACCCAACTTAGAAACAAGTTTCACACTGAGAACTGTGCGTCGCATAGTTCATAAGGGCCTGTTGCTAAAGTACAGTCTGCTTCAATTATATTCTTCAGTTTGATCCATTTATGCAATGAACATAAATCAATATTTAGGGGTTTCAAACACAGCACGTGAAACAAAGATTCTTTAATTAATCATGGGGAGGTTTTATCTGTCTGTATATTTAAATTGAATACTAATTGATGTCAATTTAAATGTCGGTTTAGACTGGACCCTTGAAAGCCTTCACTTAGACTATGGATTCAGTTAATTTTGTTTATATTTTGTTACAAACATTGCCAAAAAATGTTCACATTAATTATACACATCAAAAAGAGAAACCGTTTTCATTATTCAGTTCCCAAACATTCAGTTTGATCCAAGTACGCCGAGGTAAGATAATGATTTTCACTCGTGTTACATCTTCACCTAAAGTCTTCAATTTAGTACACCATTTCTGAGCCGGTCGATTCTAATCAATGTTCTTCCATCTTTTTTTAATCTAATATTATCCTCCAAACTAAGAATATTTCTCACAAGCGGTCTAATCCCTTCATGTCTTCCAACTAAAATAATGCCAGCATTTCTTCTCTCTACGTCAATGCGTACTGCTTGTACGTACATTAACCTTGAACTGGTCACCCACATATACAGCAATATGCAGTGAACTCCACCTAACTGTTACTTCTTCTTTATTAGGTCGAAATATTCTCCTCGGTACAATGTTCTCAAACACTCTCGATCTATGTTCTCCGTCAAGATAAGAGACAAGGTTTCAGATGTTCATCATTTAACTGTAATATTTTATGATTTATTGTAACAAATAGTACGAAGTGCAGAAGAAATGTAAGGTTGAGAACGTGAGATATGTTGTAGCTTACGTCATATGTCAGTGGATATAAACATTAGAACAATGTTAAATAGACGAAAACGAGTTTAGTTCTGTGGTCAAAACAAGGTAAAATATTAATATAAAATATTTGCATGCTGACTGACATTCGAAAGTGAAGATGCACCCCTACATCGTCAACAGCACATGACAAATTTCAATGCTCTGTTGTTAAAAATTTAAAGAAAATTGATGTACCGAATATCACAAATAGGCCACCGTCCACTTAACTGTCTGTTTACTCTGGCTAATAGCAATTTTAACTCGTCCACCTCGCAAAACCCATACCATCAACTCGGGAGGCTTATAGGAACACACATTTTAATTACAAAAATCAGTGTTTCCGCGCATCACACATCAATAACTAAACTAAAGCTCCAAGCAAAATGAGATTATAAACAACAGTTGTGTGCGGCACACTAACGCGTGTTTTCTGCTATAATTACCGACACATGAATACAGTAAAATGTTACCAGCGTTCAACAGCGTTAGATTTTAACTTCAATTCACAGAATCGAAGTACACGTTATACAACCAAAAACGAAATGAACTACACACACGTACGTCCATTATTACGTAGGTCTAAATGTTCAGCCTTCAATTTGTGATTTTCGGCTCATGACAGTTTGCCTATAGCGACGAATTCTCACATAATTCCTGTTAATAAAACGACAGGCTCGTATTAATTTAAAACTCAATTTTACACACGACGGAGCTTTTAATGAATTCTGTTTACGTATGAGTTGATCTATTATCTGTAGTTTTGCTGTCGATAACTAATTTCCAACATAAATTCCTTTGACGTTCTAATTTGACTGGAAAAAGACCAAGCAAGAGTGAACTCCACGTTGCTGTACTCTTGAGAGGAATCTGAGGGTCGTGCAATGTTTTAAGTATAATAACTAGGTTCCGCTTCATATCCTATTTATTAATAGCTTTTTCTGGCAGCAAAAATGTTTATATAAATGCATCACATCAAAAATAACACCTGAACATATTAACTATTCATTTTCACGATAAGAAACGCGTATTACATAGACACAGAAGAAAATTAGTTAAATGAAACAAGAGAATAAAAGCAGAGAATATCCGATAAATCACAACATGAGAATAACGGAAATCTCCATATCAAATAAGAAAGCATGCTGGTTAGGGTAGTACACATGTTACGGTTTATAAATACTCGTAAAATGATTACCTTATTACTATTCAGTTTTCTAATAATATTTCAGATTCTACTACTCAAACAAGAATCAATGAGTCTGTTTTAATTCATAGTTACAGAATTTCTAAAAATGATCCCTATGTGGAAGCAGTGCTTACAACTGAACTGTACTTAATTTGGACCTCTTAAACGATGGTCATTATCTACTGTACAACGCATCTCAACATCCCAAAAGGCAGTCATCGTCTTAATCCGCCATTAGACGAAATAGTTATATTAAGGTACAGAAACTAAGCCCCCGGTTGCAGAATGGAACGACAAAGTTTAGCGCAGAAACGTTTAAATTGTAAACCATACGTCCGTAGCGGCCTTAAAAATCAACGGTAAACAGACACAGATGATGGTAATGTTTAACGACAGTGACGTACCTAATTTAACAACTAAGTAGCTAAATAAGTAACTTCAATGTGCAGGGCCGTTCTTTACAACCTAACAGTTGCTCAGCTTAAAAAAATAAATCCCCAGTTTCTATAGAGTTCGAAGGTTCAATACAGTGTTAGTAAGGGACATCCATGAGGGCCTACCTTGAGCCAGACGAATCCAGTGAAAATACGACTATTTACATACATAGACATAAGTAATTTCCTTCAAATACACAAGGAATTTTAACTTCGACAACAAATATAAAGTTACGGATTGTAAGAAATTTAACAGCAAAAAAGTTTCTTCCGCTAATAGCCATGTGCTCAATCACTTGAACACAGTCGGGTCGCTGCGTTTCATGCTAATGAAATTAAGAGACATAGTCTTACCACAACAGCGCGAAGGGGAGATATTAAACTACACCCAGTAGTAAAATTTTCACAAGAATTTCAAGAAGAGGTTTTCTGCTGTGTGAATCTTTGCTACGCAAGAGCAACATGTCTTGTGCTTGTAGTATTGGAAGAAAGGAAGGTATTAGTAGCACTTAATGAGGCTGCCATGTGGTACTGCACCATTGTGTGGAATTATGCAAGACGACGTACATCACTGCTTTCCTTCCCCTTCTATTACGTCATCTGTACATTCTCTTTAATCCTGTAAATAAGGAAGTGCTTAAAATATAGAACAACACAGTAACAGGAAGTAGTAATGCACAACAATAATTATTCTTTCATAAGTTTCCTTCTTTAGGATACCGTTTGTTATAGCAAACGAGAACAGAATCTGTAACGGTAAGGTCGATGTGTGTAGCGAGTATTAAAGTTATTCTGCACAGATGAAATATTAATTTCGACAATTAACTCCGTTTAGATTATAAGAAACAAGGCAACTATTACAAACTGTGCTGATAGAAGTTGTGATAATAATCTTTTATTCGAAACCTCTTACAAAAAAATTAATATGAAGTTCTACAGGTGGGTGGGAATTAAGTAGGCATTAAATAATCGCTAAGCATTGGAAATATAGAGGTTATAACCATTTCTCAATGCCTACTAACTTCCCACCCATCCTGTAAAAGGCTGAACACGTTTCTGGTTGCATTTAATAAGAAATACTAAAGGTAGCTAAACATAATACAAACCGTGTTGTACTGGAAGCATAAAAGGGGGGAATTTTATGAAACATGACTGACTGATTTTTGTTTGTGCACTGGGATTGCATGTTACATAAATCGTTATTGTGACCGACATCACCCACCATACACTCGGAAAAACATTCATATTTGACGGGGTTTTTGTTTGCTTTTTAATACGATTTTCAGTAACCGCGAGAGTGTGTATTGTTTTAACATGGATTTTTAAACCAAACGTCAAGTCATAGAGGGAAGCCGCGGACATTTTAATTTAATTCTAACATTATTGAACTCGTAATAAACTTAGTCTAAGTTCATATACAGATCAGCCGCTGCTATTAACTGTACTTACATCGTATTATACCAAGAATCATCTGATACTCTGGTCGATTCATTGTCCATCACAAATACATCATCAATAATAATGACCTGACCTCCACTTTATCCCTTATCTGAACCAAATAATCCGTCCAAGTCTCTGTATAAAATTCTTTAACATTGGGTTTCTTTACGCTGAAGGGATGTAAGTCCTACATGTTACTACATATCCCCAGAAATATGTACGTATTTTATGGAGACAAATTCCCCCACTTACAGCGTAAGCTATAAAATTATTATTATTTTCTTCAGTTTATTCTACCCGCTGTCGGCTGCAGATGTTATTTCCTGTCGATGACATATGGCAGGATAGTTTTGGAAAAGTGTGAAGGGGAAAGGAGTCGTGTAGTTTATAATATTACCTCGCTAGGTACCACTGATGAACAGCCCGTATTTCATCCGGTCTCTCAGCCATCATGTGAATATGATACATCGCAGACAAACAGCTGTAATGCCGAAGTCTACACCACAAAATCTGATAAATCGTTCAGAAGGATCCACTTAGTATGGCCAGTATATAACACAGTATCAGTACAGACACAAAGTAATGGTGCTAAAGTCTTCAACCACCACACGTGACAGCAAGTCGTCTTGACGAGAGTCCACTTAACGCGGTCAGTACGAAGACTAAAACAGCGTCCTTAGAGCACCTTTTACGTAACCATAAAAGAAGCTACGGCAATGAACATTTTTAAGCTGATTGCATCATTCCATAATAGCCATCAAACTGATCATCTCGATACCGCTACGTGCATCATTAAACAACAGAGTTCAAAGCCAGAGCCTCTTGTCACATTCTGTTTCGACCACACCCCTCTACGTTGGAATGTTGCTGGTACTCGCGGAGTGCTGGTAGGCTTCACTTCCTGTCAGATACGAATCAACACACAGACACTTCCGTACGTCAAAAACCTAAATATTCAACCAATTAATTGTACGTACGTACATTACTGTTAAAGCAATGTGAACTTTATCGATTACATTTAGAGGTCACTAACAATTTTATGACAGACTTTACGCGAAATGGAGCATATATTGTTGAATCATAAGCAACTGACAGTCACAATGCGCCATATCATCGTATCGCATACCGAATTACTTCGACCAGTAATAATTATGTGAGAATAAAAGTTTAAAAGTAACAAAATTTGACCAAGTTACATTGCCTATTCACCATAACATATTGCCAAACGTCCTGGTAAAGGGATGTGAACACAGATATCAGTTCATTTTGCTCTTGAAGATGGCTGTATTGCGGGATGCTGCCCTGTTTAGTTTGGTTTTGACCGAAGTTTCAGAGGAGCGTAATGCCTCCGCCTTGATGATGAATGCAGTAAGCTCGTCTGAAAGTCTGTCAATGTCTACCAGACTACACCGTGCACCATATTCATACTCGTCGCCGTGAGAAAATGAAATCTCACTTTCATTTTGTTCAGTTGTATAGACTCCAAATTGACATTGGAGCGTCCATACGGTGGATTTCTGTGTCGATTACAACATAAATCTAATGAAATTGAAGACTGTAAATTCCATTAGACGGGTCATACAGTTCAACGTGGGATCCGAACTACGAAGAAGGCATCCACAAAGTTTTGGCTTTGTGAGATTTAGTGAAAGGGAGAGAAGGCATGAAGGAAAATTACACAGCCACCGGTCTCGAACCTGGGCAATTAGAATTGAAAACTAACGTCCGTTTGATTCAACAGTATTACAATATTATGAAACAATGATTTATAGATCATGTAAGAGGTCAAATCACGGTTGTTCATATATTATAAAAATATCATTACAGCCTAACTATAACTAAAATTCTAACAGATTTCATAAAAACTTGTTCACGGGTAACGCAGCCTATAAATTATACATATGCACCAAATTGCGTATATGCTTTGCTGTGTATTGTAAATAAATTCATACTTCATTAACACATTTCGCGTGCGAAGGGAGAGTGACAACGCTATGGTCCATTTTAAAGTGGCACACACACACACCACGATCCTTAGGGGTTGAAAGCGATCACCAGTTGCCTCAGCAGAGGCCACACCTCCTCTCTTCTATGCCAAGGCACTAGTGTTCTTTTGAAAGCAGCCGTGTAACGCTAGCGGAGCGTAAAACAAAATCCAATTAAGCTCTAAACTAACTACATACTTAGGTAGTTACAGCTTATATAGAGCGAAAAGGCCTTAAGTAGAGACGTAACACTCTCTGAATTGTATCTGATAAGTCGTGTACACAAGAAAAAAGTGAAAACATCTAAAAATGAGCCTTTCAAGGAAGCAACAAAAAAATACAGTGTCCTCATAAGAAATAAAACGCAATTCTTTCAAAATAATGTGTATTCTTTTTAACACCTCGTGGTATGTTTAAAACCGCAGTGAATCTCGATCTAAAATTCTGTATTTCACATACACACATTTTAGGAGTAATACCTCTGTAATTATCCGAGGTCTACGGAACAATTATTACACCAATAATGATTATATGCTCTGGGCTTTTATAATAGAATATAAATTTAATTTCACAGTCACAGGAGTATAAGATATAAAGAAGGTTTATAAATGAAATAATTAGCCACACTTTCAGAGAGAACAGCATGAAATGAAGTAACAGAAGAAGGAAAAGTTACATAATTATTAATAGGAGGTCAATAATTTGTGCTTTCTGATTCGTTGATTAGAATTGTTTAGAAATGTATGTGATCATGAAAACGCCATACGTCTTTCACCGTCTTTGACACACAACAGTGTAAATGTTTTACTTGGGGATTAACGCCTAAGAAATTTTACATTAAAATGTAAATATATTATCAAATCCTGACGCACAGAATCAAGAACAAGTTACATTATTATTTTCCTTTCTGTTTTTTCAAAATATATTTATTCTAATTCTGTCAACTCTTACTAAATAATATGTTAAGAATAGAATATAACTGTGTTTCCCATGTCTGTACAGAAAGGATATACAGTACATAAAAACCCGAATTTTTATTCTGGTTTGTTGGCTCGGATTCTCTGAAAGGTTGGTTTCCGCCAAATTATTCACGAAGCAGGAAAGGGCCCGCAACATAATTTTTCCTGCCCATCCTTCAAGCTAGTTTTTATAATTCATTCGTTTCATTGCTGCTATTTCAATTTGCATTTCAAAGCTTCTGAAATACTGAAGTCTTCCGCAAGTCATATATATAACGTTCTTTGGTATCAGCCAATGACATAATTGATACTATACCACGTGTGCCATGGTAAGACACGAATTTCTTGGTCTACAACCAGAGCGCTCTTAATAAGGTAGACGATCAGAATTGAACACCTAGGAGCTTCGAAATTTGTATCTCTATTTTAGACATAAGAACAAGAAGGTTGAGATGGGCAGTACTTGTAGCAAGCATAGAAGAGGAAGAATTTTAAAAGAATGTGACTGCATATTCTCTACGAAAGAGACCACGAGTGATACCTACATGCAGGCAGCAGCCTTGTATATATTTCAAGGACGAGTACGAAGACAATGCATTATTTAAATGAGTAACACGCATTAGTACATGTCCCACAAAAAATATAAAATCTGTTGTTGAGTTTACTTAAACCAAAGAGATGTATGAGCTTTCGTATTTTGTTACGAAAACACCGTATGTTCAATGTCTCAAAAAACTGCATGACCCATAATGGGATATCCCATTCTATGACACAAATCATTCACTCTTTCGGACAAACCGTTGTTGAGAAACTTCACGCCGTTAATGGAAGGTACAGGTCACAGTGGACAGATACGTGTCTACGTGAGTTCCACTTGACAGCCTTCAGTGTAGATCCAAATACTAGATTTAAAATGAATTAGTTGAATAGTTTCGTAGGTGGGCATGCGGTCGAATACAACCATAAACTGAGCTTCTATTTCCAGCAATTCATCAAAATAACGTATACAAAACTCCAGCGACTGAAATCGAACTCCGGACCGTAGCCACTCTCATTAGTGGCCGAGTTAAGACAGCTAAAGCTAATGATGTGATAAAATGGGGAATATAACTTCTACACGCCCAACCATATTAATTTAACACTCTTATTAAATCCCACATTTTACCTCTACATTTTTTATTTTAATCTAAGCGATGAAAATAAAATAATCATGGGCTTACCCACAATGCTACTATCAGAGATGATAATGCTGAAACAGAGTAACACAGAAAGAAAATATACTATAAATTAAGACACACATAGCCAGAACAATTTGATAAAAATTCTATCGGCTCAAATTTACTTTGTTTGTTCCCATTTCTCCAAATTTACCATCCATCCTCAGACGGAAATCCTGTGAATTAAACATTTCCAGAGATCAGAGGGCGACTTTAGATGTAGAAAAATATGAAAGAGGATAACTCTCCACATGAAGCATGCTTCATGCTTGTAGTATGGTCATTCAGAATCCTTCGCCTACATTTCAGATCAAGTGTTCTTTGACGCGGAATCTAAGTGCGTGCTCCATATTACATACAGAAACACAAATAGCCCACATATATTTTTTGTAATACTTAAGTGACACACGAATAAAAAGACAGGCAAACGTTAATTTTAAGTAATCACATCGTAAGATTAAAACAGTTGGGTGGTCTTGTATTTTTAATGGTTAAGGTCAACAACAAGTTTTCAATCACTCTTGTTAACACAATTAAAGAGCTATGTTCTGATTTTTTAAAAAAACAGGTTTAAACTAACTGATTAGCTTCATGTCACAGAGAGTTTTTGACTACGCGACAGTTAATCAGATATTCAGAAAATCCCTGAGTCATTTATGGACTTACATGACAACATTAATATTTGTTCGAAAAAAAATAGTTTTGCGACCGTTTGCCCCTACGCTTAGCTAATTTACATGCATTTATATCATTGTCCTCTTAAATATCAGAACATTCTTCTCCATCTCGGATTGGCCAATTCCTAAATCGTGTGTCGAACCGCATAATGATGACACATGAGGGTCGCGGAACGCAGATTGCCGACCCGTGGTATACAGGCAAAACCTCAGTAGTAATTAAGCGCCAGTAAGTAGCTTTCTTCTCATTCAAACCCGTAGTCCGCCTGCATATGAGTCGACTTTCTGGTGTGCAAAGTATATTTGCATTCGGAACACTACATTACAAATCAAACTGGGAAAGCGATCGCCCACTGCAGCCAAAGAACCAACTACGTGGCTTTAACGAGGATGTTGCAGAAGGATTTTATTGTTGCCCTTATGAACCTGTGTGTTTAGGTTGTCACTGACGCAAACTTTGAAATATTTTGCCAGTGGTTAAATGAGGACGTGACAAGTCTGTTCAGATTTTACAAGGCAGTCTTACAGTTCAATTGTACTAATCCTTTCATTGCGAGCTGTTCGCATCACACAACTCGAAACTGATTTACCTTAAACTAAGCGTTCATCGTTATTCTGTGTTCTTCATCATTTATATTCATATTAGCATCCTCCCTACCAAACCAGCTAATTGCACACGATGCAATAGGTGTGTTCCAGTCATTCCAGCATACATTGCGTTAATTATATTTAATTACAGCTTCGCACAGTATACATGCTGGTTTCTGACTGCTAACCTGTAATCATTTTATAATGATTACCATATGTCAGGTCTAATCAGTACAATGCTTACAGAGTACACTCAGACTGTCTTTATCTAAGAACGGAATGCATGAAAGTTTATTTATAGTCATTAAGAAACTTCAAATACATCAGCATGTCACTTTCATTGCCTGACACAAGGGATTAACTACTCTAGGCAATAAAGAAATCCAGATACCTTTAACCGTTTCTTTAATGAGATGATGGTTAAAATAGTACAGATTTGCAGTACCGGATGATGGGCTGTTATTAGCTCAGTCAGAGAAAACAGTGGTTAGACAGACTGTCGTAGTTCGAATCTTGGTTATGACGGGAAGGACATACCGTACATTATTTGTAATAGTAAGGAAGTCTGTGTGACGAGAAAAAGTCACTTGATATCGAAATAAGTATGTTCTGATAAAGTCGTTAGAACAAATGCTGCAAGCAAATTTTAAGCTTGATGAAAGAATTCAAATCAAGAAGTAGGACGCACCTCAATGATAGGTACTTGACCAGGCCTGCTTTATACAATTATGCACTAGTTAGTTGGTTACTTCAAAAAAAAAAAAGTACCTGTATCAGACACGTCACACACAATGCCTACCAATAGCCGCTTGAGAAAAAGACGACTTCTCCGGACAGCGTCACATGACTGAAAAAACCGTCAACTTTTACTAATTTAAGTTTAAACTTAGGATTTATCTGTTCCTCAGTTATCCCTAAAGCGCACAGAAATGTGGTTTTTATTTAAATCAATTTCCAGCACATTTAATTGGACACAGAACAGCTGTACACAAGCACCTGTTTCGCTACATTTGTGACATAAATTCTATTAAAACTGGAACACCGTGGACCGCACGTCGTGTATAATTCTAGAACCGAGTCCAGCCGCATAAATCATAAAAGAGAGTCGCGAGAAAACATGCTTGCTCCACACACTGCAGAGATTTTGCAGCAACGAACAATACGTATCCAGATAAATTTGAGGTGATGTGTAGGAAAACTGTTTTTTACACGAGGGTGTCATTTAGGCATCTGTCTCGGAATAGTGAGGAAAATAATTAAAATCCTCAGTCGGTATAACCTGTCACCGGCCAAATCTCTCCGAGCCAAACACCAGATGAACACAATTTAAAAAGGGAATAATTTGGAATTTCAGTGTCTATCAGCTTAATAAGAACTAAATTGAGTTAGACCTTGGGACATTTCCATACAAATCGCATTTATTATTATGAGTAAAGCCTACTGTCACTGCCTTACTGCAGGCAAACGGAAGCCTCAGTGAGCCATTACGGTCGACAGTGCAAAATTCTTTTCATTTGCGTTAATCACAGAAAGCCCACAACGTACTTACCTCTAAATTCGTTTACTTTCCTACCCTGCGACATTATTCCATTCACAACTGCGAACACAGGAGCTCACTGGACCTCCCAACCTGTTATTTAATAAATACCAGGTGTTTCATTCCAAATAGTAAAGCGAGAAGATCTTATCAGAGCCGGAATTAATAAATTAAAAATAAATATATGTACTTCCTCGTGTTTGATCTGCATTAATTTTTAATTGGTAGGTTTCAATAAAAGTTATCATAAAATACGTGCATAATACGAAAGGAGAGCTAAATGTATATTTAGAGCAACACTTGATGTTGTAAATATTACCTATATTTAGAAGGAATTTATGTGATTAGCGTCTCGACAGCACATCTGAATATGCAATAAATTAACATAAAGTCCAAAACGTTATGAAAAGTAACAAGAAATGCATTCGGAAAACGATTAGGCAATTGCAAATTGTTCGTAATGTACTTTTCTACCCTTTGCCTATAACACGAACATGTAAAGATGAATCTATCATACTTTCTAGTTTTTACGTCTATGTGACTATAGGATCGTTATCAATCGCCATTTTAACATGAAGGAAAAGACCATTTGGGACACCTAGCCGTGCACGGGAGGATAACATTGAAATGGATCTTAAAGAAACAGGCTGTGAACGTATGAACTGGGTTCATGTGGCTCAGAGTAACGACCAATGAGGGGCTCTTGTGAACACTGTAATGAACATTCCAGTTCCACAACACGTGAACAATTGATTTATCGGCTGAGAGATTATCAGCTTCTCAAGGACGGTTCAGCTCGACGGATTTAGTTATAATATCTACAAGTATGTGAAAATTATGGACGGGTGTAGATCGAACGCTGTTTGAATGGGGAAGTTCCCGCTGTACTGCGGCAAATCGCGGGCGATAACGCCCAACTCACTAGCATTCTTGATTAAGGCTTTCAACGCGTCAATCAACGTACCTTTCAGTAAATACAACTGATACCTCACACACTTGTAATATGAAATCGACTGTCAGAGCTGTCTCTCTCGCATCCTAGATCTAGTGTACAACATTCGACGAGCTTTAGGTAAACAAGGTGGTATGAAAATGGCACGGTAGGCTGTACCGGTAATGGGGGCAGCCATAAAGAGGAAGGGCAAATGTGATTACATGTCTCGTTACGGGATCAAAACTACGGGATCAATTAATCAAATGCTTCAATTAATAATTACAATTCCCTATTCCCGACGTGTAAACCTGGAATGCTTATATGTGTACGTACATGGGCTTTAGCAAAATGTACACGCAATTACAAAAAATTGGCACAAACAAAATACAGCGTATTTTAGAACAGGGCTCTTTGGATAACATTTAGAACCAAGAAAGGAGGTCAGACTGGAAAAAAAATTAATGACAAGATTTCATTTTTGTAACCTCTAGTAAATATTAAGCCTATTGCCGCAATAAAATCAAGGAGGAGTAGGTCTGAACGAATAATAATTATGATTATAGCACATAAAACCGTGTTCGGATACTTGATGGGAAGAGACCAACGTGAAGATCAAGAAGTAGATGGGGGATATTAAAACATATTTTAAATAAATGAGATGGGAGGATGTACATTGGAATCATGTGACTCAGCAGAGGGACTTAACCTTCACCTTCCATAAAAACGGAGCAGTTCTTGACTATCTGAGCGACTATAAGCTTCTTTAAGAGAACTCTGTTCAATGGATTTAGTTAGCTGTTGGATTTCAGACTACAACTATAAAAGTAATGCGTAGTGCGATTCATTACACATGAAATTCAGCATTTCGATATACTTTAGATATTTCTGCACACACTTTCAGCCCTACTACGCGCTGTGGAATTGGTGTACACACAGACCGATGCGACATTGTGCCTTTGTTGATGGAAGCAGCAATCTGTGATTATGAGCAAACAACTGAGGTGTTTCCACAACTTTACCTGCTCCACGCGCTAAAAGCCTCTCGTACATGGAGAGCATGTTCCACGGAGAATTCCATGTATAAAGCAATTAGAACCTAGTTATTACTCCCACCACTCCTAGTACGAGTCAATGAAAAGCGATGATTGACATGGCAGTTCATTATAACGAAGCGCCATTTAGTTCAGTGCTTTTGTGCTGTGACGCTCCAGAGAAGATTATATGCACGCCCTGCTCTGTTTTCTAACGCCTCAGTAAATAAGCGAAATTAAATGTTTTGGTACATAAAAGATGGACATTTACAATGCTTGTCATCAATACAGACTACTACAATTATCACCAATAAATGAAATTCAAAATGGTTCTTCAATGTACACACAGTACAACATAAAATTTAAATAACCGGGACGAAGTGAGACCTAACTGAGACGAGCTGTTTATTACTACATCCAGATTACTTTAAAATTCCCCTCTTCGCTTTCATAAGCTGGAGCTTAGACGCAGAGGCAAGGTTACCCTTATGTTGATACTAATTAACTAAAAAACAAAGTACATATTTCTGCGAACACGATTTCGTTCTCCATCATTTAAAAGACGAGAAATGTTGGGAAATACGAAAATTACAGGAGTTGCGAATCGTAGGATTGACTTAGCAGCTAAATAACTAAATAGAACACTCAAGGAAGGGGTTCTTATAAAGTGACTTGCTAAGATGCCATCAAATAAAGATCCCTCATTTATCGGCGGGTCTATAGGATCACCTGCAATGAAGAGTTGATTCCTGAACACTTCATTATTTTGGTTTCCCACTAAAATTTAATCAAAGGGCAAACTGATAAAATTCAGCAAACATCGTAAGAGTGGTTTGTCAGTTACAGATAAACATGACTCACACATCGTCTTTCTCCCTAGTGAACAGACTCCCCTTAAAGTCAGTTTCCAATATGCACAGTTTGTTTAGCATAAATTATGTGCGTGTTAGAAATACACAACAGCAAGGGTGTAAATGCCAGGGGAAACAATGTTGTTCCACGACGCAGGCTTAGCTCATAGCCAGCTAGCAGTGTCGAAAGCTGATTCTAAGCTTAGGGATATTCCTGATGTGTTTGGTTGCCAAGCAACCAGGGGGGGGGGGGGGGGGGGGGGCTACCTCGTTAACTAATTGCCAACATTTATATTAGCAAAAGGCCTAAACAAATTGTAATTTGCAGGGCTTCGCTTGTTGACGAAGCAGCGACTCGGAGGTGTGCGATATTCTACAGTTACAAAACGCAAGAGCTCACTGCAGAAGAACGGAGTAAGTAACACAGGCCACAAGAATACGCGATAAAGAAACAGTATACACACAATACTATCAATATTGTCTTTACTCAATGCAAATCACCATCGCGACAACCTTCAAGACATACTAAACTTTGTTTATACATATAACAATTTGTGCGACGTAATATTTGATGTTAGGCTAAATTTAAATATCATAAAGCTAGTCGGCTTTGGCTCTCAGAGGGCTGTTACGCCACGGATTATTATAAAGTGGTTAAAGAAAGTGAAATGAGGACAAAATAAGCAAAGTGCTTGCCAAAAGTGCATTTTTCAACGTGTTACAAGAGTTAAACAGGTAACTGAAAACACACAAGTACTATGGGAATTGTGTAAGGTTCTGCTTCCAGCGAACATTGAATCTAATTTCATGTACATTTAGTTGCGTTAAATTATTTTGTTATAATGTGAACGTTAGCCACGGTGGTCTAGCTGTTAGAACGCTGGCCTTGTAATCCTGAGTTCTCGGGTTCGATTTCCGGCGGTGCCCGAATTTATACCTTGTGTTGGGCAAGGCCGTGGCCTAGGCAACACGGAGGTTTCCTCCGGGGGCTTCCCCGGTTTCTCCGTGGAATCCCAACAATCACTCCATTCACACACAGAAGAAGGCAATGGCAAACCACTTCTGCAACATCTGCCAAGAACGTATATGAACAGGTCCCAGTCCGAGAAAAGGATGGAAGGATCCTGTTCATATGGACCTGTCGTCAGACAGAACACTAAATAAATATAATGTGAACGTTAACTCACCAAACTGCTTCCCAGTTCTATGTATCTTAAGTCGACGACAGCGCTTACCTGAAATTAAATAACGTAAACAGAATTAGGCCGACATGCAATTCATTTAGGCTCTGAGGAAGTCACGAATTAGTACATATCTCCATTAACAGCCCACTTCTAATCAAAATGTTTTAATGTTTACAACTCATTATTCTCTAAATACCTGTATAATGATTAATTAACTACGCTACAATTATTCTGAATGTTGAAGACTGTCTTACTTCACATAGGCATACAAGATATTTCAACACTTGGCTCTACTCCTGTCCTCAGATGACAGTTATCATACTGATAGATGCTATTTATTTATAAATGTTGGACGAGTAGTTGCTTTAAATATTTTGTATATTTACACCTAATGACGTTGCATACGAAAAGGGTACATGTACCGAAAATAGATCTAATAAGAGATGAATTAGAAAGAATCGTTTGAATTCGCTCCGTAAAAAAGGAAAGAAATGTTGAAAAGTAACGTTAATCAAACGTAAGGTCGGAGTATGCATCTAGCGATAACTTCAATGTGTGTTCAAAATCAGCAGAACAGAACAGAGATCAATTAAACCCACTCTTACGCTCAACCACACGCGTGGTAATATTACTGTTCCCAACACGGACCCTAATTGTGCTCGTTATAAACCAGCAGCCTGCAAAATATTTCCTAAAATTAGCTAATATTAGTATATTAAATAATTGAATGTCATAAAGTTATGGTAGTGTAAAATTTATTGCCGGCATTATTTTATAAACGGGACAAAAATCAGTACGCAGTGTGTAAGTTGTGGAAAGTGGCTGATTTTCCTGCTCGAAATTTTTTTTCACATTAATTACTAAAACAGCGCGAATATAGAATTTAAATTTTAGACTTAGCTCCTACTCTTCTCCACCCGCTTGTCTACTCTCAATTTTATCGTAAAGTATGTATTGTGTATATATTTAATAATAATTAACGGACTCATTGTGTGATACCTGCTGTAACATGGAGTTTCGCATCCACCCATGTATGTAATGGGTGTCGAACCGGGTCGATAATCAGCCATTTTCACCATTTTCACCATTTCTACCAAATGTCTTATGAAGGGTGAAAGGAGGTCATACGTTCCTGCAGAAGTCACTAATTTTTGTCAATATTACACCGCGTAAATAACTTACTGGCCGACAACAGACTGACTGACAAGCTCGTCATTACACCATATGCTTTAAACAGTCCAACATTAATTTGCTCTCCAAGAAATTCTCTGTAATTTATGAATCCACAAAACCCTCCCCAGCCATGGAAAACATTCGCATTACAATCTAGCTTAAACCAATCAAATCCATTTCGGGATCATCACCCAGTTCCCTGCACAACTCTTTTAGATTAAATTTGAATATTCAAATCATCGAACTCTAAATTCGTTCTACTTATGTTTCCAGGTGACCGTGGGGATGACAAAAGAAGTACAACCAACTTCTCAGACTCTGTAACATTAAATAAGCGACTGAGACGATTACACATTTTAATTATATTGTTTGCGTATCCGGCGTATGTTTCAAATTCTGCGCCATATGGAGAATACGTGTACCAATTCTGTACGTATCTCCTACATAAATCTTAGACATGACCTCACAAATGATCTGAGCAAATACAAACAGCATTGAAATTCTCAGCTATCTCTTCAGCCAATGACGTGAATCACTCGAGACGGTTTTACGGTAAGCAAGTATATTACATTATACAACTACAGCTACAGTCTTGTCTACGAGATGTAACATAACGTTTCATCCTGTTAAACACAACGGAGACCAGAATGCACTGGCTTCTCATTTGAATTTCTATTCAATCTTGTATTTGCACGCCGAACTCCTATGAAGATGTTACCGTACGCACGGAAATCTGATGTGACTTCTAACAACAGATATTAACATTCAGCTTTTGATTCAGAACTCCGAAATGAAGCTAATTACCGTGGAAACAATGGAATCAGTCCTCTCATAATATCTGCAGACTTCTGTTCAGTTTTACAGTAATTTATTACCGTACCAATCGGATACAGCTACGATCAAATATATTTCCCAGTCTCTAAAAGGATAGAGAACACTAGGGTCATACATTTAAATAAGTCACGATCACATCCTTCAAGCTCTCACTCACTAAATCATCACAATATTAATCTCAACTGATTTTGAGGAAAAAATATGAATGATTTGAATCATCAGCATCTTTATATATAGCCCCGTAGACCCGAAAGCACCAAACAGTGCAATGTAATATGACCTTCCAACTGTACAACATTGCCTTCGTTCCTTCATCCTTTTTCTTCCGAGATATACGGTACATTTTCGCTTAGTTTTCAGTACCAACCGTTTCCGGGAAATGGGACCAAGATGAAGCTAGAAGTCTAACGCCCACTCTCCAAGATTGCTTCATGAGAGGATCGGAGCAGAATAGAGTCACAGCTTAACCCCCCTCCCACCGGTTCAAAGTAAGGATTAGGGGTCTCAGAATACAGAACAACAGGGTTCTGTACCAACACTACAAATCGCAGAAGTAGTGATTATGGTCCCTTATTTTTCCAATAATATGACTGTTATAGCTGTTCTCCGTCAAATGAAACACTTTTTCCTTTAATGGATCACGCTAACCTTAATAATTTGGCAAAATAAATTGATAATATTTAGAAGCCAACTAAGCTGTGGCCAACTAACAATATTTGTGGCCTTCTGACAATAACTGCCTTGTTATTCAAAGAGCGAACATCGGCGACTTCAATCAATAATTTTAAAATTATAGTATAAAATATTAGCAAATAAAGTAACTACATTAACGCATACTTCATGGGGCTACATTCCGATTTCTTTCTGAGTATGTTATTTTCAGTGTTCAGTACTGGAAACATATCGAGGGGGACAAAGTGACTCATGAATATTACTCAGATGACAACGACGTCTTATTCCCCTCTTTCCCAAGACGTACAGATATTTCCAGCGCTGAGAGAGGATATAAAAACTTTCTTTGTAATTAGAATATTGCTCACAATATCCACCACCACTGTACAAAAAATTAAATATAAAAGCAAAATCTCCTAAAATTAGAAGAAGGTTATCTTCACCTAAGAGGAACATAACAGCACGGATTCTAGTTTCAAATTCCGTAGGTGTTGAGACGGACAGAACCACAAGTAGAATGGAAATAAATAAGAAGATACAAATAAAGACAACGAAGATTATAAAACAAAATCACAAGGGGCAAACATGTATTTGGAAATTGTATTTTAGACACATACAGACAGTGGAACACGTTATAATAAAGGAAGCTACCAGCGATAACAAAGGCACATCTTGCTACGGAGAGGAATGGAGATGCCAGGAGTCTAATTTAATTTACCTTCAGAGGAGTCGACTGTTCTCTGTATCTAATACTTTTCCAACACAATTGCTGCTACTGCCTCTACCATGATTGACTTGCTAACTGCGTTACATCTGTCATACATATTACACTAGATGAAACAGCTACAGCTGCGTAGTGTGTCTTGCGAATAATGCCATCTCAAATCATTTCGTTTCCTTTTCAGCAACCTCAAACTGTTTCTTTGTTTCTGCAATTCTACGTCAAATTATTTTGATTCCAGACATGAGAATGTGACATAACAGTTTCGAAAAAGGCTTGAATTACACTGATAATATACAACGCAAAAAAACCGAATGCTAAGAGATGAAATACTAAAATTACTATCGAATACTTTAATTGAGTATCGAATAATCGAAAAAGTATGTTGATGTTTTTGAACACCTAACGCGTACGCGTACATTAGAATATGACGGAATTGTCTTTCCTGAAAATCGAAGCGCATTAGGTGTTCAGCTGCGATCAGAAAACGCAAACTTTCTTGTCAAATGGATGAAAGTAGTTGTAAAATGTTATATACATCAAGTAGAAAGTATAATACGTCAGTAACCGTATATTGAAATGAAGTATGTTCGTGATTTCGCTTAACCCTCCAGGTGGGTTTTGAGGTTAATACCTTAAAATAGGTCATAAGTACTTCCTCTACATGCCCTCCTAGCCCATAATCATATCTGTAAATAATATGGCTTTATATAATCAAAGAAAGTGACCTGATTGCCTAGCGGCACATAATGCGATGTACATTTCTCATCTGGAAAATACCACTCCTTTATCAAGGTTCGAAATCCACATTTAAACAACAGGTCCATCCTCAACCCTCAATTAACACTCTAGGCTTATTCGGAATTATTAATCTGTGAACTGGGTAGAGACAGTTAATTTTTCGATAACACATTTAACCAGAGGTGGCAGAACTTCAAATTGCCATAGCCAAGTGAATACGCTGACATGTAATAACACAAAGGAAATGCAGCTGTATTATTAAAAGTAATAAGAAAAACTATACGTCTTTACTCCTAAGTCGTTCGCTTCAGATTTTATTTCATGCAGAACGACCTAGGTCGATCATTTTAGTGCCTAACCCGAATTAAGCTCTGGAATAATATTTCCAAACCCTGTATACGTAGGGTGTACTTCAAAGGACAGAGTTCATGACAACTCACGCATTGTTCACATTCCCAAACAATTTCTATCGCGTTTACACAAATTTTCATTTATGTTCTTTGCTCAACTTGTTCGTTTGCTTTTGGTATTGTTTGTTTTAAATTTATTTTCGTGTTTACTATCAGGGGTCACTTACAATATCAAAATAACAAAGACAGATTAGCTTCACTCAATTTGATTACTGAATGTTACAGAGAGATTAATTTAGATATGGAATATGTGGTTAAATGCCAACCACATATGATTTGTTTGTGACGTTAAAATAAGCTAGATATTTCGATAAATGCAGAAACAAGCACAGAACGCCAATATGCAGGTCCAAAAAGACAGGTTTCATCCAACACTCCATCTGTCCATGTGAATACAACGGATTATTTGACCCAAATTTGGATGTGGAATTCGACCAGATACGTTCTTGAATTTAAGCAACACAAAATCACGATTAGGCTATTTTGCGTAGAAAATAAAAGTAGAATTTACTGAAGAGAATTTCACAAGATGGACTTTCTTTTTTTTTAACTTTCGAGAAAAACGTGTAATAATTCGGTTCACAAAACAACGACCAATATAATCGTAAAAAACGAATAAACACAGATATTCTACGATCCTCAAAAATTGTGCCCAAAAACCAAAATCAAGCAGCTCCTCCTTTCTCCTTAAAGTTTTAGCAATCGGAGGTCAACGTAGACGCCGGTTTTAGTGGATAAGACGCGTCGAATGTTGAAAACTTTCCAGTGTTTCGGCAAACAATGCAGGGTGAACGTGTACTTGGAGTCTCATATAGAGGAGGCAGCAGGTGACAAATGAGATGTGAAGAATCTGGTTTGGCGTTACGGAGGATCGCGCTGCTATCCAAAAGGTTAACATTCGACGCAGCTGACCTCTTAACACAGAAGTTGTACATCTAACGTCCAATAGTTACGCGCACTGCATTCAAGAACTAAACAGCACAAGGAATTCGCTATCTGTTCAGACAAGACTGTTCAACTTCACACTTTTGTATCTGCATTCTTTGCTGTCTCGAAACCTTGGAATACGAAGATCAATATCAGCGTCGTTCACGCTGTGAAGAGGTCAGAGCTGGCGATGAAGCACTTCTCATCTATTTTAAATTCTAGACTTCAAAAACTACGAAATCTCGTTTTATAATTATACACTTATAGTCACCTCGATGGAATAGTTTTCCGGGACTACGCAGTCGGCAAAATAACTTGTTGTGCAGCGGAAAACCAGGCTATGCTAACGTTAAAGACGTTTCCTGAAACATCTTCGACGGCTCTGGGGTACAAAGAGACCTGTGTCTATTTGTACCGGCGACTGTGGGCTCTTTACGTAATGCAGCTTACTTCCACCATCGTTGTGTGGGGCTGAAATATAGTGACAAAGTAACCTATAAATTTGTATCCGTATTAATCAAACCTAAAGCAATGATGCGAAAACATCACCCAAGTGTGACACTGGAAGCACTTTAATGATTCACGTGGTCACTGATTCTACAGTTTATTGCAAAAGCAATGTTTTAAATCTTTACATGGGTGATTATTTTATCATCGTTACTTACATGCTGAATTTACGGTTACTGTCCAGATATGAGCATACAGGAACTAAGAAGAAGCATGAAGATTTCGAGAAAGGTAATACAATACTTTCCTCAAACTTTGCATTTTACTAGATTATCACTTACGCAGAATCTATGTAACCTCGGTAGTTAATACAATGCCATTAAACGATGTAAAATTCAGTCTGAAAGTTTGTATATGCAGGTTATAAATAAAAAATATCCGTGTCATGTTAATCAAAGCGTAACACTACTGATTGTCTAAAATAATAACAGTTGAATATCGGTTAGATTACGTAACATAATTCAGACAAGTGGAAGATAATATTCACAGGCGTTTAATGTTAGCAACAAATCATGACCAAAAATGTTTCGTCCTAAGGAATAACGCATGAAAAGAACTTTGACTCGGATTTAGCAGAATAAAATCTTATGTTTCTTTGAAGTACATAAAGATGGAACTATATATTTACATAAAAATCTTCTGCTGTAAATAAATTCATCACACACAGTTAACAACATCACGGGTTCTTTTAAACATAACCGAGATATGTAATAAGGGAGTAAAGTTAGTTAACGAAATTTCGAGAAGAGAATAAAATTAAGTTTATCTTATGAGCGAAAACACTAGGTCACGAGAAAATATGTAATAATACCTCAGAGAGGAAACTAATTATTTTTATTAAGTGACTGGTAGTTTAGTCACCTTTTATCACACGTTTTATAAACATATGCAAGTATATCTTTTCCGATAATAAAATACTAAATATTACGGATTGTTAGCTTTTAAATTACGATGCAGTGAAATAATTACGTTAACGAACATGAAACGCGTAGAAATGTTTAATTTTAATTTACTCACTATCAACTTCGCAATCCCCTACGCACGAACAATTTGAATTATTACTTTTATTATTCTTTTGCAGCATCGTCTTTCAACTTACTAGAGTAGTTTATAATGCTGGGCAAGGGATTAAATGAGAGTACAAATATGAATATAAACAAATTAAAAATTGTGCAGTGGGACGGAACATACTGTGGGTTTTAGTATCTAGTAGAATTCTGAGACATTACACCCTGAAGGCAGTTTTCTTCCCAACAAAACAAAAGTTTCTGGTCTCAATAGTAATGACACCAGTTAAGCCAGAAATTTCTTTCTGTTCTTTCACTTTTCTTCTTAATTAAAATTTCCGTTCCGGTTCGTAAGCTCCTTTATGGCATGTTTAATCTTACTTTCCTTCCTCTTTCTTCTTTCATCCCTTCGTCCTACGGCCCCCTCCGATAGAACACACCGCGGAAACGAAATTCTCTTCAGATTCAAAGTTTACAGAACAAGTTTTGGCTGCAGCATTAGGCTTCTCTTTGGTAATATCCTTTAATCCAAGTGTTGCATGAGGTCTATGTACGCGTGCGAAGTTTGGTAGAGAATCAACTCTGAAGTCCGAAGTCGTCAACCCCAAGCTTGAAGCTCAGTTGTCTTTCGCCATAAAACAGAGCTAACATTTAATTCCGCTCCCTCTTCAAATGAAATCGCTAAATAAAATTTATTTAAATTGTTAGTTAATCGCGTCAGAATAAATTAACCTTCCTTCGAACACTGGCCTTTAGCAACTACAAGTCACCAGATGGCCGTTCCTGAATTGAAACTTCACACCCTTCTGAGTAACGCTCATCTAGAACGAATAATAAGTTATAACTAACTTTAAGTTCTTATATAAGCTACTGTCATTCCCCCTATCATACATGTAGGATTGACGTAAGTTACTTAATGATGCTGTATCGTAATTTAAGAAATTATTAGACTCCTTCACTTTCTTTATGGGTTAATGTAAACAGACGCATTTAGCGTCAACGCACCATTTTGTTTTATAAACGTGTACATACATATATAAAAAATTCGATACATAAAAGCATTAAAATAGTTTTCCAGAAATGTTACATGACGTAATAACAATTTCTTAAGCGAAATGAAAAAAAAACAGACCGCAGACTAGACTGTTCTTGAAAAATGTATGAATTCGATAGAAAATAAAAATTCGAAACTATGAAAATAATAAAATACACATTTAAGCTCTACGAAGGATATGGACATTAGGAATGTAGGGAATTTTCTGTACCTATTAACATGCAAAAGACAGGGCAAAATTAGGAATTTAAAACAGCCATTGGGGTAGAAGGCACGGTAGTAGTAATAAGGAATATGTGAGGACTGTGGTCGTAAAACCTGGTGTATAGAGTTCTCAATCAAACATATATATATATTCAAAAGAGCTGTCATTTACATGCGCGAGTCCTTCCCCGAATGATAATCTGTCATAAGGTATTGGCCCATTAATAATACCTCTGCTTCTTCTTCAGATTAACACCTGAACTGAATCCTAGGGCAGTGTTTCGTAAATACGCTTCTTCACTATTTACAGACGGACGCCACAACTGTTACGACCGTGTAGTCACCTAATGAATAACTTAGACCAAAGCATCCTTCTCCCATCACTTGGTTTCGCAGACTTCAATTTGCTGCTTTCAGGTAACCTGCACTACAATAGAACACAGACGAAGAAAACTATTTGTTCCGTTTCTAAAGGATGAAGTGGCCACTGTCTTAAGTTGCACACTCATCTATAAGTAGTGCGTGTAAACAGAATGTGTGCAGATTACCTTCGTTCCCACTACATGCCATCGCGATTAAAGGAGTTGCATTAGAGTTTGTGTGGCTAAGAAACAGCTATCAAGTGGGAACCGAGTAGGAATGAAATCTCTTGAGTTGCAGCAACCACCGATATAAATCTTTGATGCCTCTGGGGGACTGTGTGGGCATAGAACTGAACGAAAAACAAATAACGAACCTCTCAAGATGCCACCGATACATATACAGTCACTAGAAATCGTTATCTTTTATCTCACCGTTAATGACGTACGTAAAATGGGGAAAAGAGACACAAACTGACCACATTGAAGGAATTCTCTGCCCTGGTAGCATAAAAGCAGAAGGAATTTTACTTATGTTATGTTCCCTACAGAGACTGATATAAAGTCGTCAACTTAGCTCTTCACCAAAGTAGCAGCATTTCTTCGTAAGCACCACAGACCTCTTTCACATTAGTCACGGCATTCTTTAGTATTTTAGTCATTAATCTACTTCAGACGCAGCAACCTAGCAGCTTAAAAAGGTTTTCAATATCCAAGCCGCTTTAAAATATGGTGTTGACCTACAGTATCTCAAAAACACATTTTAACATACTATAATGACGGACACTAGAAACTATTATGATCAATTTTAATATTGTCCACACTTTCATAACGGATTCATCGAAAGACACTTATCAGGAAAATAAGTGAACTGAAGACAAATTAAATGAACAGATTATTCAGGATAATATAATCTGAGCAACTTCGTTATTTTTACAGGCCTCTTAATATTGATGACGTAGTCAAACCAAGGAGATTGTGATGTGATGCCAGGCACGGAGAAAAACTTGAACCCGACAATAAAATCCAGGGCACAAGAAACCGCATATACAGCATCTCATACGAGTACGTAAAGAAATGTCCAGGAGAAACACGAAGACCACTTAACGCCAGAATTACCGACAAGAAACGTAACAAGGGAATGAGAGAGGTGACCAAGTCAAAAATACCAGATTTGGGGCCGTAGAATAAACTGTAATATGGAAGACATCACATAAAATACACAAAGAATAAAACAGAAAGATTAGAAAACTGCAAGAGACGGTATTCATCAGACCAAGAGAACAGGTCATCAGTCACATAAGCGTAGACGTAACTTGCGTATTAAGATTTCTGTCTTCTTCGTTGTTGCGCTGTGTAGTCTGGTCTATGTTTACCAACGTTTCGGAGGTCATACTGCCTCCGTCATCAGGGCTACACAGCGCAACAACCCAGAAGACAGAAATCTTCATACTCACCGCTTTGCGTTTCTTCTCTATACTACGGAATAGTGGAAATGGATTTGTAACATAAGCAGAGTTCTGCAATAACGTCTGTGTGACACCCTCGTGGTCTAGCAGCTGGATTACATTCCAGGGGCACTAAATTCGATCTCACTAATATTAAAAAAAGGTCAGTAAAATGACAGCCAATCTGACGAAGGCGGATGTAGACGTAAATCCTGAACCGTAGTTTTATTTCAAATACACCCCAGACAATGGGGAATGTCCAACATAGTGCTCACACAATGCGTAATTTTGGTCGGAAACCCTGTTGCAAAGCAGCCACTTGGAAGACTGATAAGGGCATGGGGGTATAAGAGGCGAGCTTCGATACAGGTTGTGTTTAACATTCTGCTGTAATTAGAATTCAGCCTGTTGAACCATTATAAACATTCAGAATCAATTTTCATTTATCGTCCTTGCCATCAGACTAAGCTTTACATCAGAGAAATGAATACAGGCTAATAATAAAACGGGATGTAAAACCTGGTCTCCCACAAAAAATGGAAGAACACAGATTGAGGTGTTTAAAACAGGGGGATTAGGAAAATATTGTGATCTTAAATGACTTTGGGGATATGAGAAATCCGCATAAAATTTTGGTTGGAAAGATGCGAGTTTTATATCAAAATATATTTTAGGGAACTTTGGTTGGAGAGTGTGAATTGGATTCATCTGAATCAAGACAGGGACCAGTGGCGGGCTCTTGTGAAACGGTGATAAAGCTTTGCGATCCATAAAAGACGCGGGATTCTTCGAAGAGCTTAGCGTGCTGTTGGTTTCTCTAGACGGGCTATGCTGCTAGTTAGGAATAATCGGATTACACCTCCCGTTACCACGGGAAACAACAAATAACATGAAGCTGACTCCCATCCAATACAAGGCCATAAATGCGTTGTTATATTGATCTTCGCTTGACACACTGACGGGTTTCAACTATGTAAATTACATAGCTCTGAATGAGACCTATCAAGGTGACAATTAAAGAATGTGGAAGAAGATAGTGGAGGCCTCTTTTTAATATAACATAAGAATTTGAGTAAAACATCTGTGGTACGAACCAGTCCGATTAAAAATTTCCAAACTTTAAACGGGCACGTTTTGTACGAATGCGTGGATATTCACCCCCACGCCCAGCTGTTTTGTGGCTTCGCAGAACGCAAAGAGCTTCAGCATCTAAAAGCTCCATACAAGTTTCGATACTCCCCAACTACTGCGTAATATCTTAGTGGGTACATCGCGGGGTGCACCCACACTTTCAGAGTTTCTTTAATCCGTGTCAGAGAAACCCTTCCCCCGTCTTAAAAATTGCCACATGCACTTTTTAGGATTCGGAAACTGGGACATCGACTGGTTCATTATAAGCCCGCAATGAGAGTGTCCTTACCATTCTACGGTGTATGAGACTAAACGTTCGCAGTTCGTATATGGCGACTAAAAGGCAAGACTGGCTGAACTAAAAACTTCTCACAGTTACAAAAATGTGTTACATGATATTTAAAGAGATGATTCACAGTTTATATCACATTAAGCCAGAAAATGTTGTGACAGGCAGAAAAAATCGCGATAAAAACTAAGAGTGGAGATTCATCACATAGAGTTTCGCATTACTATCATGATGCCTCCAGTTTTTTTTCACTTCCTATTAAGGAGCCACTTCTAGGCAGCTTTAAATCAAAACAGCTGTACAAATTATGCAAGAATATTAACCACAGATGTATAACCAACGTAAAGAGTATTACGCCTACAACCTATGTTCATTCATGGATTAACTTTTACGAAAAGTAGGGCTTGATTTCGATTAATTTAATCAGTTACACTGGAATTACCCACACTTTTGTGGGCAACAAACACATTTATCAGACCAATCATTTGTTGAACGTTGAATTTGTTTCTTAATGCTGTTTGATTGTTACTCCAGCTTAGAATCTGGGCAGTTCAATGTTACAAAATATTGAAAACCACCGTAGTAAACTACAATTTCACCTTTTTCACCGTTGTAACATCTTTCACTCTTTTCGGACGTATCTATTAGATTAAAAAAAATTATAAAAACGTGATACTTATGTCTAAACAAAGTAGCTTTAATTTTTGTGCAGGTGTGAAGCTGATGAAGAGCAGATATTGAACTCAGTGCTGAGGGGAATATCTGGACGTAAAAGACAAAAGCAACAGAAACTGATGAAAATTTCACAATGAGGTGCTTTTAAGATAAATAATATTAAGGAGATCAAACCCAGGAGGATAGTTTAGGCAGGTAGTATAGTACGCATGCGAGTCATAAGAAATGCATACAAAGCTCTGATTTCAAACTCTGAAGTTGGATGACCACTCAGAAAACTTTAATATCAGATGGGAGAATACTATTAAAGCGGTTTCTCTAGGAAATATACTGAATTCATCTGGCTCAGGATGGAGACCAGTGGTTATTAACACATTACTGAACCTTTGGGGGTCATTATAGACAGGACACGTATTCGCTAGATGGGAGACTATTAGTTACTCGAGACGTATTCAGCTGAAAAAAAAGTTAAAGACAAACAATATCACATCTTCGTTTGGACGAAAATTTGTTGATATGTTGTCCACGGCGAGAATCTCAATGGAAGGATAGGTTTTATGAGATGATGTGGCTGCAAAACTGAATCACACGACGTTCATGCAAGTAAGAACAGTAACTACAAAGACTGCAGTGTGCTCTGACTGAAAAATAGTGGATGAGCATCGTGAAATTTTGTATAATCATTATTCATGCAACCAGAACATCAAACCTACATTCTCGTGTTTGCTTTCAAGTTTATAACCCCAAGGTGAGCTACGAGCTTAAAAGCAAAGCTGATTAGATACATGTGACAGAATCTGATGATAATGTTGCAAACCAAGAACTTAATCTTTGTAGATCTTATTATGGAGCAAGAAATCCTCTCTTGAAGACTTGTTAAAATTATTTACTTCCAACAGATTTTCGTTATATAAATGCTGGAGAAAAACGTCAAAGACAGCACCTAGTACGCTTATCAAATCCGAATAACGAGCATAAAGGAACATTACACAAGTTACATAAACACAAAAATGTCGAACCTATTAACGTTATAAGAGGTTTAACGTCAAATTTTCTACTCAGTTAACTTCAATAAGAATTGTGTTTGTGGCGGATCCAACCAGAGATCGAACGGTGTAGTGAGGGGTGGGTTGTTCTAGAGACGGAATGAAACCTATATTGAGATTTTGGCTCTCTTCAAACTGGAAAGATGCCACTTCGAAGATATTTCGACACTTCCCAAACCCACACAACACTCGTGTTTGAAGATTCTGGCGAATAAATAAGAAAAATAACCCGTGTTATTAATTTCTTTAGCCACGAAAATGCAAAAGTTTTCAGTCACATCTCTCCTCAAACATGCCACAACCTTTAATACTTGTACTTATACAGAGGAAATTTGAGATACACAGCCTTGTGTTGTTCTTTTCCCAAGCACTTGATATGGAAATCTAGCTCTGCCGCAATTCATGCTGTGCATTAACCGACTAAGAGCCAATTGCTGTACAGCCTCTGTAAAAACGCTGTAATGGAATCAAGCCATGTTAAGATATTAAGATATGGAACAAAGCAGAGGATGAAGGGTAAATACAGAAAGAAAGAGAGAAACAAAGAGAGAATAAATACGTTTGCGGCAAAAACTAATGTTTTCAAACATGAGTGTTCAGTGATTATTGTGAGGGACTGAGCATCCATCCTGTATAAACACTGATATTTCTTTATAGTTTAAACAAATAACTTTGCTACTGACAGATAATCTCTGAGTAGTAAGGAATTTGATTCCTGGTGATGTGAAAACTGTTTTCAAACTAAGAGGCTTACGAAGAAGAATGCAAGCTTGCGAATACAAGAAGCACAAACGTTTTCCACGAACTACAAAATTCATGTTTAATTTTAACATTTATCTTTATTATATTCAGTTGAGTTTTCTTACAGAACACAACCTGAATATCCGCTTCGCTATATGAATAATACACAATTTACAACTTTGTGCTTAATAAACAAGTCACTGCATGATTACCTCAATTGTATGACTGCGTCCGTAATCAATATTATCGTCCCATCTACGTCTAGGTCTTCCGCATGGTCTCTTCCCTTCAAACTTTTCAACAAAAAATGTGTACGCATTTCTTATTTCCCCCATAACGCTACATTTCCCGCCCATCTCATGCTCCTTAGTTTGATCAATGCAATAATATTTATTCGAGTACGAACTATGGATCCCCTCAGTACAAAATTTTCTACGGTTTCCCGTCACTTGGGTTCAAATATCAGCCTCAACCTGCTTTCTTCACACGACGTAAATGCCCAGGTTTCAACCAGTACAAATCAGCAGGTTAAATTATAAGTTTGTACATTATGGTCTTGTATATTTATGTGGTACTTTATATTTCATAAATTTTAATATTTTACCCAACAGACGGGAAGATATGAAACCCACTGAAATTACCTTTCGTCTGCAGTTGAAGCAAAACGTCCCCTGAAGCAAGGATATTCTGGTTACTAAATGACCCAACCACGCTATCACATTTTTCAATGACAAGTCTTATACCACACAGAGGGAATGGGACAGGGAAGAACGGGCTTGTTTGAAGATGACCTGAGGTGAGTGTCATTTATTAACCTCTGACCTGTTCGCTGACCCACCAAAAAAGAGAGCGAGGAATTCAAGAGTCGAGGATCTGTCGTGGATTGATAGCAGACAGGACCCACAAAAGGGGCAGATTTCAAAGAGGGTAGCTACGGCCAGGAAGAGAGAAATTTAATATGCACCTACAGCATAAATTACCTTTCTCCAACTTTATTAATGAGTTTAATAATTAAAATGCCGTCGTATGGTACCACCGCTAATTAATATCCATTTTGTAAAAGAGAACTCCATAATAAAGGTGCTATTGCATTTAATAATGATATTAAACTGTAAGAAGCGCTAAACCTTTGTCTCAGCCTTTACCAATAAAGACACGGTGGAGTGCATCGTACCAATAAGCTGTCAGTGGTCTTATATTTAAATCATTTAAAGTATACGTTCCTAACATAAACGTCTTCGAATTATATTCAAATAAATCTAGTACAATGTACAAAGGTGCATTTTGTATTTAAAATGCGGTTTGAATATGATGGGATGTGTGAACTAACGGGGGCTTTAGTGGTCACTTCATGATCCAGGGAAATCAGCTCATGACAAATAAGAGACAGTGTAGATATGGAAACACTTAGAGTCACCGTGAAAGCTGTTGTAATAACCCCAACTCAGAAGCAAATACTCTTGAGCTCTCCAAATTCTGAAACTAAATTTGAAGTGAGACTTCAGGTTATCACGGCAACGAGTATGAGAATGAGTGTCTTCTGAGATGCTACACAGTGTAGTCTCGTAGAAGTTTCCCGACGTTTCTGGGATTAACACTGCCTTCATCACGATGGCGATCATCGGCCTACCTTTTAAAACAAACTACGAATAAGTTTCGAAATTAAACGTTCCTTAAAAAACTTCGAAAATATTTGGACTAATGTATTAGCGATGGGCGCGCATACTTCAACGAATAAATACGGGATGCTTCAAAATGATACTATGTATTATATAAATACATATATATGCATATATATAAATACATATATATATATATATATATATGGCAGAAAGTTAGTAAATATAATTTTCTTCGTATAACCATAATACGGAACTCTCAAGGTGAAGTAATTATTAATTCAGGTAAACCTCTTAACTACGTTAGGGGAAAAGATAAGGTTGAATCAAATGAGGTTACGACCTAGCAAAATATTTTAATTTTTTTTAATGACGGCTACTTTAAAACGAATTAGAGTAAATCAAATTTTACGACCAAACTAAGAAGAAAAAGAAATAATTACACTATATTAACGTGTCTGTATTTATTAATTAGTGTAACAATCTTTTCGTCCATAATGGTTTCAACCGTAACGTATTTACTTTTAAGTTAACAAAGTCTCTCAAAAATCAATGAAAGTCACTGAAATATTCACTCAGTAACCGTGATACTGTTTCAGTCAAAATTAATTTTCTCTTCAGCCCCCGGGGCTCCTTTTTGTGGGCGAAAAAGATATTTTGATTAATTTCAGAACGGACGGGCATTCAGCCACTGCACACGACAGTTTTCAAATTTGTGTGCTTCAGAGTTTAGCAATGTAGCAGTTGCATATCGTGAAAACAAAAGTCGATACGGTCCTCGCCACAGTAACTAATTATATAAAATCTTAAAAAGTCATTAAGATCCCATTTTGAAACTGAAACATGTTCGAAAAAAAATCTACATCGAAATTAATAAGTAAAACTTCGGAAATTATATAATGTTATGACTTGGAAGCTTGGATATGATTACACATAATAACAGCAAGCTTCAGTGGAAATATTTTATATGAAGCTCAGCACTAATTACAGAACTTATAATTTCATGCGGAAATTCTCACTTCAATAAGCTATGGGGCTGTTTTATATTATATATACGTTTTATTAAACTGTCTTTCACACAAATTTTGCCGTAACGTAACAATAACTAAAATCCGGATACAGAGAATGAAAATTCTTTAGAGCACATCCAGCAAAGATACAAACAAAGGAATGAACTCTACTGCACACGTGGAAAAAAGACTTGAAGAAGCTCTGCTTTAAGTCTGTGAACTGTATATCAATATAAACTCTATTTTACTGTATATGAGTTAGAACGCTGAACTTGATACGAGAAGAGAATCAGACAATGCCTCCATAGCAACAAGAGTACTTGAATATAAGTGCATTAGATATGTAAAAGGAGATGAAAACAGTTTATATTAATAACAACAAAATATCGCATGGAATTGGAGGAACGGAAAATTACCGTATCTCAAAAATCATTTTGAAAAGAAGAAGAAACGAAGAACTGAGACGCAGGGCAGACAGACAAGTCTTAAATTTTTTCTATTTAGACCTCGTATATTACAAATTTTAAAAGAATACAATTTAATTTCTTAAAAAAAGTCTTGAGTACAATATTAAAAATTATGTAACATCGGCTGGAAACGTGACTGGCTTCATGCTGGATGCGAACGTTCGATTCTCAGAATAGGAAGACGAAATATATGAGTGAATACGGAGCAGAAGTGAAATGATAAAAACACGGGAAGAGGCGATCGTAGGGAAACTCTGTCACAAATCCCACACAGACTCGGGTCTCAGCGGCGGTGACACAGAGACTAACCTAACCTGAGCCATTTCAGATCTTACGTCGGGATAAAGGATTTCGTGCACACCCCTTATACTCACGTAAAGTGTATGTTCCGAATAAATTAATATATATTTATAATACCGATTCTTGCGCCTTCTTGCATAACTTTAGGCGACAAGGACACGTTTAACATTACCATTATTACTATGATTAATGTAATGAAGTAATAAAGCAGAACTCAGTGGTCCATAACAATAAACCTGTCTTCGGATTGGGTCAGACTAAAGGCAAGCTTCAATGAACTTTATGGCACACGATCTCTTGGCGTAAAATTAATTAGGAATTATCACACGAAAAGTACCAACACGGACTTTCAGATGTTAGTCAACATTTTTCTCCCAGTTTCTGGTTTAATTCGGAATATTTTGCTCTTTGCCTAATGGAAATGTTCAGTACTTTCCATACTTTGCTTTAAAGTTTTTTTACCTGCTTAATGGAACACAGCTCTTAGACAGTGTTTTTTTAAAAGTCAGAATTGTATATTTTACCTGCAGAAAACAGAAAATAAACAGGAGCGAAAAGTTCTCTATATATAATCATAAACAGAAAGCAATATTTCCAAGTCTGCATATATATCACTGGTTTGAAAATACATATACATAAAATACTTTACATTTTCCGATATATATATATATATATATATATATATATATATATATTAGAATTGCTAATGGCATTGTTTTATCATGTAATTAAAGCTACGATGTAAATACATCATTACATTATAGTACATTGCAATACATCACACTGCACTATCCAGACGACAACTTACATTCTGAACTAAAAACAATGTGCACATAACACTTCAGTTCTGCTCATATCTTGATAATACATTTCAGGGATCTATTTTAAAATACCATTTCGTCTTCTCGGACTTTAATGTATTCGCCTTTCAGAACTTTATACACAATTTTCGTGTATTCATTTTGTTCGAAAGCCAACCGCAAGTAACATATTAGCAATGCTAAAGAACTACCCGAAAAACGATTTCTTAAAATCATAATAGACCTATAATAAGTTATTCAGTGTCAAATTCTAATTCATGTATGACATGATCGCACAAGAATTCAGGAACACGCTGTAAATTATGTGAAGGTATTCTCATGGATATATATACAAAGAATTTGTGACAGTGTATATGTAGGCATATATAAGCTTATAGAATGTTTAGAACAGATGTATGCACAGAACACGTGTAAGAAGATTATGAACGGCTCAGAAATAAAGCTTACAGAACCCATCTAATACAAATTCACGGAAAAATCACATTCCTTGACGACTAAAAGGGCAGAAAGGAAAAAGAAACACGGGAACATATGAACATTACAGAAAGAAATACGACCCATGGCTGGAATTTGTTGGTTCTGCATTATTTTCCAATATTACATGTTTCTACTCCTTGTTTTACATTATCACGTATCCCTCATAGATCTCTCCCCTCCATCTCTCATGAGACACCCCTTTCGATACTGTAATCCGTCACGACCTGGCTAAGGGAAGGGGAAAAGTCAAAGGGGGGTAAAATCAAATTTTCCATGACATGTGAGTTCGGATGGCAAGATATAACCATCGCTGCCATGAAAAAATTATGTTACACGAATGTGATCCCTGATGTATGTGACAATACTGTCGACTACCTCATTAACACCCGTCCAGAAACAGCAGCCGTCCTGAATCATCTGTTTGCACAGCCGAGATCGAATTATCAGCAGAAAATGGGATGAGAATATTAGATGACTGGATAAAAAAGGACCGTTAATAAGACAATTCGCTTTGTTACCGGCAAGAATGTTTTTAGCCAAGAGTGGGTTTAAATTTAAAATAGTGGGTAAAAAGAAAACTAGCAAATTCTTACATCTCTCGAAAAGTGAAACTTTGTAAAGGTGATTTCAGGCTGAAATTAGGGGAGGATACAGGTGCCTATGAATACAGCTTACAGGTAATGAGTCAGAAATTGCACTTCTTGGTTCTGACGTAAACCATGTGCCGGGTCAGAGATAAAGAAGCAACTAACAAACGGTATTACGATTATTTGGACAGCTGGTTAGATCTGTCGCACGCCTCATGTAACATGGCGAAATAAAACGAAGAAAGTAGACGTAGAATTTCTGGGGAGGAACGGAGTGTGGACGTGTAGGTGAGTACCAACATTTAGAAAAACAGAAAGCCTACATCTTCAGCCTTGAAGACCGATATGGAATCCTCACTGCCGCGACTACCTTAACTCTCAACAGGAAAGACGTTTGGCTATCAAAAATTTCATACAAACTGTCCTAAAATCTAACGCGGGTCTCAGCAACGAGAAGCAGGAGTACAAATACCCAATCTAGATGTATTACTGGCGCTTACATAGGTTCCTTCGCGGGACATGCGACCCGCGGGATGAGGGTTGAGAACCCATAAATTAACCTTCGTAATGGGTTGTGTCGTGTTTCATTTGAGGTAGCAACTGAATTTCTAAATACTCACATTAACGGAGTGCTCCATAAGCTAAATACATAATAGCCTATATTACAATACAGCGTGGCACACTGACAGTAAAACGCCTACTATAACATTGCTGGACCGGAATATAAATTCATACGATTGTCACATAAATAAGCAACACAATTCCAGCACAGATTACTTTAGGAAAACTCGATAGGAAAAGAGACGCTATAGTTACTCGGTTATAATTAGTTTAGTACGCGAAAGCATCAGGTCTTAACTTTGCAGAAGAAGGTCCTGCGATGGTTAATTGTATCCAGTCCGTTTTTTATGAGTTAAATATGTTTTAATTGTATGGATAAACAAAAATTCCTCTGGTTCTACCGGTCTGACCTTAGACTTATTTCATTATTACGCTGTAATGAATAGACAGGCATCTATCAAATATAGGACACCTCAGCACAGACCTATAGATCGTCAGAGAAGAAAAATACCCTGCATCAAAGCTTTGCTATTTATCTGAACATTACAGACTATGAGGTGGCACCGTCCAGTTCACCAATGCTGTAGACGCTGGACACTCAGCCCCTATTTCTTACACAATGTGCAACCCTTCACGTCTGAATGATCCAATAAACACCCCTTAGTGTGAGGAGGTGACGTCTGTGCCGGTAGGATCAGGGCAAATATCTGCACCATTTGCGCCCCTACGATGTCACCAAACTGCAATAAATCCTCCCCCTAATATGCTGTATTAGTGAGTGGGGGGGAAAAGTAGGGAGAGGAGTCAAAATGAGCAGAGGTCATGAGTCAGACTTGGCGAGAAGAATTTACCAATTAAGGCAGTTTTAATACAGAATGAAATGGACTTAATGAAACAAAATTTGAGGGAGTATGTCGTACAGCAACGTTTTCTAAGAAAATATCTTATGAGTGGTTTGGTACTTCAAATTCCCAGTATCTGACACAACTGTATATTTCCAGGTATAGTTGATAACAAATTATTAGCCTGAACTCAAACGAAGAGACACGATAGGTCGGTTCTAACTTGCAAGGTCAGGCATAAAACTGTTAATAATTTAAGAAGCTGGTGTCTTTAATCAAGACATCTTTCCATGGAAAGTTAATGCACAGTATAGGCCTGTCTGTAAGTTCTTGATGTAGATCGTTGTGAAATGATTTGAAAACCTGCTTTATTATTAACAGCGAAACTAAACTTCAAACTGTATCTAAGTACTACTTCATCCAGGTTTATACGAAGATCTGAACAATGTTTTATCCTAGGAATCTTTTTGAATACTGGTAAAATTTCTGTAAGCATGCACATGAATTATGGCTCGTTAAAGTCTGATAGTAATGGAAGAAGGGCCATGATCAAGAATTTGTTCCTTCATCTGTTCTATATCAAGTTATTCCGTATGGCATTTTACATTCACATTTCCCGACTAAAATTTTTGTATGCATTTCTCATCTTTCAACAAGAAATGACCTGGCCTTCCAATATTTTGTCATACATCGACTTCTCTGATCATAGCAACGCACGAGAAATTTGTCGAGTGAGAAGTGGAAGCCACCTGTCCTACTCTGAGGACGTTTTTACGAGTTCCTCAACCCTTTCAAGGTTTCCAGGAGAAAAATTAAACACAATTAAAAAAAAATGACTGTTGTGAATATGTTTTCCTCTAAGTTTTTCCATCACATAAATATCCAACGTACGTTACACTTCAAATATTAAATAATTTAAACTTGAAATGGTTAACTGGATATTACTAATAGGATAAAGAACCTTATGAATGGGAGTGGCCTGCCAAAAAAATCCATTTGGTCAGTAGGTATGAGGGCTTACATTTATTATCTCAAGAAAAAGGTAAAAAGTATTATTAAGAGAAAATACTACAGAAGTATGGAAAGGATTAGTATGAATTACAAAGAGTTTCATTACTAATATCCCTTTGTTAAGTATTTGTTCACTTTCCAACAGGCCTAGGCCTATACTGTGTTACGAGATTCCATAAATTACTAATGACAGTAGATAAACCAATACATCTCACATGGTGTAACGTGCCAAACTATTGAAAATCGTTACATTTCACTGAGGAACAATCATGCGGGTGTGAAAATTAGTAATGTTCCATCCGCGTTGTAATACTCACCACAGAAACTTTGTTAACCGTCATTTGTATTAATGACAAGTTGCTAGAACTAAGACACGAAATAGGTGTTACATATTTCTGTGGGAAGAATTAAACCCACAGTCGCGTTCTTGTTTCCGACTTTAAAGTTTGTTTTGGACTTTAAAATACCGATCTTGAAAGCCCGATTTGGAAATGAAGGACAAGAAGCAAGGTTTACAGAATATAACACCAAACAGAAATAAAAAGACTGGAATAATGGTATCTAAATTGAGATTCGAACTCGTGATTTCCCGCACACAAACACTGACAACCACTCGACGGTAAAGTTCGATCTGAAGAAACAGGCTGGCTGTTTCCGTTATAAACTTTCACAGCGCCAAATAAAATGAGAAGGTGATAATTATTTGTAAAATGTTGCGATTTGAAGCAAGACAATTGCAACGTAGTATCCCAGCATTATCCTCGAGTTACTGAGGAAAAGCACAAAAACCTGTAAGAATATTCAATAGCTGGGCAGGGAATGGAATCGGTTATCAAGTCTAGAGCATTACCACCACACGCAAGTACTTGGAGAATTTACGCTTATCAGAAGCGTTATGACACAGGAAAACAAGTTTTAATGCGAGTCTTCTGATTTCAAAATTACTGTTCTCATGAATACAGTAAGAAGGGGGTCAACTAACGAAGCCAACCACTAACTTCGGTCTAGAGATGAAGTTAGAATACGCGGATATGTATCTGTGTGCCCCTTATGCGCGTTCATGACGCAGTGCTTACGGACAAGGGCATGAAGATTTCCTAAAGAATACATATGTTAACCTATTCCCGTCTCCGGTTACAAATATTGAGCCTGTCGCGACCCGGCACACGCCAGTGTCACGGATGTAGCGGCTTCTGTTACAGCGCAAAGCAGAGCTTCAAGTCAGGAAGGAAGTCGCAGGTCGCATTACATTATCAGCCTAACCTCGATTTCAGAGTCGGTTTGCAAGGATTTCAGTCAGGTATCTGTGTCACTGTGACAATGAAAGCACACATATCGAACGTCGGGCGTTATGTGATTAGCAATTCCATTCCGTATTCCGGATGAATCGGGCTCAATTCTCAACCCAGAGACTTACCATCTTGTTCTCTTAATACTCTCAAAGTCTTCCAAGAAATCGCCAGTTAGTCTACTGAACATACAAATAGGCCAACACCGCTTCATTCCACATCATCATGCATAATCGACATACAATTTGATTTAAAAAACCTATGCAGTTGAAGAAGCAAAGATAAGAAACTCACGAATATTTTTTTAAATATTACTTATGGCGTTTTTTGCTTTCAGCACAGCTGACATTACACGAGAATGGTTGAAAGCCTAAGACTAAAACACCATCGAAGACATCAGCACCATATACAATACGGCCAACATCTGCACTCCATCTCTATAACAAGAGGAATTTCGGAAAAACAAACAACTACCTCGCCAAGTGGAATTTGAAGTTCTCACGGTGGTGTGAAAATGGATGTCTTATGAGCTGTAGCGCCGTATAGTCCAGGGGGTGTTTACCAACATTCCAGGGGTCCTTGTTTTCTCCATCATTAGAGCGACGATCGCTCTGATGGTGGAGGCAGCAAGGACCTCTGAAACGTTGGTAAACTTCTGCCAGACCACACGGCGCTACGTCCCAGAAGACAGTCATCTTCACTTGTCTCATAATCTCAGTATAAACAAGAAAGAAAAGAAAAGAAAAGAAAAAAGGAACAGTATAGTAGTTCCAAATACTAGCCTGGATTAAAAACGTGTAATAAGAAATATAATAGGAAGCTATTCATATTTGTTTATGAATACATAAAAAGGACGGAAATGGTGGTAATTTTAACCTTCGGATACACAATTTTTATATACTTTTTAAAATATTTAATATTTGGCAGTCCATGAAAATATGGATATACGTTACTGTAATCACATTTCCTAGCATATGACAAGTAAAAACAAGGGTCTGATTATGGCACAAGTTCAGAAACATATAACTCAAAATATTTAAATATCTCATTGTGCAGCTCATAATGAAGTGTCGCGTTTGGCGGACAATAGAATACCTAGTTAAGCTAAACACAATATGCCTCACTAATAACACGTATCTTAAATTCTGAAGTTTGAGCACTGTAGGCTAATAACCTCTTCGGGATAGATATTTAGACCCACAGTAGTTGTAAAACTGTTTTATTTTGATTTAGTAAACGTTGAGAATTTTTCTTGCTACTGCAACAAATCGAAGTATCGATACCCCTTAGAAACAAGAAATTAGAAGGTAAAACGACAAGGATCAAATGAAAAGAGGAAAGGAGAAGACGATATTGATAAGGTCAAGAGATACACGAGGGGGCAGAGAGTGGAAACTGTAACGACGGGACACTGAATAGTCCAGGGAGCTCAGGCCTCAACGGAGGTAGAGTCTCCCGTCTCCTAGCAGCGTCGAACACTGCATGATTCATCACGGTACAGCAAGTATCAAAAGAGGCTCCATGGAAACGGAAACTCCATTCCCGTGCATGACGTAAGCCGACAGGGAATTTGTACAAATTGTAGGAATCTTTAAGCTCTACAACATCAAACATTTTCCTCATAAGACAAGCCAGTACGTAATGGTAGAGAGATAAGAGAAATGCAGATAAAATTTTAGTCGGTAGGCCTGAAGGAAAGCAGACCATTTAGGAGATCAAGAAGTAGATAGGACAATAACATATTAAAGTGGGTCTGAAGTAAATACGATGTAATGATGACCGAATTCAAATGACTCTGAGAGACTCTAGTGGTGGGTTTCTGTGAACAGAGCAATGAATGTTCATTCCGTGAAAGAAGGAGAAGCTGGGCGACTATCAACCCAAGAAGGATAAAATCAGCCCACGTGACTTCTCAGTTCCTATATCAGCAGCTTTCCTTGTTTCAGTATTTCAAGAAAATTTTATTTTCTTAAAAACACGACCGGAATTCCTACTAAGCACTGTTACACCTTCGGAGTAACCTATAACTTCCATCTTCATTGTAGAAGCTTCGAGTATTAAAAGGTAATTTATTTTACTGAAGAAACTATAGAAGGCAATGGAAAATGTTAAAATGATAACCGGTAATTCTGCTCGGATTTTGTACGACTGTTTTAACATCTATAGCGTTGAGTCGGGAATTTTCTCCACTTTCTGTGGGCTGCTTTTATAGAAGGCTGGTTGGTGCGGACATCGTGTTCAATGGGAAGACGACGAGAAGGAAGGAAGGAAGTTGTTTATGAGTTATAAGGCAGCAGCAATTGATCGTACGAAGTGAGATGACGTGGCTACTGCAGACATGCGTGGGAGAGTTACTGAATAAAGTCCATCAAGCAGACTAGGGTAACTGGCGGCCTGCGGTGTTCCACTGCTTGACTGACTACACGTGTATCCCTAAGAGCTCGTCCACACTATTAAAATTGCTTGAATTCCAGCATTATAATATATTCAAGCTCATGTTTGCATTTAGGCAATTTCGCTGGATAAAATAAAATGACATCAACAGATGTGCTGGTGTAACTGTTGCCCACCTGCTGAATAAAATATCAACATTATTGGAAAATGGAGAAGACAAATAGACATGTTTAGATAAGGAACTACATTAAAAAAGAGACCAGTTCTGTGCATTTATTATGCCGGAAATTATGAAGGAGTTGGTCTCAGAAGACAGAGAATTCCATAAAAATCGTCTAAGAATGTAAAACTAGACACGTTTTAGCGTGCATAGCACTCTCCTTCGACTTCCTACTTCTATTAATTTCCTGGCTATGTGCTGTTTTTGTCGTATCAAATTTTATACGAACAGAATCTGCAGTTAACCGTTCTATGTTTCTTTTCTCAATTTTTTTAATTCCTTGGTTTCTCACATTTCTTTAGTGACAGTTATTGCTTTTAACGTACCATAAGATTTCATACTTTTCGTATACCCCCCCCCCCCCCCAATATGAACTGATTTCTACCTTACGTGAAACTAGAAACGGTCTTTCAGTATATCTGAAACTTACTTAAATCGCAGTTCACACTGATCAAGTCCTTTACTGACATTTAAGCAACCTCACTAGTGTGAACGAGGCTTAACAGCACGTCTCTTGCAGAGGTCCCAAGTCTCAGCACACGAAAACCAGATTAAAGTGAGGTGCAGGATTTAAGCATTTAAAATCTATCTCAGCACCCGTTCGCAGCCAGGGAACAACATTTCAAATCCTTCTCGAGATATGTATGTGTAAATTTCCATGTGCTGAAAGCAGCAAAGCAACTTAGAACGTAGTAACAACATTCTACAGAAACCCACCTAACAACCCGGAGATCCTTTGACAACGTCTGTCTTCTGTAATGTTGCTTCGTGTAATCTGATAGAAGTTCACAGACGTTTCAGAGATGATTGCTGTATCCATCATTAGGGCGATGAATAAGCCAAGCTGTCGGATGCGGCAAGTACCTCTGAAACGTCGGCCAGTATCTACCAAACTACAAGGCGAAACTTTCCAGAAGATACTCATTTCAATATTCGCCACCGCAAGAAACTCAAATTTCACCGAGAACGCTTTTTTGAACCACACTGTCGCGCAGTGAAAATAAAACACCATACAGCAGGGGGTCTCAAACGTTTACAGACCGCCTACGAGACAAAAATCGAACCTCAGACCCTGCTAATACAAAGCAAAAAATGTAGTCACTAAAATATTTAATACGCCTAATAGTAAAATAATGTTAACACCGACTTATAAAAAGAGGATCATCAATGGTCCTAAATCGAAAAACTAATTTACCACAACTTATCAGAAAAGTACATAAACTCTTGGCCAGGGCAGCGGGGAACCAGAAGAAATTCGTAAAAAGACGCGGTAGTTAATTAACCGCGATATAATAAGAAAGAATAGAGATATTACCGTCGCCGTCGCTCTTTTTTGTTACCACATCAACGTCATTAACGGCATCATAATCATAATCAAGAACGGCTTCAGCATCAAGCTTAATGGCAACTTCCAGTGGTGTGGAAATTCTTCCCAAGGCTTTATTAATCCGGATTCTAACTACATGGACACAAACCCACGCCACAGCCCTATGAGTAATGAAAATTATTAGGTTCATTAGCGGTAATGAAATCTCACACACACACACACACACACACACACACACACACACGTGTGTGTATGTGTGTGTGTGTATATATATATATATATATATAATGCTGGAATCAAACCCGCGACACAGTGAGCTGTGACCACACGCACCGTGGCTGCAGCTTGCGTAACCAAGATGTGCGTGTGATACGCATGACGAGACAAAACTCCACTTATGAGGTCATAATATTCCGGGTGAAATCGATCACCAAGTTAACGAGAAACCCACGGAACAGAAACCAAAAGCAAATACACCGAAACGTCTCTTCCTGTTCGAGAGTCTTCCATTTTTATGGCTACCAGAGCATTTGATCTTATGCTGCCGGGAGTATCCAGTTTTCATTGAGTAAGCTTATACGCCTCATTAAATAGTAGCCCGGGTTTTTTTTACTTTCATACCCTTCAAAATTTCTGGTAATGTGCAACTTACCAAGAAACAAACCGAGCCGTTCAATTCATTGATTCATCGAGCCGGGTTCAGCTCGTTCGGCCCCTTGGGAGTCCTGTTCTCTTAACGAACAGCGTCCTTCAAAAATCTCAAAAAGTGATTTATAGATCTCTTCCACCCAGCGATACACGATTTATAAATACAGTCCACAGCAATAACTACAAGTATTGGACAGATCTTCTTGCAAGATACGATGCGAGCCTTTTGAGGGTGACAGATTTATGGTCAGGGAGCCATCCAATGTAACCTACAGGATATTTAGACCTATATCTAGAAAAAAAATTAAATATATATTATTATGGAAAGGTTTAATCCAATTTTTTCTGCAATTTGTCTTTGGAGATAATTCATATTTATGCCTATACCGGTCTCAAATTTCTCTTTGCCTTGTACGTTGACAACTCATCCCATTTTGGGCCTCACTCATTTCGTCAGTATTCCTTTCCATATCTTCCTATAATTACTAATGTTTTTAATAAAACTTATTGTTCTGAAGTCTGACACTCATTTTGTCCAGTAGTTCACATAGTATTTCATTTTTTCATTAATTAGCGTTCTGCTTCATTTCAAATATACATATATGCAATGCTCGTAAATTACTTCACTTAGAAAATACACACACATCATTGTCGTTTATTTTGAAATCTATCTAAAAAAAATTGGATTATGCATGTATTTTAGATACAATTATTCAAGTAACAAATTTCATTTTAAAAAACAAATTTCATTAGAACACTTTCTGAATAGAAGAGGCACACCATACACGGCCGAAACATACTTTTCGTATCTCTAACTAATGTGCAGTACCCTCAGAACAACGGTAGCAAATTTTCAAACAAGAAATTTTACTGAATTTGCATATTCACGATTATTAATTACTTTAGTGCAAGGTCACGAGGAAAAACAGGTAATTATGCACCAAACTTTGGCGCCAAGTCACAGATGGCATCCAAAGGGTCATGGAGTTGCAAACAAAACGCTCCCCATAGCATCTGTTGGAAGGGTATCTCTGGCTCTGCAAAACCGCGATTCGGGGATAACGCATGTGCAATGCAGTACTCAACAGATGCTACCACTTCCCATCCGATACATTAAAACAGATCAATTATTTACTATAACCAATACCTAGACACAGAACGAGGCTTGGCTTACCCATAGACTGTGTCTGCCTTGTGTCCTTTTTCCATCCCCATATTAGATCTTTAACATGAGTCGTCGTACGAAATTTGTAGCCATTTTCAATGCTCCTGTTAGTCATGACACCACTACCTTCGTGTGTCTTCCACACAGAATCACAATTTCCATTTTAGCACAACACTACCACCATCTCTCTTTTTCGCTTTCCGTATATTACAATGAGTCATAAAATATTTTGTGTATTACTTCAGGAATGTTTATTATTTGAGCCTGTAATCTCACCGAGCAACCAGAGAGTCGTTACTACCTGGTCTATTTTTAATAAAGTTGAAATTGCTATTGCAATTTTAAAACGGTATAGAATCCTGGTGTTAACGGAAGCCTTTAGATCTGAACCAACGCGGAGGGGAAATATTTTCTGGAATCGTTTCGTTACATTAAAAAAACTCACAGACGGACTTGAATTTCACTACGCAATCTCGCTTCAGGCACTTTGTGCAAAAACCTCTTAAGTATTACCTACAAAATTAACGAAAATGTTGAGTGAGATTTGTATGTATGTAATTAAACGTAGAGTTAAGGTGAAGCATTCAGTTTTGATAGAGTTCACACTGAAGACTGATTCTGCTTCAGAGAACGTTGGTCACATAAGTACTGTCCTCATCTCTTATCTTGTCACACAAATCTAAGCAAGATTTCATGATTCAATACTGAGATCTAATGAAAGGATAGTCTTATAAAGCAATCATGCGTATGGTGCTCCTTCACACATAGACCACCTCGGTCTTGTGATCAATAAGTACAGGATCCTGGTTGCTCTTAGGTACACTCTTTGAAAAGATGAGACGTTCAGATGGTTGATGCACATCAGTGACACATCACTGAAACTAAATATTTTTATTAGAAATAACACAAAATGTATTATTTGCGCTAGGTATACAATTTTCAGTGATAAATGGACATGAAGAAAGAAGGGAAGAATATAATCTCTGACAAAGTTAAGATCGATAGTTTAAGAGACTACTACAGTATAAGAGGTACATACAGCGGGTAAAACCAATCGGCCGAAAACAGCATGGGATTATAAAACAGCTCGGTGGAGAGTAATACGACAGGTAAAGCACACTTTGGGGGTGGGGGGGGGTGTTTTGAGATTGTGACCGACACATGAAGTTGTTAAACCTGTGAAGACAAGAATAAAATTCTCAGAAAAAAATTATTTATATATTTACTCCGCGACCAGCCGGGTCAGACTGAAGGATCTTAGAATGTAGGGTGATAATGTGTTGCTTCTTCAGGGCTAACGCAGACTACACGGGGCGGTAAAACATGAGTACGGAGCAATTGTGAAGTGATGATTAGCAGAGGAAAACCGAATAAGCCAGTAAATTGTCCGAATAAAACTCCCACCCAAGTCGCCTAGTTGAGTGTCAGGATATGTCAGATTGAAATACGAATTCACAAAGTTTCACACCAATTTTAAAACAAATGTTGCAAATGTAACTATGAATGTCTGAATACGCCTATTTAGGTTTGTCGACATTACACGAGGAGAGGAAATCTGAATTGCATGAGAGCATTTTTTTTTTAATTTAAGAATATATCATTTTCTCAAAGACATGCAACACTGAAAGTAAGATATACGAATCCACCTCATACATTTCGTAAGTCCTCCCTTCTGTTACTCTTCGGTACTTCCTTTTGTAAAGATTCGGTCGACCCATTCACATTCAAAAACGAAAGTCGGGGATGGCTCAAATTACTACAATAGTTGAGGGGGTTGGGACGGGCAGAATCTCGCAACAGCACAAAGCGGGCACGGAAGAGAAAGGGGCTGGTCCTGTGTCCAGAATTTCTTCCTCATTCCAAGCTGGAAGTAAAAAAAGACTTGGCTTTCGTTTAAAAAAGAGACACAGCTGGAATGACAGAAAGTACTAGCAGGCAGCAGAGGGAAAGAACGTGGACAAAGGAAACAGGACACAGATATATTGCGAGGTATTTAAACGCACAGAGCCCAGGGCGGGAGTAAGTCCTTATGGAAAGAAAGTGCACAATCATGTTCATAAGAGAGGGGGCGATAGACTAATGAAATATGACAAAAGATGCAGCAAAACAAGATACTTCCTTTAGGTAGAACAAAATATTAGATTTTCAGCCCGGTCTACCATTATTATAATTAAAACAATAATCGATGTTAACCATTCATGTCCTATGTCGGCTCAGTCCAAATATTCCGGCCCGGTTAAATGTCGAAATCAGTGGAATTCCATACGTATAAATAATAAGAATCCAGAAGTGTTAAATCTGTCTTTCCCCTGCACATTTTACAACGGTTTCACATGAGCTCCTATTAGGACATTACAAAGTGTATTCCAATATTTACGAACAATATTCCAAAACTATTCTTCTTGTCCTTTGGCCCAAATTAAACTCGAAGCTTCCCATGTTCGCATGAAGAAGCCACATAAGAAAGAAGCAGTCGTCTCAGATGCCATTATCCTTCGAATGTAAGCCATACACGTGTGTTCCAAGCGCTCTCAAAGTACGACTCTGATATCAACTAACAAGTTTTGTTAATGTCGTCAGCAATCAGCAGCAACTATCGCTGTGGGCAGCTGATCAACTTAATGACGAACGTCAATAAAGACGAGAACTCTGAGCGATGAATGCCAATTGCAACTACAGACACCGGACCTCAAGCTACAGAGCTGTCATATATAGAATGATTTTGCTTAAGAGAATTATTGAGTAATGCATTAACCCGTTTGCAATAGTAAATTATAACCCTGCGGCACGTGAGGCGATAAACCAGTGTGAATTTGGCCTTCGGTCTGAAAAAAAGATTGTGAACCCCTGTGATCCAATTATTTTCCCTTGCAGCCGCTTTGTTCAGCTTCACGCTTAGCGTTTCCTGTAACAATACCGGCCGGACACAAACAAGGAAACTAATGAACAGAAATCACCGTTATTTGTGAAACGTCAACCAGTCACTCTATGTTGCGAGGACAATCAACACAAAGAACAGTCCAAAAAGGTAGAAAGATGCGAACCAGAGTAGGGTAAGATGTAAAGGTAAACGAATGGCACTGTGAGTCGGTGAAGGAATGGATACAATTTTCTTCATAAGACGACAACGGCTTGATAAAAATACAGATCGCAAGGAGAAATATAGAGAGAATGAATAATAGTAAGGAAAAAAATACCACGCGTTGCAAATTATTCATTTCTCACGCACCACATACGAGGGTGAAAGGAGTATGTAGGTCCCACAATTTCATCAACACACGATGAGAAGATTGTATAAGAGAGAAATGGAAATTCATCTACGACAATATCCATAGAAGACAGACAAAAGCTATAACAAAAATTCATAATACTTGGTCTGCGAATTACACAATCGTACACACTTTGAGCAGAAAGGGACATCGACTTTAAAAAAAATTACAGTGGATTAATCATATTGCACAGACTCGTTCCTACTTTTTTCAGCGACTGATGCAAACAATGAAAATTTTAGTTACTTACTTTTTCTTCTGCGTTTATTAAACGATACTCAAGCGCATTCGTGTTGAAAACGGTAGCATAAGGGTGCAATGTCGACGTATATTTTAAGGTACTATCACAGAATTTAAAATACAAAAATCCCGAAAATGTCAGCCATACAGATACAGACTTAGCCGACAATCTGATCTGTGACTGCCTTAATGTGAAAAGAAGATAAACTGCTTTACAACGTTCGTAAATATGTCATGTCGGTAAAGCTGGCGTTATTTCATGTAATTGTAGAACATTTATAACCTCAAATGAAGTACTATAACTGGAGAATTAAATCAAATATATTTTCAGTTTTTGGGCGGATCACTATGGTGCTGTCACAATAACGAATCAAATAATAAGTTCTGTCCCACACAACAATGAAAATATCGACAAGGTTAACTTGGATTCTTGTGGTTACATTGTCTATTTAACCATCGTCAGTCTAAAAGGATAATTTTATGATCGTCTGAAATTGTCACAAGATTAAACTGTTTCTAACATACCAGAAAATTCTATTAATCTTATAATTTAAAGATAAAAACTGTACCGAAACCATGAAATTTCTAAAAATATTCTTTCGAATAACTATTTCATGCTGTTCTTTATTCCAACAACATACTCAAAGTTTTGTTCAATTAGTTCTGTTAATGCAATTTCAGTCGAATTAGTTGTAAGAAAACGGTAATTAAATACAATTTTAAAATTTCCTGCACAACTAAGCGTGTGTACACATGGCAGCGAAAAACTTTCTCATCTAAAATATTACGCAACTGAAAACCACAATAGAGAAAAACGGGGATAATAATAGGGAATATCATAAGGCAATTCTAAACTTGGTTTGCGTTTTCAAGGAGCCAGTTTATTATTTCGTAGCCTAGAATGTCTTATCTTTATCTCACACAACGATATATTGATAAATTTTTTGAATATTTTCTGATATCGAACAACGACAATTAAAAATTCAAAGAACAATATTAATAAACTAATCATTTTGTATTACTCGTGTCTTATGTTTTAAAAAAAGTATGAATTAAATGCATACCAAAACAAAAACCTGTCGCACATTCAGCGGGGCGGGGAGGACGTACAATAACACGGCTGCCGAGCAGTCTTCGAAATTTCGCGAAAATCCACACGTAGCGAAAAGCGATTCGGGAAACGTCTCGACTGTTAACTGGCATAAAATATCCGTTCAAACAATAGGCCGGTAAGACCAAGTAGGCGCGTTAAGTTCTCATTGACTATTTATCTAAGATTTTCCTGGCAGATAGAAACAAACACTCGCTAATGAACGGCTTAAAAATTCAAATAGAATTTTACATAACTGGTAGTTGCGTGTTACATTTCCTCAAAGCAAGCAAGAATCTTCAAAATCACGCGACATTATGTCTCTGTGTCTGGTCAGTGTGGCGTTAACGTGTTAGCGTTAAATAAAAGTAAATCATTTATAGGAGAATGTGTAATGCGAATTACTTGTTCACAGAATTCTCTTGGAAAGTATTCAGTATTCTCTCTCATGGATATCATAACATCTCATGTTCCAAACAGTTGAATCTCCAACAAACCAACCAAATAACTCGTGATACCAATAATACTTCACAAGTCCATGTTGATATGTGCTTAGGGTTGGGAACATCTTGTAAATTATTAAAATGTACGACATGGTACAGAAAGGTATTCTGATACTTCGAATTGCATTATTCTTTATTAATAGTTCTACTGTCTATTGACGTCAATGTGATTAAATAAACGTGCAACCATATTTAAGAGGGAATCAAACAAGACAGAAACACCTTACGTATAAAACAATAAAGTGTCAATCAGAATATTAGGAGATTTAAAATGATAATAGCAAGATATCACCATACAATTTATGTACGTTAAACTGCATAAAGTAAAAACATGAGAAAACTTACCTTATAGAAAACGTTCATTATAATTATCCTGGGACTAAATACACAAGGCATACCGCAAAATAGACACGGTAGGACTAGGGAAAGAGGGTAAAACATTTTGAACAAACTAAGACCTTCGAGTTCCATAAAGCAAGGTGGTGGGATTTATTGATCATACAAGTTACTAACAGATTATCAAACAGGACTTTGTTCAACGTGGTTGATCAAAGACCATTTATTCAGATTCTAATACAAACTGGCTAGATATCGAGAGATCGAATTTTTAAAATCTGACCCGCAATATCGAGGTCAGTTAGAAGTCAAGCTATGACGTAGCGGTCGTTACACTTCAATATACAATGTATTCAATAATCTCAGAATTGTATCTGTTATGACCAATGAAAAATGGAACAAAGGATGACAGTGATAAATAATAACGACCGCCACGTTTGATGCCATAACATGACATCTGAAAGTGACAAGAACCTACTGAATAACAACATGAAGTCTCAAGTCATTATAAAACGTAACTTTACTTCTTACAGACCTGCAATTAAGCATCTCGGCAGTTCACAACTTTATGAATGTACCTGTCATTACTAAAGTACACGGAAGAGGTTCGAAGGTTTAGATTTATGGGTACCTGACGACGATCCTACCTCCACCTTACACGTAAATGTCAGTAACACGCACGGACAGTCATTCTCTTACATTGAATGCTTCCCTCGTTAAAGTTACTTACATGTTCAGACGATTAAACTCGTTCAAAGGAAACACAGAAAACATTAGGCTCCATACTAATCAGACGGAAGCAAAAAACGTACGGCGCAAAAGAAATATTAGTAAACAAACAAGGTTTTAAATTATCAGGTATACACCGACACGCTTTTGTTAAGAAGAGTCATCATTAATCATAGAAGTGGAACACAACGGCGACATCAGACGCAATAGAAGCCAACCGCAGTGGAAAATTGTTGGACTAATTTCAAACTAATGTCTGATACTGAGAAAAATCTTTTATTGTGAGAATAAAAGAACAGACAGGATCGGTGAAGTTACCTGTTCCATTGTCAAACGACTGTTGCATCAAAGCAAAACTCAAATTAATTACAGCAAATAAGAAATAAATTACATTACATATGAGGCCTAATGCCGATAAGCATAGCATCGGGAATTGTTGTGATACACTTCTCTTAAAACTAGGTTTGTACTGGCACAGTCGCGCGTTTAAAACCTGTTAAAAAATGCCATAGAACATGGTTTCTATGAATTATGCAAACAGACAGAACATACTAGAAATTATTTTCGTGTAGTCAGAAGAATGTTCATGTTTTAATGTCAACGTACGCACAATAGGCATAGACAAGCTTATTATTTTGCGTATTTAATTGGACTAAAATAATTATTCTAAACTTATTTACCAGTCACTAAACAGATAAAGTATCTATTCACATTAATGCAACTCTAAAATGCTACTGAATACACACAAATATTCCTCCTTTCATAGTTAAATTAATGAAGTACTGAACGAAATAAAAGCCTGCTCACATTATTAAACGCCAGTCATTTAATTTTGTTCCTTGAAAATAAACAATATAAGACTACGTCCACAGAAGTGATCTACCCATTGCCTTGTGACCCAAATCTAGAGAGACAAAAACAGATTTCTGCTATTATCTTCCTTCTCTATTCAAACTTGTGTTAAGAAAGGAAAACGGATATGAATAAGGCAGAAACCAAGCAAGCAACCGCCTTTAGAAATCATCCTCTCCTCTTTACATGAAACCTCCAGCATTCCAGTTTAATTAAATATCCTCACCTCCGTGTCTTTCCTAACCCTCGTCAAGACTTCAGCCTCAAACCATATCTTTACGAAACACTTCAATTTGTCACGGTCCACCCAACAACAGACTGTTTCCCTTCTCCAGCACTGCTAATGTTTTAATTTGCGGGTAGGACCGAAAAGAAGAGCGAAGGGGAGACACAATGATGGATATCCTTCCTTATTATAAGCAGCTACGACAGTGAAACTAAGGACACTTTGTCAATTTGTATCAAGGCAGAACTCCGAGCATTCGATCCAGTGGTAACAGCAGCTAATCGGTAGGGTCGGAATGTTGCCTATATCCATTTTATAGTTACAGACCTCCAAGCGGTACCTATAGGTTATCTACACTCACCACTGATTACCACCTGATCTGAGACACATTTTGTGAAGATGACTGACTTCTGGGATGGAGTGCCGATTCGAGAAGTGTGTTTTATATCCATTCTGCCATAAATGTTAATAATTACGTGGAAATCAAAGAAACATACAAAGTACACGAGGCAATTATAAAAAAATATTTTAATGTTTTCTACACTGCAGTATTCCGGATAAAAAAGACTTGTGTTCATAATGAATATTAAGGCTGATTTTTTTTTCCGAGTAGAAGAATTTCAATCATACAGTCACGTAAAAATAATTTTAAACACCGGATATATTTCTAAAATATGAGTTTCTTCTCCCATTATACATCGTCTTTTGAATGTATTGTCCAGATGTGGAAATACATTTCCCAATTATTCCATGACTTGGGAAATATTTGCAGTTCACGCAAGTGAATTTTTACCTATAACAAAGCAACTACACGGGTGTTTCAACAAGTGCTACAGTGTGCATCGTTTTAAATTCATTTGTCTTTATATGGTTCCGAATAACATGATTTATCGAACCAGTCATCACAGATTTATCAGGTATCGACTACACCACGTGAATCCTGGTGTTGAATCTCGAGTTAAAATAATGTACAACAGCTTCAAATCTACATGCAAATAGAAATAGAATATCAATATTATTTGTTGTTTAGGGTAATTCCGATAATATTTAATTAAAAATGTTTTATCAGCCATTATTATAAACGAGGAGAGTTTCTGGATAAATTAAAATCGTGGAAGACTTGGAGTGTATTTTAATTACATTAAATATACTTTAATCCTACGACTTAACAATTTTCAACCAAGAACATGATTAAATACTACAGAAAGCTATATAAACTATAAACTGCGTATTATAATACAATCTACATCAATGTTGGCCAAATAAAACAGCATAGTATGTCTATGTATCGCCATTATTTTGTATACAGTGCATTCCAGTCTACATTCTGGTACATAAACAGATTAAACAACTTCAAGTTACCATTTTTTTCTTCGTAAAATAGCAAAAGAACAGCACTAAATCGAAAGTAGAAAACGTTTCCATGGACGCACGTTTTCATCCCCGTGGTAAGCGACTGACTTTACTACCCCAATAAACAGAAGTAACAACAATTTACGATCAAATATTTTAAGTAATGCGACGCAGTTCAATTCATGGAAATTACGCTGTTAAGTTCATAGTTTGGAGAGCTTGCGCGTCTGGAGGGTAAGCTACATCGCGAAACCCACCGGCCATCGGTTGTACCGCAGGTTAGGTAAGCACACTGTAGCCACCTTCTAAAATACTACCTGTAATGCCTACCACACCAAAGTCTTAATAATCGATATGTGTTTCGGTCTTATTGGCTGCATTTATTTCATAAGGATTCTTGTATTTGTTCCTGTTTAAGCTTGTCCTATATCTAGTTAAAAATTAAATTACAGCGTCACACTTAATTCAATTTTCAAGAGCACTTAGAGAAGAAACTTGAACATCGAAAATGAAATTAATATGATTAATAAAATACTAGATTCGGAAGAAAAGTTGAGTTATTAAGTCTTTTTGCATATGTAAAATTTTAAAATGGTTCTACATCGGTTTATGCAAAGTATTTCGAATTCCAGGTTTTAGTCGATCCAGTGAAGGTTGTAAAACAAGTTTTGGTGATTACGAACCCTCACACTGAAGCTTTCACAGAGTGAAGTTATTTTTTCAACTCTCCATGCCCATTAGAGGTTATACAGGACCACCTAGGATTTTATCTGATAACCAGGGTATTTAAAAACTCACTGCATTCGACAACTTGGACACAGCTGCCATTCAGAAATCTAAGGAGGGATGAATGGAAAATAATAACGGATAATATTAAGATGGATCTTGCATGATGATGCAGACCGCACTAATTTGTCTTAGGATAGTGCACGATGACGAACTCTTGTAAACACGGTAATGCGTCTTCGAGTTCCATATAAAATTGGGAATTTGTTGACTAGATGAGCGACTAGTAACGTCTAAAGAAATACTCTGGCCAACGGATTTTCTAACTAATTCTAAAGAAATAATTTACATTTTGTTTACAAAATACTCTGCTAATAAAATCTAAAGTAGACTCGAACTATGAGAATTTTTGATCTTTCAAATGGCAACAGTATCGAACGGACCTGAATTCTATTAAGCGGAAAAGACAAAATACCACAACTGGCTACAAACTCGCTGTTGCAGCCGCTTCTGTGCATTCTATAAAGCACAAACAACCATAGGAACCCTCAATGTTCAATAATTTTACAGAACATCTCCCATACCTCACTTTGAACATAACAGGCTTTGTTTCTGTGGGAATGTCGAGGAACGTGGAGTATTTTCCCAGGTATGTACCTAAGATCGACATATCTGTTGAACCTAGAGCCTCTAGGAATTCACGTAAACAGTAAATGTTCCGATAACAAGATTTCAACCGTAGCAAGCAACACCAATGGGGCTGCAAGCACAAATATTTACTGCCCAGCTCATTCTATTGGAGACCTTCTGGCTCTGTCTACTGAAAATTTAGACTCTCAACTTTACGGAAATTTGGGGCAATTATTAACAGACTCTCGAATTTACATTACTGTGCCTTCTTATAACAAAAATACTATTTTGCCTAGGTGTGTGTGAGTCTGTACCATGTTATCAGACGAAGCAAAATGTAGAAACGCAGAGGATTACAGCCTCGAAGGATGTTGCGGAGAAAATGCAACATTTCCTTATACTGAACTTGTTATAATTCTGGTGGCGAAAATCGGTCTCTTGGATGTTCGATAAGGAATCAATCAAAGAGTGACAGCAAGGAAATATGGTTTATCGGAAAAGAAACGTGTTCAATGGTGAGACTTGCTGTTGAAATTTCAGGGTCGGTTACCAGGGAGTTAAAAATTTAAAGGATTTTAATTTTGTTCGTGGTTTTAACTTTACGTGTAACCAATTGAGTGCGACAGGGATGGCATTAGAGCATTGTTTTGAATACTTTCATTTTCTCTGACAATTGTAGCAGAAAGTCCGTATAAGAATAGATTTTAAAATATTTTACAAAACAGATAAAATGCAACGAACATTTCGCGAGCTAGAATAATTCAAAATATGTGCACAGTTTCAAAGCTGTCACCTACGAAACCACAATAACTTACTGTCATGAACAATTTCTTAGCTTCCAAAATGAAATCTCATTATGAATATGTCTCACGGTGTATCAAGCTGGCGTATGTCGCCAAGTTTAATCTGAATACCATATTGCTTCGGGCTGTTCGTCTTGTGCGAACTCCTTAGTTGGATACAGAGAAAAGCGAATCTGGGATAATTTGAAGAGAGCGCAGCTAAGAAGAATCATATGCGACTTACTGTAATTTACCTGGCATAACTAAACATCAACAGTGCGTTTGTACAAAGTAATTCAATTTTATATTGATACATCAATAAATGTCACTTTAAAAATTAATTTAAATATACATTATTACGTATATAGGTATATGCTTTATCTAATTTTCTGAGAAAATGATAAACAAATGCCTTCGCTTTCAAACGTTTGGGCATATATTAAAATTTATAATAATCGTGAGTTAAAGAACACGTAGAATTAAACATGATAAAGGCGACTTTCAACTCTCTCATTAAGTATTAAAAATGTGATGCGCCAAGCCTTTATAATTCATAATGTTATTGCGTTTTAGCTGTGTATTACATGTAGAGTTTACTTAGACCTATTGCCGAGTAAGACAGAAATGGATATGCTAACTTATTTGTCTATCGGGATAGACGGAAAGTCTGCTCGGCTGCCATGGCATCCGGAGTTCAAACTTCAACTTAAATGTGTTTTATCGTTCTGCCGGGAGGTTCTTTCGATCTTCTTGCTGTGTGGAAGGGCAGAAAAGGGAGACACGAACGCCTTCCAAAGATAGAAAAAGCCTAAGATAGAGAGTAAGACTAAGCAATAATTGTGAGACAGATTATCAAGAATATGTAAAAAATGAAGAATAATGATGTGTTATTTTCGCAAGATTGTCGTCACACTTTTTGTTATAATTGTCACATTCTCATTTGATAACAAGCAGAATAATCAATACAAGATAATCTCGTTTCCTACGGGAATTTTTTTAGATGAAACTAAAGATATTATAACATATACAAAAAACTAAAGTACCATGAAATGACAGGTATAAAAATATAATCAGGTATACAAAAACAATTTAATGTCCACTGTTATTCAATAAATTGCTGAACAGAGTCCGTTCGTACTATAAACTTTAATGTTTGTGTGTTATTAATGTCTTCCTTTGTCTCTGTAACTCTAGTATGTGAAAGCTCAGTCAGTAATGTGGGCAGTCACAAACTGGATGATCAGAGTTAGCATTCCTGTAAGGTTGTTTCGATTGTTCTATGCAATAGCTACATTTAAAGAACTTATCTTAAGTTGGCCAAAAGAGTGAGACATTTAATGCATGTGGCTTACAGGTCGTGTTTGGACAGGCATGCATCGTGATGTAGGCTTGAATGTGCCTACGGAAGACAAAGTAAAAGTGTACAACTTTACTTTAAGCTAAACTTTTTGAATGCAATACTTCTCAACAAACATTTTCCTAGAATACTAAATTGGTTTCATACAATAAAAAAAGAAGTTCAATTTTAAAAAGTTAATGTAAGATTCCAAATAGCTTTTTTCAGGGATGAGAAAAGTAGGCTGGAAATTGTTACGATAAGAAGATCCATCAACGATGAAGTGACGAAATGAAAGAAGCAGAAAATAAAAAAGGCAAAGAGAAATGTGGGGAAGGAGAGAGAAAATGACGAGGGAGGATCAGACCATAAACTCTATTTGCATGTAAATTGCCTAACACGTGAATGATCAAAAGATTAAACGTACACATAGTGGCTGTATGACTTGATTGAGTTTACTTTTATGTGTTGCTACCAGAAGCCTTCTTATCAAGAAGGATCGACGAAAATCTTGTTGCCTGTTAGCGGTCATGTTGACTGCAGACATACTACGTAAGCAATATCATCGCACTTCATGTAAAGAGATAAATAAATAAACATCGACCGCGGATTGGCGGCAATTTGTGTATTCAGAACAAATAAATGACAACCTCTAACCTAGCACCCAACTACACACTTATTCAAAACTCATTTGACAAACATTTTCAATATTTATTCCAAACCACAGGAGGAGTTTAAATACAACTAGCGCTAAAGAACACTATGTAGTTTATACCTAGTCACAAAATGAGGAGTATGTTGGCATGGGGAGCGGAGAAATTCCAACGTTTATCTACTGTCAAGCTATTAAATTTCGAGTTACTTCAGTCATTATTCATTTTTTAAATTCTTCAGTCAGCTAGGTTAAATTCGACACATTAAAATCAGGATGAGTCTAAAAAAATATAAGTAACATTTCAAATCAAACCCAAGGAAAATTTATCGACTACACCTACAATGTATATACGTATAAATACAATGCACTCTGAAGCACGTCTTCGGTATTCATGCCGTCTAAAAAATAAATGAAATGTCTCAAACTTGCCGCAAGACCTCTGCCAATTTTGGAAGCACTGCACGTGTTTATTTTGCAGCAATATTTGGAACTCCTTGCTGTCTTATATGGAAGTTCTCTTGGCGGTGAACATGTCGATGTTGGTATTTCGAGCGGTAACCAGGTGCAGACTTGGTGGTAGTTACCTACATTTCAGAGGAACATGCTGCCTCCACCTTCTGAACTGGAGATGGTTCCTCTGGAGCATTACTGTCTTTCTCAGAGTCCATACGGAGTTAAACCCAGACCAACACTAACTTTCTGTCGTAACTTTAATCGTTTCATAATTACGAGTAGTTCTTCCTCCAGACAAAGGAAAAAAGAAACAAGATATACCATCAATATTAATAATTTTCGTTTATTAAAAAGTGTTTTAAGTTACTTCAAAATACAAGATTACTAAGAAGAACACAAGCAGGGATTATGTATCAGAGTAACAGTCAACAGAGTTAATGATCTACCTTTACATATTGTTATTAAGATAACGTGAAGTACAACAAAGATGTCCAGATGTCACAACAAGCAAGTAGCATCAGTAAATAAAACATATAAACTAAACAACAGTTCAATGACCGACACAACAAAAGTTTTATATACAAGACGCACGTTCGAAGACGATGCAATGAACATTTACAGAAATTCTCCGCAATACTTCTTCATGTGTGAAGTTACATGCTACAACATCCCGAGTCCTTCATCATGTCCATGTTTTTTTAATATAAACCGGGGAATTGTACTGATCGTCAGTTCTAACGAGTATTGTAACGAACTAGCACCCATATTGCAGGACCGTAGTAGCAAATAAGACAACTTTTATGCCGGACTATACTAACCAACTTTCCTGAACAGATCTGTTCATGATCTGAATAAAATTATTTACATTTCAAATGTCATGTATTAAGTTGTGTAGGACCGAAGTCCATGGGCAACGAAACATCGCTCGATTAAAATTATCTTCCAACGAATTTTGGCCCACAGGCATACATTCGTTTTCATTTACAGAAATTCCTTGTAACTTCACAGCCTTGAAGTTTCAAACAAATTAAAACGAAGTGAACGTGCAATCTCCAAGCTGCATGACCTTTCTCTACGGCTCTCGGCAACAGCATTCTATACGCACTTTCAGCTACCCTCCACGTCTAAGGGTAATTCATACATGAGGAACTCATTAATAGGAAGGGGTCTACCACCTATTACGTACATATAATTGTTATATTCTTTGATTAGGCAAGACAATTTTTTTTGTAGCAGATGTAATCATAGTTCGTACCGAAGTACCGAGATCGTCGGCCGTCATCACTTAGGTCCAATTCAGTGAAGTCAAGTTCTTGGAATGCTATTATAATTCCGCCGATTACACATCTTGAGGTCTCTATTAACACCACCATCTCATACGAACATTGTTCGAATGTATATGCACATGACAGCGAAATATCTGGTCACTTCTGCCTTGAGAGTCTACGAAGTGGGTTTCCCCACAGTAAGCAGTTCACAGATGTCAGCGCATTATTCCGCTAGCAATTATTCTTAGTTTATTACCTGAGTGCAGTTAAAAAATCGCACGACAACCATGTTTGAGTTCTACGTATCAGGTGATTAAAACATGTGTTGTTCACACCAACTTCATAAGTACAAATTATGCTATTTGTTAAAACGTTATTAGCTAAAGATCAAATTGATATTTAAAGAAAACTAACTCTGATTCTTCTGCAGTTAAAATTCATTATCTTCTTACTAAAGTTAATTAAAAAATCAGAGCGTCGGTACTTATTGAGAATTCCTAAAATGACCAAAGAGCCTACTAAATTTGTACTGGTTTGTTTTTTTAAAATTTAATTCACTGTTTCGTCGAAGGAGGTCCTCGTGTTTTTAAACGAGTTAGAGAAATTTTTCGTCTTCAGTTATTGTAAATTAAAACTCTGATTAATAACCAATTCCTAATACAATTGATCATCTCAGATATTAGCTAGCACTTCCCGAACTCCGAACTATTGGTATTGGTTAGAAAACATCAGAAAAATTATCAGCGACGTGTTCTAATAAAATTATCTTGGCAAAATCACTTACAGCTGTGTTGTCGTGTTATAGATTTTGATAGAAATAATTGAAACTGCACATTACACATACGGTTTATTTTGTTTTCAAAGTATTTAAACTCTAAAGAGAACTTCACGCGGTTATAGAAATGTGTGGATGAGATGTAATGTATTTCTCCACCGCATTACCGACGCACGATATTTTACAAGTGTTCCATCAGTTTCCAGGTAAGAATACAGACCACATGTAGGCTTTTAGAAACTACACTATCTCAAGTGCACTGTTTCAATAAGCCTATGGCTGCAATGTACGTAGACTTTTACCAGAGTTTCTTTATTTTCAGGATTTCTAAAACATTCCTGTCAGAACTTGACTTGGCCATTTCGCGAGACACCTACAAAGAAAAAGATTTAGCTTAAATTATAACACACTTTTCTCTTGCAGGAAAAGACAACTTTTAGCTGCATTTTCTAACAGCGGAAATCCGATTTCGTTTTTTTATCGAGCATTTCCTGCGATTTCTCCTTTTTGTTTTATGCGACAACAATAAATGCCTGGTATATTGAAGTCTCTCTGAAATCTTTCTGTCGCTTGAAAAATAAAATAATGACATTGAAAATACAAATGTGGACTATTCCCTTATAATTTCAGGTTCAATACTTCAGGTTCAACTAACTTTTCCTAAGCGTTTATCTTTCTACAGAAATTCAATTCCAGAAGCAGTGGTTCAAAGATACCATTTAGCTGTTAAAAGGCGACGTATATTGTGTTGATGCTACATTTTATGAAAGTAAGTTCAAAACTCCCAACTGAGAACATTTCCGTTCCGTCTGAATTACAATGTATATTTTACCACAACAGAAGCCATTTAGAGTTATGAGTGTAGATAATTCTTATTGTAATGAAATACGTTTGTTGATAAAAGCAATGAGAAGCGAATACCATTGAAAACGTACCACTAAATCACAAGGAAGTATTTTAATAAATTACCTTATTAATAAAACATTTTTACTAGGTCATAACAGTAGGCAAGCACTCGAGATAAGCGCGGAAGACCTTTAAAACTCATGTGTTACATAAAGTTTGTTTACCTACAAATTTACGTTTATTTCTATTCTATTTTAATTTTGTTTCATATTATATTACTTAAAATTAAAATAAAGTAAGTGAAAAGTCCGTACTAATTTAACTACAAGTAATGTAATACATTTATATCAATCTACAGCTTATAATTTATCCCATTATACCTAAATCTGAATTAAAGGAATATCTGGGGGGGGGGAAATCACTAATTTTAACGCCACCAATACTAAGGCAAGTCGCTGGACTTGAACCTGAACCAATACCATACACCATCAAAATTCATATCCTCCATAATATTGTTACTTTACCATCCCCAGGTTTATTTTTATGAAACTTTTAAACACGGTGACTGAATCCAGATTACCGCCAAACGAACCAACACAAAACTGACCGGCTCACTCCAATGCAGATTCCGCGAAACCCCACGACAAGCGCAAACGTATCATTGTCTAAACTTCTTACTACCAGAGTCGCCAGCGTCGACACAATTTAATTTCCTCTTCTTCCCCCCCCCCCAAACACACCACCGGTGAACACGTGAAGCCAATGGTGACGGCCAATTACGTTTTTATTAGAAGTATATTGGCTTTCTTTATGATACATGGCGTACAGGTTAAGAGGTATCCAGATCGACTACTTAGATCAGTTTAGCACTCAGGCACGTGCCTTTGCAAGCGACAGTCCGAATGAAAATAGCCAAACATTTGCCTTAGTTCATGTCCTGAAACGGCCGAACACCAAGGATTACTCCACATTCCGCCAGCTGAGTCATCCTTCCTAGTATATTTGCAGAATACGCCCGCGAGGGAGATACAGACGGCCGGGTATTACAACACACATAAAATGGGTGTACCCTATCACTCTGTTCCCCGTCGTTTGTTAACAGGGGAGTAGTGAAGGATAGAGGGTGGGTTTGTGCAGTGAAGGGGATGAAGATCCAGGGGAATTGGGACTTGCACCTCATCTATTCTCATTACACGCTTCGCGGACTCCCGCTGTTCGTATTTTGTTGTATTTATTTATAGCCAAAATGCTTTGCCCTATGTCCCGTTCGAAATGTTTCCAAAACCCTTCCCGCTACCTACCACAGGCCTCGCCCACACTTCCCTCTATGCTATGCAATAGGGCTTAAATAATTGTCCCCTATCCATGCAGAGTTCTCCACCCCAGTCACAGATCCGACACCGAAAGCGTTGATCTATAGGAATCACTGGTTTGGAACAAGAAATAGCTGGTGGAATGAATCATGGCAAACTTCACGTATCACTTGTAACATAGGCTACACGCCGAGCACAGACCACGACATTTTTCGATGATACGGATAATATAAAGCCTTTGCTGTTTCTCTCCCACCTTCGTGTTGATATGACGGGATCGCATGCCTACAGGAGCAGAACCGTCTCGTAGAAGCGGACACGTCACACAACGGATTTCGGAGAACACAAATTTCTATTAAAAACAATTTCCTATATTCGTGTTGAAAAACAAACACATTTTGGTTGCCAGACTGAATTAAAGACAGTTTGAGAGAAAAACGACGTAAGTCAAGATGGCTGGCCGTTTGACTGACCTCGGGTGAACTGCCCGCTCACTGCAAGCCATTAAGTAAAGCACATGAAGACTGCACAGTGTCCATGGACTATTGTTCACCACTGTAAATGACCACGTTAAATCGCTCAATGATGCATCACAAAGGTTTAGTGTTAACAATTTATGTTTTATACTGAATGGGCTGAGTTCTCGTTAAATCTCCATCCTTGTGCAGATGGCAGACACGTAGTATCGCCTTTCTACTCTACGACGTTTCCACATTCTGATTCCACTAAAACGTCCTGGAAATTATAATTAACCTAAACTATAAGTTCTATAACGGAACGTATTCGTATGTTGGATTAAGTTACTTTTCCCATTTTATTTAATTACAATCTGCTCTGAACAATAGGACATTGAAGAATTTGTACCACTGAAATGCGATCTACACACAAAGAAAGCTGTTTTGAAAAACAGAATTAACAGCTTATAAAACTGAAATACAGATAAGAGCAGACTGTCTTCTGCATGCATAGAGATAACCAACCGAAAAGTCTGGCACGCATACAAAAGAGAAGATATAGGTTACTCGTACGCGTACCTCTTAATGTTTGAAGATTTGTGTCTTCTGGGTTGTTGCGCTGTGTAGTCTGGTCGATGTTAACCAATGTTTCAGAGGTCATACTGCCTCCGTCATCAGGGCGATTCTTAGTATGAAGATTTCTGTCTTCTGGGTTGTTGCATTGTGTAGTCTGGTCGATGTTTACCAACGTTTCAGAGGTCATACTGCCTCCGTCATCAGAGCGATGAGTATGAAGATTTCTGTCGTCTGGGTTGTTGCGCTGTGTAGTCTGGTCGATGTTAACCAATGTTTCAGAGGTCATACTGCCTCCGTCATCAGGGCGATTCTTAGTATGAAGATTTCTGTCTTCTGGGTTGTTGCATTGTGTAGTCTGGTCGATGTTAACCAACGTTTCAGAGGTCATACTGCCTCCGTCATCAGGGCGATGAATATAACATCTGGCACACAATTACGTCCAGCGAGCGCTGTCATAAGGCAAGAGATATCCTGAGTGTCTGAGCGACTGTTAGATTTTTGAACACTATGAATTTAAATCGCTATAAACATTAAGATAATCTTTATATTTCTATTCTCTGCACAAGCTCAACGTTTTCGATAATCACGCATTTGTATTAATTAATTAATTAATGCAGGATGATTACTGAATTGAACAATATACAGTGCATTTTTGTGAGAGACTAAACCTCACTCTGAAATTTATTAGAGATTGTTGAAACACATGTTCAATACTAGTTTAAAAATGTTATGTTTATAAGCAGCATCTATACGGTTTTTACGCTTACAATAAATATTTGCGGTAAAAACATCAGTCATGAATGCAAGATATGTTGTTTCGACAGAAATATCGATGCATATGCACAGACAACTATGCGTGTTTGAGGGTTGTGGCTTTGCAGTGTTATGTCACTAATTGAACACTGTCAGTTTTGAATGTGTATTGAAAATTTTTAAAACATTCTTCGCATTCAAACGGCACAGAAATCACTATATTTATCATCGAAGGCTTTTCCATGTAAATCCAGCAAATCCTGGTATTTTGTACAAAATGTAGTATTATACGATAATCAATCTATAAACACAAAATTTGTTGAGAGATAAAGTATACTATTTATAAAGTGTATGAGAATAAAATGGTAAGTTGCGTGCATATGTTAAAATTCGTAGTAAGCACCTGAAGATATCGATTTATTCACCGAAATATTTTGTCCGCACCGCACCTTAATATTAAAAACTGTAGATGGATTAGGTAAGAAAAATTTCAAATTTGGCCGTATACAAATAATTCGGTTTGTATTTAACAAGTTCGTCCAAATATTATTAAAAATTCAGCTCCTACCTTAAAGAAAACAATACATCTCCACTGCAAGATCAATTGGTTAACGTTGTCTACGAAACTAATCGCTGTTTCTTCCAATAATTATTGGTTTGTGGGCAACATACATTCAATGTTTAAGCAGATGGTATATACAGATACCACTGAGCTTTAAAGTGCTAAATTGATTCCCAATTATGAAGTAGCCTACTATACGCAGGCAAACACAAATATCCTAAATAATTAGGATCTTCGACAAGTAAAACATATGAATTGATCAATTTTTTTAAACATGTGCCACCATGTATGGTCTCTGAACATAATGGATTCTGCTCGCCTGGACAGGCGAAAGGAGGGAGTACATATTTTATGCTCGGAGTACCAAGTGGGCAGGTTTTTTTCTTCACACCGATCTAGATGTTACGACAGTGGAGCTTATTTTGGCGTTCAAAACAAACCTACAGCTTAAAGTGGAATGTGAACCATGACGAGGGCATGGTTTTAAATCACGTAAGGTTATAGAGGGAACAGGAACACGTCGGAAATTTCCTCAACAGACCAGACTGGTGTTGAACCGGAAGATCAACGCCTTGCCCATGTACCGTTTGTTTTACCTCATTAAACAGGATGTTTACCCTTTGGATAATGAACTTTTCAACATCCACGTCGGGGTCTGTTTGTTATAAAGATGTGTAAACAGTTAATATGTACCGCACAACAAAATTACAGTGAACATACAGAAAAAGTGGAAGATTGCACCGGAGGCCGTTTGTCGATTGGTAGACGCCCGTGAATGCTAGTTATTTCAGCTTGTCTTTGTATTCTAAAGAGACTACAGGGAGCATCCAATACGGGCAAGCTGAGAAAAATTTATGTTTTACGATATGTGACAAAAAAACGAACATGTTACCTACGTGTTACCTAGACGAGTATAAATACGAGCACTTGGAGCCAAGAAATGGCTCAATGTGCTTGCTACTTTAAGTGTCAAAGGCAGGTGAACCACAGCATTCGACTTCACCACAATACGAACATTATTCGCTGAAATGAAGCATATCGAATTTGGCTAACTGCTTTTTCGAGACGGAGACAAGTTTCGAACAGACGAGAGAAAGCGGTTAAAACAAGTGGACAGATGCATGGAATCTATCAGGGCAACAGTTAATTTGTCTATCTAAAACAAACCTCATGAAGTAGAATATATACGAGAATGTATTTTAAAAGGTCACGATGTTTCTGACACATTCACGCTTACGAAATTATGTGGCAGAATTAATAATATATATATATATATATATATATACAAATATTATTGCAACAAATACCAGTGCTATCGTCAAAGGCTGTTCATTACATTTTGAGGTCATGTTTCATGAAACCGCCTGCGGTTCGCATTAAAAACCCCTAAACATTTTGTAAATTGGGAAAGCTGTATCCACAAACAAATTCCAAAGGGCAGTATTTCACGTGACATTCTTTTCGGAATGCAATGAAATAAAATTCTTTGCTAAACGTACTAGAACCGGCCATTAAATAGACGTCAAAATCACAAAATATATCAAGATTGATATAAAATATCTACTTAATCCTTTGTTTACTACTCTGTTATGTTCTTCGTGCATGCACTAGGCGTTAATGTGTACAGTTGATCTTACCATCACGTTAGTTGACTCACAACTCATTTTACCAACAAGACTGTAGTTAATAAGTCTCTCTTGTGGTTTCCTCGCTACGTGTAATTTATGGATCTATATTTTAGGTTCAATACTAACTCAATGGCATACTTCGACGGCTGAAGGAATTTGTTGTAACAAAGACCTTTCGATAATGATTTAGCAAGAACATATTGTTCATACTTCTGTGGAGGGAGCATGGATTTATGGTTCATTCAGTTATGTACATTCTGTTAAACGGCAACGAATACTTTAAGAAATGTTCCAGATGAGTTTCCAGAAGCTCTTTTGAGATCAACGCCCAAAAGACAAAGTTTCAACCGAGGGCGAGAGGTGATCCAACGGTTTAAACTTTGGCTTTTAGCAGCATTTCTTTAGTCATTCTGTTTTAAACCTTACCCAGGCTCTTACACATAAATCTGGTTTTACACCTTTTCGTCTTTGCATACGATTCAACTCTGGTTCATGGCATTCCTATATCCATCCATCTTCCGGAGTGGTAGCATTTACGCGCGGAAACTAGAACCGCCTTCTACAATGATTGGAAACCTGAGTTTGTCTCTAACGGCAATACTAAGTAAAAAGTGTTACGTCACACTCGATCAGTTCATCTGTGCAGTCAAATTACAAATATAATAATAACACGATTCTCAGGTCGGTACAGATATTAAAATTCCGAATCCACGGACAAAGAAAAAAATAACAATAAAGTACTAACAAGCTTGCACACCGCTGAGATGTACATTGATGGTTTAAATGTATTCTGATTATCCTACATCAAACGTTCGTACCATCAAATTTCAGGTGAATGAGCAGAATATTCGACAAAGAAACTTTCTCAGTTTACTGTTTTCCTTCTTAGACGTTACAAGTTCATGCACATCTTCGGCACAACAGCAAAACTTCAAAACGGCGTAGGACGTAGGCCTGTCTACGTCTAAGCCAGTCAGTTCGTTCCTAATAATTCTCTGATTCATTACAAAAAACAATATGTTGGACATTGTCCAGTGTCTGTAGTGTATTGATATATGCGACGTTACGGTAGCTGGCTTTATCCCGTTTTCACATGATTAGCTGTCATTATTCTGACACTTTCTTCCTCTGTATTGTTCGTAAAAACGGTCTAGATCGAAACCAAGCTATTATTCGATAAGGCCCTACACGAACGTTAAAATCAATACGGAAGTTACGGAAAATAGTCTCCTTAGTTGTGACGACATGCAGTTCTAGGTGGTAACCAACGTTTCGGACATGTTTACGGAGGCGGTACATTTCTCCAAAACGTCGATGACCACCCAACCACCCACAATACTGCACAGCGTTACAGACCGAGAAGATAATACACCTTATCATCATGAGTTAGGCAATTCCAAGTCTTGTACCAGCCCAGAATTTCATGCAGTTTATTATACTGTTGTATGGTAACCACAGTATTTTGTATATGACTTATATTATACAAACCATAAACATTTATTTCGGAATGCTGACTTTAAGAATGTAATCCCAGACCCTGTGAGTAAAAACTACAGTATCAGCCACTGCTCAACCTGCATTCTAATGAAAAAATATCCCACGCTTCTTCCTATCTCCATTTCCCTCAGCATAACTGTTTCAAAGTTTAAATTCGTACAAATTTGGCCCAGTCTCTACCAAAAGTTAACTTTCGATCGGCTACTGAAAAGTCATACTTCAAAGAGTATGACAGAACTTCGGTAAAGTTTCTACGAAGTTTATTTAAATTAAGTTAGTAATTAATGTTACCTACTGACATGCGGACGTATTTTAACTTCAAATTGAAAACCAATACCGTGAGTATGTGGGTCACAGGTTTAAAAATACAATGAAGCAGAGTTCATACCCTCAACTTGTTAGGGAGGACATACAAATAAGGCACGTCTTTATCAGCAACACCGTAGCTGCTTTTCCAAGTAGTGAGTCTAATATCGATTTTAAACAAAACTTACTGGAGAATCATGCCCACACAATTCCATGGTAAGTGGTCCACTTGTCATCACAATATGGCGCGTCCTAAGTTTGTGGATAGAGGGTAGGTGTGGTTATATTGAATAAGCAGTCACAGCCAGCCGACAACGAGTGGATAACCAGCTTCGGATATGACGTGAGTCCAACAACTTCCTTTACCGTATAAAGCTAGCACGTTAAGAAATGTTAATATAGGACACGGAAAGCTATAGAAAATGTGGCATAAGTTCTGTAACTTTTAATGCAATAGCAGACTTAATTCAACTAATAGCAATAGATTTAGTGAAGTTCAAGTATGATTTCATAGCCGTAACGGAAGTCAGACGGGACAAATATGGAGTTTTACCAACGAATGATGTAACATATTTTAACATGTAATGCAAAAATTCAGTGGGAATATCTTAAGAGAAGGGAGTGCCTCATAATCTGTGCGTAGAAGAAATAATAATATTAAATAAAATTAATTTTAGAGAAAAAAACACGCGTGTAGGAATGTTTGGTCTAGGCGCGGCTAGCAGAACATTGGAACCGATGACGTGCCAGTGTGAACATGGCAATGATCTACAGGTTTTCATAGAACAGACGAAATTTCTTGAACACCTGATTGACTGTCGACTCTTAGAGTAGGATCCTGCACCATGAAGATAGCTTTGTTTGCACACTTCATAACAAAGAATCCTAATAACCGAATAACCGTTCATCCAACAAATCTGAGGTCTTTAGAAGATAAGAATGGATAAATGGCTGAAACACAAAGAACCTATCATGAAGAAAGTGTCGTTACGAATCGGTGCTCGAACACAAGGCCAATTTCATTTTGAGATCTCGATGGTACATCAAATACATTATTTTTTTTCTAACATAAATAATATAAGAGATTTTGCTGTCGAAGGGCAGTGGAAAGCCTGCGCTGTATACCGAGCATCGTATGACACGTGTCCCAATACGAAGTAAATGTGATACAAGGCAACGAACCAAGTCAGGGGTCTTTGTACCCCGCGGGAACCCTGCAGACGTTCAATGGAAACCTTTCAACTCACAGTAAAGAGCATAAGTTTCTCTGGTTTCAGGAACGCACGAAGACAGAGGCAGAAAGCAATCAGCCATATCACATCCTGACATGCGACGTAAAATCTAAATACATTTTCAGGATTAAGTACCCGTAACTATATACTAAAATCATGAGCTACTCCCCTTCAGAAACAAACAATACAACTGTAGTTGCCGATTAAAAAAAATCCCAGATACTTTCAAGTGGACCAGACACATGGACAATGAGTACAGATTTTGGTAATGCATTTTGACGTAAATTTTCCGTTACATATTTCATGGACTACATTGATAATATGTTAAAGAACTCCAGGAAACAATTAAAATGTCAAACGTCCGAGAATCTGAAATCAGGAAAAAAAACATCTCAGAATACAAGGAACACAGACAGGAGTAAAAGGTTTTAATACAAATGTAAAACAGCAGGTGTTTAAGTTACTCTAATCAATTTGCCTGACAGAAACACTCACTAACATAGAGAGGTCTCCAGTATACCCAGTCCTAAAACAGTTTAATGGTGCTACGTTTCCAGTAACTGTAGAAGTTACTAGCCACATCGCACAGTGCACTTGTGACTCCAAGCTTCAACTTCCCACCGAATGACATGCGTGAAACGTTCAACCACCCTTTGAAGTTGGTTGATAAACTTGCTGAAAACAGGGAGAAAATCCTCAAGCGCGGAGAGGAATTCTCATTCCTTTCCAAATTCAACTAGGAATTTATAATAGTTGCAAGTGGCAAAGTGAGGAAATTAGTTTCTGACTCGAAGCACCAGATAAAACTAAATACTGTCACAAAAATCACTTTGCAAAGCAAGGCATACAATGGAGGATGAAACTATTGTGGCTCTCAGGATAGCCAGTTTTCGGGTCGAGCTTTGAATACAAGACCCCCGAATACACAGCAAATGTGCTAACACTCGGCAGGGATATTCGGTGATTTTAAGCTATTATTTTAAAATAATATTCAATATTTCACACAGGTGCCTTAATGCTGTACACTAGTGTAATTCACATGAAATAAATTCGTCAGTAACGCCAACATTAGCTGAAATCTTAAACATTTCCTTGCCATTGCCACTTGTAAGGTTGCAGGAACTGACTGTTTGAATTTGTAGAGAGGAGAAAACTAAACAGATGCTGAATGATGTAGCAAGATAAGAATTAACAAGACACTCGAAGAGATACAAAACAAGAGAGTAAATGTACGCAAATTAAAACGAGAAATAAACAGAGACTGGAGAACTAAAGGAAGAAGGAGGTCATACAGCCGACACTGTCATCTGGTTGCTATTCCTACTTCGGTTTGCAGAAAAGAAAAACAAGACTAAAGCAACTAATGGGTAATGAGGTTTGGTACGAAATGAAGAGAACTCATAAAGAATGAAACCGACTTACGACTCTTTTCCTCCTGCGCTGATCTTCCTCTCAGTCTACCGCTACGAACTAGTCAGACCTGATGACGAGCTTTATCCAACTTTTCTGGAAGCTGATGCTGGGCCCTGAAAAAGTTTGCCGTACATAGTCTATCTAGCAGCAGTACCCCCAATGACCAGATCTAGAGAGTTAACTGTCTTGGAGGTTCGTCCGACTTCGTAAGTTAGCGAGCTGAAGTCTAATTTACGAGACGAAATGGGATGGAACTGAAGTAACATCGAAGCAAGATAGCAACAGTGGCGTAACGCGTGCATCACAACCCTTGGGACTGAGAAACGTCCCGGAATTACGGATAAAAATTAAAGAAAAAGAGGAATCAAGAAGAGAAAGGACATAAATAAATTAATATAAAAAATTCGAGAATTCCTTATTGTTCGAAGCCAAGGTTTCGGCGGCAGTCACCGCCAGAACCCATTTTCGAGCCAGTTCTCTACCCCAGAGTTCCACAACCTCGTCCTATTCCGTTCCCAATTATACCTCGTTCTCGCAGTCGATTTCTTATCGATCACGGCTTCTAGCCAAAATTTCGTATACCATACGTTTATTGTTTGTCCGTGATTCATGCACTGCCTACGTTAACTCCCTCGTAAACAAACGGCTACTTCAAGGCAAATTAAAAAGCCCCTCTTTTTATAACCTTCACCACTGCCATGTTTACTCATCATTCTTAAATCTTAAAGTTTGCAGAAATAAAGAATGCCCTGTCAAGACAGCCAAGGATTGATGTGTATCATTATAATAATTGAAATATCTCAAACGTGCTAAATTATTATTTATTCTACACATCTCTCTGCATGGAAAGGTAGTTCTTATGGCCAATGAAATACGACGCGTAGCTGAGCTAACTGATTTCTAACCGCGGCAGAAAAGAGAAATTTTTCCACTGAAACTAAAATACGGAATAAACACTTCTACAGTTTCAGTGGAAATACCTCGTAAAATGCAGTAACTTGGGATATGAAGACGTGTATTGTGTGGATGGTGACTATGTGTGTACTGATACGAAGTTCTTTAATCTATAATAGTCGAAAGCAGCACAAAGAATTTCTCGCAACGCCACTGAAGAAACTTTTAGAAGGAAAGAAACTAAGAAATAGAAGACAAGAAAAAGTAGCCATGTCAGCAGTAAGCGATACGAACGAAGAAAATGAAGGTCAATTAGTGACCATGAGGGGCAGATGTTGAAGAATGCTACATCAACAACAGTGTTCAGAGGCTAGAGGGCTTTATAACCATGATCAGATACCTTTCACACAAACAACACTACCCAAACGCCAACCTCCCATCGCGGACACTCAGAATCAGTTCCACATCAGCGCTGACCTCTGTGTGTGGATTGTTATTCCTTCGCCTGTCACCATTCGATGTTTCGTATTCCCTTATCCGCGACCTGAGTAGGACACGACTGCCAGGGACAGAGCACTCGGCGAAGTCTGCACCTATCAGTTAATGGTTGTTCAACAAACAGTGGATAGTAATGGAAATGCGAATAAATACTACTTTTGAAACCACAGCAAATATTTGACAAGTACGTAAAATACGAGGGTCGCTCATTAAGTAATGCCCCACATTTTTTTCCTCAGAACATATTTATTCAAGATGGCTCAAATTTAGTGACAATATAAATCAATGTTTCCTTTACACATACTATTTTTCCACATAGTCCCCATCAACTTGTACGGTTTTACGCCAGCGTGGAACAAGTGCATGCATGCCTTGCCGGTACCAGCTCTTGTCCTGTGCACGTAGCCATGTCCTCACTGCTTGAATCACGCTCTCGTCATCTTCAAATCTTGTTCCGCGGATAGCATCTTTAAGTGGCCCAAAGAGATGGAAGTCGGTGGGTGCCAGATCTGGACTGTAGGGTGGATGGGGTAGCACCGTCCAACCCAATTTGGTGATTTCTTCCCGGGTTCTCAGACTTGTGTGAGGGCGTGCATTGTCGTGCAGGAGCAAAATTTCTGCTGGATGCTTGTGAGGCCGAACTCGTCGAAAACGCTTCTTGAGGGTTTTCAGGGTCCTGATGTACGCGTCTGAATTGATGGTCGCACCTCTTGGCATCACATCCACAAGAATGACCCCATCACTGTCCCAAAAGACAGTCATCATGACTTTTCCGGCGGAGGGAGTTGTCTTGAATTTCTTCTTTCTCGGTGATTGAGGATGATGCCACTCCATTGACTGCCTTTTTGTCTCTGGCTCAAAGTGGTGTATCCAGGTTTCGTCACCTGTAATGATCCGGGACAGAAAGACCTCTCCCTCAGCATCAAAACGCTCCAACAATTCAGAAGAAATCGTTTTCCTTTGAATCCTGTGGTCTGCTGTGAGACTTCGTGGAACCCATCTTGCGCACACCTTCGAATATGCGAGAGCCTGGATAATTGCAATCACACTTCCATTGCTGAATGAAAGCTGTTGGGCCAATTGTCGAGTTGTGATGCGCCGATCCTCACGAATAATGGCATCCGCGCGGTTCAACATGTCTGGAGTGGTGGCTGTGGCAGGACGCCCAGAGCGCGGCAGATCACGGAGCTCGGTTTCTTCACTTCCTGAAGCTTTAACTCTCTTAGCCCAGCGACCAACGGTGCTCCTATCGACTGCACAGCTTCCATACACAGCACACAAACGTTTATGAATGTTCACCACCGTTTCTTTTTCAGCAACAAGGAATTCAATTACAGCTCGTTGCTTGTAACGAGAGTCGTTCACAGACGCCATTTTAACAGTTCACTACAGCTCCGCTATCGGTTGGAATCATTTGAAACTCCGTACACGAACGCGGGAAACATCAAATCTCAAGCATGTAAAAGTACACTTTTCTATCTTAATTATTGGCTGAGAAAAAAAATGTGGGGCATTACTTAATGAGCGACCCTCGTATGTACGGATTAAGATACAGCGTAAGTGCATTAGTGCCACGTTCAACGATAAAATGGACAATGCACAAGTTCATGCTTATGAGAAACAGGTGCCATGAGTTGCTGAAATAAAATTGTAGGATTTTACTAAAGGGAGTTGTAAAAACTACGAACACGCTCGGGATAGCTTAATTTTAATGGGACATATCTCGAATTCAAGTCAAAACCGCATCTGTTCTAGAAACTCCTTAGGGTGCTCAGACTAGTGGCCATTAAGAATTCATACTTCATCTCACTCGACTTTGACTTTTTGCTTCTAAAGCATGACAATTAGCATTTTCAGCGTTTTATTACTATACAATGAAATCGAACACTGTCGCATAATTTATAAAAAAATAAATCGGTAATGATGGGTAAAAATAATTCAGCATGTAAAAAGACAAGAAAGAAAACCAATTACAGAACTGCTGTTTCTAAGCAGACGGAGTTCATCTCAATTTCAATTTAAAGAAAACTCTATTAACTCTTAAATTATTTTATTCTTTTTGAGTACGTATATTTGCATGACAATAGAACAGTATGTCTGAAGGAAATGTCCATCATTATTTATCCCGTAACAATAAAGCGATCAACTTAATTTGCATTGGCTGAAACTGAATGTCCAAACATGAGTATCTGCACGGCTGCTCCTTTCTTGAATCTCTATGAGCGACTGCAACTGAAAAATGATCAGACGAAGCAATGTCGAATTACTGTACCGCATTACTTTTTACTCCGGGCCTGGATTCGAAAGGCACCTGGTTGAAATTTTGGCAATGTAACCTACCACAATTACCGAGGGTCTCCTCAGTCTCCCACATAACGTTGTGGATGCAGAATGTCTTGTGGTAAACCTTCAGAACAACCTTTCTTTTACAACATATATCCAGCACCGTTCTGACAAGGCAATTCTATTTCGAGACACCCGGTATAATAACTTTGTTACAACTATATATCCTGTAGCAATACATGAACGCCTCCGTTCTGCCTTAAAACCTCCGGAGAATGTTCATTTTCTTGAAACATTTAGGACATGGAGCCTACGCGAGAGAAATATGGACAAGCCGAGAGACGCTGGATTGCCAAGCACAAACTGAGCAAAAGGGATTTAGCACCACCAACGATTAATTATACATAGGGTGAAGACAAGTAAATAACACGCATTCTTTACTCGCATTCCCACCCTGGAGAGTACATCGCTTATGAATACAATATGAATCAAAGAAAATTCGATAGACAGCACTGCTGATATTAAGTTGTTTACACCAACTCAAAAGATTTCTTTCTTTTCGGGCATGTCAAATTACCTGTGCTTCGGCTCTTTAATTTATATTCAATTTCTTTCGCAAATGTCTACGATGTTTAGTCAATGATAGATAACCAATCTCCATTAGGCACCGTACTTCTTCAAAATTACGTCACTTAATTTCGCTTTTAAAGTTAAAAATTAAATTACGCTTAGTAGCTAGTTAATGCAATATGCTCGAATATTGATACGATAAATACGAAATATTTTGGATAAATACATAATGCAACTCAGTAGGCTTAGTCGTTAACCAGTTCAAGGGAGAATATGAACAGTAACAAACTAATCACCAATACATCTTCAGATTATTACTTCATACTATGTAAACATTCATATCAACAATCATGTGGGACATAAAATTAAAAATTTAAACATTTAAAAGCCTTGGCCATTAAAAGTCTTGACAGTCGGAAAAAAAATTCAATCACACGATTGTTAAAATACTTAAGCATGTCAACGCTGTTAACTCCTTATGACAGAGAGATCGAAGCTGGCAGAAAGGTTTTGGTATTTACTTCAATGCAATATTCATTACAACAAGCAAAAAGCTTGAAGATATTTATGACGTTACACTGAAAAAAACTCCTATTGTGACTTACTATAATTACTTCACGCATATACGTACTATTTCCTTTGAGTACTTCATGTTTATTCTTATCATCTCCATCCCTTTTGACTTTAAATTTCAGTTCTCCTCGTCTGTTTTTCTGTTCCTGTTGGGTGGTAAAGAATCTCAAGAATACGAAAACCCTTACATAAGACAGAGCATGTGTTTATAACCCGACTGAAACTAATCTACAGGACAACCCGAAACACTTCAATGCTGGCTTCTGTCTTTCATACACCCTCTTCTGAGTTGGCGCCATTAAAAACACAGCCACTCACCCACACTGCCTCTCCCTTCAACTAGAATTCATTGTAACGTCTCACATAATTAGCTTTAAAAGTCTAACGACAGTTCGCGAACCTCCCGAAGTGATGGCGGTTAGAATGAATGCAGAATGAATCACGCTGTATGAAACAGGCGTTAATGAACGTGTGTACGAATATGGGAAACAAGAAGCAAAATCTACGACACGTTCTGAATCTCTGAGAACATCACGTTTCGAAAGGAACAAAAGCAAATATTAAACAGCCGACGTGCGTTGTAAGAACTTTCTCATGCACGATATGAACTACAACCATAAGTCCTAGAGGACGACATTGGCATCATATGGACAGCAAAGGAACATGCTAGTATCTTACACCATAAGCAGTGAAATTAACACAAACACGGCTGGTTGAAATTTAATATAAAATTCTATTCGACATATAATTATTATTTGCATAGTACAATAAGGATGAAGAGAAGTGTTTGCTTCACTTTATTATAGGACCGACCTATATAAAATAAATTAACTTTAGAATATGTAGAGTAATTAACTCTTAAATCAATACACAAATCAAAACAGTAACACAAAACATCTTAACTGCTGTGAGAACGTAAAATTTCATTATGATATAAAACGATGCGAACTAACTTCTTCAGGTACTGAAGTAAAACAAAATTATTTAAATGTTTAAATGAACATAACAAATAATTACAGTCAGTATGCTGTAGATTGATATATTTTCAACAATTCAAATATTATCGTTACGTGTTTTTTTTTGCAAGTTATCAAGTTGGTTGAACTCGAAATATGAAGTGGATGTTGTATGCAGTTTGAAATAAGTCCGTGCAAGTTTGCATATTCTTATTTTTGCGACGAAAGAAATAAAGTTTCCAGCCCATCACCTTTTGTAAACTGATTCGAAGACGTACAAAAGTTAGCACTCTTGCTTCAGAATCAGAATTTTCGACCAGCAAATCGGCAACAGTAACATTACACTTCATGTTTCTCTCAGTAAAAGGCCAGATTCTGCCTTACTATACGGCAAGATTACTTTCTGCCAAAACTCTCGGAAGAAAGAGTCATAATCGTCCTTCCATCTATCATCGGACGCTATATAAGCTACATCATGCAGTTGACAGACACGTCGCCACTAAACAAACAAATCTCTAATTCGGAGAGTCTGTCATCAATTACTCCAGAAAATTAAATCCCGAACAAACCACTGACCGCCACAAAGAGACAAAATAAATCTTGAAAATAAATTGTTTTTTTACAGTAAAGTTGTGTACACGTAACTCTTCGTCATAAGCCAATTCACTGTAACTAAGTACCTCTACTTTATTTGAAATGGCAAATCCCCTGCTCAACGTGAAACACTGTATGAAATGTTCAGACGCCAAATATCTTAGCTATGAGTACAATGGTAGCAGGACTGAGCAACAATGTTGTAAGAATAAAGCAGGATACTCACATAAAAAGATTTCCCAGAAGAATACAGAACTGAAACACAGGCTTACCTGTAAGCAAATAAATATTTTTGTTAGAAACTGGAAGGATTTGGTAATACACAAATAATAAACTGACTAGAAGATGGCTATCTTCTGGGTTGTAGAGTCCTGATGATGGAGGCAGCAAGGCCCTCTGAAACGTCGGTAAACTTCTACCAAACAACAAGGCGCAACAACCCAGAAGACAGTCATCTTCAACTCTACACTTCAAATATCAACTCTTGTAGTGTCTATCAGAATACAAATTGAACTAAGGCTTCAGTAAATACCAATCTACATCAACATCTCGTTCAGAGAACGGATACAGGTCACACCTTTTATTTGTTTGTTTGTTTCTTAGTTTGTTTATTCTTCGTTCAATGAAATAAAAGTGAAATAACAAAGAACACGGAGGGCAATGTAGCGTGCTTAAAGACTGAATGAAGTGTAAGAAAGGCTTATCCGTGGTGTAATGATTTCGACATCCGTTCAGTGGAACAGGATCCATGAGTCGACATCAGCCAATATATAAATTAAATGATGTCATAATCCTAGATGTCTTTAAATTGGTACGGTGAAATCTGCAGAGCACTCATAGACCAAGAAACAGAATCCCAAGTTTGCAGACATTCATCTCGTGTCTCAAAAGCGACGAATCACATAATATCTGTAAATTATAAGGTATAAAATATTTCGGCATCATTAAGATATATAGGTCAATGGACTGACCGAATGGGATTTAATTGGAAATCAACAGGTTCCTCGTAATAATGATAACGATGACGATGTATATAGTGTGTCCGAAATATTTAATCGACCTTTCCCAATGTAATTAGTTGTTCAAAACATAATTATCAAATTATTGAGTGCCGCACAGACTAAATTTAACAAAAAAAAAAGTGGACAGAGGCATGAAGATAAATTAATGTCAGACTATCGGATGAACCAATATAAAAAGGGGATAAAGTGATGGTATTCAATATGCAGGCCGATACGGACAAATTAAAGAGTAGGAAATCTGGCGTACTGTTTGAACAAAACATCTATATTTCCACATGACTGGATTCAATTCGAAAGAATATCCGCATCTGTGCTACCCGCTTCAGAGAAGCGTGGTGTAACAAAGCAATGAAGATAATTGAAGAGTAAATTACTAGAGAGGAAGGGGGTCGTTTGAAGACTTTGTGTGGCACTTGAAACTGCCCCCTTCACTCCTCGCACGTTACAATTCACAGCAACTCGTTTCCTCACACGAAGTTATCTGCGAGCTTTATGTTCCCAACTTCCTCTGAAATAAAATAATTTGTAAGAACTCTGCTACCGAATTTGCCTGAACTGCTCATGGTATGTTAAAGTCAGAATATGTAGTATTTACAAACTATTTTTAACTTAAATGAGAAACATTTCCATTAAACTTACTGAATGACTGATCCACTAAATGACATTATTCGGTAACACAAATCTTATGACCGCTATTTCCACATCCCGAAACAATTTAAAGCCGGTTTAAACCATTTAAAGGCACCTCACATCCTCACAACCCACGTCTTACAAAACTCACTGAGTCCTAACTAATCGACAAGACATCGATTCATACTTTACCACTAACTTAACGTTCGTCATTAATCTCCCTGTTGAACATAGTTTTGTAAAAAACGACAGAGGATTTAACGGTACAAAGACACAACAAACAGGTACCTTGTGATTTGACGGATATGAGACATACGTAAAAGCAAGTTACACACGTCCTATCAATAAGATGTTATTAACATTGTTTCATTAATGTGAAGAACTCTTCAAAATAACTCTACATCGATAATCGCATTAACTAATCAAGGTAAATTATAAAACACAACCCTAGACGTGAATGGACAGAATATCAGAAACAGCTCAGAAAATGTACAACTCAACACGCCTTTCATATACACCGAAAGAAAGAAACACCCTTTCATTTTTCATTTTTTCACAGTCCTGTGGAATACAAATCAAATTTGCACCGATTTTCGAATCTGCCTCTCTTGCTACCAGCTCTAACGAAATTACTCGATTACAGGTAGATGGCCAGAATATTATTGTCACATATAAAGCAGGATTCTACATCCACTAGTAATTAACTCAGGAAATTACGTCATTATCGCGATTAATTAACTTAGGAGAGCCCTCCCTCCTACTGCTGCCACCGTCACTTCAAACGGTGAGGCAGACAGTTTAAAGAGGCAGTGTCAATTTCGCTTGGTGCTTCATGTCCTCTGGGTCCAATCTTGTAACTCCACTGCACAGAAACAATAAAAATAACAGAACACTTCAGTCTCTATAACTCACGGTTCTTCAAAATAATGACTGTAATATTACTGTTTTACTGACCAGTACACTTGATTATGATTAAATAAGGGGAAATGCATAATGAGGAACAATGAGGCATCTAACGGCTATGGAAAGTTCTGGATGATCTCATTATAAACAATTTGTGAAAAATAAGATATGAACTATTCTACATCCTAAGTCGAACAGCCTATAATAAAATAAATTGGCTTTTAATACGTGGATAAAATGATAGGTGGCCTAGTCGATTTTATCACTTGGCCTATAAACTGAAAGATATGAACGAGAGGTAAGCGGAAATGGAAGGGATGATAAATTATAAACATAAGACAAATCCGTAACATAACGGCGCGGATGTTAAAAAGACCACAAAACATAAACGCCCTACTTTAATGTAAATAATTAACATTTGTGAAGGGTATTATGCATCAATAAGTGAAAAAATTGTGGTATTTGCGCACACTTTTTTTAAAATTTATAACCTATTGATACAAAATTTCAAAACGTTTATAATTTTCAACAAAAACAGAAAAGAGTTTCGTACAAAATTACATGTGTAAAATCTATTACAACACCGAATTTCATAACCTTGCTAAAATAAATCAATATTTATCGATTTAAATTAATAATTAAAGAATTTGTGTGGTTCCCAAGTAGCTTCCTAGTCGACATAAATATCACATTAACAAACACTGCACATATGCTGGAACACAGCACTGGATGACAGTGCACTCAATGGCGATGTTGACACAAAACCTACTGCACCTTCCTGCGCTGAACACGGGTGAAGAGACCCTCTGTAGCTAATATCAACGTCGGGAGTTGAAGCTTGTTTTAACGCCTTATCTAACCACTGAAGTTATGTTGAACCGCTTTGGCCAAAATCACAATAGTCTGTGCCCAGAAGGTTCGTGCTATCGCAAATTGACTTTGCGGTGTCTTTATGTACAATACAATTTAGCATGTGGTCCACCAACGTCCCTGGAGTATACAGCAGTAGCAGAGCTCTTGGCTCGAATGTGTCGTCCGCATTTCGTACACAGAATGCCTTGGAGAATTCAATTTACATTTTAAATTATGTTTGTTAATATAATTTCAGAAACGGTACGAATTATAACTAGAAATACAAGCAATTATACTTTATTTATTTAATTAATATCATAATTGCTTAGTATTTCTAATTATCTTTGGATGGTCTCTGGAATAATACTATTTCAAATACAATGGCATGACATTTAATATAAAGCAGCATTTCTCCATGAACGTATACAAACTGCAGCTATTAGCTTAATGAATTAAAATGTTGTTGTTATTAAGTTTCGTGTAATTGTAAATATTATCATGGTAGACACAGACAAAACGAAGTCAGGCGAGGAAGCATATTTCATGCACTCTTTCTGTCTTATGTAACAAACGTTTACATTCTTACCTGTAACAGCGCCCCGTCGATCCATAGGTCCATAGCTATACATTACAGAATTATAAACTACACAACGCATCCATCTCAAAAGTAAGCAGTTATCAGGTAAAACACGAACTCCATAGTATGGAATTATATTCCTAACACCGATTCAACTCTGTAGCACGGAGTCTCAGTTACTTAACTGCAAAATAAACTTTACGTTCTTATTTAACTCTAATGTTCTTTGCCGTGTTCACAAACCCATGCCAGCGACCTATATCATTAAACTGTTGTTATTTTGTGTTACGATGTAAAGTGAATTCCTAAACGATGAAACATTTATGTTACGTAAAATGTGTTAAGAAAACATGCACGAGTTTCAGTGCGACTGAAACTTATAAGACGTGCAATTTATCCGATCAGCTTCATGGACTGAAAAAATCAGCTTTAAATCAGAATATACTGTATGTTACTTGTAAAAAATTAGGCTTACCTTCTTGATCAGTCCACGGTGTCTGAATTTTCGCAAATGGAGGCATGTACCATCCCATGGCGTTAACACAGAGAACAAAAATCACAATGTAGCATCCTTTTATTATTTTAATTAGAGTATAATTGCACAGAAATGCCACTTTGACCCTCTAGTTTATCGTCTACTCACTTCTGAGTACTCAATATTACAGACACACAAAACATTCCACTGTCCATTTATCAGCAACACAAACGAACTCAAGAGTGTTTCTTTTCTGCAGTCCTTTATGCGGTTTCAATATCGGAACGCCACTGCATGTAAAACAAAAGACACTTGGTAATTCTTCTTCAGACTTGCTTCATGTTCGAAACGACGTAAACTGTGCCAGTATTTCATCACGGCCGTAGTTTCTGTTATTAAATTTGTTACCCGGGCGGGACTAATGCGAGCTTCCTGTGTCTGGGGAGAAGACAGCGGCATTTCACAGGGGATAGACGTGGCCAGTTTGTTTTTCTCTATGCCTCATGTTTACATCTCAATTAATCATAAATCCAAAACTAAACCTAACATGTATTTCTATCAAATAAATCAGATCCGTCCTTAATCTCTTATTTCTACTCTGAACGGAACAGTATAAAATTAAAAACATGTACATTGTACACAAACAAATATATACTTAGCAACTACTTTTATAGACGTGCATTTTTCAAAGCTAGAACTCGGCCAGTGTGTTTATAGTTCTATGTTAAATATAGCCAATTAAGGCTCGATCATTGCCAAAGGCATGGAATGTGGTGCTGGTTTCATGCACGACAAATTCAATCCATTCCCCCCCTTGATTACATACGGACATTTCAACATATTTTAAACAGTGCCGGTTTATTGTAATACTAATACACGGCCTTAATATAGTATGTATCAGCTGTTTCACTGTTTAGCAGTTAGTCATAAACATTTAAAAGAATACCTGATCTGAAGTTGGGATCAGTCACCCAGTTGCACCATAGCAAACCACCTCAAACCAACTAAAACCTTGTTTTCAGTATAGACGTATTGCCCTTAAAAATTATTAGCTCGTTCTGCCTGTCTCACATTACTTATTTTACAAAATATAATACATGTCAATATTTAAAAAAAGACTCTGCCATCGAGATGTGGTTGGAAAAGTTTTTTCTTTGTTTATCATGAACATGTAATAAATGTTATTAATTCTTCATTTCTTTTACATGACTGCCCACTTGTTGCATTTGGCCCGTTCTGACCTTACGCTGTCCGCGAGTTGCATGTTTTCGATATGCTGTCTGTCCTTTCGCTGTTCTGCTTAACGGGTCACCATTCCCATGCGAATAAAAAGACCTTCCTGATAGACGCTTGTTTGAACATGGCTCCGCTTTAACAATCCTGATTGGCTGTTCATAATTAGGAAACTTTTATATAGGAAACGTACGAACTAATAAACTGACTCTGTCTAATAGGAAGACCAGGCGAACCAGATTTATGGCAGTACGTCTGAAGGATAATTTCCAACAAGGAAACTTCTTTCAACTTGTTCTTCCCTAACGTAAACTTTGGGGTTAAGAGGTAGATAACCAAGCACTCATCATTTCTGTATTGCACGCACTTCAGGATTACACAGCAACATGGAGCTCTTTAGTAACGAATTCTGTATGAAGTCCACTGAAATGTTAACCAGCCAGTGGAACGAAAACGAAATTCTAGTTCGATAATTTTATAAAATGGCATTGTAGCCCTAAAAATACAGGCCTAATATAAAGCATACTTTTAAGTATTGTGTTCATGTTCACAGTTTCATCCAAGCTTGTTCATATTTAATCCCTGTGCAACACTTCGTCTTAAAAATACGAAGCGTCAACTTTCAGCAGGGTGAAAAAAAACTTAATTGTTATTCGCCATGTTGTGCCCATCAATAGCTCAGATTTATTAGGCACATAGTCCTGAATGAGATGTCTCAGCATGATGTTTAACGGCGATGTATCAGGTTTAAGAGTTGTAAATGTAATGTCAGAAAAATCGTGGTTTGTTGGGCTGCATTCAGAGTTGTGACATGACTGGGGTCTTGCGAAAGGAATGAAGCAAGAATAAATAAATGCATTAAAGCAGAAAACTGTGCCAAACGTTAAAAATTATTAAATTCTCATAGAAATCATTCCTGGAGCAATTTAAAACTGCGAAACAAAATTAAACACATTACGTACTTCTTATTCATAACACAAGCCTTTAGAGAGAACTTACGGCACCTACTATTCTTGAACTGTTTTAAATTTATGAAGCGAAGGTAGCAAGATTCGTAAATTAGTAATTTTAAACTCGGAGTTACATTTCTGTGCATAAAGTTCCCAATGGTGTTACTTCTCTCTGTACGAAAAATTTCAAAATTTTACTCTGTCGCCAACTCCATAATTTTCAACCCACAAAAATTTTCACACATTAATATTTGTCACCTTTCTGATCTACCTCCCTTGAATTTGGTGTTCCTAGCTGCAATAAAACTCATGGTTAAATACAGACTTCGCTCAGAAACAGCGTTCTCATTTTACGTTTTTGAAAATTGCCTGTTTTTAAAGACATTTTGCGATAAAAAATTTGGGAATATATAAATTCTCATTGCAACGTGTTAAGATCTTGTATGTAATATATCCTTGAGAGAGATTAATTATAAATTGTATAAATAACTAAACAAACGACTGAGTTTTATTGGATCTTCTCAGTTCCCAAATATTGGGATCAATAAATTCACATTTTTTATGAAACTCGAAGGTCCACACCAATACCGTTCACACTTGCTAATGAACTCTATCCCGAAGAAGTCAAATACAACACACATCTTCGTAGCCTATTCATATAAAATCATTTCATAAATTAACCAAAGTAAATGCCACTGTCTCCTCCCCCTACTTAAGAACCATGCATATTCGCTATATCACACATCGCCACTATTTCTTGAACATCCAAAACAAACCGTTTTAACGCCAACCTGAACATGGCAACTGAAACAAAATATAACTTATTTCGGTTCGAATACATTCACTTAACCACATTCACATGCTTCTCACTGCCTGCGATAAGAAGTTCGCAGCTTGCCAGCGCTACACTCAGACTGAATTCGCGACAGTACGTTTTAATTCCACATGTGCACATGTGGTGTTAATAACTGTGCGACCCTGCATTGTGTAACAGGCTGACCTCGTTGGCCACTTTCAGAGTACACTCGGTTTGTTTACACTTCACCCACTACTTTTCCTAGCGGCGTTTAATACATCCATCTGCTAACCGCTAATAATAATAAACTTATCCCCAGTTTTCTTGCTGTCTTACGATTCGTCGTTGACATGTGTCGCACACCATTTCCGATCTTTCATTTCCCTCTCATACTCTTACTCCTTCCTTTTTCTGTGGAGTAAATTATGACAGACCGAGAATAATGCCAATGAACACTGGTTGTGAGTGATGAAGTTTGTAAACCAAAATTATGCATTCACAGCGAAGCTAAAAAAAATAATAAAACAGAATAAAATATTCTGCAATGATAATTAAAAGTGGAAGGTGGACACGTTTTTGTTTGCTACTGGCAGTGACACTGCAGTAACAAATCAGACTGGTATACATAATATACATAGTATATTTAATATCGGCAGTGAAACTGCGGTGAATTAATGATAGCAACATGAGTATCACACACTGGCTTTTTGTGTGATGTGGAACATAAAATCAGACTTGTTAAATGTATTAATAACAACAACGTTGGTCCTGCTTTGACAGTGCAGTGAGATCCACAATTTATTCACAGCAGTCTACGTTTTCGTAAGTTACCTTTGAACGCATTGAAGAAACCAGAAAACCCATCTGAATTTTTCTAGGCACGATAACTGATTTGATGCAAAGGGGGGTCTGAACATGTTTGAAGTTCTTCGTCTGCGGGAGTTTCCCGATTGCAGTCTTAGTCAGCAAGATATCCAATTAGAAGGTTCATTATTATGTACACAAGAGTTCATCTGTGGAGATTAGTTAAAGAAACAATACGGTTTCTACTACATTTAGCTTATGTGTTACGCGTTCAACAGCTCCTTTTGCAGATTACAAGGAAAATCAATATGGCGTTCATGTTCCCGCTGTATGGTATAATACAGCACAACGCTGTAATAATTCAGACAGAACTGCCTACAGCAGAACAAAAATCGCCAGAAGGCGGTCCTGTGCAGTAAATTGTGATGATTAGACCTACTATTTACGTTCCAGCTCGTACAAAATCAACAAGCTATAAAACATTTGAAATTTGACTTGCTACGTGGAAAATACGTCAGATTGTAGCAAACAATTTGTGTTGCAAACGAAAGACGTTTCAAATCGAGTGTGGTAATTTGGTAGCGAAATCTGAGAAACCAAAAGACGTGTATTATGCGCCAGGCGTTTAGGGGAGATATCCCCACAGGTTCGTCCAACATAGCCTATACCTCGCTGGTGTAATGCTCAAATAAAATTTTTAATGTAATAAAACTTATTATTACTGTGAACAAAATATATATCGCACCAGATTTGAAGGTAATGGGAGTGAAATGTACCGCTGCGTGCTTCTGGCCTGACAACTTACTGCGTCATTCCGTCTAGAAATTATTTCCAGGCTGTTAACTATTATATTACGCTACCAAGCGTCGTGTTATCTTTCAGACAACGGAGTCCATCCCATTTCTGCTTCGAAGTAGGCTTACATTAATGCAGTATGGATGGAACTGTTTATCATACACTGAGAATTTTTTGTTTTCTTTGATGCATTAATAGAGTGCATACGCCCATTAGAGGTGAGAGGATGGGAATTATTCAGCAATGCTGGTTTGACAACAAACCTATGAATACGAGCTCTGCAGTTCGCATGTCACTTTCACCACAATACAGCCAGGAGAACCTCACAAAGAAAATGCTTCCCTATAGCTCTTCCAACACCAAAGCCTTTTCATTTTATATACCATCGCCATCTTACACTAGAAAGAAGAAGCGGGTTTTTATCAAAAAGAAATATAATAAAAAGAAATCTTCAATAGGATTTCTTTAAGAAGGAATCCTTTCATAACAGTGGTTTGGTGGACCCAAAGAATAGGAAAGGTGAGATCCAAGGCGGTTATTAAACCAGTCCTCATGCCTTTTCATTTACTTCTTTCATCGTGTTAAGATTATCAGAGTTTCTTACATTTTGTTCTATAAGCTCTGATTTGACCACATTTCATGCGTGCCTAATGTGTTGGTGTGATGCTAATGACCATCTTATTTCATAACTGTAAAACATCATTTAACAAAATCGTAGTGGGAGAATAATGTCTGTACGTCCTCATTTTTAATCAATTAACTGAGAAAATTCGATAAATTTTGGTGTCTTCACTAAACGATGTCGAAGGTATACAATTGATTTCGCATCGGTCCAATTTAAACATTAAGTTGAAATCAACGCACAGATTTCTGATAAGCTGATCATTATAACATGACGGATAGACTTATTTTCAAAGATCTGCTAACTACTGTCTGAATTTTTTTTTTTTTTCAAAAAGTGAACATGCAAAGAAATACGATAAAAACTAATTTCATACTTTATACAGTGCAATATATTTAATGCAATTACATTTACGGCAACAGAGTTGTATCTGAAATAAATCGATAACTTATGAAGGCCACCGGCATGCAATGTCACAAAGCTCTCTTCTGAAATACAAGTATATTCAATTTACTACCATTATTATATTAGACCAAATTCTCTAATTACGTACCACGTTACCATTATATTTAATTTGTTTGTTCATCTGAAATGTAGGTGTATTGTAATAAAGTAGTACTGACCATTACTGCAGAAAATATACAGGCGTACAATTACACTATGCATTTTAAGTTTATTCGTAACTATTAATTCTGTCCTGTTTATATTAATGAATTGTCTTTGTTTCTTGGTCAATATGACTACTCTTTCAACGGCATACTATATACAACGTCAAATCAGACAGTAATATGAACTTTAATTAATAAAATAATAATGTCATTGTATAAAATCCTGATATAACCAAAGAACTGAATTCAATACTGAAACATTCAGGTAATAGAAGACGTTACATAAACTAAGCATTTATAAATACTACTATAGAAAAACGTATCACGAAAAGGCTGGATAATACGTGTTAAATGTCTGACTGAATTCAACTTTATTCTGGAAGAAGTTGTTTAAACGAGTCAGTCCACAGACTTCTACACAATCAAACAGGGAACGACAGTTATTAATATAATTATAGATGGTTTCATTTCTTGTGGGGGAAGTAAGGTTTTCTATTTTCAAAAGATACAACATAATGAACGAAAATATGAATAAGGATAAAATGATGATCAAGAAGCTAATACTGAATTTCGAGGAGTTCGGCTCGAGAAGGGGGTGGGTAAGTGGGAGGGCTCAGACCAGAACAAAACAAAACCAGGAGAGAAACACATCAATTCTGAAGATGGCTTGCTTCCAACGAACGCTGTTTCCTAGCAACGAAGTCTGGTTTTCTGTTAAAAACCTCACAACTCGTCAGATATATATAATCAACACTAATGAAGAGGCGAATCCGTACAATCCACTGCCGTTGATAATTCAGCGGATGCTACATAATAAGTTATTTTCGAGCTATAGAAACATCTTCGTTCGGTTCTCATTCTAATCAAATACGATTTTAAAAAGTGAGAGACATGGCATCTTTCATGTGGTATTCAACGATACCTGTCACATGGTCATGCCTATGATAAGTTATAGGGCGAGGATGATTAATAAGAAATGTATTCGTCGAATGCCCTCGCAGTAACACTGCGGACATTATGCTAGTACGAACGCAAAGTTTTAGAATTACTGTCTCAAGCTCATCTTCAAACTTCGGGAACAGAAGCTGGCAAATATAAATACAAACATAAACTTCTCCTCTTCGACTCTCTTTGGCGATTTTAATTAAGAACTGGAGTTCAAAGCCACAAGTCTGCGTCAGTAAAATCTCAGACATCCGCGTTCATTCCTCTAACAGAGAAACTAAATAATAAACAACTAACACACACATATTGCCTTTCCGCTGCTGATCGTCACCGAATCGAGTCATAATGTCGTATATCCTGACTGGAAGCGGTGGTTCTAAAAGACGAATACGGATATGCAAACTCTGAGCCTTCAAAATAACATTCAGTACGTTATTCACAATACCCACCCTTTCCACGACCTGCACTCAAATAAACAGAAAGTTCCGAAAGGAACATGTGAAGCAGCATTTCATATAAATGTTATGTGAGGGGGGAAAAATACACAAAACTGAGACTCACTCTTAAAATATAATTTGTATTCTAGAATAAACTAAGAACAAATGAAGTAGACGAAGCTTGCTACGTAACATTCACTTAAAAAATATTTCGTCTTAAAGTCTCTCTCCTATGAATGATGATAAAGAATAAAATACATACTATAATTTTACCTGCCTTTTCTGTGGGGGTGTAGCTTTAAATACGACCCTATTGAACGAAGAGGGATAGAGAGTGTTTGACGAGAACAAACTGCTAAAGAGAATATCTGGAATAAAGAGTGAGGATTGTAACAGGGGGATGGAGAAATTTAAAAAGACTCATAATGTGTCATTTAACTATTAATATGGATCTTAAACGAATATGTAGCAAAAATGCGGAGTGGATTCAACAGTCTCAAGATAGGATACATTGACGGCTTTTGTGAACACGTTAATGAATGAGTCCCGTAAAAGGAATACTAGTTAGATGACTCTTAGCGTCCGTGTATGGACATTCAAGATAATGTAAGCAAACACGATACAAAATTTATAAGGATGGGCAGTAACAAATTCCATAAAATTTACCCCTCCACGTAGAGGCAAGAAACATATCGCTAAGTACACATGGACGCAATGTTTTGTGAAATGCGCATAGCACACACCATGTACAGGCAGCTACTAATAGGCGTCCAAGGTTAAAACTTATAATCGCATAACTTTCATCTCCTTTCACGAGTTAGAAGATAAAACTGTTCATCTGATAATTGCTCGTATGAAAAAAACGTCATTCGCAGATTTTAACAACATTTTCTCATATTACGCCAACGTCTGTTTCAACGACTATTTGTCCGACTCGTATGAAATTCAACACGAGATCAGTCTCCATCAACATCTCTGGAACAAATTCGATTTTGAGTCACATTCGCTTTGTCAGATTAAACTTAGGTGGCGTCGCGGACGTGCCAATCTGTTACCATTTTACATGCTTCAAGCGGTTTCATTCTCAATCTAACCAAACAATACTTGAAATGCAAATGTATCGGTGACTACAAGGCGTACCTTAACACGAGAGAGGTAAAGAATCTGGTGTGTGGGACTGCGTGTTGCATCGGACTTCGCACAACGGTCTGGAAGAAAGAGATTACGAGAAGAAGAAAGAAAAGACGAAAGGAAACGGGGGGTAAGCCGTGAATGAATCGCCCTGGCGCTTTTCCTTTCCTCCGTGTTTCTTGTAAAGAGGTTAGAGATTACAGTCCTCAAAAGAATATGGCAACGATGCTTGTTAGCGAGGTTGTGAGGTGTCGGGTGCCCATTAGCAGCAAGCGATCGGTGGAAGAAGCATGCTTACCTCGTCAGACCTCGTTCATCTTACGGAGAAGCTGTTCTGAAACTGTTACGAGCGCTCCTCTGGTGTGGCGCGTGTGGTTGCCAACCAGGGAAAATTCAGTCGTGTAATTTAACTAATTAATGAGCCCCTTACAATTGTACTTTTGCACTTGTGGTTTATGTAACTTCACGTGCTTGCTGTTCGCATTTATCGAATGAGTTAGCACACAAGAACTCGTTTCTTTCATATTTGGGATGCACCATGTCAGAAATCACCACATTAGATCAATTCCACAGTTCTCGTCCAACACTTCGGACGACTGAAGGAATAGCACGGCCGCTTAGATCGACACGCTTTCAAGTATATCATTGTTACAAGTTAATAATTCGATCAGGAACCTCAAACTTCAAAGCCTGGAATGTAAAAATTTAAGTTGGTTGCCAATTATGTCCAAGGAATCAATTAATTAATAATTGCGTATAATTGTTATCGAGATAAAAATAAATATTTTGCAATTTTATGAACTTTCTTTTATTCGACGATAACAGAAACAAATAAATTCGCTTGCATTCAGTTGCTAGTCTAAGGTCGATTTTCCTGTTTTCCATCCACCAGATGACAGATAATACCGTTCTCAAATGTCCAAACACCAGAAAGGGATGAGACGGAGAGAGAAAGGGTGAGATATTGGGTAAAGTTCTACTTCAACTGACTGTTGTTCTAAATACGCTGAAAGAAGTTGTTTCAGCTCCTTTTATGTACAACAGAACAGAAATTGTAATCAGCTTAGTGGTTCTTGTTTCCAGCATACTTTAATTACTTTAAATTATAACAGCTTCTTCGAATTTCAGAGTTATCCGCTTGGAAAACATAGATACCGCAATTCTCTTGTTGGCTTCGTCGTGTTTGCTTCATACTGATAATCCTTTGTTTTAATATAACACCAATCTGGCCATACCAGGGCTTGATTTCAATTCCTTCTGGAATAGTGGGTTACAAATTATGTTTGTTATTCGCGGTTTCTAAAAACATTACTGAAAGTTATTTATTATGGTAAGGTAATATGAGACGATAAAGTAAGCCGTCCTACTAACATCACACGATCAACTTTTCGTGGATCAAAAATATTGTCTTTGTGTTACATATTGCTCAACTAATACACCGACTCACAAGTGTCGGTATCATTTATAAAGTACCATCAGTGCAACTCTAATATTACGGTCACATATTTACATTTAGATTTATATCGTAATTAAAAACACTATATAACTTCGGTTGTACTGTGTTACACGTACAAACTACAGAACATTTTATCAAGACGTTACAATAAAATAGGATGCGTAGTTTAAGTTATCCCACCACTTTCAATGTTTAACACTTTCGTGAAAAATAATTTCCAAGACATAAAGGCTGAACTATCTTAAATAACTTGGGGGCAACCAGATGACACCCTCCCCCCAAGAAGCGTCAGCTTGATAACTGTTGCTGTAATTAAAACACACACACACACACACACACATATATATATATATATATATATATATATATATATATATATATATATATGGCTAGACTCGCAAGTGCTGAATATTTCACCTTCAAGCGAACGTTTTTCAGGCACTAGAATTAACTAAGAAGCAGAACTTTAAGAAGAGTTAGTAATAAAAAAAAATTAAACTGTAATTAAGCTAAACTCCAAAATCTGACAATTTATGTAAACGTTACCTAACAGTTGATTTTAACACGTACATTAATGAGAATCTATTTTGCCGACAAATGAAACTAATGTAGGGAAGTAGCACAGAATTACATTAAATGAATAAATGTAAAATGTAAATTAGTATAAAACGATAACAAAAAAATAAATCACCACAAAGCATTAAAATTAATAAAATTAAAATAAAATGATTTAAATTAACAAAATCTAATTAAGTTACCCTTCGTAAACGGCTAGAATATCTTTAGAAGTAATTAATTTAAATAATACTATAAAGAAAATCTTCTTGAGTTTAGGGTCAATAATTTTTCGTGTGGTATTAAACGAGACCCTCTAGTGACCATGCTTATGAACGGTCTCCGGGGAAGAAAGATTGATAAGTAATGTGGAATTTCTCGGAGGTAATACTGCGAGAAATCTGCTCGGCAAATGAAGGGAAGGGTTTGGAAGGAGGCGTCCCTTGACCTATTTCAAGTTTCGTACCGGCATTCTTTAGGAAAGACAGGGGGAAACCGAAAAAAACTGTTATGACTGTCAGTAATCCGACCGAGTTTCAAACTAAGGACTTTCGGAATACAAGTCTACAGTGTTACCGGTAAGTAAACCCGCTAGATGTCGCATTTCGTCGAACTCATCTTGTTCAAAACACGTTTTGGTCCACTGGCTTATGACGGAAAAGAATTGTTAAAAAGTCGTAATCGGCCTTCACATGATTTTCTCGATGTCACTAAGGAAAACCAATTAATAATTGTGTTGCAGCTGGTTTCGATGTAAAATCTAAGTGCAAGCCATTTACACTAAGCCATATGAACAAACTGGCCAGTAGCACGTACTGGGAAGATTACTAAAATACAGTCGTTACAGCTTTCTACTAGATGGTCCTCCCCCTACCATTTACGGCAAACATTTCAGAACGACAATAGAAATGGCCAACATTTCATTTTGTTGTACGCAGTAGTAATGCATTCTGTTACTCTGGAGTATGGAGTACGTTGACACTTGTCGTCTCAGACATCCACACAAAAGAACTAAAAGCTACATCTAGTCTCAACTCAACTACAAAAAAAAAAAAAAAACATTTCAACCCCGACTTGAATTCGTTTATTCATAAATCCAAACCCTTTGCAAGTCTTGCTTTTGCATGGTTGGTGAGTACTGTATTTAGAGCTCTGTTGGCGAAAGTCAACCTTAAGGTTAGGAAACGGCGTTTTGAAAGAAAATTCTGGGACGAAGATGGACTAAAGGAAAGGACAACGGACAGAGTGCAAAATGAAAACGCTCTTTGGCTTCCAGCCACGTATCTTAAATATAACGTTTCTTTTAGTAACAAAAATATAGCACCACAACAGACTGCAAAAGACATACATAAAATAACAAAAGAGAGGAATGCTGACACAAAAACTATATGTCATGTGTTCACTAAGACCAAAAATCTTTTAAAAAAAACACTATAGAAATTGAAAGTGAATTCCCTTATTTCGGAAACGGTATAAGCCAGTCACCGGCGATTTAATGAAAGGGGAGAAAATAAATGGTAAATTATATGAAGAATATGTGCAATTTAATTGGTAAAAATAAAATTAAGTTCTGAAAATATACGTTTCAATGTTTAATAATGTACGATAATAATCACCCTAATTATAATTACTATAATTTCAGTACGAGATTTGCATTGCATTGAAACGTCATGTCTCACTTTCAGGGGGGAACATAAATTACAGATATTCTAAAACGACTCCTATATAAACCCATGAGGGATGACGTAAATTCAGTCTGGAGGACATCACATAAGGAGGGGCTTCGTGATTTAGGTACACATCTCAACACAGCTCACCTTGTGTTGTTAGGGGGATGAAATAAGTAAAGTCAGGAAAACCCAAATTATGATGAGGAAACTGAGGAAGGAAAATAGGTAGAATGGAGGATAACAAGTGGACGGAAATGGTGAAATAAGCTGCCAGGACAAGATAAGCAAATTGATAATTTTGTTACTTCTCGCTAATAACGAAGATAGGCCTGTTTTGGTGTAAATATCCATAGGCGATCACATCAAATGTTGTAGGGTTACACGTGTGGTAGAACTATAAAGAAGAGAAAATAAGCTACTGCGCCTACGCCATTGTAACAGGAAGGAGGTATGGAAAGAAGGTACTATTATATCCGATCAGCTGTTTGAATGCAAATTTGAACTCATAAAGTACAAAAAGGAGAACATAAAACGAAAAGCAGGAATAGAGCTGTTCCACAGACACGTCACTCCACGATGCTAAAGCAGTTTCATGTTACAGGTTTACATGCTCATTCAGCATTATTATTGCCATGAAACAAAAGAAGTTAAAGTTATTCATTTTTTGTTATTATATGAAGAAGTTTTTCAACACAGACATCCTTCTAGCCGAATCTGACGTCTCTGGTATAAATATATGCAAATAAGGCAACGCGTTATAATAACGTTTCTGTTTCATGGCTTGACTCTATTTTTACTTCTGGGCTGTAACACATTTAACGTCTCAAAATAAATAACATATATAAGGAGGCAGAATGGTTTCACATTCGACATAAGCATAACCATTTGAAGTCTTAACTGGATTAACGAAAATAACAAAATGAATTTGCGTGTCGTCCGAGTGTCTCTGTCAGGGTACCCGTAATTACGACTTATTATCAGTAATTTCGGTAGTTTCTAGAGAAATACTTCGGGACTTTATCTCGGAATCGGCCACGGTAATATATTTTCTCATAATTTCCAGTCCGTCTTACAAGAGTCCCAAAAGTTGCGTTTGACTCCTTATAAAATCTGAAATTTATAGAGCGAATAACAGTAAACTAGAGTAGGGTGGAATGGAGTAAAGTAGAGTTGAATGTATTATAACTAAAACATGATTATCATATTCGACACCGTCATCTCAAACACACTACTTTACAATCTTCAAATTAGACATTATCGCATCATTATTATACACATACTATTATACTTATTATACTTGATCTTTAGTGCAAAAGTAACTTTCTACTAGTACATAAATCTGATTAATTCACAGGGCTCAGAGAAGCTATAGTGAACACAAAACGTCAGACTTGCATTATTTATTTGAAGACGTTAATCATTTTCCGCTCTCGGTAATAGACCTAAAATCACATTAAACCGACAACCACGCGCACAGGAAGGTGTACGTCAGTGATCGGTGGCACCACCAGTGATCTCCGAACGTACTAAATTAAATAATCATACTTTACAGAATGAGAACTTAGTATGAGAAGGAGCTACTTGAGATTCGATAACGGAATACGAAGTGTGTCAGCAACTACACACTGATGTTCTGTGCCGATAATATGCAAGTTACGTAATTATTTTTTCCAGTGATTCACTCCTGACAACCAAAATGAGATACGAAGAGCTACGGTTTATGGCATATACATTTCTAGTCATATACGTCTATCAATTACAACATCCTTCAGAAACTAACAACGCAGAGAGTCAAAAAATCTGCCTTTTATTTAATACGATGGTCCATTAACGTATTCAAAAGACACTAGTATCGGACTCAAGTCAGAGACACATTTATTTTGTATATTTTCAGCGCCCCAATGCTCCGTCTTAACATCACTATCCTGTCTCCCAAGTGATTTCTTCCCTTCACGTAAAAATGTCGCATGCAATTCCTACCATTCCCCATTGCGTGTCACATGTCTCAACTATCTCATCCTTCTCGATTAAATCACCCTAACAAAATGCGATAAATACTTTGATCGTCAACTTTGTTACTTACTCCGTCTTAGGCCAAAATTACGTTCTCAGTACACTGCTCTGAACCCCCCTCCCCCCCCAGATATTCTTTCCTCAGATAGTTTCAAGCATAACTTATGCAAAACAGATAAACTAAAGACTTCTATAGTTTGATATTTACGTTTTGGATAAGAGACAGTAAAACAATTTTCCTAACATGATGATAACAATTATTTGCCAACAATAATCTCTTCTTGATTTCTTCCTGAATGTAATTTTCGTTTCGTTCAAATATTTAGAGCAAAACTTCATATTGCATGAACTGTATTTCTCGATGCAACGATACCAACGAGCACCACAAAGCTAGAAATCCAATAAGAACTTCATCCCAGGAATCGTCCAAAGCCCGCACTACTAAAGAAGCTACAAATTCAATACCTGCTACGTTGTATAACTAGTGAAATATTAATGTTCTTTTGTATATTAACGAGACTGCTTTTCATATGACGAGTAATTTATAAATAACATATCCTGAAATTATTTTCATTCTCAGTTAATGCTACCCTCCCACCCTAAACAGACTGTGGGTTACAGAACTCTTGGCTGATTTCATAGATGGAATTTAATTTAGATCGAACCTTTCTGTGACTACTAACGTTAGAGTGAGGTACATTAACTCTTAGATGTGGCTCGTTTGTATCCATCCAATCTATTTGTACAAGACTTAGTTCGAACATAGTTGTCTTCTGGGTTGTTCCGACGAGTAATGTCGTAGAAGTTTACCGACGTTTCAAAGGTACTTCCTGCCTCCATCATCAGGGCCATTAGATTCACCATCGCCATGACGATGGAGGCAGCAACAATTCAGAAGACAGCCATCTTTCTACCCTTTTTCCCTTCTTTGGAACCTGTAAAAGAGTGTCTTCCGTCCCATGATGTAACTACAAGAAACAGTATCAAACACTGTAAACCAGCTTTAAAGAAACTCGGTATGAACATCCGGTGAGTGCTTAAAGCTCTTGTTTCTATACACCCCATTCTCAGCATAGAATTCAAAGGTTCTTCACAGTTAAAAAAATGACATTCAACGGGTCTCACTTTGAGCAATTTTAATTCAGTAAAGACATTTATACCTTTTACTTTTCAGATACACTTCATTATAATTCTCTCGATCTACACATGCGTGCCAAAACCACTGCACAATCTGGTCTAATATTACGTTAAAAGCAAAAACTAAGAAGCTCCTCGCTGTATAATGTATTTCGGTCATTTGTTGCTCCATTTCTGTTAACCTCCTCCTCAGTACTTCAATCTCAACACATTCGTTTGCTCCTCTGTACGAGCCAGTGACAATTTCTCACCCATGACACAACACGTAAAATTACATTTTATCACTGTACATTTTAATCATAATTTCGAGTACATTATTCACGGAATAAAATGTGAATTCCAAAGGAGAAAGCGCTAATTATGGGCTCTGGAAGCCATTCCTCTCGGAGCTAGTGTTAACTTATTCCTGTGTCAGTCGGAATAAACCACTGAACCAGTTCGTACTGGAACTTTCAATAAGCTATAAATCAGAATACAGAATAATCCTAACTTAAACGCTTGAAATGGGTTATTACCAACTTTCGCGTTCGTATGCTTTTATTGCTTAATGGAAATAAAAGGCATATATTAATTAGCTTTGGCAAACATGATATCGAAGTTAGAATTTCAGAGATAAGAAAAACGGGACTCTGTAACTCGTGGGTTGAATGTCAAACCGAAATTTATGGGAATGCCACGTGCTGTACAAGTAACGTTTAACCTGGATATCTTTAACGGTGTATCATGTCAGCGGAGAGTTAATGTGAGTGAGTAACCATTCGATACGCTACAGAATTAATCATCACTAGCACGTATCATTAGAATTTCAATTGAATATTTAAGAACTTTAAAGAATGTAATGCATGTCCCAAAATAAACTCTCACGCCAGTGGACGAGGTGTATAAGTTTCATGAGCTCGACTGATAAAGTAAATGAACATAAATATTAATTCATACAGCCATATCTCAGTGGCTAGCGAACGTTTGTTCGTTTCTTACTCAAAGCATATACAGACTCCCCCAAAATGATGAAGACACGCATTCAATAAATAAAATAAACGTTTTAATAAACTAAATCATACGTCAACATTAGCAATTGAAAAAATAGCAAATCTAGTGTTAAAAATTATAACCGTTGGCTTCTTGGTACAGCCGATAGATAACAAGGTTGATATTCCGTATAATAATGTGTATACATGTTTTGGGACACCTGATTATATTAAACCTCTGTAAGCAACTGAAATAAAGCAATAGTACATTTATGGACTACCGTTAGGGCTCGCGTAATTAAAAACAGGACTTCTGGCTGCAACTCAGTCTGCATCAGGAAGGTCATGTGACAGACCAACTCGATCAAGGTTTTCCGTAGTTCTCCTAGGTCCTTGAACAAATACAGAGTTAGTGTTCAAAATCCACGTTTCAGTACATGCCTCTCATGCAGGAGCCCTTACAATATAACATCAAAATGCCGCCCTATAGTAGCTCCCAATGTTAACATCAAAATTTCGCTAATTGCCACTCACCCATTTTTAAAATTATAATTCATTATCTCGAAAAAGAAACACGGTCAGACGAATTTATTCATAAAACTAAAACATTTCTTTAAGCCTAATTGCATTGTATAATACTGTTAAATATGTACAATATTAACTGAAATGTATCTTAGGAGCTCATTTTGTTCATGGTGGTTTTCCGGGTTCAGACAACGTATGGTTTCTTAGATGGGTACAAAAGCTTTTTATGAACACACTGCCTCCATCATCAGGGCAAAACATGCAGGTAGTATGCTCCTCCGAAACGTCGGTGTGCATGTATAAGAGCACATTCTGTTACAAACCAGAAGCCCACCATGGCCATCTTTACAGCTGCGAGTACCTTAAATGTCGAATCATTTATATTTTCAAGTTTAATCTTAGCAGGCTATATGAAATCTAATTTTAATAAAAAATAATATTAATTGTATATTTTTGACAAGGAAGATGTGATAAAATGTCATCAATATCCATTATGCAAAGCAGTAGGCCTATGACAGTAACACAAACGAACACATTGAAGCCAATACAAGCTCGCACCTTGTAGGACAGGACCAGATGTCGGTACAATTGACAGCAGCTCGCAATGCTTGATTCATACAGTCGTTACTTAGCCCGATGAGTTTCGCCCCACACCGAAGAGACCAGATGGCGTATTGATCAACCCCATTATCATCTGTTCAGTTAAGTAGCAAGTGGCTAATCAATTAATAGCTTTGGCCACTGAACGGCACTGTTGTTATCAGACGTGCTGTACCGCTCTTTTCAGAGCAATCAAGAACCAAATGGAAATGCTATTGCCATCAAACATAGCTAAGCGGTTCGAATCACGGCCTGGAGACAGTACTGGCTAGTCTAACTGAGTTCTCTGATGTTTTCCTTAAATTATCCAGGTAAATGCCTACGTACTGAAACAAAAACATCAACCTTTTACACATGGACACACAATAATAATTTCATCCAACATTTAAAAACCTCTGAACAGTTAAATGTCTTCAAAATAATTCATAACCATTCCGTATTTCTAAACATAAAGCCATGCCCCGAATGAATCGTGTAGCTGGTTTCCAGAAAACAAAAATTGGCAACAAAATATTTCTGACTGTCGGCATTAAAAGTGGCCGCCAACAACGGCCCACGTCCAAACGGCTTGGATATTTCGATTGCCTTGGGCTCCTCAACGATTTATTTATTAACTTATATATTTATGTATTTGTTATTATTTTAACGACAGTATTACTAATTCCGACTGCAGTCCATAGCGTAAGATTATGGAATAATTAATGAGCAATGAACTGGAAAATATATGGAATTAAGCTGACGTGGTGTAACTCAAGATACTATCTCGACATTTCCTGGAGGAACTGAGAAAACCACGAAGAATTTCAGTGAGGAATGCCGGTATCCGAGCCGAGATTTAAACCCGAGATCTCCCCAGAATACGAAACAGAAATGGCAACCATTCGACCGCGTTTTTTGAAGTCGCTCATCCACTGATTATGTGATTTCAGTAGCGCTTTTTAAACTGAAAGCAAGGTCTCGAAATAAGGACTACATATTTCCGTTATGAAACTAGTTACAACTTATTTATAAAATCGATGCAACTACTTTCTGTTTTATTACCAATATCGTGTTCAGTAAGAAGCGATTCTAATACATGCGAATGATTATCACAGCAAGCAATGAAACAACCCTTTCAAGCTATAAACATTGATCTAAATTAGGTCGTTCTAAGGGGCACATCTGAGTAGAAAACCGTCCACCTGATGATAGAAACTGATGATCTAGTTATTGAAACGCCGTGTATGAGAAAAATAAATATGTTGGATAATCTCCATATAAATATCGATTTTGTTGTAATCATTTTCAAGTGCTGCCGAGGAACGTGTATGAAAAGTCTTGTGTGCCCTTGAGAACTGTAAAGTGAACCATCTGCACTGGCGATTGACCAGCAATACGCGGCATCTTTCAGCAGCACAGGAAGGACGCCCCTGCTCAGCAAAGTAGATGGAGGTCCGGTCCCCAGCGGGAATCAACCCTGATCCAATTTATTTCCATGTCCGACAGATGGGGAAAGCAACCAGGTACGCGAGAATTCCTCCTGATAATATTACCCAGAAGACACCTGAGTAACTTTAACGGGGTGAATGGAAGAAGGCGGCAAATTTCGTGAGCATACATTTAATATTGCAACAAAGAATCTGTCTCAAGGGGCGATGAAAAATTCGTGCCCCCAGTTTCGAAGCAGTGGATTGCATATTTCACGACGCATAGACGCGGAGTTGATAAAGATTTTAAGCACTTTTTTTTTCAAGATCATGTTCCATATTACTGTCAAGGGATAAAAATATGAATCATTCGAGAAAAATTGGTAAACAGATTTTATTTGCCAGTAAATATTCAATCGTCACATTTCCGTTGCTCACCGCAAATTCTCATGACCCACCTTCTTGTAAAGAGCATTGCAACCTACGATTAGTATAGCATCTGAAGACTAATTATTCTCTATTTTATCTGTTATAAATACATATCGTGCAATCTTACCTCATTTCGCTCGTTACGTTCAGAATTAATACCATCACTAACGACCAATAACCAACTTACCTGTAACAAAATTAAGAAAAGATTATTTCACAGAATTATCGTAAGACACTCAGTATAAGGTCTGGGTTACTGAGATTATAATTCGGTGACAAGTGTTTCAAAAGTCAGTTCCCAGTTAAATCATGTTATGATTAAAACTGACAGTTTAAACAATATTTTTGATCAAGAGCGTAAAGAGTGACACAGATAACAGCCAAGATAAAATGGAATTTTTAAATTTAATTGTCAGAATCATGGTTGGAGTGGAATACTTGGCCGTATAATTCTGTCTACCAGTCATGTTGATGGAAGAGATCCCCTGCGTTTGACAACTCAGAACATTTCAATAAAAGAGAAAATACAACCACTTGCATTTACGTCTGAAAAGCCAGTACGGGGTAGCGTAACAAACTTTATGTCAATAAGCGTAAGTACCACATGAGAACAAAACCATTACTGGATTCCATTATTTTCTGAGCACAAACAGGCACGACACTCACCTGCAGACATGCACATGTTATTGAAATGCTCCAAAACATTATTAACAAGTCTATGAATCAATATTTTTTGAGAATCTGATAGTCGCTCGGCTAGCCAAGGCATTCCCAGAATTTAAAAAAAAAACCCAAGGCTCCCTACGGTACACTTCAGCCTGTACATGTGCTGAGTCATGGAAATTCAGTAAATGTTAAACAGAAGCAATGTCGTCGATCACAAAGTCAGCTCTCAGAAAGTGCAGTCTTCCAGCTACAGCAAATAATGTTGTTCTCAAAATAAATGGCTGAAACCACACACCTGCGTGAGCTAACAAGCACGGCAAAAGATTTCATTACATTCACCCGCACAATTAAGTAATAAAACAAGACAGCAATATTCGACATGCAGGAAAGTCGAGAGACCTCTCAAACAGTTGGTGCTCGTTAGCTAGCCAAACCATCAACCTCTGGTGGAAAGCGGAGAGCGGGGTCATACGCTACCCTAGCCTCGGGCCTATGCAGGTAATTCCTTCGTTTGGTACATAATTTTCACCTATGAACAACACCAACACCCTCCCCCCCTCACCGCCAAAGGTGTCATTTGCAAATGGAGGCTTAATTGCTTCATAAAACGAAACTGGATAGCTCGAAGTGCACCAGCAAATTACGTGAATCCCCAAATTCAATAGCCTGTTTCCACTACTGAGTAGTTATTTTACGTTGAGAGAATCTATAGGGCATCAAGAATAATTTGCTGTTCGTTTCTCTAAAACAATGTTACTGCTTCTTCTTGCGTATATTTTGTTAATTACGATATGTTAAGCAGGCATGTCACATCTGTGTCAACGAAATAGTACTCACTTTTTTATTATGTTATTTTTCCAAAGATTCTTTCATTCCATCATTTAAAATATGCTTTCTATAATTCATTTTCGTTGCAGGTATCTCATCTCAATTCTCGTACTGCCTCCTATTCCTCTCCAGCTTGTAAATGAATGTTTATAAAAAGAACTAGCTATTATAAATACTACATCTTAGTAGAACCATCCCAATATAAACCATTTTACATTTTATTTCACATATGAATGCGTAGGCTACGAAGTATGACATAAATTACACATAAATATCGACATTAAACAACTCTTTTCACTGCAAGATAGCCGAGTAATAATGTTTCCTTGTCATTGTGAAGAATGAACACGTGCACAGGGACTATTTAAAGTTATAAACGTTAATTTTATTTCTCTGCAGAATGCTGCTTTTAAAGGCGTATAATGTTAGGTGTGTACTTCTATCCCAAGGTAAAATAACACTCCTCAGGGAAACGTAAAAATGTTAGATACTGTACACAAAAACCTTTCGTAAAAGTCTTGCGTTCCAGTACATTTCCTGCCTTGTATCTAAGATCGTATAAGGCAGAGGGGAAGTGCTCAAAATGTTGACTCTATGTTTCCGTTCTTCTGTTCATTCTTTGCAGGGCGTTACCCAGTTCGACGCATGGGAAGGGAACAGCAAACAGGAATGTCAGGTGTACAAAGGAACGTGTCATACCACACCAACCAGCTGCTTTGACTTCACTTCAGGGATCGAACACAGATTAAACATGCACTGTAATTTATTATTTTCTTTACTACTTGTATCAGAAATTGTGATATCAAAATGCATAAAATTATTGCATATTGTCATCTATTGGCTGTGCACGACTGTAATTATAACGCACAGATATATAAAAAAGAGATGTAGGGACTACAGCATGGATAAAATCATTAATTTGAGTATAATTCGAACTTTGGGGAGAACCTGCTTGACAACTGTTACATAACGTGTTTGGTTCAGAGAACTGAGTGCTGGGCATGAACTTCTTGTCCTTTAAAAGTGCGCGTTGTAACATATTTCTCTATCCGTAATCTGACCTAAACTTATACTTAAGATCTTGTAACTGTTGTGCTCCAAGTGGTTACTCGTGTCGGAACAGACTTCAAGCCACACGTCAGAGAGTATATGAAAAGTCCTCAGCATTCTCAAACTCTGACAGAACTAGTGTCAACTTCAGTGAAGGAATGAATCATTTGGCAGTCTTGCTTAAGAGTTCTTTCGAGTGTCAGAAGACAGCACGTGTGAAATTGCAGTCGCTGCATCGCCCTGACAGCATCGTTTCAGTAGCTCTTGCCTGGTAAGAACTTCCTATTGGATGGCTGGCGAATTAAGACGTCGCACATTATGGATGATTGGCTAGTGCTCCACGGAGGAGGCGTATATTTAAAATCACATGACACATTAATGTGCTCAGGTCTGTGTTAAGGTCAGAAGCTTTGCAACTCAAATTCACTCACCATCCGCTCAAACGTGTTGACTGGGAAATACCTGGTAATTGCACCAAAGTCGTCAACTAATGCCACTATGTCAGATGTAATTACGTTATGTTTGAGCGACCTCGAACAGATAATTTCGACATATTAGGAATACGAGTTACATTCCCCAAAAAGACAGCAATTTTATTGAAGCCATGAGTTAATTTTTATATTAAGCCCCTTAATATATGCTACAAAATGTTCAACCTGAAACGCAAACCAAACCAGAACACTAGTTTCATGCTTCGGAGAGATGAATACAGAAGTAAGTTGTTTTAATCATTGCATTTGTCAGGAAGAACACACAGAACATCTTTACGCCTGTAATCTCTGTTCAACGCCGCACATGTAAACACTTCATCCTACCCGAAATTTCGTTCTCAGACGTAGTGTCGTCTCATTCGGTACTTTCTTACGACACGCACTGCCAAATGCTAAACTGAGGACAGAAAAAAGATATTAAATGCATTTGCACACGGTACACAGATCTCATTAAAACCATTTTTTATTTTGTTTTCAAATTGTGGACATTTAACAATGCGCAAGAAAATTATTCCTAGTACTATGAATTGTGGATAGAAAAATGAACTGGTAAACGAAGAACTTTTCGTAAAAATATGCAACGTAAACCAAACGTGTTTTTTTGTAGAGGAAAATTCGGAGTTACGTACTTAAAAGTGGTTGGTTGTAGTTACAGAGAGATGTTTCATTAAAGAGATCATTAAAATGAACACGACTGAATACATTATTCACTTATGACTTAATTATGTTGCATGAATGGTGCTACGGCATAGAAACCAAGCGGGAAGTAAAGAGAATTCTACCATCTTGCAGACATCCTACAGTCACACAAGATTCAAATTACTGGTATTACACATGATAGGAGAAATAAACATATTTAAAATTTCGTATCAAAAATAAATGCCAATAGAGGCCAATACACATAGGCAAAGTAAAATAATAAATAACACATTTAGAATACGCGAACTGTCCAAACTATAGTTTACATTTGCACTCTAGTTTAGATAGGACACGAGGTCACAACGTATACGTATCGAATGACTGCAATCAAGGAGAAACAAGCATTACCAGTCATTTAATTCTTCCTCAAACAACTGAGTGAGAAACCTGTGTTGAAATACGTGAGACCAGGGTTTGTACTACATGGTTTATACATGAACCCAGAATCTATATGAACGGGATATGGTCAACGAACACATAAACACCCTGAAGCAGGGTGTCAATGTCTGGCGTCATGGTCGAAACACGTTAATTTTGAGGGGTAAAAGACACATGCAATGTTATGCTCATCTGTACATGGCCGCAAGCAACTAACAGGTACAACCTTTGACTAAGGAAACCATTGCGTTCACTCAATGTTTGCTGTTCGTGTATATTGCAATGAATTGCTTCGTTGAGTGTAGATTAATGGGGACCTGCATCAACTTCTGTTACAGGTGCAAGAGGGACTCAACACGATAATCAATTTAGTAACTGTTGTAAAGTCTTTGCCCCTACACTGCTGAACAAGCTACGCTTGCTTTAAAAGGGAGTCCAATGTAAAGGGTTTATTTCCTCACACGTCAACCACATCAACTACAACAAACTACTTTCTGAAAATCCTTGTACCCAGTACCATTGTGTGTAAAATTCACTGAATTTGATTTGTAATATGTTTTCAGTTCCATCAAGAATTTCGAGATAAATATTATTATAAGAAATCGCGATTTAAATATCCACTAAGTAGGATTTCAGGTTCCTACGACGGCTAGTATGAAGATGAAAGTCTTCTGGGTTGTAGCGCAAACTTAGGTTCATTACTCGATTAGCCAAATTAAGAGTTTTGAGGACCGGACTTTTGCAGTGGTAGTTCGAAGGTTCTGCAATGACACACATTCTGTTGCTGGTTACCACAAAATTATAGAACAAACGTTTATAAATATGTCTATCAATAAACTATTAACCGGTTCCAGAACAACCACCAAGACCTTCAAGCTCACTTTCTTCCAGGAAGATTTTGGTTCGAGACCCAAAAAACATGAAATGATTGACACACAAATGAGTTTAGGTTTCCTTTCTTAGTTTTGCTATTTTTTCCATTCAGTTTCACACAATTTCTACCCTACATTTATTATCAGCTTTTATCACTGGATGAATTAATTTAATTGGCAAATCAAACGTTTTATCCTGCGCGTTTTCATTCTATAATATTCAGAGGATTGGTTAAAGGGGGGAAATTAATTAAAATCACTTCAATAAATGGAGAACGTGAGAGCAAATATTTCGAACTGTCTCCCTCCACCACTACAGCATCTATATCACTGCTATTAATCGCTATTTTGCTTCTAGAGACAGTCTGGGACGTGTCTGCTGGAGACGCGAATCTTAACAGACTGGATAATTGGTTAACACACAGGAGTTGTTTCATGGCATCCTTATGGTCCTCTGCGTCTAAACTCTGTTATGTCGTAATGGACCTGAGATAAACTCCCCCACCATCATTTCAACAAAATCCTGGCAGTGACACTCCTCCAAATGTACACAAGTCGGATGAAAACTGGCTTAGACGAACACTGAAACGATATGGGAGGCTTAGGCCACGTACACAATTACTTTACGATCCATGACCTTCAATCTAGCATGTTCCAACGCGTGTTTAAGTTTTAGTACAATTATTTTAACATCACAGCAGTGGCATACAGACTATAATTAATACCCGTGTTGCAAGCTAACAGAATTATAAGACATAACTCTGCCGAACATTGTCCATTGTGTGACGTATCTAATTACAACTACCTTTAGGGAGCCTGATTATTATTGAGTCATAAGTTTCTTAGCATTTTGTATAAACTAGAGCTGTACGAGTGGGCTGATATTAATACTCTTAAAAACCCGATAATTTTCTAGAACGGATTCACATCGTATAACTGAAACAATAAATTAACATAAATCTGCAAGCAAACAGACGCCCCAAGAAACGCCTCAGAGTACAATTTTAAACTAATTTAAGTTAAATTTTGAGAATAATTGAATCGAAATAGATCAGATAGCCTAAGCCGTGATGATAATGGTTACGATCATGACTGTGATGATGCTATGAATATGGCGAGTCAAAAAGGATGCGAGATCATTGTAAAAGGAGTATTTAGTTCATTAGCTTAAGCATTATTAATACATTCTTAAAATATCATTATTATTTATAAATTTGTGTAACGTACATTTAATAAAATTAATGAAATTTAAAATACTCGCACACCTTTCCCGTCAGCAAATATAATTCCTAAAACGTCCATACGAACCAACGACTGACTTTCGGACATATATTTAGTTTACATTTTCGACTCAAACTTAACACAGAAGCACTTTGAGCTAATGGCGTCCTATAGCGGGACAGCTTTCGACGTTGTAGAAAAAGAAAGTACAGAAATCTCAAAAGAACTGTAAGAGGATGACTGAAATATAAGTCAGAATGACACGTTGAGACAAGGACACAAATACAAAAAAGGCAATGTATGAAAAACAAAAATTCGAACAGAATTTCTTTCACAAGCATACTGACGTTACAGAACGTTAATTAAAGTCGTTTGAAGAATCTGAATTACTTAGGAATTCAGTTAAACTTACAATTATTTAACTTCTCGTAGTACAAAGTACCTTCTCACGCCTTCAGCACTTGGATCCATTTGCCCTCTGAAAGAGACGCATGCGCTGAAGGAGCATCGTAATTTTAATTTCTTTGCTCTTGCCTTAATAAAAAAGTATATTCCTTAATTATAATTTCCTTTAAGAGTATCGTAAACGTTCTTATTTCCTCTGTCTATGTGCAAGTGTAAGATGCATACCGAATTTAATTTTCCGGCGGTAGATTCAAGAGTATTCTCTTCTGAAATGTTCATCAAAGGACAACGTAGACTCAAGAGTAAATAATATATATTACGTTCTGCTCACTGACATTTAAATCACTTAACATATTATAACTGGATACTTTTATCGGTGTATGTACACAGAATATTCTTGTATAATTAAAACTAATTCGTGCATCTTTAAGAAGAAGAAACTCTTACTAAATAAAATTTGTAAATATACATGCACTAATCAAGCATGCATGCATTTTAAAACCGAAAGCCGGTTTCAAACAGAAATGTATGACAAACTTACCCCTTTATATCCCGGTGGTAACTATATGTACCAACTATTTTAACGATCAATAACACTGCATTTTGTATTTACGGGTTACATATGATTTGCAATGTAAACAGGGATTATTTCCTTAAGCAGAACTGACCAGTTAATCTTTGTATTGGAGAAGTGTAGTGTTTTTCCTGACGTACGGACTGAATTCCTAAAATGCCCACTACAGAGATGAGCTTCGGCTTCAAAGGGTTGGATCCTCAACTAACATTAAGTGTTACATTTTCAAGTGGAACAATTTTTAGGAAATTCATGCGTAACCATTTGTCACAACTATTGTAGGTTATTATGCTTACATTCGTATGTTATCCTACAATGTTTAATAGTTACATAAGTTGCTTACTTTTATTAAGCTAGGTAGGCCGTTAAACTGACTGATAATTTACGTTTACAATGTTCGTTGATTTTCTCTTACGCCAGAGAACAACATGAAAGCATAAAAAATGTGAGAATGTAAAGCTCCGCTCATTTTAATATTAAATTTAAAGAATGTATTTATTCATACATAATATGGAGTTCTCAGGATCTTGTTACTGTCATATTGAAATATCTAGCTCTCTTCTCTTTATCCTTCGGACTTCCCCGATCGAATTCCGTGTGCAACATTATAATAAATGCCAAAATGTCACGCAATACGAACCCTACAAAATTTAATTTAAAATACATACAGCCCATGAGCCTCAACCCATTATTTGTGCTCAGGAGAGATTCTGCAACTAAATAAAATGATTACGAGTATACCGCCCGCCAATATTAAGAAAAACATCCTTTGTCACAGTTTTTAGCATTCTCAGGTCGAATTAGGCATTGCAGTAACGTAGAATAGAGGCTTTTACGAATTGTATTTCGTGATTTACAAAATTATTATTCGGGTTAAATGAAATGCCACATCATAAGAAAAATTGTTTTAAGAATTCGACAAAAAATCAGCTGCATTATTCTTCTGGTTTCATAATCAGGTCTGCAATGATTAAAAGTTTGTCTGAGTTGATATTCTGTATAGAGATACCAAGATTAACACAGTGGAAATGGTCCCACCAGATTATGTTCAGTATTAAATAAGATGTCCAACAAGACTGAATTCGGTAAAGCTGTCTTCTATGAATATTATTTTGTGGCCATATTATTTTTGGTTTAATAGTTTTGTTGCTGTAACTTTCATAATGCGTAAAGAATTAGTGCACTCGTGTATTTATGAACACAGGACTCACTGAACATTATGATGACAGATGTAGTAGAAAAATAAGTTTAGAAGGCTTCGCGCAAAATGCTTTACCTTTCACTGTTCAAACATTTCTTTTATTACACTCACACTATTTTCATCATGAAATTTATCGTGATAAAGAACTAATGTATGAAATAAAAACGAGACGTGAACTGAAGAACGTACTTTCAAAAAGGGTCATTTAATACAGTCCTATTATTCAAGTTCTGCTCTGATGAACAACTGAACTCTCATGCTTATAAACGACGTGTCCTTGATGCTGAGCTCCGTCCAGATTCAAAGGAGAATAATTAAACATTCCAGTATAGTTTGGTCGGACTTGTGCAACAAACTCTGTTACAGATGCGAACCATGAATTTACGTGGTTTCGTGCATGTTTGAAAGGTTTCGTTAGGCTAAAAGTTTTACATGGAGAAATATAAAACAAGAGACCGCAGGAATGTCGGTTAAAAAGTATCACGTAGCAGAACTGGAGAAAAAACATGGTTTACAGTGGCTTCCATTCTTGGACAGGAAGTAGACACAAGAGTACTACTTATAGAGTTACGTTAATATTAAAAATAGTTTGTTCTTCCCTATGTAAAATGACATTGGAATAAACAGTCCGTGTTGAACACATTCTCTAATTCCTTCCACCTCACATTTAAAATGCATTAACACTATAAAATTCCTCTATGCAAATTTCATAGGATTTGTGTTTGGTGTATTTAAAGATTAATTATATGCAAAGTATGGGCAAGGTACTGCATGATGAGAGTGTAACGGAAGTTTGTCTCCCATTACACGTCTGTTGTTAGCCATCTAAGTAAGAACAGTTACACCTCCAACCACAATCCTGCAAAACCTGGTACCAGATAAAATTAACACATGTAGGTCTATGCTGAAATTATATGCAGACGCAAGTAATGGTTAAAATATGATGAACAGTACGAGTGACCTAAAAAATGAAAAGTATGACGTATTTTAAGGCAAAATCTGTACACCGAAACAGTGTTTGTACAGAATCATATCCGTATAAGGCGTTGCTAAAATTAATAGTCAGCAACAGTTTAATACTAAACTCAAAGTGCACCCACTGAAATTTCAGTTATGTATATCGAAGGCATGCACCATACACACAAACTGGGACATACATCGCCTCCGTATCCAATCCACGTGTCACCGTCTTATCTTTGACTTGGACACCCTAATAATAATAATAATAAATTAAGAGTAAAATAAGTTACTACAGGCGCAGTTTACAAAGTTTCATGTTTATACTTCATGGAGCTGTCATGTAGTCAAAACTCAAGTTTTAGAATTATAAAATGGGATTTCCTCCACACCAAATGAAATGGCTATAACGCCATTACACTTACTTCTGGAACCATTCGATGGTATTACCTCCGTAACAGATGCAAATGTTAGGCCTGTGGTTCAGTGGCTTCAGACATTGGCATTATATAGCGTAATTATTTTTACGTTTGATGTAATGGTTAAACCACCATTATTCGGACTCAGACCCTCATCTGTGAAAGCAAAATACACCTTGTGATAGACTGGCTGCCGAACATATTGGCATGTCCATCCGCCAAGAGCTCTAGCCCAAGGGCGTTAATGTGACGTCTGATTTGTACTGGTCAATGGTCGCTGAATAATACAAACAAGGCTATTGATGCATGTCAACGATTTAACGACCCCCCCCCCTCACATGTTTAAATAGGTATGTATGACACATATACACACAAACAAGTCGGGCTGCGAAATATCTAGATGTGTTCCACACAGCTGTATGTAATCCCAAGTAATGAATTAAAATTACCAATATCTTCGTAATATTTCGTAATGGAATTACTAAATACATAAGAAAACTTAAGATTTGAAATCAGCTATACAAATTATAGGCATATAAAGCCTATTTCTATCAAAGATATCACACACGTCATTAAAACTTTGCGAGACGTAGAAAGGTCGTCTTATAACCTAATGCTCTGAAATAATACAGCACTAGATTTTGATTTCTAGATCCCTCAATTGGTTCTACCAGGTTTATGGATGCGTAAGTAATACCAGGAAAATGGCGTGCTATTAGTCTGAAGGACCGTGACCATTTTAAACAACTATCGATATAACTGTCTGGAAAATTTAAAGGAGAAAGAATTCAAAATAAAAGCTGTGGATGTTGATGATATTCTTGTGGAGAACGACACCGCGTGTACTTTTAGGTAGACACCAGTTCCGAAGATGGACCGACTTTCTCCGAAACGTTAGTATTTACCTACAAGTCCACCAGGCGTCAAACCCAAGCACAACACTTCTGCATCTCACAACTGACAAAGGTTACTGTCTATCTGGAGGTCTAGTCTCCCAGTCTCCTAACCGACGTTTCAGAGGTGCTTACTGCCTCCATCATAATACTCACCGCCGTGTGAACTTGAAATATCACATCACTAAATCGTGTTTGAAATCACTGCATGCTAAACCACGTAAAAAAACACAGAGATATAAAAGTTTACACAGCTGACAGTTACAGAACTGCGGTACACGTTACGACATTATGCCACGCAACATGCGAGTGTTGCACGTACAGGCAGCTCCCACAGTAAAATTAAATTTCGCTCATTTCAAACAGGCCGCTTCTGAACATAACGCAGTTTCACATTTTTGTACGTCAAACACAAACATGCGCCTGTATGCAGCCTACATTTATGTTTAAATTACCGTGACAGTTTTTTAATAACATTTTCCACCCCTAAGCATTTAACTTCTGTTAAAAGTATTTGTGTTGTATCTACGTTAAGCAGATTTCTTAACGCCACGACACGCACATACGTTGCCAATGGTGAAGACTTACAGAAATGCTGGGGATTTTGTACCTTCTAGTATACTGAATGAGAGAGTAGTCGAAAAGAGGTGGTCCTCCAGCTTGGGGGTTGGGCCTGGGGCGCTTAGCAATGCTTCATTATAAAAACCAGTATTTCAAAAAAGTTTACACAGGGTCTCGGTCTTAACTTTTGCGGAAGGCTGTTGTGATAACAGTAACATATCTTCGGGTTTCATAAAATACAGGGAATGTATTGACCAAATCCAAGTATTATAAACTTCTCAAGATGGATTCTGCTACATGTAGTTACCTATCACACTAAGCATAACCAAGGCGTGACTGTTGTCTTCAGCAGTGGCGGTTCGTGGCTCGAATATATAGAGGGTGTGCTCAACAAAAGGATGGAGACAATACGACTGCGAAACGTTGGTAACCACTGCCGAAAAGACTGAACGGTATAACAATCCACAAGACCAAAGACTGTTTCATAGTGACTGTTTCTAAACTGTTACTGAACGCAAAACAAATTTCGTTCAGAAAATTCAAGTTATTTGTGTGAATATAGAAATGCAGTAACAAAAGCAAAATGTGTAACCCCGAAGATGCCTTCCAATTAGGCCGTATCTCAGACCTGCTTTAAGATTCCAGCAATTAAAAACCAGAAAAACAGAGTTATTCAAACCAGTAACCAAATATAAGTCACACTTCATATCATTTTAGTTTTGACGTAATGTTAGCATACAATGCCAACAGAAGTAGAAAATGTTTTCAAAATGCGCTAGCAAGTGTGTCTACAATTTACATAATTACTGTAATATTTAAATTTCTGCCTGAAAAATCGGCGAGCAAAACATTTTCGCTCTATCCAAATTGAGATCTAAGCGTAAATCGCTGACGATTCAAGGTTTCAAGTAATATTTAACTCATCGGAACACGCACACAGAATGAGGAAGTACAAACTACATATGGTGGATGAACAATAAATAATGTCTATATTTCCGCTGTTTTGTCTTAGACCGCCCTGCGCTAATGTTATCAGTGTAAAAAATTAATATTAACAATCGTTTATTCAATCAAGTCCTGCAAAGTTAAAAGCAGAATAGATTAAATGACTGAACATCAAGAGAAGTCCAACTTCACGTTATTAATTATAAAAAAACAGGCTATGTACTCTATAGGAAACTTATATGAATCTGAAATCCTACAGTGAATGAAAACATTTATGCGACCGGAGAATTAATCTGAGCTCTTTAGCATCAGACCAGTTCATTCACTTTCATCTGTCACTTCAATGTTTTCTACATGAAAGAAGAATTTAATTATGACTCGTTTCCGCGTATAATTGGGTACGTCTAGATCCTTCTGTATCACTGCTGCTATCTATACATGAAACTGCGTAGTGTCAGATTCTTTATGAAGCCCAAGGTATCATTTTTGAACCTCTTCCAAGTAATCTTAGAACTGAAAAGAAAGTCAAAACAAACTTTACGACTCCTGAAATCCTCTTATAAAATTCATCATTTTCCGAAATGTTTAATGGGCCTACACTTTATAAAGGAATGTTTTGTACAGCATGAGGAGACTTCGTGAATAAATAAAGAGGTTAGGAAAATACAGGAAGCAGTAATGAGATGTAATATTATGTAATAGGCCTATTTTAAAATGCTTCCACATCGAAATAAGCAATGCCTTCGTGTGTGTTTCTCTTTCCAATAAACAAAAAGATTCTAATTGTGCGTAGGCTCTGTTTACTAATTCTGTTTTAATCGAAGCAGTATTCCTTCTTGGTATATTAAATGACGGACGTCCACGGCGTCGGATGACAGGATGAATAATTAAAATTAAAGGGCACGGAAGTAAAGAATCATGAGATGGTCTAAGGCAGTGGTATTCAACCTTTTTTGTTCGCGTACCCCCAGATATAATTTCTCCTCAACTTTGCACCCCCAAAGTTGTTGGTGTATAATTCAAGTTATATATAGTATATAATCTACATCTAAAATAAATTCAATTAATTACATTACTGATTATTCAGTTTTTATCATCAAATAATATTTTTTTTTTTAAATTTCACGTACTACCGAAGCTGTCTTCGCGTACCCCACGTTGAATACCACTGGTCTAAGGTACCGTCCGGGTATTTACATGGAAGCACTGAAGGACACCACGGATACCTCTGTCACGGCAGTCGGTCTCTGGGCCGGGAATTGAAACCGGTACCTCCCGAATACGAAGCAGGAGTGCTAACCACTCGGTCACAAACATGTGGTTTGGCAGCATTCTCACTCTCCCTGTGGCACTTACGAACATCGCTATAAAATACAAGACAGGCGTCAAATAAAATCGACTACACGCACGTGCTGGAAGAATCAAAGATTCGTTACGGTTTCGGGAATTTGTCTGCAGCAGTGTCATCCAAAAGAGGAGTAATTCCGTTGTCAGAGATAGCGAGACCGCTAATCTGAACGAAGAAAACGGTATTAAACTAAACTTAGTAGGGGAAGAAGTGACAAAAGATTTGTGTCAAAAAGTATACTTCAGTCCCCTGAAAACTAAATGTAGGGGAGGGGGAGAAGAGAGATATAGAGTGAAGTACGAGCAATATGGAAATAAGAACTGGGAAGGGTGGTGTAAGAAAAGGGGTCTGATTGTGACAGAGGAAAAGAAGTTAAAACCCTACTACGCGTAATCACGCAGTGACGTCATATTTTGATAATTTCCATATTCAATCTACTTACACTAATAAGCCCCAACACTTAAAGTGCCGAGGAACGTGTTAGAAATAAGACGGGAAAAGAATAGGCAAAGAGAAATATAGCAATAAAAATTCCAATACGGAAATGCCGCATTTTTCGTATGGAAAAAGTTTATGATGCTAATGGCATCAGTACACATCTTCAAATCACAAAGGACCGAATGTATAATCAACAGCCAGATTGTTTTCCACTGCAAGAAAATTCCCTATGAACGTGATTTCAGCCTTAAGAGAATCGCTGTATTTGCAGGTGAAACACTGGGCCCAAAATGAATACTTAAGAAATTTCAAAGCATTTGAAAAGTATGATTCGTTTCGACAGCCATATAAATGCAACTTCTCAATACAAAAACAAACTAACAGAAGAACATATTTATCGCAATTTAAGAGGTAATACAGCAAATTAATTTTGACGGTATAGAGATACGTGGCGGGAACTCTAATTCAATTCAATTCAATTCAATTAATTTATTTAAGTGCTTGTCAAGAGAAAAATAAGGCCAATAACAGCCAAGAACTAAGCCAGAGTACAGGATAAGATATAATAAATAATTAAATTTCAATAATAATAAAAGTAAAACATTACAAATACAAGAATAAACAAACAAATGAAACTAAATATATAAATTTACCACATTATTAATAATAATAATCATAATTCAATTCATTTATTGAATAATATTTCACAAGTGAATGGGCAAAAATACGATACCTAAGTAATATAATTCAATTCAATAATACTAAATAAAACATTAAACAATAAAAAAACAGAAAAACATAAAATATTAAAGATTCAGTCAGCACAGCAAGTAAATAAACAATAAAAACCAATGATTATTGTTTAAAAAGCTGACTGACATCAGTAATAATAATAATAATAATAATAATAATAATAATAAAAATAGTTCACTGTATTCTTCATACTGCTAGGGATACTCCTTTTATAGTACATTTTGTTTGTATTTGCTTACATATATACACATGTAGTCTATCATTAGGAAATTTTAAAAAATCATGTTATATTAGTTGCAAAATTATATAATATGAAATCAAAGAAATTACGTGTTTTATTAATTATAAAGGTCTTTAGGGAAACAGTCGTGATTCCTTTCAATATATCAAGTAATTTGCGAGGAATGACAACACCTTCTTCAGAATAACTGGACATTTGTAGGCACTTTACAGCAGACATAGGTTATATGCTTTATATTTAAAATGTTTTGAATAATAATTATCACATATATATTAACATCTTTGCGTAATAGATATCTGGCATAACTAACTGTAATTAATGGAATGTAAAAAAATGACCACATACGGGCGTACAGATACAAGCAAACTACAAGTGATATAAATCATGACGCCAGGTGCACGCTTACATTATTTCTGGTTTCGGACTTTGACCATTTTTAGCTCTTGAATTTGTTGCACTGAGTGTTACACAGTACAGACAGCAGCTTGACTGCATCTTTGCACAGAATAGCAAAGCCAATTTCGTTGCTTCTGATTTGTGACGGATGACTTACTCTGCAGCTTCAGAAGTTTAAGATTAGTATCTTCAGCCTGCGGCAATGTGGAGTTAGTGTCATGATACATCGCTCTGAAGACGACTCCTCATGAAGTAATCCTCAGTATTATGTTGGGAAGCCTCCGAGATCTGATTCGAAAACATATATATATAGCTGTGATGCAGAAAATGGGATTGGGGAGCGAAATTGCTACTCTTCTGCCACTTAATTTATCTTTGAAAGTTGCAGCTTTATAATAACAATAAAATTGTAAAGAAAGAATCTTTTAATTGTCCTTTTTTGTAGGATATGACATACACAACTTTTTAAATAATAAAAAGTGTTAATAAGAGTTCTATTTCAATCGAAGTTTAAATTTTATTGGATCGTGTATGTGTGAGCGCATGTAATTTTCTTAAATTCAGGGATGAAGACTATTTCTTGCTACCACTTCAGCCTGCAATAACTTACGCCATCGACCCAAATCTCTTCCTTCTTTCGGTCTATACATTTGTGGCTGTATTACTATTACTCCCGGGATTATTCCCTGAAGATGTTCTCGCAAAGAGTTAAAATGTGTCGATCGGTCGATCGGTCTCCTATACCAGTGGTATTCAACCTTTTTTGTTCGCGTACCCCCCAGAGATAATTTATCTTCAACTTTGTACCCCCAAAGTTGTTGGTGTATAATTCAAGTTAAACATAGTATATAATCTACATCTTAAATAAATTAAATACATTACATTACTGATTAATCAGTGTGTATCATAAAATAATATATTTTTTTAAAATTTCACGTACCCCCTAAGATGTCTTCGCGTACCCCCGGGAGTACGCGTACCCCAGGTTGAATACCACTGGTCTATACAACAATTTGACTCCTGACTGGGCACATGGTCCTGGATGTCATTGTTCTGTTTTCTTGACAGATATTTTCATATTTTGTTTAATTCAGACACAGTTTTCTGTAATTTGTTTTTAAATTAAATATTTTGTTCAACTAAAATTTAAGAAATTTCAAATTAAATTTATACAACTGGAGACCGTCCCTTGTATTCTCATTGTCGGTCCTACATACAGACAGTAGTTGAGCGATCTTCACGATTAGGCCGTTTTAACTCCGATAAATTACCTACCAAACCTATTTAGTATACGGACGTTTTTCGAAACCCCAAAGCATGTATACCCACGCCTATTGAGTGACTGATAATTTTAAAGAGGAACTGTCCTTAGTATCTTTCAGACATTATGTAACAACATAACTTGTAGTAACACAAGAAGATTCATCGATTCACACATAAAAGCGTTTTCTTGTTACACTCTGTACTCTGAATATAAAGCTTGATTTAGTGCACAACTCACTACACAGACTATTCATATTCTTCTCTATTAGAACCCATTTGTAAGCAAGAAAACTATGAGAAATGATAAAGTAGAATAGAGCGCTGTAGAAACGCCTGTATGGTACGTAAATGCTTCTTGATGTGCAACAATGCACAACAGATAAGACTGGATTACCATTGTTGCTATTGGTTCTCGCTCAGCGGAGTAATCTGCAGCAAAATCTTAATCTTCGCCATTAAACGGTAACACGGTCTCCATCGCGACGAAAAAGATAAAATCAGATGTAAATGCTGAACGTAAATCGTTTACCAGAACTAAGGATAGTATTCCATGCAGAAATAAAGTAATCATTTTTAATAAAAAAATGTTCCCGCTACAGGCCTACTATTAGAAAAAATCTAATCCTTATTCGCTTGAAACAGGTAACGAAAAACTTAATTAATTTAAATTATCAACCACAATAATAATAAAATAATAACAATGCATTGTTAAATTTTCAATACAGTTTATTATAATATTTTATAGCAACAAACATAAAACGGAAATTAAAATGGAAGGCACTATAAAAATTTTTCAATATTTTACGACATAAAATGAACAAGTGGGATACCGAGCTTAAGCGGATTGCTATTATTAAAACGGATCTTCGAAATGTAGGTTGTGAATATGAAGTAAACAGGCCTTTTACAGGACTAGGCCAGGTTTATGTAAAAACGACTATGAAAATGTAGGATCTTCGGACTTCGTAAAAGTCGGGAATATTTATATATCTCGAGAGGAACCCACCTGCCGACACCTCGAGAGATACAATGTATAAGTCGATCGGTTACAGAGACTTAGAAGAAAAATTCATACTTCACAAAACAGCAATTTATGCAGCAGTGAAATAAAGCAACCTTGAATGAACCAACAACTGAGGCAAAAGTTCGATACTGGACAGAGTCCTATACCACTCGACTGCAATCGCCATAAAATCACCGACATATTTCTCACTGATATTTTCAATAAATGTCTTATAATCTGGATCATTAAAGAATAATTTTGCAGAATATTTCATCATAAAACAATTTAAGTTTTTATTATTTGCACTGGTGTTATTGCGACTATAGTATATTACATTAGAGGCCAAATCAAGTATAGACCCCTGTAACCTGGAGACTAATATTTGTAACGATAAAAACACACCTTGGTTAATATTTATATTTGCAGCATCTTCCCCCTAACGTTTGTTTAGAGAAGCAAAAATATTATTCGCGTTTTTTCCAGTTTTCTTTTATGTTTCTTTATCTCACCTTCTCACATAAATCAAATGTTTTGTTTCCTCTCTTCCACAAATTGCTGTTTTTATTGCCTCGTGTCCCCACATCGCATTTACATCTTTTGCCTCACACCTTTTAACATTTTATTCTCCATCACTACCAAAATGTATGTCTTCTTTTTCTTCTAACACTATCTCACATACGACGTTCTCATAATTGTTCTGAGTTACTTAACAACTGCTGACTTTACCTCTCTGAAATCACATCGATTTTCACGTTACCTTCGTGTATTTTATAAGAAAAAAATAACACAACCAAATTTCTTAGTGTCTGATTTGTAGAAAATTATCTTTTGACATAAAGTCGCACAGATTAATTCCATAACCTGGAACAATACTATAGAAAGCAAAGTTCCTTTGAACATGGTAATTCTCCTTACTGAAGTACAGAAATTGTTTCGGTGCGACCAAAATACCCGGAGATCCTAACCTGTGAATTACAGGGCTGAGTCCGCTACATTTGACAACTTAAACTCGACACTAGATGGCGCTCTGGGAGACAAACTCGTTGAGATCACTGAAGCGTCTCTCATCTCAGCACAAAAGACCGCGACTCGTGTTACTACATTGCCTTGCAGAGAACCCCAACAAGTGGAAAGGAACATAGCATTTTTGCTATTCGTTGGTTTCCACTGCGAATGTTAGAACAACAGACCACCTGATCTCAGAAACAAACGTTGGCCAAGAAAGCTCTGTGACACAGACAATGAAGAACGACTATTTAGAAGAATAAAAAAGAAAAGGAGAAATCTTCAAAGGACCACAGGAAACAAACTCAGAGCCGACCAATAAGAAAAGGGAAGGAGGACCGGAGTGAGAGAAGGCAATGTCAACTGGGGGGAGGGGGGGAGATATGGAATGTGCACAATGAATAGATGAAGGAACAAATTAACACAAGGAATATAGAATACACAGGCGATAAAAATGAAGCATAGAAAACGTATAATAAGAACAAAAGTCTGATATCCAAGGGAAGAAATAGCCCTTATAACGTCCGACAGGGGATTAAAAGCGAAAGCATCACAAAACAAATTAAATTAAGAATAAAATAATAAACGGGGAGTAATAAGTGAGCTGTATCCCGGTTTATGTCAACCCCCCTTCTCTCATTGGTCCGCTGGTTTCCCATATTTCTGTATTATCACTTCGGCCCTCGCCCCTCTGTACCATTCGTCCGGCAGCAGCTTTGCCTTGCCTAAGCTGTTCTTTTATCTACACCAGAGGCTCCCAAACTTTTATACCTTACGCCCCCTTAAAACATTTCATAAATTTCCCGCCCCCTTTCCAGAACAAGTGCAAGCAAACAGATTTGACATAAAATTTAGCTATGAGTATACAGCACTGTAAGACAACTAAACTGCCTCAACCAAGCAACGGATGTTAAAAATGTTTCTCCATATTTCGTTAAAAAAAGTTTTTTTATACAAACAACACACCCCCCAGGGTGTGCGCCCCACACTTTGGGAACCTCTGATCTACACCGCCACTATTTCACAGAGGTCATCTGTAAAGCCATCTCCACCGCTTCCGGGTTCAAATCCCAGAGAGCCAAGCAACCAAAATCCTCCTCACAAAGGACAAGTTGCCTGACGGGATAACCTCCCAGCAGCAGCAACACCTCCTACTTTGAACAGTCAAAGGCTTTCGGCCACGACAGAATTGTCCTTGGGGTTAGCACATCCCGTTACAGTTATAAGGCATTATTTACCATTTGCAGCAATGCGCTTCGTGCGCAGGAAAGGTGTGACCTAGCAAGGGCCCTGAGGGCTCCGTCCTCAATTAGCTTTTTGGTTGGCTGTCCGGCCGACCGCCCGATACTGTTTTCAGTACAATATGATATCTTATTTTTGATTGCAAGCTCAAAAATCAACGCTACACGTGCCAACTAAATTCCAAACTTAAAAATATCACACACTCAATTAGATATTTCGCTACAATTGCCACTGTTTATCTAAGATATTATACTCTTCTACCTCCTTCACGAGGCAGATAATCCCATCGTGAGGAAACAAAAAAGAGCATGTTTTTGCACTTGTTAAAAACTCTGGGCGGATACATTTTCCGTTAAAGTAACTAAGACAACGAGATGTGTAAACATTCACTTGGCCGATAAATTTAGTTAATTCCAAACCACTGCGACGTACACACAGGGCAGATGTGCCTATTAAGAATTTCGTCTACACGTACAAAACCAGATACCGACATTAATTTAAATCTGCGCTTTGATGGTAGGGTCTAGCAACATGTAAACTAGCCCCAACCTTTCCAATAAATCTTTGATTAGTCTATCGTTAAGAAAAAGGAGGACTACAATAAAATAAGATCGACTTTCTTGTGCTGATATCTTCAAACATTGCCACAAAAAACGAACAGTTTGAAACGCCAGTAAAAGTGCCACAGAATTGTACCATCCAAGGAACATTTTTTTGTAGAAAGCTTAAAGGGAAGAAAACGACGTAGTGTATATTTGAGTTTGAGGCTGAGAGAAGAAGTTTCACTCGCCCAGTCTTTATCTCCTTTAGTGTGTTAGAACACAAACACAATCACGAACCCTGGCGGAAGGCTTTAACAGTATTTATTCGCTTGCAGCAAGGCAAGACAAGACAAGGGAGACTAGGAAACGCTGGGGTTAGGGATATTTGGAAAGGACGTTCATCTCACTATCTGGAGACCTTGTACGCCAATCACGGCTTCTCTACTGCCATCACTCCAAATGGTGAAAGAAGGAAAGAAAGAAACAAGTTTGCAGCGTCCGTCAGCCACGAATTCCTCTGATCGAGTACACTAGCAAGTCAAGAGGTTATCAAACATCGGAGTTCGCAGCAGCAGTTTAACGTCTTAATATGCTTCATGACTCACTGCATTACGTGAAGAGGTCTTTGTTGGTGCCGCTCCAGAAAGAAAATGTAATGTACAAACCAAGAAATGCTATGGGCTTTGTGACACGTAAAGGTTCTCTTCAGACTATACCCACTCCTAGCACCAAGATCGCTCGATTTCCGGTGTCTCGCGAAAACGTTGAGGTGTCGGTCTCCGAGCTGACAGTGAAATGGTGGACAAAAGGTGTCGCCTAATCCCACCACCTACTTCCTTCCTTTTTCTTTCCTCCTAACAGCTGAGTTGGTCACAAAAACAAACGGATGTATTTTCTGATCCAGAGATCAAGACAGACGACACGGCAGATACAGGACAGCCCATCCGAAACATTTCAAAATTTCAAGTACCGGAAGACATTTGTTGTAGTATCGATCTCCTCTCCTTTACTACTGAAAATAATGTCTACATTTATTCTACGCGGCCGTTTCATCAAATGTTGCAGAATTTTATACGAAACTCGCTAATTTTAATGACATTAAATACCCTCTCTCACTGTCTATGGATATAACTGAACAATTTATAAACAATCTCAACGCTGACAATGTTGAGTAAGTATGTCGTTAATAAATGCATTAATCACAAAATCTCAATTTCCGTGTTCAGCGAGTGCCTATTGAAATATAGGGTTGCGATGGCTGTGCTTTACAGTAACACAGTGAATTACCATACCAAAGACAGGTCAGTGTTTTAGCACAACTTACCCTCTGACCTGTAACACTTCTTTCAATCCGGGATTAGCCACACACACACACCTGCAAATACTAAAAAATACCGATTTTTTCACCAATGATTTTCTTAGTTCATGTATTAACTGAGTAATTGTTACGGTAGTATTAATATATATCGCTTTTGATCAACACAAAACATACTGAGATTATAGAAGTGTGTGACGTCACTACTTGTCACTGCAGTGTCGGAAATAGATCGTTTTATGCATTAAGCGGTTGCCAAACAACAAAAGAGCTGTCGACATAGGTCACTTTATGTGCCACAAAAGACTCTTACAAATAGCGATCAACTATAAACATGACAAGAGTAGCAGAAAACTATAAACGTGGAATGATTTTAGGTATAAGATTATATCGGAGTTCCTTACAAAATGGTATACGACACCGCCTTCTGAGCCACAACTAGATGTCAGGCCATGTATTTTCTTAACACTTTTTCACTGGAGTTTATAAAAATGTTTGAAGAACAATGGACTATATATTTTATTCCAGGCAAAACGTTTACACACCTGGTATGTGTACAATGTGTGAACACTGTGACCCCTCCCCCATTATATGCAGCCTAGCTGTAATGTCAGCAGTGTTGTGAAACATAATAGTTACAAATACCAGTGCGAATAACAATCCTACATTTTCTTTGCAACCAGAACTATAGCCTGGGTGCTAAATTCCTAAACAATAGTGTCAAGACACAATACGCATGTCTGATTTACTGACTCGCATACAGTGACGGAGTAAGAACAGGACTGAAAAATGAAGTTGCTATTACTTACTCCGTGGCACTACAGTCCTTTCCTGGGTCCTTGGCCTCCTTGAATCATGAAGCTAGTTATCTCGATTATTCCATATCTCAAACCTACTCAAGGTAGCTCAATATTTAGATCAGAGACGGCTGTATTCTGGGTTGTAGCGCAGTGTAGTCTGGTAGTACCACCGCCTTGAGAACCTCAAATCTTACAGTGTTTAGTTCATCTCTGTTCATTACTCGATGAATATGAAACAGCACAGATTCTATGTAACTATGTATAAATTTCAGAAATGTTGTCATCAAGTGGGATGACACTGGCTGTTATAATGTTATGTAAATTGAAACGGTATCTGCAGAATCCTGTTTCAAAGTATTGTGTCTGTATTCGCCTAGTAATCAAGGGCAGAACCACTAAAAATAGAAACGAGATTAGGATTTTCCTCGGCTGAAATTCGAACCGATTACCTTCAGAATAAACCTCTGACACGTTCTGCCGAGACATCTGCTAGTTCCGACCATACTAATTCATGAATCACCTAAACCAGTGGTCCCCAACGCGGTGCCCGCGGACGCCACGGCGCTCGCCAAGGCTTTTTTTTTTTTTTGGGTGCCCGCGTTGATACGGAAAGAGGTTATACTGAATAATGAAGGCCGTTCAACCACGAACATTATAAAATCAAAGCACAGATCTCGACTTACTGAAGTCCATCTTGACGATTGTTTGCGAGTAGCAACGTCATCCTACATTCCCAAATTTGAAAAAACTTGCCGATGAAATGCAGCGCCAAACATCACACTAACTTCCCACTTGAGTAATAATAATTGTACTTATAAAAGTACGTATTTTTGATTGCGTGGTTTCTTGTATCATTAAACGTCGTGTTGTTTTGTGTATTATTTGGTGTCCATATCTTATTTGTCCAGAGAAAAGAAAATTTGGCTTTGTTAATTGGCTGGTGCCTGCCACGATCTCATAAACTCTCAAATGTGCCCGTGGGCACAAAAAGGTTGGGGATCACTGACCTAGACCGAAGGAAGGCAAATGCGTGGAATCTTAGCGGCCTATCTGCTCAGCGACAAAGAAACTTGATGATCAGCCTGTTCTATGAACGTCATACTGGCATGCCTTCCACATTCCGACATTGGAATCATTTAAAACACATTTCACTCTGCAGCGCTATTGCGCAGTGTGATAACATATCAACACCTGAAGCTACACAGGATTGTTCAAGTTACGTTTATGTTACTGAAGTTGAAACAATACGAGCAAGAGTTTTTCAGACATTGTGTCTCCTGTAAAGGTACAATTTGGCTGCACGCGACAGAGACAAGCGACCGAGGCAGGCGACAGAGACGGGAGACGGACACATCGCAGCTTGTCGCCACACACTTTTGAGGTGACGACCGAGACATGCGGCAAAGTGTTTGTTTTCTTTGTTTTGTTGAGACATACGTGCACACATTCTGTGAAAAATGAGTACAAAAATGCTTCTAAAAAGGTTACTCGAAGAAGAAGAAGAAGATGATGTGTTGCTGTGTTATTTGTTGCGAAAGAAACAAAGAAAACCTATGAGTTCAATATTCAAAACCAGACGCGAAGAAGGATCTTTCTGTCGGTGGTCAGTGGTCGGTTTTCTGCTACTAATTCTACCAATTGCTCATCTTGGTCACCAGTAAATTTAATTTCTGCCATTATTTTACTCAACAACACACGTGCTGCCTGAGCCCGTCGCGAGACACTACTGGTCCGAGAGCGGTAGCCTGTGATTTGTCTCTGACGCCTGTCTTTGTCTCGCGCTCGTAATTGTACTTCATACGATTGTACAGAGAGCAGACAGGAAGCGACCAGTCTCGGTCTCGTAACTCTGTCGCCTGCCTCGGTCGTTTGTCTCTGTCGCGTGCAGCCAAATTGTACCTTAAGAGTGACAGAGAAAGCGATGTTTGAGGCGCTTTGATACATGAAGGAAAGTTATTACGTGTGCAGCTTACATCCGCTCCTCAATACGTCTTCATTACGCTCAGCTCGTCAATAATTTCCCCACCTTCTACGAAATCCGTAGGCTCGTTGCCGTGTTCACAGAAGCTAAACACCGGTCCTTACCATTGAGTCTGCAATTATGTTAACCCTGCTTCTATACACATGATGGGCCATGAATCCGGAAAACATATTTCAGTGCAACAGATGCGTTAAATTCGTTTAATACGTTCATAATTAGCATGTGCGTGTATTTACACATGCAACGTCAGTGCCACAAGCTTTCAGAACGTGGCGTCCTAGAAATTTAATTTGCATGGCTTTTACAGTTTAAACAATTATGTTCCTCTGAGCATGGTGCTGGTTCTGACGAGACCCCTTTGTGTGCCAAACTATTGAAACAGGTATAAAGCATGTAATTTGAGCAAAAACGGAGCCATGGAAGGGGATACCGCACAAAAAAATCACAACTTAATGAAACGTCTTCCGTATACCTGAAACTGTACAGAGGCAGACCCTTCTCTCTTCAGGACAGACAAATCGACAGATGAATGTTGTTTCTGCGTCTCTCTGCATCAAAGCATTGACATTTTGTTTATTTTTTAAGGTACACAGAAATTAATCATAAGACTGGAACGAAATTCTCTGTGTTTACTTCTAATTTACTTTGTTATTTACGAGATTGTCTGAAGGCCGCACTTGAGATTCATTTGGCCAGCTCTGCAGTAAGGGAATCGGAATGTCTCGTTGGATATGGGGATCAGACGATTTCATGTTCTCTAACATCGCATAAGAACACAGGTACACAAGGAGAACACACAACCAAGCGGGATTTGAAGCAATGACTTCAGTGTTTCCAGCAACCTGAGGTAATTCACGCCAGATGTCGGAATCGGCAAATGATAAAGCAAGTTCTTAATATCCCTCACATTAAGATAATCTATATTTTCTCTTCAAATTTCGCTTCCTGGGCTGCGTTTTATAGGTTTACATAAGTTCAGAACATAAACAACATCAGTGTATATATTTGGGGCATAACACATGTACTGGAGACAGGGAAACTATAATGTGTTTTACGAAAGTTTAATGTCGACCACCCACACGTTTCATGTTGTGACAGGATATGGAAGTGAACTGTACAAGGCAGCCTGGTTTCTTGAGGCGACAGAATGAGTCCACGAATGACGGCACATCATCCCAGACGACATCCATCTTCAACCCCTTTAAATGTTTTAGAAATCACGATCGACAATAATAACTGAAATTTAATTGTCGCATAATGAAATAAGACAATTATTTTTTTTAAAACTAATATTTCCAATAACTGTTTGTTCCCTGAAAACACCATTAGCCGGAACTCGCGAGAGGAAATCTTTATTTAAATTAAATTTAAAGAAAAGATGTTCGTTCCATGTTAATAGATTCTTGGATTGCCCATAAGAACTCTGTTCCAACTGTAGAAGCTCGTAATGCATAGAATTAGATGGGAATATAACTATAAATGGTTAGATGGTGATCGTGACTTATTTTAAGTCACTATTCCGACAACTGCATCAAAGGACTGAGGAAAACACAGAAAACACAATCACAATATCCGGTAATCTGGACGTGATTCGATATCTTTCGAATACGTAAGTATATGATTATAGAGCATCAGTGAGTGGCAGTTAATTGTTAAGTTATTTTTGTTCTATGTTATAGAAAAATACAATAATTAACGAACACAGTGATTTCTTGTTCTTAATAGGATATTCACTATTAAGACCTTTGAGTAAACTTCGAAAGTTTGGAAAAATTAACAACTTGCATTTCCTGAAGATCTGTCGATGCAAAACAGTATTTTCTTCCTAAACACTAACGGCATGACGGTTAAAAGAAAATACCTAGAGTTTAATTAGCTTGGTGATCTATCTTCGAAATGTCTATTATTAACTTCCTCTTCCTGGAAATTATAATTAGTCATATCAGAAAATAATGGACGAGGGTTTTGAAATAGACTGTACACAGAGCATTGGCAGAGCAGAAAATGTTGCTCAGTAACAGCAGCGAGCGATTTGTGCTTCCATCATAGGATCGCTCGCTTCGCCGCTCAGTGAAACACAGTAGTTCACCTCAGGGCTCATTCCATTTTCGGAGAGCGGTGCCAAATTGATTTGTTCCCCGATATCATTTCGCTTTGAGGATGAAAACACCCGATACGTCATTAAGTTTATGAATAGAGACGGCACGCTAATTATGTGTTCCTCTTTAAAGCAGTCGTGTCGAATTCGGAACTTTACAGACATTCGTCCATTTGTTACTTAGAATTAGACTTAGGCATATAGACAAAAAGATTTCAATACCCTAAGGCTGAAGACGTCAAAGATCACAATCACAGATATCACAGTAATTTGATCACGCATTATGATAAACGTAAATATAATCACAATCAATATGACCGAGTTAGGCCTAATAACAAAAAACAAATAAAAATTATAAACTAAACAACTCACTGGTAGCAGAACCCGCAAGTTCTACACCGATAACACAAAAGCCCTCCACCGTCCACGATCCAGAGCCAACTCCATTCATTTGTCATCCTCACAGCCCACCTCCCTAAGGTCCATTCTTCTGTGTTCGTAACAAAAAATTATCCTAACGAAAAATGTCGTCTTTCTAAACGTTATTATTTATTGATGCTGCATATATCTTGACTACATATCACTGAATGTTACGAAGAATAAATTAACTTTAAGGAATATGGAAGTGGTCGTGGCTTAACATAAGGCACTACACGACATCTACCTGAAAGGAATGAGAATCATCACGAAAATCTCATTCAAAATAGCCGATATCCTTCCTGTCTGAGATTTGAACCTGAGAACATTACGCTGAAGTCCGAAAGATCAAGATTCGAACCCGAGACACATCGAATATGAAGCAGACACGTAAATCACAGGGCTGCGATATTCACTCAGCCACCCAATCGGCTTTCTTACACATCGCGTAATCAACAGCATCCCACTCAGCTTAGTACGAGACGCAGTGTCTAAAAAGATTTGGAACACCGTTCCGTTCGCTCGAGAGCAACGCATTTAACTACAAGGACCACAGCGTAACGCACTTAATCTCTCTGCGCAATTCCATTTTCAATCCATTTTCTATAGTATATCCTCTTCTCTCCTTTCTCCATCAGATGCATTCAATCTCCTTTCCGTTAATTTTATTCCAATGCATATCACTCCATAGACTTATCCCATGGAACACGGTCTGCTTTACATTTCCTTCCTAGCCAAACCCTTAATCAGCAGCTTCTAAATCCAGGCCAAACCACTCGATGAAATATCTATTATGACACTCCACTACTGTCTCTATCCACCCTTATTGAACTAATATTATCTAGAGAGCAAGTTCTTTTCTGTCAGTCGTAAGGAGGGCGGAACAGCAAACACTTATTAAAACGAGAAAACAGAACTTCGATGCTTTTCATACAACGCTATACGCATTAGTTAACCTAAATACTTCGATAACATACTGATCCTGCAACGATGATCCAACAAAGTAGTTGCTGTTTTAATGTGCTACCTCGGAATATTTCCTTCAGAAAAAAATCCAAGTCAGACTAGGCAGCTTACCGATCAAGATTCAAACCGGCGATGCCTTTATAACACGAACCAGTAGAAAGTACTTATATATGTACTGTTTCACAACTTAAATACTTTTTATTTAAAAAATGTTAAATCGAGACAAATTCACAACCAAAATTTCAAATATTTTTAAACAAAAATTTTGTTTCGAGAATAAAGTTTACCTGTCTTAAAGTGCGCTACTCTTATGCCTGAATGGTTCAGCGAATTTTAACAGTTCTGTAATGTTAATATGTATAGAGCAAACAGAGTCTCTGCGCCTAAACACGAACTCATTTAAGAAAAACAGAACACTACTAAAAATAAAAGTTGAAAAAATTATTTCATCGTTAAGGGCTCAAATAATTGAATTAAGCTTCAATTACCCACAGAAAACATGGTCCAATATAACATTTTAAAGTACAATTACTTAAAAAAGACTAACATCACGGCGTCCGTGACGTTTTCTCATCTTAGCATCAAAACTGAAGTTTGTATAACATGGGGCTGCTTGGACGGCTAGTATATAATTACATATGCATATTCACGAATATTGATTCTAAATTTTTAGATCGCAGTGCCTCGAAACCAGTAAAATTAAACTTGTCTAAACAGCAACAAGCATTAAACGGAAACCTTGCATTATCGTAAAATGCACACCGAGTTACGCGAACATTAAAACCAATATAAAATGATACCTAAAAGGCGGAAACGAAGAGGGGACAATAAGACTTCAAACGGAAATGGGGTACGTCTAACGGTCGTGTGTTTCTGTACAAGTTATGAAACTTCTCATTAAGCAATTTTTCTAGCCTCCTATTACGTTGTTGAGATTTCAGGTTTTCAAGGCGACGAGTATAAAAGATGGCTGTCTACTGAGATACTGACCGACGATTCAGACGAAATCATTGCCTCCATCACCAAGGCAACAGCCATCTTCTGTTACCTAATCCATTTTATGTCCAAATACTCATCTCATTACCACGTTTTCAAACACACTCAATTTTTATTTCACACTGAAGATGATAACGGAGATGACAACAGCAAAATTGTATCTCTTCATTCATGTGAAGTAGTCTTTATTATTTTAACAACACATGACACTACAGTCAACAGTAACATATTTTTGAATACACAGAACAAACTTTCGGGGGGGTGTAACTAGCAACTGCACGACACTAGATATTCTTCGTAATGGTTCTCATCAGTGAAATTTATAATCCTATTATTGCATTGTACAGTTGAATGAATTGTCTATTACATCACAATGCCCTAAACGCTTTCCGGCAGTGTGTCGGTTATCAATTATGAACTTATTTCAGAGCTTCACGGCACCAACAGAACATCACACAGTGTGAGCCTAGTCCAAATAACACTTCAGTTATTAATTTAATTACATTAATAAAAGTAATGGATGGGAAACAAACAATATGGAAGAATGGGCTTACAGTATTTCCGAACACACAATATTTCCCTCACCTAATTATAAATATTACTAATTTATCACCCAAACATGAAATGGTTTGTACAGCAGGTTTATTATTTAATATTTTTACTAAAATGACCAAGAAGCCACATATTTTAACATAACATACATGACACAGACTCCTATACTTAATAGCAATGTTTCTTACGACGCCATGTTGCAAATGTCCTTTATAAAACAATTTACTGTGTCAGGCCACACAGTCGTCTGGCAAAACCTACATTTCTATGAAAATCTAAATGATGGCTCACAATTTATTAATGACACACGCAGAAAGTCTGACAATTATTACCAATACGGCTTCTGGAAAGCAATTTAACGTAGGAAAATGAAGCATAGGGTTGTCATTTAAAAACGCCTTGAAGAACAGATGAATATTTCATTACCCTAACCTAGCATTTCTTTAAAAAAAAGCTGACAGTAACAAATAAAAGTTTCTTACGCTCTTATGTAATATTTAAGTGGGCATTAAAGACATAAGACGATGAATGGACTTATATTAGTCTTGACAGTAACCTGTGGTTGGCTCTTGTGAACAAGGTAATGATCCTTTGGGTGTGATAAAATGCGGTGAATGCCTTGCCTAGCTGAGCTACTATTAGTACTTCAATAAGGGCTCTGCTCGAGACAGTCATCCTCTAGTCGAGCGTTTAGAACAAGACAAAGTTTATACTATTCTCAATTATCATCGGGTACTGAAGAGTGTCTCTAAACCTACTGTTATAAAAATGCACCTTCGAAATCAAACCAATTTTCCTGAGACAGAAGTATACAAGACTACATTTCGTTTGGTTTAATAAAGATTCCTATTATGCATGCATGGCTTAGTGGCGGACAGACAAAGATTAATTTGTTTTTGCTCCGAAACCAAATTTTAAAAATCTTTTTCCACCGCGTTCTAGCAGCCTGGAAGATAAAGACGCAGCAAGTGAACAAACATGGGAACTCAATTCCTCCCCACATCAAACTCTGAAATTTCCCACAATGCAACCACAAATCCGGGGTCGTAAGTCAACATAATTTACATAAAGTTCCCGGCATTCTGTTCCTACTATTATCACCGAACTGAATAGTGAATCTAAATCTGAATCTGAAATATGTTTCACCTAACCACGAGGAATTTACTGTGAAATAAATTTTCATAACCTGTCCTCACTCACTGCTTCAATTCTATAACTGCAGTTAACAAAGCAAACTGCTTGCACCTATCCTAATATCCTAACAGAGACTTGAGTATAAAATGTTACATACAGGGAAGTTTATATTAAAAATTTACATAAACTCGCAATTGTCCAAAAAATATATGCTGCACCACTTTCTGATTTTAGTTATCCACCTTCGAAGGAGTCAGATCATAACTGAATCATTTATTTACACATCCCAAATTGTACAAATCCACAGAAGTGGTGCTTGACATCTGAAACAGAGTTAATTTTTTTTCGACCACAAAATTTACACTTTTTACACAGACGTAAAATTTAGAATTGATGGTTTACACATTCCATCAATACTCCTTGGTTAGTTCGTACAAGAGAGTATTTCAATCCGTTGGCAGCACACATGTATTTAATCAAGAATGGATTTAAAAAGTATGGCACTTGAGCTACGTTTAATCCAGAACACTCACCAAGGCAAGGGCGAGTTAAGACTTGCTTTACTAGACGGATAGGGGAAATATTTCTGTAGCGTGGATAGTCTACGCGGACCGTGACAAAGGGTTAACAGACCAGACATCGCCGTTCCTTGCTTCTACCACCACACCACCCGTTGAACAAAATGGAGTAAGTAGTCTTTTGTCTGAGTAAAACAATGATGAAAAGCAGAACATAGACGAAAGAAGGGGCATTATGATATTGAAAAGAACACGCTTGTATTACGAGACGGTGACAACAAACGGAAAGGGGGATGAATGGAGTACACAAGAGGCGCACAGACGAAAGGACAGATGAGAATAAAGAAACGGGGGAATAAAACGGATATGAAAACGCGTAAACTACTGCAAGAACAACAGAAATGTTCTGTCTGTATATTGCTCATTTTCCTTAAAATGAAACCAGTAAAATACATTCGTAATAATAATTGTCAGAATACACTGATATTCCCCTTCAACTACATCCCATGTGGGTCACATTAGAGAAGCAAAAAGAAAGAATGGAATCATTAAAATAATGGAATATCGTGAAAATAAACTCTAAATAGGACAAACAGGAAGTATATCTTGACCACTTCCTGAATGCCAATCCAAGTACTCAAGAGACGTGGTTTTTCGGTATTAGCACCAAATAACCTCTTTAAATTTTATGACTGGTTTAAACCGGAAAAGCCAGAATAGTAGACCACAATAATATGATGTGCAAAATAAGAGGGCGGTTTATCATAAAATCATTTATTGTCACTGCGGCTAACCGATACGAATTTTGTTTTGACAAACATTAGACAACTCACGAATGGCAGAGAAATAACAGTTTTTACACCGAAAACTTCGATGAAAAAATTATTTCCCAATATATAGTCGAACTGAAGAAATAGATTAATGTGATCAAGTTTTGTGAAGAGGAGGAAAATTAAAACAGCGGTGAGATTACTCTGCAGCTAGAAATTACAAAGGGCGCGTAACCTGGTTCGAAACAACTAAATGTAGCGAACGCGAAAACACGGAAGTATTATTATCATACATATAGGAAAATACCTCTTTATCACAACTTACAGGTTATGCAACTCTGTAAAAAAATATTTATCCTTCAAGGTAGCATTGTAAAATGACCCTTTCCCCGAGCACGTCGTGATGGCGTATAGAGGTAACGGTGGGATAGCTGTAAGCATACCAGACATCGGGATTAGACAGACGCTAAAACTACAGCGACCGGTTGACTCCTCGTGGAAGAGGGTGGGTGTACTCAGGTGTCGACTTCATAGGGGGAGAGGTCCCATGCCCTCTTTTATGCGTAAAATGAACGCATCTGTGTCCGCCCGAATGCTTCATTTCTTAACGTATTAGACCAATAGGTCTATCCATTAAATAGGTACTGGAGTTCTTCTATTGCTAGGAACCTTCAAGTTTTCTTATTATCGATCTACTTTGCCGGTGAACCAAACCGGATTTTATCGATTTTCCCAGAAACGGCTAACGGCATTAAAATACGAGTATGATATAAAGTACGTCAATACATGCTGTATCTGAAGACTTCACGGCGACTGAATGCAATGAAGTTATCTCGGGCGATCATCAACACGACGGAGGCAGACAAAGACTCCGAAACATTGTGCCATTCAAAAAAAAAAAAACTGATAGTCCGAGAATATTTCATTGCAGACCTACAGATCTCACAAAGACACAATTTTTATATGAAACTTTCTTCGATTCTATGAATATTCAATAGTTAAGATGAATTATTATGGTACATGGGTCACTATTTCACTAACGTCCCCCCCCCCCCCACATAGAAACGTTCAATATACTACTTACACAACAAGTACCCTCTTTACAATTGACAAGAATGCTTTTCAATACGAGATTGCTTGTGACGGCTTCAAAAAGCATTATTCTTCTACTGGGTACTACTAATGCTCTTCAATCTCGGTTTATCCCACTTTGTTTTTCAACCATTTCAATTACTCAAGACCTTGCTATGTCTAGTTTCTGCCTGAGTAACACTTATAAGGTCAGTTATCACGAAAATTAGAAATAAGTTTGAACTCCTGACTTGAACCCGTGACTTCAAACCCGAGTTTGCGACGTCAAAAGGGTTTGAAGGTCAACTATTATCCCTGTGAATATACACACAGCAAGTATTAGCAATCTTAACTACGATATTCGAGGATAGGTCTTCTGCTATTGAAAATCCCCTGTATTCATTGCATTTATGTACGTGTAGTGAGTGGTTAGAATTCCTGCTTCATATACGGAAGGAACTCACTTCGAGTCATTTCCGGAGCAATGGTTACCTTGAATAGTTCTTTCGCAAGGTTCTTCAATTCTTACAGGCGAATGACTTCGGTCCTTTCCACTTCACCATCGTTTCTCGACGATACGAAACTGCAGCTGATGGAAAGGCGCATACAAACCAGTCGACTGGTTTGGGAGGTTTTGTCGGTCCATGCATAATTCTAGAAAACGATGTGACGAAAAAATTCTAACGCCTCTGACGAGATACGAACACACATCACCACGTTAACAGCCAGTGAGTTCACTGTATAGCTTCAATTAAATCCATCATACGGAAATAAAACGAAGTTGTAAAAGAGAACCCTGTGTTCAAAGACGTCTCGGACGTTCACCTAGTAGTTGGAACACCTATGCTGAAAGACGCTGAAATCGAGATGTAAGAAGGTTCCAGGTTCCTGAAGTAGGAGCAGTAGAACTAGTGATTACGGAACACTTCCTACCAGACTTCATCACTGGTCTCTGCAAACACTAATTGCATAAATAGTGTAAATCGTAGGTCAGGGACATATCAAAAAATTACAAAATGAGCAGGCATTAAAAACACATGATCATGGGGTTACAGTAATACAGTTTCTAGCATAATTTATGCAAAACGTGTAATTAAATTTTTATTCAATCTGCGATTATTGTTGTCAGAAGTATTACATTTGTATGCCGCTCATGTGCCAAAACGTAAAAAGCTATATGTAATTAGAATCTCGTTACATGAATGTTTCTGCAACAGAGGTAATCATAAACCAGCAATTTCATTAAGGATACGGTTTCATGAAACTAAAACACGTACTGAATACTAGCACCAGCTTCCAAATTCCCTGAGTCATCATATGTAAAACATTTATTATACATTCTAAAGAGTAAACAAAATATTTCTAGCTGTATTTATTGGGACATTAAATGGTCTTCAGGGGCCTACTTAGATATTCTGTGAGTGCAACAATTTACGTCAGCTAACTAAAAAAGATATTTGAACGCACATGCAAATGGGATTCACACGGGTGGATTTCTCACTACTATAGAGTGAGGAGAGAGAGAGAACTTACAATGGATTCACTTCTCCTACGTCGCTTAAGTATGGCGTTATTCAAAGTGCTCCAGTCAATAACTTCAGAAACATGTGTTATCGTATGAAGCTTTGTCAAATCGCTTCGTTTGCTCAAGAATACACAATCCGGATGGGTTATAATTGAGCAGGAGACATCAGATCCTAGCCTGTGATCATGATAATAATTCACTGGGCTAACATAAATATCACAATAAAAACACAAGTCTTGAAGTAAATTCAGAGAAAGGAAAGAAGCCAGAATGCAATGTGACAATGTTCTAACGCTTAAACATGGCGGTGGCAAATAAAAATTACATTCATAAACAAATTAAGATAAAATAAAATTCACAGAATAGTTGCTGACATAATGAGGATATATATTTGTAATCTACACCAAATATTAAAATGGCTGTTTCTGAGACGTTGCACTGTGTAGCCCGGTAGACTATCTCAGTCATTGGCACTCAACGACTGAAGATGGGGGCAGTAAGATTTTCCAAACGTCGGTCAGTTTATTTATACGTTTAATGTAATAAACACATACTTTTACGAAACACTCTGCAATCCAAATAAGACAAAGATAACATTTAGCTAATGCAAATTAAGATATATTAGTTTTAAACAGTTTTACTTACGATTTAACTCGTGGCTGTTTTTTGAAACTTTACAGAATAAATAACAGGATTCGTCATTACGTCTACGACCATGTGCCTGACTATTGAGGACACACCAGGCTAAAAACATTGGTGGGCCTATAGAATATCAAAATATGACCACAATGATCTCCTTGTCCACCTCTCCCGACAGTACTGACGCACTCAGCAGTGTAACAAAAGAATAACGTTTGGCCAATAATATGTTTCAACTCCCCAAAACCCTAAGTCCATTTCGCCCACTTTAAAGCTGTAATATTTTCGCTGAATAAATTAATTTTTCACCCGTGCACATCTGAGTCTTGCAGTGTAGGATTCTGTCATCCGTATGTCAAAAAAAAAAAGCTCGAGTTTCTAACGAAGGCAGTACAAAGTGAAATGGTGATGATAAGACTTCAGCTGGAGATATACAAGTAGTTAACAAGCATAGAATTTGTAAGGTTCTATACATAGCTCAGAGAGAAACACACTGCATGATTTTCAACTTTCTGAACCATCTGATACGAATAAAAGAGAATATTATAGTAGAATTTATTCGCTGAGTGAAGTAAGTCCATACCGCTAAGAAAGTAAACTATTAAGTATAATAAAACTTTATTACGTGAAGCAGCAAAGGAAAGGATACGTTTCGTGTACCGTGTATTTGTATTATAAATATTTCAAACTAGTTAAGAGCGATTCATATGAATTCATCTCCTCTCTGAAGAACAGTGCAATAAGTACGTGTAATTTGGTGCCAGTAAGTATAAAGTTCTTAACACAAATTGAGTAATCACACAAAATGAATTACGCATTAAAAGTTACAAAGATCATAACCAGATATCCATTACGGTAATGTTTATATACGCTGAACTGGAAATAATTTTAAACTCGAAACGTTCAAACGAATCAACATTTTTTGTCATACTTCATTCTTATTCTTCCCTTCACCATAGCCCAAATCCACAAGACACACATTCTGATGATATCTTCCCTTCTACAGCTCGGTCTCGCAAGTTTTCACCTCGGATTAAGATTCGCTGTATTTCTTTGATACACCTTCTCTAGGTTCCCATAAATAACTCTGGTATTTTAACAGCTAGATCATTCTCGACATACAGCACGAAACTGGAGATACTTTTGGCGATATTCCTACAGTCTTGATGTTGTTGTCCGATAGTATCCAGCTTACGGAGCTGTATGTTACTCCAACGAAAAACAAACAGCATTCTAAAGGAATTCCTATGGGTGGCATTGCATGCAATTCTTTGTAAGATTTGAGGTTTTCACAGCGGTGAGTATGAAGATTTCTGTCTTCTGGGTTGTTGCGCTGTGTAGACTGGTCGATGTCAGCCAACGTTTCAGAGGCCCTGATGACGGAGGCAGTATGACCTCTGAAACGTTGGTAAACATCGACCAGACTACACAGCGCAATAACCCAGAAGACAGAAATCTTCATACAATTCTTGTTTTAGATTATCTCCTTCAACCATATATGACTTACGTATGCATACGAAACTATGAACTTAAAATACAACAGTCACCGTTTGTAAGCCAAGCTCATTTAAACGTTTATTTCGCTTATTAGAATCTGAATAATATGGACTAGAAACCGAAAATGAACATCGTTGTAATAAGCTGTGTATTATCGTATTTATATCAGCAGCGTGACAAAGCGTCATACTCGTACGCCTTCAGCGCATTCAGATACGAGCATTATATTATACGAGGTAATCCTGTTGTGTTTCTCCGGCTTGTTTCCCTTCAGCTAGCAAATGACAAGGTAATCTGTATCATTAGGAATATCGAAGTGAAAGTGGACACTGTTCCATCAGACTGATCTACAGCGTACTTCCTCAAAATACACCCATGGTTCTAATATGCACTGAGTTTCTAATTAGGGTTCAGTTAGCTGTGTTACTCTAGCACAGAACGGAGGGGCCACGAGAACAGCGATGTCAGGGCAATCCTCTACGAGGAACCACCCTTAAAACAATGCGGAGCTTCACCATAATCACTAAGAAACACCAGCTATAAATTATTTCAACCCGTCTTCTTCATTCTCTTTTAGAGAATGAGTTACTAAGACAGACTCTAATTACGAAACAGCTTCACTATAGCCCCTAAACCGCCTCCACCACCAACATTCTTAGGTAATCAAGGATGACAAATTTCCTTACACCATTTACAGCTTCCAGTCGCTTTGTGCTTTCACAAACAATAAAAAACTGCAATAAAAATTTTGGCTTCCATCCAACATTTTTTTTATTATTATTCTGAATGATCATGGGAGATAGCTTTGGAGCGTCGGTTTTAGAAGAGAGGAAGGGTGTAAATGACGTCATGCTTAACAATCCCTTGGCAGTCTTCAGCAGCATCACCAGTGGTGTAGTAATTTAGAAGAACAGATGAGAGATTAAAGTCATGTGACCTTATGATGATGACGGTGAAGAAATTACTGGTGCCTGAGCAGTGAGGGAATTAGAACATACTAAATAGGTTTAGGGGACTTCAGCTCGGTCCATCTCACTTGCTGCGTATACAGACAGAACTATAATGAGAGCAGGAACGCACATCGAGTCACCCACGTACATTACAGGCATCCTGTGCTCAACTACAAGAAAGAGAGGAAGATATAAAACACTAAAACTGCAGGATCAATCCTAACTGAAAAAGAATCCTGCGACTTTCTTAATGAACTCAGAGGTTCTTGTCATAATTTAGGATTCGGTCGAATATTACTGGTACTATTAAGACAATTTCTAACATTTCTGTCCTGGATTCAAATCTAGGCTAAGGACGTCTATCATGCCTCAAGTTTTCGTGTCCTCCTCAGTCCTACAGGCAAATGCTGGAAGAGTATTCGTAAATCAGTCACAAACGCTTCCTTCTACATCCTTTCCAATTCGTCATTCATAATAATCCTACCACTCTAATCTTTGTAGCCGAGAAAACGTTTTACAAACAGCCCAACAAAAATTAATAAATATTCGTATAACAATTTCAATAAAGTTACGGTAGCTAAGTGTTAATAAATTTCAGTACGTACAGAATTTAATCTAGAGGTTCTGAGTTCGTGTCTCTGCGATTGTCTTCATGTTTGTTTTCCTACGCGAACTGTCACTGATCTTGACGGAAACGTCAATCAAACCACAGACTCACATGTATCTCTGCTATCTCATTCTGAATTAATCGAAACTAATCAATCCTCGTAGCTTATTACTAGCAGAGCGCGAAACATGAGATTTGATGTTAATTATAGGGTGACATCATTAATTATGTTAATAATGCAAATAAAATAAGCCAGAAAAATGTAATTTTTTTACAGAAATGTCTATCCTCTGTATTATTCCATTATGCTCAACATTACTAACGAATAACCTTACACATCTATCACCCCTATTGCTGTAATAAACCCTCATCTCCACTTCCAACCCTTCATACTTGGGGATGTTGCCTATTGATGCATCTCCTCTACTTACATGAAAATACCAGGCAGAATCAGACTTTGCTGCTTGTTCTTCACATATTCCTAAGCCTTACCATTACTTCAATAACATCCAAAAACCTAATACCCTACTGAACCAACCCCTATATGTGTATTGTACAAAGTTGATGAGGGAGTCAGCATGGGGGGATGATGAATTAGAGACTACGTCACCCCCACAAGAACGCACCAATACACTCGCACGCGTGCTTTAATACTTACCCTCTACTCCAGTGAATTCCCCTCTTATCCCAATCCAACACTATTATCAAGGTACCATACACAGCAAACGTGTCTTATGACCAAAGTAGGTGTAAAGAACCTTTACATGTCCTGCACAGAGGCCTGCTGTCCGTTACTAAATAAAAGTATCGTGTGCTCAGCTCGGATATGAAGAGTTACTCCCATAAGTTAGAATTGTCTGGCCTGCATGACTAATAAACTAATTAGTTTTTTCTGAAATAAATGAGAATCCAGCCTATCCTACTGTGCAAAGTAAATTACTCAAAAGTGCTACAATTCCTGTGAAACACGGGCTGCAGACAGACTGACAGTAATAAAAAAATCATTTTTAATTTCTACAGTTTTACAATTTTTTTTCGACCTAAAATTATTGTTTCAGCCGATCTGAAAAGTTCAGAGTAAAGTAGGCATGGCATACGAATGTTAGGGGGAGAAAATACGAATATAGCAAAGGACGGTGAAAAAGTGAGGGGAGCAAGAAATGGATAGAGTAACAGATATGTAAAATAACTGCATATAAAGGAGAATGGATGCACTAAAGTAAATGACAAATGAACTGCATAACGACGATGTATCAGCTGCATACAGTATATCGCGTCAAATGAGATGAACCAGTGAGGTCAATGCATATTTTCAGGTACTATTCCAACATTCTACTGCAGATCCTCAGGAAAACCATTAAAATCTTTGGTCGTATGATACCTGGTAAGCCCGTCAGGATTCGAACTACGTTACAGAAAGATTCTTTCTTTGCATGCAAGACAAATTTACAGTAAAACATGGGTTTCATACAAGTTAACGTCCATCTATTTCAAGGACCTACCTAGAAAAAATTTCGGGAAAAAAAATATTTCGCCCGCCTTGGTTTAAAAACCCTCTTTTCGGCTTAAGAACTGTACAGTGGGTTGTCTACCTTATCTGGTAGTGAACACCGCTCGGCAATTCGTGGCATCACACAGCAGCAGGTTTGAGATCAGACACTTCGAAAATTAACGCAATTCAAAGCTTCAGCATTGTGGTACGAAAAAGGACAAGACTCCTTCAGCCAAATAATTAAGAGCAGGCCTGCAGTCGGAATGACTACTCGGCATCAAGTAAAGTTTTAATTTTGCAATATTAAATATGTATAAAATACGTGACTTTATCTAATTCTTAAAAAAAATGAGTTCCAATTTCGTGAAGTATCCAAATCTCTTCTTAATTACATAAACACTTAGATTTATATGACAGAACAGAAAAACTTGGAAGAATAAATGTGAAACGTGTTCAACACTTCACATACTTGTCTCTTGTAAAAACACGACGAGATACGTGCACATCTGTCTTCTACGTGATTACTAACAGAGAACGAAACTTGTACCTTTCAGGCACTGTACCAAAATAGCCGAGAACACATCAACTCTGTCGCTTAGAATTACACTCCTTTCTCTCATCTCTGCTTACCTGATCATATTTCACGCATCCGATTTCATCCTACAGTCGGTGTCTCTTAATTCATTCCGCCTTCAGAAAGCTTTCGAGATATAATGGCGCAAAGAATCAGAAGACACTATGAAACCCGACACTTATTGGATCTAGCAATAATGGAAACACGTGAGATTTGAGGCTTTCACGGCGGTGGTGAAAATGCGTATCGAGGCCTCCCTCGTTGCTGTGGTAGTATTTCACTTCTATTCCGACGATGCAAGTAATATATGCCACGAAACGTTGGTAACCAACTATAATACTACATGACGTCACACCCAAAAAGGCCACGATACACATGGAAACACTACGTTCTTCAAGTCTTGCATGCTTAACTTCATTTGTTTTAAATACTAATATAATGTTGCAAAAGTCACCCACAATACATTTACCACTGTCAACAGGATCGTAAATTACTTTTCTTGTATACACTAGGGACTTTGTTATTACATGAGTGCCATTGTTTTCACTGTATACAGAGACGAGATACAGGAGTAACAAACATTTCTCAGTTGGATATAAGTGCGTGTAGACACAAAGTACAATATGTACTTATGTTTCGAGTGATGAGGGGTTTCGGATAAAAAATGTCCCATTCAAATTTCTTGCACAGTAATCGTATCAATAGGAATTCAAAAAAAGTTCGACCATCTTTCAGTGTAAACACTCAATACCAAATTTCATTAAAATCCGTTGGGTAGTTTCGGAAATAAATCGTATGGATTGGGAACACATACATTCACATCGTGACTTTAATATCTGTACGATGTGCAAAGAATGCATATCACGTGAGAAACCAGTTCGTTTCTTTATACACACGAACGCATTCATTCCGGAACTACATCGATAACGATGCTCATTAATGGACATATACACGTACGAAAATAAAATACAATCTATTTCAACCATTCCAGGTTCTCTTTCACGTTCGAGGTAACTATGTCTGTCTACATTTCTCTGATATGTTTCTTCTGTAGAGACCTTGCAACGGATCGATCTTTTGCCAAACGTTCTGCCAAACGAATAAATAATTGATCCCGAACGGATTCTGAATCGCAACAGGACAAAAGGGTTCATTCAACCGTGACAGCTGAATATCAAATCCATTAAAGATTTGTTTGTGAAAATACAAAAACAGAAATCTGCAGAATAAATATTTGTTCCGACCAGAAATACGTGTACTTATTATTAACGTGACTGTTAAACTATGAACTTCACATAGTTAAAGCATTATATTGAGATATTTCGCACGCATCTTTGCTCTAATTATTCTAAATAAAAATGAAGAGAAACTGCCACGAAGCGATATAAGAGTAATGATATATGTAGACATATACAGACACACATCGTAAACAAATACGTGATATGACTGCTGTACTGTATACATTTACATTTACGTAACTCATATTAGCAATGTCTATAATTTAGTGAATGTAAGTCCGCATAAAAATCTGTCTGATATACCTGGAGAGACGACTGTACCCATCCACACGAGGCTTGTCGTTACCAATGAATGACATAGGAAGAGAGTAGGTAATAGGCCGTCCTACGCCCTTGAATATAATCTGGGTTGAGTTCAGAGAATTAAATTGCCAAAAGTTTGATTTACAGCTCGGTTCTGTATTTTCCCCATCTTGCGGGAGACGAACGGTCTAAGAGAAACCTGCAGACTATTCTGTTAACACCCGCGCAGCGCTGAGGTTCATGAGTCTGATAAGGGGTCTGAAAGATATATAACGCAAAAATATCCAACTATTGTAGTAAAATCTGTATTGTAACAAACCGGAAAGAATTATAAAACTGACATCCTCGCTATTATTACAAATCAAAATTACGTACAAAAATTTGTCAATATAATTTCAACAAAGGCTCGCGTAAAAGTCATCTCAAACGTCATCACTGAAGAACATGAAAATTTCCACAGATAAAACAAAAATTCTAGCTCTGGAGGAAAAATAGGAAACAAGAAAAATGGTGTGGCAGACCTAACCTAACATTGTTACAGGACAGTTTAAAGACTCTAACTACCTTAGTCGCTTAATACACAGTGACAAACTTAGTCTTAAATAATGTGCACTATCACCTATTCACGAGAAAAACTGTTACAGACGACTAACCGATGGAACAAATGATAAATTTAAACTGTTTAGACTGCGATGTAAGTTATGAACCATATTACGGTACGTATAAAAAAACTCGGAAATATTTCAACATTTACGCGGGTCTATAAAAAGACATTTAAACACACAGCAAAATATTCGTAATTTACTCTGAATTTAAATTATGAAGTTGTATAAAACCATGGCAGTAATGACGCTGTTGTATGGCAGAGAAGCATGGGCAGTGAAAAGGGCATGGAAAGAATTCTAGCGGCAGAAATGAAGTTCTTAACGATAATGAGTAAGATCAGGAATGAAGAGATGAGAAAGTAATTAGACGGATTTTCGGTAGAAAAGTGTAAAATGCGATGACCAGCACATCTTCAGAGAATGAGCCCTGGAAGAATACCAAAATAATCACACAGTTATGACCCGAAATGAAGAAGAAATTTTGGGGCGATCACTTAAGCAATGGGAGGCTAAAGTCGGAAATAGGAGAACAGAATTCCTCACACTGTGCACTGCCGAATACGGGCGGGAACTATGAAAATTTACTTTGTTTTACTCCCCCAATAGCAGACGACGAACGTCGGGCAAATTATTGCATTTACCGGGAATTAGAATTTAAGTTATTTTTATTTTTAATTTTTCACATCATGACTACATCTAAGATGAACGATAATGATAAATTTAAGCAATAAAGACGCCTATTATCTATTACCCACTTCGGCCGCACAGGGCGTGAACCACATTGGCAGTACATCGAGACAGTCGACTTCGCGCTTCGAGGGCTGTTGCAGTACTTTCGGCGTCTAGTAAAGAAATTGACACACACAAGCGCGCTTAATACCCTACTTAATGGGCAGACTCCACACTTCCATGGCAGTTCTACCTGAATGGAGTAATTCCGCCCTTTAGTTGAGGATACTGTTTGGAGTCTCCAAATTACTGTATTTATTTTAGAAACAGCAAGCACATGCAGGTTTAGGAGTCACTTTTAAGTACAATTGACTACCAAACCGTAGAGTCCCTGGGCTTATCTTGTAACGCACATCTCGTTGAGTTTCGGTGAGTCTCATTAAAGGATTACAGCCTCCTAATCTAGTCCTAATTACTGTTATTTCTAGCCACTAGAATACAGAAAACAGGATTCAGCTCTATGCTGTTAACACACCATTATTTCAAATGTATAGTCCTCATTACGATAGAATTGCCGACAATATGGCTTAGAGAAATACAAATTCATTATGTATCATACGACAGATGATTACTCCCGTACCAACTATAAACAGAGTGGACAGAATGAATAATTATTTAATCTTATAACTGGGTTCCAATTAATTTGGTCATTAAGGATTCTATTAAATTAGGGTTACAGAACACGTCACAACAATATCAACAACTCGTCACACCAAAGTTACAAACGTAACATCGAAAACAGAACTTCAATCGGAAGCAGTAATTTATTAACCATCTTATTCGATGCAGTAATTACACGCAAAAGAAGACTATTACAATGCGAGAAATAATAATTTACATCTCCCCATTCCCATATCAACAAACTACGAAAATATTACCTTTAGATTCCTTCATAGAAATTGCACATCGTTCCTACATTAGCAGCATCCTCACAAATATTACAAAAGTAGCAGATGAAATAGTGCAATTTAATGTCCAATGAAGTCCTTTATTGGAGAAGGTGAAGACGCGTAGCATGTAAGGAATAAGTAGAACGTTTGCATACCATTTCGGCTAAAATGCCTCAAGGGATGTGTCAAAAACCCTAGGCCCAGCCACAAAGTCGTTGAAATCCATCACGCCGTTACAGAGTGTAACAAAAAGGGGGACGAAGATTCCTGTCTTCTGGGTTGTTGCGCTGTGTAATCTGGTAGATGTTTACCAATGTTTCAGAGGTCATACTGCCTCCGTCATCAGGGCGATGATGGTATATTCATCGCTCTGATGACGGAGGCAGTATGACCTCTAAAACGTCGGTAAACATCTACCAGACTACATAGCGCAACAACCCAGAAGACAGAAATCTTCAATAAACATCATATTTCTGTTTCACACAAATATAAAAATATCTATTTGCAGTGTGTGGCTATCAAAAATTTGTTACGTCTCAAAATTAAATTTCCCTCGCTCCTTTCAACAAACGAATGGAGACAGAGTGTGAGGAGACCGGGACGAACTTTTAACTCTTCAAGAAATATGATAAAAAGTGTTACATGTAAGGGAAACTTGTGTATAAATATGAGCTACGCGGCGCGTGACGTCGTGGCATCTCATGCAGATACTGGCTTCGCACGCAGGGTTGGCCAACATACAGTTTCTAACATTATCTGTTTATTACTGTGTCAAAAGTTTGGTAGCTTGCGGATTTCCTAGGTAAATGTGAGGTAAGCTGCTTCAGTCCCCAAGGCGAGACGCGCATGCCCCAGAATGAGTGTGAAAGTGGTTACAGAATAAAATCTCTTTCCCGTCCGGGTATAACACCACGGTTGTCAAATCGATAATCTGCTGATTTACGGAGTGAGCTTACACAGATAACAGAATTTATGCGAAATTCTGAAGCTTTTACTTTTAGTAAATTTAAAATCACTGTAGTCTAGAGTATTTTATAATTAATCTCGCTATTCTATGTTATATTCTAAATTTAATTATTCCTTTGTGACATAAATCGATTAGCGTTTCGAGAGTAAAATCAACCAAATCAATCAAAGTAACCAAACGAGACGTCGGCTAAAGGGTTTGATAATTTATTTTTTATAACTAAGCTCTCGTTTTTATCAGTAAACTTTTTGAAGATTCTTTCTGAAATATAAGAAAACATATTCTACATCCTTTCGCATTTAAAAGCTAGAAAACATTTTCTTGAAATCGACGTTTTCTCCAGTATCTTGTACATTTATGTTGCCTCATACTAGTTCTAGTACATCCAATTGAATTATGGGTGTAAAGCCTAAAACTGTTAACAGGTTTACAGGTGATCGACACGAAGCTACTGTCCTATAGTGGCCGTGTGGTTAGATGAATGCAGAGACCCATTGTCTTGGAGGTTCAGTAGGGCCTACAAGAAAAACAGCTGTTCCAGGACTAGAACTACTGCAATCAGTCGACCACAAACAAATGCGCTTAATATTGGTCATATGTTGCATACGGAATACGTATCAAAATTTTGTAAAACCCTGTTCACGAATTATGTTCAAACCGGAGCAAGCAACGTGTGTAAAAAAAAGCAAACATACGTTCTGATAGTTAATCACGTGAAATTATTCCCTGGTTCTCTCACCAGCTCCACTTACGCAGCAAAAACAGAACAAGAGGAAAGGAAAGAACTCAGTTGTTATAAATAATTGGAACCAACTCGGGTTACGATATACTGGTACAACAATCTCATGCGTCTTTTATGTCTGAGAATTTCCTATAGTTTCGCTTCACAGCCAAATGAAAAAGATATGTTGTGTTTTCTTCCGTCTCCAACTTCCTCTGTAAAAATTATGTTCGTCCTCAGGAAATGTTTACCCTTATAAATGCAGAGAATGTTCGATTCGAACTTTCACAACTGTATAACCACCAGTTTAAAAGAAAAAAAAAAGCTTAAAACTGTGTTTTGGAACAGACGCAAAATGGACTATGTCTCTGTAATACAGAACGTATCAAGCGATCCATATATGACAATTTTAAAATATTGCAGGAGCCGAACACGATGAATGTCTCATGAACACGGGCTACCTGCTCTGTTGAATTCTGCTACCACTTCACTGACTTGTGTGATCTTAGAAATTTGAACTACGTGGACCAATTATGATTGACATTCATTCTGAACGCCTAGTCCAAGTTTAATATTAGATAAGCACATTATTTATTAACAGATACAAAAGTGTTCCTTGCAGACATGAATTCCATTTCTGAATCCGAATTATGTCGTGAAAATGGCAGCTGTAGTGAAATATCGCCCCCCAGGGGATTTCCTGAAATTAAATCTTGTTTTCTGACCCGAGGGTGTAGACTTGCCTGCTGTGTAATCACATTATCTTTTCTCAAAATGTAAAAGTTTGATTGAGGAAGAGATTTCGTAAAAATATCTCATATGCAAACAAAATACTCTAGCCTGTGGAACATCAGGGTTCATATTTTGAAGGGTTTATTCACAAATGCATGTTTACATTTTGTCACAAATGAGATATTCAAATATTCTGCGCAACATACTCTGAAGTGTCTACCAAGATTTAGATTGATTGGTATTAAAATGTTCTGGAAAGAGTATCTTGTGTCGTATATATCTTTGGATAGATGAGTGACGTCTTTGGATGGATTGAGATTAAATTGACATGTAAAACATATCGCGTAGTTCTCTGGCCTACATAACACTGTAACGAATGATAAATTGATGTTTACATATGGTAGCCACTCTGTTACGTCAGAGACCTTCAACATTTCCAACCCCCTCCCCTTACTACACACGAAATAAAAATGAAAAGAGAAAGTTGAAAGGAAAGAAAATGGAAAAGGAGAGATGGAACTCGGCATAACATGTTCCCTGTCCTCGTTCACGTGTCATTTTACAGTTGCCAACCTTGCAACAGTAAAATGTGAGTGAGCTGCTACTGCTATCTACTGTGAGGGTAATGTGGGGTGGATATGGAAGAAGGATGTTATATGATCCATCACTTCACGGAAAAGAAATCCATTATAACAGAGAATGTTTGTATAATACAAATATTTGTGTGGCATGTTCTGTAGTTTGTTTGTTTGTGTTTGTACATTCGTATGAAACGAGGAATTTAGTGTGCAAAATAAAGTGCATTTGACAAAAACAAATGCATTGTGAACTTTAATCTTGAAATATCACAGTCTCCGCCGTTTGAAACATGAAGTTCATCTAAATAATGTTTAACAAGGCTTGCAACACGGTTTTCTAACCAAAACCAGTTGTGTTGCAGCTTTAAAATCGACATTTCTTACACAGAATGAGCCTGATAATTTAAGGAGTTCAACTTAATGCCTGCACTGTAGGTTTGTAGGTGAATCCACTGCTGAGTCTCCTAACGCTCTAGCTCTTCTGACCTATCGCCACGTCAGGGTCGATGACAGAATAGGGTATTTGAAGGGGGAGGTCAAAGTATTTCGAGAAAAACCTGTCACAGTCTTTCTTGTTATAATTAACCAAGTTAAAGGATTCATTCACATATGTTCATTACTGATTGTTGTCACTGATAAATAATATTTTAAGTACATTTTGTAACCTGGGCGCCCCAATATTTTTATTAATATATTATATATAAATATTAACTGATGCTATATATATAATTTTGTACTGTACAATAAATTCTACCAAATTATATAGCAGAATTTTGATTAGCCTACAACGTTTTGATTTTTACTAATATTTTTGTTTCTTTCATGTAGGAGAAACAAATACTGAACCTAGATCTGAAACGTTGGCCAGAAGTTCCATTACGCTGCTCTGGGATTGAATCCAAGCCTTGAGTTCAGAAGAAGACGTTTCACCCCCTAAGTTATGGCTGCTGATTGAATATTTAATAAAATACGTTTTAGAATTCAGGCAAGAAGTACGAGCCCAAACTCGTCGTTCCAGCCGGTTCACATGTCTGTTCACAAAACTTTGGGCTAATAAAAACACTGCAGGAGAAAGATAGCAGTAGTTTGGGGCCTGCTACTGACTTTCTGCACTCCATAGAGCTGGAAAACTTGTGGTGTAGGGCCTAAGAAAAAGCAGCTCCTCCCCCAACCACAAGAACTGAGACGACGGGGCTTAAAAAAGGAGAAGCTTGTAGTTCACGATTTATTGAGAAAATTGGGAAGACAATGCCAGCTGACTTGGTTGACTCCAGTATATATAATATATATTTTTAAGAGGACAAAGAAACATGGCGATTTTGGGGGAACAGGTTCTAGATACTACTGCGTATGTTAAAATGGTTTGTATAATAAATAAATGATGATTAAAAATCAAAATCGACACACTAATTTATAGGTATGAATCCCGTTTTACTTCTCGCTAAACAACATTTGATTCATTAGCCTGTCGAACACAGACTAATGGTCCAAATGTTAATCATGAAATAACCTATTATGTACCGTTTCTTCATTTTAAATATGCGTCAAAATAGTAGATGTAATCAAATATTTGTTTACAGTCGAGTAAGCTTTTAATAAAACAAAGTGCTCTTATTGTTTTAATGTTTCGCACCTTCCTCGTTGCTAAAATGAGAAACCAAACACAAGCCTGTAACAATAAAAGCGACGACGTTAATACGGAATGCTGAAGTATAATTTTCATATATTTGAGAAATGTGAAGACCTCAAATCCTACAGAGTAGCTTCAATTAAATTTTGCATTTCTCCCATTTCTACTAGACTTTTGTTTTATTTCATATTATCGGTCCCGCTAAAGTTTTCCAAGGGCAGGCTTCCATTTAATGTAAGTTCCGTTTTCAACAGGTCACATTATATAAAACTTCACCTCGAGCGACACACCTGAAATCATATAAATGACTGTATCCTTTATATGCAGGCGGCCTCAACCTCGAGTGAACACACGCACGCACGCACAACGTGATTCAGAAAGGCAATATTAGGACAGCGCCACACGAACAATAAGAGAAGCCCCGCCACAGGTATCCGACACAGACTGTTTTGCGCACTGCAGAGAAAATGGAATCCTCTGGTGTGTACGCCTGTTACGTAATGGGATCGGAAAGCCTTCTGTCGTACTGTGGCATTGTATCCATCCCATTACTACAATAGACCATGCATAATAGTTTACACAAGAGGAAACGTACTGGCAGGTACCAAATAGTATGGCAATATCAATTTTGATTCTACTCCTAACGTCTTACCCACTCACGTTAAAATATTCTTCTGTTGTTTGGTAAGGTTCTTGAAGTGCGGTTCGAAAGTCACAGATTGCCTGCGTGCTATGAAGTTCGGACATGGCCTTCAGCTTCGCATACATAGCTGCAGCGTCCGACTAATTAAAGCAAAACTTCTGCACCCACAAGTTTCTATGTTCCCTTCCAGCGACACACATCTACTAAAATATTACTTTGCATTACACATTTCCTCGCAGTACGTATATTTCAAAATGGCACTGTACCAATATCAGACCCAGTAGTCAAGCTATGCGATGTAAGGACTGTTCTTGAAAAGTATCTGTTGGAATCTAGGTTTATTTCACTTCTAAAGAAACAAACGGAAACTTTATGGCTTATAAAGCTTAATCTAGGCTTCGCATCAAATACAATGAGGATGTTGTTTGTTTCCCCCCTTGTCCTTGAATGACAAAAATTGAATAGCACTTTAAAATAAGCTGTGATTCATCTTGTAAAGTTCACATTCCATCGTTGTCCTCGAATCTCATGTGGCACACAGTAACTCTTTGCGGTTGATATAACGCCAACAGATAATATGCCAAAGACTTAATCCTTCCAGGCATTTTCAAGGGTAGTACCTGAAATATGGCATGACATATTTATTCGTTGATTCGTTTCAATTAATTATTCATTACGTCTTCCTTTCGGTCACTGAGACATCACAATAGTTCCATATGTAAGACACAGTTGAACTCTTCGTAGCTCGAACCAAAACTAAATGTTATTTAACAATTCAGTTCCTGCTTCAAAGAAAACGACGTATCTCCATTACAAGAATCAAATGATCAACGCTGTTAAGGAAACAATTGCTATTGACACATAATACACTTTATGGGCAAAATTCAGTTACTGGATATTTAAATCAGGTGGTACATACAACGACCGCAGTGCAAATATCCTGATCCGAGTATAGGGATCTGACGAACTTTCCCTTGCATCCACTTTTATTCAAGGTATTGAAAAACACCTCGTAAAAATGTCTCTTTCTCAGTGAAGTTTCAGCGTAGCAGTGTCAACAGATCACATTCCACCATCGAACGTAACCACACATATGTAAAATTGGTTCTTACAAGTTCTCGTATGTTCCAGAGAGAGTATCTTGTTTACTTTTGCTGAAATGCTTGTGGAGACGATGATTGTGGGCGATACTAGAGTTGTTATTTAGTAGCTTAAATTTTTGGCCTGTCAAAACACAGGTCCACATTTTTATTTTGGACAGTGCTAATATGGGAGGATGTGGTTGTGGCCTATCTTTATGATACTCTCCCAGAATGTGAGGAAACTCACGAAATATAGCCTATCAGTGTCTGTCCCCTATCAAAATTAGACTCTGACGTGAATTTTATTTTTATTTACATATCGTTTAAATAAAGATGTCAACAACTGCATAAACTATATTATAAGATAATGTAATAATGAACTCGAAATGGTGTAGAAAGAAGCGCTCATGACCTAATTCAAGATATCATGCCGACATGTGACTGTAGACACTAATAAAAACGAGAACCTCTGTAAGAAAAATCGGTATCCGGGCCGACATACGAACCGGGGGCCTCCAGAACACAATGCAGGCAGGTATGCTAACCAATCGACTGCAATGTTCGATGAATTCGATGCAGGAGTGCTAGCCGCCACACCATGTCATTTACTACGTCCAAGTGTTTTTACCGTCCTGTTAGAAGACGACTTTCATATTCCGTGACAGTGTACTTCGTTTTAAACCCACAATTTTCCTTGTGGCAATAAAACGTTCTTTTAGTCGTGACTGTCTCAGGGGATGGATACTGTTCACTTCAAACCGTTGCAATACATAACTTACACTGAAATGTCATTTTTTAAACCAACCTTCAATTATTATTCATGTCAGGTATGTTTCAGTACATACAGCTTCGAGAATACGTCGGCGGATAGAAACAGAATTTGACACGTGATAGATTTGTAGACAGATGATGCGCGCATTACCAATCGTAAACCTGCATGTACGTAAGTATGTAACATGTTTGGTGTAGAATTTAAAAAAAATCCCATTGATAGTGATTTAGCTATGTTCGAAAATATTTTAACTTATACGATGTTCAATGATGAAAGAATAATATTATAAACAGTGGAAATAATGAGGATAAAACACTATCGGACGTAGAGTCAAAACTACTGATGAAAAATATTAAAATACTATGCGTTTAGTTTGAGTGTGAGAGTGAGAAAGAGAATTAGCATATTTTGGTGACGTAAAAACACAAGCACAACAAAACTGTATCACTGTAAGCCGATTGCTGAGCGCACACAACTGATTCTCAAAATCCTAGATTACCACATGAGGTTTCATGTCCAAACCCCGTTGACACCACGGGATATTTATGTCAGATCACAGCCTCCGAGAATAAGTACACAATAATAATCCCAAAGGAGGTGGGCTGGATATATGACTCTAATGCGATATCCGAACGATAGTTCAAGCTTTAATAATACAGGACGTTCCAACCCAACAACAATTAAGTCCTACGGTACAAAACTTAAATCAGAAGCAGGTCCACGACCGACTAACAGACTCTCCTCAAATCTCCCGCTACACTCATGCCAAGGTCACCCTGGTTGCTAGGCCGCTGCACACGTCAGTTGTGCAAGAACTGTGCAGGTGCGAACAAGGTGTATTCACGAGCAGAACGTATTTTAATTCTCAAACATTACTTCGCATCGAAATCGCTTGCACTTGTTCGCATAGCATCTAGAAATGCGTATCATGACAACGACGCAGCAATAACAAAATGTCGGGACACGGGAGGTGTTCGTCTATGGAAAATGCTCACTGAGAGCGACAAAACAGCTGGAATTACCGCCGCACCGATTCGAAGCAGTGCATTAACTGCAACAACGGGATACGGCCACAATAATTCAATGTTTGTGTGTTTTAGGGGATGACGATAACCATAACAATCTTTGTAGAGAGTATCTCTGACAACCGCAGACAGGAATGCTGTATTACAGATGTCGACATCTTGACTTCGTAGTATTAGCCTGACCATTACGTTTCGCTTACCGTATTGGATGACGTGGTAATAATGAATTGGATGCTTCAAGATATTTTATCTTCGTCCGTCACCAGTGATGCGTAACAGCTACGAATATCAGAAAAAAAATTATTATACCCTCCATACCAACATATTTAAGTCCCATGTAACTTATTAACTATTTGTTACATTCGTTACTTCATTACCTGCACTGCGTTCACTCCAGCTGTGCCTCTCGTGACCGCTGTAAGTTCATAAACAACCTTTCTGCAGCCCATAACCCTCGTGAGCATCTACAGTTCTTGTATCATATCATTGAGTTTCCTTTCGTTGCAGATTTCGTATGAAGTTTCCATTAAAGCATTTGATACAGCACACACAGCATGGAAGTAAGCTAACAGAATCTTCTCCTTTGTTTCCATTTCCCTGATATGTGGCGTCACCCATCGGCACAGCTACAATAGATTAAACGCGGAGTTGTGTGTTTCAGGTTACTTGACAGCATAAGTCTACACACAGCAGGAGTAAGATTATATAACGAATGTCAAGGTGTCAGGTATAAACGTGGGAAAACAAATTCGCGTGTAGGTAACGTCACAATTCTAAGAGCTCTGTAAGAATTCCACTTGTCATGAAAAAACGCGTTTTACCTCAAGAGGTGAATCACTTGATTAAAAAATATGATACTCTTTGGTCAATAAAACAAATTCTTATAACACAAACAGAACGTCGACGTAACTCCACGCTATGGCCGAAATTTAAGTCGCAACGTTCGCTCACGCGCCAGGTAGTTTGCCCATACCTATACCTCAGCCTGAAGCATAAACGCTGAACTTCACATGGGTAACCGGAAATTACTCTGCCTACACCGTCTGAGCTACATAAGAAGTGAATAAAGCAGTGCAACACGATGGGAAGATAAGCTGAAGGAAAAACAAGTATCCGTGGAAGATGAATATGAAGGAAGGAGGAAGAGCTATACTGAGATCGATCACTAATGTATAATGTAAAACTAGGTAACTAATCCACTCTATGAAAACATAACCCAGAGGCTCAACATGCTTAAGCCATGGCTTCTCAACGTTTCTCATTTTCTAATAGACACGCGGGCCGCACAAAATACATCAGAGATCAGCGGGTTAAGCCGTAGCTCGCCATAAGACATGGTTCTGGGAATCTTAACCACTCAGCTTCAAAAGCTAAAATCTTTTGCTAAAAATATATCTAAACATTATCCTCTTCTCCATTTCTGCCTTATAACTGGTCGCTCTCCACAACGGTTTCTCCATTAAAACTTTAAAATTACATCAGTAAATATGAAAACAATCTAGTTGTCCACAAACACATTTTAAGCGTCTGGAGCTAATTGCGTTTATGTTTGGTACGTCTACCTTTTTACATCGATTTTCAATCCATATTATCCAAGATAAATGGCCAACATAGTCGAATGAACATCAATATAAAGAATAGTGTAATAGGTTTCTACAGCTAAAACTTTCTGGAAATGGGGGGGAGGTATAAATTTTATAGAACGCGAACCTTTCTGCACAAAGGAGCCATTACAATTACCACAGCTTAGCCGCTACTGCACTAAGAGGATTAATTTGATGATGACTGAAAGCATTCCACACACCCTTTCATCCGAAGGTAAAAAAAAACCACGACTCTTTTATCTAACGCTTAATGAAAATGGGGAGGGAAATTAACCTCACCGTTAGTAATCACAATCAGAAAACGTATCTCGATATTCCTAGTGTTTAGTGTCTTGTAATTAGTAAACAATAAAACATATAGTTCTCTGGGTTTAATGTAATAACATGTATAAAATAAAGGATTAGCCTCTTGTAAGTATGAATTCTACTGCAGCTCAAGACCATGGGTTGACGAAGGCACCACAATTGGAGCAGGAGTCTGTCGGCTAGAACACATCCTGATTCGTACAAGGACGGATCGTGTGGGAATTTCTGTTTATAGCGTTAAGTTCTTCTCCTTCAATAGTTATTCATTTCAAATTTAATCCTCCGTTCCCCGACTAGAAGTACGTTATACAGCACCGTCAAATTATTTACAAATACCAAAATCAATAGTCCCTATGAGCAGGATGTTAAGTGTTTCCAAGGTTATGCGGTAAAGCCGGTATACTAACGTTCCGTATAAACATAAATTTTAATCTCAAGACAGACCATAAGTAAGCTGGTGGTCATTAAGCAATTGGCTTATAATGAACAGGAAAAAATCAGATAGAGATGAAGCGGTGATGATTATAATACTCGTTCGTCGTTGTCACAAACACAGTAATTTAGGGCGTGACATGATCAATCTTTTAAAACATTCCTCTGTAATTCTAATTTATTTAGGCCTTGAGTTGCGGCTAGGAAATCTTAAATGTATTTAATCGATTTAACAATTGTGTCCAATGACCTCTGCAGAGCAAACATGTCAAACCGAATGCAACCGCCTACTTTTATTAACACCAAGCTTAAGCTTTGGATATATTTTTCGTTATTCTATTTTACCCACAATTAAACACAAACGTGAGTTTTATTTAATTTGACTGGAACATAACACAGCGACACACAATCAGCTACTTGAGAGGAATCTGAAACTAAAATTTAAATGAGTTAAAACTTACGCATTTCGACAACTTAATCGGGACGCATAAGGGCCGCGAATTTGATATGCATGCTGTAAGGACTAAATTCCACACAAACTTAGGTGTACTGTAGAACGGTCGGGGCCTTTAACAGAATAATGCCCCACAGTCATGTCCTAATGCACAGAGTAGTACGTGAACGCAATGCTATATGTCTTGCCCATTACATAATTGAAATATTTATCACATTCCTGCGTGCTATCGGTTTATCATGTGCGGAGCCTTACAGATGCAGAAAACCCTATTGTTAAACGTCTCTGTAGAGAAACTTCCCGCCTGTCAGTCATCCTAATATCAAGGCGATAATCACGCAAAACACAGAACTCTGGGCCCACAATTCAATACAGATTTCTATTCTCTCTCTCTCTCTCTCTCTCTCTCTCTCTCTCTCTCTTTGTACCTGAACGCTGCAAACATTGTTTGAAAGCGTTCGGTCTCCCAGAAGCCTATACAATAGTCCGTGTTGAAAGTTTGCATCATCAAAAAGATTTTTCATAATTCTGTAAAATAGTCACTGCGTGGATCTTCAATATTTTCAAATTAACAAAACTCCCTTGGATATCACACAACGGCTGACATGAAAGTTGTTTGCAAATAATTGTTTTATAGTCAGTGATAAATCCGACATGCCTCTTCAATTATCCGCAACTCAGTTACACTTTTATGCCTTCTTTGTATGACGTACAGGATATGAACGCAATAGTTGTTAGTATCCATGTTCGTTTCGAACTGCTGAATCGATTTGGTTAAAATTTGGAAATACAGGCTGCCCAAATTCATTTCAGTCCTTATCGATACAGTATCGTATTAAATGGAGCTCAGATTAAACGCTACGAATGTCCCCAAACACAAATGAGTGTACTAAAAATTGGTAAAGGATATCTCATTAAGATCTAAAACAATGTTTGTATGTGGAGTGAATAGGCTAATGGAGAAACTAAGTCATGTCTGTATACAATGCAATATCAAATGTCTATCGTATTCGGTACCTTCGTAAGCAGCAAAATTTATTACTGTAATGCAATATGATATCTATGATTATCATCGCAGAAACAAATGTTCTGTGGCATGGCCAATGAGGTATGCAAAAGCACAAAGAACACATTTCGAAAATTTGTATAATTCAAATTGGAGTTCGCAGTTGCACTCTTCTTTCCATTAAGTCTATTACCTAACAGTCTGACAGATTACCCTTAACGAGACATAGGAGCTAAACACGAATGGAAAATATTTAATCAGCTTCTATTCAGAACCGTGTAAATAATAGCTGTAAGCAGTTTAATTGAGGAAATATGAATCATTACAAACAAATTACTTGTTAAATTTATATTTCCCTCACTTTTAAGAACCCACTCTTCCATGCATATCTCCAAGGAAACACATATCAGTGGATTTAATACTGATTGTAGAACAATAATTCTTTATTCTGAAACGAAAAATGAGACCATATTCTGTGCACAGAATGTGAACAAAATAGTGAGTTACTAAACGTCAAAATGGATGGTACATAAAGTTACCACTGTTTTAAAACGTTACAGATCTGAACAACAGACACATTGAAACACAACATTCCATAAGACATAACTTCACGCTTTTCAAAATATTCGTTCACAACATATCGTCATATAAATTAACATTTAACAGAAATTGTTTTATCTCGAGATGTTTATTACCACACTGAATTTCTTGGACTGAATACTACTACTGCTTTCATCCAATCGTTACGCTGGAATCAATGGATACAGAAAAGTAAAATATATGACCTTCTATGACATGGCATTCTTAACGTGTCTCAGGAACACCGGCGAAACCGTTCAGAATTTGTTAGGGGTTACAAGCATCGCGCACAGCTGTTTAGTCTTTATGTGACAACCTCAAACGGATTTTAAAACACAAATAAAACTAACAACCATAAATCACCAACTATGAATGATATTTGAGGTTCTCACGGTTGTGAAGGTGTCTATGTTGATTCCCTGGATTATAACGCCGTATGGAATTGAGCGTATCTCAGGAACATACTGCTGCCATCTTCAGGGTTGTGTGAGGCATTATGTTCCTCCGAAACTTTGGTCGACAGGGCAGGACAAACATCGACAATTTGTAATTAATTTCGCGTATTACAGCTGAAAGAACTGCTTTATCCAGGGAATAGAAAAAAAAACAGGTGCTTAAAGTAAGACTTAAGCACACTGCACAAATACTACTTAACTAGTTAGCGTCTTGCAATGAACTAAACTGACAGCGCCGTGCACTATAGGCTTTGTGCTCTACTACATTGGAGCATGTGGCCAGAGCATCACTGAATAAATTAAAGCAACCGTGACGCAAATCAATACAAGCAAGGTAAGTTAACCCAAGCACTTCTGTATGAACCGTCATAATTTATAACTTGTTACTCTTCTTAGCTCAATTTGGAAATACGTTCTTCCAAAAACTTCACTTTACACTTAGATACGAGACCCAGAAGAAAAAAATTGAGGCGCGTAGGTAACACAAGAAATACACGAAAAGAACAACGGTCAGAGATGCCGGCGATTAGAGAAATCGTGACAGAAGCAGGATGTTCTTACAATAATACACAGGTCATAGATGTGTGGACTGAATTCAGGTGGCTTGTGATGCAGTGGAATGGCTGGATTTTGTAATACTTTAAAAAGAATTTTTCCTCGACCAGATCAGAACACATCAACTTTACAATGTTTGCACCAAGGTGTCAAATTAGTTTGACTATGCGTTAATAAAGCAGGCAGTGATTTAATTTTAAATCGCTACAGCTGGTGCAACTTAAACCGATTTCGTAAATTTTATTGTATGTTAGACGCCATTCACAACAACACATCAACTCTTCTTAGCTTTAATGTGTCTGTCCGTCCGTCCGTCTGTACGCTGAAGTGCACTCAATGAACAAGCTCACACAGCACTGATAATACACCGTGCAATACGCCATGTCATTATAATATATTCTTCAAGATGGAAAGAAAAATGTTTTTATCACGAATTGGCGTCACTTTAGACAGCAAAATGTCTGAAAAATAAATTGGCTTGTTCCCTTCTGCGGCGATCTCCAGACAAATCAAACATGTTTTGTTGTGCTTCCATATATTGACAGCATGGAATCTCACCTTCTGATTTCAACAAAGTTTTCTTAACAAGGGATATAAACCACGGTCGGGCCAGATGTAGTATTTCAGACGGTCCTTTCAGTGCAAGAAGTTACCTCCGGGATAGATATAATGTTAGTGAGATCGTCAAATTTCAAGTAAATTCTATAAGTTGAATAATATAGAAGAATAAGTTTAATATTACAGACTTTCTATTCAACACTTAGCTTCCGTCACACTTTCTTACAATACACAGTAAACGGCGAGATTAATGTACTACTCAATGCTAAAGATACTTGTGTGTCGTTCTAGCACATGACGAATGTGTTCAATAAGATCAAATAAGTTTAAAAACAGATATCATTCATTTCGCCCATAAAATTCAATTAACTGTTTGTTTGGTTGTTTGCCTGAGGGCATAGGAAAAATATTTAAATGAAAGCGGACTTCGGGAAATACGTTGAAATTACATAATACGTAACACAACTGATACTTATCATTGTTCTTTTACAGTAACATCAGTGAATCCTGGTTTATGTTTATATTATATTATATTTGTTTATAATTACGTGTGCTTGTGTCGTAAACTTAATTTTCTATTTATCTAATTTAGAGTTTAGTTCAGGTGTTTCTATATGTTAAAATGGAAATAAATCCATTTTAAAAAGTGATTATGATTACACTCTATTTTGGAATCTAGCTACATCGCCGGGAAGTAATGCAAGTCAGTAGGAGAAAATTCAACGGGTACTTCCAACAATAATTTAAAAAAAATACACAACGTGTTGTGACATGTGAAAAATAGACAGAGAGGTGGTATCAAGTGTGGGTGACCAGGGTCGCGGAGACTTCAGATATGCAAAGGTTGAGAAAAGAGAAAGACAGGAAGGAGGTGAGGTGATGAAAGCACGAAGGAGGTAAAGGAAACGAAGAGTTTATTTCCCATTGAATTTCAACGGTAATTTGCATTAATTTACGAACAGATAATCCTAAAACGAATTTGACTCAGCGTGCTTTCGAGTTCCAAAGAAGTCACAACAAATTCGTGTGAGCAATTTAATGACGTCTTCAGCGACAGCATTTCAAGTTCCATACACTAAATCGACTCATCTTTCTCCCAGCTGAAATACAGTTCATATTAGCCTACTAATTTTTTGCTATTACACAATTACCAGTGTTGTTGTCATGCGGAGAGCATAACTTCGCACTTTAAATAATTCGATATTTGTGAACCACTGTTTCCTATCATCGGTGGCACATCAAACCGATCCATGTCATTAATATTTAAATATTATCGAACACTGAAACGCAACATCAAACATCACACGTCAGTGTGAAAGTGTGCAGGCGAGAGAGAGAGAGAGGCCAGTGTATTCACACCTCGTGCAGATTTGTGGAGGCTTCTCGTGTTTGGTTTCATGTTATATAAGCATCATTTCATGAAAACTGCAGAAACACTGGTTTCAGATGTACATAATGAATGCTAGTTATCCAGGTAATCTGATTTCGAGTCTCATTGTTTGAAATGACGACCTGGATATTCATTAAAAGCGAGTTTAACTTCAACCCTCACACATTAACCTCTCTATTCATTAAATTCTAGCCACGTAGACGCTAAAAACACGATGTTCAAGGTTCTGAACAATACACGTATATACCTTGTAGGAGTTCAGTATAATACTGGAATCATGAATTTAAGTTGGAAAGAAGTGGATCCTGAAATGACGCAAACAGCTACTCAGTGAGACCGGAAATGTACTTTTGCTTGAAATGAAATAAGAATATCTCTTATATAAGCGGCAATGTTCGCTTAATGTTCCATATTGTTAATTTGCATCCCTAATGCACTCAGTGAACGTCGCATTCACTTATGGCAGAGTTTATTCCATTTAACAATGCTGTTTCGCTGGTGAAGTAAATTAGCAAGGTTGGAACTTTGTGGCTTATTATTTCGCCTCTTTTCAATACATCGGGAAGGAGAAAAGAGAGGGAGATACAAAGAAATAACAAAGAAAGCTGATTGTGAGAGAAAAGGGGCTGACAGAGAGAGGGATAATGAATGAAAAATATAGGAAGAAAGAACGGAAAGAAATATATACTTAAAGTTTGTCTGCTTCCAGTATGATGTAGGTGCAATGACAAACGTTTTTCCACTGAACAACTTTTCTAACAAATCAATGATTCGTTAAATGGCACGGCGTGAACAATCCGCAACATGTGTGACCTCTACACATGACAAAGTAAAACAGAAATTCCTATGGGTAATACCGAAGGTACACCTGTGTAGTATATGCACCGAGGGAAGTTCCCTACAAGAATAAATGACCATATCGTAAACCGTACTTCAACTTTTTTTAAACAGGAAACTGTCCGTAGCAATAAGGAAAATCTATTAATCGTGACTTGTATTATACTACAGTTTGATCCATGCAGTATTGCAGTTGCTCTGGTAGAGAAAATTAGTAACTATAGAACTGTGACTCTGTAGAAATACTTTTTCCAGCTCATCGGCTCCGAATAATGAGGTACACGTCACTGAAGCTAATATGTGTTTGCGTCTGTAGTTCCACAGGAGTCATGAGTCATTGACTTCGGAAATACCTGTAATAACGTAGGAGTATTACAATTTTTATTGTTTCAGGTGCACGAGTAATTTCGCACGGCCATCGTGCTTGTCTGTGCATAAAAAAAACGTTTTAGAGACCTAGCCTAATAAACAGGTTCATGGTGTTAACTTTTATACAATTAGCCTAATCTGCTCATGAATTACCATCATAAAAGCGACACTTAAATCTCTACGCTGTCGCTGCATTTGCTGTTGTGTTCAAAACGGAAAACAGCGAAAGAGAATTGTTATATATATTTGCTTCTACCCAGTCTAATGTGCAATTGTTCAAACCCACATTTAATGTCCGCGTTATTGTTACGTTGTTGTGGTTATTATTATTTTACGACATTTTCTCACCTTTTATATCTTGCTGAAATAATATTTTGTCGTAGGCTTACTCAGGTGTTCCAGGCATAATAAGTGTACGTTTATAAATTATTGCTCTCTTGGTTTCGAGATTTTAACACATAAGCCATTATTTACTCCCACTGTTCGAATACGAAACAATCTTAACATCAGTAACAAACAAAGCTAGAAATGATACAATGATTTAAAAGTTTCTCTTTTACTCTCTTGGTCTTCATGCGTCTGATACAATCACTTAAAAATGTGTCTTGCCGTCAAACGTACATTTTAAAAGTATCATCCATTTGAATCATTAGATAACTCAACTAAAAATTACCAAAGAAGCAGAAATCAAAAGATTTGTTTTAAGCTGAAAATCTCAGCTCGGAGAGGTTTCGGGTATCTTCGCAACGAAAGTGAGACAACAGAAACGAATTAAATTTCTTAAGAATTAATAATCGAGCTTAGTTACGTGTACTTTTACGCAGCTCTCAAACGCATAAATGTATCAGTAAAAATAATACACAATGAAATCAAGTAAAGCAGGAACGAGAAAATAAAACGGAACGAGATGCTTGATCTGCAGTAGACTCAGCAGGAGCAATTGGTCCAGCGTCGACAACGTGAACAGTAGCATGTATCATGCTGGGTTCTGAAGTACCTTGTAATAAAACGATGTGGCTGAAGAAACGATCATTCATCTAAACACAAATAATACTTAACAAGAAGCAATCACAAACAAACTTGTCCGTTGTAACAAGAAATATAACTGTGTACGTCAGTTCAAATAATACACAGGCCACATATCTTTGCATATGGAATGGGTCCATATAAAGATAAGTCAAAAGAACTGAATGCGTTAACAAATGAGAAATGAAGCATGGAGTACGGCTGGACAAAATTACGCAAATTGGATCTCTTTGTTGATATTTTATTCACTGAAATTAAAGTTAAGACGAACAATTCATATCATACGTTCGAACAAAAACTCGTTTACGTGAAATTCCACATGAAGACCACGCTACCGGAGATAACACCGCCGAAAAATCTTCAAAATCCCCGCATTCACTAATTCCGACACAGCAAACATTTCAATTTGTAGCTGAACTGTGTACACTTAAAAATAAATGGCATACACAACTTATTATACCATTTCATTTTGGGTATCATTCACATGACTGGTCATTGGTGAGCAATTTGTAATATTTTTACCAATCACTGCCTCCATCAAACTTTCAGCAAAAAGGAGAAAAAATGTTAACGTGCCAAAACACAGGCTGCATAATCTAGACCTACGCTACGGGCCCATTCAACCGTAACTCCTCCGCGCGGCGGCCAATAAACCGATGCAAAGGATGTAAATAACATTTCAGTTAAACTTTTTGTGACTGATCCGCTCATTAACCAACGGTAAAACTGCTTCATTTCCGCTCCGCAGAAAAAATCAGTACCATTATTGCTCGAAAAGGAATTCTTTTAATTCTGCACGAACAATAGAGAATGGGCGCAATTTGTCCAGTCACAGATTTCAATTCTTTTTCTCTCTCCCGTTCCTGTGGGCAATATATCCGCTGCTGTACACGTTCAATTGCTACCGACTTGCAGGTTCAATATTCTAGGACGTATTCTGAGCCTGAATTCGCAAGACCGTCCACTATCACACGTACATTTGTAGCTTGGGGACATCATTTCCCAGTACCTTATCGTACGGCTGATAAAAAAAATGACCACACGAAACTATTTCTTATACCTACAACGCTCGTAATGGCGTCTTGGTGCAAAAAAGTATAGGATTAAAATTATATTATAGGCTTCAGAAATTCACTAAATGTTCTTCAGGGTACAGGATAAAACATTAAAGTTTACCGATTCTTCTGACATCACAAGACCTTCGACTGCAGAATGACGAGTTCTAAAATTAACGACATTGTATCAACTTTGGAGTTTAGGACGTCAAAATGAATTTCCGGTTCATATTTATTTGAATATGAACTGACCAAGCAGGAATCGGTAATATTTGTTGCTATCGTTAAGTAATCCACGTGTAACATAGGTCCCTAATCCACGCATTAATATTAAGCAATTGTAATACGAAAACGCCTTCACATGTGTGTACTGCGTTATTGTTAAATTCAGCATTAATATTACTCATATAGCTTGTGATTATGCCTCTTGCGACGATGAAGCACTTACCTTTGTGACATCATTTCCTGTAACGAGATCACTTCCTCATGAGTAAAGACGCACGTGTAACATCAGCATTCTTTAGAATTGATAAGGAGAATGACAGCATCTCTTGTGACTTTTAATCATTCACCCCACCTTATTGGATATCCTATATAAATTGATGACCCCAAGACACATTATCAGGCGGTCATGAAGTTACAGCTTTAGCTTTGTGTAACCTACTGTTCAACTTTACTGTACAACTTTATCTTGTCTTGAGGTTGAATTAAACTCTTCATATTAGCATCTACAAACTATCTTCTACATTTGAAATACCTAGCTATTTCAACTTATCCGCCAATCCGAAATACTACCAACATCCAAGGAAGCCGATTACCAACTTTACCTCAGGCACTTCCAAATGTATTACACACGGATCGCGAGCATTTGGGTTCTATTACAAGGCAACTGCTTCATTTGCGTACCGGATATCAGAGTCTCCCAAACTACCTGGAGTACTTGACACTTTAACGTAAGGTCCTTGAGAGGCTCAGGAGGCCAGTTTGCATAAATAAATCACAAGAAAGGGAATGCCAACTTCTGCTTGTACCTGTGGCTGGGATGCTGATAAAAGCATGTTTTGTTGCATACTAGGTGGATGCTGTAACAATCTACGCGGCGTGCCGCTCAAAGGCGCAAGGTAAATTCCAAAAAGTATTTCTAGTTAATAAATTAGATTCTGACAGAATTAAATTTACAAATTTTTCCCCCTTTTTATTTTGTCTGATTTATTTGTCACTTCCATCCCTTCATTCTTTCCGTTTTACTCATTTATTTTTTCCTGTCTTGTTCCAGGAGAGGTGTTAATTTCAAAAATACAGATGGCGATCGCTGCCTGTTTTAATGTACTACCTCGGAATATTTCCTTCAGAAAAAATCCATTTCAGACTTGGCAGCTTACCGATCAAGATTCAAAGCGGCGATGCCTTTATAACACGAACCAGTAGAAAGTACTTATATATGTACTGTTTCACAACTTAAATACTTTTTATTTAAAAAATGTTAAATCGAGACAAATTCACAACCAAAATTTCAAATATTTTTAAAAAAAAGTTTTGTTTCGAGAATAAAGTTTACCTGTCTTAAAGTGCGCTACTCTTATGCCTGAATGGTTCAGCGAATTTTAACAGTTCTGTAATGCTAATATGTACAGAGCAAACAGAGTCTCTGCGCCTAAACACGAACTCATTTAAGAAAAACAGAATACTACTAAAAATAGAAGTTGAAAAAATTATTTCATCGTTAAGGGCTCAAATAATTGAATTAAACTTCAATTACCCACAGAAAACATGGTCCAATATAACATTTTAAAGTACAATTACTTAAAAAAGACTAACATCACGGCGTCCGTGACGTTTTCTCATCTTAGCATCAAAACTGAAGTTTGTATAACTTAATTTGTAACGTGTTACTGCAGATAACATGGGGCTGCTTGGACGGCTAGTATAATTACATATGCATATTCACGAATATTGATTCTAAATTTTTACATCGCAGTGCGTGCGGCAACTTGGAACTCTGCTGAAATCGGGACATTCGTTCATCATTGTGTACAGCAACCGGCCACACATACACACACGAGTTAACAAAGCTAAATGCAGCTGAATGGCAAACGGCAATGACTGGTCAGTCGGCTAGTCAACAACCCACAACAAGTGACTGTGCACAAAAGCTCTACACAGAGGGAAACATGCTCTAGGAACAGAAATTCTGATGTGAACTCGGCACGGACTCTTAACCGTTTCAACCGATATCAGAGGGAACAGGTTATAACGCGATTTCCCTCTCGTCTGTCGCCATACTTCACAAAAGGGAGTCGAAATACACCATTCTGGACGCTGCAGGACTACGCCTAAATATTGAAACGGAGTTCGTCGGTGATTAAAGGGAACATTAAATGAATAGTGCGTGGGTGGAGTGACAAGAGTGATATCTGGACAGATGCAAGATCAAGAGGAGTGACTCAATGACTTTGAGTGTGTGCGCCTCGAGAGTTATTTGGTGACGATTGACAAAAGTGATTCAGTGGATCAGTAACAGTGACAATGTTCGGGTGTCACTGAACGTGAAGGAGTGACTCAGTGAGATGGAACTGGGGTGACAGTGCGCGTAAGATGACACAGTGAGTGAGGGGGTGAACCCGTGAGAGGTAGGAGTGACACTGAGCTCGATGCTGAATTTGTAGGCTTAATTAACACTGTTGAACACAAACTATTCACTGGCGAAAACGAAAGAAATCAATTACAAAATGTTATTTTTTTCCAGCTATGTAGAGTACTGACCGGGATGAATTACCGAGGCCTGCCAGAAGCTGGAGGGAGACCGGCTCCGAAACACTAGTACAGATAAATCTCATTAAAGACTTCTAAGAACTTTTGGAAGTGAACATGTGACCAGACACACGCGTGCCAATCGAGCTTCCATGTTATGCGCTTCGTGTAAAGAACGCTTGAAAGTTACATATAAATATTCGTATTCTCAACACGATATTACATTATTTGTCATTTCAAACATTTCTTGTTTTTCATATTTTACCACTCTCTATATGGCACAGCATTTTTAGAAGTAGTAGCTACAATCGTTTTTAAAGCAAAATATCAGCTGAATCGTATTAAAGAACTTCATTATAATTTACTGAGAAAATACAATATCTGAGCATTGTGTGAATATGGAACCATCCACCACGATCTGGGACGCCATCGCACTTCTGTGAGTTATGGTAACACGTTTTATATTTGTTCGTAAAGAGCGATGTTCAATTTTTAATTTGACGAAACAAATTACAAGTTTTACAGCTTCATCTAGATTTGTTAGTATCCCAGAAAACTTTTTTCTCCAGCCGAGGAATAAAACGAATTTTACAACGACGACTTTTCATTCTACCGCAATGCGTTGATATGTAAAACGACACCACCATTGACCTCTACACACATACAAACACTCCCATCACGCTAGCTCTGAGAAAAACGTTCAAAATTAAAGCGTTTTCGGGGATACAGCTTGTTACCACACCAAATAACCCGTCTGTATTTATTATGGGGGAAGTTACAACCTACGTGACTGTGACCGTTGTGACACGCTATAATTTGTAAAATGTTGGGTAGGTATGTGAATAAATTTTTTGTAAAACTGGACATAAAACGCTATCTTCACCAGTTATGAGATAACCAGTAGTATACCGCGTTTTGGAAAGATAAACTGCCAATAATTTTATTAATACATAGGACCTACGTATAGTTAGGCAACCAGCAGAAGTGATGGCCTGACAATATCGCGGATACCAGAATTCTTAACTGAAAATTCTCTTTATACCTCAAACAAAACACAACGCGTCATAACCATAAAGATCAGTTGTTTAATAGCATTAGAATAAGCATGTAAAGTGACGTTTAAAACTGTCAGATTAAAATAAAGATTGAAATGGCTCGATAATTTTTCGCAAAACTCTGCAATACAAAATTTTCAGAAATAGTTCTTAATGGACCTGGCCATACGACGTATGAACAAATTCGCATCTGGCTTCTCAGATATTATTTTCTGTTCTGGTCCTGTGCAATATTAAAAACTGGTGTTACTGAAAACAATTTCTTTTTTTGTTGTCTTTTCATTTTTTTGTTCACAAATATGAGACCTAAACTAAATGCAGACAGAACCCATCAGTACAAAAAATTCACTGTAAAGCAACCCTAAGGAACATATTGAAACATCCTCTTGGGTCACGGTTAAAAACAGAGGCACTACATTCCATGATTCTACCTGTCCATGTGAAAAGCAGAAAAATAATCAATTCGGCTTCCCCAGGTACAGACCTCTACATAATTTTAGCCTACACCATTTTCAGAAGAGGCAATCAGGACTATATCAGTGCAAACCGCAATTTTCAGCAGGTAAGTATTACGTTTAAAACTCCGTAAGTCCCAATTTCGAATACAAGTTACATTGGAATGCGTTTTACTCGTACCTTACATTCTCCTTATAATCACCCCAGCCATGGTCTCGATAAACCTTGCAAAAGTAAAGATTTCCATTAAAACCGTAGACACAATAGTGTGTATTAATATATCACACAGAACAGAGGATTATTCGTCCCATATGCCAATAACAGCAGGCTACAAGCAAACACACTTGCGTACATAAAGTGACAGATGTTCCGATGTGTCCCGACGTTTTCTTCTACGCAAAAAAGTGCGTCAAACCTGACCATTTAATATTCAGCTACATTAAATTTCACTGTAAATGTACCTACTTTCAGCCTACATACCGATAGAGTAATTCACCATCATTTAAAAGGGTAAGCCACGTAACCAAATCAGACTCATTTCATGACGCCTTTGGACTGATACATTTAGCACGTACTTCCCCGATTATTTCATCAGGCTATTCCACGTCACATACTTCAAGGATGCCTTGATTGTTTTCTACTTTATTGACTTATATAATGATTATTTATCAATTGATTTAGTTACATTGCGTCGAATAAGTGGTTGCTCATGAACTACTAGACGTTTCTTACAGACAAGTGAGAATTGTAAGTGGATGTAAATGGATCAGGATCGCATCCAATTACGGATTTTGGTACTAGCGGTGTTGCAGTTACCGCGAAGAGTCACTTAGGCCTAGTTTTCATTTGCTCAACTTTCAATGAACCATCAGTTCCGTCAAGTGAGCGTAATTTCACTGTTCACCTAAGACTGTCTACTTCCTACAAGTCTCAGGGTGGAGGACACCTGATACAATTTGGCTTCCTGATGTTAATAAAAAGAATAACTATGATGATGATGGGTTTGGAGGGAAAACATGGAAAATACGAGAAATCTATATTTCCGTTAGAGAACCTGAAGGCAAGAAAACCACTTGCGAGACCTAGGCGTTGATGGGGGAATATTAGAATGAAACGGCATGACTACTACATTCGTCTGCCTTAGAATAGGATCAAATGATGAAAAATTGGTCAATACTTGAGTTTATGAGGGTCTGTCAGAGTCTCAAGAATAATCTGTCAATCTTTTAACCACACATCTTGAAGGAGTCGTTGCGTCTATGTTACTTTAATGTTATTTTCTGCCCTTGACAAGAAATTGGGAATCACGCCTCTACCATAACCCAAATATTCATTCGGATTATTAATTCATAATCAAAAACATATCACCATAAACCACAAACAACAAATTCCAAGTGTAAACTAAAGAGTGACGACTGTCAGTACGCTAATTAATTTATTGTATTTATTATGGCAGACCTGCCAAGTTTCAATGGGTAGTGTAGGACCTGCCGGTGAATTAAACTGATAAAGTTTGATATCATGTTCACAAGCTTCTCATCAAAATTCCATTGCGTTACATTACACAACATTGTTATAATTCGACGCTGTATAATCTGAGCTACTGACAGCGACGTTAAAATAAACTACATATAAATTAGATAAACAATGGTAATTACACAGTTCTGACCAATTAAAATATCGCTTTTAATCAACATACCACTGTCAACAGTTTCATGACACGTAAGGAAATACGTATCATTAAATAAAACTCGTAAAAAGTTTTAAAAAATTATTAGCTGATCTGAGAAGGCCACTGCCATCATAAACATAACAGAAACAGAAGATAAAATATAAAACATAACAAATAAGTAGTAGAATAAAATATTAACTCGATGGAACAAGGGAGTCCTTGAGAATCTAATAGTAGTTCAGTCTGAAAAATATTCCCCGCCTTTCGATTAACCAGAAGGTCCAATACCGTGTTAAAATGAGGTAGCATCTTGGTCCTAACTTCGATTGGATGACTCAAGCTCACATTCATACATTCTGTTTCTTTAAACTACTTTAATAGTGTCCTCCCATCTACGCCTAGGTCTCCAGAAATGGTCTTCCCCTTCAGGTATTACAAATAAATATTGTATGCACTTGTCTACACAGCAGGACAATCCCATTTCCACTGACTTTCTCGCCATAAGATATTTGTGGCACAAGCGAGCTGGTCAGAGACACACAAATTTTAACTTTTCTTGGGGGATCAATGATTATTGACGTCTGTGTTTACAGCTTTTATAATAGCTACAAACACAGACGTCTTAAACCTCAAAAAATGTATGAACATCTTGCATTGACGTTCAGAAGTAGTTTTCTTCGTCTTCACGTTAACTTGAAATCCTATCAAATCATGATCAACATTTGATCTTCCACAAAATCATTTCTGATGATTGTGATGATGTATGTGGTTTTCATCAGCAGGTTATACATCGGTTCCTCACAGCAGTAACTTTTGTTCAAGTTCATATGGACAATGTGACGAAAAAAGTGGCACTGGATCAAGTTTAGGCTTTCCCCTAGAAATCATCATTCAATGTCCGAAACTCATAAATCATAATCGTCATCAACACTGAGGTGTGCGAGAGTCCCTGCCAGCTAGCATAACAACCTCCACTTCAGCCGGGGGGTTCACGTCTGTAGAGTAAGAAAAAAGTAAATAATAATAAATATACGTTTTAAAGTTAATAAAAATTCATTCAGACTCATTCGTAGGCCGTATAGGTCTTCTATTGTTCTGCTACACTACTCGAGTGTGAAATCATCTGTAATAGACAGCACCAGTTGGTAAACGGTATAGTTAAACGGAAATGAATACAATTATAATCTGATAAAATCAATAAACCATGTGAAATTTGCTATTTTCGAACGTAATTTGAACAGGTCAATGTAAGTACTTGAACATCAAAGTTTTACTTCACGGAAACGTACCTTTAATACATATCATGCCAATGGAGAAAAGATCTAAAAATCGCTGAATAATGTAAATTCTACCACAAACATTCTCCCTTCAATTATTAACGGAATTCCTCAGGTAATGCAGCGACCACCTATTTGGTTGAAAACTTTGGAGTACGAGTCATTGGGGACTGCTAATATCTAGGATGAAGATGTCGACCATTGTCGTTCACACCGCTTCAAGCGGCCGACAGAAAACACGTGATCTTTAAACACCAAACGTCTGAATTACATAAATTCATTTCCCCCCAAGATGTCACGAATGACAGACTTTTATCAAAAGAAAATTAATATTACGATTATTAACATTATTGTTACATAAACACTACAATTTTGATCATTATTCACACGGACAATTCCAGACAACAATAAAGAACATCGTGAAGAACACATTTCCATTTTAAATGCAACAATTACTTTTAAAAATGAAACAGTCTGCTGCTTCTTTAAGTAACGAGAGTTAGAATGCATGTGGTTCGAGCTGATACCAGAACAAAGAACTTCTTCAGTGGTAAGTTATAGGTCTTAAGTTTAATATCTAGCCGACACACATGCAGTCTGTACGTGACTGGTCACATTATTGTAAACGTGTCGCTTTTCAAAAACATCATGTTCGAAATACAACTCAAGTTGACTTAATTTTACATTGTTCGTAAATACGTGGACTATTACAGTTAGTCCATTATTTCAGAATAACATTACTACTAGAATTGGATCAATGCTTTCGTTAATTGTCAATGAGCTGAGTTTGTTAAAACTCAAATTAATACCGTATCTAATAATAACTACGTTCAATATTTATATTATATCACTGAAACACGTTTCCGACAAGTTTCCGCTTGTTACAAAGGGCATGAAATGCAATCCGATTAAACTAATTATGAAAATGTATCGTACTTGCATAATTCTCCTCTCCCAGTCAAATTTAAAGCCAGTGTTAGTTGAGTTTTAAACGCAAGTAATGGCTACACATATTTAATGAAGTCACTCACCTGTTTCTTCATCCAAGATCTTGGACAGGGTCCAATTTGCTTGCAGCAGTGTGAGAATCAGACGAAACAGAAGCCGACTTCTTTTACGTCGACACTTAACACTTTGACTTGCTGTCCTCATCTTGTTCCACTGTTTTAAAACTCTCTTCAACTAAAATGCGTGTAGTATTAAAATCACATATAGTAAATATATCGTGTAATTTTGTAATATTAAGAAACAGAAAATATGCGTCCACCACTAACAAAGTTTATCAGCCTTACGCGCAACATTATCTGCTCACAATCTGTTACTGTCTCATGACGCATTATCCACAACACACGTTCTCGTAAAAATGTTTAGCTGATCCCATCAACTAATTCATTTTTATGTTTGCATTAATCAATGCCACAACAATCATCGTTACCTGCATCATATTTGAAACTACACAATTAAAATCACCGACAGTAATCATTAGTACAGATATCATGCAACACTAGCACACAAACACACCATTACATGTGTGAATTTATTCTGGATTAAAATAAATGTCAATTAAAGAACAAGAAATGTAATAAACACTGCAGATTATTCACTGACTAAAGACATTTTATGTAACACGATTTGTTTGTCATCATTCAAATGGCCGATTATAACCTTCATGAATTTTTTTCCACAGACAGCTCTTGCGATAGGAGGTTCAGCTTTCAACAAAAATATTCTTTGAGCAATATCTGAAAAGTAAATTAACTGTATGATAAGTACCTTTCAACAATTATCGGTATGGTGTATGAAATACTACCACAAACGCAGAGACCACTACTGTAAAGTTTATAAAACACAGTCTAAGTTCAAATGTGTGTTTTCGTAAAACAAGTTGAAGTAAGCACACGATTACACTGGATTAATAACGAACATTACTATTGTCACTGTGTAAATGAGTTTCTTTCGCAATTATTACTTTAACACATCCAAAAAACAAGGGCCCACTTACCTCCACATTTGACTGTGTCACATCACGCACTGGCTTCAAGTAGCAGCCCGCGTGCGCTCGGCAGTTGTCTCGGAGACCCCGCCACATTAACGAACTCAACCGAGCGCGTCCGGAACTAGTCGAGTCAGTCCCTACAGCTTTTTTTTTATGTCACACATTCACTCTTCCCTCTTCCGCACTCCCGTCCCAACCAGACACTGAATATGGAGGTGGCTAGTATTGTAGTGGACTTTCAGAAGTTTTTGGACCTTTTCTGTCATAAAACTTGACAAGATAGGCGATATGAGTGTTTGATCACAAAAATTTTATCAAGCATGATAGACGATAATGCACACTTAAACGACTCATTCTTATAAATCTGCATATATGAGCATCTATTGCGTAGTCATTTTAATCAAAAACAATCAGATTTTACTGGTTAAATCCCAACTCTTAAGTCTTAAACCAAGACAGTCAGAATAAAAACAACAGCACCTAGAAGCCAACCCTAAATCTTTACAATATTAATCCATGACGGATGAGGTTCTACAACTTTACAAATCATAATTTGATACACACGATAGCAGATTGCTCTGGAACAAAGAATAAATAAATGGAAAATACTGTCCTCTGGGACGCTGAGACGTGTAGTCTGGTAAATATTAACCGACGTTTCGGAGGAGCATACGGCTTCAATCTTTCGGGCGATGGAGGCAATAGGCTCTTCTGAAACGTCGTTCAGTATCTACCAGTCTACATGACGTATCATCTCAGAAGTCAGCCATCTACATTAACCTCGCCTTGAGGACCTGAAATCTCATCAAAGAGATATAACAATGACTCATACAAGGAGATCTGGTGTCAAATCACGATCTTTAAAAGTAAAGCAAACACCATTTCTTGTGTGAATACGTGGATAATCGGTTAAGATATCTGACAAGACCTGTCACCGGTTGCATAGAATCCTCTTAATACTGGGGACAGCCCTGGCTTATCGTTCCACATCGCAGAGTGCTGGTGGCTGGCTGGGAGTATAATGCATAATGCGTTTAGCCGAGAAGTAACCCTGTCTTCATAAGCTCAGCCGTCTTTCGGCTCGGCACTACATCGGGCGTGTGATGTAGCTAATTGGAATTGATTAAGGCTTCCAACGGACGTACACACAGCATGTCGCTGTGTGAAACTGTGCCGGGTTTGGTAATATCGCCATTAAATGGGATATAAGAAGCAGACACCGTGTTGCGAAGAAGGGAGAACTGTGGCAATAAAATTAATTATAACCTGAATGTGCTTATACTTCCGTCCAATAAAAATTAACTGTATAAATTTAATATACGAACACGTATTGAACTGAATTGGAAAGAGATTCACTATTAATCGAACTCGCTGTGGAATTTAGAAGTTCCGATTTCACTTTCCTGTACGTTTAAATCCAACACAGAAATACATTCTTTCGTTCGCAAATGCTGTAATATCTGTTGTGTGTGACAGAAATTTTACTGCATGAAGTTGAAACTGAACTTTCTCTGGACTCTAGCGCCTTTTAAACTCTCATACTTTGCAAACACTAAGCCTTACACTGATCATAGCACAATTTTCTTTTTTGATTACACGAAAAAGACCTCGTTCGTTCTGGGTTTTAAAATTTTATACTAGCTTTTCCCAACCGATTATCATCGAACAGCCAAATACCAAATATTCTACTTAGGGGGTTATAAGTTATGATGTGTGTTTTATACTACAACTGAAACTAATTAATATTTCTATATCTGAAATATTGGCAAACTTCAACAAGATTATACGTCACTACAACCCAGAATACAGCCATCTTCGTATTCATCGCCGTGAGAACCTCAGATCTTACTAAGTATCCTTTACACAACAGCAAAAGCCTTAAGTAAAAGTAAAGTAAAGTTTGTCTCGCTATGTGCCATGTAGGCGTTTGGGGTGAGTGGAGGTATGGCTCCTCTCTTCCTTGACCTCGGCACTAGATGGGGGTGAGTGGTCAGCATCACGCCCCGGCCGGCTTTACCCCCGGGAAAGGACCCCGGTACCCATTGTAGAGGAGGCTGGGTGGGCCCCAGAGCCGGTCTGGACGCAGAGGCTAGAGGAAAAATCCTCTGCCCCCGTCGGGTTCAAACCCCGGTCGTCCAGCCCGTAGCTAGTCACTATACTGACTGAGCTATCTCGGCTCATAAAAGTCTTAAGTAAGTTTGAAAAATTTAACTGAAACTGGAGTAATTTTATAGCACCGGATGCAAAAAATACGCTTGTTCGCAGAAAAGTGTGTGAATCAAGAGGTTCAATGAAGATTCAGATGTATCATGTAAAGTTCTCACGCGACACACGTGCAGAGTATTCTCATCACGTGTGTTCGTGATGAACGACGTATCACACTCCTTTATTTCAAGCAGTCTGAACAACATCTAGCCAGAGTGTGAAAAACATGCAGCAGCAGGAGAAGACGAAATTGATCACAGTATATAAAAACTGATAGGCTTATAAAGGAAACGGTAACTGCTTCGAGCCTACAAGCTTATTCACACTTACACACTTTCCAACATACTAACTGGAAAGTTGAAAAACGGGCAAATATATCAGAGCAAGGAAAGTAATAGAAAATGAAGTGAGAGTATAAAATATGTGTATCACAACTCATTGAAGTAACCTGGTCTTATTTTCCTCCACTTATTTTAAACAGTTTCCTATCACTACAACAGACTCACCTGAGACTATGCTGTTTACCAATTACTTTCTCACTAGACTCTAATACTCGCATATGAATATTTATTTACTAAATATATTTTGAGAAGGTTTTTTGGTAAGTATGCAACCAGTGTTCCGTATGACTTCAACGGTTTGCGTTCTATGACCTCAGAGTCATGCTGAAATACATACGTCATATCAGTGTCCTGTGTAAGTATTCCGCGGTCATGAATTATTGAAATATATTCGGGTAGAGTTTTAGATATGTTTTTATTGTATGCGTAATGTACGAGTAAGTAAAACCTCAATTTTTCTGAATTTGGTTCTACTTCCGTCTTCAAGTGAAAGGACGACAAAAACTAGGCTCAAACCTGGACCTAGGTAGGCCCTACTTAATTAGTCTACTCACGAATGTACAAGTACATCGTAACATACAGGGAAGTTGTAAGATATTATTAGGAATATCCTTCAGGAGCTATTACCTAAATAAGTAATTATTCAAATTTACAGTAAGTGTACATTAACTATTATCGGACATACAAATTCTTGTCTGAATTTCTTATACTTTTTACTGTAAGCTCTTGAAACAGTCGAATAATTGGCCGCTGAACCAATTATATGCCTTTTTAACACCTCTAATTTAATCAAACATGTTTTACCAATACAAACTGAAAACTTAAGATTTATAAGCCGCATGATATTCATAGCTGATCTAGCAAAACATATCTGAGATGGTCAGAGGATCTGAGCTGCTATGAGTCCTGGGGGATGAGATTTGTAGCAAGAAACAGAGAGACAGACATAATAAATTCAAAGCGAGCTTAGCGTGAGTTATTTCAATAATAAATTTCCTCCGGGTTTGCGTGACCTGTCGCACACTTGCATGCTTCACGGATTTTTATTACACTACTTTCCTTTGCAATCGCCGGTATGTATAACAACAGCTCCAATTAAAGGTAAAAAGGTGTCTTCAAGTCCTTAAAGCAAAATGAGCATTATGTTCTATTTTCATGTAACCATCTCCACGCACTCAATCTGATTCACCAAAACAACTGCGGTTGTCGCCACTAACATGACTCGGAGGTGGAAGACGCAGCTGTAACTCCGAGGCTTTCGTTTCTAATCTTGACTTTAATCTGATATCCTGATTGCAGATTTCCATGGTTTAAAACAGCGTTTCTTTGAGAATCGAACGAAGCACAGCTCACAACCGCGTAATTCAAGTCTTGCAAGTAACGCGCCTCTTACACGGCTAGAACTCCTGTTTCGTACTTACTAGATATTTGGTTCGAATTTCGGCCCAGAAACCGGATATCCTTCCTGAGGTTTCAATGGTTTTTCTCATTTCCTCCAAGCAAATATTGAGACACTTCGCCCACCCTGAAATACATCACAACTTCTTCTTATTCTTCTGTTTAAATTGAACTTTATCATTGACAATCAAACTACATTTACTGACATATACATTAACGTGTGCCTGTAATATCGTAATGAATTTAAAATGTAAATATATACTCCAAAGTGAAAAAAACAATAAATCATCACGTATGTAAAATTGTATACACCTATTTACGCTGGGCGTCCCAGTTAGAATAAAAGAGCTGCCTTGAGACGTAACGTGTGTCATAATTTCACCGAGGTATCAGGACTGCGTGCAGAACAATGCAAATTATTTCCATCACGTTCTGTATTGGAGGTAAGCTCTATTTTTAATGTTCTTAGGCTGCAGATCTGTTGGTTTCACTAGACGTAGAAGTTTTGTGCGGGCCGTGGGGGCGTCCAAGTCATCCAACTGACAGTTATACAGATCAGTGGGACGCTCGAAAATAATTTATGTATATATATGTATGAATGTGTGCGCATGTATATCCTGATGAAACGAAAATTAAACAACATTTTAATGACAATGACATATGTATTACACGAACTGCAAAAAACGTGAGTGAGATCCTGTAACTCATTAGCAATGAGAAACAAGCCGCATGTACAACACAATCCATCTACAATAAGACCTACAACGTTTCTTTTCATGAACGTTTCAAAGCTTTTTTTTTTAAAAAAAAAAACTTGTGTGTGTTGATATACCAGTGTGAAAGTAAATAACGTAGTCGTTAATAATAAACACAGTTTTTAACTTTGTATTCTTATAATGTTAAGTGGCATAACAGAGGATCGCATGTGCTAAGAATGAAAGCGTTTATGTTAATGAATAAATAAAACATGTTCTTTGAGTATATGAAGTTTACTTAAAAACTGATTTATTATTAATAATTTCACAACAGCAAAATTCGCTATAAAATTTAGAACAAGTCAGACGCTTTATCTTCCACCAAATCTGCACGATCCCCGATTTTGTTCAGACACAGGCGAGTACACTGTTAAATCAGAAGAGGATCGCTTCAAAAACACTACCGAATTTTATCGTTACCCTGCTGTCTGCAACCAGAATTATATTGAATCGAATAAATAAAACGAACTAGTGATGATAAACACAATTGTGTTCATTCCTACCTTTCAGCCGATAGTAGACTCGCTCTGTAATTCTGAATTGATATATTTGCCGCCATAAAATTTTATTGAAACCAATTAAATGTTATTGAAAATAAAACTATATTTCATATCTCTATCACTGAGTGCACTTTTACTTCAATAGATTTATTCTCTCTAATAAGCCACCTGAATTGTATTTGTAAGTAACATATAACAAACCTGTTCACTGTTAACGACTATACAGTAATTTGTTAAACATAGAAAGATCATAAGTGTCAATAACAGATTTCCGTGGTCAAATTGAAGAACTCTATGAATACGATCCTGCTACAGACGTCATAATTAATCAGTTTTACCATTCTCTGAGTGAATTCATGTAACTTCCCATTCCTCCTTTTTTCAGATTAATCAGTCAATGCATTTCCAAATGCAATACGTTTCCACACATAAACTTGCAGACTATAAATTTTGTAGCACATTTTGCAGGGTGTTTACAATTTTTGTTGATGCAAATAAATCAGAAGTTCGATCTGATGTATCTACATTATACGTCACAGAGAGCGTGTTTAAGAAGAAAACGTCCTCAATTGAGAAATAAATTACAATTAAAATAAAAGCTCTTGCATCTCCCTCTTCATTTACCACCTTCATATAGGCCCATATTTGAAGCAAAATGCAAAAACAACAAAGACAACACCAAACACGGAAGTCCAATAGCAACAGTACACCAACGAGAAATTAAAATAAGAAGAGAATTATTCCCTGCAAAACCTATGCTAATTCTTTTTAACGATTATTCTTTCAAATCCTTGCAAGACCAGCTATTTCGAAGATATTTCTGAAAGGTGGAAATTTTTAACGTCGTCTTATTAAGTTACGCTGTTTCTTTTCAGAATAGTCCACGTGTAATAATGGTAAATCGCGTTAGTGTACTCCGAATTTGTCGATTATTTCAGTACGTTTAGATATAATCTCTTTTATGCGCCTCAATTCTTCGAGAAAGATTCCTGTTATATCTTCGAACAGATCATAAGTTTTATCGGTTCCGCTGGTATTCTATTAAAAATTAATCTCAAAATGCAGAGGGTTACATTTTAAGCACAGAAAAACTTCATACTCACCTAACACATAAACCATTCACAACTTTTCATTAATGACGTTCTGTTAAAAGCATTCACTGTTTATCTTAAAGCCTTCAGATAACCCATATAGGCCTATTTATAAGATTAATATCGACTGATGGGAAGATTATAAATTTTACAGTACACCACCAATGTAATGACAGGCTTTAATACAACCGTGAAAACACTCAAATATACATACATACTTCCGGATTTTTCTGCATGTTAATTTTCAAATACTTTCGCACCATCTATATAGTCCGAGCTACTGAAAAAGGTCCCTTAAACAAACTGTACAATATTAACACGAAGAATATGTAACGTGGGTGAAATTGTGACGTTTATTTCTTACACATGCTTCACACTATACATTGAGGCTAGCAAGAAAAAGGGAAAATTTAACAACTTCAAAATTTAGTTATGAATTTTTCACATAAATTCCACTCTTGTTAACACGATGATAATTTTAGGATCTTGTAAGAGGAATGAATACTTTTTTCTGACCACCTGCGCTATTCTTCTCAAGGACTTTGGTCTACGGACTTGGTTAAGTTACAACGTAGTCAGTGTCAGAGTTCGCCCCCAAGCAGGCCTACGTTAGAAACGGAGAAGAGCAAACTAGCTAGGAGACAGAGAACTCAACTCAAACAAATTTCATTTCAGTTTTTGTTCCTGCATCCTCGACTCTTCATACGGACCTATTTATCAGACGTTTTAGAAATACAGACGAGAACGCGGAAAGGGCAAAAAGATTGGTAGACAGAGAAGAACAGATAAGTGAAGTTAAAGTCAAAACAGAACTTCGAACATAGTACGCTGTAATGAGAAACAATGTTTGTTTTTTTAGTTCGATCGGGGGGGGGGGGGGGGGGGGGAGAGGTTAAGAAATGGCTGGCTGGGGTCAGTAATTCAGTGGAAGGTAGGTAACTAGCGAGTTACGGAAGAAGATCTCCTGGAACAATTTGCTATAAATAGCAACACTGGTTAGCTGTAGGCGCCAGCTTTACTGCCGGACAACGTGGGAAAGTTAGGGTAAAGCACAGGGACTTGTAACAAAGGTAGCGTAATCCGCAAATGGAATGAGAATCTTTAATGGACAAGACGTGATCTGGTGTTTTGATACCAGATAACAAACAAATTACGATAAATCGAACATTGCCTGCAATACAGCTTCCTTGCATCATTTCTTTTACTCTTATGTCAAATAACTGTTCGATATAAATCACTGTGGACTGGTTTTGCACTAAAATTCACTTAGAACCACAAAACAGAGGAACTTTTAAAGACTGTGTTATGTAACTGTGTGGATGTGGGATGCATGCATCAAAACTAAACTTTTCTTTGCAAGACAGACTCAGTGTTTACACAAGAGGACGAGCAGGTTCTTCAATTTTTGCTGCTGGTGGTCTCAGCAGAATTCCAAGGTGGCTGGATCGGTTAGTGGAAAAGGTGGACATATTACGTTGTCCCTGGTACTTAATTAGGCATTACGAAATGCAGCAGTATGGAGGAGTTGAGGTGCAGATGCACAAAATCTAAACGTCGTCATTTGATTGAGGTAAATAGCCTCGGACGCTTCACCCCCAGGAAATAACCGTGATACCCATTAAAAAAGAGGTCGTCTGGCCCCAGAGCCCCAGTTTGGACGTTATGGAAAAATAAATATCAAACACAGATTAAATCTCCTTCTAGTTTTACCTACAGTGAAGGATTAAAGACTTCCCTGCCAAGGCACAGAATCCATCTAAGACGAGTCCTTTAAAACATGGCAAGGAACGTCTGAGAAGACCTCCATCATTAACCAACAGTGGGTCAGTGTGGAAAGTACGTGTAAGTAACTGCTCGTCGAGCGGAATTCGAAATTGTGATGATCACAACGTTAGTGATTGCAGACTGCAAGCTTGCCTTGTACCGTACGATCACTGGCACAATGTTGAAAAGGAATCTGCTGTTGACAGGACCAGCAAGAAATCGCCACAGGAGGTAAGCAACGCTCTGGTGGGGTCGTTGATACTGTTTCCATTTATCTCGATGTAGTAGCGGCAATCACTAGACGACAGTCATTGCTGTAGTGATACGGGTGGGCGCTTGCTGCAGAGCAGAAACCAGGCTCTATCCGGACTAAACAAATGCCACGCGAAATCAGTGGGCGTGCAATGAAAGTGGTTACATGAAGCATCATTAAACACAGTTCTGTCGGCGATGATGACGGAACAAGAAAAAGGAGAGACGGATGAAAACATCGCAAAGTCGATTTATCTGCAAATCTTAACGAGAAATTGACTTTCACTTTCTTTATAACGCACAATGCAAAAATCTGTGAATATTAATATTTTATCTCATACAATCATACATTCATATTCTTCCTTTTGTTGCATATTTCTCACTTTATTCTAATATTTATAGAGAACTGTAAAATAATTACCAATTGTGGGTCATATTATTGAGAAGTCGTATGGCGTTATCCGCCGTTCACTAACGGGACTGAAGTTTTTACCAGGAGGTCCTGAATGCGAGTAAAATACCTGTGATGCTACTTTTATAACAAGCCACATAAACATGCTGGTTCTTTACATTCCAGTATTGAAAACTGTTGCTATAACAAATCCATCTGATGATTATATTGTCAACCATAACTGGGCTATGAGTCTTGTTTAATTACACAAAACGAATAAAAATATTTTAGTTCCGTAATTCGATTTGGAATGGAAGCCAAATTCTGCAACTGTGAAGTTTTCCAGTGATATGTTCTTTACGGAGTCTATAAAGGCGAGGTCCTTCTTGTTACATAAAGAAATCTCGTCCCATTCTTCACATATTGTTATACATTCGGTGAATACGGAGAATTCCATTTAAAAGCCAATTCCAGTAGCTTTTATCCTTCAGCAGAAAACGGATATTAAAAGGTAAGAAAATAGCTTAAACGTCTATTTCCGAACTGAAATCCTTTTCTTCAATTTCAACAGACAAAGAAAATATTATACACTCCCAGCCCGAACGTATCCTCTCCCTCATCCGCTCAGTCACTCAAGAAAACTTTCCTCCTCCTCCCCCACTTTTCATGCCACTCAAACAAGTACACGAGAGCGACGAGGAAGTTGATATGAAATTTGAATATCGAAAGAAAAGTCTTATCTAGCCAGAAGAAGACCACTTCTTTCCTCTCTTCCAACTGGAATTTATCAGTCAACACCAAGTAAAAAAGAAAGACGACAGAGAAATGGAGAATAAGGAAGGATGGAACTTTTCTGTCTCCTTTTTGAAATTGGAATGTTGACTCTCGTAAAAGTCTGGCTTCATTCATTTCCAAAGTGGCGCTGCATTGCAGCTATCATGTACAGGATGATCCAGAGCAGATATTTAATCTTACAACGCAGTACTCGAGTCTGTTTCCCTAAACCTCTGGAGCGTGATTTATTTCAATAGCTTAGCGTCCTTAACATTTTAAAAACTGACAATTAAATTGAGCGTTAATCACCTTTACTTCTGTATCCTTCTTTGTTTAAAAAGATTTTGATGAAGTTACATAACGTTTAATTGGCGTATACGATGATTAAGTATATTTAATTCTTCGGGGTTGTTAGATGCTGAGGAGTACTGTTCGCGACTGTAATCTTGAGACTTGCAAGGAATGCAGGAAGTCCGAAGCGTTAAAGACTCGTGTCTGTATGTGGCTTGAGAAGCGACAGAAACCGCAGATAGTTCTAAAAGTGCTCGAGATAAGATATAAACCCTGCACACTCGAGAGAGACACTACTGACCCAAATCCCTCTTGCCCTGATGATGGAGGCAGAAAGGGACTATGAGAAGTTAGTAGTAAACTTCTATCACACGGCGCTACAACGCAGAGACAGCGATCTCCGTACTGAAGGTCGTGAGGACATGTTAATTGGCATAACTCTTCGTCGGTTCTATAGCAAGATTTATTGGTATGTCTTACTCATTTCTGCTTCGGAGATCTTTGTGCCCTTTATGTGGAAGCACCTAGGACGTCGTCAGTTACCTTCATCTGCAGAACAGAAACGGACAATACGCATCACCAACCGAAATAATGTCCGTGGACGAAACCTCAAATACATAGTTGTTATACGTTGACAGTGATATAAAATAACTTTCCAGCGTTTCCTATGTAAATCGAATAAACGGACATTTTTAATATGGCAATAAACATATGTCAGAATACCGAAACGTAGAAGATTGTAATTGGCTGAGAATTTATGTAGGATTTAGGAGACAAAAAATATACACAGAATTTTGGAAGAAATCCTCTTGAAGAAATGCCAAATGGAAGATATATAATGGAAATTGGCTATGAGTTTGGTTCAGAATCATGTCTAATGGCGGGATTTTGTAAAAGTGGTTCTGCTACCAGATATTCAATCACTTTTTACACTGATATGTGCTAGAGTAAATTAAAGAAGAGTATGGACTAATTTCTTAATATTAAAAGAAGTCTAAATTATCTACTCTCACGTTTATAAATCCTATCCTAACACTGCATTATGATTTATTTAAAGACGGTGTCTATTTATCGAGACTGAAGAGAACAACAAAACATGTCACTCACGATACTCTCCGGGACAAGATACGAACCACAGACGCCCTGAATATAAAACAGGTGTGATAAGAACTCGAGGCGATGTCCGGTAGCTTTACTTTTATCATACAACACACGTGGTCACGTAATGTTTGAGGGGCGGCATTACGCAAAATGTTATTTAAAAATACACCAGTTTTGATGAGGAAACATTCATACGTCATAAAATACTTCTCCATTGCTAAGAAAGCATTGTTGTATCACGTAAAGTACTTGATTTTTTACATTATTTCATGAGTTGCTCGTATCACGCGCGTGTGCATATAACTTACAACCTCCACAGAGTTATGCAAGAAAGCTTCCAGTTTTTTGTCTGCAGGAAGTAACAAAAAACAAACTACATCAATTAAGTTGCCCCTTTCTATAATCTCTGCTAATAGAAACAAAATTCAATAAATGCCGTCTTAGAAGCATTTAATAATACTCTTCCAAAAGCAAAGCACTAATAGGGCAATATAAAACTTAAGGTAGGATACTACAGCTGCAAAGTAGGTAGCCATTCAGTATCTGATTGAAGCTCTTTATCACGTTCTGTGTCAGGATGCGTGAGTGATCATCACCAATACGTTTAAGACTGACTGCAGGGAACTGAAAAACAGCTTCTCTGTCACTTGCCGCACTTGCAAAGCTCACATAATCTGTTTAGAAACTGTCATCACTCACATCAAGCCATAAATAAAGAACGATGACTTCGCTGTGTTGAAAACACGATGACATAAGAATTTATGTTTACTACTTGTAGACTGACTGAAGGAGATTCAGAAAGAATAAAATGGAAATAACAGAAAACGGAGGAAATTTCATAATGAAGAGCTTCCAACCAATACTTGATTTTGCCTGAAACGTTCGTAGTTTCTAAGCGAATAACAAATTCCCTGCATTTATGGGACCCCAAAATTCATTAACATGTTCAGAAAAGCCTGCCACTGGGAAATATATACCAATTATTAACCCTGTACCTATTTCTCAATTATTCATATTATAATCAATGTATTTACGCCGAAAGCTCTCTCATAGGTTTCCTTGATGTGTTCAGTCTAGTTCTCATATTTTCCACACCCAGGCCTACTAAATTTTTCGCCCGTCTCACCTTCCCTCGTCTAATCATCCTAACAAACAATATTAGAAGATCAAAAGCCTGTCACTGCCAGTGCCTCCATCGCCAGGGCGATTATTATGGAGGCAGCAAGGACCTCTGCAACGTCGGCAAACTACTACCAGACTACACGACGCTACAGCACTAAGACAGTGATCTTCATACTAGCCGCGGGTGGGACATATTGCACGCATAGCTGACAAAGAATGCATACTAAATTCATGTTTAAAACCTCGCGTTAAGAGACCTTAACGTAGATGAAAAATTGCATGTTACACCAGCATTACAAAAAGCTGAGCATTATTTTACAGTAATCAAGATATTTTTATAGTTTACAATATGCATTTTGTATTGGAACACACTGTAGATTACATTTTACTAACTTCTTTGGTATGTCGTTGAACATTTTGAACTACTACTGTGATTTCTGAGCAGATAACTCCTCACCCCCGTCTACCATAAAAGCTTACACTGCCTCCCACACGCTAAACTCAGCATTGTTTTTCCTTACAAACGTAGCCCTAACTCTGTTTACTGGTTTACTTATCTACACACGACAGACTTTTATTTTTTAACACACAATACTTATAATATTTCAGTCTGCCACTTTTATTTTAATATTCCTTACAAGTTATCTCGCACAAACTACTTTCTACCCCTTCTTCTCTTTCCCTATACAAGTTTTTCTGTACTACCACTACCCCTATTTCCATCATGGCACACCGATTTACATTTTGAATTTCCCCCCTTCCCCTCCGACTTCCACTTCGACGGATAGCGACGTTCCGTTAACCAGAGTCACTTCCACAGAAATTCACATCGCATCAATAATGGCGCAGGTTTGGTAAGCGAATCTCATTTTTTTATAAATAATGTAACGGAAAAATGGCGTAGTATCTACAACACAATAAGACATTATTAACACTGGAATGGTTGATTTTGGTAGCCGTGATTATTATGCATAGATGGGTGTCGTATTTTCTCAAACAAACCTAACTAGGTGGATGGATGTGGCTGATAATTGTACTAATATGCTAACGGAGAAGTTTATAATGAGTAGGAGATCATTTGATTTATACGGCCGTGGGTTAATTCAATACACTATCCAGACGTCTGTTATGATCATTCAAGGAATAACAATGTCTTTGAAACTGCTTGTCTTATGGTAATAACTACATGAAGTCTTTGAGAATTCTATAGTCACTCGATTACTCAACAAATTATCCGCCCTTTATACACTGTTAAATGTATTCTGGTAGACCTAAAAAATAAAAGAAGCTATCAACAACTTTATACAGCATATTCTCATAAAAATTCCGTTACCCTGTCTACTGCAACATACAGCAGTGACCAAGTATGAAACATATGTTTTATAAAACGTTTCAAAGGCAAATGGTGTGACAGTTCCGAGTTAAACTGGTTCCAGCATGTATTAAATCTAGAACAATTTCGAATAGGCTGACAGGCGCTTGAGTCACAGTTATAATTTGCACTCTTCACCACATCTTATTCGTTTAGAGAGAAAATGTACCGCTGAAAGCTCTATGCGTCCTATTAAGATACTTAAAATAATGTTTAGACCTATTTCACGGCTAAAAAGTGCATAATCCGTATAGTATTTAGCCACCAGAGCACAGAATGCAGTCAGCTAACCCAAGTCATTAAGAGTCTCTCTTCAGTGTTAGCGCATACCTCAAACCCCTAACAATTTTACTTTACGTCTTTGCTTGTTCCAGTCAGAAAAACCTGCACAGATAGTTACGAAGAAAAAGGCTGTATTCAAGTTTATTACTGTCTACGTAACACTAAAATAAAAAAAAGTAAGTAAATCATAATTCCTATTCCATGGACTTCGTCTTCGAGACACACTTCTTACTATACTAATGAGGTGGTATTATCCGCTGGCCTGCGACTATTAGCCTCGACAGGAACTACCTACTTGCCGTTAATATGCTGCATCCATATGAAGTGTCTCTCATACATATCGTATACATTTAGTGCCTCCAGGATCCCCGGAGAGGCAATTCGATTGCTAGAGACAGTGTAGTATCTTAAACAGTTATAACGAACACAACCCGGTCGACAATCAACAAAATATCCCAGTCTCGAAGAAAAGTACGACAGAAATCGTCATTAAACCCACATCATAAATCTATCGAATTTACAGCACCCTGGGCCTACAAAGGCATTTTTCTTGAACATGAACGTAAATTTATATCACAATTGACTACTTTTACTAGTCTTCTATAGGAATGAAATTTTGGCTTTAAAGACGAAAACTATGTGTGTTAAATAAACAGATGAATGATCTTAGCAAATAACCTGCAGGGATGTACATTTTTTAAATTAACAAAACCTACAATTTTCTTCATTCCTGCTAACACTATGTAAAATAACTGAGTAAGGCAGACTATCAAATTAAAAGTTACATAACTGCATTTCTAAACTGGAAAAACAATGTTTATTATATTTTACTCTCAGGGGAATAAACATTATGCCTGGTGACAAATTATAAAGTTCCTATCACTAGAAAACCTCCGAGTCTTCTACAGTCAACGGCTCCTTTATTCGAGTAATCCAACAAACTTAACACTCGTTATAATGACCAATCAAATAGATGCGTCTATTCATTCTTCTCGCAGCAAGGGAGCTAATTCTAACACGGTGAATGCCGTCGGATAAAAAAATCATAGCGTAGGAAAGACGGTAACCATTTGATTAGAGGGGTAGAATCCTTTGGAGAAACGTGGTTAGAAAAGAATAAAAAGTCTCAGTAACAAAAAATGAAGAAAAATACATTATGAAACAGTGAAGGTTTTTTTGACAGTCAATTCCTGGATGATACAAAGTGACTGGCTGCATGTGTAGAATTCATTATGTACTGAGTTCGTGAACAAAACTGGTTCTAACGACCGATGTTTGCATCGGAAAGACTCCAAAGAACAGCGAAAGGTATAGGAAAGTTCTCAGAATCCAATTAAGTTAATGATTAACCCTAGGAAGATGAAAAAGAGGCCAAAACAATCTGATCAACTTGATCAATAAATATAAAGTAGATTGGAGAAAATATTTTGATTTTAATTTGTAAAGTTGTTGATGGTATACTGTCAAGAACTGGATCTTCATTCATTTTCAGAATGATTTCTTAAACACCTCAGGTACAAGAACGTATTTCATTATCCATCATGTATACAACTTATATATCCATCATTCCAGGTGGTAATAAATACCAACGCTTATAATTTTGAAATGTTTACTGTCTCCTGGAATTCTTAAAGCTAATACGATCCTAAGTGCTCTGGGAACGTATTTCAGAGTGTAAATAACGTATCTTTGGTCGGCCACCTCAATGGTGGACGAACTTCTGAATAATATTCACTAACTTTCGAGAAGGTTTCATGGAAACAGTCTTTTAAAAATCTTTACCAAACCTGTCGATTACCTTTAAAATTCGCGGATAAGCACTTAATACCCCTCCTTCGTATTCACAAGGCCCCAACTTCTCCTTCGAGAGGTCCAACGTTCAAATCTTATTAGGTAACTTTGCACCTTGAAACAGCCTATGATGGCTTCCTTTATCATCTTTACTAATTGAAACATTCCTAAGGATCTCTCTCATATCATTGCAATTAAATTAAGCAGTACAATTCTGTATATATTAATTTATTTATTTGTTCTTCGATTCTTGAAGTGTAATTTTATGGTGGCTATGGACACATCATTTCACGTACTTAAAAATTCCTCAATCGATATTCACAAAGCAGATCTTAAATACAGGCCGAACATCTGATGGAAATAAGATGAAAGAAGCACAAGTCTTTGAAATATGGAACGAAAACTATGCACAGTTCATTAAGATAAATATTTAAGTTGCTGTGATATACGATGTTCAGTGAGTAGAGGGAATTGTAATGAATGGTGAAAATGAAGTGGTTTGGGGTTTACTGCACTGGACTAACCCGGCATTTTCTAGAATGACCGAGTAAAACACTAAACCACCTTATCAGTTATAATATATGTCCCGAATAAGATTTAAACCGGGGACACCTGCACGAAAACAAATCTGATGAATTTTGGCTAAAAAAAAGACAAGCAGCATATCCATTCGGTCACAGAGGTCTGCGTATGTATAAAAAATATACTCAAACATACACCCACTCATACACATAAAGATACATATGCACATACGTACGTCCATACAAACACACACAGTACGTATAGAGGTCGAGATAATACCTTGAATTACTCCGGCCTGACAGGCTCCATGACGGATGAGGACGGGTGGCGAGGGCAAAAATCCCTTTCCCTGCGGTCGTCCAAGTCGAGGACGTCTGAGCTGACTGCGCTATCCAAGGTTTCATGTCAGTTCTGACACTACGTGTCATAGCTTTCAGCCCCACGAGCCAATCAACGTAATGATCTGTAATTTTAAGCAGAAAACATTAACGTACTATATATATATATATATATATATATATATATATATATATGTAAACAACGAAAATGAAGACGTTCCGATTAATCCGCATTCTTTGTATGCATTGATGGCATTCCTTGAAGTACCTCATAGGAAGGGGTATGACCTGACCGGCTTTACCGTAGGATATAATTACATCGTAACACTAACGGGTGATTTACAAGAAAGTAAGTTATATATTGTACAAGTTCTTCCACGATAAAAATGTATAATTTGGCTGCTTAGCCAGGATATTTTTTTATTCGAAGTAGATCTAAATATACTGCACAGAATCATTGAATTGTGTGGTATATTTGGTACATGACATTTGAGACAGTGTCGCTAAATAACCTGAGAATTAATAACAATCATCTTCTCTGCAAAACTATTACTGTAACTAAATTCAGCTAAGATTTTCCTGTTTGTAATTACATCATAAACATTCACTTGGCTGGAATTCGACAGGAACTGATGGGAAGCTATCGTTCAGAAAGAACGACTGAATGACGTTAACAAGGATTAGTAGTGCTGTAAGTCAAAACGCTGAAGCATTTTGACGGTTTATGGGAATAGGAAAAGAGAACAAACTGTATGCAAATAACTTAGGCAAGAGTAGACAGAGCACTTACGTATCAGACCTACCTATCTGTTAAAAGCCCATTTTCCCAAGATCGCTATCATGATTACAGTAAATTCTTCATTCTCTACAGAAATACCAATTAATGCAATTACAGTGTTATATAGCCAACGTAGTTTTAAGTCTGCCTTGAGTTATTAAATCGTGTACGACATATCCTCTGTCAGGTTTCCATGGAAAACAGTCAGCTGTAGACGGTAAGAAAACAATTTGTTAAATACTGAGGACATTAAATAAAGTTATCTCATAAAATGGCTATTCCCAAAATAAGTACGGGGTACTGAAACAATTATTAGGGCAAACCTTTACAGAAATATAAAAAAATCCTCTTTTTGCTTACAAATGGTTCTTAAGTTAATTTCAGTCCTGAGCTATTGTTCGTGATCTAAGGGAATATTTATAAAATTCACAAATAAATGAAACTGCGAAGTTTAGATAAAGGAAGAACGCTAATTTCACGATTAATTAAACGTTGAGCTTTCAATAAAGTCAAAAACTACTGCAACATAAGGCATCTAGTGCCGAGGTTATGAATGCATAAGTTACACCCGAAATCTCCTACACGTACCTGGTACTTAATTAAGCACAGGGTAGACTTCACCTTTCAGCATGCATTTCCAACCCAGATATGCTCCATTTTCACGAGGTAATATCGAATTTTTTTACAGAAGGTTAATTACAGGCCCACCTATGTGCAATAGTTGTGCAATATGTCTCTAAGTTAATTTTTATAACTGTATCATGAAGGTGTTAACATTTATCTCTCTGTGTATTTATAATTTAAACTGATTTTTAACTATGTAGGGGAAAATGAGTACATTTTTTAAACACTGAATTTTCAGTTTTTGTTTCGGTTGACTTGGTCTTCGTCGTCACGTTTGGTTGATTTCATTATTGAGGCATGGTTCCACAACGCAAACCATGCCAAATGCCCCGAGGCACGGTAAATTTACGGTTGAAAACTTGAAGCTTGTAACCTGAAACGAATAAAAACGCAAATACTACACTACGAATCATACAGAGCATCAAGACTCCTACCATTCTGCAAGTAGTCATTAGGTTAAATTTAATAACAAACATGATTTTCAAGTGGAAATAAAAACAAAGTACATAAATAAATACTGTTGTAATTCAGGTCACAGCATCCGTTACTGAGAAGAATAGTGGGGTTTTATGCAAAAACATAATTTTACCATATAAAATTTTTTCCAGCCACAAATCCACGGTTCACATTCCACAAAGCGAGGCTGTGGTAACCGACTCATGGATACAAAATCATATCATCTATCTTAAATTCAGTCATGTTAGTGAGATTTTAGGTTCTTACTTGCTAATATGAAGATGGCTGTCTTCTCAGTTGTACCATGTAGCATGGCAGAAGTTTATCGAAGTTTCAGAGGTATTTGCTGCCTCCAGCTAACCATGCAATAGCCCAGAAGACAGCCATCTTCAGTTATGTTACTTTAAGATTACTTTCTATGTACTGATTTGATTTACTTGAAATTCTGGCAGCTGGGAATATACCATGGAGTTGACGTGGATCTGAGAGAAACAATGTATGGATAAAACGGTTTAAGTTAAGGTTCAGAGCTAATTTTTGGTAAATTTGGAGATGAACCTTCAGATTCCGTATGTGCAAGAAATTTCTCGACAATCAGAATAAACAAAATTTAAAGGAAAACCACGGAGACAGGCACCGTCGCCTCTGACAGCTGTTACAGACCTAGCATTCTAGCCTGGACGTCCGGCCCGCTGGATTCTGCTATTGCCGGTTGAATATCGATCGTGCGACCTCGGAAAGCTACAGTCGCTGTAGGGGCCTTAACACTCCTAGATCAAACCTTAAGCAAGATATTTCAAACCACAACCTGTTGGACTTACTACATACATCCATCACAACTGTAACACCATCATCCAGACTTCAGAAGATCCAGCCTAAACAATCGAGTTAATATCGAAACGTCTTTAAATATATGAATACTTGAGCGGCAATTCCTTCCACGATCAATAACTCTGCATTTTGCACATTCAGTGTATTTATGGGTTTTGTATGAATCTCAGAATAAATAGCTCTTATTTAAAATTCTTCAGTGTCAGGACTTTTTCAATCGTCTATTGTTTAAAACCCACGACTTTTCGGAGGCTAGTTCTGTATCCGTCTTCAGGTGAGAGAGACGGAACCAGTCTCCGAAACGTCATGAGTTTTAAAGAACAGACGATGGAAAAAGTCCTGACAATGAATAATTTTAAGTGTAATCTATCGTCGTCAAAACCCTTTAGAATTGAAGCTCTTATTTCCTTGCAGAACAATGATCAACTGATCTGTGTAATGGAGATGCGTTGTGTTCTCTTTGATATATTAACTGAATATTTATATATTATTTAGACAATCTTCGATTTAAAAGTTTAATGTAACATTTCTTCGATTTGTTTATAAATTATTCGTCAGTGCCACAGATGAAGAGAACAGAAGGCCGAATTTAAATGTCATAAAACAAACATCCAACAGCAAGGCCTATTTTAATAATAAAATCCAAGTTTTTACAATTAATATTGCCACAGATAAATAAATCGTGGTCATGTCATAAACTAGAAATACAACTTATTCTTTTCATTCTGTTTTTAACTCGGAACGAAAGTGAGAATGAGATAGATATTATTTTGGGAAATTATATAGAACGCAAAAGTAAATGTTAATTCAACAGTCTCAACACTTATAATTTTATTTGGTGTTATTCCTGATGATGGCACCAATGCCGAAACATGTCGGGTAATAATTTTAGATAATTTTGCCACATTTCACCTCCGATGATTTTGTACAAAATTCCGATTGTAACTGATGGATTATGAAATACATAATGTTTTATGAGAAATACAGATAAAGGGAGAAACAGCTAGGAAGCTAGGTCGTCCCGGCTGTAACACGACTGGGGTAGCATACTGTTTTAATACGATTAGGGATTCGGATTGTCAGGATCCCGGTTTACAGGGGCGGCTGAGTGTTGGCAAGTTAGCATACAGTATGCATGCACTCTGCATGTAACCACACATTACTACAGCCAGTTAAAGCAGTAATAAATTGCACGGGTTTTCCGTGGCTTCTCTTCACGCACAATTCATAGTAAAGGAAATCCGAAGAATATTCTTTTTGGCAAGATTCTGAGAACACGCCAGCAAACGCCATTTATTGGGACCACTGTTGAACAACCGTTGCCAAAACCCCCATGGTGGAGCGGCTAATTCATTGCAGTACTGCGAGATTGAGACACTAGTATGTAGAATATAATTACTGAGGGTTTGTTTGTATTTGCTTTCTCTTGAACGAAAGCCAAAATAATTGGCCTGGCTTAACAGTTCAGGTTAAATTGTGATGCAGTTTATCAGATGTTTTGTCAGTTCTCAATGAGGATTTCATGATATGACATGCACTATATTTATATAATATTTTACTAATGATTCTTACATATTAATGCCATATAAACCCTGGATTTCTTTGTCTGACAATCATCAAGCATGAAACGAGAATGTTTCGAAATATTATAAAGATCATCGGATTTTGATACATTCTTTGTCAGAACGTATGCAATGAGAGTGTGAACTGAATTCATGTGGCTCAGTTTAGGGTTCGTCGTCGGAATCTTGTTAGTTATTCCGTAGTCAATTAAAATGTTCGCAATATTCATTTCCTAATTCGTTCACATGCACATCCTCTCAATTTATCAATGGCGTTACCAGATTTAACTACGAATTAGTACGACGTTGGAACCAGAGGAGACACAATGCTTGTCAACATCGGTGATTAAATAAAATTTAACCATTCCAAATAATATTCTACAGTAGCTTCTTCGGATGGTCACAGCATGCTGAAATAAACGAAACACCCAAGCTAAACCGCCCCGAAAGATGTAGAGGTCTGTATGCGCATATAAAAAGCGTCTTGTACTCTGGTGGCCAACTGCGCATCTGACATCTGATTCAAGATTTTTGTGGTATTGATAGCTTATTAGGTATTTTACAAGTGGCGCGGAAATGTTTGGGGTTATAGTCAAGGATTGGAAGAAATGGCCTTCGAAACAAAATACTATCCCAAAAACTTGTACGGACAGGCTAGTGGAAACTAATGAAAACCTCAAAACCTCGAACGATACCCTGGCCCAGCTTCGAAGCTGTTACGTTTAGCGTATAAATCTAGAGGGTTAGAAAGATCTTTCTGTGAATTTGTATGATATCAATATCAAGCCAAAATATCAAATAATAATTATAGTAATTATTATTATTGTATCAGATCCCTTTACTCCCAATCTACGTTGACTGATGATTACTCTGTGATTAATATGCAAAACTTTAGTATATGTACGTGCTTAAAGTAATAGAATTGCTTAATTATTAATGCACAGATTACGCGGGAATTTACATTGGACAGAATTGATTACATCAAACAGCAATTGATCACCTACGAATCCTATCGATTATTCTGACATCAGAAATCACGTCACATCAAACTTTGACACCCGCCAGCTTATTAATTGTGCCAAATTGCAAAATGGTATGCAGATTGTTTGATTCATGTCCCTGATGCATTACTAAGTAAAGATTTCTGCACATAAGCTTTTCTACATATTTCCACTCTAAACATGACCACTGACGGAACATTACCATGATACTCGTATTTCTGGCAGTTTAAGTATATTCTTTCGCAGTGCCTTGGCACAAAGAACAATTATTATCCGCTTCCATAAATTCATTCTCTTTTCAATATTATTTCATCACGTCTTCCTTTGATTACTCAAGTCTTAAAATATCCATACCATTTTCCCCATTTATATTTACAACGGATTCGTTAACTGTTTCTCGACACCATACACAATACAGACAAGAAGTTCGTACGGCGCATAAAAATAGGAAATACCATAAAAGATGGTATTAGCTTTTTAAAGGTGGCATTTCGGCGACGTCTACTTGATTCCTTAAGCTGTCGAATGTCAAAAACATAGGGTCAATTCTAGGCCTGAATTTTTGCATATTGAATTATGTATTTGTCCCTTCTAATAGAACGTCTGTTATGACCGTGCGTGTCCTTCCTAATATGTTCTGAACAAATTCACGGGTTTTCATGACATCTGTTATGGACGTCATGTGGTTGGAATGTAATAACGATTGCTTATTAAATATTATCATTATTATATCGGAGATAAAATGGGCTTTGTATTATGCTTTATTATTAAATTGAATACTCAGAATCTAAAAAGAACTTTGTCTCAACGATTCAACATATTCAACAGACAGGTTAGCAGGATATGAAAATAAATAGTTACAGATACTATTTAGTGATGTATTTCTGTGTAAATGCCCACTACTAGAAGTCCTGATATTTAAAATAATTACATACATCGCAGTGTGGTAACTTTTAATATGAATAAAAGGAGTAAAACTTGTATATGCTTTAATGATCCATCCTCAAACTACATGAATATGCCTTGCTGAAATGGACGAATAATTTTTACCATAAACTAATACGGATTTCTTCACACTGCAGCCGTGTCTGTATGATGGAAGGGAGCCAATAAGGTACGAAGGTGGAACAAAGTCTATTGCATATAAAAAACTACGCAAAATATACAGAGTGTAGAAATCAGTGCAGGGTCGCACATGTGTCTCAGAGACAACAATAAAGTTATTACCATATCAACATGCTTCATGAAAGCGCCCCAACAGGAACAAACCTCCGCAGTAATTTGATTTTTGGGGTCCTTATATCCGCGGAAATTCATCGTCCCCCCCCCCCCCCGCCAAGCCGTATACTCCGACAAGTGTAGGCACATCATTAAATACGGCCATCACACCTTCTTCAGTACACATTGCGATTGAGGACAGGAGCACATGACCTGTGGATGATTTGAACATGGGCCAAATGGATTGATAAGGTGGTTCTGGGCGAGTATGAATTCCTCTCCAACACAGAGACCTATGATGGACGACATAATCACCCCCACAGAACCTGCTTTTTCTGTCTTTGTCTAATCCATTACACCACTGATTTCTCTCATTTCCATCTCACTCTCACTGCTCGAATTCCCTGAGGTGATGTTCGATTTTGGGTTCAGTGATCCGTTATTACAGCCAACATAATATGCTGATGGGACTAGACCTTGAAGCAATGATTTAACATGCTCTCTACTCCAGCTTACTAGTCCCCATTTAGAGGACCCCTGCCCTATCTAACGCATACATATGCGATATTTGATTTTTTTTGTATAGTTTTGTGTGTGGAGAGGGAGGTGTTTGGGATACTTCATTGAAAACGTCACATAGTGTACAATTTTATTATCACGACATTCATACTTCAGAGTCAACGGCTGAAATATTAGCCGGATGAAGAGAGTGTGATTTGGACCATTACTACAGACAACAATAGTTATTTCCGACGAGAGTTTTCGTAGCGTCTCTTATTTTGTCATCTCTGAAATTTGTATTGTCGAATATTTGTGCTGCAAGTCAGCTTACGTGGTTCTACAAAGGTCCAGTTCAGTAAATTATACTTAAATTTACACCGACATTTTAATGCATTTCTACCTAAACATCGCTTTCTACATGTTAGCACTCCTCTATAGTATTCTGCAGATCCCGGATTCAAGTCTGCACACAAGTTCGCGGTATTAACTTAAGTAAATGTTAAGACACTATCTTGAAACAAACCATCAGTGCTTATTTAAAAGTTCTTTCCAATTCAGCATTTCCAATAATCACAACGTTGGATGCTGTATAGAAATTATGCAGTCGGGAAAGAACGACATAAGTGACGTTATGGAATAAGTTCAGGTATGAAGCTAATATTTAAGTTAAAAGTTATTTTGGCTATCCGCATGAATATTTAGGGGCTTACAGTTGATAAGACTATTACAGCAGCATCCTTTCTTGCCCCCTTGAATTCAAAGAATGATCATCATCGTCTTCACTATCATCCCTTTGTAAAGGACGTCATAAGTGTTCTTAACTTCCATTTATCTTATGGAAATTTATAAGATAATACCATGAAGCAAAATCCTTGACAATTTTATAGTCGCTCAGCTGGTCAAAGAAGTCCTCGCAGTCTATGGAATCCAATGTTTTATTACAGGGCAAAAATTTCGGGGCGTAAGAAGTCTATGCACATGAATAGATAACTTTGATATGTAATTATTAATTTAGTAGTTCCGATACCCTATTTTTATGAGAGATAGCATTTACAGGTAAGTAGCCTCCCCTTCTTTCATTATTTGGCCTGATTTTAGTTGCTGCCATCTTGTGAAAGCGGGAAGTTTTGCTGAAGATACACGGGACAATACGACCCAATGCAACGTGTTGTGGTGGTTCGGTTTCCCAAAGGTTCGAAAAACCTGGCTGTCTCCGTCATCAAGGCGTCTTCTAAACGTAATGTTTAAAACCAGCCAAATGAAGATGATTATCAAAGCAATAATAATAACAAGAGTCCAGATTTTCTAAGTGGGTAATAATGCGAACTACGTGACTTAGTAAGGTATCAATCGCCCTTACTGGAATGCAGAAGCAACGCCTAAAGTTGGATCATATTCGAAGCATGAATATTGTTACCACATTTGCCGTTTAACAAAGCAGCCTCATTGCTTTGTGACTGAATGCTGTCTCGGTTGGTTGTACCACTGTTCACTCTCGAGTCACTTACTTGTCAGAGGTGTGCGCCATTTTGACGTCACATTAAAATATAAATTGCATCTTTACATAAATAATGACGCCTGAGATGTAAACCCGAGCTAGGTGGTTTACTTGCTTCGAGTTAAAGCCGAACCTTTATCCTCTGCTCTTTGAAATCTTCAGGTTCAAATTATTATGCAACTCCGGCCGTCTACTTGTCAGGCGCTCATCCATAGTGCATGATGCTCAGAAGGAATTCTCGTCAGTAACTACAGTTACCGTGTTTCCTCACATCTGTCATTGTCTAGCTCTTTTATGTTATTCCTTCCCTCTTTATCATCCAATTTCTACTTATTATTGTTCATTTTATCATCAGCCGCTGAATGAAATAGGCCTATGGAGTATCAACTGTTTTTATTTTCAAGTTGCGGTTCAAGATTAGATACCGGTAAATAAACTGTGTTATATTTTTTATTGCATGCGTCGATTACTACATTAAAAACTTCTTGTGCTTTACGATGTAACTTCTGACTGGCTGCATAGTTAATACTAAAAACTTATCACTTTAGAATTAATATATATATTCTTTTCTTTTTCATTATTTAGCAAAGTGCACAGAACAACATATTTAAGCAGACGTGGCGACCGAAAACGAATTACTACCTCCAGGTAATACGACACACTGACGTGAACAGTCTTTCTTCCAAGAAAATGGTTGGAGCTGTTCACACAGTCTGTTTGCAGTTGGCATGCTTGCGTCGTATTGGACAATTTTTCGGGGCACCTAGTGGGAATCCCAGTCGAGATGCACACCATCCTGTTTGAGATGCTGCTCAGCGTCGTTTCGTAGATATTGATCGACGTTTCAATGTTACTTACTGCCTCCATCATCAGGGTGAAAAGAATCTTCACTCATCCCGATTGAGAACTTGCAAGGTTCGTGTCAGGTATGTGACTAAGCGATCGTTGTATGTACTTTTTAAACATCTACTTTAGTCATAACTCCGGATTCCACAAATAACCTCCACCAGGGTAGCCAGAGCACAGTCAGATATTCAAACAACGATGTCAACGATCATATACAGGCCTTCAGTTTCACGTTATTGTAACATTACGTAAGCATGAATTTTCATGTCAGACTGTACCTAGATACGGATATTGTTCACAGTAATTCGAAGCGAAAGGGTCACTTGAACCTTTAGTAGCCGTTTTGTAAAAGTGGTGGCGCTATAAACACAATTTTATCTTTCAGTTTCTCCCTGTGACGGGAAACAAAACAGCGCATTAGCTATATACCCCTTTGCAACAGATGACGTTTTCAAAACACAACCCTCCAATACTTTAGTTTGACAGTTGACAAGCGGGTAATTTCCATTGATTGAGACATTCTATCATGTGTCAGTTTACGTAATTGGTATCACAGTATTTACCCTCTCTCTGTTTTAAATTACGCCAACCCCCACTCCATCATTCCAACCCAGTTAACATAAAACACATACAGATCTTTCCTACAAAAGCACTGGGAGCTTTGTCTAAAGCGTACTGTTGGTTTTGATGTTTGTTAAACTTTGTTATTTTTTCAGCTTTTATCCACCAGGCAAAAGTAATATAGGAGGCATCTGTGTTATAATCAGTCATATGACCCCTGACGTACAGTCAATTAGGCCACAATACGTCGGTGTCATGTTTTGTTATTATTTGTCTTATAATTAAATTTAGGGAAATGTAAATAATGCCTGTAACAGAACCACTCACTAAGCAACTTCCCACTTCAATACAACCCTTTATGTTTCCTATAAAGCCTATGTCTCCTGCGTGTTGTGCGAACACACAAACAATTCAAGGGCAAGTTGTTATAAAATGATGGATAGTCTGATGTACAACATATCCGTAAACATGCAACGCTTTTAAGACTATCCTAAGAAACAATGAATTTATAATTTTATATACAAATATGTCAAGGTCAAATACAGTCGGTTTTATTACTTCATTTGTTAGGTCACTTGGCATTTAACAGATCACCTACGGAGAAAAGCCTGTAAACCACAAACTCCGATAACAGGGCTAAACGTCTGTGTATTGATGGATATGGTGATTCGACTCGCGGGTATTATTCGGCTTACAGCACACAGTTTGTAAGCTCCAAAAAGCAAAATCTGTCATGAATTCTTTCCACACTTAGAATAATTGATCACGGTGTATAAAGTATGAGGTTATGTAGCGTCAAAATGAATTAGACTATCGTAGCCTAGTTCAAGACACCACCATAAAAATTATGTTTCAATGTCCCAGAAAAATCATGAGAAAGCTCAAGACATTTGGAGCCCCATTCGGGATTCGGTTCGGAGACGGCAACTCTATGTATTTTCTTTTGCTTTTTTTAAAATGTTCCTTCAGAAATAATGTTTTAAGACAGAGCAGAGTCGTTCAGTCAGTCAAGAAACTCCTCGCTTCGACCATATTCGAAGTCTTTCTTCATAAAAGTTTTGAAAAGAGCCTGCTACTTGTCTAAATCGTATCCTGAACCAGATGGAACTAGGCCACATCCTGAAAACTTAGTTCTTAAGATCCATTTTAATATTATTATCCAATAAAGTACAGGTATCCCAACAACTTTTTACTGAAATATTGTATGCATCTCATTTCTCCCATTCGTGTCAGATGCTCCGTCCATCTTACCCTCCTTGATTTGATCACTAATAATATTTGAATAAAATTTTTAAATACAATGTGGTGGTACCGTTCACAGCCTGAGTTCCTCCTCCAGATAAGCTTTCCGTAACGAAATAATCATCATCATCTGCAAGGTCAGACTATTTTTCTATAAGCAGCGTGTGAAATTAAGGTCTCCTGCTGAATTTTTTTCACTCCGCCCGTCCGTTAATCCTGACGACTCAGTTCCAAAACCACTTAAGGTTGTTGCGTTGTGCGTTGACCTAGCGATAGCCTGATCCTCATCCAAGCAATTCCACCGAATATATAATATATTACCGGTAAATTAAGCAATGAAAAACAAAGATAAATTACATTTATCTGCATATTTCCTTACAACAAACTACGAAATAGGCTTAGGCAAAATATAATGGAAAGTAACGAAGGGGAATATATGAAATACCAACACAGTACCTACGGGCTAGTTGTACGTAGTATTTCCCATCCGCTGTATTTTTTAGTTCCGAAATGCAAGAGACGTGTCTGATGAACTAGCCTGCAGGATATTAGCATTTAACAACGCACACAGGGCTCTGAGCCCAGTATATTACAGGGGCGAGCAAATATTTTTACAAGCCACACAAAAAGAACTTAATTAGCCTATCCTACAAAAGTATCGATATTTTACAGCGTAGAAAAAAATCACAGTCTCGTATAAACAAAGCTAGTCAACATTATAATAATATAGCTTTTTACAGAAAAGTTTAACAAAGTCTGTTCTACAAAACAATGTGGAAAAAATTAAACAATTCTCACACTTTCCGGGCATAAACACAATTTCAATTTTTTTATATAATGACGTCGAAAATATTTACCATGACTGTATCATATATTTTTCTGAAACTTGTATATACTATCCATAGTCTGACGAATATCACTAATTGTTACATCAGTTGGACTAATGTATAAGTAATAGTTTGCAATTATTAATTCAATTTACTAACAATTCTAAGTGCCTTACGCATACAGCCACCATTTTCAGTTTTATCCTGTAGCTTCATTTATGTTACGATAGAAAAAGGTTAACACCATCACGTAACTGAGTTTCTGTACGTGATCAGTGCACGAATTATTCTATTAGCTGTAGAAAAATAATAGTAATGATCTGTGATTAATGCAGAAAAAAAAATATATATATAGAAGTCCTGTGGGCGACTATCACAGTAGTATGGAAAAAGCGATTGTAATGAATTTTTAAATTATTTGAAGGAGTTACGGCAGCTACCATCGGCAGCCACAGAAGCAGTAACTATCATGTATATTACTTCTTGTTTTCCCCTTATTTTCTTCTCGTACAAAAACAGAGCCTTCCCTTCACTAAACGTCTATTTTACGGGCCAGAAACAAGTCGTGAGTGGTTTTGATGTATGCCCTAGTCGAGAGTGCAGAATTTAGAACTGCTTACACCGAGTGTGTTTGTCACTAAGTCCTGTAGTGTTAATCGACACTCCGGGTAGTGTCTGTCTATTGCTGGCCAAAGAATGACACATTTCCAGAAATTAATCATTTCAGAGCAGACGCGCATCCGATGTTCTTAAAGCTGTTTGTAATGATATATCTTAAAAATGCGTGCCTCGCAGGCACAAATGTGCACAGTAATCGTGAATATAAATTAAGGCTTTACAGTTAAGTAAATGAAATTATTAATACAGACGATGTTCTTGGCTTCTGTAGGACTGAAGAGCAAATTCGTCAATGCCAAGTTTGCGAACAGCAGCAATGGAAACATTTACAATACCAGTGTTATAAAGCTACTGTCTGAGACACCATTAAGGCTGTAGGAAGGTTCTATGAAAACGTAAAGCTTATGTGTACTGAAATATTTAATTGCTGTCAAATGAAAAACATTAATCACGAAGGATTCGTTCACATCATACAAAACATTTACCTCAAATAAATAATTACATTCATTTTCAGAAATACTTTAACGACTTAATGGAAAGTTTAAGGGTCGTTAGGTTGACATTCCATCGACACAACAATTTTTGATTATAACCTCAATGTTTATTAAGATCCACTAGATATTTCGATCCTAAGTGATCATCTTCAGGTGGTTCTTTTTAAGTGATCAAAACTAATACATATGAAAGCTAAATTGTATGCATATATGAAATATACCATACGTATGAATCCATGCAATTGTTTTACAATTATTAGTAATAGGTATGTACCTGGAAGCTTATTTGTTAGTTTCGATCACTTAAATAGAACCACCTGTAGATGACCAATTAAGGTCGAAACATGCAGTAAATCTTAATAAATACCGGGGCCAATCTAACGATCAACACACAACGGGATGCATCCCTTGAATCAAGATAAAGGGCCACTTTGCTTAAGGAAATATACCGAACATACTATAAGTCCCATGGCAAACAAAGCTTCGTGTATATTCTTACATGCCCCCCCCCCCCCCAACAGGTATGACGGCAATTGTTAGGTCGTTCATGTTAATTTATTTAATGGCTCTTTTACTCAAAGGCATAAGCTTACAGAAAAGTTCACTGAAGTCTTTTCAGTACGCCGAAAGAATTTTGTACTGCAAAGCTAGGTAGGAGAAACCCGTCGAAACCGGCACACTTAAGACAATCAGTAATTTAAATCCACTTCGACTGTGGCAGTTTAAGTTGAAAGCCTCTGAAATGCTGGAAAGTGAACTTGTCTGAAACCTTACAGAATGGCCGTTTCAGACCGACCTCTGGATACAACAGTCTCCTGCATGTTGTACTTAAAGAACTAGAGGACTATTGCCTTGTCGCGCGCTCGACCTCAAACGCGACGCATTTACCTGAACAACAGACAGACGTCATGGGAAAACGAAACGCTCTCTTTTAACGGTACCCGGAAGTGAGCAGTTGACTCTCCTAATCATAAAATTCGAGTAACACGTGGAGAAGTCCAAAGTCAGGAAATCTATTCCCGTAAACCACAACTGATATGCGAAGTGAGGTGGATCGAACAGAGCGCTAAAACTGACTGAAATTTATTACAACTTCAGTTAATTAAAAAACACCGTGCAGTAATTTCCTTAAGCATAAAGTGAAAACTAATAACATTAGCTTAAAACAGACCTATAAGCAGAGTACATTTTCGACATTTCATATTTAATTACAAAGAATTACATTCTGGACTTCATATTCCACACGCAATATAAACGATTCTCTCATTGACTTCATATGTTTGCTCTTTAAATAATTTGCAAATCGCTGTTTATATAACATACTTATTACTTAAACATAGTGATATATTCATCAATAAACAAACAAGATACAAATAAAATCTTTAAAAATGTCAAACCACTTTATGGTAAAACAAAATAAAGAAAGAATTTCGAACGTGGTATGATTTTCACAATTCTGAAGATTTTTATATCATGATCTCTCCTTCTTTATCACATTTGAAGAGCTTTGTACATCCAACGAGAGCGAAGTGATCCTAGAAGCTCCTGAGGGTCTCGTGCTGTAGTTTCAGTTTCAACATTTTGTCTGATATTGAATGAGACAGTGAAAGTCAGAAGGAAGACAGAGGGAGAAACCAGTGAAAGTAGTCGAATAAGAGAGATCATCGGTGATAAATCCGTACTTATTAGAGAAGTTCTGGCAAGTTCATCCGAGTTATAATATATATAGTGTTATTCTGTAACTAACACAACATAATTTAGTTACTCAATATAAACTGAGTTAACTACAAATTTACACACAAACCTGCTATTTTTATATAAGAAATAAAATGATGAAGACCCGTTTCCTGCCTACATCAAGGGGTATAAAATGAAGTCCTGTTGCAATAAGGAAGTAACACCTCTCCACTAGTCTCTCTTGCATTCTGTGAGAGGTTCTCTCCCCCAATAGAAGAATGCCAACGTTGCGCATGGCTCAATTGCTAATAAAGCGTGGAGAGCGACGGGAAATTGGTCTCTGTCCTCAGACACTTTATAATGTTACTAACATGATCTCAAAATTAACACAGCTAATTCCTCCAGATTTGTTTTCAAACGTATTAGTTCAAGACGTAAGAAAACTTAATGGATGATAATACAATAGCAAATCGTGAAACAAGAACAGGTAAACAAATGCAATCATTAATTGTGTAAAGTCTGACTATACACACTTCATTTGATTTTATGTAAACAATTTATTTCATATAAAGTTTAGTTGATTTTAGAATTTCTGTAAATCAGCGCTATCAAAATATAAGTTAGAAACAAATTATAAATATTTAGATTAACTTGAATGCAAACTTAGTTCAGCAGTTGAGAAAGATCAACTACAAGCAAAAACTTTATTTCAGAAACGTACATCCACGTCTTTCTAAAATAGGTATCATTTACCTTTTTCATTTATCGAATACTAAGCCGTACTGGTTATTGATCATAAAGAATTATTACGCAGAGTAAACTAAGGTGGATATTGGACGAAATATTGGCGGCCTATTTTAAATGACTATTCTTGTTTGAAAGGAGATAAATATTCTTCTAACGATAACGCAGCGATAAAGGGCAAGGAACACTGTACCTTAAAGCGACATAATCCACATGCCAACCGCACACTGCACCGAGGAAGTAATTGCTGCTTATTGCAGCCGTACAGGCTATTTATAGAAGCAACCCCGAGTACAATTCTCGCTTAAAATGCTGCACGCCTCGTCTCATTTATTTTATTTATATCCGAAGAAAGAAGAAAGCAGAAACTTCTATGGTTGAGATTCATCCTCCACGTGGTAAACTCACCTTTCGAAAAACTGGATACAGAAATTTACAGGTAATAGACTTTTTTCTTTTTGTAGGAAATTTTTTGCTGGTCTGTGTACCATACAGCGTATCTTTTATCCAATACAGCGGGAGGGGGGGCCATGAATTGAAGTAAATTATTTTAACATAGAAACTTGCATGATTTCTACCAGCTCTAAAGAAAGTAATGGATAAGATAGATACTTTAATTCAAATATAGGCCACATAAGCGGACACGCAGACGGGAAAATAGACAGAATGAACAATAAATGACATGAAACATATAAAGACTTGGTTTTAAGTGCAAAGTCATATAACCTCAAAATTAATAATTATTTCTGCATGTAGGCTGGACTGAGTTCGGTTTTTATTATCAATAATATTTAATTAGAAATAAATAGAAATGACGTAGAGGCTGTGGGAAAGGGAAACATGTAATTTAAGTATGCAGCAAACTAAATCTTCAATATCGAACCCGAAGTTTTAACGTCGTGAACACAAAACCTCGTTCTTGGACTCTATTCTGTGATGATTAAATCTACGCCAGCAAGATATGCTCTCCCATGATCTACTACAGTCTCCTCATATTCTTATTCCCGCCGCCATCTTAAAACGGCCGCATTCTAATATGACTTCTTACCAACACTGTATACAGGACCAAGTTCACTTTTTCGCTTTCTTTATCTATGTGTCCCAGAGGAGCAGAAGATATAAATTACAAGTTTCTCGATGTCAAAGTTTTTGTTTTCCGATCACCATAGTTTCAAATATTTTCCTTTCGAGCAATGATCTTATGTATTTCTAACTTATACGCTTCCCTCGTTGTGAAAGGCTATATATCAAAATTACAGTTTGCCCCCAAAGTTTGGAATTTTACATTATAGGATATTTTCATATACCCTATAATGCTTTAAGTTGGATCAGCCTTTCATTCAAACATCTAACACGTTATTTTAAATGTAATTTAAAGATGTTTCATAACTACTGATCACCACATAATAACATAAGCTATCTAGATTTTACTGCAACAACAACAATGTGCATCTCGAATTTAGTGGGCTGAAGATGATAATATAATACGCCGAAATATTTATCTTCAAAATTTTTAAAGTACTAATATTATAACTATATGTTAAAATAACATTTTAGTTGTATGTGATGCCAAAGGGTGTATGATGTATGGCTTATACATTTGTCTGTACAGTTTTGTACATTATAGAAACAAACAACGTAAAACGAAATTAAAAATTAAATCATGTAATCCCCTGTGCGTTTGGTTACAGAGTTTCAGGGCTCGCTGTATATAGAATAACGAGCAAAATAATAGCCCCTAAAATAATGTATATAATTTGGCTTATTTGTTACAAGTTAGATCCCGTTTGGTTTCAATAATGCCGAATCAAGTACCCTACTTGCTGTCCGAAATCAGCAAGAAATTAATAATATGCGTAATGAAAAGGTTTTCTGAAACAGAAATTACATTCGACTGATGAAAATGAAAGGATTTTATGAACAGCGTTGGATTATTCCAAACGGATTAGAATACATGTTTGTTTTGGGGAATGGATTGGATGATTGGATGCCGGTTCCAAAGGGGCATTTTTATAATCCGCCAGGATTACCTTACGTACGGCGTAATGTACAGGCTTTCCTGTTGTGCTGATACGTTTTGATCCCTTCTGCATAGCGAACTGCAGATAATGTCACCGTGTGTAAAATTCTAACACATCCATCAGTGCAATATTAAATGCATGTAGCTTTCATACGGCAACTGTTTTCATACTTGTTTTACGTCATAAAAATTATAAAACGATCAACGTGTGACTATGAAAAAACATTATTTAAATGAGATAGACGACTCTCCCCGACAAATCCAGGATCAGAAAGGTTCTTCATCTTTGGAAGCTCACAAAGAAATATCTGTGTAGTTTTATCTGAGTTACGTCATAGTCAATAAAAAATTCGCTTCAAGGTTTCGCTTCAACAACGGCTAATTAGAATTTTGAGGCGATTCAAATATAGATAACAGACAGTAGCAAAAATAACATACAAACTGTTAGGTTCAAGACAAGTATAAGAAAATCATATTACCGGAAACCCTTATAATCATTAATGAATTTAAAATATCAGACTTTCGTAACATTTTTTAGAAGAAAACACTTTTCTCTGAACGGCTCCTGAATATGGATTTTAGGAAAGAGAAACGAACAAACGTTAGAAGCATCTGAACACAGAATTACGAAAAACACGTTTGTATTGAACATTCCGCAGACTGGTCCTGATTATGGCAACAGTATGTTTATTCGAAACGTTCTTATCCATCTACAAGTCCTTACAGCGTGACAACGCAGAAGACCAACGTACCAAGAAATAATTAAATTAAATTTTGTATAATTATAATAATTACAACAAACGATGATGATAACAATAACAATAATAAGTGATCTGTACGTTTAACATGTAATATACAATTTATTAATCCAGATAAAAACAATTCAGATATTGTTCCCTCATTTATCTTGGCTTCTTGCAGAAGAGCTGGGAGAATAGTTTATTAGTATTACTGTCCAAAATAGTAATCCTCCATTATACGCACATTATGAGCAGTCTGCAAGTGTGACAATGGAGCGAACACCACGCCACAAATTATTTGCCAGTGACTACCTGCCTTTCCGTGTCGTAGCATAAATCATGCCGTAACGATCAGAGCCAAAATCATTGCTATGGAATGCAGACGCCAAGTAAACAGACGCACACAACACCCGATGTTGTTAAATAGCTCACTGATGGTTTTTGAATAATTTATTGCCAACATAACCTGCAGAGAGTCCGGTAAGCGACATACTGTGAATTCAGATCAGTCCGTAACTTTCGATTTAACAGCTGTGATTTTTTGGTAGGAATATTTGCACATACTTTAGAAGTGCATGACAAACAGACAAATCAGATTTCTAACTGCATAAATAACACATCAGGCTATACGAATAGAATTTCAATATTACTCCAACGCTGCAGAATACATACACTGAGTTGGTAGAATGAATTATCAAACTTTTCAAACTGATTACAAGGTACAGAAAATGTCTATATCGGATTTAAAATCAGCCCACTGCTACGGTTGAAGTGTTTTTCCAACATTACGGGATACATACTGAATGCCTGAAGAAAGTAGCGTAGCGGTCTCAGAATCTCAATTCGAAGCTGGTGGCGTTTCTTTCTTCTTTGAAGAATGACCATTTGGAAAGACGTACAGACTTGACAGTTTTAAAGATACCGCAATGCGGTTTTCACCTGAATATTTGAACTTAAAAGATTCCAAAACTATAATCTTTCCAGGTGAGGACCACATTAACGCCATCAATGCAGGTTCTCGGAAACGTGTTGGCAATTAGAGACCTTAAAAGTATGCTGACGCACAGAACAGAGTCCATACGAGCGGCGACTAAAATTGAGGATAAAATAATTTAGCAGATTCGTAATATTAAGTATCATAACTGTACCATAGGTTTCTCAGCCTTCAAAAGTCCTAGAAGTGACGAAATATTTCAATATTGAAGTATTGATTATTTGAGGAAATCAGAATAAAGACTACTTTAAATTCGACAAAGCAATTGGTGTGCCCACGCTACCTTGTGGTGCAGTCCTTATATAGAAACAAATATAAGATGCTCTTAGGATAAAGTATATGGCACCCATACGACAGAATATTCCGTAATCATGTGTGTACATAAGCCAAAGGCATAAACGTATGGTGTGTTATGGTAACCCGATGAGTGAGAACAAAAGCCTTGAACTTCAAACGTGGCTTGACACCAAGCACAGATCGCATGTGTTAACTTGTCCAGTCGGATGACAGTAATAGATAAAATTGCAGCTTTCAATCTCGCAGGGCTGTGAAATAATGATTGGACGCACGCCACACCGGATGCCCCTCATTGGGACCGATTATCAGCCTGCGACGACAGAAGTCAGATGAAGACTTCCATCGTGTATCTGTCTGTCTCTTTCGCTGGAATACTCAACTACAGCAGCCACTAGTAGCATCAAGGCCACATTAATTCTGACTACGTGAAAGAGAGTTTAGTTAGTCAAGATCTAGTTGCTCCGAATTTCAGAATTTCGAGATTCTTCAGAGCCTTGATCCAAACAGAAAAACGCACTATTATTCTAGAATAGCAACCACAATCATGTGTAAACCGTAGGTGAATTTTACAACGTAAAGTAATTGAAAGAAAAAAACGATTTGGAGAGAGAGAAGGATGCTCAAACAGATTATGCAATATACAGGTTGATTCAAAAGGTTAGGTCCAAACTGAAGGAGCGTATAGAGGGACTCAGAGAGAACAACTTTCGAATAGGAATCCATGTCCTCCGAAGTTATCCTGAGTCAATCGAGGCCATTGAAGGTAGGGACGTCTGATAACATACCGCTGAAATGATCGTACTTTGCTATTCTCCTACTATCGTAAATTTGAATCACACGTATCCCGTCAGATTCTACAGAGACCCCTAGGCTGTGATTATTTCAGCTGTTGAAGTTGAGGCAAATGACTTTGAAGTTGGAAGGAAATATATTTTATTTCTGGGCGCGTTCGCAAAGAAATGTTGTAAATTTGTACTTATTATGTTCGTCATGTCTGTCTGTTCGCCCGAATGTGTGTTAACAGTTCGAAAATCGCTCAATGCATTTCTATGATATTTTACAATGGGGAAATTCACTAAGAGTTTTAATGTAAACAGTACAATAATAACGAGCAGTGTACAATGCATCTCTGGCACAACTCGAAAGTAAATCGTTCAAATTTTATTGTAGGGGAAATATTTCGAACAAACTTTCAAAATAAAAATGTAGCACATTTAATATATAACACAATTGTCTCTCAAATCTTTAGGTTTTCGTGGTAAAAATGACTTTTAGGTAGTGACATCTCTAGACTTCGGAGCTGTTTGGACTAATTTTGAAAAATAAATCGTATATACGCTATTTATAAGGCAGCATTAAACGTTAACATTCACAGATTTTAAATCTGGCGCATTGTCGGAATAATGCGCCCAAACTGTTACACTATGCTTACGTTTCCTAACAATATTGACACAACATGAGTCAAATTCAGATGTATTAATGCACATTTTCTGTGGCAAACATTTCCAAAACCCGTACAGTACACTCCAATTCCTTCAGATTGACGGAAGATCGGAGATTATACTCGCGTTTTGAAGAATGTGGCCATAAAGTTGTCCGTAAAGAAAGTTTGAATTGGTGGTAGAGTCACAAGACCTAAAACTCTTACTTTGAGTAGCCCTTTAGTAGCTAAAGTCACACACACACACACACACGCTCCAGCCTCATTCAAGTGCACAAAAACCAAACTTTTAATTAAGAGGGAAGTCTGCCGCAAAGACCTCGGTAGCTGGCGTTGACCTAAGACTAAACTACTTCGCCTTTTTCTTTATCTCCTTCGTCCTCTTCTTATTATTATTATTATTTGTCGTCCTCTCCTGGGACTGTCGGCTACAAGCAGCAAATCTATTCATCCGAGTACCAACTAACTTGTTCTGCATGGACAGTAGACACCCTGAACGCCATTATTAAAGAGAGGGAATTTGTATTACATTAGGGCAGTTGAACGTCAATTACGTCAATTTCAAGGGTGAACACAGAAAAAAGCGGATGCTGATAAAGAGACCATGTGACGGGTTGGGCGACCGGATTCAAGGCAAACCGGAAAACACGAGCAACTTGTTTATTCTCATTTATTTTCAATTGCACAGCAGTATTTTTAAATCAGTAGTAATTACAGGGACTAACTTTCAGTAAAAGAGACAAGGGTTTATTAAATATCGGAAGAAATGTTTGTGGATATTTATTAGGGAAGTGGTCTGCATAATAGATCACGGGACGTGTAGGAATATAAGAATGTTGTTAAGAACGTTTTCCTGAAACTGTAACACTAAATATATTTACAGGGCCTACAAAACATACCTTGATGTCTGTTAACAAACTTTTTATTCACTAAACATTTCTGAGGTGATCAAGTCAAGGAAAATGATGTGAGCGGACATGTAGCACGAATGGGAGAGATAACAAATTCTTACAAATGTTGGCTGGGCAGCATGAAAAAAAAAACTTTGGAGTCCAGGCGCAGTTTAAGGGTAAATTAAATTTATTTCAATTAAATGTAGTACCAGAATACAGACAGGTTTCATACGGCTCAAGAAAGAGCCAGAATGATAATTTTGTAAACAAGGTAATGAATATTCGGTTTTCAGAATAAAACGAGGAATTTGTTGACTTTGTTAGCGACTTTTAGCTGCATAGGAAGGATTCTACTTGAATTATTTGGTCATAGTTTTTGAGTGGGTACATCTAACAATACACAATGTTATCCTGAGACTACAATTTTGAATATAAACTGCAGCTGTAATCTGAAGATAATTACTTAGCCCACAGCTTCTTGTGGTCCAGGCCATAAGGCCCAATATGTACAAGCTGAAGAAGAATATCCTTGAGGTTATAAACTCACACAATGCTCAATTAGTTGCACAGTTCCTAAACCGCTTGTAGCTTACCTTCCGTCAGTCCGCTAATAATTTGTGAGGACGTGTCTAAGCGTACATTCTGTTTCACCTAAGGGGGCAGGAATTTAATCTCAGAAGAATGTTAACAATTTAAAAATCTGGTAATATCAAAATTGAAGTGACAGAACCTTTAATAATGACATCAAATATGCGCCCCCGAGTCTTGAGGAATCTCTATGAAGACTACTAACAAACGTTTTTACGCATTTCTTGGTTATTGTGCATGTTACATAACTCACCCATCACAATCGTCGTGACTTATTCACATAGTTCTCATGGGTGTAGTGAACATTATAAAAGTCTTTGAAATTTAAACACTCAATATTAACTATTAACAGATTAACATGGGATATCACTTTGATAGCTTACATAAAATGATCAAATGAATAGTTTAATTATTTATGTTGTTTAATTCTCCTGGCATTAAAAAGGTTTGTTAATTGATTATTATACTTATTCCCAACTCTGTATCAAATATTGAGAATATGTTTTGTTAAATTGCGAGCAGTAAGATTATAAACAATTAAATTGTTTGGAGGAAGTGATATTACACATTTGAAGGCATTAACCCACATTCACAATATAAAAACAGAGAAAACCGAGTAAAGCTCAAGTATATATAGTAGTCGGTATGGATTCGATCCCAGTAACTGCCAAACGCGATCTCAAACGTTTTACAAATATGCTCGTCCGGTAAGTGGTAAAATTAGGTATCCATCACATGATTACAAGACTTCCCTCTCCTGGGGAGAAAAATGGCGAAGTGTCTCCACTGAATAGAAGGCAATATCAAACAATAAGTAAATCCTGGTTTTCTGTTATGTAAAGAACACAGTCGAGATGACTGCCCGGGAGTGTTTTAACTGCTGTGTAAATGTTTTGGCAAAGAAAGGTAAGAAATAAAATCATAAACAATACTTTAAAGAATGGACCGTGTAAAACAAGATGCAACAAGCAGTTAAATTATGGACGCATTAGAGAGTAAATTAGTTGCAGTGTATAATACGACGCTACAGTGACCCGACGTAAAATTTCCCCAGGTTACTAGATACCTTGTCATATAATACAAATAAGCATTCATGCCAACATTTTTAGTGTTTCGGGAATGTTTCATTGAATCTTTGGCAGACTTAATTTCATGGAAAGATCCATTCAATGTAAATATCAACTTATATTTTATGTTGTTTAATATGCTTCATTGTCGTCTTTTCATAGAATATCTCTACCATCTGCACTGACTAAGGTTTATCGTGATTTTACTCAAACCTACGTGAATACCTTTTCCAACAAGTAAGCCCTGCAACTGATATAGCATGGTTATATGGACTGCCAGGGAACAAACCAGAAAAAATGTTAAACTTTTGCAACTGTTAGCTTTGTATTCTCTTAAATTTCCATCCAGTTTTTCAGTGTGAACATTAGAATACCTTCCATCTTAAGTTTTGTATTCATGTCTTCCTGTGCCATAATGCACGCCTCCAGGAACATTAATTTATTTTCGTGTTGAAATACTTGAACTTTATATAAAAAATCAAAACTTGACGTTAGTGAAATATGTTATTTTACGGAATGATCCATGGCTATGCTACTATACAGCTAGGTTGAAATATTTTAGCAATAAATATTATATAAAATCACTATGATGTATACCGGTCTCCTTCTATTTGACGTCTAAAGTTGTTCCTTTTTATTTTTACTAAAAAGCACAAAGTATCTCCCTTCACCTTGATGTATGTCCGAAAAGTCTCCCAGTCTCACTCTCTTCCTTTTCTTTATTCTTATTCTTTCTGCGCCTCTCTTCTCATTCTTTATCATATACTTCTCTCTGTTTACTACTACCTTCATCTTCTTCTAATTCTCTACCCTTGTTCTTCCACACAATTGTCCGATCCTATGATAAATGATAAAGTTGTAAATCACACGTGAACATACCCACAGCCTGCTGATAGTTGCTGTAGAAAGAATTTAGTGTGGCCTCGCCAGTGTTGGTCACTATGAGAACGATGTCGCCGTCTTGCAGTTTTATATCACGGGCAATACTTCAAAGACAAGCCAGTAACCAGGCCTCCAGTCTGCGCCAAATACAAAGAGAAAAATATTTCCTTAGAAGCCCTAAATATGGAGTTCACCTCAACTTTTCCAAGACCGAAATGGGTGAAAGAATAATTGCTTCTAGTCGTCATGTCTAGGGGATGGGAATACCACAAACAAAACGTAGCTAATATGTTTTTGTTGCATTTTAAAGTGGCATTTCAAAATTACCGCAGTTCTATGATGGTTTGGACGCAGTGATGAAGAAAGGAATTCTTCCTCTGCCGGGAATCAAAGCCCAGCTAACCAGCCTGTGGCCTGTCACTTTATTGGCAGAGCTGTCTCGGTTCATCTGATATAATATAATAGTATAAAGATCGGGGAATAAAATACCAACCAGACCGTTAAGCAAGTAATAGGAAATTAGTTCTTATAATTTAAATTCTTGGACCACGAAAACGAAATCTCCTTAATTCGGCCTCCTTTGAAGCTATTTACTGTAAATGTCCTCAGGTATTATGAACTAATGACGACAATAAATGTGTGTTCTTTTACAACAGTAGACATTGCCTTTAAAGTGGTTGCGACTGTAATACTAATTTAAGAAAATTAAATTACAATTTACGACAACGCAACGAGTTGTATAATGAGCAGGAGTCCATATCCTAAGGGGCTATTGTCGCAGTATGTAAAAATGAGTTGCTAGTTCATAATTTTCAGAGAACAACGCATTACGTTCACGCATGGGTTAGGTAAAACATTGACACAATCATTATACTGATGACAAGGAAAGAGGTAAAACCAAGTTTTTATGACACATGAAAAGTATGAATAAAGAAGGCAAACCCAATGCAATACCATGTTCGGCGGAACTGAACTAGTAATAATACAAGGGTGATACAGCCTACATTCGATCATAGTTTCTAAATTGGATTCAAGCTGATCAAAAAATGGACATAGTATGTGATGATCTGGTGGTTATTATAAATATGACGACAAATGGTGAGAAAAATGGAATTATTTAAGAGTTAGCAATACCCTTTTCACATTTGACGTCCATTTTGACTTCTACATGGACCTATACTTATGCCGACCACAATGCGTATAGTTAACTGGTTCGTAGAATGTTTAACGATACCGTATCTGTCACAGAGTTTATTTAATATTGAGGTATGGTTGCTGAAAGGGTATGCAGTCTTTGCATGGTTTCAATGAAGAATTCCAATTCCAGCATGGATGTCAGCGGGGGTTATTTTAACACTTTAATCATTGTAGTCATCGCAGTAATGGCGTTACTTTCAAAAGTTTGAATTTTGAAAGGAAATGATTCCCAATACAGAGACAACCATTTCAATATAAAAACTGATTATTCAGAACAATTCTATCTAGTATGTGTCATTTAGATACTCCGAGCCCGATATTTTGTATTATTCTTACGGTGGTCAGTACAGATTCTTCTGGGTTGTACTCGAATAAGTTCACGAACGTTCCAGAGGTCCTTACTGTCTCCATCGTCCTTATGGTAGAGGCAGCAAGGACCTCTAAACACCGGCAAACTTCTACCAGACTACACGGCACTAGACCCTAGAAGACAGCCATGTTAGCTATAACTAGTTCAGAACATGGTCCACTCCTGGACTCTTGTGAATGTAGTAATGCATTTTAAGACGAGGAATTTCTTGACTATTTTAGCGACTATTAGCTTCTTAAGAAAAATTCTGTTTCATGAGGTTACTTACTTCATGTTTCTCAAACGTATAGTTGTGTAGCTTATTTATCCACCAGCAAAAATTGTAATCTGTAGCGTAAATACACGGGCTTGACTGGTGCGAATCACGTTCTGACGGACTTAGATAAAACTTTACGGATTTATTGCTGTTCACGGAAAACGAAGTTCAAGTAACGTTCATCTGCATCTACCTTCTTGGGGTTAGAGTTCTGACGCGAAAAGAAAGTTAACCACATCTCAGACTCTTTGTTGTTGATGCTTTGGACACAAAGCTATTTCGCCATTTCACTATTTCTATACGTACAGACAGACGTCGCTTGGAGTAGCTTCTTGCTTTTTAAGGTGGTAGTAGAATGGATGGGAAGAGGACAATTCGAGATGAAGGAAGAAAACTGCAATGTCGTGACGGAACCTTACGATGCGATGCGTCGGGAACAGAGGATAGACGGAGGATCTCTGACGTCGGAGGTTAGAGGACAGAAGGGGAAAGAGGGGAAGTAAAACAGAGAAGAAACATCGGAAATGCTTCCCCATCTGCAACCCTGTTCTGCAGCTTCTCGCGTCTAAAGACAAAGTAATTGAATCTTAGTGGTTGAGAGAAACTTTAACTCGATTGAATGGCGGGAAAGTGGTCTTGGCTCCGGTGCTAAGGAAAAATGAATGAAGGGAATGGCGAAGGAAGGAAGGAAGATTCTGAAGAAAAGGAAAAAGGGAGACGAAAAGAAACTAGCAATAATTCACTGAAGGCGGAGGACGCATATAAGGATGTAAACATTGGTAATAAAATGAAAATAAATGTAGACAATAGTCATCAACGTTTGTGTATGCCCTTATTCACGTGAAAGAGATGAAAACTAAGTATGGATGCGGAATATTTACATTCGGACATAATCAAGCCCAGTTGGTATTAATCAGGCCTAAACAACATGGATCACAGAGCACCGGGCAAATTTAATTTATATTAGGATGAATAATCGAGATTTCAGTGGCACTACATGCCAGAGTTTCATTATATTCTGAACAAAATTAACCAACTTAGTCGCATGACTTATAGATCCATATGCGACTTAATCCAATGTGGCTGAACTTATCTGTTTTATTAAAGGGGAGTGTATAATATTTTACGTCCTACCATGAGCAGACGTGCGTGGCGAGAGAGTATTTTCTTAAACCCAGAGTACAAACGCCATTACTCGGACACAGTAAACCTATCTTATTGTAAAATTCATCCGCTAATTTCACCCCACACCGTCCTCATAATACTGATAGTAATCGCTGATTTTTCTTCAGTGTCCTTTACGTTTCGTAGTTGATGAAATTTTTCCATGTGATTTTCTTATCATTTCACAGCATAGGCTGAAAAGCTAATTAACGAAATTTTGTGCTGATAATTGAGAACGCAAGAATGCATTTGTTTATAGTATTGCCACAGAAATCACAGGAAGTTATGAGAACGTTTGGGTGCCTTTGTCAGGATTATGAAGCATATACAGTATTCCTTGAACACAATCTTTCATCTTCCTTTAGTGGTATTATTATTATTATTTGTTTTTCATCTCTCCCTTCCAATAGGCAGACGTTTTGTGTGTTTCCTCACCAAGTTTAAACACTCCACATCCTTTCTACTACTTTTTTGTTTAATTGTACTCTCACCTTTCTTTCGGAGCGCCTATGAAAACAGCGACATTCTTCCGTCCGTACGAATGTAAAAACTAGAGTGGGGTTGAGAAGATTTTCACGAAATTTGAAACTAAGTAGTTTTACAAACTTTGTCAGAAATTTGTTACGCAAAATCGGACCAGTAAAACGGGAAGTTTGTATGAAAACCTAAATTCATTTCTGAGCTCCGAAATTTATAATGGAAATTCCTATGTGGGGAGTCCCGAGCCGGGAATTCCCCAACCGGTCACAAAGACCAAAATTTCAAATTATGCCGAACTCAAAACAATTTGTGTTTCATTCACAATTTCCTCATTTGCTGTGAGCTATTTGCACAAAACAAATAAAAAGAACCACAAACGAGGAGACAATGTTCGATCTGTAGTTGCCTATTCTGTCTCCATAACATTATTTTCGGCGCTAAATATAATATGTATTCATCAACCAAAAAACATTTTAGAAACCTTAATGTAACAATTACACTTTAGCAAAAAGTTTGTAAGTTCATTCTGTTCACATTTAATATGCATGTGACTAGCAAATTCCCTGGGGATATATAATATAAATGAAAGGAAATGTAATGAATATTAAATAAACTTAGATCTCACGGATGTGACTCAACTGCAAAGAAACAAGTATGAAAGGAAGGTCAGAACAAGAAATAGTTCCGGTACCGGTCACAAACGAAAGGAAAGTGCCTCTGGGCATTCTAGTGGTCTACAAGATAACCTCTCGTCGTGCTAACCGCACAGGAACTCAAATTATCCTATACAAACTTTCCGTTCGCAAGCGCAGGTGGAAAGTCTTCACGCTTTAGTCAAACTTTGAAACTCCTAATGATGTTCACGTCCATCTGTCTGCTGTAATGAATCCGAAGCTACTAAAATATAACTTAAATATTAAATAACTAGGGACATATTGGCAGACTTTAATTTATAAGTTTTATAAAAAATTATGCATGTATGTTTCACGTGCCATCTTGCTTCCACTCAGTGTTGAATATTAATCTGTATTTACAAGATGATGAATCCAAATGACTGTTACTTTCAAATGTCACGGAATAAAGAATGTTAATAGAAATAAATGGCACATTATGTAGAACAGCTGCATTGTATGTGGCGTCTATTTTGTTTGAATTCCGATAGAGAAACGGTGAGGCCTGACTCGGATTTTCTTACTCTACTACAGATGTTAGGTGTAAATTCTGGTGTAGAATCTTCCAAGACGTTGGGAGCACGTTGTTCTGCAGGAGGGTTTTAATACACACAATGATCTACGCAACTCATTAGACGCTACAAACATTGCAATTTTGTTTTAAAACAAAGGGAAAGGTGAAATCCAATTAAGAACATGATCCAAGCGTGTGTGTGTGTTTTATGCGATTCTGTGTGCGGTAGGCATAAATCTTGATGGCTTATTTACTTACAGCACACAAACATCTCTTACTGCACGTACAAACCCACCGTTGCTAAGTGAATGAAACTGCGAGAGACATATTAGTTTGTATTTCGTTAGATATAGGACACTAACAGTACGGTCCTCCGTAGTTTCCTACAAGGTACTGATTGCCCAGATTCCACGCCGTGTTCACAGAAGTTCATAACCGGTTCCTATCTGAAACCAGGCAAATCCTCTCCACAGCCTCACTCCCTATTTCACTAAACCACGTTTTAATATTTACTTTTAACCCACGTTTAAGTCTTCAGAGAGGTCTCTTCCCGTTAGACTTTCATACTAAAACGTTGCACGCATTTCTCGTCTCCTCCTGCGCGCTACATGTTCCACCCATCTCATCCTATTTGATTCAATCATACTAACAAATATGATAAAAAGAACAAATAAAATAAAGCCAAATTAGAAAATTTCCCCAGCCTCCTGTCACTTCATTACACTCGGATCTAAATATTCTGCCCCCACACCCTCTCATCGCAACACCAACAATTAACTGAAAGACAAAGTCCAACAGAACAATTATGCATCACAGTTACGTACTTTTAAACTTAAACCCTCAATATACGTTTAAGTTTGATAGTTTTGATACATTATAACCATTTCCACGCATTTCGAAATTACTGTGTGAATTTATACTTAAATACTTCATTACTACATACATTCCACAGAACCTTAAAGCCTACTATGTTTTCAGCCATTCTGTACATACAGTCCCGTATAAGAGTGGTGAGAGTGATTATGTCATTAGCGTAGGTGTGGACTTCCGTTCTGGAATGAGTTGTAGACTATTTATAATGAAGCATAAGTGTTGCAGGATTGAATTTGATTTATTATATAACACGTCATCCTTGCTGAAAAGGCTTCTGCTGCGATTTCCTCAAAGGATGTGAACTGTCACAACTTGTATTTTTTATAAAACATAAATTACTGAAGTGCTGAATCAGCTTAAGTGAGGTAATAGTTTATCAACCATAGACACTTCGTACATTTCATAATAATTAACAAATCAATTGAAACACCCAAGTAATTCAAGAACGACAAAGTTAGTGCGTCATAACAAGTAAGAAGATTATGTTCAATTTCCTGTCTGCGTTTATGTTCAATTCAGGATAACGAAATTTGTAATGTTAAAAGTTCCTCAAATGCTGTGAAATGCATGTCAATGAAAGATGTTGTCTTTAAGAAGGGCACTTTCTGACACTGATTATGTTGTACTCCATTTTGAAACAGTTATTCTCAGTTCTGTGTTGTTTTGGTTACGCCTGCGAAAGCAGGTCTTGCGAAAGCTTTTGCGGATATTTACAAGTTGGACGTAACTCGCGATCAAGCAAACGCCGTTCACTTAACTTCGCAGTTCTGCTGCTTCAATTGAAGCAATCGAACAAGAGCAGACGTATGAAATCGACTGTTTTCACAGACGAAAGTCGCATTTATATCTTACATCCTCTTTTATTACAACTCGGAAATCAGAACGTCTGGTCACCATAATGTCTCGTGTTTGACCTTGACCTGGACGTTTAAAGGTGGGAGCAGAGGATTTATATAAATGTTTCACTGATTATGCATTGTCAAATGTGGGTCTAAAGATAATTTATTTCGAATAAATAATTCATAATTCCCAAAACTGGAAAAGTTACAAGATGCCCTGTCTATCTCACCCCCCCTTCGAGAAATGTTACAATACAGACTGTTTCGAGTGATCTTTCTAATAATAATAGGCTTATTCTGTGTAAAATTACATACTGTTTTATAGATCTCCTCATTAAGGAAATTTCTAAACCCTAACAATACTCTCTAGTCCATAGTAGAAATATTTTGCTCTGCACCGTTCCTTAATTCATGCTGGTCCCTCAGAATTAAAAACCTAGTTTAACACCCATATAAAACTACAAGTAAACTGTGATTTTGTATATTATAATCTTTACTGTTTGACAGAGACGGGAAATAAAGAAAATCTAAAGCGAAGGCTAAATGAATTTAGTTCGTATCTAATTATTACATTGACAACTGAATAACTAGAACCGTCCAAAGCCTGGTACTGCTAATGCAAATACCTTCAATTTCTTAAAACTAATTCGTGTATTTGAATCATAAGTCAGAAATATACAAATAATTTATTACCTAAATATAAATAATGGTGCTATAATGAAAATGAGAATAAATTATGTTCAGAGTTCAAAGGTACATTCAGATATAATTGAAGGTTATATTGCAAAGACGCTTCAGCCCTCCGACCGTTTACGTACAAATGATGAATAGTGAGTGTGCCACTTAAAAACCAGAGGACGATTTGAGTAAATTGGAACAGCATTAATTTAGTCTGGATAATATTACTAAATTAGTACCTGCTTCTAACAAACTCCATATCAAATCGGCATAGACAAGATGCTGAAAGTCTAAAACAAATTCGAAAAGGTGGCATTCTGGTCAGTTTGTGCACAAAGACGCATGCATATTCCGGTAAAAATCCCCGGTATCGTATTTCGTGAAAATGCGATCTGCATTTGTAGAGTCGTTAAATGCTTACAAACGAATAAATAGCCATGGCTAAGTTAGAAGTGAATTTTCGCAACTTTTTGTTGCAAACTCTCACAAAAAAAGAGAGAAATTGAGGGGAAGTACTGTGGTTCCCGATTTTAACAGGCATTCATGCGTAACAGGACGTAAAATGTGAAGTTAACATTGTAGTTTAACTTTGTTAAGACACCAAAATAAAAGCGGACAATGCCAGTAATCTACATCAGTACATATACTTTTTCCCAAATCACCACGATATGAGTTAGCCTGCAATGCTTTTATTCTTGGTGTGTTTATTCCAGCTGCCACAAACAACACTAGTAACACGACAAGGTATAAAATTTGTATAACTATTTTACTCCTTCCCCGACTCTCCTCTCATGAAATGTATAACACACGTTCTGACTGCAGTTTCCACAGCATTTCCATTCTTTATAGTACTTTCATAGGAAAGTTGTGTCACACATTCCCTATCTCTCTCTTAACTCCATTCCCGGTCTGTCGCCCGCATTTATTATGATATATTGGAAACATTACGTCTTGTCATTTATATTTAAAAAGTCATCATACTATCTTTCCATATCCTGGGGTAAACACACCCCATCTGTTGACGTCAGTTTGACATAAAGATACACACGTTTTAGAATTACATGAAGTTAAGAACATATTTAATGAAATAATAAAAGATTAGAGCACAACGTCGCTGGACAAAGATTAAAGACTAATTCTGTTTCACTATTCACATATCGGAAGGTCCTGCTTTCAAGTCTCAGTTCAGAGAAAAGATTGAAATCAGTCAGACATCTTTTATTAAGTTCAGTTTCCTACACAGAAGATTGTGTCCGCCTTCATACTGTACACAGATCTAACATAACTAATTGCATCTCTAGAAGTAAAATTCTCTTAATTTCCATTTATTTATTCTTATTTATTTCTTGTATTTTTTACTACAGATCTATTTCCCTTCCAAATGTTTACATATTTCCAACTGATTTTATCAGAGAAAGGACATTTTCTCTGATTTTATTGTTCTGCAGCTTTTATTCATAGTATAACATACTCCATGACCGTCAATGCTTAAATATTCTGTTTCTGAATTGTCCATTGATGCTGTATTAACTAACTACCGTCGAAATAAATGGAAGAATAATTAAGTGTAATGGAAAATCTGGAGAGAAATCTGCCATGACGTTATTCGAAATTCTATCCAAGTCCTCATTGACTGAGAAAACCTCAGGACGAAAATTTGAACCGGGTTATTTCAAGCTGGTAAGTCATCGGTGGTCATCACTACTCTTCACATAGTCTTATAAAATGTTAATCGATTAATCATTCAAAACTACTGTCGATTTATTATCTAACAAGTCAGTGACGTATGAGACTAGTAGAAACTTGTAGGGAAATTAATTCAGTATAGAATTAATAATTCAGATAAAATATAAAGCTGTACGACGTTGGTTTATAGTAAGTGCTTCATTATTTAAAGAGCAAGCAGTAATAAGAATTCTAAATGTATATAAATTGTTCAGTTCATTCTTATTTGCAGCCAGTTTACGAGAGTAAAGCCAACTTTTTGTTTGAAATACTGACCTAACCTACAGATCTAACAGAATGTACCTTTGAATAATGAAAAAAAATTACTACTTACTTCCGGCATAGCTCCATTTATTCATTTTCAGGCAAGAAGTTACTCATACGAGGGTCGCTCATTAAATATCACCTAAACCGCCACATTTTGACATGAGTATGGATAATCAGCTATTTACAGTTTGGCAGATATAAGCATGAAAACATATGACCTTGAGAATTTTAAAGACCCGTAACTGGGAAACTAGTGGGTCGATTTTGTCGTGACTTCCACATGACCTTGACCTATACATTGCCTCATTTTGACATGAATATGGCCAACCAAGTATTTACGGTTTGGCAGGCATAAGAGTGATAAGATATGACCTTGAGAAACTTACAGACCTATATCTGGGAAAGTAATGGAGCGATCTTGTCGTGACTTCCATACGACCTTGATCTTTACGTGACCTCATTTTGACATTAGTATGGTGAAGCATGGACTTACGGTTTGGCCGAAATACGCGTCAAAATATATGACCATGAGAATTTTAAAGACCCGTATCTAGCAAACTATTGGGCCGATCTTGTCGTGAATTTGACATGATGTTACACACGAAAATACCCAACCTAATCCAACATATACTGATCTGACTTGACATAAACTAAACTAATCTAAATTAATCTAACTTAACCCAAAACACCCTATTATAACGTAACTTAACCCTAACTAACCGAAACCAAACTAACCTAAACTAACCTAACGTAATCTATCCCAACACAATTTGGGCACTGAGTATACATTGCGACCTTGTATGACCTTGACATATCCATGACCTCGAAATGATGCATGCAATGACACTCAGGTCCAAACAGTTCTCTATGTACGACGGTCGCTCATTAAATAATTTCCCACATTTTTTCTCAGCCAATAATGAAGATAGGAAAGTGTACTTTTACATTTGAAATTTGAAATTTGATGTTTCTCGCGTTCGTGTACGTAGTTTCAAATGATTCAAACAGATGGCGGAGCTGTCGTGAACTGTTAAATTGGCGTCTGTGAACGACTCTCGTTACAAACAACGGTCTGTAATTGAATTCTTTGTTTCGGAAAAAGAAACTGTGGTGAACATTCATAAACGTTTGTGTGCTGTGTATGGAAGCTGTGCAGTCGATAGGAGCACCGTTGGTCGCTGGGCTAAGAGAGTTAAAGCTTCAGGAAGTGAAGAAACCGATCTTCGTGATCTGCCGCGCTCTGGACGTCCTGCTACAGCCAGAACTCCAGACATGTTGAACCGCGCGGATGCCATTATTCGTGAGGATCGGCATCACAACTCGACAATTGGCCCAACTGCTTTCAGTCAGCATTGGAAGTGTGATTGAAATTATCCGGGCTCTCGGATATTCGAAGGTGTTCACAAGATGTGTTCCACGAAGTCTCACAGCAGACCACAGGATTCAAAGAAAAACAATTTCTTCCGAATTGTTGGAGCGTTTTGATGCTGAGGGATCATTACAGGTGATGAAACCTGGATACACCACTTTGAGCCGGAGACAAAAAGGCAGTCAATCGAGTGGCATCACCCTCAATCACCGAGAAAGAAGAAATTCAAGACAACTTCCTCCGCCGGAAAAGTCATGATGACTGTCTTTTGGGACAGTGATGGGGTCATTCTTGTGGATGTGATGCCAAGAGGTGCGAGACGCGTACATCGGGACCCTGGAAACCCTCACGAAGCGTTTCCGATGAGTTCGGCCTCACAAGCATCCAGCAGAAATTCTGCTCCTGCACGACAATGCACGTCCTCACACAAGTCTGAGCACCCGGGAAGAAATCACCAAATTGGGTTGCACGGTGCTGCCCCATCCACCCTATAGTCCGGCACCCTCCGAATTCCATCTCTTTGGGCCACTCAAAGATGCTATCCGCGGAACAAGGTTTGAAGATGATGAGAGCGTGATTCAAGCAGTGAGGACAAGAGCTCGTACCGGCAAGGCATGCATGCACTTGTTCCACGCTTGCGCAAAACCGTACAAGTTGATGGGGCCTATGTAGAAAAATAGTATGTGTAAAGAAAACATTGATTTATATTGTCACTAAGTTTCAGCCATCTTAAATAAATATATTCTGAAGAAAATATGTGGGGCATTATTTAATGAGCGACCCTCGTACATTTCTGACATGAGGTTCAAATACAGGCCTGTATACCTACACAATTCAGAGTTCAGAAAATAAGGAATCTGTGTGCATTAGTGGTACCAGCTTTGAATGGCTGTGTTTATTCAGTTGTCAGTGCAATAATCAGATACGAACTGAACTCATTTAGCCCCAGCTTTAGACTCAGTCCATGTACAACATACATAAACAAAAGCTATCAAACTGCGATATGAGTTCCTTCAGGTACTACAACACGAAATAACTTCATAAACTGTGTTGACTGTAATTCTAAAGCGAAGGGAATTCTAAAATCCATCTTACAAGAAAACGTGAAGAAAGTAAAATGAATACTAATCGGACAACCACTTCAATGGAGCAGAATATTTTTTAACAAATAACTCGACAATTTTCCATTTTTATACCTCAACCAGAAGTTCAATGTCATGTTTACAGGAGTCAAATGGAACCCTTCTCAAGCCAGATGAATCCAGACCACACAAACTCTTTCTCCTAAGGAAATTGAAAATGATAAAGAAGCATTTGTTCTGCTTCTCTCAACAGTTTATCTGTCGTATTGGTAGCAGTGAAGTTAAAACAGTTATCGCTTAGAACTATATTTTAATCGGTTAGTAAAAAACTGTTCTATATGCCAATAAAAGAAGGTCTAAAAAGGTGAGTTTCTATATACAAGATTCAACCGTACGGTTATTGGTGTTACGGCTATACTGAACTCTCCTTTATAACAAAACATCAACAGCTGTCTGTCTAATAAATATGGCTAGCAAGTGAAACTCCACAGAGTGTATTTAGTTCGAAGCTATTGAAAAGATGTATAACACAGAGGCCATATAAAACACATACACTGATACAGATCGATTCCTGAGGGCGGATAAGTTAACATCCGGTCTTGCACAAGGCAGGGGCACTAAAACGTATGGATTGTGCTATTCCCATGTACGTCAGACCTACACACATATGCGTTATGTCCCAAGGACAACCATTAAAATGAGATTATGCAGATACGTACGCACACACAATTATTAGACATGCCAACACAAAGTTTCTAAGGTTTTAAAATACTGTAAATGATCAAATGTATTTTTCGTTCCATATATATTTTGCTGTAAGCTGTAGATTCTTACTACAGACAAGGTAAGGGAAACCGTAATTAAAATTAGTTCTGACTATGGACTCGGTGTCCATAATTCGATTTCCGACAGAAATATTAGTCCTTTCTCTCGTAATTTACATGCCCATAACTATTCTGAGTACATGTTCAGTGGTAAGTCGGCGCTACTAGCCAGACCAGAGGATTCACAGACGCCATTACACATTTTTGGATCTTAGAAGATAATTTATATTACGTCATGAATTGCTCACACACACGAGCGCGTGGTTTTTATTAAGAGACATGACACGACAATAAACGTTTTATCTATGGGTGGAGTGTCGTGCACACATTGTCCTGACACCATGTAAATTCTTTCATCGCTCTGAAGTGAAATTGAGCAAGTAAACGCATGAAACCATAAAGCCTGAATGAATATTCGGATCTAAGGCGGACGGAGGGTTCACACACTTCTTTAACCTAACACCTGTCAACGGGTTTCCACCATCCACGATCAATCAACAACTGGCATATGCAGTAGCAGCGAATGTAGCAGACTGGGAACTGCACTCACGAATTTGTCTTGCAAATTTTCTCCTCCTTGCTTGATGACAATTTACTATATTTCTGATCTCCATCTTTTTACCTTGCCTTCGCCACTACCAGCTTCATCATCACCATCAATCATCTTTTTCTTTTCCTCCTGTGTATCCTCTTTCTTCGCTATTATTCGTTAGGCTATTTGGCTAATTTACGACGCTGTATCAACTGCTGTGATAATGTTGCGTCTCGTAATCTTTTGTGTTAATAAGAAGCATATAATTTCTTACAGTGCTGTACAGTTATAAACTCCTTGTAATGACCGTCTGTCAGGGAGTCAATTAATTACTTGGCGAACTTATTACTCTCCTATCAAGTAACCGCCACTATAAACAAAAAGGATTATAGTTAATAAGATCTAATACGCGAATATGATAAATCGCGACGGTGAACTTCCACACCCCGTCTAACTGCTTTAAAATAAATTAATAATCACAATTCGGACGACCTTAATAAATATTCTGCGACATCTCGTTTGTGTGCTGAAAAGTTAAATCCCCCTTAAATATTCCTTCTACAGTTTACTGTTTGGCATCCGGACAGAGGAATAAGGAAATGAGTCATGTTAGAATGTGTTAAAATACGAGAAACAGAACTTCAATGACGCCAGGCGGACGGTTTATTGCTAATAAATTAATTCCCAGAGTTGTGAGTCTTGCAATCACGAAAAGAAAATTACGCAACAAAATTATATTTTACTTCATTCCTACATTGACTTTATAAACTTACTTCAAAGATAGCAAACAGGACTACACGTTATTAATGATGTGCTTTTAATTTCTTATATTTAGAACGCCATTGCTTTCAAAAATAGTCTTCTCATTCCAGCAAATCACAGCCAGACTTTTTATACACAAACCTTTTGAAGGATCGGCGGTGATCAGTGCCTATTACAAATTTGAGTACAAATATTAGCCTGTGTTGATTAAAAATAGGATCGTTCTTAGTCACAAAAACGAATATGCCTGAACGTTAGAGATTCTACTCCAGACCTTGGCGTAAGAAATTTCGAAGCTAAGCTACGTGTAAAACCATCAACATCCATCGCTTCCTTCCATCCGACAGCAGACCTAAGCGTAAATGAAACGATAATATTAAAATGAATTTAATGCAACTGAATATAAGGGACTGGAATCGATTTATCTGGCAACACTAACATTCGGTTTCAGTAAAAAAGATAACTTATTGATCAGATGTACGACTATTAGCTTAACCAGGAGAAATGTTCTTTGTTAAATTAATTATTTATGTTTTCTTTTTCGTGTCGAAGTCATAGTAGATTACAAGTTTTTGTTTTTTAAAGAAATTCTGGAGCGACTAGCCAAGGCACGACACTCGACGGAGGACTCAAATCAGGAAACGGGTAGGATCCACTGACTGTGTTTGTTGTCTTTGACTTCACCGCTCTGTGGACCTCTCGTGACGCCTAAATTAGGTCTGCAAGCAACCGCTAACCTATTATTAGAGAACTGTTCCCGATCCTAACCGGTGCCTGCAATTTAAGTACACCCAATGTCATGATTTTGGAGATATACCAGTTTACCTTCCGAGATTTAAACTGGAGTAATCAAATGTATTCTGGTAATTCTATTGACTCTCACAGGATCACGGTTTATGGTTAGTTAACGGTATTTAATTTGTAGATAAGAAGATTACAACGCAAAAGTTTAGCCTTTATCCCCTTTTACCGTTGTACAACGGTAAACCACTAGAGTCACAGCTGAGACAAAAAATACATCTGACAATACCAAGCTGTGACACGAATTTTAAAAAATATATTAATCATTTTAAGTTAAAGCATGTGTTTCCCTTAATTTTATTATTATTTGAGACAACATTCTGATAAGAAATAAGTTATCCAGTGCCACTGCAACGACTTAAAACCTGATGAAGGCTGAAATATGTAGTTAAACAAAACAAACAAACAAATATATTTAACAGTGAACGTGTATGTGTAAAAGTGACTGAATAAAAGTCATCAACTCAACAGACCAAGATGCTACACTACAGATCAACTTAACTGTGTTCAGTAATTAAATAATATATAAATCAAATGCAAACTGAAATGGATTTTGTTTTTGTTGAATCTGTGGTACCCGAACTGTCTAAGTGTTTTCAAGCTGTCCGCCTCCCGCCCGAAATCAATTACACGTCCCACGGGGCGCGCAACAATGCCTCACACGACGTATTCACTGTGATTGTTGAGAGATGCTCCTTCTGGTAATTACTACTCCCTGCTGTGTTGAAGTGATGTATAATGCAATACTGCTAGCACAAGCAAGACAACACTGCGCTGAAGAGTCCGACTCCAACTTCAAACGAACCGAAAACAAATCCCAGTTCCTGAGCACACGAAAGTTTTTGCTATTTTAATCTGTATTTACAAGACTAAGTGGTTCATAAAATACCTACTTGATGTTGCTATTTATACTATAATGAGTGTGATTTGAGGTAAAATGTGCAAGGTTCTTTAGTACTGGGGGCAAATGAATTGTTATTCTTAAAAAAAATATAACAGTTTTACACGGTTATATTTAGAAACGATCTCTCAAGACTTAAACGAGGGTAACTAAGAAAATAATGTAAATAAATCCATATGGTAGAATATATAGTTGTAAATATGTGACTGCATTCTCATTCTCTTTGGTAATGAACATTGGAATCGCTCTCAGCAACACAACTAGCCTGGCTAGTCACAAGATAGTAGAATAGTGTACAGCTTCGATTAGTTTTTTTTAATTACAGAATGAGATGAACGCAATACACAGCAGTCCACGCACTACTATCACGCATCTACACTTCTGTATTGATTATAATTGTATTGTCTTGTATAGGACCACCTACCATCTTTCAATTATACAGGTTTTTGGGCGTTGAATAGAAATTAATTACACAATTAATTTATTAATTATAATCTCGCAAAGACATGTTTTCAGTAAGCAGACAAGCTAAACATGCAGAGAGCGTATGTTTAGATAACATTACTAAGATTCTAATTGATATGGGAAATGTATTTAATGCAAGATTCTATCTATTTCATCAGCAAAAAATTTCAATATGATGAATGTTATAAACATCTATCTTTAGGTTAAGAAACAACTTAACAGCACAAGTATTTTTTGTATACCTACTTCGCGTACGGGAAGTCAAGGGTTCAAATCCCGGCAAAGAGACCACATGTCATAACGGATATTTTTCATGATTTTTCTCATTTCCTATTAAACGCCGGGATAAAATCTCAAATTAAGCCATCTAGTTAGTTATGCGTGTGTTAAGTCAGTCGGATGTGATCTCCCTTACTACACCGTTCATGCAATCAGGTAAGGATTGGTGTGACTTTTAAGTTAAAATATGCATGAGATGAAATATCACATTATATCTCATTTCGTAAACCATAAAGTTTTCTAATTAATGATTATCATCTTTTTCTAATCTCCTAATCATATTTATTTATTTTGCGGCAATTGGTATTGCCTCAGAAACTATATTCATCTCAGAGTCACACACTCCGCTGTTTGTAACTTACCAATAAAACGAGAACTCTAACAGTAGACGAACAAGAAATGGATTTCTGAATCACTGAACATTCCATTTCGTAGCTACTACTTCAACCAGACTTTGTGGAAATAGCTTTTATCATTACGAAATAAAATGTACTTATACAGTTTATTGAAAATGCCTAGAGAATCTACTGACCTTTAGATGTTAAAGAACATTAGCCCAGACAATGTTGCGAGGAATCCTGTTAAGAGTGACATAACAGTATTACAGTGACAACGAGACTGTCATCCATTTGCATTTGCACATTACCAGTAATAACTGTCAGGTTAAAACAACATTCACCTCGAATAACTACCAAATTCTAAGAAACTTTGCCGCAAGGTACATCAGAATGCTCTGAATACGTTTCGGTGAAACAGCAGCATCAGATGATGTTAAATTTTAAGAACGTCTCAGAAAGTAATGCTAAATATGAGCGTGAAGATGAAAGTTAGAGATAAAACTCCGATTAATATTAATATAATTCTAGTTTAACATGCATGCTCAACTATCGATAAAGAGTTCCTAATTTACTACACTGACACCACCTACTTAATTCTAATCGCGTAACCTCAGTCTTGCTTAAGGTCGGCTAGTAGACGGATTCTTAAGTTATTTAATGGTGTTACGGAATGAGAGGAGAGGATGTCCATTAAAAACTTTAAATTGAATAGAAATATAATATACGCTTTATGGTCTTATACATACTTTCGCCTCGAAGGACTGAAAAAAAATTACGTAAACATAAGTCGGGTTAGCAGATCCTCTGGTCGGGTTTTGAACTAGGTTCTTTCTGATCAAAAACCATCCATGTCAGCCTACTATTTAAATTAATGTGTTATGGTTTTAGTGTCTGAACGCAATTCACTTTATCATTAGTGATGACGCAGGCTGGCATTCAATATCCATACTAGAACATAGGGGAATTAATCATCATCAAGGTCTACAAGGTTTAGGCCCTTTGGCCACTTCCGATCTCCGGGTTAGTTGAATTTATACCCCTATCTCTCTTCTTCCTTTACGGCAGGGGAATTTATTGGAGAGCAAATACTTGACTAGTTGTGTGACTATCAGCTTTCACGAGAACTATGCTTTGTGGAAACAATTACAGTAGTCAGGATGAAACTGTGCGTTCCACGTCCAAAAGAGGTCAAAGTCAAAGTGGATCAGAGGGGTTGGGAGGGAAAACTGATAAGGAAGCATGTACTATCAATGCTATAAACATTTCTTCCCAGCGGCAGTACTTCGTAGCTCGCCGTCTCATTTCCTGTGCTTGTAATTGCTTCGATTGCCGTAATTGTTTTCTTTGCACCCTAAGGAGCAGACTCTGGTTTCGACTACTGTTGAGGAAATTTTTTAGAGATTACCTTCAATTTTTCCGGTCAGAAAATATTATTACGTATTATTATAAAAATAACAAACAAATGGAACCAGGGTATGGATCTTTGGAATTAAAGATGAGTTGTGTCTGTAACATGTAGATGGGCATAAATCGGTTTTAATCGTTAAACTGCTATATGAAGTCACTAGAAATATTGCAACTCAACGAGTTTAACATAAGGATTTCTCGGCAAGAGGCTACGATTTAATTAGACCATTACTATTAACATATTCAAATATCCTAACATATCATTACCCAATGATTCAGATAAAGTATGCTACCCTATAATTACCATCAATAACTCCTTCACCATATCAGCTTATAAAATCGTAGAGTTAATATTACGGTATTACGTGAATTTATCAAGAAATAAAAAATAGATATTTAAAGCTTCTCCGTCACGTATTGCCAACCACATACAGAAATACAATTTATGATATACCACTAATGTGTCTTGAAAGTATTACGTATACATTATTCTGTGAATTTCATCCAGCTATTATACTGTGTAATATGCATAATGATTTAGAACAAAACTCTTTCTTGATTAGATTTGTTTATTCAATAAACAGAGTTAAAGGTTTTCTTCCCCTGTCGAGTTCGGCTTTTAAATAAATTCTCATGTCAGCGACAATGACAGTAAATTTGACAAGAGAAATGGAAAATGACACACTGTTGCCGAGCGGTTAAATTTAAAATAATTAAAAGCGTACGCTTAGGATAAAGAAATAGACAAATGACGTGCCATGAAGTGTAAAACAAACAGTTATTTCTGTGTACTGCAATGACCGATGAGTACAGTGGAGTACGTGCCATGTAAGGAAAATGTGAAACCGCACGTAGGGCTACAAAGCACTACGTGGTGAAGTATAAAACTGGTAGGCTATAATGGCCATTGTCATTATTATCATTGTTGCAAATGACGTATGTAAATCTTTGGACGTATTTAGCATAAACATTGTCTGTTTTTTGTATTTCTCTAACGTTTTACATTTATATTAGTGTTCCCTAGGTGAATTATTTGCTTTTATTTATATATCTTCATTTATTTTTCTTTGTGTATAATATTGTTTCTATTTTGGGTTTGCGTGTATTTGGCTGTTATATTTAATAATGTACATGTATATGTTTAGTTAATCTGTCTGAGTAATATTTTTCATTATTATTTCATTATTGTATGTATTTATTTGTTTTTGTATGTAATTTGTATTTTTTGTTGTATTTTTGTTTTAGTGTTTGCCTGTCATAGGCTCTTTGCTGTTGGCAAACACTCTAATAAAGGAATTGAATTCTTGTTACTGTTACGTGCAACAATGCGAATAAGAAGAGCAAACTCAAATTTAGATGTCTTTCCTGATACTGTCCTTAGAAGGATCTGCAATATGTCGCCTGTTTCTCAAAGATACTGTTTGCTTAAGATGTTATTTGTTTTTGATATAATGGAAACAGGAGAGGTTTTCCAGAGAAATGAAAATACAGAGAACTACATATTTGCATTGTGCTAACTTAAGTAAAAGACACGGTTCTAGCAAAGATTGGTAGTAACTTAATTAAGTCATTAAAGAAAACGTGTTAATTCTTATATGAAAGCAGTTAATCTGAAATTTGCTAAATCATAATTACAAGGGTCTGCACGATTTGGGTCACTATTTGGGTATCTAATTTTTAAAAAGAAATCAACAGATCTAACCCTTTTTGAGCTTGTATTCAAAGTCATACTTATCACAAGTCAAAGACGTATCAGTCTTCAGTTGTAATCATGCGACCTTTTTTTTAATGTCAGAAGTTTATTTAGAATTTATTGGTGCAACGTCGGTTTTAGTGGCAGATACATAAATTAAATACAAGATTAAATTAACACGCAAGCAACGTAATTAATTTATGTTATACTTCAAAAGAATTAATAAAAGCAAAGTAAATTTGTATTCCACGCTAATTATTTAGGCCGTTTCATGGTGGAGTTTCGGTTTTAAAATACAATTATCAATGAATACACACTTTGTAGATATATTATAATAGCCACATTGAACATACAAGAAAATTTACTTTGCAAACATTTAGGATATTTGGTGTTTTAACGCGTATAGGCCCACTCTATCTCCTGAACCTGTGAAACGGCTAACGGCAGTTTATCTAAATTTCAGTGTTGCATGACAGGTCCAATTGTGCTTCAATGTTAACATTCTGTCACAAGAGAGGAAAACTTATAAACAAAACATATTCAACTCTCATCAAAACTGCAGTGTTGTGTTTCATTAAACGTCATAATGTTGATACAGAAAGGTTAATTGCACTTTCGAATAATGTTGCACGTAACCATATCATGTTCCATCAACCAAAGAACAACTCTATTATGATAGACTATACTGACAAGTTAAACAAAATTACGTACATCAGCATTACTGTTTAACAGTTAGGCCTATACTGACGTGTAAGCTTTCTGGCTAGACAACGATGTACTGAACGCACTAAAAATTGTAGAAATGCTTTTAATATATAACCACAAAACTGAAGTTCATATCTCCTGCATATTTATGATTCATAAATGAGACAGATGAATTACATTTGGACCGTACCTGACTTATTGGGAGCAGAATACTACTTTAGAAGCCAACAGTTGCTCACGTAGTTAAGTAATGTCTCGTCTTTATGAAACACGAACATGTCCTACCTGGATCCTACAGTGAGTCAGCTGAATTGTCTACATCTTCAAATTTAATTTATTTGAAATCTATTTTAATATTATCCATACGTATTGCTTGTCTCTCCTATGTGTCCTACACACAAATTTGTAAGGTATAAATTTAAAGAGTCAGGAAAATAGTTTTATGTTTAAAATCTTCACGAAGACTTAAAGAAATCATATTTGCATGATAACTCGCACTAAAATATTGTGAAATAATTTCGTGTTACTTTACAAAATAATGTCACACTGCTTAATGTAGGCTAAGCCAACTGTTCTTAACTGGAGATAATATACCCTTGCGGGTGTGCATAAATTATCATGGAAGATGCACGTAAGATCTTTTTCATACATTGCAAACAGATTGAAAGAGCCTATAACGTATTGTCTTTTACACAAGATTGGGCCTGACTATAAGTTGAGATGACAAATTATTAACACAGATAATGTAAGCTCAAGATATCATTTTTAAATCTCGTTTGAAGAGCCTCGTCTTACTTATTCTGGTGAATCTGCGTAAGCCTGATGAAATGTTTTCACTACAGAGTACCGTATGTTGGCTTTATATCATTTTTCAAGCAATGGAACTGGTAATTCGAAACGAGTCGATATACCGTCATAACAGAAAGCTACAGAAATGCGAAAAATTTATGCTGCTGGTGGATTTTCCTGGATGAATGTTTATCAAACGGAATGACAATAGAAACAACTACGAAAATCTTCCTGAATTTCCGATACTCAGACTTTTATTTAAATGGTACTGTGTTCACTTACTCAGACTGAACCTTTTGTGCCTGTTCTATAGCTCAGTTATGTCCAGGGAAACAGAAGTTTCGCGAGGTAACAAAAGACTGAAATTTTTCTACAATAAAGTTATTTTTAGTTCATCCATAAATTGCAGTAGTTTTGTGGGCCTGTTCCCCCCCCCCCCCGTTGAAGATGTAAATATGTGGAACATCACACAGGGAGCCGTTATTCATACGTCACTGAAAATATTGATGCAATATTTCATACGTTTGCGTGAATGAGGCTTTTATCGTTTTATTTCAAATTTCGACCTTTGGAAAAATTGAAAAAAACCCAATATTTTAACGCTGTCTAGGATTCGTTTTTAACACTTTTCCGGACACCGAAATACAATGTCATTGTTAACGCGGGGATTTAAAGCGACTAAATGGAATGAACGATTTGTGGTGACTAGCAATGAATGATGGGCGGAAGACCATTCACTCAGTTACCATAGGCCATCGTATAGCCTATTGTTACTACCACTGCATTCCAAGGGCACACTTAATTTCTTTATATATTTGCTATCTTAATATTCAATTCCTCTCAGCGCGTTCTCTTTAGAGCTAACGTTGTCATGTGTTCGTCCGTTTGTCAGCATGTAAGTACTCAAGAGCCGATAAACCGATTTTTTTAAAATTTTGTATTCGCCAGTTTCGCCAGAATTTGTCGCAAAATTTTAATTTCCATTAAAATCAGACAACAATAACGGGAACCTTATAAGCAGACAGACAGACAGAGACACACACGTTTCTTCTCGGAAGTCGTATAAATATTTACTGGAGAGAAACATACTTAAAAGAAAAACTATTGAGAAAAAAATAAACACGGATTTCATTTATGGTGAACGTTTTCATAAGCCCAAGAGTTTTCGAGATGATTAAACCGAAGCGAATTTCCTGCTGTATCGTCTCATAGCTAGAGAAGAGCTGGATGATTTTAACGCTGTTTTATACTGGGCATCTTGTTCCCAGCCTGTTTTATGCTGTTTATAAAAGAGCGTCGAAAGTTAGAAATCACAAATTCATATTCTAGTGATAATAACAAGCGAACGAGCCAAAATTGTTACGCTATGCGTATTTTTGCAGAGTCTTAAATCATGTCGATTGCGTAGGCTGCTAATGTTTTTAACTCCTGTGCCGACTTCCCAAAGCGGAGCTGGGTTGGATTCCGGTGCAGTATACATGGGACTGTGTGGTGAATACTAATGCCAGTTCGTGTAAAATAACATTGGCGGATTTTTAATCAGCTGAATGACTATCAGCTGCACAATCAAGGCCTTAAAAATGAATTAATCCATTAAGGAAATTAATTATTTTGATAAATGCGATAAATATGAAGAGAATAAACCGACTAGGGAGGTCAAAGCCAAATTTTTCTTTGCATTAGAACTACAAAAGTTTAAATTTTTTAAACAAATTTTACATAACACAAATAAACGTTACATATGCACATAGCTTATAATATAGGCATATACGGTTGTATGAGTATACATATAAATACATTTGCTACCGATCCGCCTTTAAAATTTTCTTGTTAAATATCCATCATGGATGCCAGTACAATCTGATTATGATGCCGTGAAATTTTCCAGTTACAGTCTCAGTAATTCTGGACTCTAGCCTTGGGGAAATTTCGAAACAGACGTAGTGAGCCCCACACACTGCCAGACCCGCATGAAGTTCATACGAACTCGCATTATCATGTAATTTACGCCATCTCACTCTTACACCACACTCTCTGACGCGAAGATAATGAACCCGCACGACGTAAAAAAAATGCCCTCCATGTAATGTTTATTTTCTTTTATATGTTATGTTCACAAGGTTGAACTTGTTTTAACAACGAAACAAAATACCGAATGTGTGAAAACATTTACAAACATTCTTGTCTTCTCTATGAACAGAAGGTAACTGATTCATCAAACGCCACTGCAACGTCCCTAACTATCTAAAGGATTTTTTCAATGTAATCTTATTGTTTTACACTTAAATGTTTTCATGCGAGACCAAAGACGAAAACAGACGGATAACGTTTGAGAATCGGTGAACGCTTTGAACCACAGCGTTCATCTAAATAATAACAAAACATTATTCGGTTCTATTACAAAAATAAACTGTTCAGTTCTGTTTACAGAAATAACAGCTGTTTATTATGAGAATCATATACACCCGTAAGTACAGTGTACGGGTAAACTGTAAAGTTACTGAACTTTATCCCAGGTGGCACTGTACTTTAAAAGCGTGAGGGAGAAACCGCTGTATTTTAATACAATATTAGAGTAATGAGAAATACAGCCTGTCATTATACCCGACACCATTTCTGTAAGCACTCGTTTTCAACAGATGTTCCTTTTAAGTTTTTTAGAATATTTTGGATCTTGTATTTTGTCAGAATGACGTAAAGGCATTAAGTTCACACAAAATGTGTGAAATTTATGCCTCCATTAACATATGAAGAATTTGTCCACTCTTTTAACGAGTTGTAAGTCTGCATAAAGAACAATGATATCTGAAAAGGCGTAATTAAATTACACTCATATAAATATCCACAGGCCTAAATACATGAACGGTCGTAGCTCTGGGCTCTGTACCTTACATAAAACTGTGTATCGGATAATTTTTCCCATGTACGTGTTTATCTTATAGAGCTTCATATTTTTCTCTGTACTGTGTCCTTTACTGTTGTTCTTTCAGAGTGACCTATCAAGTTTCTGCAAAACAACTTCAGTTGTAATTTTAAAATACTTTACTCTACTAGAAATAAAATATAAAATTGTATACTGAGTGACAGTACGAATTTTCAATACGCATTCTCCTCAAATTTTCAAAAATAATTTAATAACTATGTTATTATCTTAATTGAGTTCCACCACAATTTAAAACAATTTATTTTAAAATATTTGGAACTAATTCTATGTGTGAGAATACATTCAATTTGAAGATCTTAACGCAGAAAAAAAATGAAATGGTACTAGTAATTTCTAATTACGTAGTTCAGGTAACTAATGTCTCTTTTTGATACATTCTCACACTCGTCTTTTCACTCATACGTTAAGATAAAAATTAAAATAAACTGGATTCTCTGAACTCGATTCAAACAAATGTCGGACACTTCAGTTTGTAGTGCCCAGAGTTTGAGCACTGATTCACGCTTCACTCTTGTAATTTTCTCCTCTGCAATTTATTCCCGTGTCTTTTTTTTCTCCTACTTCACAGAGAGTTGGGAAGCTTTTCAGAGTTTCGGCTGATAAAGAACAAACCAACCGACTACAGGAGTTTGTTACGTGGTGAGAGCGTCTCCAGTTAAGTTCATGCCTACACACAAATCGATAAGAAACTGTCCCCTAGAAGCATTAGTGGCTAAGTGGATCTTGTGATGCAAAGATTAAAACACCCGGTAAGTAAAATTAAACCCGTGAAAGAGACCACCTCTGCAAAATTTAAATTAATAGTTTACTCCTACTGATGTTATTTTACGGTGAAATTCATTACAATCTGTCAGCAGCATTTCAGAACATGTTATACTAACGGTGTTTAAACATGTCTTCATACACAGGAAGCTCTGAAGATGTTTATATTTAATATACTTTTTTTAAACACACGGTAGGACACCTCGTGAGTGAGTGTGTATGATCTGCCTATAGCAAGACCATCTGCAAAGGAATACGTCACAAAAGCGGACATAGCCAGATTTAGGACGGGGTTTGAGTCTGAGACACCATTATTCCAGTGGTCTAAGACCAGATGTGACTTACACAACTATTTCACGTTGTAAACGTGTGTTGTTATTTCAGGCAACATCTTATGTCTTAAAATTCAAGACTACGTGAAAACAGATAATATTTTATGAACACATGCAAATAAACAGTACTGTCTTATTTTAGTTTCAGTTCTTATGTGGCTTCATGTGAAAATGAATTATCTTAAGATAATATAGGATCAGATTTATCCAGCATAAATTTAAGAGTATATTAATGGTTAAAATTTTGTAAAACTATGTAATGGTAAGCAAGGTTTCCGAAATGATAAATTTATAATATGACCCTGACCCGACACATTGTAATATATAAAGTCGTACAAAGCTATTTCGGAAGTCTCGCATGCTGGAGACATCTGATGCACACTGACGTAGAACAATTTCAATTATGTTGTGGTGATGTTTGCATATTATATGTTGGCCTAAACTCTGTTGAATTCTGAATTCTCAACTAATAAATCTTGAACAGTTCAGCGGTTTATGTATTAAGTTACCTTCCAAACAAACTTTATACATACGTTATTCTTATAAACTGTCATATACATTAAAAACAAAAACATTCTAAGCGAACCATATTCATATTTATCACAATTATCGCAGTAATTGGGCTACTAGAAATTCTGGTAAACCTAATGCTCAGGTATAGGTTTAGAAGCCAACTTCATATTTGTAAAATCTCGGGTACAAATCTCGGCCAGAAAGCTGACTGTAATATTTGAACTTTACCTGAATTTCCACATTATCTGTAGACAAATGCAAAATACTTAGAAACAAGCCACTCCCACTTCCTTCCACGCCATTCCCACTAACATAATCCTAAAGCACAAACAAGAGGCAATCTTCAGGGAGGACAAATTAAATTGGTACAATTTAATCTGAATACGAAATAATTTACAAGCAAGCAGTTCTATAATTCTTAGCAAGCTTTAAACTTGGTAAAATGGAGGATGGTGTGCTGTCATCGTCCTGCACTTGGATCTAGGCGTTATTGAACACAACTTTAAGACAAGAGATATTGCGTTTGGAGTCGCTTTATGTTTCAAATGCCTCGTATGTAGCGGAGAGAACTTTGCGCCAGTGTGCATATCGCAGTAAATGGCAATACTACGGCGAAGTTAACGCGAACAGTTTCATCAAAGAGTAGCTTGCCGCTTTGCCGCAACTTGCAGTGATGTGTTCACGTGTTGCATGCTCTAGTTATCAAGCCTTTAAACACACGTTAGTCTCTTGATTTCCATATCTGAAAACCTGGGAGCAACAGTGAGCTAACATATAAATTGAAAAATTTATAAACATTAAAAGAAAAAATGCAATTTTATTACCACCCTCCGTTTCTTTGCAGGCCGAGGCTCATCCACGTGTGAGTTCATGTCTTTAAATGCGTGTTTTTTTTAGAATGCTACAAGGCATAATTAGGGCAGTCATGTTTGATTCATCTCCGTTTATTTCAGTGGGTAGACCACTGTTGCTCTCAGGTTTTCATTTTTTTTTTCCTTCACGACTGACTTCTTTTCATAGTTTCCCGCACCATATCCAGGAAATATCGAATGTTCAATGTCATATGACGAAGATTTGCATAATGGTACTACAGAAAACAGGCCTACGTAACCCTAGCTCTATAAATAATGGTTGATATAATATTCGTCTTACGCGGTTCGCCAATGAAGGGTTTAAAATCACTTCTATATGTCATAACGCATCCTTGTTTCCCAGAATATATCTCATACTAGATAGCCGTCCAGTCAGAATTACTAGTTGCATTGACGTTACACTTGACACACGAGCTCTGAGGATGGTTATGTCTATGACCTAGGATAATTAACGTCAGTATTTAATCGACCCACTTAATCATCTGTGCATACGCTAACGGCCAAACTGGTTTATTGTAACTGGAGCAAATTAAGCTGTTTTCCATAACAGAAACATAGGTTTATCTTCAGAATTTTACGCACACTTAGCTTTTCTTTGTTTCATTTGCACGGAAGACATTACAGACACAATCCAAGTTATGTATAACAATCAGGCCTTTCAAAAATAAATTCCTCTCGCCGCAAGTAAGGGACATCGATATTTTATAGTGTTCTCTCCAGCGAAATCATCATTTATAAATATTATACATATAGAACTATAATATTAAAAAGGGTCCTTGGGAAGTAATTTTGCTTCCACTGGATAAGGGTACAGTCAAATAGCAGGTTCCTATTATATTAATTATAAATACGCTTATTGATGTTTCAAAATAACACTAAGTGGATGAAAGTCAATATTTTTGTTAAAGTTTAGTAGTTTCAAAAGCCAAAAATAAGTAAGAACTTTACGCAAACCTAAAACGAACCATTTAACAGCCCTGGTTATTTGTTATTGCCGTGACAAATATTAAGTTAAAGCCGGAGAGAAAACAAGAAATCTGTTCCTTGGTGACGAGAGTTTCTTTCTAGTGTTTCCAGTCTTTATTTGCAGAATGTGATTGGTTTCTGACAAATCATATTCTGAATGGATTTAAAGTAACTTCGAAAAGTTATACATCTTGCCTTTGTAGAAATAAAGGAGGTTCGCTGATACTTTAAATAAGTTTCCTCGTAATATTAAACTCAAATTCTGCCTCAAGGTTCACAAGATTAGTAGAACTTTCTATTACTTTCTCAATCTAATAGAGATCAAGGGTTGGCTGTCTTGACTGATGCCTTTCGACACTGTTTGTGATTATTTTCAGGGAACACGGGAAATGTATAAGACTAGACGCGCCTAAATGTAAAACGTTACAGTAAATACTTCCATAAATCTATCCAATGTGGAATAATGCATTAAAACATAAAGTGAAAAGTAACAAGGATCCTGAGATAACTATGTTCGATTAATATCAAAAATTTCTTTACCAGAACATTTGTCGCAAATCCGTGCGTGCGAATGTATAGAATGCACCTTTTAAACACCTAACAATATCATATTAATAATTAAATTTATTTATTTATTAATAAACTTGACAAAAACTAATAACCAATTACAGACAAACACTTAAATAAACTAAAAAAAACATAACAATAAAAAGAACAAAAATGAGATTTAAGAAATAAGAATAAATATTTTGACTAAAAACATATAAGTAAGTAAAATATCATCCTTATTAAAGATTCCAATACTCGTATAGACTACACTGGCAGCAGAAAAGCATTTGGCTGAGGAAGTGGCAATTGAGTGCTATTAAGTTATTTCTGACCCTAAGTTGAATAATAATAACAATAATAATAACGATCCTTTGCGCTCTTTAAGGTTTCCGTAACATGCAGAGCTAAAGGAAAATGCACAGACCAATAAATTATTTGTCTGTTGTGCATCTTATTTACTTGTTATATATATATATATATATATTACTTATTTAATAGGCCTACTTATTCCATTCTCTCTTTCTAGTTTTGAGGCTAAATACACGAAGTCTTTCAGATACCAACATTATTCCGATCCCATGATTTTCCCCCTGTATAGAACGGTGTATGAACGGGGCCCATTACTTTATTATTGAGAGGAGTGAAAGCTCAGACATGACAAATGCAACGAGAAGAAGCAGTGCTACAAACATGTACAGCTTAATTTACGTATCAACCATCATTCAATTAGGCCTACAAACGTAGGATTCACCACTGTTTGTTTACAGTTACCAATTTTGTTGAATTCACGCAACCCTTTGGGTCCTCCAATCACAAACAAAGCATAATTCGACGTGACAAGTAGAGGATGCGTTGATTTATGAGGAAACATGACAAAACTCTCATCACATATACATGCAGAACTGCGTTTATATATTGCTTCATAATCGAATATCTTTATCGGATAACAAGTGATCGAATTCCGTTTCAATAAATCAGTTGCCCCACAACAACAGGTCAGAAATATTTTAAATTTCTGGTCACAGTTTGATTTTTATGACTGAGGTAACACGTAAGATCTTCAGTTCATCAAAGTAAATTTCAAGGTATATCATATATAGACCAAATCAGCTTCTTTCAACATTCATCAAGGCTTGTCGCTTACTATTCCGCAGTGATAAACCACCTCGATTACTGGAAGAGATTCGCAAAAACAACAAAATTATTAAAGTTAGGCAGTTTCACGGTAACGCATATGAGCCTCATTATTCACCTGATAGACTGTATTTAGAGATTTCTGGTACTTAAATGAGAACATGAAACAAAAAACTTATGGCTTAGACCACTGAATTTAACGAAAATCGGCCAAATTTGTTAGCAGTCACTAGGACGAACAGAGCCACACGTAGACAAAATGAATTGACCTAGAAAGTTATATTTCAAGCAGATTGTTGTTTTCTGGGATGCGCTCCGTGTAGTCTGGTAAATATGGACCAATATTTCGGAGGTGTTTACTGCTGCCATTATCAGGGCGATGGAGGAAGGAAGCTCTTCTGGAACGTCGGTCAGTATCTACCAAACTACACGGCATAACATCCCGAAAGGCAGCCATCTTCATACACGTCGCAGTGAAAAGCTTAAATCTCACGCATGCTGTTTGAATCCTTTAGACAAACATAAAATCATCAAGACGCTCAGTTTAAAACATCATGTATCTAAATTTATACTTTACACAAAATTTTCTGATTAAAATGAAAGCATATCTTCTTTGCAACGCGCTCTGTTCTTACTGCAAATCGAAAGTAACCTACTAAATATGGAAAATGCATGTTCTCCCTTCGTTTTATACGTTGCCACTATTATTTTAAACTGAATCATCCAGAAGGTAAGTACGGGGCGACATATCTGCTTTAACGAAACTGTATACAAGCAAACAAAATTTTCCACACGAGCAAAGCCAACATTGTGGTAGCTTTCTTGTCGCGCTAAGGCAGGAAGGATGCACGACCACGCACCGGCTTTGCGCGAACGACTACTGTATCATGACAGGTCGTTTGTCTAACCTCGCCTACAAAGGTGCTGTTTACAAGACTGTCTCAGAAACAGATCCGACCTCTGACCTGCTAGACCAGAGAACTCGTCGGGATTCTTAAAACTGAAAGCGCCAAACGTAATTCAACAACTGTTAGCGGAAATTAGCATCGAAAGAAGAAACGTGGTTCAGTGTTTCGAAAATCACGACGGCCTCAACAAATAAGCCAAAATAAAAATTAAAAGCTGTAGTAATCCGATTAGAGACGGTCTATGAAAGGAAAATTAAAATAAAAGTTTTCTGTACCGAACCTGAAAGTAATAAAAGGGATTTTTCATATGCGAAGTAATGCTACAGAGCTGGATTCTGCGTATGTTATTACATTACTTTATTCTTGAATTTGTAATTTTAATTTAAATTCATAAACACAGAACTTAATAAACCCTTATAACTTCTTACTTCCGAGTAATAGCTAGCCTAATACTTGCTTGACTTACTTCGACTTACTGAGAATTTAAATGGTATAAGATTTATGGAATGAAACAAATTTTAAGGCAATTCCCATCACATATTAAAGGCAGGCCTACTCTGCAACTTTCTCTGTCAGCCTCACGAACATGACAGAAAGAACGACAGCTTTTTTGAGCCTAGAAGAACGGGGTGTACAGAATGCGCGTAAATAAAGCTAAGCTATTAAATAAATAAGAACTTTATTTTAAAAGACTCGTTTTGAATTTCCTCAAGAAAGTGCACAAGCAAGTTTCTTCGTTCCTGTATTCTCCTTTCCTAACTCGTATATTACTTCAGTATACTTTTTATTTATCAATTTATGGGGTCCATTGCCTTACAGTAACTCTACTGTTCTTTTAATCATACCAGTTTTAAGCTGTTATGGTAGCTCAGGCACAGGCACGAAGAAGCCGACTTTCGCCAAGACGTAAGCGGCTAGGATACAGAACGTCCTAAACAAACTGTTTAGTTTTTTACAGTCATTCTAGTCTAATATATTGAGATATCTACGACTAAAAATTACAAATACTTCCCCATTAACAAATCTTAATCATCACCATGCATTGTATAATGTTATAATTAAAACAGCGTAGTTAATTTATATAATAAATTAACTGAAAGCCTTTCTGTATTTAAACGCCACCTCAAAACCTTCAATGAAGAATTTTGCAGTTTTCTGAAGCATCGAGTATCCCTGGACACAAGGGTTGCAGAACTTCCATAAGGAAGCAAGGCTAGTTTCTGGTGGGACTAACAGAAGTCACTGACGAGAAGGAGCGCTAGGCTCTTCATCCTTAACCCCCCCCCCCCCCCCCCCCACGTCACGGGCCCTCTGCACACGTTTCATGGTTTAGATTTACAAGTCTGGAAATAATTTGATGGAAGTTGCAGTATGCTTGCTTGCCTACATTTGTGATAATAAAGCAAAATGTTTCGCAGTAAACAGTACAACGCGATGGTCTGAAAGTTAAACCCTTGTATAATTAGATTTGGGGATGTCTTACAAAATATAGTGGTTGAAGTCTGCTTTATACAATGGGAATGCAATTATTGCGGAGTCATACAAACGTTATAAAAAGATATTCTCTTTCAAAATGTTTCGTGATTTGTGTTATAACTTTATAACTCAGCCCAGTACTATAAACCTACTGGAAAAGAGAAGCTGAGGTCGGCTCAGAAAAACATGAGAAAAAAAAGTTATTCGATGAGAGTTGGTGAAACGTGCTTTATAAGCCTAAATCCTACTATATCACGAAAAAGAACTTTATAAATTAAAATACTGTTATATGTTAGGTTACATAACGACGTTTCATTATACACTGAGGTCATTAGGACGATAACCCACAGAGAAATGGAAAATATGGTAAAATTTTTATATCTTATTTCAAGGTACTACCTCGGTATTGTAGTGGAAGGAATGAGAAAAACTACGAAAACATCAGTCAGAATTGAACCACTGCACGACCATAACCACACAATTAGGTAGGCCCCTAGAAACTTTTGCAAGAAACCAACCTGATCGATGTAAAAATTAAAAACATACAATTAAGGTATTAAGGAACCTGAAGTAAATTAATATAAATTAAATTAATTTATTTTGGATTCTCGAAAGTTTATGAAAGGAAAATACAGAATATAAATAGTACAAAACATTTAAAATAGCAGTTTAAAATAATTCCAAGAATAAAACAGGTTACTGAACTGAAATATAAGCCACAGAGGCCAGAGACATTATTTAGTTCTCTCATTATTCTGTATGCTAATTACAGTAGTCCTTAAGTAGGATTATATAGTCTGACCACAAAACCAGACTAGCAGTGAAGTAAAACAGCGCTAGTTATAACTTTAGTATGATCTTCTGCACCGCAGAGAAACAGCCAACTGTATATCCACCCAGGGGATAAGTCAGACATCGGGTTGGAGACGATGTTCATACTCGTAATGTAACATTTCGGTGGAAGCTGTCAACTTAAAAGTGGGGGAATGAGAAGGGATGATAGGTAGGGGCTGAGAATTACGTTTTGCTTTTCAGTAGGCACGAAAATCTTAATTAATATGTGGATGACAAAATGTAACATCACACACAGACTCAAAAATATTTTTCTAAAATTCACTCAAGGCGTGCATTCTTTATTATTTTGTCGCCTTATATCATCTTTCTTGGTTCTTTTTATAACAAACTTAATGCTGTGTACGACGAGGCTAAGAAAACATGAGAAAGAAGAGGAAAATGAGAGAAATGGGTTGGTGAAACTGTCACAGCACGCAACAAAAGGAGAGGCGACATAGACGGATGCGTAGACAAGGCAAGTGAGAGTCTAAGAAGGATAAAATAAAATACTGGCAGCGATGAAGGTTTCCTTCGCCCCTTATCGTAAGCAGCATCCATAGCTTTTAAGGGAAGAAAACACGAGAAATAAAATTACAATAGTTATCCGCTGTGAATATGAAGTGTAAAAGTAAAGTAAAGTAAAGTTTGTCCCACTATACGCCATGTAGGCGTTTGGGGTGAGTGGAGGTATAGCTCCTCTTTTCCTTGACCTCGGCACTAGATGGGGGTGAGTGGTCAGCATCACGCCCCGGTCGGCTTTACCCCCGGGAAAGGACCCCGGTACCCATTGTAGAGGAGGCTGGGTGGGCCCCAGAGCCGGTCTGGACGCAGAGGCTAGAGGAAAAATCCTCTGCCCCCGTCGGGGATCGAACCCCGGCCGTCCAGCCCGTAGCTAGTCACTATACTGACTGAGCTATCCCGGCTCATAAATTTGAAATGTAGGGCAGATAAAACCTACAAAAAATACACCTATAACATTTTTTTTAAAATAATTTCTCCTTTTGTTTTTTAGTTATGATCCCACTATTTCTTCTTTTTCCTTATTCCTTGAAGTAGAACTAAGCAATAAATAGCAGCAAACTACGAAAAGCATGAAGGAATTCATTTAAAGTCTCTCTCAATCACATAATCTCATTTCCCTGCATACGAATAAGAATGTTCGGACACTACAAAATCCTCCTCTGCGTCAAGAGTTTGGTGGCTCACATTAAACGTCCAGTGAGTGAGAGAGAGCGAGAGAGTTGGTGATAGGTGGGGTTTGGTGTGAGGGAGTTTATCTGAGCGCCGTTCTGTCGCCGGGGTTTACACACGATTTATTCAGACCTGTATACAAGCGCTTTATCTGTTGTATGTTGAACCCCATGGGTAACCATGCCACGTATTATATACATACGACATAATATTAACGCCTCTTTATTTGCACGTAAGGAAAATGTTACTTGGTGACCACTGTTATCCGCTTTTGTTATCGTGATTGCAATGTGCATTTGTCTGCTCCTGGAAGGCGAATTCGTTATTACTTTAGCCGCACCTTGAACGATATTATTACTTTTATTATATTTAATATTTTAGTTCAACTGTCTCTAAATTTAGGCAAACAGATCATTCATTGTTTCGTAAAATAATGAGACATGTTTAAACATTATATTCTGCATTGCAAAATTTATTTTTTTATATTTTATAATGTAAAAGTCCCATGTAATATTGGTTCTGATACAAAAGTTATGAGAACGAATCACCGGGATTAAAATCCAGGAGTTTAAATTGGCCTAAGTTATAATTTTGAAAAAATTTGGTTTCAGTTTTCAAACTACTTTTAACCTTAGACTCATTATTCTGTGCAATAATCCTGGACTCAAACACAGAATGCACAATACGCAACATATCAGGGAACTTCAACGCATGTTTAAGAGCTTCCTGAATCCATACACGAGTTTACAAAAGACGCACATGTTTATTACACCGAGAGTCGAAGTTGCAGCATTTACGTAACTTCGTCGTCTTAATTATTTTAATATCAAAATACTCTTCAATATGTGTCCCATAATTAATATAACACTAGATTATAGATCAAGAACGAATATTTTCTTACAATTTTTAAAGTAATCGTTGTTGCAACATTCTAAGAGGTTCTAACGACGTGCATTTTATTCAGTATCGTTCTACATATTAAAATACTTGATATGAGTGACTAACATAGATCCCGTAAGTTGCCTACAGATGTCCAGAAACTTTATTTTAATATACAGAAATATGGCAGCAGTGCAGAAAATGAATAATATTCAATGCTGGGATATTGCTAAACAAATCGAGACGCTGGACCGTAATTGAACAACTAGACAGAACGGTCGAAACAAACGGAATGAGATTCCTAATAACTACAGTAAATGTGACTGTATCAGACATCAAAGAATTAGGGAGAAATAAGCATATTTAGACAATACTCTGGTTCTACTATGTGGAAAGAATAGATAAAATAAGATTCACTGAAAGGTTTTGCCAGTGGGACTATACGATGGGAGGGCCAATTCTGAGGTAAACTTTGGATCTGGAACAATTTAACGATATTAAACCCTCAGCATGAACCTCATTTGACTACGCGCCATAGAATCACAACAGACAGCATTCTAGTTTAAATATAAATGATTGTTTTTAAACCTTACGAACCTGTGGTAAATATATGTACCATCTGCTTTAATTACAAAACACTCTGCATTTTTCCGACACAATGTATTTGTGGGTGTCGTTTGTTCTTTGTAATGGAGACAAGTTGTGTTTCCTTTGTGACATGAAATGAATTTTTAAATATTATTTAGACGAGTTTCGGCTTCAAAGCATTAAGGCACCTGATGTCAGAGCTTTTCAAATGATAATAGAGTCCTTTAGGCCTTGTAAGGAACGTAATTTCACTACCTGACTCTTTTTACCTTTGTCCTCTGTAGCTGAGAAGTTCATAGAATAAAGGCCCACAGTTAACGCTCTTGTAAGCTCTTTTGTAAGCCTGTGAGTGAACTTAAGCTTTCCAAATAACTTATTAAGTTCATAATGGAAACGTTCCTTATTTTGTTGCCACGTTAACCCAATTTCGGCTTTTTAATAAAAAATTTGTTTAAGAAGTTTATGGCATAGAATTTTCCTGTTAAATATCCCGGGGGTGACTTAATGTTTCATGTAGGCTATAATATCCCGTCAACCTGCTCTGTTTAAACTGTTAACTAACTCAAGTTAAAATTATAACCGCCAATAATGTTCGACGTTTATTACCTAGAACTTCTGGGATGAAGTTAACTATTACATGTACGCGTGTACTGTGGTAAGAACTCTTTACCACTCATTCAAATTCATAATCATCTGCATCTCTCTTGTGAGATAATCATTAAAACAGAAGAGGTGAAGTGCTATTATAATTAGCTCTTAGTTTACATGCTGTTTCAATTGATCAACATAACCTTTCAGATTTGTCAGGTTGTTTTATTCCTAAACGACAATAAAAGTCCTAGGCCTAACATTATACTAACTTCATCTTCATAATTCTCTGCAGCAGATGAAGGAAGAATGACATATCAGGTACATAGCATATTGCTGAATATTTCCCACGGTCTGATAACGTTTAGAAGTTGGCTCCAAATGTGTATACGAATGATTACATAAAATTTAATTTTCGAATCTGTGGAAGTATTCGGGACGAAGCCAAAACCTCCGAATATTTGTTGTATTAATCTCATTCATTTGAAAATACCAAGTGTCCAGAGATGGTGGAAGGCTAAGAGTACAGCTTACTTTCTCAAATTGTATCAGTAAATGCAAAACAAAATGCATGATACATTACTTCCTTTGATATCTGTAAATCCTATATCGAATTCCGAGAAGAAACTTTTATTGAATTAGATATGAAAGTGATTCCGTTAACAATTTATAGCGCTGGCGTATATGATACATACAAATTAAATTACGTATGTATCATATTATTGAAAATTCAGATAACTTTGATTGAGACCTTTGATATTCGATCCTCATTATACATTATTTTGTTCCACAATAAAGAAACAATAAAATAACTCATGGTTTTTAATAAATGCCATTTTATTGTAACATCGTTTAAAAGGTTTTGAAACGCAAGCCTACAATTTTTATTGTGTGATTTTGTGTACACGATAAAGAAAGACAACTTTTCATAAAATACTGAACATTTCTTTACTTGCTGAACTTACAGGCAGATTCTTAAAAAAGTTATCTGCTCCTGTTAAAAGCTGTCCCTGGCGGAAGTTACGGCCAGTGTCATCTAGGGCCGAGGCAAAAGATACATGGATCTGCACTTCCACTCCCCGACGTGTTTCCATGGCGTTGTGCGTAGTTAAGAATCATGGACAGATTTACATATATATAGTACGGATTACTAGTAACTTCTGCTTACATGAAGTGCAAATGGAACCTTATAAAGTTTCTCAAAACAGGTCGTAATATATGAAATTAAGAATATATATATATATATATATATATATATATATATATATTTCTATCGGGTTATAAGTTATATATAAAACGTGTTTCAATATGGCGAATATTCAATAGAAGACAAGGGTGTCTCTTGAATATGGCATCTGCAGTGCGAATATATGCGACATATATTTATACTTTCAATAATGCATGTGTATGTGGAATAAATTAACGCCATGACCAACAAGGTGTATAAAATTTCTAAAAATTCATTTGGAATACATGGGTAGACTGCTCTAACGGTGTAAATTTACACTCATGCTTCGTTTAACAGCAGATAAGAGGAGATTCACAAGAAACGTTAAAATGTTTAATACTTCACACTCAATGACAAGTGAACACAAGGTGTTATATAATGAAAATAACGTTTAATTTACTGGAATGTGTCTATAAAGAGAGAATGCTGAGTTATGGCATGCATGGAGTAACCGAGATTTATTTCCACATCTAGCAAGTGATTTGAAACATTCTACAATAGTAAATTCGGTATAATTCTACGTGCTTACACTTATCAAATGAACACAGAGATTTTCAGAAAGACTATGCTCTAAACTACTAGATCCGGTTTTTTGTAACACAAAAGTGATATTTTCGCGAACATTCTTTATTACACGTAATAACTGTCACCTGAGCTTCCCATTTTCCTAGCAGTAAACCCACACTGTTCGACGAATGCCATATTGCTGTGGTACATGGGCAAATATTACCATCCAAGTTTCCTTTATACAGATAGGTAGTCTGTTGCATTTCTATTAATTCTGGAGTGTAATTCGACTAACCCGTCCAAACTGCAACCCAATTCAGGCCCCCATTACTACACACTATTACACGATTTACGCATTAATATCATCAATTCTCTCTCTCTCTCTATCTCTCCTTCCTTGTGAGACACCAAATGGACATGAATTACACTGAACACCAGATTTTTCCTTTTAATGTCGAAGTTCATCCTAATAATATTTAAGAATTCAGCCTATACCGTAAAAAAAACACTTCTCAATTACAAAGTTCAACTGCTTAATGCAGTTTAATAAAATTATCGCTGTTTACTGTAATAATCATACAAAACTGATAAACATAAATTTAGCGTAATTCATTGTTAAAGCAGACGGTACATGTAGGCACTATTCAGTTTTAAATACTTAATAATAAGCTGACGTAGATAACTTCTATCCGGTTAACACTGTTTATAGATTAATTTAAATGTTTTCTGTAAGGAGCATTATTCTTATGTGCAAGTTACTGATACTGATAAAAACAGCTCGCAATTTACTTCATTAATATGTTTATTATCAGAAAGCCAAACAGGTGACTTTCAGGGTAACTATAACTTGAATACTCAAATGACTAGTAAGACGTTATAGGAGTAAGTACCACAAATTAAATTAACTTACATGAATTAAGTACATTTAATTCAAATTCGTGTTTGTTTTAAGAAGAAAACCTGAAGATAAGAAATCTCTTGAGACCTGTTCATATATGGAAAAATTATATTAAATCGATTTAAAAAATACATGTAAACTGGATTCATTTGGCTCCTTGTATGCTCCAGTGGCTGGCTCATGTAAACGCGGTAATGAGTATTTGGTTTTCATAAGAAACGGAGTGATGTTGAGCAGCTACTATTTAAGAAGGATATTGTGAGTTAGGTAATGCATATTTGGAAGGTGAGATAAAGGAGTGGATACCAGTGTTTTATAAATAACAGAATAAAGGGGATAGTGGAAATTCGTGAGCGAAAATTGTTTGAGAACTGGTCCTTTCGTTATGAGTGTGTTATCAGTCTTCAAAATTAGGTTTGGTTTATTTCGAAGCTTCAGACGACTTCATACGATTACCTTTACTTCCCAACTGCCTTATCAAAATTGGACTCAACTTTCTACACCCAAAATATGCAAAGAGATTCCGGAACTAGTGGTGTTCTGAACAAATTAGCTGACGTGAGGATGAATTCTTCTATCTAGCAGGAATGTGGTTACCTTAATCACCTGAGCTATATCTGCTATTCATCTATAGGTTCTTTCAGCCCTTGCGAATCTTATTATTTTAACATACAAAGTGAGTGTAATGCCTGAGTAATAAATTTGAAGAGAGAGCGTCTGAGAGCAAACACAAGTGTTACGATGAATAGGCTATATGATTAGCAATAAAGAGCTGCTTCTTTGTAATTTAAAAGATAATATACTGTCCATTAAAACTCTTACTAAGTAACAATATTTCATCATTGATTACTAACCTTCTTTAAAAGAGGACCGACTGCAAAAATAAACTTTTAGCAAGTTTCTTTTATCCATATAAGCACGCACCACCTTTATGCACACGCCTATGACTCGTTAAATACACATTATCCCTTCTGCAATTAATATTTTAAAAATGTTAATTCGCTTAATGAGCCCATTTTAAAATGACACTCGATATTACAGCCTTTAACTTTGGAAAACAAGTACAGTTCTTTGTTAATTCTTTCAGAATACAAAGTTCTGATATTTATGTAGCATAACCTCGACTTCAGTGGTACATAATAATATAATCGTCAACGTTCTTTGGTAATCCCTGGGGGCCTCGTTCTTTGTAACTTGGTCATCAGGGTTATAAATTTTGGTCACGGCAGCACATGGGACGGTTTTATGTAGACATTTTCATTGTGTTTTTTCATCACCACATCACAAGTATTGTCCTTATGCACTGCCGCCGGAAATGTAAAAATGAATGTCCTGTCTCTTAATTGTCGACTGAAGTTATATGAATGTTGATGTTGTAGCCGTGAGGGAATCTCTAAACTACAACTGACAGAATCTTTGGTGATTCCAGACGTTCCCGAATGCAGAAGTTTGAAATACGTTTAAGAACGATAAACAACAAGAAAGGTCTCGGAAGCAAGTGATTGTGGTATATTTTAATGTTTTTGTTAGCATCCACCCTTTTAGACTAAGGGCAGACACCAAAATCTTCAATCGTTATCGCAGCAGAGGCTTAAACCCGGTTTATCCCACATACAAACCCAGAGTGTTACTGCTACATTCCTATTCGACCAGAAGATAGGTGTATGTAAGTCATGAAATGCCGAGTTTCATGGAAACTAGACAATTAATTTTATTTCAAATGCTTGTACGCAGAACACATACACAACAGGTGTGAAACTTCATACAGGTAAACAAGCTAAAAAGGCTTCAGTAATCGTGGAAAATTAAAAATAAAATACCACAAGGAGTAAACTTTCTTGACCTGTTATTTTTAAAAAATGAAACATTTTTATTAGGCTATACTCATATAATCTCCCTGATGATGGAGGCAACATGTACCTCTGAAACGTAAAAACACGTCGACTAGACTACATCCCAGACGACGGCCATCGGGCCATTAGATGCCGGGCCATCAACGCGGAGTTCCGCGTCTATTTCTAGGGCAGCCAATGGGGAATCTGTGGTGACAAAACGACATTGCGTCACGTTTCACTCTTAGTACTTCGGATTGTCCCTTGCCAGTCACACAATTCACCGAATGTCCACATTCGTCCTGAACCGCTCTTCAGGAGTGGACATAGCTGGTAGCTCAACGCGTTTATCTGAATCTTGGTTTTACTTCTGGCCCGATACATTCAGAGAAGATAAATTAACTTTAAATTGAACAAACTTAACACATACAAAATTACATAATAGACCTACCAAAGAACAACGGTTAACAATTTATTAAAATTAAGTAACAATTCCTTTGTTGGAATATTTTTAGAACGCGTAATGACGTAATCGGTATCGGAAAACATTCTCAAATTATATTCATTTTTTTGTATATTACGAAACATTTTACGCCCTCTCTATTTTGCATTTGCCGACGCATTTTATAGTTGCCGGAGCAAATCCTACAACCGAATAAAGTGACTGACATCTTTTATGTCCGTTCTCTATCCCTCTGACTGACGTATCCTCTTCCTCCCAATGCTTTCAGGCCTATTCAGAATTTATACTCACACCAGAGTCGCCTTAACGATTCTAGCAGCGGCATGATGAAATGTAAGACCACAAAACAACAGAAAAGCTATCTATTGTGATGTCAATCAGGCTTCTCCTAGTGTAAAGTTCGAATCTAAAACAAGATGTTCCAGTACAAACACAGCACACAGAGAAATAGTGTTCTCTCAGAGATTCGAGCCACGAACTGGCAGTAAATCTCTTCACAGAGAATTGCCTTAAACCATGACGTACTCTGCCTCCTAAATCCTTGCATACTAAAAACACTTGGGCCTATGACAGCTATCTTCATGGGCCTCGCGTAAATATAATCGGGTGTAAATGGAAAACCACCCATCAACTTTGATGCCCATCATTTTGCGTCACAGCGTAAAGTTCGAGGCGGAAACAAGACGTCTCGGAAGAGACAATAGCACCCCGAGGAATAATGCATTCTCAGAGAGTCGAGCCACGAACTGGTAGTAAATCTCTTCAAATAGAATCAGACTGTGTAAATGGGGCGACTGAAGTAGCAAGAGGGAGGTAAGGAAACCTACTGCCTTGCGCGGAAAACGTTGCGAATGGCTCTTCCTTAGTTTGTTTTAAAGGAAACTAAAGTTGAACTCAGAGAGAAAAGAATAAAAATATAATGCAAGTACTAATTACAATAGTGTCCGTTAATCTTTAGTTTACTGGCTGCAGCTGATCCGTGGCTTAATTTATGGCGGTTTTAAATTCTACATGCCATTATTGCTATAGCTAAAGAAATCTCATTTTAGAATCAACATTTCCTGTCCTTTTAAGAAATCAATGGCTGTGTATGATTTGAGGTTTTCACAGCGATGAGTATGAAGATTTCCGTCTTCTGGGTTGTTGCGCTGTGTAGTCTGGTCGATGTTTACCAACGTTTCAGAGGTCATACTGCCTCCGTCATCAGGGCAATGAAGATTTCTGTCTTCTGGGTTGTTGCGCTGTGTAGTCTGGTCGATGTTAACCAACGTTTCAGAGGTCATACTGCCTCCGTCATCAGGGCGATGAGTATGAAGATTTCTGTCTTCTGGGTTGTTGCGCTGTGTAGTCTGGTCGATGTTTACCAACGTTTCAGAGGTCATACTGCCTCCGTCATCAGGGCGATGAAGATTTCTGTCTTCTGGGTTGTTGCGCTGTGGAGTCTGGTCGATGTTAACCAACGTTTCAGTGGTCATACTGCCTCCGTCATCAGGGCGATGAGTATGAAGATTTCCGTCTTCTGGGTTGTTGCGCTGTGTAGTCTGGTCGATGTTTACCAACGTTTCAGAGGTCATACTGCCTCCGTCATCAGGGCGATGAGTATGAAGATTTCTGTCTTCTGGGTTGTTGCGCTGTGGAGTCTGGTCGATGTTAACCAACGTTTCAGTGGTCATACTGCCTCCGTCATCAGGGCGATGAGTATGAAGATTTCCGTCTTCTGGGTTGTTGCGCTGTGTAGTCTGGTCGATGTTTACCAACGTTTCAGAGGTCATACTGCCTTCGTCATCAGGGCGATGAAAAGTTGGTAAACATCGACCAGACTACACAGCGCAACAACCCAGAAGACAGAAATATTCAAATCAATGGCTGTGTTGAACAATCATACTTTCTGTTTGCATGGAGTTCTCACTAAGTAAGTTCAGTTAATAATGACCACACAGTGAATACATCTCATTTATTTACAAATCTGACATCAAACGTTAGTTTTCTGAACGTTTTCTCATCGCATTATTATGCTGGAAGAAATCATAGCAACCTCACTGTAGACCATTTAATAACTTGTGAGTGCAGAAGTGGTTAATTTATTTCAAAACGGCAATGCACGCGCCTGTTGCTTACGTAGTAACAGACCATACTTCCCAGCTCAGGCATGACTAAATGGTATTATTATATTTTTTTGTAAACTTTCATTCAGTTTAACATGTTTTCCTTCTACTATTACCTTTTCAATGTTGTCATTTTTCAATCTGTATTGTCCCGCCATAATTATCCTCTTCCCATTTAATCATGCCAGTCCCCGAAAAACACGCTTATGAGTATAGTCGAATTTAGAAACCACTGTTTCGTAATGTTATGAACATAAAACAAGTTCTGTGACCAACAAATACAAATTAAAAGTGACAGGCTACTATTAATTAATTAACATATTTTGGGGAGACGGCCTGTGGACATTTGTTAATATACTCAATAGTATTTATATGCCCACTGTTGTCTTTATTTAGTTTAATAACGCTTTCTCAACTATGTCAGTTATATATTATCAAAATGAGGGAAAATGAGAATGGCGACTTATTAAAAAAAAGTATCATAGTCTGGAAGGACTGACAAAAACGACTATAATAGTATCAGAATTAATCCTGGTTTCCTTTATGAGTATGAAGTAGGCATACTAACAACATCACTGCAAAAGCCTGCAATTTTAATGATCTGTATCATTTATTGCTATACTTCTATCGAAAAGCAACGATGTAATGGCTGGTAGAATACTAAAAATCAAACGCTTGTCTCAGTAAAGTGCGATCGCCATAAATCTAGCAGTTTGGTCTGGTCCTACTGCTTTTGCCTCGTACCTATAGCGCGACCAGATTTTAGGCCAAAATTTCGATAAAACTAAGTCCTGAGATGAATTCCAGTTCACGGCTGACTAGACAGATGACAACGCAAAACAAATTCGGTTTAAAATGTACACGGTACATGACAAAACATAATAACCCGCAATAAATCAAAGCACGCTTAATTATATTGAAATTAAATTGATCTGTATTTTTCTTCGAAGAGGATATAAACTTGCATAACAGTCAAATAGCATCCATCTTAATTCATAGAACTATGCATAGAGTAGTTGCAAACTTGCGCATTTTACACCTGAATTATTCTTGCTTTAATTACTGGCACTTTAAATTACTTATAGCGTCTAATTAAATGGTGAAAAATGTATTGTAAAGATCGTTGCTAATATAATACACCATTCTGTCATTTGCCTTAAAGGCCCACTTCCCAAAAGAAAGCAGAATAGCCGGTCTCAGCGCCGAGATGCGAAACAGTGACCTCCGGATTGCGAAGCAGAAGTGTTAACTACACGAATGCTATGCTCAGTTAAAACCATTATAATTGTTTCGCTTTCAATTGATTTTTCAAAGGCTCTTGACATTTCTTTTCAACCCAACGTCGTTTCCCTTTGTGATACTTAGTACTTTGTTATATTTGTAAGGTGGGAAGAAGCTCCATGCTCAAACCCAAAGCTTGAAGACCACCATTACCTTGTCGGCTGTCCACGACCGCTTCTATACTACACGGTGTTCGTAGCTACCGGTCACAGCGGGTGGCCGTATGTTCCATCCACAACCTGAGGACGTACCATGCTGTGATGACAAGGGAACCACTTAAAGTGGTCAGAGGACACCTAGCGTCATATAATATGAGAAGGTTATCATGTTCAATGAATTGGAAAATATTTTAAAGAAATCGGACGTGTCCGAGTAAAATCAGATCTCCGTGTATTCACTGGAAGGACTTAGAAAAACTTTGTAACGTCAATAGCAGGTGACAATTCTGAAAACTTTGACATCCTCCATAAATAACCAGTAAATAACCTTTCAGTGCTACGCTGAAGGATAAAAGGTAGTCTTTTAATGTTCTGTTTTCGATATGATGCGTAATTTGCTTATTGAAAAAAGAATTTATGTACCATAACTAATTTTGATTGAGATAGTTTAAAATTATACATCGCAATATCAGTGCACGGGTCTACTTGTACTACGTTATTATGACATAGTTTAAATATGATCGTTTTGAAATATAAATCATTTACATGCCTACGTGATTATGTAATTTACGACAGAAGTGTTAAAAACTCGGATAAGGTGTTTTAGCGCGATACATGCACATTTAGTACTAAAGACCTATTTAAATCTACATAATTAATATTTATATATCAGATATGTTTTAATTTTACTGTTCATCGCGCTGATGTAGGGATTGATTTGGCAGATTGTGTATACACGAGTTTATCTCACATGTGACCCACATATACGTACATCCGTCTCATATGAAAAAAATCTCCACGAAAAAAGGCGAATTTCCGTACGCTATGGATTTTAGTAATATGCAGAAAGCGGCGAACACTTACAAACCTTTGGCCTCACATATCCATCTTCTGTCACATTACCGTATGAGGCCTAAACGGTCTGATTTTACGAATTAATACAGCGAGCATTGCATGATAGGGTGATAAATGAATTGTGAAGGAAATGAAAGGAAGCTGTCGTGCACTAATTCGAGGACAATAAATATAATAAAACTTGTCAGGATAGCCAACCTGCATGCCTTAGTTTTAACCCACAACACGAAACAGGACTGTTAAATCCCACCCGCGACGTTCCATTAAGTAACATTGATGGCTTCTGTATGTTACAAAGGCCTATACCACCTAATATTTCTATATAAAGTCCTATGAAGTTTAATTATAAGAATGAATACATTGTTCTTGTCTTGAATTATCGTCTATTCATTATATAGGGGAATTCAATGGAATAGTTTAATATAGTATAAGCGTATGTATTTCTGACGAATTTAATCGGCCGTCGGCATTGTCTTCAACATGGTCAATGCATTCAAACCTGATTGCAGTAAATAAATAATAATAATAATAATAATAATAATGCCCCATGACGTTTTCTCATAAAAAATCTGATGATCGAAATATATCGAACTTTATACGTAAATAAACAAAGGCTTATGTGGGGAGGTTCCTTATTTTCAAAATTAGCTTTATCTGATAAACATGGTTTTGCAAAACGTTCGTTACTATCAATTAGATTTACAATTTTCATATTTTCTACACCATCACGTGACTTTCATTTCTTAAAATATGGCTGATAACGGTGAGTGCTTTGAACGGAACGAAACAAATATACAGTCTATAATTCACTAGTTATCTAAAATACTTAATATGAAACATACAATAAAATGTTTGACTATGAAAGGTTACGACAACTTTGGCAAGTTTTCACATCCGATAGGCAGGCAGCGAACGTGATCCAGGTTTAAATTCATTCCTTACAAAAATGTTAACATTCTCTTGAAGTAACAAGGACCGAAACGTCGCTCTATTGTCGTCGTTTGTTTTTGCAACATTCATCACACTTGACGTGTATAGATTATTGCAGAGTAGGCAACATTAATCAGCTCTTGGATATAAGCAGCGTATCAGGTCTTTTTTTTTGCCTCAAGTGTATTGTATGCTTTAATATTGCTCTGACTTTTTATATATCAAGTCGTTATTTTTCCTTGAGGCCCCGGATGTCCCGCTGAGCGTGTGCCGCCATGGTCGTGACGCTCTGTTTCCCCGTACAAACAGCGCTGCCGTCTGTTTCTTCCCGCAAAATAAGTTGACAATTCAGTATACATGTTTCAGGTCTCCTAGAGCAGACAAGCTCAAGCTAATGACAATGAGAAACAAATAGTCCTCGTTAGCGACGCCGATAAGGATTGTTAATTCTATCAACACTGCTTTGTAAAAGTTGTAAATCTGACCGAAAGTCGTAGCCTAGTGGTTACCACCCTTGCGTCCTGTTTAGGAAGTCCTGGGTTCACACATCGGCCCGCAAAACGACAATCCTGACAACCTGCAGACAAATGCTGTGACAGTATCTTTTATTAGGCCACAACCATTTTCCTACCAATTCATTAATTATTAATTACCCTGTCATTCGGCGTTATATAGTTTGATAAATTACATTAAAACACGTTAATAAATGTGTATACAGGATACTCGGTACGACATTCAACATTCTAATTGAGCATCTTCTGAATGGAATCAAGGGTGCTTATTCCAACGCTGTTATTTCACACATTTCTTCTCAGGGTACTAGATTGTGGGCAATAAACATATGAGGAACTGGTTTACAGCTGTTGTTCCGTCATTAAGATAGTTTCCCTCGTGTTCGTAATAAGATTCAGGAACCTTAGACATAGAATTAATTTTCAAAAGACGTGATAAAGTCTTGAAACGTGGGAATATCACATGAGAATCCGACCACCGTCTTCGTTGTACTGCACTAAAAGTGTTTACTGTCTGATATTTTTGAAATGTGTTGTAGTTTTATGGTTTGTTCTAAGATTAACGAGCAACCTCGTTGGTCGGTTGGTTCTTCAAGGGGAATGGAACACGGCAATAAGCGGCTAAGATCTTTCTGAAAAGATTCCAAAATACCCTGAAGGCTCTTCCGTCTGCCATACAAATCCTACTCTACACAAAATAACACATACACATATACATTGAATAGTAGTCATCTTAAAATTATGTAGCCCTGGGGCAGTTTGGTGTAAGTGTACCAGCCGAAGAGCTCTAATTATCTCAAGGTCGACAGCTCATTCACTATTCCAACATATCAGAACCACGATATAAACTTACTGTCTCGAACAGTCGGCTTACAGAGCTTAGAATAAAAACGACATATTGACCTGTATCTATAATACAACAGAAGGTATCTTCAGGCATTGGTGGTATAATGATGTTTCTTTTAAAGAAAAGCCCTCTTGGGTTAAATACCCAGACGATACAGCAGAGTGACCGAAGCTACAAACAAATAAATAAATATCATACACTCCACCAATTCATGAAGATTACTTCTGGAATGTTACACCGCATAGGCTAGTAGAATTTTACTATTGTTTCAGAGGTCCTTGCTGCCTGCATCATCAGGGCGATCGTCCTACATGGTGCTACAACCCAGAGGACCGTAATCTTCGTACTCACCACCACCGTGAGAATGTGAAATTTCATCTACTGATGTAATTCAATATATAATTATATTATTTAGGTTTGATATATCACAGCATTCTTGAATTATCTATAAATTGATCAATCACTAATGAAATGTAACATGAGAAATTAATTGTGGAGATATGTGTTGAACAGAAGTAGCTTGGAATAGGAGCGTCGAAAGGTAGATGAATATGCTTCTGGTTTAGTGACACCAGGAATTTATTTAGGATTTGTACTTGTGATTTTATCATGAATTTTCATTCTAAATCTAAGCATGGAAATCTGAAACAATAGAAACGTAATATTACTTAAGATTGCTCCAATTTGTTTAATTTTTCTAGCCTCAAAATACCGCGATAGGCTATAAAGAAAAATATAATCAAACAGAAACAAACAATAATCTTGATTGTACAACTTGAGGGGGAGGAAAGTAAGAAGAAAAGTAGAACGAAAAATACTGTCCTTCATCAAGGCCCAATTTATATTGTCTTGTGTTTTAGTCGTCTGTTCGTTTAACAATCTCAGAAACGTCGTTATATTTCAGGACCAATATTTTGTAAATCGTTAGTATATACTTTCACGATGCTGTTACTGTCTGATGTTTTATAGAAATCCGATAACGAGTCCCTGGTCTTTCTTTTCAGTGTCATTTCAAACTGATTATATATTCCCAGTACTCCAAGAATCCTGAAATGCTGGAAGCAATGAAATCTAATATCCGTGTAGGCATTACTTTTACAAACAGCATTTTTAAATCCGCACCAGAAGATAGAGTCGAAATTCATTTGCACGATGTGGGACTTTAATTCCATATCTGAAACAGCTAACTCTATGGACCAGAATCCTTAAGACAATTACAGTCGCGCAGCTTTGGAAAGACATTCCTCTCCCCTTACGGAGCCAAGTTTCATTAACCCGCTCAAAACTACTTGTAACTTTATCCTATCCTGAAGGTTTGAATCCACTCCAGAGGCTAACACCTTGTTCTTGAGATCAATTTTAATATTATCCTCCCACCAAAGCCACCCCCTTAGTTGGCTATATATTTCAGACTGAGCAGACTGGAGTAATAATAACGCTGTAGGGAGATGTCTGAATTTCTACCGTAATACCAATTATCCCAATTATGGTTTCCATGGTTTTTCCTATTCTCTCAAGACGAATGCAAAAATAATACTTGGAAATATAGCAAATGTACCTCCATCTAAATCCTTACCTATTAATTATTAATTATCATATTTCCATCTCATGCAACATGTATAACCTCTGCAACTGAAGCAACGTTGTTAAAATTGTAATTATTTCGATATCAGTCGGAGCGATCGAATACGAAACCAGGACCAATTCGAAACTAATATTGTAAGTACGAAGCTGCAAACCTCAATCCTGCAACAAATTTGTAAACGTAATCAGTTTTGCTATCATCTCCGCCACTTACTGCAAAACATTTTAATATGGATTACCTGAGTGACCTGGTTTGTAATGTACGAGCACATAATACAGTTTAATATGGAGCATAATTAATCCATTACAGCTATTTTGAAAATGTAAATAGTAATATATGTAATAACACAGATTTTAATCCAGAACATACAAATGCATGAGTTTTGGTGAATACGTGGTAAACACGAATTTTATAATCTGTAGAAAACGCAAGGTGCATCGGAACATGTAGCCAAGTAAATAATTTTAAATCTAAAGTAGTTTTACTGTATACTCCGAGACACTTATTTTAACTGCGTTAACCAGCTGATGGATGTGATGGCGAAGTACGGATTGAATTATTTATTGTAAGAATTCATCCCTTACACCATCCAAAAACAAAATATTCACCATTACACAGAGAAACTGGTTAACACTGTTTAAGGAAATTATCGCTCTGTACTCCAAAAATCATACAGAACATATAAATACAAAGTGAAGAGTTATTTATTATTGAAGCAAGTGGGACATATGGTTACCATTGGAATTTAAAGGGCTAAGATAAACTGGAATAAGTAATTTAAACTTCTGCCGAAGGTTCTCGTCACAATCATTGCGTCCTTCGTAACCGTATTCGTTATCTTATACGACAAAGCTCTATTTATGAACGACAATGTTAGAAAATTGAAGCCGCAGAAGAACGATTCAGTTATAATAATTCATGACAATTACTAATTGTAATTTATCTAAACGTAAAAATATATATTTCAGCAAAATAAGATGTTTCTAAATGGAAATCTGGCAGCTGAAAAGTAACACATCCGATAAAACATCATCACGTTGTCACATGGCACATTGAAGATCAGGAAGTCTCATCAAACGGTTCATAATTCAACACCTTTACCAACGTTTAATCCGTGATCAATGTAAGACCCTTGATTTTTGAAACACGCCGCTACACGGAATAAATTTAACGGCGTTAATGAAGTAGGAACCACTCCCGACCCAATTACAAATTAAGCCGTGTGGTTGTGGTGCACCCTAATTGCCAGGACCGCTCACAAATTCCAATTTAAGAAGGAAATTAAAAACAAACGCGTGATACAGATACAACCCACCCACTTTGAAATCAGCTCCTCACAATATTTAAGACTCACATCTAAAGTATAAATAAAGGGATGATGACAAGGAGGTCTCAGCATGATATTATACGTAATTACAGGTTACAGTTTTATACTTGGTGGAACAGAAGCTTTAGATCGACTTAGACTGGAACACTTCATTGCGCTGGGCGTACCTTAGGCAGCGTTTACAATGCGCACTAAAACAACGCATTTTACAAACACTCATTTATAGAGTTTACATGGGAAAAAGTAATATCAATCCTAAACGATGAAAATTAGTTTATATATACTAATACGCAGGGTAGATAATGTTTATGGCACGTACAGGTAACTACATAATAAACAAACCTAAATTTTGTTGAATATCAACGAGATAATACTCATATTAAATCCTGTCAGATGTCTTTGTTATTACCAGATATATGTCACGTGTCCATCGTGTCCGAGAAATCCAGACATCCCGTGAAAGTAACAACATTTAAAACGTAAAACTTTTATGTTTATGTAATACAACAATAAGTAAGTTTTCTAATCGAGGCAGTCTTTTTACTTCTTTCTAATCAAAATTAGAAGAGAAGTTAAACTACAGCAGTACGAAGTAGGCGTAATGAACTGCCGACTCCATTTTTTTAATTAAACAGAATTAAATTTACCTCAGCATTCAGTTACCGAAGTAGAACTAATTACAATTGTCTTTATTTTCGTACACTGTGCAGCAAAGTTACTATTTGCATACATTATCGATAAAATCCCTTTTATTTCAGTATAATGGCAAAATACTGCGTGATGTATCAGACAGAAGAGTAGGAATTATAATTTTCACCTTATTTTTGTATAAATATTTTGCTACAGACCATTCTAACTTTTTGTTCATTTATTTCATGAAGTTGGAAAAACAAATATTCTACCAGTCATTAGTTATACGACAGGCTGTGTCAGTCATATATTGTTAACTCGCGTTCACATGAGTTATATGAAAAATGTCAGGTCCGGTATCAATGACGAACAGAGCAAATTCAACATATACCTCCAATGGATGGTAAAAAATTCGTTAAAATTCACTGGAGTTGAAAAACATTCTGGAACACCTGTTTTACAATATTATAATGTATGGATTTTAGATATCGTAGTGATATAATTAATTTATCAAACTGATAATGATTTTTAGCAAAGTTCTCGTCTTTCGTTAGTAACCTTTAATTGCACTTATACAAAATATATTCCTCCAAGAACATTACATGAATTTAGGAGATTATGAAATAAGTTTATATTATAGAAATCATCAGTCTTTTACGCCTATATACACCTAGTTCTTTCTATGTATTTGGGTGACGACACCGTGTTGTGGCCTACTTGTTTACCGACGTTTCGGAAAGCCATCCAGACCCATAAGGAAAAGTTAACATACAATAATTCTAGAGCTGATGACAGTGGGGTTTAATGGCTATGTGATGACATTAAGAACAGCAAAGAATGTTTAATTAAGGACTCACCCGCCAATTAAAACTCTCCACTGTCTGGTGATCCGGATATATGCACATGACATGGATTGAAAGATTGTAAATACATCTTATAGTCGAAATCTTGTTCCAGGAAACATTAAGACAAATGCATCATAATTTCACAAACATCTAAGTTGATCAAATTTGGCCATGGATCCGCGAAGAATGGGGCGTTTTAAAGTATGAGAGAGATGGTATCGAGTTTTAGTTATCCCACCTTGAATATGGAGATCAGCCCCTAATGATTGAAAACAAGATTGTTTAACTTTATACTTTAAAATCTAACAGTTTAGTAATTGTAGAAATTGTTCTACGTAAACAGTCGTATCATATTAAGAGTTATGTGTCCTTCATACGAACATTTTAAATTTATTATTATAATAAACCAGTATATGCAAGACAGTGACTCGCTATTAAAAAATGACGCAAAAGTACCTTACTAAGGCGGATTTAAAATATAAGGCCTTATTCTTAATCTGACTGACTTCATAACTGAGTGCTCGATTAGTTTTTATATTAAACTGCCACACTGTCGAGGCGTGTGCTCTTGGAACGAGGCTGTCTATCAGATTTATAAATGCAGTTTCAGAGTATACTTAATATTTCCCACTATCAAAATATATTGAATTAATATACGCCAAGATACGTTAATGGACGACATCAATAAAGTACAGCAATGTTTAACTTCAACGCTTTTTAGATGGAAATTACGTGTTTTTAGGAAGGAACCTGTATTTCATCCAACCGTCACTTTGAACTATAGTATAGCACTGTTCTCTTCGTCTATAAAGGTGTGCATTTTAATGTAAACGTATATTAATTAAATGTTAAATAATTGTATTAATAATGTGTCTAAATCTAAAATTTAATTATGTTTGTATATGTGGCTAAATGTATGGCAGGTATACATTATGTAAGACGGTAAAGGACAATCTATTGTGATCAGCAAAACTCTTCTAGTCACGAATAAACCGAATAAATGTATTATCGAATATTCGTTGAGTCCACAGATAGATTCTTAGTTAATATTCCTTTAATGCTATTTTTAAACAATTAATTCATGGTTACAATATTTTTATGAAGGTTCATACAGTCTCATTTATCGATCGCTGTGCAACAATTCTCACTCTTAACAAATCCATACTTCGCCATTGGCCGAGTACTCCTTTTGCGCTAGGAACATAATAAATTACAATATATAACTATGCAAGTCTGCAGTTTATTTATTAAAAATATGCGGATATGTTACAACAACCCAAAAATAAAATTCCACCTCATTTCGAACCATAAGTTTCTAAAGTAGATGAAAGAGAAACTTTTTTACTTAATTAAAATTCAGCTGAAGAAATTATAATTAGAACGTATTCATTATCGGGGTCTTCAGTCGAATCGTTGAAATAACTGGACCACCCAAAAACCATTATCTTTTGCTTTTCTAGTGACAATTTTTTTATCTCTTTAGAGCCTGTATGTCAGCTTGAAATAGCTGTACGTCTTTTTTATTCAACTCAAAAGTATTCCAAGCAGACCACCACTTAAATAATTCAATTAAGAGAATACATGTAACACATATCTCCAGTTTTCATTAATGAGCCCTTGTGCGAAAGGTCTCGCTTTACGATCGGAAGCGACTACAAGTTTCAATAGAAACAAATAAGTAAATGACACAACTAAGAAGTCATTAGTCCGTAGAAACTGTTCCTTGTATTCTACGCTGGCAGGAAGGCGGAAGGTTTTATGGCTTCAAGCGGAGTGCGGTAGTCCTCAGACTTGAACATTGGCCAAAGTAACCCACCTCTAATTAACAAGAACACATTTGCCCCACTCAGGTGGCGCTTCTAGTGCGTGGGACTGCTTTAAGTGTTAGGTCGAGACTCTGCTTCCATTTGCGGAACGTTTGGAGTAGTTACAGCTAATCAGCTTCTTTGGGTTGCATCTGAGAGGACTCTGGATTAAATCTCATAGTTAGACCCAATACATCACACGGCACCCACATCACGAACACCTTATATCTGGATTGTATCCACTATAGGGCGATTACACTTCCATGATATTGTGGCAATGTAAAATATCCATATTTTGTTGTACCCGTGCGATAAAATATGAATGAGAAAAACCAAACATCAAACGGCAAACGACGTTCTACTACATAAGCATTAAATTACCCCAATACGTATACTACCTACTGCGTTTCATATACACAGCGACTAAAAAATTCTTATCTGGGCTCAATAATGCTAACAAAATTCTAGGTGGGCGCTGGTCACGGAGTTGAACTGAAAAAATTACAGGGCCATATCAGGTTTCAGGGAATAACGTTAAAAATGTTAATCTACAAATTTTCTCAGTAAAATATCATGTCCGCAAGTCTTCCGTTAACTGTGTCTGTTTTACAGCCTATGTTATGTTTATCATATTACGCTTGTAGATTCAGCCGAATTATTCCCCGGACTGGGCATTTTGGAAAACGTTCCATTTTTTGTCAGTGTGAAGAAAACCTTCTATAAAGCACAATGATTGTAAATGTATGCTTAAAGCATAAACATTTTCAAATTCAGTTGCAGTGCAGAACATGATTTTAGTCTATTTTCCATATTTCGTAAGAAAAGAGGGTCACTTCATGTATGTATTACCTATGGTGCGTACGACTGTTTGTGAGTCAAATGGTTTATAATGTTTCCATGACCAGACTTACAACTTTATATGACTAAAACGTCCATCAGTATATATATATACACATGCATATCCGATGTTAGATATTGAGGTAAAGAGACCGGTTATATCATATTCAGAAAACCATGAGATTTGGCTGTTGAGCACAAAAAGTAGTTGACATTTAAGTTCACAGAGTATTAACCACAGAAGAAAGCTGAAAGTCGAATACATTTTTCAATGTTCACGTGATTTACTGGTATCTGAAATTTTATCAGCTGTATTTGCAGTCTTTCAGTGAAATTCAAAATGACAAAGTTATGTTTCCCAGACTTGTTATATTTGACATTCGGTTAATTAATTGATCTTTAAATTCTTTATTAAACTCATTTACTGGCCTATACATGGGAAGTTACGAAAAAGTATGTGCCCTAACTGCATATTAAACGAAAATGCATAACCCTGATTTGCTTCGTTGTTTTAAAATGTCTTGAAATCACTTCTCATCATACGCTTCTATCCAGTGAAGCCTCACATTAAATTATAGCTTTGACAACAGTAAAGACAAAACTTACAGAGCTACAATTGTGTGTTCTACGACCGACAAAGACCGACAGATTTCCAGATAAGGTAGTGGCACTTGAACGTGAGATATTTCATTGGACTAAAGAGAAATGGAAGTGCGGTTAACTTGGACACCTAACAACGAAATTAAAAGCTGTACGATTTGTAAAATGAATAAGAAGACTCAAACGCCTTCATCCACAATGTAATATCTTTCTTGTATCTAACACGGAGGTACACATATATTACGGAAAAGATTTACGGCTAGAAATTTTATCCACCAGAGGGCAATCATTGTCGTGAATTACAACGTTCCGCATTATATTTTCTGAGAACTTCACTTTTTCAGCTAACAGGATGTCTGACTGTAATACTGGATCACGCTTTAGGCTAAATGAACTACTCATATCTTTTATTGATGAAACTTTCGCATTAAAACATACAACATCCTACTTCAAACGGAAAACAGAATAATTTATAACTTAATTCACATAAAACGGTGTAATCATAATTAGGAACTACGCAGATCCACGGCAGACGATCATACAAAATAACTTTATGTGTTAATCCTCTTTGCGGTAGTAGATACTATGGACCAGCCTGACGGACGTTTTTCTCCAGTTATTCAAGCTATAACACTAATTTCTACACTTTATAACAATTATTTGTCTTTTTAAGATTTATTTCATACCCGAAATATAAAACCTCTAACTTTAAAAATAGCTAACATTAATATAATCAAACAAATAATCATTGTCAGGCAAAAAAAATATAGAATCGTGCTTGGCAGTCTTATCAAAATCTGTAATTCATTTTAAAATACATGGAATAAGGTATCTTTCACTCGCCAAAGGATTCAACAGCTCAGAAATGCGCTATTACAGATTGTTAATATCACGAATATATCAACATTCGTTGATAACAATATTACATAATTTTACACAGCAGAACATCCTGGAGTAATACATTAATGATTAAACAGCATATGGTTTCGTGGAATAACATCAATATATCATTAAATCACATTCTGAACTTTAAAGAAAATCACTTCTGGTTGACTTCCACAATTACCTGTTGGTTATAATTTGTGAAACTAGTTAACAGTGTGCGGAGTTCCTAACGCGTTCTGAAGTGCATTACTGCAAAAGATGTTATCTTTTTACAATCCTTATACTTTTCAAAAAATTCCAAGCGAATAAATTTACTTTAAGATGTATAAAAGTACCATCTCGGTTGTCGTTTTGGTAATTACAGAAGCAAATATAGTTATGGAGCGTTATGAATGTCCCAATTTGAATTGCAGTACAAATATGGGAAATTCGCATTTAACATTACACAATGAAAATAAAAAATGGACTGGGCTTGGGAATGTGCTGTGTTTTGAAAACACTATTTTATTTCTATGGTCAACACAGGATACAAAGCTCATTGAACTGTCCTACACCAGCTAAAATATTTCAAAATTCGTATATTAAGATTTACGGAAAATAAAAAGGTAAAAATGGCTTGCTAAAACAGATTTCCTTTCCAACTTCAATTCACTGATTCTTATGTTGAACAGACTATAGAGCATCAAACGAGACGGGTAAATTTAATGAGATGTATCTTACTTCTGAATTTATAAGTAGTCCGTCATATTGCAAGGAAACTAGGAACCAGAATATCATGCAACTCGGGCGAGGTTCGAAATCAGTACCTTTCAAATACAATTGTAGAACGAAACTGTTACATCGAAGAAATGGATGTGATGGATTCACATATTTATATAAAATATATTTACAACATTACAAATTAAAGTAGCAAAAAGTTACATCTTCCAGTCACTACGTTCCCTTAACACCAATGAAAATTTTACAAAATATTAAGACCAAAGTTACTATCGGAAAATTAAAAGAAACGACATTACATCACATAAAAGTTTAATAAGATTCACAATTTAATTAGCTTATGAAGCCAGCAGTTAAAACTTGTTTTCAGACGAAGAAAGTAAATTCCTGTTTAAAATTCTCTCGAGCGAAGAGCCGCGTTAAAGTTGAGTTAAAAACAAATGTTTCGGAGACAAGCTATCTCAGTCACCGGGGCAGAAGTCGAGGTTGACGAAACATTGGAATTTAACTCAATTTAAAGCGGCTAATCGCCCGTCAGGATTTTATGCAATTATTTACCTCAAGCCTTCAAACCTTTCTTAATCACTACGTTGTACTGATTCCACCAAAACAATATTCAGGTCGCGAATGCAGGTCCTACTATGTATTAATCATAAAGCGCAAAATAAGCCTAAATATTCTATATTATTATCATTCCAATTCAGCCCACCGTGACGTCAAATCTAGAAATTATGAACAATTTATGAGTGGCATAAGAAACACTGTTTGCCATGCAACTGAGAGTCAAAATAAATTGAGTTTTTAACTAATTTAGTCTTATTATTACTACAAGTTTCAGAAGAGAGATTATTTATTAATGCGCACATTCTACAGAACAAATAGGCGAATGCATTCTGCACAGATAAAATCTCGAGTTTTCTTTCTTTATGCCTGTTAAAAAAGATCTCTTGCTGTCTGAGCTAGACTCGTTTAAGAAGGTTTATATAAATTTCTAGTTCTTTCAAAATAATATGTATTGAAATTGTAATCTAAGGAGTTATACAATAAATAATGTCATCTCTGAAAATTTTGCAACAAAAGTATTAATAAGGGATTAATTGCTATATAGCCGTCACTTTTAAGGTATACGTCTGACTTTATGTCAGAGAAGATTTACCGTTTCATAAAATTCTGTAATGAATGTACACAATGAATGACCACATTTCAAACTGACCTTGATGATGATGCTTATATTTTTATTGTTTCATTTTTCGTTGTGACTTGCTTTTACTTCCCTTCCTTGTGGATTTAATCAGGGCTATAAACCTCTTTATGAATGTAGTAATATATTAAACGCTACGGGAGATAATGGATGCGCATATAGACAACATGTATTGCGCCATGTTCACTTTTGTCCACAGGACAAGTCTACAAATTAGCATAATTTTCATTTCTATGCTGCAGCACTCAACAAGGCGAGAAATCAAACTAGTTCCTTTTCCGTCACACCAAATATGACATTTTCAGTGTCTCGAGTAGTACTTCAATAACCTGAGAACGAGGACGAAGACGGTTCTAGAAACCAACCACTGACACTTCTGGTAGCCCGAGAAGAGTTCATTATACTTAGTCGCCCTGAAAGCTTCAGATCATAAAACAACCTAATCTAATTTTAAGGTGTCTGTCTCCTGGGTTGTAGCGCCAGGTAGTCTGGTAGAAGATTACTAACGTTTCAGAGGTCCTTGTTGCCTCCATCATCAGGACCACTTAATGATGAAGAAATACTCAGAAGACAGCCATTTTCCGATTCACCGCCATACAAACTTAAAATCCTACTAATCTAATTTGTTTACATAATAGCTACGGCATTTTACATTTCTGTACCGATTTCGCTGGGTTTCCATAACAATATTCATGATAATGGAATCTTCCACGTGACAGATAGGTTGGTACTGAGGCAGGAGAGACATTACAATATTCGTCCCGCATTTTAGTCTCCGATTTATTGCACTGGATGGGTAGACTTTTATAATGCTGGTACTACTGATTCTATTTCAAGTACTTTAAAGCAATAAATTTCACATTAGCTTGAAATGAGCCAGTCAGGATGGGCGTGGCTGTTTAAGACAAATGCATCTGCTTCAAGCTGTTCAGTCGCCGGTTCGTATTCCGCCCAGGGCATGAATGTTCATGTGCACTATTCATTAACGCTAATCATTCTGCTCATTAATAACTTCACTCCCCTACTAGAGTATTCTGACGCTTTACATTAAGGCATAATTAAACGTTGGTTAAAATGCCAGACATAAGGGACAATTTATGCAGTCGGGAAGAAATCCAGATCACATTTATACCACATAAAATACCAGTTCTCTTTCTTCGTTTAAGCGTTTCGTCTCTATTCCACAGACTCAGTCATTTGGTCATTTGCATCGTAATTTGTCCAAGTGAATATTTGTTAGGATGATCTGGAAAGGTTTGTGGAATTTGTAATTTTAAACCAGAAGTAAATGAGGTCTGAAGTCTTCGCGGCGGTGAAGATTTCGATATTGATCTTCTGGGTTGAAATGCCACATGAAATTGTAAGAAAATATAAAAGCTTCGGAGAAACATTCTATCTCCATCTTCAGGACTAGTGTCTACTTACATAACAACATGGCTTTGGAGCCTAGGAGACTAATATTTATAGGAAGTAATGTTCGCGTTAGGAGCCGTAAATCACTTTCGTGTGCATTATGTAGAGAGCATCCTGAAATTAGTACAATTTACGACATAAATCGATATAAATATTTCACAGCTCTGAAGAACTACCGTTAGCTTTGTAAGATATATTTTATAGAATTTACTAATAACTGAATGTATTACCGCAAATTATAGAATTTCGGTAGAGATAAAAAGTTTTTGAATAATTATGTAAACTAAGCCTGTATTATGTACAATTCTTCTTTTGCCTGCAGGGACTTGATCGCAGTTGAGATTCGAAAGGTTATTTACACAAGCCAATTTTTGGCAAGTTAACGAACATAAATCGTGTAGCCAGAGTCACTTCCCCTGTGCATGACAGATCTTGAAACATGTGCTAATAGATTAGACTGTAGACTTTTAGGTAAATACCAACGTTTAAGAAACAATGGCTTTAGCTCTGAAGATTGAGGAATTACGTTTCTCCGAAACGCCGATATCTTCCAACGGGTTTGTACGGAGCCATAACTCAGAACATAATCATCATCATGTCTCTAAATAAGTTTACCTTGAACACTCGCCATTCTTGGGAGTTCTTCCTTTTACTTTATTCATAAATCTTTTTAACGAAGTTTAAAGAGGAGAGGAATAAATAATTGAATCTGAAATCAAGTTGAGTGAAAGGCGCTCTGGTACAAGTCAATCAGTTTTTAAGTATCTAGAATAGATGGACAGGAAGTAGAAATTTACGAGAGGCGTTTTTTTCTCCTCTTTTGTGACTGGCCCAGTCGCATTCCAAAAGCCAGATCGGCATTCCCGTATATTTTGTGTCGTCTTACTTGGTGGCTGCCTTAACTATCGGCCCGTGAAGTGATGGAAAACGGACTCAGTCATCACTGAACCTGGGCGAGACCCTTGAATGAAACAGCGGCATTCTCACATTCGTTCTCCTCTCCACAACAACGACATCAGATTTTCATGTAAACTACGTTCAGAACCACTGTCGTAAACTCACGATACCGTTTCACAGATTAATATTTCCACCTGTGGCTAACGTAGAAGTCGGTATCGATAGAGACAAATTCAGGCAACATGCAAGAGATAATTCAGATCAAATATTGATATTTCAAGGTACGTTCACGTAAATGTTGCAAAGCTTCCTTGTAATTTCCAGTCTGTGTGACATGCTCTTTGTAAGATAGTATAATTGCGTCATATTGTGAATCAAATATTAAATTAATTATTCAGTTTTGTCCGTCTAATCACAATTATATTTAAAATTTACAAATAAGATAAGTATTGAACCATGACTGTTCGGATACGTTAGTACTTCTAGACAACTCCAGACACATCAACGTGTCTACTCTCTCATCTTTGACCGATGTAGAACATCAAAAGCATTCACTCCAAACAATACATTCGCTCCAATATGTGAACATAATCTGGATATGAACATCACAAAAAGCTACACAACAGAAATTGTAGTTGAGTTTTAAGTTTATTGATATAATTTTACACCTGAAGATGGTTCGATGAAACCGAAACATGTTGTAAAAATGTTCCAAATGTAAATCGATTATTCGATATGGAACATAAAATGATAATTTAATTATCTTATTTGTAAATTTTAAATTTTAAATATAATTGTGATTAGACGGACAAAACCGAATAATTAATTTAATGCTCTTTGTAACAAAGCAGAAAATTTCACACTCCATGATACTATACAATAAGCAACAGGATTGCGACAGAGGACGTTGGTATGTTCCTACAGCACAGAAGAACAAGCACTGAAGAAAGAACTACGCTGAATCACATGAAGAATGCAGAAAATTATAGAAGTCCGGAAATGATCGTCCCATTTACACCTAGAGTTAGTAGTAGTAGAAGAAGAAAAAGAGATTAGGGGCCGGTAGAGGTCGTAGATGTACTCCATAAAGAACAGGCTCCTTCGCTCCCTATATCAGTCCGTAATACATTAGGTACAACAGCTGTTGTCCGTCACACAGCGAACCGTTTTAGGGTTTTCTTTAGGTCACAGTAAAGAGTACAGCAACCATAAAACTTTCATACGGACCAGACACAGGAGTGGGTTGTAAAACTGAACGGCGTAAAATTAGATCAGTTAGAACGAGGCATGAAAGGAAAATAACATAATTCTCAAGAATCTGAGTAATCCGACTCTCTGGTAACAGAAGCCCAAACGTCAATACTGCTATCTTCAATGCCCGTCTAAAGATCCTGCCCGAAGTCAGTTCAGTATATTTCACATTCTTAAAACTCACGTTGCTAGAGACACGTTTCCTAGCAAAGGATATCCATCTTTCGGAGTAATTACTTTTATGTGATTTAAATAACTCCATGGAACACAGAAACTAATATCTGCTCAGTCAAGAAACACTTTTTATCTTACTAAACTCAAGTTTAATTAAATAATTTTACGTTTTAGACAGTTTTGCGCCTCATAAAAGTGTTTACTACTTGGAACTTCCATCACAGGCAAATATTATATTAAAATCAGGAATAATACCAACAGAATCACCTTCAGTTTTGACTACATATAAGTAAATATACATATAACTCTCTCTCGTTATCAAAGTACGAAATTATGACAACTTCTGGGCTCCGTGATACGTACTCCTCTTAAAATAATACAAACTTAAACAAAGTTTTAGGACATGGAACGGATCTTGTGCTCAGAACAGAGCCTAGTCAGAGGCTCTTATTAAAACGATAACAGGCCTTCGGGTCTCAAATTCCATTACTAGACATAAATCCGTAGTTTGAAATTATCGGTAGCGTCGGCAGTAATGTAAAGTGAAAATAGCCTTATGTTACATTCATGTATTCGGAGGGTACACTGTTCGAGTCAGAGCCGCGATAATCTAACCTTACTGAAGTGATTTTTTGTTGTTCTCAGATTGTCCCATTAACACATTCCTCAGTTAACCGTTATATTTCACCTCCTCGAGACTTATTTCATATTTTTACAACTAGTTTGAATCGATAAGGCGCGGAATCGTATGTGCATTTCGCCGAAAATCAATCATCAACTTGAGTTAATTTCTGTTCTGTTGCTATGTCCAACATATTTCTGTAAAACTATTAAATTACTCTCAACAATAAAGCAAGCATTCAGAACTTTTGAGCTACGTTCTGAAGGAAAATATATATGGCCATATATAAACTCCAAATATTGCCAGAAGCTAAATTAACCGTGGTTTTCCTTAATCCCTGCTAGCGAATTCTGGGATAATATAAGATTTAATAACAATCTTCCATAGCCTGGCACTATATGACCCATTCAATAGATACACTATCGTTAAATAACCCAAGAATCAATAAATATTCATATAAAAGTGTAAATCTTTACTTAAACTTCGTCACTAACGATACAGTGTTGGTCCTTCAGGGTCAATGTTCTAGTATCGTTCTGTTTGATTTTGCTAAACGGCTGAAATTGAAACCTTTCCACGCGTCCGAGTTCGACTCACCTCCCTAGGATATCTGTTGCAAGGCATTTGAGTTCAGAAGAGACGATTGAGAGTTCCGACTGCTGTTAACAGACAGCACACACTGAACTGCCACTGTTTTCATCATGTAACTGAAATGTTAGCCTTTCTTTATGAATGCACGTACTTATCTGTGTGTCTTTATAACAAGAAAACTTGCGAAACCCAGTCCTCATGAAAAACAGTTGTTGAAATTAAAGCATAGTTGTTGATACGTAAATTATTTTTTTTCTGAAGACGCCTTTCTGATGTTGTATCTCATTTTCTCCGTTCATGGCCAACCAAAGGACTACCATGTATTATACCCTGAATATACTGACAGACAAGCACTTGATATGATCAAGGCGAATTTTTTTGCCTACCCACAACTATAATGAAGCTGAGAGTTGATATGAGACTGCTCATCTATCAGACTTTTTATATGCAAGACAGAACGTTCAGGGCCACCACAATGAAAGGCATGTCATACGGTGATTAAAGATAGCAATTTTGCTGCTGCTGCTGTTACAACTACCTACTACTACTACAATAATAATATTTTTTATTATTTAGTGTATTTTCGTTATCAGTCTTAAACAAATTTTCCGATTGAACGCTTAATGCTACAATATTGAGGGAGTTCTTCATTTCCATTTTCTGACGCACCAATTTATTTTCCTCTACTTAATTTCTTTCCTTCGGTCTTTGTTTATGTTTTCATTACTTCTCTGTACGTTCACTGCTTTAGTTCTATTTTATTATGAATTTATTCTGCCTCGCTCTCTCTCTTTCTATGTTTGTGTGTCTCCGTCAATTTCATTGTTTATTCTTCTCATCTTTTTTCTTCATTGTTTCTTTGTCTTTATTTCATATACGCTGCTCTCCCTCAACCTCCCTCCCACATTCCAAGCCCGCAGGGTGTTCTGAAGAAGCCTTCATCATCCATACAGCCTCGTTATCATTAGCATAGATGCGATCTAATATCACGGTCTGTCCGTCGCTCCAGGAACTTGTTCTCACTCTCGGTTGCATCTCTGGTTACCACGAACTGCCTGATATTCACGATGACTGCCCAGGTTACCCGAGTAAACACATGCCTGCTTCACCATTATGGAATCAAACAGAAATGCCTCCTGGGTTACTTAGCACTCCCTGTTTTTGTATACTTCTTCGCTTAACGGGATAATGATAGAGTACGTACGTTCCTGATAAACCCAGACTTACAGATTCGTTTCGAATGATTGAAGGAAAATATTATTTCAAAAGTGGGTGCACATGAATAGAGATTTCAGACGCAGTAGTAACACCATCTGCTGTATAAAACTGGTTATCAATTATCCTGTAAAATATGCGCATATTCATTTGTGTCTTAAGCCTAATGAAAAGTGCCGATAAAAACTATTTGACTCGCGTATACTTCAATATATCACACGTAGTATCGGTGAATCACATTGCAGCATTCATTTCAGTTAAGACGAAAATTATGAATGATAAATAGACTGCCTATAGTTTATTCTCGATTCCCCTGAACTTATAAAAAATTCAAAGTTGATAATTTAAATAATATAATTGCCTACAATAACAGCCTAATGATAACAATAAAAGCAATAACATTTGGTCAATCTCTTTCATGGAACACAATTTGTATAAAATACCAGTGTTTCAGTTCATACATGTCAATGAACTTCGTTTTTATAACAAATTACAGGGCTAAAATTAACATTTTTTCTCACGTTAGCCAAACAATTAAAAGAAGAAAACGAAGCATGTATCATTTCGTCTATAGTGTAAGATTCTCCCACGAATACCGATGCTGTAGATTTACCATAACCGTAGAAAATGTCTTCCTAAACAGTAAAGACTCCAGCTTAAGGAATCCTATAGTCTGGCCATGTTCGATCGTTTCAGCGAGGCACAGTTGTTATGCTAATTAAGCCGTATTGTGCGGGGTCTCTGGGTGTGATGATGCGGTCGTTGCCTGCTTCTTCACACATCGCTGTAGGCGGCGGTGTCCAGTAATCGGGCAACATGTTGCTGTGGGAACAGTGGGCTTGGATGTCCAGTGAAACATGCTGCCAAGCAGAGAGTCGGTAGCATGCTGTGGTCGCTGGTATAATTTCTGCGACGCATCGCACAGGATAAGTTGTCGAAAGTTACAGTGAGTTTTTATCAGGAAATTTGTAATCCGCCATTACTTTGAATCATTTCCACCGCCTTGCTAGTTCGAAGATCTTGGAGAGTTTTGTGTACATTAATCTCCAATTTAATAAATCAGACGAGCATGATACATTTTAATCTGTTATTAATATTAATTCCCCACGACTTATAATGGGTTGCGACTTCTTGCATATTACTTTAAAATACACATAGACACACATGCAAACACGCATATACTTTTCTTAGAAAGCAGATTAGGAAAGTATTTCTTGTAAACAGAAATAATAAGGTAATTCATAATAAAAGTAACACATTAATCGTGAAATTTAGAATTTACATCATCCGTGCATACCCTCTGCAAATCTGGTGAGAGACATGTGAACCCATTGTGTTTGAATTATTTTACCGGCGTATGAATACGGGAAGCAAGTTGAACATGTAACCTAGTAACTCTGTAATTATGACGTAATGAACCACGTCACAAAATACATAGGCCATCTACCTTCGAGGAACAGGTAGCCACCTTCGTGCTGTGGACGCAGATTACGTGTAAGCGTATGGAACATGCCGCCTCGCTCCCCACCAACTGCTGTACAAAACATTAATAGTCTCCGTCTGTCAGGTTTGTATTCTGACAACCATCACTTGTTCTCCCGCTGCTGGAAATCACGACCACCGCACAGGTTAACGAATTCAACGAATGCAAGGGAAAACAACGGCTTAAGTCCAGAAATATATTTTGGTTGCGTTCTGAGGCCCCTATATAAAGACAAACACGCATTGAAAGAGACTTTCTTGTGGGATGACGCGCTGTGTAGTCTGGTAAAAACTGACCGACGTTTCAAAGATGCTTACTGCCTCCATCATCTGGGCGATGCTCATGGGATCGCAGGCACCATTACCCGAAGCAGGGGTTGTAGGTTTTCTGAGTAAGACAGAACGCGAATAAAATACAAATTCTAGCCCTTACAGAGATCCGAGCCCAGGTAATGTCATATTAAAACTGAAGTGTCCAGCTTGTGGTATTTTAAGGAGGCTTAGAAAAGTGTAGACCGATAATATAGAAGGCCGTCAAAATCTAATAATTTAGAATTTGGTGAACGAAGGAAGAATTGTTTAGGTTATGCAAAATTGCCTCCGTCGGTTCGGGGTAGATACAACGATGGACTATTTTCCCGATGGTGATGAGCAGGGAATGCGTTGCAAGTCTGAATAAGAACTGGCCTTTGCAAGAGTCTTTCTGGCATTACTGTACGTGGGTTTCTTTCTGTTTCAGTTACGATCTACCCCTGAGGCGCTGGGACTAGATAAGGCTACCTAACTCCTCCCCCAATCCCTGAAACACCGGTTATAATAATTACCACAAAGCGCTAATAGGGACTTGTCACGACTTCACAAAACAGCAGTTTAAACTTGAGTGTACATCAGTAACTAACGCTCTCCGAATTCGACGTCCGCGATTCTGTTCTTAACAGCAGCCTACATTTCGGATTTATCTCCAACTACAGAACCTTGTGTTTACTGGCGGTTCCTTCATTAGCAGTAACGCTGACAATAACAAAGGCTACGTGTGTAGTGATTAGGAGCTTATAAGTCTTTCCTGCCAAGTTCCCGTATCAGTTCACATATGGGTGCACGTTCACAATTGTTCGAGACGCCTGAGTGTCAGTGAACTGAATCTCCTCGATGGAGTAAATGGCATTCATACTTCGTATTCGGTTTCGAATCTCAAAATAGAGATAATTTATCGTAACCTAGGTTTCCGTATTTTTCTCAGTTCTTCCAGGGATATTAAGATACAGCAGGTTTCTTCAGCGCTATTTTCAAATCATCGTTGGTTAACAGTGAGTAAGAACCACCTGTTACAGGCTTACACATAAGGAATTCTGAACTCGCAAAACACGTGAACACGTATCCCTCGAATTCACATCAAATTTAAGTCGTCATATTGTAAACAGTAATGAAGTGCGTTGCACCATATATTTTGATAACACTCGTTCAATATATTTCAATCAAGCAAAAACATGACTCCGGGCAGTCTATATAGCTGCATGGAATTTGAATATTGCAATTTTTGTTACAAAATATCGAATTGTATCTATTATTTCAACAGTTATATATGATATTTTAAGTCTGAAAAAACAACTGTTTCGTGTGTAACAAACAAAACAGGAATACGTATATAATTAGATATGCTAAGAGATTAAATTATCAATCTGTAGAAATTTCGTATTCTGTAAACAATCATTATAAATAACTCAAAGAAAAATATACAAAAATAATTAATTCGTAAAAAAGTGTACATTAAAATATACACAAACATTTCAAATCTAATTAATAAATACAACCAAATCCCAATGCAGAAGTAAACGTGCAGAATTTTCTTACTGTTAGCTTAAAACGTTTCGTTGTATGTAAATCCCCCACATAATTACATTAAAGGTAGGGTCATTTCATTGTCTGATGGAGCTCAAGCAAATTAAACAAAACGTTCTATAATACTTGAATGGTCCAATTTTATTGTTATCCATTTCATATGACCTTAATATTAAATACCTCAATTATGGGCGGTGGGAAATGTTATAAGATTGATTATTATAAGAGTGAGAAAAATAGGACTGAAAACGTCCGTGTGAACTTTTCAAGAAGTAATTTTAAATCATACTGCTCTTAAATAATTTAATTCTTTATTACTGTGGTCCTTAAAGATGAAAGATAACGCAGGATGAGGACCTACAGGTCTCAGATTCAATACTATAATTTCATTTACAATTTTCATTCAACGCAGACTCGCTGTTAGCTATCCCATTTTTGTTCCTTTGGCGGAATCTTTTCGCTTTAACCATTAAATAATTTCAGTAAATAGTTAATGCAAAATGGGGCACACAGTCGAGTCCATTTCTAGGGTGAATATAAATAAAAATGTATTATTATATGATAAGTGTGGAGAAACTGGGATGAATGCATTTCATCTCCATTAAATAGTTTTTTAATTTATCTTTATTTTGAAAGAAATAAACGAAGAAAGTTGTAAAGAGGTATGTGGCATTTTATATTGGCAAAATATAAAAGCTCCTACGGATAATTTAAACATTAATCCCACCTCCGCGATCTTATCGATGATAGTCGATCCTTATAGTACGTGCTTGCTTTCTTTAAAAAGAATGACTTTGGGAAAGGGGGGGGAGGGGAAACTGCCAGAAAAAGCGAAACTGAAAATTTTAGCGTCAACTTTCAATAGACTCGTCGTAGTGGAATTCTAGTCGCAGGAGCTCAATACACTGTACATGGAGGCGTTAAATGGAGCAAAGTGTTCTGGTTCCCTCGATATTCAAACAAATTTTACTGCTGGATACATTCAAAACATATTTCCACTTGTGATGGCACCCGAACACATCATCCCGAGGCCAACAATTGCTATTATTTCCTTCCCATTCGTTTTTAGTTGGTGCAACTCAATCACGTTCATGTTTCAGTTCGCCGTAGTTACGTTGCATGGTACAATTTCAGTAATTGCAAACGTAGCACATTTTAAATATATATACATTTGTGCAAACATTCGGAGGTTTGTTTCATATTGGTACAACTCTCTACGTTTGATAAAGTTACGAGGTTATGTAAGCAGAGGAACTGCTAAAAGTAAGCAAAACACTCTTTACACACACTCACTCTATGGTGCAGGACATTCTTTGAAAAGTCGATTTTATACTCGGCTTGTCAAAGAATTTCCCACTTCCTTCTTTCACCGAGTTCACGAAAGTCCGCCTCCGGACTCTAGCCACATCCATTTCGCTTTGTGTAGATTAATGAAATATTATAACCATTTAACAATCCACAAAATCAATGGACTGTTCTCTTCTGATTGTAATTCTTTAATTGTTCTGTTTAACGATTCTGTAAGCAGTTCAGACTACAAATCTCTAGCGTCCAATGATTAATTATTAACGAACGGGAAAGGATATGGAAGTAGACGGTCGTTTTCTAATTGAAGGTACTTTTCCGACGTATGCCTGGAAAGAATGGGGCAAAGCAACCCTATTTCGATACCCGTACTCAGGGACGAGACTTGAACCCGCGACTTCCAGGATATAAAGAAGTGATAACTTCTCAGCTGAGGCGTTCGGTGGTTTAAAATACTCGTTTGTCATTATTTATTTGATTTTTAACACCAAATGATGTGTGATAGGATTTATAATGAATAATAAAATAAAGATATGTGCAAATATTGTCTGCTCTCGCAACTACTGTAAGAAGCTATAATGTAATTCGCAAGAATTTCAAAATAATTTTAGAATTATTTAACGACAATTCATAAACTGAATAGAAAATTGTGATGGTGATGGATTGGAAAAAAAGGTGGAAGGAAGCGGTCGTGTTCTACTTGTAGGTAATATCAGTTAATTTTTCTGGACGAACTACGAAAAATGAAATCAAAAAATATTAGTTTACTGTACCAAACCTGCCGTCTCCCAATATCGATCACATTGTGGCGGTTGGCACTTCACAACGTGTTATTCAGTAATTTGTATGGAGTAACTGTAGATAATAGCGAATACATTTAAAAAATGTACGATTTCCGTTCTGGGTGAGAATCACTTGCGTTCGGAAAACAAATATTATAGCTATCTCAACCCTCTCCGTTACAGCCATTATAAAGCTTGTTTTAAGAAATGCATTTAAGACGTGAGGTTACTACTAATCAGACAACATTCGTGTGCTGAGGTTCGAGACAAACGGTCCAGGTGCACACCTGACTTGTATTCCAGATAGATCTGATTATAGGCGAAATAGTACCACAGCAAAAACAGTCGCTTGGAAAACAGATTGGCTACAGTGGGACAAACATGACAAGACAAAGCTTGTTAAGTCGCAAAGAATTTGAAAAGGAATGTAAAGTACAAGTGCAAACTTTTAAGATCCCATGGACTGATAGAAGTCATCCACCAAATGATAATGAACATTATTTATTGTATTTTGTAATATAGTTTTGGACGAGCTCTCATTATAAATATATTAACACCATTATACCGAACGTCATGGTAAAGCATGTAGCACTCTTGCCTTATATTCAGGATATTTTGTTCTTCAACCTCGGCCCTGATTCCGTACATCCCGGACGAAATATTTTGGAGCCTTTCCTCATTTACTCTAAGCAAGCGATTAAGAATTAACTTAAAACAAGTCAGCCACTTTCTTTAACATTCAACGTTAATTATTATTTCGACGATACGCTAGCTAACATGTCCGTAGATACACCAGAATGATTTCAAATCTCATAGTTTCGTATCTCGTTATTTTCAAATTATTCTGTTATTATCCCTTTGAAGCCGAAGCTCATTTAAATAATATTAAAACATTAATTGCTACTGTAACGAAAACACAACTCCTCTCAATAAGATTTGAGGTTTTCTTGGCGGTGAGTACGAAGATGGCTGTCTTGTAGTTTGTAGTGCCTTGTAGTCTGGTAGACGTTTACTGACATTCAGAGGTCCGTGTTACCTCCAGACAGTCTCTCCGCTCTGATGATGGAGGCAGCAAGGACTTCTGAAACGTCGGTATACTTTAACCAAACTACACGGCGCTACAACTCACAAGACAATCATCTTCTTACAACTCATCTGCATTATAAAGATAAACTGGTTAATGACGTTTAGGGAAGTAATCGCTCTTTACATAAAAATCACACGAAATACATAAAATACTGCATCAGCAAAATGAAGACGTATTAATTCACTAAGATGGTGGTACATATAATTACCATCGAGCTTTATGGTGTTATATCTTCAAAATAACGGAGTCGGATGAGAATAGTTAATACAATTTAAACAACATAGCAGTACTTTGGACTGAATTCAAAGGATAAAAATAAATAAAATTATGTTATGTAAAAACTAGTTGTACCCCTGCACCAATAACGACATAAGAGTGAAACTATTTTACAAACCCATCTTATGGGTGAAGAAACATCTAAACCGGGGCTAGCTGTTATCCTCTACATAACAACCGAAGTGAAAACATCTTTGTGAGACTTTCCTTTCTCTTGGTTTGCGGTAGATATTTCAGGAAGGTTTTTACAAGTAGCGTTAAAAATGACAGGTCACTGGAAAATTTGTAGATGGAAAAGAGCGAAACGTGTAAAAGAAGATAGAAACTAATCTAACATCACTGAATGATCCTCGATTACCGACTGACGCCTACGTTTACCTAATTCAAAGCTGTTCACTTTCAAGGCAACACTTGTACGTGTGAGAGGTGAAACAGGTGTCTCATTCTGTCGATTCTCGTTATAAATGACACGTCCGTGATCAAAGAAACGCGTAGATTCGCACGGGTTATGCCTAGTAGCATTCCGTAAACAGAGTGAAAAGTTCGCGCTCACTGCTTCCACGGGCATTATATGGAGCTCAAATCGAATTTCATCTGATTTGCTTCTTAGTTTGTTTGACACTTTCTCGGTTGCAAAGGTACCACTCGGAATACCAAGGCGTGGATAGGAAGATAATATTAAGACGGATCTTGGGGAAATAGGAGGAAGAGTGTATGTTGGATTCATGTGGAGCGGCATGTAGACCGAATGGGGGAACGTGTCAACATGGTAATGAAATTTCGGGTCCCATAAAAGCGGGAAAATTCTTGGTTAGATGAGCTTAAGGAATCCTAGGAGTTGGTTTAGCTACAAAGCTTGTATCGTAAGAGAATGTGGTTTTGAATGTTGAATTAGAAAGGACAGAAAATGTTTAATCAATTAAACCATCAAATTTCTTGTCTGGAAATTTTGTAAATTTTCAGCTATGCAATATTCTCTGGTCTTATTCCTGCCTTTCCAACTATTTCCCATTCCACTTGGCGACGATAAACGAATGCAAAGACTGTGCATTTCGCGTTCTGATGTACCAGAAGCTTTTAAGCGATTTATTCTTTTAACAAATCCTCCCCTTCTACACCCATAAAATCGCACATATTCATCGGTTCTATTCCCCTCTCCATTGTCTTCGTCACACGGTTCCTTGATCTTGCGCCAGAAGAAGGCAAAGTTGTGAGCTGCATTTTCAGTATGTACCAAAAGTTACTGGTCTCAATTTTCAGACCATCTTTACACACATTTAACTTATAGGTCTCCCAACTTTATACGTTTTTCTCTAAAGTGGCTTGTTTACGTTCGAATATAATTCATTTCGATGGATATAATCGACAGTTTTATATCGTAAATCTAAGTATTATGACCGTAGAAACGAAGTTTTATTATACTTTACAAGCACACACTGCTTCCGATAAACAAGAACATCTTTATCTTAACGTAACTTCTTTATAGGAACATTTTATAACCCGGAGAAAGGATCAAGGAAAGAAAACACGAGTTATAAACGCCTTCAAGCCACTTATAACACGATTAATCGCTGCTACATTATCAACAACGCGAAGAACACTATATGAGTCTTTGTCTGCCAATCTGTTCCCGGAAGACGTCAGGCTATTATTATTTCTTTGCTAAATGTAGTTATTATAATTTCTACAACACGAAATACGTACTTGGCAATAAGTGGGATAAGAATATTTATTCTCGTCCCGCCATCCTTTCGAATCCTGATTGTTTGCCACCACCTACTTCAAATATCCAGTCTTCTTATGTGCAGTGTCGGCTTGACGAGATATTAAATTGCAATGCAATAATTAGCTACAAGAAGTAAAGTGGAAACTATTCTAATAAATAGCATATTGAGTATACGGTGAAGAGTGAACGAGTTTTACAACAAAATTTACGAAAGTTTATAAAAAAATTACCTCTACTTGATACAATAAAATTCGTACATACGAAAACAGTTCGTAGACCCTGAAGATCGCACATAAATATGTAGTTCTCCCTTGATATTATCCTAATATATATATATATATATATGAGAAGTCTGAAACGTATTTTATGGACCAGAGAATCGCATGATCCACTTAGATTCAAGTATCGGCTATCCATAAGAAACTTGCTTATGTGAATTTATCACTTTAAATAGCCTATGTATTCTACATTTCTAAAAAAAAAAGCCCATCGAAGAACGTTCCATATTTATTGCAATAAAAGTGTCATACTTCGTGCCGGTATGGAAAACTTTTCAAGAACTTGCGTCCAGTGTTTTGTAATCCCAAATATTTACTTCATCTGTTGTCAAACTGCAGAAACTACTTTAGTTCACATTCTTTATATGGCATATATTACACTTTTCAGGGGAAAAAGTACCATGGCATAGTACGAATTAAGCTCGTTCATAACCAATAAGTCCCGGGCCGGACACCTGCTATCCTCTAATTTTACGTGAATTTCTAAAAATATGTAAGAAATCTTTGGGACAGTAGGCTAAATTAAATATACTACGGCCACTTTCTCATTCACTGTTCCATATTCGTCACAGGGTCACAACAAAGAGGAGGAAGCTCGGAAACTTCTCTTAGAATTTCAAACTAATAAAACATTCAAGTACAGACAGATATATTACATTTAGAATCATTATTGTATGACTCACGTACATATTTCAACTTTTGTCAATACGTCTAGTGAACCCGGAGAATGAAACTTTATGGTTGCTTTCATTTTCTACTGTTTCGACTCACTTTCTATTATTATCTTAATGACTATAATCTGATATAATTATCACTTACTGATATAATAACAAATATCTAACATTTTTGTCATACATAAATTAATATCCCTTACCAAGCTCTAAAGTTGAAACAGCGTCGTTAAATAAGTTAAGTCATTCTATATACACGAGAGCATGTAATGTCACAGGAGTAACTTCTGAGTAGTAGCTGATCCCAGCGTTTCGTAGGTAAGCCAGTGACATGGTATCACTTTTAAACTTTGTGTTCTGCGAACAGAAAAACCCAAGAAGAAAACTCTCTCGCAAGCCGAGTAAGAGGTTATTTTTTGGCTTCAAACACATGTGATCTAGGGATTTCTACGATCTGAGAAATTCGTCGGACAGAGTTTTCTCGCCCTAGTATAAAAGATGTAGATAGAACAAATTGTGCTATCATCCATTTTCTGACGATGGTGGGAAGAAGGAAGGAGAAGAAGACACGTTAAAATGGTTTTGCCGGACAGTGGTAGCGGGATAAAACGATGGAACTTCTGAAAACTTCTATGTCTTCTGCCCCTCTTCGTCACACAAAGTGAGTAAGACCTCGTATCTTAAATCTGCGTTCGCATGAGATTGGTAACATTCTGGAGTTTGCATTGGGACACTGGACATCGTCGAACGTCTGCAGACAACTCGGGGCTGTCCATTATGTAACCTGTAGGTTTCCAGGGAGGAGATGGTGTAGAGGGGAGTTACTCCCTTAACAAGTTTAAAGACAGTGTAATTGTAAAAAATTGGAGAAGGGCTGTTAAGTATCGAAGAATAAAAAGGAGGATATTAAATTTTTAACAAGAAAACTTGAAAGTGAAAGTGAAAAAATGACAACTAACCAATATTTTTGTAGCATGAAAACAAGAGGCACCAAGAGAAGTCTCGCAGTCAGCACAGGCGATGTATTTCATGCGATGAGCCTCAAACAAACGCCATGTTCAATATACGATGTGATCATTTGGCTGAGTGGAAATACGCTCCCTCTGTACCTAAAAAAATACAACAGTTAATAATCATATCCGATAGGATACAATTGGATGGATTACAAAACTAATACAGAAATTGTAGAGGAGTCGAAAATAGTTCCAGTATTAGAAAAAAATAGAATATTATAAAACAAAATTGTTTGAACATGTAGACAGAATGGCAAGAAGCAGGCTACCCAAAATTTTAATAAATTATGTACCAAAAGGAAGAAGATGTCGGGGAAGACCTCTGAAGAGGCTTTTTGAAAAGTGAAGCCGGAACAGGCCAACGAATGGCCTAACTCCATGAAAGCTACATGATGATGATAATGATGATGATGATGATGAATAATCATCATTCATGACAATATTTACTACTTTTAATGGCGGTGGCTGTTCCTTAAAGGCTCATTGATAGTCTATGAATTGATCTAGGCAGTGACGTCGTGTGGACTCATATGTAGATAATAGGGTTTCGAAGAAAACAGTGTCTTCATATTTTTCAGCCCTGAAGAGGGACCAATGGATATTTGCGCAGAAACAAGCCGATACTCCTTACTAACGCGCGGAAAACTTAGGCACTACCTTATTAATGGTGAATAAAGTCCGATAAATGTGACATCAGAGGCGGTTTCTAGTACAGTGTGTGAGTAGGGATAGTACAGTTTTGGAAACCCTTGAAAACGCGCTGTGACGTCACCATGAATCAAACAAGCACAACTGACGAGTCAGAGAAAGTTCTTCGTGGAAGAACTAAGAGAGAATAAAAAAGAACGAAATCTCGCTACTTAGAACTACCCTTGAAGTCCATCCCTCTCGACTTAAAAATGTTCTTTATAAACTTGGAGATTTTTTGTTTTTGTTTTTTTTGTTTTCTAAGACGCTCTTATCTTATAGAATAATGAGCTCGGACACTTCAGTCGCCCGACGGTGTCTTTTGTGCAGAAATCGAGAAACTTGAATTTGGAGGCGAAATTTATTTATTCCAAAATTATCAAGTTAGTGAAACCCGCGGTGTCAAAATCTCATTGATGATGATGATAGAGTATTCACGAGTCTTTCGCATAGAATTCGCTTCAGGTATAGATCCCAGTGCTCTAAAGTGTATTCTATCGACTTTAAATCAAATCGCCCCAAGATCTTTTGTAACCGGCAAATTATAAACTGTGTATTCAAAATTAAAATTAAGAATAGCACAGGGCATTCTGCATGCTGCATGCTGAGGAATAACAGCAGCGAAGTATTCGTATTTATTCGACCACTAAGTATGGTTCTAGCCTGGAGCAGGATGGAAAAGAGATGAACGAAAGATGCCTGAAGATAAACAATATACGGATCGCGAAAACTATGCATGAAATAAATAAATATAGAGGCACAGGAAAGGCGCAGAAATTTAAAGCAATGCGAATATGAGAACAAGTAACTAAAAGGAATGCGAAGGATCGGATAAAGGCAAACGCAGAAGACGAAACAAAACGGGCGTAAAGAAATCACGAGCTGCGAAAAGAAGTAAGGGATCCACAAAAGAAAATGGCAATAAAGAGCGAGATAAAATAGGAGGATGCAAACGCGGTTGACATAAAACCTTGAAGATTGAGGAGATATTCTCCTCGAAACGACTGTACCTACTTGCAAGATGACAAAGTGGTGATCAAGAACACGGTAACATTACAGAAATACTATGATTACTATGACGGATATTGTCCACTGTATGAGATATATCTACTTTAAACGCAAGACGTTTCCGGAGTTTTCTCCATTCCTGTCCTCAGGTGATTGGTTGTCATTATACGGAAAGATTTTTATTATTATTCCATGGTTCGATAACCGATGTCGATAGTATAAATAATGACAAGCAATCACCTAAAGACGAGAGAAGTGCCAACTTCCGAAACGTCGTGTATATCAAGTCTACCTCAGACAATGGACAATGCCAAACATAGTATCCCTATAATGAATCAACAACTGTCGCAATATTTAGAGAATGAAGACAGTGACAGCCAATAAAAGAGTAAGAAAGTGGTGATATGTTTAAGAAAATATGAAAATTAGAAATAAAAACTAGAAGAGAAAGAGATCAAAGTGGGACGATAGAATGTAAAACCGGACAAGCACAATAATCCCAATATTAAGAAAAGGAAGCCACTGTAGCAGATGTCGACTGTACCACCGTGTGTGACGCTTTGTTTGGAGAACACCCAGTGCAAATGTACGTACAGGAAAGACTGCCAGTCTTTCGTGAGGCAACAACTCCTAAGAATTTAAGTTCTGGTCAGTTTCACAACAAAGGAGCTTTGTAGTCTCGCCCGTTAGAATATTCAGAAACATATTCAACTGCAGCGACATTTGTTGTTAAAAATTAGCAACTTCAGTCCATCATTCGAAATTGTGGCTGGATACCACCGACATTACGATCGCCTCACTTATAGTCTCTCAAACATTAAATCTGTACTCCGTACCCCGAAAATATCAAATGAAGTTGCACATACACACACTCCTCCAAAGTGACTTTCTCATATATAAACAAACTGTTGTGTATGCATGCCTCACTTTTACTCCACGAAAATGACTTGGAAAATTCCATTCTAGTGCCTCCCCACCACCGCCGCTCAGCAAGAGACGCTGAAGAGTGGGTGCCATAACGATTGTATTCACTGTAGGGGTTTCATAAGGGAATAAAGGCTCTCTGCATAGAAGTGGAACAAAAGAATTAATGTACAGTAGTCTCACATGCAAACAATAATTGCAATTTGCTATAAATGTTTTCGCTTGTACCCCTGAGAATTGTCTCCAGGAAATGGAATCATACAGCGGCTGAAAGTTATGGCGGAGTTCCACAGGTCTGTGGCAACTGACAGCGAATCAGGGCTCGAATGTGCATAATGGAAAAGGGATTTTGCTTCTGTGTACAACACGCTGCTTCCTGCGTGAACTCTGAGAAATGAATTCAGTTTCAAAAAAATTTTCTTTGCATAAAATATTTAAATCGAACGCAATATTGTACGTCCTTACATATGTTTAATTTCCAAACCCAAACGACGGATTTCGATTAAACTGAATACTGGACTCTGTAGTATGCAATGCAGGTTCAACTGCGGGCCTGTCAATTATAAAACCTACTTTACGCAGCGGAAATTCGAATTAATTGATTACAGATTACACAAGATACGTCTCATGGCTCAAACAACTAATATACTTAGATAAATAGATTATATATCCCGTTAATATCTATAACTTTACTTGAAGAGCTTGTGATATGATGTATGCAATATTTATCGAAGCGCTTGGGAAGAAAAATATCGTCCCTTTCTCCTCGACAGACGTCATTACATTTCTCAAAATAATTTCTTCCAGAAAAGTCTAATAGAAGACCAATAAGTAATTTAAAATCGTAAAAATGCACCTGAAAAACGTGTCACCTTTCAATAAGCCAAACATCGGCTGCAAAACCTTGGTATTCATCTACTTTCGGTGAAGGTAGGTGCGTACTATGACAACAGTTAACAAAAATGTTATTCGTCACCTCCTTTAAAAAAGTTATAACTACTGATCCGTTTTATTCTCCTTCTTTCTTATTTTCTTATGGTTGGATTTACTTATTTTCAACCGATTCATAATACTCATTTTATTTGTCATGATTTCCAATTCCAAATCTGACATTTTTTGTCCTGTGTCTCATCATTGGGGATTAAAAAGTGTCGAACTGTTTCACCCGCCTCATAGATAGACTTAATAAAAAGTTACAGAACAAAAATTTACACAGGTGTTTGTTATGCAAACGCACAAAACGAAACCACGCATGGCCTGATCTGGTATACGTCTCACTTTAAACAGTTTACAATTTTCGGATCGAGGAACAAAACTTGTTGAAGCTATTCATCAATTTCTTCAGAACAAACGAGCCCCGAGAGACCAAATTGCTCTTTCTAATGTTGTCAGTGGCTTCCGATCGACTTCATGATACATTGGCTCCTTTGTGATAATAGATACCTACTACAGAAAAAAAAACACAACTATCACATTAATAGAGGAGTGTGCTCAGTAGATCAGCGACTGTTTATAGCTCTCGAGTATTTCTATTTCTGAGTGCTAAAAGACAAATGAGGAGAAATGTGCGCTCTAAATTACACCGCAGATAGTTTCAAGACAGAAACCAACGTGGAAAATTGTCAAACATCTTAATTACACCAACTGAAGTAAAAATGAATATGCAATGTGAATTAAGAATCACAATAAGTCAGATATATATATATATATATATATATATACATAATAAAACATCTACTAATTTTTGAAATGAGGTTACTTGTATTTACAGAAAGAACGACAATATTATACAGAAAAATATAAAAAGGAGTAAAAGATCAATAAACGAATATAAATTAACGGGAAACGATATTAAGAAGCTCATAAAAGATTATAAAAGAGAGGGAACGTGAAAATTTTTATAATGAAATTATTTTTTTAAAAAATAAAAGGAGGTAATGGAATCAATGAAATAATGATGGACAAGACGGATTGAGAATGTGATGGAATAAAGAAAGCAAAGCAGGTGGTGTGATTGTAAGTAGCAGGCAGTAGTTTGATATTGCCTGGGAGGAAGAGCTAACTACCTTCGTAATGAGGTGGTGGTCCCACCACGTATGCCTTCCCAAGAGAAATTAGGCGTCGAAGCAACGCATGGAAGAGCGGGACTACATAAACTAGAACTCAGAGAACGAGCAGCCTACAGATACACACACACAGCTTTTCGAATAATCTAGCGGCAGAGAAAGGGAGTCCCACACTATGAACATTCGCGCGGACGCGTTAATACGACATTTTCTTCAGGATCTGATGAAATCGAACGAGTATCGATCGACACCAGAGACCACGATAAGACATGTTTCCTTCAGTTCCTCTAGACACACATACAATCCATATATATCGATAATATAACTATAAATGTAATTTACAATGCGCGAAAGAACAACAACGATCCATGATCCGATATTTGCCGTCAAATGGTGCGAAAGCTAGCGATATTTACGGTAGAATTACATTAAGTACGTCGATAACCGAAGAAGAAAAGTTGAAAAACGGATTAAAAGATTCCAAGGGGGCGTACGAGTGTTGTTGATAACGCGGGTTCTGATCGGCTACCGGCTATTAAAATGTGATGCAGTCAAACGACATATCGACAAACATACACGGGACAACCGAAAAATCGGCACTAATGACATTGCATGTGAAATTATCAAGGTTCATTTCAAGAAGCGGATTAAGAATGTTTTAAGACACAATCGAAATTACGTAATTCTAATGAAATGAGACTAATGCATTAAAACATGACAACACCGTAGAAATTTCAGCTACTGTGTGATTATTTTTTTTAAATTAGAATAAAATCAACTTTATCTATTTACTTACCTTTGCACACGCGTGTACAGCAAACCTCCGTCCATCTTACTGAGAAGAGAATAAAAGCGAAGAAGTGTTCTAGAATTTCAATCATCCATCCACCACGCGTGAGGCAACAGGGATCTGTGGCGGATATAAACATACATGTATGAATTATACTTATGAGGTTTTTGACAAACAAATTCTCAGTTGTGGTTGGTAGGTTTAAATTATAATTCTGAAACCATGTGCGGGAATAATCTAATAAAATGGGTGTTATTTATTTGTAGCTTTGATAATTTCGGATGACGAAGACACGCTGAAAAAAAGAATGTATAGTAGAAAATTCCACCAAAATTCCACTTTTAGCAGCTGGTACCGCCTGTGTACTTCGGTGTGAGTTCTATTATTTATGTGTGGGAGTGATTTTGTACCACATTCCACTTGCCTGGCAAAGTGTATTATTACGAAAGGCAATACTGCAAATACGGCGAGGCATGTAATGCTTAATTAACTAACATAAATCCAATTCATGATCGGCACACGCATCGCTTGTTCATTCAGTGTCATCGCTGAAATTCCGACCTAAGTTGGTACAAACCAAGGGAATGTAAACATGTTCCACACTTATATCACCAGTCTGAAAATCGAACATCGCATTAAATGATGAAGACTGCTAAGACTGCATTATCACAGCATGTATTTTTATAATGACCTTTCTGTAAGTAACATTATCATCATAATTACCACAAATTGTTATAAAGTATTATTATATGTTATATATGTAGGAGTTATATCTCATCTCCCCCCAAGCGTCTTCATGGCGTATAGTGGGGCAGCGTTTATTTTTATATAAACAATACTTAATATATAAAAAGATATTAAGTACTGTTTGCAATCCAATTAAGGTAGAACCTATCGTTGTTGAATTTTTGGCTCTTGTACTGATTCATTTATTTAAACATCAACTGATTTGTTGAAGTAAGCTGTTTCATTGTGCACAAACCAAAACAAATTTCCGAATAATGGCTATACTAGGATATATCCAATCATCACCCTGATTATAAAGGCAGAAAATACCTCTAAACTATAAACTTCTACCAGGTCACACGATGCAACATCTCAGAAGACAGCTGTCTTCATTTAGATTCACATTTATATTAACTTTACAAAATAACTGAACAACTTAAATTTTTATTTATTTTTTTAATATTTATTAACAACAGGCTGTCGAGAAAGTATTCTTAGAAGAAAACCAAAATGGCGAAGAACTGTTATCTCAAGTCGTATTTACACTGCGTTTTCTCCTTAACTACGTTAGCAAATAATAAGCATTCTCTCCAACGTCGGTTATGGAACATATCTGTTCATTGCGAAACGTCATACGGCAATGCGGGTGTGTGTACACATCTAAGTGTATGCTTATATTTGTTATGTATGAGTGCCAAGACTACAGCGTCATAATATTTTATGATGCAAGTCTGCCAAAACTACGACTATGTCCAAAACCTTTACGATAAGGGAACTGTATATAGCTATGTAAGATTTGAGGTATATAGCTAGTATAAGCCAGACAGGATTTGTTGTTTAAGGGAGTGAGGGATTTTCTTCGAAAATGAAAGAAAAACATGAACTATCTATTGGTAAATCCGAACCCGTGATTCCATAACGAGCATATAAGGCAGATGATCTGCGTCATGATCTGTGAAGTGATAAGAAAAGCAGAGGTTCTGTTGTTGCTGCAATGAAAAGTTCAGTAAAAGCAGAGAGTGACCGAGTAATCTAAAATGTCAGTTTTACCACTACAGCAGAATCTGTATTTTTTTCTTCCAGTGAATAACAGGCTACAAACTTAACTATCATGCACATTTCTGAGGACAAGATGTAACTCTGTTCAATCTGGCAAATTATCAGCGTTATTCTTGCTGTTTAACTTCCGAGGTATACAATGAAATAACTCATGAGATGAATACCGGCGGTTCAAATTGGGCCATAAGCACACAATATTTTGTGTAAGACTTGAGGTTCTCACAGCGGTGAGTATGAAGATTTCCGTCTTCTGGGTTGTTGCGCCGTGTAGTCTGGTCGATGTTAACAGACGTTTCAGAGGTCATACTACCTCCGTCATCAGGGCGATGAGTATGAAGATTTCTGTCTTCTGGGTTGTTGCGCCGTGTAGTCTGGTCGATGTTAACAGACGTTTCAGAGGTCATACTGCCTCCGTCATCAGGGCGATGAATATGAAGATTTCTGTCTTCTGGGTTGTTGCGCCGTGTAGTCTGGTCGATGTTAACAGACGTTTCAGAGGTCATACTGCCTCCGTCATCAGGGCCCTGATGACGGAGGCAGTATGACCTCTGAAACGTTGGTTAACATCGACCAGACTACACAGCGCAATAACCCAGAAGACGGAAGGAAATCTTCACACAACATTTTACTTTTGTTATAATGGCAATAAACTAAAAACTCTGGGCTTCATGAATAGGTCATCTATACACGACACACTGTGCAGTTTGACACCTGAAAATGTTATCTGGTCGTTCAATGACCTCCAAAATCAGCACTATACATACACATAATAATTTCGTCGGAGGGCATAAAAAAGAGATAACTTGGGAGACCTGAATATAGAAGGAAGGATATTACTGTAATGAATTAAGAAGTAATGGAGTGTGAACTGGATCCATTTAGCTCAGAGCAGGGTTTCAGTAAAGACGGGGAATTTCTTGTCAATCTGAGACACTCACAGATTCTCATTGAATTACGTCAAAAACAAACTCTTTCCTCCCAGATAAGCTCAATTCCATCTCAGAAATGAAGCCACTAACTTGTGACAGAGGGTATAATAATGAGCTGATTGCTCAGGAGGATATTAACTTATGACAGTAATTTAATACTTTCAAAAACGCTATACGTGAAGTTTCTTGACCTTGGCAGAAATCGAATGAGGCAACACTATAGTGCAGAAACACACATAACACGAGTAATGTACCATCTGCAGCTGAAGCTGATCTAAACAATACTTAAGAATTTAGTACGTACTACAAAGAAAACACATTTCTCCATTACAAAAATCAACTGGTTAACCGATTTTAAGGAAATAATCCCTGTTTAAACCGACAGTAATACGAAATCCAAACGTAAAAAGGTTGAGTTACTGACTTTTTAAATTAGGTGGTAAATACAGTTACCACTGGGCTTTAAAGGTTTAACGTGCAGAGTGTCTTGGTGTCAAGGTCATTATGCGGCGGTACTCAGCGGATGACAGTAACAAGACTTCTTGTGTTAAAGCGACAACACTTTATTAACTCTTTATCACCTGCATGATATTACTGCTATTGTGAGTGTCTATAAAACATACAGGCGTAACTAGGAGAGAATAATATTGAGAGTGATGTAAGGCTAGAGGAAAAGGCTAACGAATTTGAACCCTTCTACCAGAACATGAACGTTTCCGTCATCTTGTCAGTTCGCGCCTTATATTCCACAACGCGTTTTATTAATCACCCATCAGCTTTTGACGGTCTAAAAAGTCTTATACAGTATATTCTGTGAATGAAGGCGGAGGAGGAATATTTGGAATGAAACTTTATTATCTCCCGAGGAGTTTATATAAAACTGTGTATGGCTCTTTCTTAATTTTAAAATACAAGAAGAAAATGTTTTGAAAGAAGAATGAAATTAATATTTATTTTAATTGATGGGGTAAGCTACACTGCTTCCATCTATTACAGCCCTAGTAATAGGGGCAACGGGCTCTTCCAAAACGTCGGTATAGATCTACAAGTCCACACGGAGTTACTACCCAGAAGACTGACATATATGTATATTCTTTACAACGCACATAACTTTTGCATTGGCAAATCATACAAAGGAAAAGCTTATTTTCGAAATAATTCAAGAGTTTTCACTTTTTTAAGTTCTGTGCAGATATTTAGGTGTATAGACCTATTCTCAAATGCAAAGTATTTGCTGGTTAGGCCCATAGAATTGTTCAATGTAATTTATACAATTACTTGAGGAAAAGTTTTACATAGGCCTATAACGTAATTTCAGCAGAAATCGATAAAAAATGCCAGTCACGAGAAATGAATGCTGACCCTAATTGACGTAGGCTAAAACTACCTCATTAATGCTCCTGGTTTACAGAGGTGTTTCTCACTGTGCAATGTTTCCGAAGGGGTGAGTTCTCGGTAGAAGAAATGTTCATAAAGTCCTATTCCTTTTGTTAAGTGGCAGCTCTAACACATGTTCAGTAGTTGTAAGACATCAAAACGTCCTATTCTTGTAACGGTGTGGCTTTGCAGGGAACTAAACTGAATATCCACAGTAATCTGGCGTAACAAACGAGATTTGTTGTTCGGAGGATTGTATACAAGTTTATGGTGAATGGTGAGACCCAATTTCAGTTTTGTTCAGAACGAAAATCTCGCAGTCTCTGGAACGTGCTGGAAGAGAGAGCAATAGCTCACTTTCTGTCATAAACCTCCGGTCTTCTTGTCTGCGTCACGTACACTGTCATGACCCATTCAGGTATATAGTGTGATCCAAAAACTGTTTCAATGTGACTTAGCTTCTTTTCGGTATTCAGTTAAAGAACATTTTTATGATCACAAAAAAACACCTTCCTTCAGCTCCTAAATGTACGCCCAAAACTTTAATTATGGAAAATAAATTCTTGGAAATCAAATTGTTTAAAATACTAATACAGTCTGGCGGCACTGGACCTAAAAGATTTTGACGAATCTCCTTCAAACGAATGTGACGACAACTAGGCTGAATTCTGTTGCATTATTTACTTTATCGACACTAGAGTATTATGTATTCGTCCTCGCTGTGACTTAGTTAATACATCGACGCTTGTCAACTACAACGTTTGTTTCATGTTGGATGAGAAGCAAGAATACGATAATGATTACTGACTTGGAAAGATTTTAGATTAAAGAGTCGCCGATAGTTTCGAAATGAAATAACGGAATGATGGGTTTAATGTCCACTCGTTAACCTTCTACTGAAAGTATTATTAATAGTACATAAATAATAAACTGTTCAGTACTTAGGTAAAATATTTTCCATACTTTTATTTAAATTTTATGAATAGAAAGTCTTTCTGAATAGTGCTGATTTCTTTACAAACTTTGATCCACTTCCGGGAATTTATTTTATTTTAGTCTTTAATGAAAAATTATTACGAATTAAGATCGCGCTGTCTTGGACAAGTCGAGATCGAAACCTACCCCGATCACGTACGAATACCGGATCTCGTCTGTATTCTGATGGACCGATTCTCGCAAGGTGTCGTGACGAATAACTAATAGACTGCATGAAAGACAAGCCTCTACATTGCAGATTAACATAGCAAATGATAACACAAAGAAATAAGCAAAGGAATGAAAAACCTTTACCTTACACATCTTATACCAAATTTACCTTAGCTGTCATAAACTTCTTTAAAACAGATTAAATTGCTGCATTGAAGTTTTTATAAAATAGAGGTATATTTTAGAAGTGGTCTTTAAAATGCTTACTCCCGCTTTGTGTTACTTGTGCCTCTGAGTCTATGCCTGCAGTGTCTTACATTTCAGACTTCCACCCTCTAGAAAAAATCGCTCTCATCTGTTCCGGTTTTATCTTGTCTTTATTGAGCCAGCCCCCGGCTGATACTGTCAGAAGAATATCAAGAACACGAAGCATCTTGACAGAAAACAAGACAACCCAATAATCGTTAGTTTCACAAAACATTAACGTGGCTCTTCAGAAATGGTATGGGCATTTCTGTTTCTGAAGCACAGAGAAGAAAATGGGCCATGATGTGATAAAGAAGTATCGGAAATGCCGTAGTGTGCATAATAATGTGAGAAACACAAATATGGTGACCGGATTGTGCAGAATATTCCCTCAAAAAGACTTCATGATATCAAGGTAAATTGAGATTATGAAAGAAGTTACATGATTTCTCTTTTACTAATAAAGGAAAATTAAAAAATACAAGCCATTTCACAATAAATTCACGTTTGAAAACAGGAAGAAAGTAACAGGCTTGCATAAAATAAATTTGATATCGGACTTGGGTGAGTTGTGTATGTGATGAAGGTAAAAGTATCATATTATTCGTAGAGAGAAGATTAACTTGTTATTCTATTATTATCGCCTATAAAATTTAAAAAAATTGGTAATTGATATCCACTATTTGGTGCTATGAATAAAAGGCCTGCAAGTACTGCGCGGATTTTACGGTCATTCTATCCCAGCTTCTGTATATCGGACGCCAGTTGTTTAATTAAGTAAGCAATGTTTTGACCAGTGTGTCAGCAATAAAATTGGAAATAGTATCGGTTTGTTACTCCTTAGTTTACTTTCACGAGGGTTGGTAATGAAATATAAAGTAAATAAACATGAAAGTTTTCGTTTTATGTAAGTTATGCCTGTGGCTAACACATCTTTTAGTCGATTACAGCCGGTACTCTAAAGTTCATCTGATTCCAGCTCTTGTCTGAAGGCATGTCACGACTAAGCTGAAATAAACTCATGACATCAAAGTCCAGACGATATTTCCCGAAGAACGGCGATGATGTAGAGTCCGTCTTCTTTCAAACTGCCGTTAATTTCAACACAGAGAAAAGAGGCATTTTCGAGTATCTGCTTCAGATTCTTCACACGAATTTTATAGTAGAATTCGTTTCCCAGCCAGTCTCCTCGACATTTTTCAACGGGAAAATATCTTCATTTGTATCTACTGCGTATTCAGGAAGCCAAGTCTCGAGCAGTATCTTAGAAGGTAATCCTGTGCAAGATCAATTTTCATTTTACCACAATTTGCAAGCAGAAAACGTGTTCTGCATCCGCATATGAAGCAAATAACCCACACCGGCTTACATAAAGTTATATTCCACTTCAGATCAATAGATAAAATTTATTTTAGAAAATTCTTATATCTGTATACCAATTAAATGGTGAAATGCAATTCAATTAGTAGGATACACTGTGCAGCACGGTGTTTTGACAAATACCGCCTAAAAATTGATTTATTACAAAAAAACTGATAAAAAGTAAAATACAGGCTTCAAAACCTGTGTTACACAGAGTAATCGTGTTGGCTATTCACCAGAATGTCTGCTATAAATAACAGAATTTCGCTTTATTTACGAAATGCTTTGTAAGATGAAGGTCAATTACAGCCAAGTTGATATTCACTTGTTACTATTTTTAACAATAAGACTCTGAAGGAAGTATGGCAAAAACCAAAGGTAAATTCTATTAAACCGTATTCAAAGAATCTCGATATTATGAAATATTTTGAAAATAAACAGAAATTTAAAGATAATTTAAACTGCGTTCTTCGCCTACTGTTTATAATTGATAATACAAGTATACAGCGTGAACAAAAGTTGATTCACATGCACAAATACACACATACGTACATACGCACAGAATGACAAATTACAAAAACATGTGTCGTTATGAACAATTTTCTTAGCATTCTAATCCGTGTCGAGTTTGCAATTTGCAGTTTTCGGAAGAATTTTTTATCAAAATTCTGTGCAGGTTTGTTGTTTCCCAGCCATCCTTTATGCGCAGATCCTTGACTCCCATGTAGTAGGCCTAATGATACTTGAGGGAAAATCATAATCCGGCCGGCCGTAGATATTAAATTTCAAAAACTTGAATTCTCTAGCATATTGTATAAAACCGTATTTTAGAATTGGTTGTTAGTTTTAACCTTCAAGTCTTTCCTCGCCCACAAACAACTTTACATCCAGAGCACACCACGAGCTTTCTGTTTCTAAGCAGAATAAAATCTTGGAGATGCGAACGTTATTTGTTGAACGCAGTTTACACGTACGGCAGACTCCGGAGCTGCCTGCTGAGGCAGACGAAGAGACGGGCAACGATACAACCACCCAAGGGATATTTATTCCGTTGATCGACCTGGAACGACCACAAAGGGGAGAATGTGCGGCTGTCGGTATGTTGAGGGTGAAAGAAACCTGTATTGACTGCTACGCTGTTTTAATAACTTACCCCGAGGCTAGAAGGGTAGACGTAAAAGAGGTCGAGGTTAACCCTTGTGTTTTAGGAAGGTGTTTATTATGGGTTAAAGAAAGATAGCACGGACTGTACGTGAAACACAGATCTTTACATAAGTGGTGTACCGCAGTTAGGACCCGCTGTGATACATATGGATAATATTTTGTGGTTTACCCCGAAACGTGCGTCGATATTGGTGATCTTGGTTGCAATTTGGTGCGGACTTCAGAACTGAAGACTGACATAGTGTGGTTATCCGAAACGTCGGCACCTATCTGTAAGTCAGGCGTTATAAATTAGAATAACATACAACATTATCCATGTGCATTTAATAATTAATAGCCTTTTAGGGTAATTAAACTTCGTGTCGAATTAGTAAACAGTCCATTGCAATTTGTAAATTTTAACTTATTACTACTTTCTACCTCCTTTGCAGGAATATTATCGTCCCGGTTCCTAAGTCTAACCTGCTGGTGTATGAAGGAATATAAGATACTACATTAGGTACGTGTTTTGCTGGTAATGTCACCTCCTCAGGTCCTTGTCACAGATTGAATACACAGGTAACTACAATTCATCATGTGTGTTGTTTCCGCAGGTAAAACTTAAATGTGCCAGTTATTTAAATCTGAAACGGGCTTATTTTTGTGTAATTTCAAGCACTATGTGACATCCAATAAAGACGTGTAAGAGAAATATTCTTCAGGACAACTTTGCTAACTCAGCACGATTTCGAAAAGAGTTCCTCTAATACTCTGCTCTCATACGATATCTGACTTGTCTATATTTTTAAGTGTCAATATTTGTTGACAAAAGAGACTCTTTTCCCAAGTTATAAACATATCACTTATATATGGCGAACAAACTTTGTAGAAATGTAAAGTCCCCGAGCTACGGGAAGTTATAATATCAGTACACGCCATGTCCACAGAGTTCGTGTATTACATGTAAAGGAAAGGTTTTACATTTTCGGTAAGATGACTGTCTTTTGGGATGTTACGATGTGCAATGTGGTAGATGTTTTCCGACGTTTCAGGGGTGTTTACTGCCTCCATCATCAGGTCGTCCTGATGATGGAGGTAAACATCTACCAGATTACACGGTGCAGCATCCCATAAGAGTCACCTTTGTTCTCACAGCCGTGAGAACCTGCAATCTCGCCTTTTCTCTGTAGTGTTTTCTTTTCTATTATGTTGTATTGTCAACAAACACGTGTCGCGTATTCAAGGCTTCAGACCACATCATCATCTCTTTGCAATCTATTACTAACGGGACAAAGACGACATCCCAGTTACATTTCGTGGACATTTTCTGGTGGTGCTGAGGACGTGATGTTGGCTTATATGTTTTCTTAAAAATATATAATTTTTAAAACCCGTAAAATTTAATATTGCTTTACTGACGTTTGGGTTAAAAAATGTATATTCTCTTAACCACATCTTTAGTCTCCCATTTCTGATTTTACAGCAAATTCAATCCGTAGTCTTCCCAGTAATAAATTCCGTGCTTAAAAATATTCCCTAAAACCGAAGTATCACAACGTTTGAAAGAATAGAAAATGAGATGGCTTGATTTGTATGCGTCCTTCACAGATGCGTTCCATTCTACGCTGTTCGTCACGGTAATGAAATCTCCAGCGATGCTATAAATTCCGCTCTTCAGTTGGGTGAGCATCAGAATGGTTAGCAGTGGCAGAGCGTTCATAAAGAAATGCAGTTTTATTTTACTTCTTTGTATTTGGTATTCGGACTGAACATTGGATGTAGCGTCATATCACATATCACGCGAGCTGAAAATGCAAACTTGTAAGATGTTATTCCTGCCACATCTGTAAGCAGCTTTTGGATTCGTACTTCAGATTCGGTTGCTCTGGTCCTTTCAGTAAACAAATTGCGTTTAACCGTACAGGTCGGAAGCACAGTTTTAACTGGTTTTCACAAAGCAGTAAGCAATTCCACACTGATGCTTGAAAGCAAGTTGCAAAAATTGTATTGTCGCTGGATATTTTGAAGGTGATATCTTGTGCATAATTCCACTATAACACGTGACTTGAATTCATGTATGTTTGTACGATATCGTTTACCACGGTTCAGTAGCTTTAACGGAACTTAATTCAGCATCACAATGTTCGTTAGTTCGCAGCAAAACACATGCCCTCCATTTAAGTCGTTTAAACCGAAACGTTTATAGTTAATGCGAAACATTAAAACTATTTAAAATGAAGCGCTGGGAAAAATATCTACTTTCAAAAGAGGATAATTTCGTAGCGAATGTAAAAAAGTGCCATTACAAGGATCGTTGAGACCTGCAGGGTATATTCTTAGCCTAAATAAAACGATTAAATTAATGTGAATTCAGTACGTAGCTCGAAAATGTTGTAGGAAATCCTGTTTACCACCAAAAAGGCATTATCGTGCATGAACACTCCTATTGGATGTGTTATTTTATCATTTGCTAGAAACTAGGATATATTTACTAGCCTGCCAATATATGCTTATCGAGTTTAATGGCTGAACTGTACTGACTAATGAATTTTCTCAGGATCCAAATTATTATATTTTTTTAACAGTCGCTTTCGTTATTTCTTACTCAACACTATTAACTAAAAGCCACGATTTTTCACGTAGTTCCATTTACAGTATACTATAAACTGGCAGATCCTTAATTCACAGCCACTTATAAGCTTATTGACCTCCACAGATTCTTATTTCTTTACGCAAGTGAATGAGAAAAAGGCATAGGTGATAGTATATGCAACCGGTCTCGCACCACATGAAAACTAACCTCACCTACAAAAACCGCGAGAAATAAAACGTCTCTGTAACGTGATTTCAGATGGACCCATCAAATATTGCCACCCTGCTTTAACTGAACAGCCCCCCTTTCACGTATACGTGACTTGTGTGTTAATAGGGCAGTTTTACTCCTCCTGAGGGCTACGATATCCAACCCTGAACCATCATTGCAATAACCGTGATCCGAATTTCCAGAAATATTAATAAACTGAGCACAACTTACGGCACCTCGAAACCCCGCTATTTCCACTTCGTGAATTTAAAGTCCATTTTCTTGTCCCGTCTTCCTTGGTTTCTGTTCTTCAACGGCAACTGACTGAAAGGAAAACTCTGCTAGTCGCTCTTCGTCCGCATGGAACAAAATTTGTTCCTTCGTTTAGGCCGGTTTTCTCGATTTTTGTGCTCACAAGTAAGAGACTTATCTCCATTACCCAAATTTTATATTTGTCTCGCTCTTGGAAATGTTATACCTATTGTTCCTGTTAGTACAGAAAACTGCAGGGATTTCGTGGAAGATTTCTCAATATGGGAAACAAGAAACTGCAGAAGTCACATCCTAAATCACAATCATTCTTTCAGTAGTCAATGGATGGAGGCCATTTGCGACACCAAAGTATGGAGGGTGTGTAGTGTAATTTGTGGTGTAAGGGTATGGTCCGGATTATTCTGGATTGGGATATGATTCAATGGTGGACCCTTGAGAACACTCTAATAGCCCTTCAAACCCAACAAAACGCGGGAAATGTATTTATTAGCTAAGCATCTGCCGGATCCATGAAGATAATATTAAAACGGGTCCCTTTATATACCTCATGAAGACGTGAACATAACTGAAATGGCTGCGGTATCAAGTTTGTGTTGAAGATTAATAACAAATGAATGTTGATGAATACTCAGGGAATAACCTGTGTGTCTAAAAAGAATTTGATAGATTATAAAGACGGTTAATTAGCTAAGCAGTATCACATGCAGTGGTTATGAGTAATTGAATCAGAAACTTCAGGATGGTTTTAAATGGAGATTCAGGAAACTTGTAAGTACCAGGGTCAGACTAGCTGGTACCTTGTCGAAAGTCCAACTGGGTACGATAGTAAAATAACTGTTAGTTACGTTGCCCCATAGATAACCTGCTCAGTGGCTTCTGTTTCTGGGATTAATGTCCCATGCATAATTATGAGATATGATAAGCACCTCAGTCGCCAGGAGTAATAACTACATTTTAGTCTATGTAAGTTTTAAAAATTGAGGATTGAAGATGATCATTTGATAATCGATTTCATGGGTCCACTCAGTGTGGGTACTGAGAGCAAGGTACTTTAACGCTATCCAAGTTTGTCTCATTCAGAGTTAACGAACAGGAAAACGAGGTGGTGAAGCTGGGAGGTACTTGAGCTGGTAATGAGAGTGGCAGTGTCTCCTCCACAAGAGAAAAATTCTATGCCTTTATAGGGATGTTGTAAGTTCTCAACACATCGGCATTAAAAATTTATCCATTACCGCCAAGTTTGTTAATTTAATTTACTTGTTATTCTTCATTGGAAGCTGTGGTATGCGCTATCAGCAGTGAATTGTCGTGAACTGTGGTAGTTTAAACTACAGAAAACTGAAAACGACTAATCCAAGCATTTTAATTTTTAATTTAGAAGCCTGATGTTTAGCAGAAAATGTTTCAATAAAAGATACAATATCTAGCACACTAAGTTATACTGTAATATCAAAATCGATTACGTGATACCAGCATACCAAAGGGCCTAATCCTTGAAGCATAAGAGAAAAAGCAAACTCGTGGATGGTTCGAAAGAACATGGTACACCGAATATCATTTTTTTTATTCTACTGGCTGAGGGTGAAAAACAGGTGTGATTGGCTAGAGACAGTGCGGAACGTTATAACACTATCACCCACAGCAGGCAGTCTAAATTATATATATATATATATATATATATATATATATATATATATATATATATACACACACACGAGTGTATCGGGTTCATATTTTCATTAAGCACAGAATCCAACACAACTTGAACAACGTTTAACTATTTCAAAGTCTGAAGCAAGCAGATGGTGCAAATTTCATGCGCAAGTATGTCCTCAAGCTTAACACCAGTTAGACCTGAAACAGTTCTAGGGGATGGAAAGAAAGAGAGAGAGGGGCAATCCTTTAAGTGGCTTTGTCTGTTCCAAAAGGTCCATTAAAGTTCGCTTGCTCCACCCTCGTGACCATTTCATCCATCCCGTCGCGTGAACCTTACGTTCCACAACACTGAACAATGCACGTGCGTGTATTAAACTCCGTTACAGCATCGCTAAGGCTTGGACCACAGTAGTATATCTACTGCAGATAGTTAACTTTTAAGTTCTACTCCAATACAGTCAAGTACCCTCTACTACTTAATCTATTTACCACTTAATTTAAAACGTATTACAGCAGGGACAATATAAATGTTCTCATTGCCAACGAGTGATAATTTAGATCGATCTCCGAAAGTCGAATATAATTGATTTTAAGCGGAAAAAATATTTATCAGCACGGTATCTGGTGGCTGTCAGTACTTTATCTCCGGCGTGCCTCTACAAGGTTTCCGTGACTAAAACGAAATATCCTACTACACATTGTCATTGTGACACAGGAAGTCACTGTCTACACATCTAGCCGTGGCGAGCTATTAAAATACCCTTTCAAGTGTCTTATACGATATGCAGTTAGCTTCTATGCACGTAGGCCTACAATGCGTGTGGTGTATATGAATGTCTGTTGGAATGTGAGTTACTCACATAACATTCTCCATAGTTTAATCGAGCTATGTGCTAAATCTACACAAAAAACATCGCATCACCGCCACAAATTTAAGGAACACCTATTTAATTACATTTGAATTAATAGTTGCTTTTATTCTGGAAACAGATAAAAGTAATAAATAGACTGTCAGTAACATGCAGAGTTATGAACGCAAACGCAGGTGGTATAAAGAGCTACCACTAACCTATAAAGTGCCAATGATTTTTATACTTTCTAAAGAAAATATAAAGCCTTATTCTTTCATGTCTAGAGACAGTTCACAGTCTTCTACCATTTCCCGTTTATTCCCAAGCCCTTCGTTGTCGTAATTCATTAATCTCTTGTTTCTAAGTTGTAATCAATAATATTGGTATAAAATACACCGAAGTCATACACGAATCAAGCAATAAGTTACGTTAAAACCAGAATTACATAAAAATGTTCTTTTAAATTTTTACTTTATCCACATTTTAATGCAGGGCATTTCCTTCAAGATTTCAAGAAGGGATAATTGGAAAAAAAAAGTGTATGGCTTGTGACGTGATCATCAGACTTTGTAGACCAGAATATTCTAGTTTTCAAGTGCCTGTACCAATAAGTAGCTTTTAGAAGTACTAATATGCGTGGGGAAAAACGTTTTAATAGTCTTGCTGATATATGTCACTGTAGCTCTAACTCGAAAAAGACGAGAAAATAATACGCTTGGGGGGAGGGGCGGAGATGATAAACGTACGAAAGGTATGAAAGAAAGAGAGAACAGGGGTAAAGGATGAAGATACAAAAGATAATTTCCGTTGAATTTCAACGGATATAAAGTATTAGTATGTCTGACTGTAATATCAGAAATGTATTTTTGAGAATAGTAATGGAGTTTAGCTCACTAATACCACATTCTCAAGTCCACCCCTTACATTAAGACCCCAAGCTTCATTGGAATGCAAGTCTGTGAAAAATCTGGACTACCTGAGAGACGACAAAATTTCACTATAAACATGACTGAAGACATTGAATTTAGGATAATACTAAAATAAAATGGGTACGATATCTGCTGTGGTCTGAATTTTTATAACTCAGTTTAGCAGAAAATGCAGTCACCTTTACAGTCATTCATAATTCAAAAGTAGTTTCCATGTGAAAAGTACATTGGATATAAAGGGATATGTTTACAATTATATCCAGTACTGATAACACAGAGTTTCCTTCTGAACGATCTTTCCTTCTTCTTGTTTATTACGCGTAAAATTCTTAATTGATTAGCATTCTACGAGTTAAAGGCATTATATATTTAATTAAAATGCGGAATAATTGAGTGTTTATTAAATATCGTTATTCTATTTCGTATTAATTTCAATTAAATCCCCTAACAACACACTCTGAACTGTATGGTCTACCGAGGTTTCCAATTCAATTCAACCCGACGTCTAAGTAGTTATTTAGTGTCTGCTTTGAAAGGTCTTGTAATGCATATTCTTTTCTCAAAATAAAGCATTTCACGGTAAATAAATATGTCATTTACTTCAATCCTTAGTTCCTATATTCTTAAAAGCAGACGAGAACGAATAGTTAATCAAATGAAAAAACGATTCCTGCACCTATTCTGCTCTTAATGCCATCGCAAGTTTTGCAACCCTAAATCAGTTCAATTTCTGGATAGTCATTGCATTCGTTGCAAACGCCACTGACATTAATATTTTCACTCACACACGAACACACACGCAAAGTCACAAACGTTCCACGCGGCTTTTCTACGGTTCCGTGGACATAGAAAATTAATGAGCCGAGAAATGTGGGGAGTTGTAGCCAGTTTCCACTCCGAGTGACGTGTCAGCAGCGGCATGCCGGGACGACCATCCCTCCCAGAGTGAGTGAAGGAATTCAGCGAGGGTGTGGGAAAATCCTCCCTTTATTATCGCCGGTCACTTCCTTCTAGTATCTCTGTGTTTCCAACCGGAAAATGCAAACTTTCGCCAATTGAGTTAGAAAGTAAAGAATTGCAAAATGCTTGATTTGGACGCTCATGCTACGTAATCACAAGAAAATACGAACAATTAAAACGTAAGAAAATAACGTTATTTAAAGTATGATTTGAGGTTTTCACAGCGGTGAGTATGAAGATTTCTGTCTTCTGGGTTGTTGCGCTGTATAGTCTGGTCGATGTTTATTAACGTTTCAGAGGTCATACTGCCTCCGTCATCAGGGCGATGAGTATGAAGATTTCTGTCTTCTGGGTTGTTGCGCTGCGTAGTCTGGTCGATGTTTACCAACGTTTCAGAGGTCATACTGCCTCCATCATCAGGGCGATGAGTATGAAGATTTCTGTCTTCTGGGTTGTTGCGCTGTGTAGTCTGGTCGATGTTTACCAACGTTTCAGAGGTCATACTGCCTCCATCATCAGGGCGATGAGTATGAAGATTTCTGTCTTCTGGGTTGTTGCGCTGTGTAGTCTGGTCGATGTTTACCAACGTTTCAGAGGTCATACTGCCTCCATCATTAGGGAGATGAGTATGAAGGTTTCTGTCTTCTGGGTTGTTGCGCTGTGTAGTCTGGTAGATGTTTACCAACGTTTCAGGGGTCATACTGCCTCCGTCATCAGGGCGGTGAGTATGAAGATTTCTGTCTTCTGGGTTGTTGCGCCGTGTAGTCTGGTCGATGTTTATTAACGTTTCAGAGGTCATACTGCCTCCGTCATCAGGGCGATGAGTATGAAGATTTCTGTCTTCTGGGTTGTTGCGCTGTGTAGTCTGGTCGATGTTTACCAACGTTTCAGAGGTCATACTGCCTCCGTCATTAGGGAGATGAGTATGAAGGTTTCTGTCTTCTGGGTTGTTGCGCTGTGTAGTCTGGTAGATGTTTACCAACGTTTCAGGGGTCATACTGCCTCCGTCATCAGGGCGGTGAGTATGAAGATTTCTGTCTTCTGGGTTGTTGCGCCGTGTAGTCTGGTCGATGTTTATTAACGTTTCAGAGGTCATACTGCCTCCGTCATCAGGGCGATGAGTATGAAGAGTTCTGTCTTCTGGGTTGTTGCACTGTGTAGTCTGGTCGATGTTTACCAACTTTTCATCGCCCTAATGACGGAGGCAGTATGACCTCTGAAACGTTGGTTAACATCGACCAGACTACACAGCGCAACAACCCAGAAGACAGAACTCTTCATACTCATCGCCCTGATGACGGAGGCAGTATGACCTCTGAAACGTTGGTTAATATCGACCAGACTACACAGCGCAAGAACCCAGAAGACAGAAATCTTCATACTCATCGCCCTGATGACGGAGGCAGTATGACCTCTGAAACGTTGGTAAACATCGACCAGACTACACAGCGCAACAACCCAGATGACAGAACTCTTCATACTCATCGCCCTGATGACGGAGGCAGTATGACCTCTGAAACGTTGGTTAACATCAACCAGACTACACAGCGCAACAACTCAGGAGACAGAAATCTTCATTATTTAAAGTCTTTCTTTTTTAATTTCCAGTATAATCTTTAGAGGAATAAAATAAACATATTTTAGAAGTTTCTATTTAATTTGTCCTTATGTTTCAATTTTTTCCTATTACACAACTTTTACCCGTTCTTGAATCGCGATCAGCATCCAATTCCTACAACATTATGTTTACAGTTTTTCTGATTGTACACATTTATTATCTTCGACTTCTTCGTCTTATGTCGATGTTACTGATAACGTTCTAACGTGGAAGAAAGTTTTTGATCCTACCGCCAACTTTGACGAGCAATATTAATTCATTTAAAACGCAAGTTAATCATAAAAGTATTAAGTAAGTGTTAGCTGTCAAAAGAAGTGAACTGAGAAAAGAAAATTCTGAATAAGACGTTTGGGCTAACAACATTTGGAAAGCGAAAAAAGGATTTTAATTCAATAAAAGACTGTAGAAAGAACTCTAGACGAAAATTAAAAGCGGAAAACCAAGAAGACTTTCGAAAGAAGGTAAACAGTAAGAAGTTGGCTACATACAATTAGCATTGAAGTTATTGTAGATTATCGATCCTATTAGAGCATCGTGTTTCATTTTCGAGTATGTAAGACAAATAGACCTGTAACTACTAAATATAGCTGCTTATTATATTTATAATGCCCCACTTTTACATCGTCATGATTATGTTAATATTTTATCATTACATTTACCCGGGTAGCAAGCTAAGAGTTCAAGTTAATCTCTTCCAACATTCTACTTTGTTGCAAACGACGTTAACATGTATCGTACTGCTTTCGAACTCAAAATTCTGGTAGCATTGACACGTCATGTTAAATTTTATGGTAACAAAGGAGTATAGCCATCCCTTTACACTTCATGTTAAATTTTATGGTAACAAAGGAGTATAGCCATCCCTTTACACTTCATGTAGGCGCATAGGGGAGATGAGGTTTAGTTTCCACTTATTCTCAACCTCGGCATTAGACGCGGTTAAATGATCAGAATCACGCCTCGGCCACGCTTTATCCCCGTGGAAGTGACCTCAGGTACCCATTGGACGGGAGGCTGGGTGGGTCCCAGAGCCGGTCTGAAAGCAGAGGCTAGAGGAAAAATCCTCCGCCTCTGTCGGGGACTAAACCTCGATCGTCCAGTCCGTAGTCAGTCACTATAATGACTGAGCTACCCGACTCATTAAATTTTGTGGTGGTGACATCAAAATCAAGTTATTCGCCGCGCACGTTTTCATTGTAATTATTTAATACAAGCTGCCTTCAATATTGATGATCTGCACACTTGTTCTTACATTTGAAATCATCCCCGCGTATAGACCACTACTAACATTAATGACCAATTATGTCAAATTAAAATCTATCAAGTGATATTATTGCTCACATCATAAGTATTCTTTTTTATAATCTAAAATGTTCTTTCAAAATAATAATTGTCTAATTACGAAGATTTTGGGATTTTATAAAAATACTTTAGTTCAAATCATGTTCACAGTACGCGAGCTACAAATAATGCCGATTTGATTGAGCGTAAGAAGACAAACATAAGCCGTCTCTACCGACCAAGCTCAGAGCCTGATTCAAGAATTTTGTAGCTGTCCTTATCTCTTCTTCTAACAAGAGCGGCCAAGTAGAAGAATGGTGGATAGCAAAGAATGAAGAAGAAAATATGGCTACTCTAGAGAAAGGAAGAGACTGATGCTGAGCGGAAATGCGGATTTAATGTAACAGAAACAAAATATTGTAGACAGGAAGAAAGAGGAACCTGCTTACAAAGATATCTGACAGGGAAGGAAAGTGGGTTCTGGTGAGTATTACACGAATATATAAAATGAAAACAACGAATAGGATATTGTCAATTTGCTCACCGAGATAATTTTAACAATATCCCAAAAGCTACCAAAAGTTTTTGGTTTCAAAAACAAACAACTTCAACACTCGACTTATAATTCCGTCCTTTTTCTAAATAACCGAGCCAAAAAATATAGCTCTTCATCGTATTTCATGGACAGTTTCGTTCACTGAAGAACTAAAACACCCTAATACTACAACTACTACATAATTCGGCAACGTACTAAGCTACAGTGACATTTCGTAATAAAAATTCAAAATTCTATTGGAGTTGCTTAAACAGGATATTGATATTGATTCATCGTGTACGTACGTTTTCTTTATGCGTCTTAAGTATCTTTAATTAAAGGCGATATTGCTATAAATGTTTACGTCGATTCTAATACACATCGAATTTGCAATTTACAATTTCTGTTTAACGAATTCGTTTATACAGGTGCAGAATCTGGGGTTTCATAAAAGTTCCGAAATTTATTCATGACGGAAATAGCAGACCACGTTGGTTTCCCGTAATGAAGTCTAGCAAAGGAATTTACTAAAAACATTACTAATCCGAACGAATTCTATATACACAGTGAAAAACGAGATCATCTAACTGTGTTTGTTGGAATTAGGACGTATATGACCCCCAAACTAAATGCTCTGCTGAGGCTATCGAAGTAAGCTTCGATATACGCAATAGGCCCACGAAGCCCTCATCCTTAATCCCTTTCACTGCTTTAGGACGTGAGATAGAGGGGAAGCTGTGGCCAAACCATCAGATGATATCGTGAGGATCTGAAAGGAAATCTCGTTACAGTCTAGCAGGCGTACCACACTTCCAACAGAAGCTACTACCTCTTTCACGATTCCCTTCCTTTGACTTTTTTATCAACCACTCTGCTACAACCTCGGTTCTTTTCCCTTTCCATTTTACCCGCACACCAAACTCGTTAACTGATGCCTAATAGAATGTTTGCTCTAACCCCGAAGCGAAAGGGAAGAAAACAAGACAGCCAACTGCTGGAAATAAGTGAGAAAGTATGTACGCAGGAAAACCGTTTCTTCCATTGACTGAAGTGCATCTGCTATGAAAACAATGCCAAATGATATCATTTTCTCCGCCTATGAATCCGAGACGAAGAATACACACGCATGCCTAATATTGGGGAAAGTTTTGTTTATGTATCGTGTAGTAGTAACAGCCAGAGAAACAGGGAGGGAAACATATTAAATACAAATGTGCCTGGGTTCGTTTGCGGAGGAAAGTACCTTGTTTTTATATGCATTGCCATACAACCAGACAGACGAACAAAATAATGTCAACTTGCGAAATGAAATTAGCTACCTTCCTGTTGCAGACATTCTCTTCTGTGTCGACTTGTACATAAAAGTAGCGGAGAGCCCTAAATAAAGTAGTTGCTTTATTGGACCTTGTTTAGTAAAGTTAATTTCAAATTCTTTCTCAGTGTTTCCTCATTGTAACGTGCTCTGCAGAACGCTAAATAAAAGGCTACATTTATATTACAGGCCATCAGTGCTTAATGCCTACGAACAGGCATATCTGATGGGCACAGCGTCTGTGCCTTGCTCCGAAGACAAAGTGCAAGTTCTCTCGAAATATGAAAATTATTTGATATAGCTTATATTATGTACTCCAGCAAAATCACCATCGACATGGAAAAAAATGTACTTAAGAAGCAATATAAATAACCAATTTATTATTACTGTCATCCTCATCATCATTCAAAATGGTAGGCTACTGCATATCATTATTTCGACGTTCTACATTGATCGTGTTGATCGTGATATGTGAATCAACTAGCCTACATAATTCAATCGGCATACTAACTCAAAATAAGAATTAACCCACGATACTTTCTTATATCCCTTAATTACGTTCGGATACTCTGCATCCACTGCAATTCTTACTTAATTCTCAAAATAACGTCTGCACATACGAACAGCAGTAGGTTGTATAAAAATACTTAATATTGCGTGACTTTAAATAGAGAATATAAAATGCAAAAATACACAAATATGATAGTAGTTGTTTTTAATAATACTCAACTTGCCTCGCGTGATCCCATTTTCTGACGGTACTGAGGTTAATGGCTTGTGTGCCTCCAGAAGATGAAACAACAAACGCTCGTTAAATTTTATAAGAACAATACGATATCGCTGCCACCTCTGTGTTCTCAATTATTAGTTCTCTACCATTAACATTCGCAGTAAAGGTCTCATGAGGTTATGGTAAAGTGACAGCAATACTAGCGCTGTTTAGGGTCCTGAATCCGGTTTAAAAAAATCTTCGAAAATTTATTAATTTGTTAAACTTTTCCTTGTCAGGTGAAATTTGTTACTGTCACTTATAGAGCACGGCGCCCTGAAAGCGTGTGGGGTAGAGGCGGTATAGCTCCACTCCTCTTGACGTCGGCATCGTCATACTGTCCACTGATTGCTGCATGTGCTTATCTGTTTGGTAACAAAAACTCCGTAACATTATTTTATGGGTTAAAATTGAAACGAGTCTTTAAACTAAAATGTTCAGGCTGTTTTGAGTAAAGATAATTAAATTCCTCCGGTAGCCCCTGCCGGGTGCATTTGAATAAATATAGCAACTGAAAACGAGCTTGTTTCCACAAAGAAGTCGTCAACGTTACTACATCTTAAAGCTGTACTTTGTATATCGGGTATGAATGTGGACTAATGTAAATGTAGTAAAGTTAAATCCGTTTAGGGGCTTATATTTTGGTTTCAGAAGCCATAATTCTATGTGGACCAAGCATTAGCTACGTTCAATTTACCTACGCTTCGCTTCTAACGCATCTTTGTAGTTGCATGTTTCTCCAGAGAAAACAAAGAATAGAAAAAGGAAACAAAGTACGGAAAAGGGTAAAAGCGACAGCTACAACGGAACGGGAAATTCATTACAAAAGTGTGGCCGGGATTACCGGACGTAACATTGGTCCTAGTAGTGTTAGTCGCCAGAGGACGACAGCGTTCACACAGCAGCGCCGTAAGGGGAGGGGATGTTTACTGGTGCACTGGAGTCAAAATTTATGGTCAAGAATTATTCACTGAAACAGCAAACAAGAATCCCAGAGCACTCTCAACTTTTCCACTATTTTATCTATTTATTTGCTATTATTAGAACAAATTGAGAAATAAATATTTGTTTCAGTTTATTGTGTTCTTATTATAGAAATGCCGACAATTTTGTGTAAGAATAACCACCTTATTGAATAACAAAATTGGTTTATATTTACTTGTACCTTTAATTTTAAGTCTTATTATCAAATAATGTCATGTTTTCGTTTGTTCTTCTCTCAGAGATAAAACGAGTGCCCGCACTTTGACTTCACATTTAATCGAAATTAAATAACAAATTTGCGTGTTCTTTTGGGAGCCTTCGTATAAATATGAACCATTAAATAGATGACTAGTAATCAGTCGTCGGTGAGGTTGTGCATCGTATTCGAAAGTGTGTGTGAATTTCAGTTTCTGTTTTGTCCCGAATGCCTTTTCTGCCATTTGTAACCTACTGATGTCAACTATCAGAAGGATTAAAAGTACTCCAAATGTCTTATCTTTGAGAATCTGAATATTAAAGCGTGCGTACGTTTTCCATATTGCCGGGTTCTCTCTTCTTTCGTTGCAGCGGACATGGTTCAAGTTATAAAGTTATTGTACATGAACATTACGTACATCGCAGAAGTTTTAGGAGACGCTCGTATTATCATTTAGCTCTTTTATAAGTTGCAGTACATGCATAATGAAGAGCTTCAAAAAGAAGCTGTTTTTCTTTGTTACTTAGTCTCATACTTGGAAGTATGGAATAAACCCATAAAGTGGCTCTTTATTCTTTTAGAACTTCACAGGCAAAATCCACTTTCCTTCACATATTATGTTATAACTCTGTACAGACCGAGGCTATGGAAATTCGCCCTCCACGCTAATTTATCCTTCGTTTACATTTTTAGAATCCTGCACCTTCTTCCTATGGTAACAGCCATTCTATCCACATACCCGTTTCACCTGCATGGAGAATAAGTTATGGGTTTCTGTGCTGCAGCCAGATGAACGTCCTATCTTAAGTATTTCTGGGGAAAGGGGGTCGGAAGGAGAGCCGGAAGCTCTACTATATGTATTATTATACCATGAGACTTTATTATGTGGGACTTCGTCTTCAGAAACAATATACCAGTAGGTGTGTGTGTTAAACAAAAGCTTCAGTCTTGGGTGAATTCATTAAGCTTCATTCTGTTATGAGTACTCGTCACTTACCGTCTAATTATCTAGTAACGGAGTTTATAAGGGGTTTCATTGTTATGAGCAGGCATGTCAAAGCAAGAAGAGGTTCTTCTCTCCCCCTCACCCTCTGTATTCCTTTCCAAATTAAGTTATTCGTCATATTATATTAAAAAGTATATTCTGATTTACATTTGAGCGCTGTGGCATATTGAAATTGTATTACATTTCACATTAATGTTCTTCATAAGTAACAATTCTATGACTACTAGTTTACAGCATGTCTAACTCACTTTATGAGTTTTATCAGAATCTCTGATGTTATTTATGAGCGGTTCCGTATTTGATCGTATTAAATTCAGGATAATTTCATCACATTTCAAGAATTCCGCTGTGACGTGATTCTAACTTAGTTTCGGTTGATGAAATGTATATTCTAGGATTTTGAACAAAGCGACGAAAGCGGGAAAATATTCTAAGATGGACAGGTTCTCACTACACAGAAGGAACTTGGTGTTTTCCTCAGTTACTCCACGAAAATTCTTTGATAGTTCATTAAAACATGATACGACACATTCCCTTCATATGACAGTTACCGCCATCAAGGCGAAAGCTAATTAAATAAGTCATTCGGCCGCCATATTGTTATTTTACGTTCTAACAACGCTTAAGACGTTACATATTTTCGACGATATGTTACCGTATATTATTTCAGGGCGGTATTTACGTGGTGCTGATAGCATTCCTAGCTCACAAATTCGTTCGCTCACTGCGTTGTCATTATCGATATCAGGATTTAAAAGTACGAATTTGGATGGCCTGTAATAACGTTAATTATAAATTTCATAAGAAATCACCTGTCGGTTCTTGAGTTGAAAATGCGGACACATACGATCAGCTCTGTATGCGTTAATGTTAAACATACCATTCAAAGAACGCGTAATAATAGTAGCATACGTGTATTATTATGCGATCATGGAATCTTCTGTCTATCAGCCAAGTTCAATTCGAAACAGAAGTAAAACGTTTCGGACATCGTTTCTGTCTCTATTATGAGGGTATGATATATTGATGATTTTGCTAAGAACTGTCGCGGTTGAAATGAGACAGAATCTAACGTCATCATATGACACCAAAGTTATGACCTAAGGCCCAAATGTTGAGGGGGCCTTGTACAGTTTCACGTAATTCTCGATCTGACACGAAAGAGTAGAAAACGCTTGAAAACCTTCTAGAGACCAGCTTCTATCCAAGTGAGTGCAACAGTCGGAATCGATAATTTATCAACCCTTTCATGTCACGTTAGGATGGAATTCAGCCCGTACACCATTCAAAGGGGAGAATTGTTTGGGGGTGTGTATAGACGAAAATAATGATGGACAAACAAGTCTGTAGACTGGTGGAGATAGATACAAATGTGAGTTTTAAAAATGGAACTGGAATTATTAGACAAAAACATTCACTAGAAAAACATAACTTTTCGGTTCACATTTAATATGAAGTAAGCTATTTCTTTTCTGAGGATGGGATTAGTAATCTGTCTGCAGACAAAGCCAAGAGACTGTTTAAATGTACTGTTATTTAGTCAGAACCCATTCAGATTACTGGTCATTTAAACAGTTTATCTTTGAACCAACCGATTAGTTGATTGGTTGAACACACATTCATCAGAAATTATCATACAAGTTGGTGAGTAAAGTCGGCCTCTTAGTTTACCAATAATAAACGAGAATTTCGTGACAGTCGACATCCAGTTTGTTGAGTTGGTAATACATAACAGGGGTTTAAGAAATCAGTCGCTTGATAAGCTGAAAAATTGCATGATAGAACATACAAATATTTAAACTACGTCATACGACATAATTAAGTATTCTGTAAATAAAATTAATATTTTCTCAAAGTCATTAAGCATATATCCAATCTGCCTCTAGTTCCTTCAAACGTACTCAGAACACCGACGGCGACGAAATACTGAAACTATAATTTGCGGTCGGAAAACGTAAAACAATTAAAATTTTTATTTTATATACGCTTAATCATGCATACATGCTCACATTCTTTCAAAAATGAATGAGTTATCTCTTGCACATATGCGGGCACAAGGGGAATACAGCACAGCACACTCAATGGACGAGAAGAACGCGCAGTGTGACATAGCCCGCAGACAAGCCGTTTCAAGGCGGGAGTACAGCTCGCTTGTAGCCTACGAGGTGTCATGAAATCGCGGTGGGAATGCAAGCAGACGCAGATATACCTAGAGGCACGTTTGAAGTTAGGTGATAAAGCCAATGCTTTATTTTCAGGAAATTCCTGCATTGTAGAAGAAATCTATATATCGTAGATTTCCCTTCTCAATTCGAAAACAGGTAGACTTGCAGTGACACAAACTAGGCCACAGTAGGATTCGTTTCTGCCGACATTCTTCAACGGGTGTAATTTTCCCAGCATAACACTGTCGTCCCAACAAACATACTATAGTAACAACGCAAAGTTAACACACGGCATGTTTCAGACCCCAGCCCAGATATTGGCTGTCACTGTTAGCAACTGAATAGATTCACACCGCTGACCTCAGACACGTGCTATATGAACTGTGCGGGACGAGGAAACATCAGGCAATACTAAGGTGTTTAGCGACAGCCTTTGTTAACAATTTGTAATGGATAAAACATTTTATAACTTTCTATTGCTGTTAATCACGTATATTAAATGAAATGTGTTTTTGTGGGGTGATCGCATTACTCGCGTCTTACATTCTTCCGTTTGTGGTATTTTTCTATTGACATTATGATTAAAGAAATTAACTCATTTGAGCTACCGACTTAATTCTGTGCACATGTAACATAAGTCAGTCTTAGAAAACTTAGAATTTCGTGTTACAATATCAAAACCTACGAGCATAAGACAATGTAGCTGTTTCAAAACAAATACCGAAGTATAAGGCGGGAAGAAGATAATAGAAAATAGGTAGAAAGAACTGAGAACATACACGGAGGTTAAGTACAAAGAGGAACAGTGCAATTAGAAAGACAAGGTGAAGTTTGGCTTGAATGAGACATTTGCGAAGAGAGTAAAGGGAAGTGCTACGAAGAAATGTTAAAAAACAAGAATATTTTAATGAAATTTCATTTTCTTTTAGAAAATTAGGATGCTATAATATGGAGAAATAGAAGTGACGAGAATGAAAAGAAAGGAAGACAATGTTAGAAAAGCGGCCTTCCGTTCCGACGGCGCTGCTGAGGGTAATTTCATTTTGAACTACACGTGAACTAGGTTAACTTACAATTTGGTGCGGATAATAGCGCACTTGCCGATACCGGGGCCAAGAGAGCTGGAAACGTGTGTAAGTTATTCACAAAGACTGGCTTGCAGTTTCTACTGACTTCTTGCAAAACAGCTAACATTTAGAAAACGAACATACAGAGTTGGCATGTAGCTGTCATACTAATTAGTCTACACCGCGATCTGTCCAATTAACATAGTTTAAATACTCAAAGTACTGCATGCAGGAATTGAATTGATGAGTCTTATTACATGAAAATAATAACACCTAAAATAGGAAAACAAGCGAAGGTGAAATATTTGATATATTTCACCTTCGAATTCTTGTCATGAAATCTCCGAAATTGACTTGTAATCCTTCTTCACAAAACCTTCCAGTTTCTCCAGTCAGCAGATACAATGATATACCATATAAATATACTTTATAAGTCTCTCTGTTTCGTTTAGTTCCTCTAAAAAGTTTTACCTTTTTATTGAATGCCCGAATTTGGATTAAATTTAGTGTTCATGTTTTGCACGAGGAGTTGGATGAGTAGTTATACATACATTTTAAGATTTATCTGGTGTATACATGTGAGAGTTAACTTTTTAAGTCTTAAAGAAAAGAAAAACAGGCGAAGTCTTTGGTCTAGTGCTTCTGGATGAACACAGAATAATCTTACAAGCACACACAAGCACGCACGCACGCACGCACGCACGCACAGTTTATTATTACCAAGTATATTAATTTTTACTTGAAAACCGTGTTGTTCTGACTCATCCGAAGCTTAATAAAAATTGTCAGTTGGTTTAAAATAACTGGAACACACAGACTTCGTTTTTGTTGGAAACAAAACTGAAGCTCTATTATGTACCAACAGATCTGTCAACTGCAGAGACTCTTTATTCTGTGGTTAATTTAAGAACATCGTCATTAGCTCAGACTACAAAGAGAAAATGAATAATGAGTTCGAAATGATATTGAAGGAAGTTGAAGTGGCCAAATTGAATACGCTATCCTGGAATTTGATAAGAGGGACTGAGTAAACCCAAGAAAAGTATTAGCCTGTATAGTCAATGTAAGGGCTGATATTTATACCGGGGTTCTCCAGAATTTGAAGCAGGAGTGTTAACCGCTAAGCCAATTTGGGATGTTCGAGTAGTTTAGTGCAAGTAAGATGGTACGAAGTAAACTCATGGAGAAGCGACCAATTTTGACGTAGGTGTCGAAATTTGTTTCGAATAACTGAGGAATACAGACAAAAGCCTCATTCGCATTAGCCTGTTAAGGGGTCGATGTTTGAAACGTGTGGCCTCCGGTCACAACTCAGGCGCTAAGCCATTCTGGTACTTTAACTGGATATATTATCTACGCATACATTTGTAAAATTCATTTTATGTCCCGACCGAGATTCCGTCAGTGAAATATGATTAGCGAATGCTTTCACCCAACCCACTTCGACATTCGTGAAATGACTGAACGTCCCTACCCTTCAATTCTTTTGAGCGTGTATAATACGATATAATCCACCATACTAATACGGTCTGACGAGCTGAACTAAAAATTATTATAAGGGTCCCATATTATCTCAATGGCACATACCACCACCCCTATCATATCCCGCCTAGCTGGATGTTTGAAGTCGATAGTAAGTGTTATAGCTGAAGGCATTCAAGCGGAAAACAGCGCCGTTTCTATTCAACATCCACTGCCGACAGACGCCCCCATCGAATAAGTTGGTGAGGGAGGGTGGGGGGGGGGGGAAGCCACGAACCATTCTCAAGTTTCGTTACACCACCAGCTTTCCCTTATACTCCCTCACACATTTCCTTCACGCTTTATGGGACAACTGACATAACGCCGTCATAATTATTTATGTTATGAAAACTTATAAATGACCAGCATCTATTGGAATAGGAACCGGTATGTATTACATCGTCGTCCTCGCAAGAAAACTCCATAAATCTTAAGAAAAGAGAATATGAGATTTCCAAACCATGTAGTAGCCAAGATCCTAACTGGAGTGTTTGAAAATCTTTCAACTTGCATTAGTTTTCTTGGAGCTACTAGTTCTTCTTGTGAGGGCGAAGCTGTAGTAGATTATAAACGAAATCTACCATACATCTGCGTCGTCTAAATTTTGTCTTGTCTATGGACCGAGAATATATGGATCGATGTTACTGAATATAAGATAGTGTAATTGCGTCATATTGTGAATATTCTAACAATTATTTATTTTAATCCGTCTTATTACAATATTTAAAATTTCTTATAATTAAGATAATAAAATATCATTGATGTTCCATATCGATTGATCGATTTACATTTTGGAACATCTTTTACAAAACATGTTTCAGTTTTTATAAAACCATCATCAGGTGTACTACTGTCATCGTATAGGTGTGGGTCAATATCATGTATTGACCCACACCTATACGATGACAGTAGTACTTCTGGACATATCGGAACAATCACTCCTACATCTAAGACCGATATGTACATCTGATAAAATTAAGAAAAGACAACACCTTGCCCAAAATTGAAAAACAAATGGCATGAAACATCACCAAATGGAATCATATTTGAGTTTTAAGTTCGTAAATAATTTACACCTGATGATGGTTTTATAAAAACTGAAACATGTTGTGTAAAAGATGTTCCAAAATGTAAATCGATCAATTGATATGGAACATCAATGATATTTTATTATCTTAATTATAAGAAATTTTAAATATTGTAATAAGACGGATTAAAATAAATAATTGTTAGTTACTGAATATATAAGTTTATAAAGGCTGAGTGAAAAGTAACTGAAGATGTTTTGTCTAGTCTTAGAGCACATAAACATTTTAGTATTTATCGCGTTAGGTTTTTTTTACAAAACAGACATTAATGTTTTGGATTTTTTCGTTTCTCATTACAGAAAACGTTTACTTTATAATTATACAGATGTTTACAAAAATCTCCATGCACCACATCTGCAAGTCTACATCATGCAGATATTGGCAACATGTTTAATTTGTCTAGGTTCGTAGCATGGATTCGTGACTACTAACATGCTGAAAAGTTCTTTCGAGTTAAAATACATCATTTCCAATATTATTTGTAAATACATGTAAATGTAAGCGTTTATTCTACTGTATGGGAACTTTTTGAACAAACTTGATATGCTATGGGACGATTCTAACCCATAATCCCAGCTACTGCTGGGCCTAAATCGCGTGGGTGAGTTTAATAATAATTTCTACGTATTAGAAATTAGTAAGCTATATTTTAGCCTTAAGGTTGTTTAATAGTTTAAAACCCAGTGGTAAATACATGTATCATCTGCTCGAAAATTCAGTATTTTTTTCAGAATGCACTTGTTTCGTGTGATTCTCAGTATCAGCATGTCTTTGAACCTACTTTTAAGCACACAGAACATTATATATTGATATGTTTGGTAAGCCTGTTTTTTTTATTTTTGTTGGTTTTTGTGACGAACTTTGTTTCAAATTCTGTGTGTGATTCAGTATGTATAGTGTAACATTAATTGTCTTACAAATATGTAACTGTAAATATTATCTGCAAAGCGACCGACAACCTTTTGTTACAAATTACTATCACGTGAGTATTTTAAGAGATATCTACAAGCCTATAGTCCTTCGCTTATTTCACGTCTGTTACATTTCATTTTATGTGCTTTATTGGGGAAAAACATTACAGATGAAATTGTTATTTAACTAATAATGGGATTCGAGCAATGTAAGGAAAAATTTTATATATCGTGTCAAAGACATTTGCACATAGTGAAATGCGTTATGTACCTATATATGCGTAGAAACTGACAGATAAACTATCTTGGACAGAACTTACCCATGATATTCAGTTCCTTGAAAAATGTCAACCATGTAGATTACATCAAATAGAAAGTGAAAAAAAACTGCAATAGCAAATTATTCAGTTATGATTCATCATTTATATAACAACCATTATTGAATTTTCATGAAAACTGAGTTCTGTTGTGTTTTCTGGGGTACTGACAGACCTAATTAAGATTAACATGATACTATGGGATCTAGAATATTGTGTGATATTACAAGTTATAAACGGGTTTCTCTCATATAAATTGCTTAACGTTTTCTCCCTTAACAAAGTTCAATTCTGTAGGCCTATAAAGGGCAATGTGCCGCGGGATATGTATACATGCAGGGGAATGAGATTTATTGTTATGTAGCAAGTTTATTATGATATGGACACGAGTGAATAGATATTAAACATTATAGCTCGAAGAGCCTGGACATTAACATGGCGCCCAACATGTCATCCTTGTCTAGCATGGACGTCCAATTTTGCAGACTCGTGTTACTAGCGCACATACAAATAACCGTAATAACACAAGAAAAGCAACCACGGCTCACCCAAATAATTATACAAGACCCAATCAGAAGAAGATAAAGCACGCCGACGTTATTATTACAGTAATTTGTTACCACGACATAGGCACCGATTATCATGTTCACCCGTTTGGAAGTAATTTATAGACACACCATCAGTAAAAGTGGATTATTGATTTATGAAACAAGATACAGGAATATCATTAAAGCAGCTGAAATATTAGGTTACTTCTTATTTTGAAACTTTTAAACGTTTTGATACTAAGTGATACAAAGCTATTCTTAAATTCGCTCATTATGTTTATGTAATTTTACATCCCATAATTTGGAGCGGACTATGAGCAATTAATCTAAAAGGATTAAGTAAGAAGTTGGTCTAGTTACTTAATTACTGTAATGGCATTTGAGGAGCACATTTAGCTCAGGCTTATAGCAGAAACCAGAATTCTCGTTCAAAGCAACAAGCCTGTTATCCTTAAAGGGTTAGGGGGGACGCTTTAACCCTGGGAGACGAAGGGTAAAAGTAAAGCTTATATCTTAATTGCATCATGCTTGTGTTCCTCAATATAATAATTTTATTTTCCGTCCTTACACAAGCTTATAGATTGTTAAAATTACATAAAATTATAACATTTCAACATTTTTTTTTTTTTTGACATGTTGAAATGTTATAATTTTATGTAATTTTAACAATCTATAAGCTTGTGTAAGGACGGAAAATAAAATTATTATATGGTAAAAGTAAAATAAAGTTTGTCCCGCTATGCGCCATGTAGGCGTTTGGGGGGAGAGAGGGTATAGCTCCTCTCTTCCTAGACCCCGGCACTAGATGGGGGTGAGTGGTCAGCATCACGCCCGGCCGGCTTTACCCCCGGGAAAGGACCCCGGTACCCATTGGATAGGAGGCTGGGTGGGCCCCAGAGCCGGTCTGGACGCAGTGGCTAGAGGAAAAATCCTCTGCCCCCGTCGGGGATCGAACCCCGGTCGCCCAGTCCGTAGCCAGTCACTATACTGACTGAGCTACGCCGGCTCCGGGAGACGAAGGGTAAAGATGCATAAGCGCAAGGCTGTATTTCTAGGTGTCATAATGGCTTTTGGACACAGGGGCGACTTGTATTTCTTTCTCGGAAAACGTTATCCGTAGTTTTACATTATATTGAAAAGCTTCCTAACTTCCTTTTGAGAAAGAAACGGAAATCTTAAAATGTGGAAACAAAGCTATTGGGCATATGTAGATCTGATCTTAATCAAGATGAAGTAACTGGAATCAGGTTAATTTTGAGTAGTAAGTATCTTCCTAAGTAATCACTTACTTTTTCATCCTTAGCGACCTGAAGTACACATACTTTCCAAATGCACTTTTCGTGAATCAGCCTATCTCATCGGACTTAGTAGTCGTTCACTGCAGATAAACGTTTATTGTACCTTAGCGGTCATTCAATTACTTAAATTATGCATAAAATAAGAAAATATTTTATACAAACTGATACGTATTAGGTATAAAATAACTAATATATAACTCTGTACACCCCTTGAGCACATTGAGCAGTTTAACAATTATAAACTTTGGGTAAACTTTCATAAATCCAACTAAATGAGTAATTTATTTTTAATTTTAATAATTTATTTGATGCCAAAGAATGCACATAGTTCATCATGTAACGAGTCATCGGTTTTCGATATACCAGTATTTTTTTTTACATTTGGTTGGCAGCTGTGAAGGAAATTGTAAGTCGATATGTGTAAGTATTAGGTTCCAGTTACGATCGTAAACTTCATTAACGGAGTGACTCGGTCATATTTTAGAGCAGGTTATGAAGATATAAACATGAAATTGGTTACCCTAGTATCTATTTTCATAAGAAGTAATACACAACATAGACTCCATAATGCATTCATGAGTGGAATGCACTAATATAAACTGATACTGTAAATTGAATATCGAACTGAACTCTCCCGCAGTTGCGTGCAAACAATGGCAAACGCTGAGTAAAAAGAGGAGAAATTTCCGGAGATTTAGTTCTTTACTGAATTAATAATGGCTGCAACGAACAGCTGCATGACCATGAGTAACAATAGGATTTTACTTACGGAAGAGGACAATATATTTTAAATCCCTTATCGTTTACCTTGCAGCTACTGGCAGCTTTATCTGCACATCGCATTCCGAATTACGAGGATGAATCTTCAGTATGGAAAAGAGGGGAAATATATATTCCTTTAACAATCACAGTTCTGCAAAATTCGATTTCCTCTTACTGAACAAAATTACTTTTTTCCCTACAAAACTTCAATTAGATTCTAGCAGAGAGTAACTTCCTCAACACCCATTTTAATAAATTACAATAAGGAATTTCCCATTTGCTATCCTTTAATTGGAATTCGAAAATTACACTTGATTCATTCTTTACTTTCAAATGAAAGTAATACCTTTATTCGTATTAGATTAGAACGCAGTTTCAAGAAACCCCGCCTTTTTCATTTCCCCCAACTAACGCCGATTATGGTGTCTTCAGGGTACAGCCAATGATTTGGTAACTACGACCTTCAAGTAGTGGAAACGAAGAGAATTGTCTTCATCCTCCAAACCCATATGCAAATTTTAATTAAACGAAGTTAGTTTCATTCTTATTGAGATCTTAAATACGTAGACAAACATGCGATGTGTCTAATTAATTTCACAAAAATAGAAAATTTAATTTCGCATGCTAAAATCTATGATTTATTAGGAACCTTAACCATAAAATACGTCAAATATAAGCCTATATGACATTACTTCATACCACGCTTTTTTCTTGGGAAACACACTTATATTTCTGGGTTTTGATTCCCTCATTTCACTCCAAAAGTAACAAAAACTGTTTTGAATGAAAAGGGTATGGTGGCCGTATTCAGTTTAAAATAAAATTACGATTAACTTTTTCCAAAATATATAAGCAATTTGTATCATTAGACGTTTCAGATGTCAAGGTACGAATTTTACTCTACACCAAGGAAACAAAGAAGGAAATTAAAGAGTTTAACGAAAATGTACAGCGCCTTAAACTGGTTACTTCTTGTCCTCTTGTATTATTCATGAAAGTAGCTGGTGGCTGCTCAAGAGAATTGCTGCTCCGCGTAATTAACTAGCATTGTAAGCCCTCATAGTTGATCAGACCTTATATTCAATGCTGTATTACACAGGTCTGTACTGTCGAAACAACTTTGCAAAATGAAACAAGAATAAATCAGATGTACATCTTAACACAAATGATATCTACTATTCAGCTTAGTAAATAAACCTGTAGGCCTTTATGGTCATCAGACATATACTATAAGAAGGTTATAGTAATTAAAATATTTTATATTGTTGTAATGTTGTTTCACGTTTTCGTAACTAACCGTGCCTAATATTCGGGAATGTCAATTAAACCTATGATTCAGTTAGAAGAGAAGTAGGCTTCTGTAAGTCGACACCCGTAGTCGATTACGAGGCGGACATTCACAAAGTTTATTCGAATTAAACTTTCGAATGAAGAAATCTAGCTGATCGGATACTGTTCCTCAGACAGGTTAATTGTGTGCCTGAAATAAAACATTAGCGAATTAATTAGGTTGTTGAACAATTGTTAATTGCTTGTAGATAAACAAGATACTTGTAATTATACCCTTCTTGAAGACGTTTTTGTGATCAGAAATACACGGAATCAGTGAACCGGGTACAGTCGGGAGGGGCAGAGACAGACTAGGTCGTAAACCGGAAACAACAAAGAAACAGAACTCCCTGTGAAATAGCTGGAACACAAACGGACAAAACGAGGCTCGTAATTTAACAAATACAGATTCAGGATACCATAAGTTGCATAGAATGTTTGGTTAATTAAATAATGTATTTATTTATTTGCGGTATTTCTTCGTTAGTTATTGGTAGTTTCAATTTTTCTACAATAATCGAGATGCTCTGTTCTAAAAACTGTAAATGCTACTGATTAGTAAGATTGTGGCATGTCTGAATTAGAAAATCTTACATTATTTATACATTCAATCAGTTTATTATGTGCTTCCCCAACGAGGTGGAACGTCTAATAAAATCCTTCCGTCCGTCCGTCCGTCCGTCCGCCCATCCATATGTAACAAATCGAGAACGGCTTAACGGATTTCCATATATACGTCATATCTTTAAATGGCGAGTATCACTAGAATCTGTCAACACATGAATGTCCTATTTAAGGTACTACTGCTGCCTTCGTCAGTAAGAAGTCTGAAGTACAACCAGAAACCTGTCACAGTATGCACTATACAGGCAGAGATTCGAAGCTGAAACCTTCCCAATACGAAACAGGAGTGTTGGACACTAAATAGCAGTGATCAATAACTAATCAAATAAGATTTGTTAATAGTTCATGTGTTTGGCTCATAATTATTAAATACCTATAATGCAGAATACCATGTACGTTGCTTATTGGGTTTATTACAACATTTTCTTCACCAAGTAAAAATTATGAATATCCAAACAAAAATAATTTTACTGCATATTACACACCTATTTATCAGCATCCTGTCTGGACAGAGAATATGTGACAGGGTATAATAGCACTTGTCATTTAAATGCCACTGTTTTGTTGAAATTTTTATTTAGTTTTCACAGTCGCATGACAGTTCCATAAATTGGGATTCATATAAGCACCAAAATTTCATTGACGTGTAATCAAAACATGCGACATAATTATATTACGGTTCTCACGATGACTAATGAAGTATTATTTTTATTCTATCGGAAAGATTACAGGCCATTTTCTCTCAAAAGAGCATTCCTATGTATTTCCTAACACTAAACGAATCATTAGAAAATTAAATCAATTCCAAAATAAGTAACGAATAATATATAAATAAACTGTTTGACTATACAATGTGATGTGTTCAGTGTGATTAATTCCGCAACAACAAAAATGCATCGGCAATAAATAAACATAGTTTCTGATTAACTGTGCAATATCGCAAATAATGCACCACAATGGAACTGAATACACTTGTCCACTTCTGTTACTTCATTTGTTCAATTATGTGTCTTATTAAAGTTACATGTAATGAAGATCTAATAGCAGCAGTAGATTGCAAACATTGTAAACATGAGGAAAATGAAAAGGCATTAATTTTGGTGCAGAAACATCAAGGCGAAGAGATCTCTTGGGATACCCACGCGTAGATAGGTAGATTCTTATATTCCGTAAGAAAGAATTCTTTATAGACTTACTGCATGCTCGCAGACCGTGTGCTACAAGCGCTACGTTTGAGAACTATGTAGGAAAGCGTACTAATTTAGTATTCGAATGGCCTCGGATCCAGTCCCAACAGTTGTGGACCATACTCATGTCACACTAGGTTCAGGTATTGGTCAAGGCCATATGGATGCCACGACAAAATCGGAAAAATAGTTTCCTATATACGGGTCTTGAAATATTCTCAAGGTCGTATATTCTCACGACTATTTCTGCCAAACCCAAAATACCTGATCGACCATACTCATGTCAGAATGAGGTCATCTATAGGTAAAGGTCAAATGAAATCAACTACAAAACCGGTCCAATAGTATCCTAGATACAGGTCTTGAGAAATTCACAAGGTCATATCTTCTAACGATTATTTCAGCCAAAAGTTAAACACCTGGTCGACCATATTCATGTCACACTGAGATCAGGTATTTTTCAAGGCCATATGGATGCCACGAAAAAATCGGCCCAATAGCTTCCTAGATACGGGTCTTGAAATATTCTCAAGGTCATATTTTCTCACGATTATTTCTGCCAAACGTTAGACACCTGGTCGACCATACTCATGTCACACAACGTTCAGGTATTCGTCAAGCTCATATGGATGCCAGGACAAAATCGGACCAATAGTTTCCTATATACGGGTCTTGAAATATTCTCAAGGTCGTATCTTCTTACGACAATTTCTGCCAAACCGTAAATAACTGATCGATTATACTCATGTCAGAATGTGGTCACGTATAGGACAAAGTAATATGGTATCTACGACAGAATCGGTCAAATAGTTTCCTAGATACAGATATTGAGAAATTCTCAAGGTCATATCTTCTAACGATTATTTCTGCCAAACGTTAAACACCCGGTTGATCATACTCATCTCACACTAGGTTCAGGTATTGGTCAAGGCCACTTGGATGCCACGACAAAATCGGCCCAATAGTTTACTAGATACGGGTCTTGAAATATTCTCAAGGTCATATCTTCTCACGACTATTTCTGCCAAACCGTAACTACCTGATCGACCATACTCATGTCAGAATGAGGTCACGTAAAGTTCAAGATCATATGGAATCTACGACAAAATCGGTCCAATAGTTTCCTAGATACAGGTCTTGAGAAATTCCAAAGGTCATATTTTCTCACGATTATTTCTGCCAAACGTTACACACATGGTCGACCATACTCATGTCACATTAGGTTCAGGTATTGGTCAAGGCCATATGGATGCAACGACAAAATCGGCCAAATAGTTTCCTGTATATGGGTCTTGAAATATTCTCAAGGTCGTATCTTCTCACGACTATTTCTGCCAAACCGTAAATACATGGTCGACCATACTCATGTCAGAATGAGGTTACGTAAAGGTCAAGATCATATCGAATCTACGACAAAATCGGTCCAATAGTTTCCTAGATACAGGTCTTGAAAAATTCCAAAGGTCATATCTTCTCACGATTATTTCTGCCAAATGTTACACACCTGGTCTACCATACTCATGTCACACTAGGTTCAGGTATTGGTCAAGGCCATATGGATGCCACGACAAAATCGGCCCAATAGTTTCCTATATATGGGTCTTGAAATATTCTCAAGGTCGTATCTTCTCACGACTATTTCTGCCAAATCGTCAATACCTGTTCGACCATACTCATGTCAGAATGTGGTCACGTAAAGTTCAAGATCATATGGAATCTACGACAAAATCGGTCCAATAGTTTCCTAGATACAGGTCTTCAGAAATTCCAAAGGTCATATCTTCTCACGATTATTTCTGCCAAACGTTACACACCTGGTCGACCATACTCATCTCACACTAGGTTCAGGTATTGGTCAAGGCCAAATGGATGCCACGACAAAATCGGCCCAATAGTTTCCTATATACGGGTCTTGAAATATTCTCAAGGTCGTATCTTCTCACGACTATTTCTGCCAAACCGTAACTACCTGATCGACCATACTCATGTCAGAATGAGGTCACGTAAAGTTCAAGATCATATGGAATCTACTACAAAATCGGTCCAATAGTTTCCTAGATACAGGTCTTGAGAAATTCCAAAGGTCATATCTTCTACCGATTATTTCTGACAAACGTTACACACCTGGTCGACCATACTCATGTCACACTAGGTTCAGGTATTGGTCAAGGCCACATGGATGCCACGACAAAATACGCCCAATAGTTAACTAGATACGGGTCTTGAAATATTCTCAAGGTCATATATTCTCACGACTATTTTTGCCAAACCGTAACTACCTGATAGACCATAATCATGTTAGAATGATGTCACGTAAAGGTCAAGATCATATGGAATCTACGACAAAATCGGTCCAATAGTTTCCTAGATACAGGTCTTCAGAAATTCCCAAGGTCATATATTCTCACGATTATTTCTGCCAAACGTTACAAACCTGGTCGACCATATTCATGTCACACTAGGTTCAGGTATTGGTCAAGGCCATATGGTTGCCACGACAAAATCGGCCCAATAGTTTCCTAGATACGGGTTTTGAAATATTCTCAAGGTCATATCTTCTCACGACTATTTCTGCCAAACCGTAACTACCTGATCGACCATACTCATGTCAAAATGAGGTCACGTAAAGTTGAAGATCATATGGAATCTACGACAAAATCGGTCCAATAGTTTCCTAGATACAGGTCTTGAGAAATTCCAAATGTCATATATTCTCACGATTATTTCTGCCAAACGTTACACACCTGGTCGACCATACTCATCTCACACTAGGTTCAGGTATTGGTCAAGGCCATATGGATGCCACGACAAAATCGGCCCAATAGATTCCTATATATGGGTCTTGAAATATTCTCAAGGTCGTATCTTCTCACGACTATTTCTGCCAAACCGTAAATACATGGTTGACCATACTCATGTCAGAATGAGGTTACGTAAAGGTCAAGATCATATGGAATCTACGACAAAATCGGTCCAATAGTTTCCTAGATACAGGTCTTGAAAAATTCCAAAGGTCATATCTTCTCACGATTATTTCTGCCAAATGTTACACACCTGGTCTACCATACTCATGTCACACTAGGTTCAGGTATTGGTCAAGGCCATATGGATGCCACGACAAAATTGGCGCAATATTTTTCTATATATAGGTCTTTAAATATTCTCAAGGTCGTATCTTCTCACGACTATTTCTGCCAAACCGTCAATACCTATTCGACCATACTCATGTCAGAATGAGGTCACGTAAAGTTCAAGATCATATGGAATCTACGACAAAATCGGTCCAATAGTTTCCTAGATACAGGTCTTGAGAAATTCCAAAGGTCATATCTTCTCACGATTATTTCTGCCGAACGTTACACACCTGGTCGACCATACTCATGTCACACTAGGTTCAGGTATTGGTCAAGGCCATATGGATGCCACGACAAAATCGGAAAATAGTTTCCTATATACGGGTCTTGAAATATTCTCAAGGTCGTATCTTCTCACGACTATTTCTGCCAAACCCAAAATACCTGATCGACCATACTCATGTCAGAATGAGGTCATCTATAGGTAAAGGTCAAATGAAATCAACTACAAAACCGGTCCAATAGTATCCTAGATACAGGTCTTGAGAAATTCACAAGGTCATATCTTCTAACGATTATTTCAGCCAAAAGTTAAACACCTGGTCGACCATATTCATGTCACACTGAGATCAGGTATTTTTCAAGGCCATATGGATGCCACGAAAAAATCCTCCCAATAGCTTCCTAGATACGGGTCTTGAAATATTCTCAAGGTCATATTTTCTCACGATTATTTCTGCCAAACGTTAGACACCTGGTCGACCATACTCATGTCACACAACGTTCAGGTATTCGTCAAGCTCATATGGATGCCAGGACAAAATCGGACCAATAGTTTCCTATATACGGGTCTTGAAATATTCTCAAGGTCGTATCTTCTTACGACAATTTCTGCCAAACCGTAAATAACTGATCGATTATACTCATGTCAGAATGTGGTCACGTATAGGACAAAGTAATATGGTATCTACGACAGAATCGGTCAAATAGTTTCCTAGATACAGATATTGAGAAATTCTCAAGGTCATATCTTCTAACGATTATTTCTGCCAAACGTTAAACACCCGGTTGATCATACTCATCTCACACTAGGTTCAGGTATTGGTCAAGGCCACTTGGATGCCACGACAAAATCGGCCCAATAGTTTACTAGATACGGGTCTTGAAATATTCTCAAGGTCATATCTTCTCACGACTATTTCTGCCAAACCGTAACTACCTGATCGACCATACTCATGTCAGAATGAGGTCACGTAAAGTTCAAGATCATATGGAATCTACGACAAAATCGGTCCAATAGTTTCCTAGATACAGGTCTTGAGAAATTCCAAAGGTCATATTTTCTCACGATTATTTCTGCCAAACGTTACACACATGGTCGACCATACTCATGTCACATTAGGTTCAGGTATTGGTCAAGGCCATATGGATGCAACGACAAAATCGGCCAAATAGTTTCCTGTATATGGGTCTTGAAATATTCTCAAGGTCGTATCTTCTCACGACTATTTCTGCCAAACCGTAAATACATGGTCGACCATACTCATGTCAGAATGAGGTTACGTAAAGGTCAAGATCATATCGAATCTACGACAAAATCGGTCCAATAGTTTCCTAGATACAGGTCTTGAAAAATTCCAAAGGTCATATCTTCTCACGATTATTTCTGCCAAATGTTACACACCTGGTCTACCATACTCATGTCACACTAGGTTCAGGTATTGGTCAAGGCCATATGGATGCCACGACAAAATCGGCCCAATAGTTTCCTATATATGGGTCTTGAAATATTCTCAAGGTCGTATCTTCTCACGACTATTTCTGCCAAATCGTCAATACCTGTTCGACCATACTCATGTCAGAATGTGGTCACGTAAAGTTCAAGATCATATGGAATCTACGACAAAATCGGTCCAATAGTTTCCTAGATACAGGTCTTCAGAAATTCCAAAGGTCATATCTTCTCACGATTATTTCTGCCAAACGTTACACACCTGGTCGACCATACTCATCTCACACTAGGTTCAGGTATTGGTCAAGGCCATATGGATGCCACGACAAAATCGGCCCAATAGTTTCCTAGATACGGGTCTTGAAATATTCTCAAGGTCGTATCTTCTCACGACTATTTCTGCCAAACCGTAACTAAATGATCGACCATACTAATGTCAGAATGAGTTCACGTAATGTTCAAGATCATATGGAATCTACGACAAAATCGGTCCAATAGTTTCCTAGATACAGGTCTTGAGAAATTCCAAAGGTCATATATTCTCACGATTATTTCTGCCAAACGTTACACACCTGGTCGCCCATACTCATGTCACACTAGGTTCAGGTATTGGTCAAGGCCATATGAATGCCACGACAAAATCGGCCCAATAGTTTCCTATATATGGGTCTTGAAATATTCTCAAGGTCGTATCTTCTCACGACTATTTCTGCCAAACCGTCAATACCTGTTCGACCATACTCATGTCAGAATGAGGTCACGTAAAGGTCAAGATCATATGGAATCTACGACAAAATCGGTCCAATAGTTTCCTAGATACAGGTCTTGAGAAATTCCATAGGTCATATTTTCTCACGATTATTTCTGCCAAACGTTACACACCTGGTCGACCATACTCATCTCACACTAGGTTCAGGTATTGGTCAAGGCCAAATGGATGCCACGACAAAATCGGCCCAATAGTTTCCTATATACGGGTCTTGAAATATTCTCAAGGTCGTATCTTCTCACGACTATTTCTGCCAAACCGTAACTACCTGATCGACCATACTCATGTCAGAATGAGGTCACGTAAAGTTCAAGATCATATGGAGTCTACTACAAAATCGGTCCAATAGTTTCCTAGATACAGGTCTTGAGAAATTCCAAAGGTCATATCTTCTACCGATTATTTCTGACAAACGTTACACACCTGGTCGACCATACTCATGTCACACTAGGTTCAGGTATTGGTCAAGGCCACATGGATGCCACGACAAAATACGCCCAATAGTTAACTAGATACGGGTCTTGAAATATTCTCAAGGTCATATATTCTCACGACTATTTTTGCCAAACCGTAACTACCTGATAGACCATAATCATGTTAGAATGATGTCACGTAAAGGTCAAGATCATATGGAATCTACGACAAAATCGGTCCAATAGTTTCCTAGATACAGGTCTTCAGAAATTCCCAAGGTCATATATTCTCACGATTATTTCTGCCAAACGTTACAAACCTGGTCGACCATATTCATGTCACACTAGGTTCAGGTATTGGTCAAGGCCATATGGTTGCCACGACAAAATCGGCCCAATAGTTTCCTAGATACGGGTTTTGAAATATTCTCAAGGTCATATCTTCTCACGACTATTTCTGCCAAACCGTAACTACCTGATCGACCATACTCATGTCAAAATGAGGTCACGTAAAGTTGAAGATCATATGGAATCTACGACAAAATCGGTCCAATAGTTTCCTAGATACAGGTCTTGAGAAATTCCAAATGTCATATATTCTCACGATTATTTCTGCCAAACGTTACACACCTGGTCGACCATACTCATCTCACACTAGGTTCAGGTATTGGTCAAGGCCATATGGATGCCACGACAAAATCGGCCCAATAGATTCCTATATATGGGTCTTGAAATATTCTCAAGGTCGTATCTTCTCACGACTATTTCTGCCAAACCGTAAATACATGGTTGACCATACTCATGTCAGAATGAGGTTACGTAAAGGTCAAGATCATATGGAATCTACGACAAAATCGGTCCAATAGTTTCCTAGATACAGGTCTTGAAAAATTCCAAAGGTCATATCTTCTCACGATTATTTCTGCCAAATGTTACACACCTGGTCTACCATACTCATGTCACACTAGGTTCAGGTATTGGTCAAGGCCATATGGATGCCACGACAAAATTGGCGCAATATTTTTCTATATATAGGTCTTTAAATATTCTCAAGGTCGTATCTTCTCACGACTATTTCTGCCAAACCGTCAATACCTATTCGACCATACTCATGTCAGAATGAGGTCACGTAAAGTTCAAGATCATATGGAATCTACGACAAAATCGGTCCAATAGTTTCCTAGATACAGGTCTTGAGAAATTCCAAAGGTCATATCTTCTCACGATTATTTCTGCCGAACGTTACACACCTGGTCGACCATACTCATGTCACACTAGGTTCAGGTATTGGTCAAGGCCATATGGATGCCACGACAAAATCGGCCCAATAGTTTCCTAGATACGGGTCTTGAAATATTCTCAAGGTCATATCTTCACGCGATTATTTCTGCCAAACCGTAAATACCTGATCGACCATACTCATGTTAGAATGAGGTCACGTAAAGTTCAAGATCATATGGAATCTACGACAAAATCGGTCCAATAGTTACCTAGATACAGGTCTTGAGAAATTCCAAAGGTCATATCTTCTCGCGGTTATTTCTGCCAAACGTTACACACCTGGTCGACCATACTCATGTCACACTAGGTTCAGGTATTGTTCAAGGCCACACGCATGCCACGACAAAATCCTCCCAATAGTTTCCTAGATACAGGTCTTGAAATATTCTCAACGTCGTATCTTCTCACGACTATTTCTGCCAAACCGTAAATACCTGGTCGACCATACTCATGTCAGAATGAGGTCACGTAAAGGTCAAGTTCATATGGAATCTACGACAAAATCGGTCCAATAGTTTCCTAGATACAGGTCTTGAGAAATTCCAAAGGTCATATCTTCTCGCGATTATTTCTGCCAAACGTTACACACCTGGTCGACCATACTCATGTCACACTAGGTTCAGGTATTGTTCAAGGCCACACGGATGACACGACAAAATCCTCTCAATAGTTTCCTAGATACAGGTCTTGAAATATTCTCAAAGCTCGTATCTTCTCACGTCTATTTCTGCCAAACCGTAAATACCTGGTCGACCATACTCATGTCAGAATGAGGTCACGTAAAGTTCAAGATCATATGGAATCTACGACAAAATCGGTCCAATAATTTCCTAGATACATGTCTTGAGAAATTCCGAAGGTCATATCTTCTCACGATTATTCCTGCCAAACGTTACACACCTGGTCGACCATACTCATGTCACACTAGGTTTAGGTATTGGTCAAAGCCATATGGATGCCACGACAAAATCGGCCCAATATTTTCCTATATATGCGTCTTGAAATATTCTCAAGGTCGTATCTTCTCACGACTATTTCTGCCAAACCGTAAATACCTGGTCAACCATACTCATGTCAGAATGAGGTCACGTAAAGTTCAAGATCATATGGAATCTACGACAAAATCGGTCCAATAGTTTCCTAGATACAGGTCTTGAGAAATTCCAAAGGTCATATCTTCTCACGATTATTTCTGCCAAACGTTACACACCTGGTCGACCATACTCATGTCACACCAGGTTCAGGTATTGGTCAAGGCCATATGGATGCCACGACAAAATCGGCCAAATAGTTTCCTGTGTATGGGTCTTGAAATATTCTCAAGGTCGTATCTTCTCACGACTATTTCTGCCAAACCGTAAATACATGTGTCGACCATACTCATGTCAGAATGAGGTCACGTAAAGTTCAAGATCATATGGAATCTACTACAAAATCGGTCCAATAGTTTCCTAGATACAGGTCTTCAGAAATTCCCAAGGTCATATTTTCTCACGATTATTTCTGCTAAACGTTACACACCTGGTCGACCATACTCATGTCACACTAGGTTCAGGTATTGGTCAAGGCCATATGGATGCCACGACAAAATCGGCCAAATAGTTTCCTGTATATGGGTCTTGAAATATTCTCAAGGTCGTATCTTCTCACGACTATTTCTGCCAAACCGTAAATACCTGGTCGACCATACTCATGTCAGAATGAGGTTACGTAAAGTTCAAGATCATATGGAATCTACGACAAAATCGGTCCAATAGTTTCCTAGATACAGGTCTTGAGAAATTCCAAAGGTCATATCTTCTCACGATTATTTCTGCCAAACGTTACACACCTGGTCGACCATACTCATCTCACACTAGGTTCAGGTATTGGTCAAGGCCATATGGATGCCACGACAAAATCGGCCAAATAGTTTCCTATATATGGGTCTTGAAATATTCTCAAGGTCGTATCTTCTCACGACTATTTCTGCCAAACCGTATCTACCTGAGCGACCATACTCATGTCAGAATGAGGTCACGTAAAGTTCAAGATCATATGGAATCTACTACAAAATCGGTCCAATAGTTTCCTAGATACAGGTCTTGAGAAATTCCAAAGGTCATATTTTCTCGCGATTATTTCTGCCAAACGTTACACACCTGGTCGACCATACTCATGTCACACTAGGTTCAGGTATTGTTCAAGGCCACACGGATGACACGACAAAATCCCCTCAATAGTTTCCTAGATACAGGTCTTGAAATATTCTCAAGGTCGTATCTTCTCACGACTATTTCTGCCAAACCGTAAATACCTGGTCGACCATACTCATGTCAGAATGAGGTCACGTAAAGTTCAAGATCATATGGAATCTACGACAAAATCGGTCCAATAATTTCCTAGATACATGTCTTGAGAAATTCCGAAGGTCATATCTTCTCACGATTATTCCTGCCAAACGTTACACACCTGGTCGACCATACTCATGTCACACTAAGTTCAGGTATTGGTCAAGGCCATATGGATGCCACGACAAAATCGGCCCAATATTTTCCTATATATGCGTCTTGAAATATTCTCAAGGTCGTATCTTCTCACGACTATTTCTACCAAACCGTAAATACCTGGTCAACCATACTCATGTCAGAATGAGGTTACGTAAAGTTCAAGATCATATGGAATCTACGACAAAATCGGTCCAATAGTTTCCTAGATACAGGTCTTGAGAAATTCCAAAGGTCATATCTTCTCACGATTATTTCTGCCAAACGTTACACACCTGGTCGACCATACTCATGTCACACTAGGTTCAGGTATTGGTCAAGGCCATATGGATGCCACGACAAAATCGGCCAAATAGTTTCCTGTGTATGGGTCTTGAAATATTCTCAAGGTCGTATCTTCTCACGACTATTTCTGCCAAACCGTAAATACATGGTCGACCATACTCATGTCAGAATGAGGTCACGTAAAGTTCAAGATCATATGGAATCTACTACAAAATCGGTCCAATAGTTTCCTAGATACAGGTCTTGAGAAATTCCAAAGGTCATATCTTCTCACGATTATTTCTGCCAAACGTTACACACCTGGTCTACCATACTCATGTCACACTAGGTTCAGGTATTGGTCAAGGCTACATGGATGCCACGACAAAATCCGCCCAATAGTTTACTAGATACGGGTCTTGAAATATTCTCAAGGTCATATCTTCTCACGACTATTTCTGCCAAACCGTAACTAGCTGATCGACCATAATCAAGTTAGAATGATGTCACGTAAAGGTCAAGATCATATGGAATCTACGACAATATCGGTCCAAAAGTTTCCTAGATACAGGTCTTCAGAAATTCCCAAGGTCATATTTTCTCACGATTATTTCTGCCAAACGTTACACACCTGGTCGACCATACTCATGTCACACTAGGTTCAGGTATTGGTCAAGGCCATATGGATGCCACGACAAAATCGGCCAAATAGTTTCCTATATATGGGTCTTGAAATATTCTCAAGGTCGTATCTTCTCACGACTATTTCTGCCAAACCGTAAATACCTGGACGACCATGCTCATGTCAGAATGAGGTTACGTAAAGGTCAAGATCATATGGAATCTACGACAAAATCGGTCTAACAGTTTCCTAGATACAGGTCTTGAAAAATTCCAAAGGTCATATCTTCTCACGATTATTTCTGCCTAATGTTACACACCTGGTCTACCATACTCATGTCACACTAGGTTCATGTATTGGTCAAGGCCATATGGATGCCACGACAAAATCGGAACAATAGTTTCCTATATATGGGTCTTGAAATATTCTCAAGGTCGTATCTTCTCACGACTATTTCTGCCAAACCGTAACTACCTGATCGACCATACTCATGTCAGAATGAGGTCACGTAAAGTTCAAGATCATATGGAATCTACTACAAAATCGGTCCAATAGTTTCCTAGATACAGGTCTTGAGAAATTCCAAAGGTCATATCTTCTCACGATTATTTCTGCCAAACGCTACACACCTGGTCGACCATACTCATGTCACACTAGGTTCAGGTATTGGTCAAGGCCACATGGATGCCACGACAAAATCCGCCCAATAGTTTACTAGATACGGGTCTTAAAATATTCTCAAGGTGATATTTTCTCACGACTATTTCTGCCAAACCGTAACTACCTGATCGACCATACTCATGTCAGAATGAGGTCACGTAAAGTTCAAGATCATATGGAATCTACGACAAAATCGGTCCAATAGTTTCCTAGATACAGGTCTTGAGAAATTCCAAAGATCATATCTTCTCACGATTATTTCTGCCAAACGTTACACATCTGGTCGACCATACTCATGTCACACTAGGTTCAGGTATTGGTCAAGGCCATATGGATGCCACGACAAAATCGGCCAAATAGTTTCCTGTATATGGGTCTTCAAATATTCTCAAGGTCGTATCTTCTCACGACTATTTCTGCCAAACCGTAAATACATGGTCGACCATACTCATGTCAGAATGAGGTTACGTAAAGGTCAAGATCATATGGAATCTACGACAAAATCGGTCCAATAGTTTCCTAGATACAGGTCTTGAAAAATTCCAAAGGTCATATCTTCTCACGATTATTTCTGCCAAATGTTACACACCTGGTCTACCATACTCATGTCACACTAGGTTCAGGTATTGGTCAAGGCCATATGGATGCCACGACAAAATCGGAACAATAGTTTCCTATATATGGTTCTTGAAATATTCTCAAGGCCGTATCTTCTCACGACTATTTCTGCCAAACCGTAACTACCTGATCGACCATACTCATGTCAGATTGAGGTCACGTAAAGTTCAAGATCATATGGAATCTACTACAAAATCGGTCCAATAGTTTCCTAGATACAGGTCTTGAGAAATTCCAAAGGTCATATCTTCTCACGATTATTTCTGCCAAACGCTACACACCTGGTCGACCATACTCATCTCACACTAGGTTCAGGTATTGGTCAAGGCCACATGGATGCCACGATAAAATCCGCCCAATAGTTTACTAGATACGGGTCTTAAAATATTCTCAAGGTCATATCTTCTCACGACTATTTCTGCCAAACCGTAACTACCTGATCGACCATACTCATGTCAGAATGAGGTCACGTAAAGGTCAAGATCATATGGAATCTACAACAAAATCGCTCCAATAGTTTCCTAGATACAGTTCTTGAGAAATTCCAAAGGTCATATCTTCTCACGATTATTTCTGCCAAACGCTACACACCTGGTCGACCATACTCATCTCACACTAGGTTCAGGTATTGGTCAAGGCCACACGGATGCCACGACAAAATCCGCCCAATAGTTTCCTACATACAGGTCTAGAGATATTCTCAAGGTCGTATCTTCTCACGACTATTTCTGCCAAACCGTAAATACCTGATCGACCATACCCATGTCAGAATGAGGTCACGTATAGATCAAGGTCATATGGAACCTACGACAGAATCGGTCCAATAGTTTCCTAGATACAGGTCTTGAGAAATTCCAAAGGTCATATCTTCTCACGATTATTTCTGCCAAACGTTAAACACCTGGTCGACCATACTCATGTCACACTGAGTTCAGGTATAGGTCAAGGCCATATGGATGCCACGACAAAATCGGCCCAATAGTTTCCTATATATGGGTCTTGAAATATTCTCAAGGTCATATCTTCTCACGATTGTTTCTGCCAAACCGTAAATACCTGGTCGACCATACTCATGTCAGAATGAGGTCACGTATAGATGAAGGTCATATGGAATCTACGACAAAATCGGTCCAATAGTTTCCTAGATACAGGTCTTGAGAAATTCCCAAGGTTATATCTTCTCGCGATTATTTCTGCCAAACGTTAATAACAATGTGTCGGTACAATACATTCGAACAGCTAAAGACGGGAGTAAATACACCTCCCAAAACGTCGTGCATATCAGATATACCGCACATAATGGACAATGTCAAACATGGTGTTTCTATAATGCCTTGTCAAAGGCAAACGCCCCAATATCTTTTTCGTGGTACTGTTGAAACGAAAAACTAGAATCATTTCGCCAAGTCCTCCACCGTTGATTCGAACTGGCTATGAAGGAATAATTTTGGTTGGCCAAATTATTGTAATGGGCCCCACATCAGAAACACGTTAAAAGTTCATGACAACGCGTGTAAATGTCAGGAAGGAACTAGAGTTCTTACTTGGTAGTGTAACATAATCTGAGGGGGCCAAGGCTGCCGAAGTAAGCCGTCCAAAGCCTCGCTTGTAATGAGGTGTTCCAGAATATATCTGGCACTTGATGAATGGTTATAGTTTACAAAGTTCAGGAGCAATTAATTTGAATGAAAAAATATTAGTAAGGTAATTAATATTAAAGAAAATGTATAGGACAAGTCAGTGCCTAATTGGGAGGAACACTTACTTTTGAAAAATATTAGTAGAAATTTTCTTATACCAGCTATCATAACTTGAAATTATGCTGAAACGCGACCTCTGGGATCTCTTGTTATAACAACCAATGTTTACAGATTCCCTTCACGTTTACATTCTCGCACGGCCAAGTTGTGGTAAATACATTTTAGAGCAGATAAAGAGGATGAATGGATGTTTGTGCGAAATTATTATCACTGATGAGAAATATAATGAATTTGCACAAAAGGTAAATAGCCACTTACTATCATCGTCATATTAGTCCATACTTCATACCTCAATCTCTCTGGTCGAACGCTTTTAGAATTCCCCCATTAGCAACATAAACTGAGCAGTCGAAGACAAAGACAGACATAAAATGTGGACATGAGCTAGTGTAAACAATGTTTAAAGTTTCAGTTTCTACCTCGAAGGAAACACAAGCTTCCTTTACAAAGATCAGTTGCTAATGCTGTGAACAAAACGCAGGGTTATTGTTAGAGCAGGTGGTGCTTAAAGTTAACACTTAGCCTAGAAGGGTTAAATAATTATTATAAAGAATATGAAGTGTTATTAACAGCGTAGCATTAACGAGTTAACAGAGCCACAGTTGTAAGCAAATGAATGCGTTCATTAATAAATTTGGAATATCGTGTGAGTGAGTGCATCTTCTCTACAGCAACTCGTCTTACAGCGTATGAATGTTACGGGTTACGTCATTTGACCACCGGTCTCAAAAACTACAGATTTCAAGATTCCGGTACCCCGAAGTCAATATGAACTCTGCTTCCTCGTCTGCAATAACAGAACTTTTCCAATTTCCAGTGTTCATTATCCACTTACTACTTTCAAGCTTGGCTTCTTTTATCCTCAGAATCCTAGGTCCTGAACATAACAATTGTTTTCCACCACCGCCCCCACACCAGACTAGTTTGTATGTTAGTATAGGGGTTGAGGGTGGGTGGAAGACAACATCATAAATCATCTGTAATCGTTTTATTGGACTGGCTCACTGCTATTGTGAAGGAGACTGGGAAGATGTGAAGACATGCTTAAGAAAAGTAAGGGAAAGCAGAATGTAATGTAATTGCCATCGAAGCCTGTCTTTTGTTCGAACGATTAAATTTAAAGAACAAGCAGGCTGTTACAGTAAATGCAAATAAACCACCTTTCTGAGATGTAGTACTAAAAATTGTTGGATTTTGAACACCACAAGATTGCTATATGAATAGAAGATTAGAAAAAATATGTAGTGCTACATGTAACGACAATGAACCATGGGTCACACCGGATTTAAAAGTACGGTCAGCCACAAGTTGTATTTTAAAGAAGACAGGATTTTGTGCTGCGAGAAGTTGAAGTTCAGGGGTGGAGAATCTGATTTTGTCCGGTAAAATGATGAGAGATCGTAAACCAGCAGCCATTTCTATTACACCTCGAAGAAAATCTGGGTTCATCAAGACAACAACAGCGAAGACTACTTAAGAATGCATTTTCAACTGCAGAAGTAACACAGCGCATATGAAATCTGTGTATGACCAAGAAAGGTAAGCAGGCAAGGAAAGAACATTTTTCAGAGTACCAGGTCGAATCGATGATTTTGTGGATGGAAACCTACAGCGTTACTGCTATCCAAACCTGTTCGGTAAAATCTTTATGAAAATATAGTCCATGGTCCGGCCATCTTTGACCCAAGGAATGTGCCGCCAGTATAATCGGATGACAGGCTAAATTATCTGAAACAGACTCTCGCAGCGGTGGGGATGACGATTGTGGTACTCTGGGTTGCAAAAGGTATTTAGGAAAAAGTTCAACCCTGAAGACAGAAGCGGTATGTTCCTCATAGGTGTTTGCTGCCTGCATCATCACCTCCCTGATGATGCAGGCAGCGAACACCTTCCTGCTTCCATAAGATGCAGTGAATTTATTTAGCAGCTGATAGAGTGTAAAATCCTTAAGAGATCGTTTTATCGTTCTTCGCAATTGTACTACACCATAGAGAGTATAATTATTATTACTGTTGTTGTAACATTCGTATATATATATATATATATATATATATGGTTTTCACGTAAAATTATTGCGGGTTCTGATATATGCCAACATCAAAATACTGTTTCAATCTGAATACGATATCTCATTATTTTTAAGAATGAAATAAAACAAAATTTCTGCCTTATAATCGTTTCTCTGAAATATTAAAAGTATTAATTATTATTGTTTACTTAAAATGTAAGGTACATATCCATAAATAATATCCTAACATTTTCGAAAGTATTGAATATTATCATCTTCAACGTGAGACTCCACTCGTAAGAAATATTGCAGTTTTGGAATTCCGTCCGTCATGAAGATTCAAAGTATCTGACAGGAAATTTACTTCATTAACTTGGGAATTCTGAACAATAATTTCCCTTCTCGACAGGAATGTTGTTCATACAGAGCGGAGCAGCAGTTTTTTTAATGACGAGGGTTTGAAATATTTAAAACCTGAAGAAAGTTCAGACGCTTAAACGTTCGTGTGCACTAGCGTGTCTGCCCATAAAACACCTGTGTTAGAATTATATTTTGTTCACTTTCACATTACAACTAAATGTAAACATTTATTATAATTTATTTATCAGTACTTTAAATAGTTCATGACTGCTTCGTTATATCTCCTTTCTAACCCACAATACATATTAATTTTATGATTAAAAACTATATGCCCTTTGCAAGTGATAAAGCTTTGTTATATAAACTAATAAATGCTTCATAAACATAACAGCAAAGTATTCTAAGCTAATGAATTGTCTGTATGAGATTCAGTGACCTTAAAGGACAATGAGAAACTTTAGGGAAGCCAGTAGCCAGGCCGAGATTCGAACTATGAGACACGTTTAAACACACTCGACTTTACGCAAGTAGCATAGAAGGACGCCTCTAGCTTAAGCTGTTTCAAGTTGCTCACAAGTCGGTGTACAAGGAAGTTCCTCTAATGACGGATTTCGGACGAAGCAACAAACAGACTCAGTTGCGAGGGCACTTTAAGCCTATGCGGGAAACCCCAAATATCAAGTGAAGGTACAGTTCAAGAAGTGACTTAACGTAATGTAATATCAGAATCTTGCAAAATATCCATTGTCATAAAATTACACTAAATATCGGCTTTTTCCCGGCTTTATAACTGATTCGCGACATCTTAGGTTCGATTTCATATTTCATGTGTTTTTTAAATTAAACTATATTACAGGTTGAGAGAACTTTATGGTATAGTGCACGGCCTGTACTTTACTATTCCATGTCGTTTCATGACTCAACAAGTCTAAAACGTGTTTTACTCTTAGGCAGGCTGTTTCGAAATCCTAAGAATGAGATTTCAAATCTTACTGAAATTTCAAACTCAGTGCATATAAATTAATTTCAAGTCTGTATGTTGCACTAATTTGTGTTCTGAACTAGTCTTCGAACCAGACAGGAGATGAAGCTGAACTGGAAGGAAGCCAGGAAGTGTTCTAACAGAGTCGAGTACAACGGAGTTAGTTGATTGGAAAATCATATGCATGCAGCTTGCTTGTTAGCTACAAACTCTGGAGTATAGACCTATGTTCATCAATTGTGTATGCACATAAAATGAACATATTCGTTCATGATGATACTACGTTTTCCAATCTTTTTAAACTTTTAAAATTTTATTTTAATGTTTATATTATTATATAACAAACTAAATGGACTGGATATGCATTTACTTTGACATTCCTTATAATGTAATTTTGTCCTCCCTAATATTACTTCTTACGTGTCAAAATACTTTCCTTGCCACTGTATTCTCTCGTATTCTCCATTTTGTTCTTTAATTGGTGTAAAACACCAAATTATACAACCATATAAAACATGTAACATCATTTTTGTATCTGTAACATTTTAAGCGATTTAATTTTGATAATATTGCCATTCCTGGACAACCGATTTTCTAAAATACTAAGAAGACTAATTATTATGTTAATATTATGATTTTGTCCTGCATTCTGGCAACGACATGTGGACATACTATCTTATTTCTCTGCGTTTATTTACATACCAGACTTCTTACGAGCCTGAAACCGTGTTTCTATCTTTTTGTTATACATGTTTTGCCCCGTAATTTAATATGAGGGAATAACAGAAAATTACTGTTCCCATAGAGTTCTAATATCTCTTGCTTTCCTAATGGTGTATTCTGAACAGCAACTGAAATAAGAACGTAGGCTGAAAGTAAACAAAAAGTTGTGATTGTTTGTAGAGGACAGCGTGCATCCTGAGAAATGACAATTAAACTTTTGGGATTACTACGTAGATTGTATGAACTGGGTTGATCGGACTTTTGCAAAAGTTTAAATTATGTTAAATGTACTTAGCTCTGAGAATATTTACTTGAAGGTGAAGCTAATGTAAACTGAGGCAGTGACGAAATCTTACTCACCCCTTTCAAGCTTGACGTTCATCTAAATTACAGTTTTTGTCTCAAATAAAACAAACGCATCTGTCTTAAGGATCAATTGGTTAATGTTGTTTATTCTAAAAATCATGTGAGACCCAGTAGTACACTCTGTGGCAAAATTCAGAGTTAGTGAATGTTGAAACAAGTTATGTCGTAGACATTTGCCCCACTCATCTTTAAGGATTTAACTTAGGTCATTCCATAAGACATATATGGATATTAAAATTCAGTTCATTTAACATTTTTTAAAATGTTTGTAGATACAAATACAAATTTCGTATGAGTAGCTTCTTTGTATTTTGAAAATTAGAAATTCTGTTTTGCTATCCGTTGGGTGTTCTCTGTTGGAGACACGAACTGGTAGTAACGACTGAGACAAGCCAAGGTACGATCAAAGTCTCCTTAGAGATATTAAATTCCTTCCTTATTGTAACAACAATGTTTTCGTTGCTGTTATAGATCAGCTATTTTTCTGCTGATCGAATTCTTCTGTTACACCTTAAACACTGCTGCAATAGTACTTCGATATGTTGATATTGCAAATTCTTGCTTTCTTGTTATATTCTGAAATCTACAGGCCTGTATTGTGTATAGCTTTAGGGACTGTATCGAGAACAAAACTTATACCCTGTAATTTAAAGTCACACATACCTCAACAAACATTTATATAACCACCTACTCTCTGCTGTATAACGATGCGTTAACAGGGCTGTGTAACGTACAAACAAAGTAAAAATGTTCCTGCCTCATTAACCGTGTTTAATCTCTGCCCCTCTCATCCTATGCAAGTATATTTACCTCAAAGATTGAAATGTCTTCCCAAATGTTATAAGGAGAGGAAGCTAATTTCTTGACATACGTACAATGCACAACGCATAACGCAATACTGAACATTTAGGAAATAATTTCGATATTCAGTGCCTTCTAGATGAGTGTATCTTGCCTTTATCTACTCATTATTTATTTACTTATTTCCTCGTAATTAAGTTAGAGATATTTCAATAATCACATTATATACACCTACCGTCTAATGTTAAAATAAGTGAATAATAAATTGGAAAACAGATTAAGGAAGCTACAATCGATAATCTTAAGATGGCCTACTGTCGCGGCATCTGACTGAAAGGACTGAGGAAAATCTCAGAAACATCTGTTAGGATGGCCGGTATTTGTACGGACTTTATTCCTGGGCCTCCTGAATATATTAACATACGGTTAAAAATATATCTTAAAACCATAAAATATATGCCCGAGAGATATGGATAAAGTAATCTCGGATATATTGTATAGATCAGCATACATACCTTTGTGTGGCAGTTTACGTTCAAATAAGCGATACAATTACGTATGTACTTGAAACCCGAGTATGTATCGATTTACCAATAATCTATATTCTTTATATAACAGCATCTAGTTCCTACACAGACGCCGCAGAATCAGTGCAACAGAAGAGTTCAAGTTCCTCCTAATGCAGCTTCAAGCAAGGTTATTACGGCAGTAATGTCTTTATCAAGATTAACTAATCATTAGCATAGGTAATGATAATTATGATGCTGAAGATAATGAATTAAGAGCAATTGTGCAAAATAGCAGTAATCATCCTTAATTCCCCTCACCCCGAACAATTGTAGGAGGACACCATTACGAATTATGACTAAAACACCGGTAATTGTTCAATAGAATCGCTTGTATTTTTCAAAGCAGATTCCCATAATTTTGCTTTTCTAGGTATTGAGATTTTTATTTTGGGTTATAAAGGTTTACGAAGCATTTATAACAATAATAGTAACGTTTTACAAATCACACCCTAAAAAATAACCCCTTTCAACTTTCAATTTACTAAAAACGTGGTTTAGTTCTTGACATATATTGTTATTTGATTAATGATTTGTAGTTCTAAGAAAGGCATCTCTAAGGGAAGAAATACTTTCGTTTTCTTTATTTGGTCCAAAAGGAACGGATATTTCAGACATTGTCCCATTGATCAAATCTAAACGAATCGGACAGCGAAAAAGAGGCTCGGTGCCCATCTGCAGAGCAAGTTACCGGTTTGTTAATCGCTGAAACAACGAGCGGATGAATTATTAAGTTGTGAATACGTGTCAATTTGTGGAGAACGGTTCGTATTACAGGTTTTAACCCCTAACCTGTCCGACCCATTGGATATGATATGGCAATAACCTTCATCATATGGATTAAACGCTCAGTTTAGATTGTGACATATTTCACTCTTGAACTAATACAGTTTGTACTGTGCTGGAAGGTTGAAACGGCGTCATCCGTGTACAGGGATTATGTCTTCACGTAACCACATGGGGTACTGTGTGTTAAGGCACTTCAGCTAGGCAGGAAGAGGGGTATGTGTGGGTGTACATAGCACATACAGACAGACTACTGTGATGACTGATGTTCAGCCTGTGGAGAGGGGTTACTTTACACGCTCTGTTCTTATTCATCTGCCCATTACATTCAGCCTGGCGCCAGCCGTTGTCCAGTAGAATCGCCCGAGTTGCATTTTTGTTCTTCCAATAGGAATGCTACAGGAAGCTCATAGGACAAAATAAATAAATAAATAACTAAGAATTGTTAATATTTTAAAATACATCAGAGTTAGATGCTGTGAATAAGTAAGAATACCTTGTAAAATATCACGTGTAGTATTGCAATAAATAGCTTTAATCTCGCTGTATCTGATTCTGAAATTTGTTCATGTCTGACAACTGCATAATGACGAACTTAAAAATCTGTACTCCTCCCCCAATATTGTCAGGGTGATTAAGTCGAGAAGAATGAGATGGGCTGGGCATGTAGCGCGCATGGATCAGACAAGAGGTGTGCACCGGGTATTGGTTGGGAAGCCTGAAGGGAAGAGACCGCTGAGGAGGCCTAGACGTAGATGGGAGGATAATGTAAAGCGGGATCTATGAGAGATAGGAGTTGAAGGAAACTGGATTTTGTTGGCCAGGACAGGGTCCGATGGAGGGCTTTGGTTAATTCGGTGATGAAACTTCGGGTTCGGTAAGCCATCTAGTTAGTTATGTATGACTAGAAATGGAGCTCTGATTTCGAAACGTGACCGCTGAGTGTGTCGCATTGTTGAAGTGGAGTTATAAGTCATAAGATAATTCCGCACAACAAATTACGAAAAAAAAACGATTAGAATGCATGAATAGCAGCATTCTTCTTGTGCTGTTTAGGTATTGGTCCAGAGCATACGATTGCGATGATTATCTTTAAAGATGGCTGCCTGAGATTTTAGTTTCCGCGGAGGTAAGAATTCTAATCCTTGTACTTCGTGGGAAAAGTGATGACAAACTTACGAGACTCCAAGGTATCACAACTCAGAAGGGCATAATCCACAGCTTGGAGCCTATGACGAAATTTAACCTGTCGTTTCGATACATTTTAGCTCACAATATCGTTGTGGTGTCCGACAGGCTGCTTGATCAGGCCGTGTTTTGTGTCGTTTAGCGACCGCTGCTGAGATCGATAATTCATTTCACGCCACTCTTACCACGACAGCTAAATGTTCAATCCGGTCCAACCTGTATCTGATGCATCCTCGCTTAAATGTCCAACCGATTTTGTGTCTAAACAAAGACTCTACTTAATTTTACACCCCGTTCAGTGATACAAATATACACTGGTACAGTCAAAGGCAGTTTTCCACACTCCTGTGTGTAAAACATAAAGACCACTCGAAAGTGTCCAGTAATGAAATGTATAGAATAGCTCGTGTCGTTCCCATCAGTACTTTTAAGTGCAAGCGAAACAAATCGGCTTATTTCGTGACTGACATGTAAGCGGTCCAATATCTACAGATATAAAAATCAATAGTCTATCAAAAATAATAGAAGACTGATATATTAACATTATGTTTTATAACAAGTGCCGCTTATTTGGTGGTCTGCAGTATCATTAAAACATATTGTAACACGTTATAATATTAAGGAACTCATAGCTAACCCTCTTATGTAATTCCATAAGAATGACGTAGAGCTTTATTTTATTGAGAGCATACCTTCAGAAATTACCACGTTTTAAGGAAATGGTGATGGGTATCACAGATAATGCATTAATTTCAGAACCTACAGAATCATAATAATAACTCTGATAACACGAAACTTCTCTTAATGAAGTTTTCTCCATCCTCCTGTCACGTAATCACTCTTAGATCAAAATATTTTTCTAAATACTTTCTTCGTACAGATAACTAGGTATATTAAACATATTAGGACAGGTCTCTAAAAGTTAAGTCTTGTGTACTACTAGGAAGATACCGAAGTTTCGGAGGAATATTTTACATCCCTCAGTCCGGAAGGTGCAGCCGTCGTGTTCCTCGGAAATGCGTGTATCTACCGACCCGGCGGTATTGCCCAGAAGACCAATATCAATATCCCAACCGCCTTGAGAATCTCAAGTCTTACAAAGGCCTCTACAAATCTGTGGGTCAGAGGACGTAAAATTATACGAAATACAGTAGGTCCCAAAAATATCTACAGTCAACATATATAATACGGAAATATAAACTTGTCAACTGTGCTACGAACCTAACGGTAATCATTTGAATACCTACAACATATTAGCTAAATCGCTAATTTCCAATGTTGACGTATGCAATGGTTTAGTTTATTATAATGTCTTTGTTTCTTATAATGAATTAACCTTCTGGGACATTCTGATACTTAAACCTATAACTGTAAATAAACCCACAAATTATGGGCATGGATTAGGCCTATTTTATTTCTTATGGTGATATTTCAAATTTGAAGTTTGTATGCGTACATCTTAAAGAGATACGTATAATTCAATGCAATAAACAAATGTATACATTTAAACAAAATGATTTACGAAATAGCTGCATTGTCTGAATTATACAGTGAGTTAGAACATAATCGACGTAAGCATATTATAAAGCAAATGTGGGATTTAGTTGTGAACGGGATAACGAAACATGAAAGGAGAGAGGTAGTGGACGTTAAAGTGCGTTAATGTAAATCTTTGCTACAATTAATACCTCCTTTTCTTATTCCAAACCACTAAGTTTGTAAAAACATCAGATAAAATATGCAGTTCTATATATCTTCTTTATTTTAAGTTTCGTTAATATGATGGAAATGAGAACCGATTTATGATAGAACAGAGGGACTTGGCCGTAATGTAATTCAAAAGCTGCATATTAAATGAAGACGAGATTCATTTTGCGTGTTCACTTTATTCAGCGCATCCTGATAACATTAGAACAGTCTTAAAGGAAAATGAAGACAGTGAACTTCAGTTTACAGAGACATTTTCATAAGACCGCACATGGGGACTCTCTTTTATACAAAGCTTTCCTGATACTCACTCCCCACCTTAAATGGTTATTTGACTTCCACATTATTCCTGTTTTTATACAAGGTATGAAAATGGACGTCCTTAGAATAATTTCATTGCTGCAAGAAACAGCGGAATAATAGAACGATAAGAAATTCGAACGGGGAAGATAGGTAGAAGAAAGGACAAATACCGCCTACTTGCCCACGTCTGAGTTGGCTTTTCTGCTTTACTCCACTCACGTCTAATATTTAAAAAAGAATGTGGCTTCAAATTGGCTTAAGAAGCCACACTTTGATGGCACAGAAAACACGGAAAACCCATCTGCATTAGATTAAATGCTATATAGGGCATATTGGCCATACCCATGAATATCGCAGTAACTGGGTTGGCTTTTTTTTTTTTCTCTTTTAGAATTGAAGATGAGAAGGGAGACGATAAAAATCCTTTCTTGCCTCTCTTCCGCTCCTCATTGCCAAGACTCGCCAGTCTCCTTGCTCCAGTGGCTCTCTCCATAAATAGAAAAGAATAATTTGTTCCTATTGAACAGCAGAGCGCTTAGAGAGAAGAGGAAGCCCTACTTGGGGATCGGACTAACGTGCCACAGTGGATGCTCTCAATAGACACATATCATGTAAAAGCCGATATATTGCTGATTTAGAGGTCGTCATACTGCAATGAGTAGGCATGTATCTCGAACCTCCCTTTTAGTGGGAGAAGTGGATAAGTCCAATTTGGGGGTAAAATGATGTACGCATACCATAGTTCAATTCGTGTTTATCTAAATTTTTTGTACTCATTAAAACCTGACTAAATTAACAGATTTGTAAGCATGGAAAACAGAGTAAACAGTAAGTGACTCCAAGCATTAATATTGAAAGAAGAAATACGTGTTTAAATCCATTCATATTTTCATGCTATAAGTTACCAATCGATGTCCCATTTTAATGTTATTAGCTCATCTAAATGTCGCTGATAATTGTTACTCATGGAAAATCTTTCAGTGTAGAAAATTTTATGCAGAGATGAAGACCATTATTATCATCATAATCGGTGGTGTGGTTCACAAGAAGTGTGGATGGTTTTAGTGTAAATGCCATTACCCGTAGCAGATGATCCCACACAAGCAGAGACGCTGAACCGAAAGAAGCCGAGGGGAGTAAAAACTACGTAAAGTCTGTCTGTTCTACGAAGGTACCCTGACTGTACCTAAGCAAAATATGCCACAGGCATCAACAGAGAATAGATAGAGTATAAATTCTGAACACTGTATCCGGGAATAATACATGCAGCATCACCACAACTTAAAACTCTTTAAAACTGTTCAATAAATCTGAATAGCTAAAGATATTACTTAAAATAAATTCACCCCACTCATAATTAAGTAAACACAATGAGTCAATGAACGACGCAAGCGCACTGGTACGCTAATTCGGAAACAAGATTGCCTTCACATAGCGGATTCTGTTGAACAAAACTGAATTAAGCAGAGTTTGAACAGGATAGTTACATTTCTCGTGTATTCATTATTCAATTTCCGTACTATCAACACCGAACACATAATACTGTTATTTTATTAATCGATTAGTATGTTAATAACGACCATTACATGAACTTCCCATGTTATGTAGAATCGAATTTAACCGTGGAGATTACTACGAATAACAAAACCTGACGATGGGGAAGGACGTATCTATTAGCATTTTTCAAGATACTTACCAGACAATGGACTAGGAAGATTGAGTAAATGTATGAAAAACCTCAGTCGCGACAAACATTCCTGGCGGGATTCCAATTTGTACCTTTCGAATTTTCGAATACAAGTCAGTTTCGTTGCCGCGGAGGTAACATTGATTAAATACGTGAAGATTAAGGAAACATAGAGCAGGAAAAGTGCACGGAAGCATTTTATTACGGCTATCAGCCAATTCTGATGATTTACGTGTTGAGAAAAAATATATCTTCGAACCACATTTGTGAAATTTTTGTACAAAAATCCTTAGTACTTCTATGATTTTAATGAATCGAGATCTGTTGATCATTTAATTGTACATTCGGTTAGTGGCCAATTAAGTGGCTGCTTCAATTATGCGAAGTTCTACGTAAAGAGTTAAAAAGATTTGTCCCATGTAAATAGCTGCCCCGATTAACCGATGGCCCAGTTAACTGGAATTTACTGTACATGATACTGGCATTGTGTCTCTTCAAAATAAATAGTGGTAACTAGACAAGCAAGCAATTTAAAACGTGTAATTATATATATATATATATATATATATATATATATACACACGCACGCACGCACACAGCAATTCCCTTCAAGACACTTCAAAGCGCTTATTAAAAAGAAATTTTGTTCCATTACTTCAGTGTTGTAAAACGAATTTGCAAGTATATTCTTTTCTTTCGGAACGTCTCTGTAGTAAAACCCGTTCTATATAATTGTGACTGCTTTGTGGGTAGTTTATGGAACACGTTATGATACATAGTGGGAGGTCCGGAATAGCCTCGTCGGGTCAAAGCACCGCTGAGGCCAAAAGGGCCACAATTAGTAACACCTGTCTCCACATTTAAGTACGGGGCGTTGAAAATTCTCACATATATTCAGTGGAAAGAGCAGTTCACAGTGCAGCTTCGCACACGTGCGTAAAGTTACGGCAGGGTCGGAACAGCTAAACAATACATCTTTTTAAATTAGATTAATTTCCATACAATATAAATTACGTGCGGGAGATACTGAAGTCAGGTAATGTAGTTGAAAAGATTACAAAATAGAGAAAACGACGGCAGGCCCAAGCAGAGAGTACGGATGATCACAGATGCAAAAGATAACACAGATTTACAAAAGAACACAGCGAGAAGACGGAAGAAACTAAGGAGACGCTACAAAGCGGATTCTGAATCCTGTATGTGTTCCCATATACTTCTGTTCATTGTCTAGTGATGGCGAAATCTTCGCATGTACTACATAACTATTTGAAAAACTGCAAGATTTAACACACAGAATAATAATTTACAACTAACATTTTGCGAGGCAGTGCACACGTTAATTTCCAAATTGTAAGATCAATGTCAAGAACTGTAAGTGAATGACTGTCAGTTTTGACTTAGACACAGAGACGTGTTGGTATCCTGAATGGCTTATTGTAACTGAATCTCGTATGGAACTATTCTTCTTGGTGAATTGTATCGCTGTAATATCTACTGAAACTATGTACAATAAACACATATCTAATGTTCTGAATAATATTTTACGTATGAAGGAAGACATATCATTTGTTGAACAGAACGCTACAGAATCCTGTCCACCATTATTACGTACCATACTTTAACACGAAAGTGTTATACCTGCTTGTACGCACTCCTTAACTAAATTACCGATGATAAGAGTTTGTAACAAATTAGCTTTTGAATTGATATATGTCAGAGACGCAAAAAAATCGTAAGTGACAGTACCTGATGTAATATTCTTTACAATCCCACAATCGGTAATGCCAGACACACGGCGTACCTCGCGTAGTCAGGTTATATTATGACCCCACAGCGCATCACCTGCGAACAGGCTTTACTAACCTAAGCCAACAACCATACTGGTGTAATCTACCCATTAATAAAACACATCTTTCGATCGAGTTTCATAACAAGAATATGGTCGGAAGTTATGGAAATTTTCTATGGACGTCGTGTTACAGCAACGTTAATAAAATTCGTCCTACTTCCTTTTATAACATTTGTAATAGGGTCGTAAGAAAACATCACATTCGCAATTAGCCACGACCACTACGAATATAATTAATCATATGACGACGATGCACAAAGATGTTTGTTCGTGTTTCCAAAGTAAATCATTAATCATCTCGTTATACATCTTCGTATACATTTTTATTATATACAAAAATATTTTCACGCACAAAAACAACTAGTAAGTAACCATATAAAAATCCTTGTTGCTTCGTACCTAATAATTGCCGCATCGAATATAACATATATATTACGACAACTTATTCAGTGAAAAAGGAATCTCTGAACTGTTAAAATTGTTAAATAGAACTGACTAATAAAGAAAAGTAATTTACACAAAGGATTCTTCCACTAGTGTATGAATATTTTCAATTATAAACAAATTAAATGAAAAATTTTACCAAGTTATCGTCAGTAAAATAGTAACGTACTCACACCAATCTGTTTCGTAATGTGAAAAATGTTTGTCACAACGTATTTATACATCACGGACACTAAAGTAATTATATTTAGCATCATAAAGTGAAATGCTTTAAATTTACATTTTTTATTTTACGCAAAAATAACGCATTATGTTTATTAAAATACTAAGATACCTGTGTTTCTAAAAGTGTGTCTATGCACCCGTTTCAATAAAATAATTCTTCATTGATTTTCGGAAAGTTCGGTATCTCTGCAAGTCCTTCAAACTGATGGCGTCTAGAGATAAGTTAAGAAAGAAAGAGATATTGGAGAATTTTATAGTTGTAGACAGGACCACCTTTGAAATCCACCGCGTCAATTGTACGCTAAAGGAACCGAGAAAGTAAATTAAAACCCAACAAAATGCTTCTTTTTATGTAGCAATACGTTTGTTATTAAATAAATGTTAGGCCAGCTACAAACAAGGGTAGAAGCTAGATACCCATAAATGTGACTATCACAATAAAAATATTCATATTATCTTTGGTCTTTGTCAGATTCCGTCCCTCTGCCTCTCATTCCACTATTCGTTAGGTTACCGGAGTCCTTGTGTAAAAGAATTTTTAGGAGCCCCCACGGAGAGAAGAATTGAAGTGGGGTTGTTAGTTTGTGTAGGGATGCAGGTTATAAGCCCCAGGGGGTAACATTCTGTGTTTGGTGGGCAGGTGTTAGTATCAGCGAGTACACTACCCGCCACGCACCTCCCCGCCCAGACAAACTTGTGGTGAATTCAGCCGTACACAGCACGCGGTGATGGCTTAAGATAAGACAGATTTTTTGAACCAGAATAACGATTTCTCAGCTTTGCATAAATCTTTCTTAGACCCATTCTTTGTGTAATTGCTTTGTAGAAAAATTAACTGCAGCATTGCACAGAATTGTTTCCCTGATGCTGTTGAAGTCAGACTAATAAAATGGTATACTATTCCCAAAACATGGTTTGTACTCTTTGAAATTTGTCAACACAGCTGAAATAAATCGCTAAGTTCATGCGCGCCAGCACCACGCAGGTGATAAATGCATACAGAAATTTTATCCCTTGCTAGAACTGGTCTAAATTGGAGGATAATATTAAATGTAATTCTAGAGAAGCAGGGTTGAATTAACTGGATTCCACTGGCTCGCAATAGGATAAAATGGCGGAATTTTGTGTAGAAGGTTTCCTTAAACGCAGGAGTGTCTTTATCGAATGAGTAAGTATCTCCCTAGAAATAACAGCTCACTATGTAATAAGTTCTTTAGTTAATATATGTATACCAACCATCATGGTTCGTTTACTGTATTGCATGATAAACGATGCACTTAATGTGACATTTAAATACATTTTCACATCAGTAATGCCAAAAAAGAAAGCATCCTATAAATTAATTCCACGGACCAAAGACCTTCTTGAGAAGCTGATATTCCCTCAGCTAGTCAACATATTCCTTGCCTTTGGAACCTGAAGGTTCGATGCTTTAGCCAACAATTTCGAGAATCTGTGTAACATTTCGTAACATGATGTCTTTTACGACAAGTTGTTGTCAGTTCACCGTCCCCAACCTTCATGGTAGACTTCACCAAAAATAACTTTATAAAATCCGCAATTTTAACTATAGTGAGATTATCAGAGTTAGGCGACAGGAAAAAAACTTGAAAGAACTGGGTATGTTGTAACATATTTCACAATTCCACAGTCTAAAAAAGTGGTTTGTAAATTGTTACGGATGCAGACAATGGCGTTCTTCGTTATAAAAGACGGTTAACAAATGTCAGCTTAACAGTGGGTATTCTGTCTGGATTGTGGCTGTGTATAATATTTTAACATTTCATGCGTCCTGATTAAACAACATCGTATGTACACCGGAATGGTTTCTTGCGTGCAGCATATTAATTAGAAGAAAACTATAGAACTCATAGTAAGCCTAAGATTCGACATGTTACTACTTCTAGAAATGTGAAATTAGTTCGGTTGTGCTAAACTGTGTCAATAATCGGAAACCTGATCTCAGAGTTTCTTGTAGAGGTAATTTTAATTGGGTCTACGATCTGTGATCGATTTCGATTTCGATTTCAGAATCCTATTCCCTTAAGAAGATTTATACTTATTCTTCTGTTCCTACAAGCAAATACCAGAAAAGTAGGTTAAATTTTAAAACAGGTAAATACTATTTTCTAAGTGCTGATAATCAGTAACCAATCTTCCATACAAAATCACCTCAATTCGAATAAACGTACACAGATAACATGGCACTTTGAAGAATTAGACGTGAATGCACCATGTCGCAAGCAAAGACTAGTGAAGTTACGTACTCAAAGCAGATTTACTTTGCCAGTAAAATTTAAGACACCACAGTCCGATTTAACTTCAACTCTGCTGTAGGCCTACTATGGTAAATAAATAATCAATCAGTGTAATCGTAACTGTAAAGCCAATACAAATGTAAAATCTATATCGACAGCACCACTGTCATATGTAGATTATATGTTCGTACATATTTAACCAAGTACCTGGTGTGGATTACAAATATTGATATAGAACACACATTTTTTTTAGTAATTTTTCGAGTGTAAAGCTTCGGTTTTAATACATTATAATTAATGTGTAAGAACACATCACTGTTCTTTACGCGTGTTTAATCATAGATGAAAAACAAATATTCAAATAAAATCAAAATGTATTTTAATATGTATGTCTGCTAAGTACCCTGCACCACTTTCAAATTAAGGGAAACATGATTCATCCCATCCACAAATAGGTCTACCCTTCCACACTGAAAACATCCCTTAATATTAGTTGACAGTTGAAGAGGGACGGGTTGAAATACATTATCGATCCCAGGGAAAGAATAGATGTATAGAGGAATTAAATAATACATTATTGATTCGCTTATCTTCAATCCCATACCTCGGATCGTCGAAGGGAGAACCGTTGTGATCGTGATTTAGCATAATATTTTACTCTCCACGGGAGACCAACTGCAAAGCCAAGCCAACAAACTGACCTTTCAATAATAACATTTCACATTCAAAATTTTTCAAACATAAAATATGCAACAGAGCTCCCACGCTTTTAGTAAAAGTATTTAAGATGTTTGCTTATGACACTGAATATTTTCAAAGAAGATTGGTGGTCTAGAGATTCAGTATTTGGTTTAACTTTAAGCATTTTTAAAACAATGTAATGGTCTGAATATTTATTAAGCTTATTATTGAAGCAAGTATAGGAACAATCTTGTTACCTGGAATGTAAGAGACACATGTGTTTCAAAATAACAAATTAAAACAAGGCGAATGGGAGACATAAGCTACCTTACGCCACAGTGATTTACAGGTGATCCAGTGCTGACATTCTAAGAAAATTCTTAAATGGATTTCCCATCGTTAGAACTGTTAATTACATTGCCATCTATTCGCCTAACGTCAAAGATCAGATCTTCAGAAACTACTAGTCGTTAAAATGGTCAAGAAATGTTCCACGTTTTATAAAATAATAATTTCCATTGTCGTCTACGTAAGACCAAATCACTGGGCCCTACCCTGATCCAGATGAACCGAGTGCACAAAATCTGAAACTATTTCCAACACGCATGCCACAATCACGAGCCCTCTTTGATGTTTCACGTGGTCCGATTCAGATCTAGATATTTTACCTACAAAGTCTGCAACCCAAAATGTCTCAATTAAAAAAGTTAAGTTACTAAAGCTAATCAAAAGTTATCTGTGTACCGCTGCAGTACATTTCAATTAATTAAATGTGTCTTAATGAAATTCATATGTGTGTGTACTAGAGAGGCGAGAGTCTGATATTAGTAAAAGCGGGCGGTTGGATTTCTCCACCCGCGTGATGGCCCCCGGAAGTTACCTCTTCCTTAAGTCGCCCTCAATTGACAACGAGTTTTATGTCTAAATTACAACACACTTTAATATTATCTTGTCATCTATACATCGGTCTTCAAAATAGCCCTTTTCTACTTTAAACATTCATATAGGTATTCGATATATATTTTCTCGCCTTCCAATTTTCAATAAGGAATCACGAAACTTCAATTATAATCTCATTATTTTAATTCGCCACTGCACTTCAGCAGTACAGCCCAAGAACATCCGCTCTGGCAAACGCTTGAGAAAGCAAACATTGTCACCCAAAATTTTGGCGTACCGAATACAAGCGAACGCGAGGCGACAGCACGCAACCGATCGCACAATGTAAACGCACCTTACGAAACGAATTACGCAGTCAAACAAAACCAACGAAAGCACGACAGGTGTTAGAGAAGAACGTAATTTTCGCAACAAGTCGCCCAACTTCGAAGAGTAAACACGGTATAAATTGTCTTGTACACGACACAGGAAGGGCTAGAGATTGTCTCAGAGGTATAGCACTTGGTTCTCACAATCAGAATATTGGGTTCGTTAAGTGACGAACAAGCAGAAGACAAATTCCCAGGTGAGGAAATGGAGCAGACTGAAGAACAGAATGTAGGATACCAGAAAGAGAATCCGTAATTAGCAGTAAATAAGGAAACTTCTGAGAATCCAAACTCTGTATGATATATAAACACGCAGTGTGTATAAATACAAATCTGTAGCAAGAGAACTGTAACAGACATTTTCTTGTACACAAAAATTCTTCTCACTTCTTTACATTATCTTACTTTCAGTGATTTAACACACTTTTCTATGTTTTAATTTTACGATAGCTTTAATGAGATATATTTCTTCCTACTTTCAAATTACACATTTGTCTAAATTTATTCTCGGAATGTTCCTGCGTAGCAAGTATTAGCATCCAAAAAATAAGTTCATACTCAACTTAAAGTAAATATTCAAATTGTTAGAAAGCGATTTACCGACAACACTCATTTAAAATGTTTAGAATCATAAAATGTCTTCATAAAATATAAGAATGTGAAGGAATTTTTAACAGTTTCTAGGTTCTGACACCTTTGACTGTAGTTACTAACCATTAAATCACCTCAATTAAGAGGAGTTGAATCTAAAATCTCTGTAGGCCTGCGTCAGTAAAAATCACATTTATCTGTGCCCATGAAATTGAGATGAAATGCTAAAACATGGATACAAGGGAGCTTAACAGACAATGTGCACTTATAATGCAACAGTGACATTATTTGTATTTCTCAGAAATCTCCTTCAGAAACCCTTTTAGTGTCTTGAACAGAAAAAGTACTATATAAGCTCTGCTTTGAATATACATAAAAATTCAGAAAACCACACGTTAAAATAAATTGTGATATTTATAGGCCGGTAAAGTCAAGTTAATATAAATTCTCCTGTATTATATATCGTATACCCTGTTCACAGGAAAACCATTGGATACCAATCCTTACACACTTCTGTATCAGAAGTATCCGATATTCCTAAGAAACGTTATATTCCGACAGAACATAAAAACGTAACATATCTTAAGACGATGGGGAATGGGAGAGTAATAGCACGGTTACAATAATAGTGAGGAGAGGTTCTTGTAGCAATTTACAGACAAGGCAGTATATTTTATCTTCTCATAAATCTCAAGTCGTACCCAGAGCTTGTTCACTTCTTACTAAGGTGCGCTAGAGGAAACTACAGAATTTTTAGAAATGGTAGAAGCAATAAATACCGTATTTCAATTTACAACTAGTCAATTTCTTTTAATAAGGTACGCAACTTTGTGCTCGTATTTTGATATCTTTATCGCTCTTTTATATGTAATGGCGTGTTTAAAGATACTTTGGCCGACAGGATGCAACTCATGTACCTGCCAAATTAAAAGTGCCCTCTTTCGGAACAATAAATTGCCATTCATCGATTCATTCACCCATAGCTATTCATCCATCTATCCATACATACATACATAATTAGTTTTACTAACAACTAGTAACCTGTTATAACCTGTCTTCCTATACTTTGCTCAAGCAGAAATAACATCAAAGCAAATTATTATTGGATACTGGTAAGATGCAATCGGCAAGTTAAAATTCTGAATACTATATTTACAAGTGCATTTGAACATGGTAAAATAATAATTAATGAGGACATAATATAAATCTGATTCGTTTTAATGAAATATATCATCACTAACCTGAGATTTCATAAAGGTATATTGCAGTTGTTATTTAGTCGACATGAACTGCTGGTTATTACATGCCTATTGGACGTTCTTCTTGTAATGATAGCATAGAAATCTGTATTTGTACACTCAGGAAACAATTGCTATATTCAAGAAACTACAGTGAGAAAAAAATATGTTAACCGGAGTGTTGAAATGATCGGCATACTAAAAATAATACATACGAATAATAAACCCTCCCTGGATAACATTCGCAGTATATATGACAACTAACCATATTCAGCATTTTAATATATTTATAAACAGACGCAGTAATAGCCTATAATGGGATGTCGAATAATTTCTTCGGCTCGTCAGAGGAGCGAATGACAACTTGACTGAAGCTGCAGCTTCTTACAATTACGACTATGCCCGGCCAAGTATTCATCATATTTAACGTTATTTTTTCCTTAAATCTTCCTCCAGAACACGGAAAATTAATACGACATAGGATTACCCAACAAACTGTAAGCGAATTTATAGTATCACCTTACATACGTACATCAAGTTCTTCCCCATTTTTATTGACTGAAGTTATTAGATTGAAAAATACAATTGTTTCAGTTTCATATATTGACATTTTGTGCAATACCATACTGATTACAATTTCATGAATCCAAATATTTCAAAAACCGAAATACCGGCAAATTAAAAACTTGGTATTTCATGAGAAAACTAGTCTGAACCACACTAATTAGTAATACAGTGTTCCTAGTGAGATAATATTTATTACGATACTCAATAAATTCGCTGTTCATTTAGTCCGTATACCATAGGGCTGACACCGGTGTCACATTATCATCCTCATTCAGTTCGGCAGAAATAAGCTTTTGAAAAAAGTACTATCAAATAACCTTGAAGACTAATTCCTCTATTCGGCAAACCCTTGGTCTGCTATTGTGGTGGACTTTATATGAACTTCACCTGTCCGTGACCTTTACTAAACATGAGTATGGCCTCTATACCTACAGTTCGGTGGAAATGAGCATGAGAATAAATTAAATCCAGAAGACCTTGAAAATTAAGATGCCCTCTAATCGGGAAACCCTTGCATTTTATTAAATGAGTTCCTGTACTGGAACCTATTTTATCTTGTTAACCGAATATATTGAGTGTCTATAATTCAAATAATAGAGCAATGACTTTGTTTCTTATGTCACTTAACAACTCTGAATCAAATGAAAAGATTTAAGACAATCGAAAGGCATGTTACAGAATGATCATGAAGGAGAGACCGTACAGATGCCTATATCGAGTTTGTATCCTGGAATTCAGATGCGGGGATTGAAAAAACGGAAAATTTTCACAGAGTGAGGGTCTACTTGCAGCACTCATTTCAAGACCGATGTCTGCCGACTGTGAAGAACTCGCGTGCATATTATTGGTTTCAAATGACCGCGGGTTTATGTCCGTGTTTGACCTACTGGACCAGTACTATTGTCTCTGCAGCCTGTTGAATTGTTGGACTTAGTGATATCTCTCAGTTACACTAAATAAGCCACAGATAAAAAGCGTTAGACATTTGTTTTGTAATTCTTATTAGACCACTTATAACTGGTTATTCTATTGGAAATACGTTAAAACTATGGCGTGTTCAAGCTATGTACTTTGTAAATTATAATGAAGGGATTTCAAATGAAGAACATCTAAATCTCCAAGCCTTACGCAGCAAGCAAAAACCGACGTCGATGGCTGTGTTCCGTTTTCTCGTCTTAATCCTATTTAGTCTCAGTGCAGGAAGTGACGTCAACACCTAGTACAGAGGGAGCGGGCTCTATTCCGAACAGAGGAAACTAAACAACAACGCAGTAAGAAAATCATTTCACTGCACAGTTTGTTAGAAAAATTCAAGACTCACGTACATCCGATACATATCTGATTTCTTCCCGAATATTTCCAATCTACAGAAATTTCTTTTAATTTTGGAAATTGCATGTCATAAAATTAATAATTATATTAATATATTTTATATTTTCGTTATGGTTTATTTAACGAAGGTGTGAATAGCTGATACTACGCATCGTCGGATAAAATAATGATTAATGAATAATGAAATCGAAAGGACATTTAAGAAAGCAGTTGTGATCTAACTGAAGGTATTATCTAATTATTTTCCTGGAGGGACTGAAGAAGCCACGAAAACCTTAGTCATGCTAATCGTTCTGCGGACCGAAATTTAAACTTGTGACCGCCCGAATACGAAGCAGCAGTGTGAATTGCTGTATCACGGCGCTGTGCATATTAGTAAGATAACGAAAGGACGTGCCGGTATTACGTAATTATAAATACCAACTTACAAAAGTTTCTAGCATCTTTACATTGTGGTATTCTGTGCTGCTGGGCAATACAGTCCTATGCTTGTGCACACACGCGGCTCCATATTCAAAACTGAATGTTATTAAAACGTACGACGAAGGACGTAATCAGCAGAGTTCGCAAACAGGGACAAGTTAATCCAGACGCTCAAGCAGAGATGTAGGCCTACCTTAATTCCACTCATCCTTGCACTGGCTAAGAACTTCGATGAGAAACTACAGATTCAATCGGAAGCTCGGGCTAGTACCTAGTTGCTTGTTCAAACTTCTTAATTGCATTTCTGTATTGAAATAGTTCCCCAAGACGAAAATTGACTTTTCTCGCGATAATGCGTTTCCTTTCTCCGCAATACGGCAGTTTCCTAATAAAACTATCAAGTTCAACAAGTAGGAGAGCGTTTAAGAACGATAAATAATAATAATGTTGTAATTGGATTTTGTGAAGTTCCTTACATTTAAGTTTGTAACATCTTGTTATCCTTCGTTTTAGAACACTGTTCAGGACTGGCTTAATCAAGCTGAGGGAAGGGCAGGTGCCACTGTTATTAACAACATGTGATCACTAATGCACGTCTGACGGGTGGAAAAAGGCGGAAAAGTTCCTTTATCAAACAAGATATCTCCTTATCTTCCTAACTACTGAGCACTCGTTCTATTCAGAATATTCTATGTCAACTGGAAAACTCGATGGTGATACTACACAGGCTGATTCAAAAGGTTAGGGCCAAACTGAAGGCCGTATAGAGGGACTCAGAGGGAACAACTTTCGAATAGGAATCCATGTCCACCAAAGTTATCCTGAGTCAGTCGAGGCCATTGAAGGTAGGAAAGTCTGATAACGTGATATGAATTCTGTGTATTTAAGACTAATTGTTCTAGAATAATAAAACTAACTTTAGGGAAGACGTCCATCCTGAGAAGTTGAGTTTTGCTCAGTTAGTCAACCTATTTCTCGCCACTGGACTCTTCGCCTCAGCTACAGGAATACAGTTAACACCCTCATGCCCCATTACTAAAAGATAATCGGTAATACTATCCTCACATGTACGCATTGTGAATCCCAAGTGGTTTCCCAAGTTTTCTTAGCAAAATTGTGTATGCATTTCTTACTTCCTTATTCGTCCTTCTTCATTAATAGATCCTAACAATACTTGGTGCAACGCATAAACGCAATTTACTCTAGTTTTCTGTACACACTTGCATGCAACATTTAAATGTAATGACCATAATTAGTGTAAGTTAGTTGACATATCGAGACGGTACTGTTATCCCATGTGTTTATAGGAATGTATCCAGCAGCACCAAGTGTCTGAAAAAATGCAATACGTGGCAGACAACACGTCCAAATTAATTTTACTTCATTGTATTACACAAAGACAACGGTCCATGATGGATGTACGTACACCTATCACGTACAATAAGCACATACATTAACAAGTATAAAAGCTTTAGTAAAAAATTTAAAAAATATATTTTTTATTTTGTTTTATTTTATTCTACACTGACTGAGGTGGTTGCATAGCATGCTGATGACAAAGCGCGATAGAGAAACGCCACACAGTACAAGTTCGAAGCTGGATATGAGCCCACAACCACAGGAAGCAGAAGTGTAACAAACCTTCCTCTCAAGCAACTACAGACCTAAGTCTTGTTACCTAACAATTTCCTTATAAAACGTTTACTTTCAGAATATTTTAATAGTTATCTATTCCCTGAAATACATTAATATAAAATGAAGTACGAAAAAGTGAAAAATTGTCACGGTCCTTTACACATAAAAATATTTTCCCGTATTGTTACAAGAAACGCTTGTACCGAATTGTATGCGAATGGCCTAAGGATACATTGCTCCGTCCCGCCTTCAAAATAAGTTCTGAATTTCATTTCGTGATCGTCCGTTGAGTTGAAATGGAAATAGGATGCTTCGATCTGTGAGCAGTCGTGTCATTCCATCTCGTTCGCCGAGAAAACTGCGCACAAACATAGATGTAGTATTCAATACAGTCGCATCAAATCTGAAACGCTTTGGTGCACTGGCTTTTCGTTCGGGTAGTACGGAAGTTCAGCAATCGAAGTTCAGTATAACACACCTCCAAATACAATTTAAAAGCTAATCGACCGGAATAAAAATAACGTGTGTAAATTCGAAGGTATCAAGAAGTACATTCAACTGCTTGCATTAAACGATAGTGCAAGTGTCCCATACTTCTGTACCCTGAGAAGTATTCCAATTTTAATAAAATAGATTCGCCGAACAGAGCAATGGCAGTATAATTACTACATATTGTCTAGGCGAAACGCCACTGACAGTTCAAGACGACTGACTCATTGAATTTCAGCTATAATACATACGGTGAGCCAGTTTTAAGATTTGCCTTTCTCTCACTCACTCTACGGTGCAGGATATTCCTTGAAAAGTCGATTGTATGCTCGACCTGTAAAATAAAAGTCCCTTCCTTTATGGAACCCGAAGGTTCATCACCGTGTTCACTAAAGCCCACCATCTGACTTTATCCTGCGCTAACTGCATCCAGTTCGCTCCATCTATTCCTAAGGTCCACCTACGCCGAGGTCTTCTCAGTGGTCTCCTCCTTTCAGGCCCCCCAAATAGTACCCTGTAAGAATATCTCCCCCATGCGTGCCACATGTCCCACCCACCTAATCCTCCTGGATTTAATAACCCAAACAATACGAGGTGAGGCGTACAGGCCGTGAAGCTCATCATTATGCAATTCTCTCCATGATCCGTTTTCCTCCCTCATAGGTCCAAATATCTTCCTCAACACTCTGTCCTGAAAACCCTTTAATCTATGTTCCTCCCTCAAACTGATAGACCAAGTTCCGCAAGATTTGTCTTATCACTTTAATTAGTCGATAGCCACAAATAACTAATGCAGTTGAGTTGACATTATACCCACTCACGAACCACAATTTCACAACAAAAGCTGAATTTAATCGATCATTAAAGAATACAAACTTTAAATTCGCTCAAAACATTTCACCGATCATAAAATCGAAAAAAAAGAACTTAACATTCATTTGAATGTGGAAAACAAATGTTTTGCTACAAACATATTTAGATATTAAATTGAAGCGTGTGTTAAGTCATTAGATTTGAAAGCACTCATTTAGATGGGCAGAACATAAACGATCAAATTAAACTATTGCGTTGTAATGGATCTATGATTGTTCGAGTTTCATACGCCCACTCATTTAAAATATACGGAACTATTAGAACCAGTTCAGTTCAATTTATACTACACCATTAACCATATAATATAGCAATAATAGAGGGCAGATTTGTCATTGAATTTCCCCTCCTGTGAAGAAAATGTCTTTCTCCCTACTTATATACGAGCCACAAGAAATAAAAAGAGAAACATATGGAACGAATGACTTCTTTACTATCGACTTCATATTAATCCATATTAAGGACTGGTGGTACGTTACAGAGATATCAGTAATTTTATATCCACCGTATGCTTCTGAAAGTTCCAGTAAAATGTCATAAAATGAACGTTTACTTTTGAAAATATACCGCTCAGTATTACAATTCAGTTTAATTCGAATTAACACTATAATCGAAAGCCCTTCCTGAGAAAACTAATAGTCGCGTAGCTGATAAAGAAATTTGTCGTATTTTACGGAGCCCACCGGTTCATTGCCGTGATCACATCATCCCGCCAAAGTTCCTTATCCTTAGCCATATATTTATTTATGTTCCATCTTAATAATTCTCTCATTCAACATGTATTCAAAGAGGTCCCTTCTTTTTAAATTTTGTCCTGTGAAGAAACACAAGACAAAGCGGCCGTGTACTGGACGCCTAATATATGTGAGTCTGAGCTACGTCACAGTAATGGAAGATATGAAATGCAAGGGAGCAAGATGCCATATGCGTTATGCCGGTACCACGGCCAAACAAAACTTGGAGATGTCTTGCTACTGTGTACACTACTTCAGGCAAAATCCGAATTTGTTTAAAGAAAAGTAATAATAAAGACAGATGATATAGACAAAATAAAAGTTTTAAATACTTGATTTACTGTCTCGAGTATTCGAGTTTATCCTACACAACTGAATCAGGATGATCGTGACCAACAATATGAATATAATTATTAAAGTACAAATCCAAAAACTTAACAAAAGTAAACCATAAGAAACGTAGTCGCGACCAAATAAATAAAGTCTCCGAATAAAAGTACACTAAGAATTTCAATCGCAGTTGTAGTTTCACAAAACAGAATTACAAATAATCTGTCGAAGGACGATCCACCGTTGAACAACAAGTCATGGCTTTTAAAGCAATTAAAAGTTTCAACAAACGACAAATGACGTCGAAAATAAATAAATTAGTAACATAATACCATCGCTAAAGACATTCAGAACTTGGAGTCTTATTCTTCTGAAGTAAATGATAAGGGTTGTAACGCCGTGGGTAGTTGGAGGTAGATAAAACGTTTCGTAAATATATACCGTCACCATCATCAGGGCTGAAGTCCTGTTACTATACAACTTTAATCAAAAGACCATAACAAACTACTCATCTTCTGAACATCCATTTTCTTCCCTTTTAGTCTACAAAGATGTAACACAAAACATTATTTCAACGAACAATCCTTCTGTCATTTGAAAATTTTCGAATAGAGTCTGGGAAGCGGTTACGATGGCTGATAATTCCCGAGTTACTTCTGAATAGACTACCAACAGACACGGCCCACGGCTACTTCTCAAAATCAATACGTTTCTGAACTCATTATTGTAACATGCTCAATGTTCAACATCATTGTTATAACACATAATTAATACTGTTACCATCGTTGTATAATAATTATCATTGATATAATCTTCCTTGCATACACGAACGTATTACTGTATTCCATTTGCGTAATTATCATTGCACTGCACATTAATTTGTAACAGAACATAGCATGTCTCTTAACTTAAATGATGAAAATGTAGTAAAACTACGAAACTGCTTTAGGCTGCTGTATTATAAACAAATACATAAATTAATTGGGATTAATTTTCGTTCATGATCACTGATGCAGCGACAACAGCAGGCGGAGAGAAATACAATACCGATTATTTTCCAGTGAGACGTAAAAAATTGTACAAAAATAGTAAACTTTAAACGATGTTAACAATTATCATATTTGGATCCATGAAAATACATAGAAGCTGGCTCTAAAATATCTTATGTCAATAGGCTTTAATTACAATCGGTTATACTCGGTGGGGGGGGGGGGTGTCTTCATGCTGAACATACAACTGTCCCGTTCGTATCGAAAATCGACAAAACCCTTCAGCATAAAACCTAAAGCAGAAACTAATGGTGAGAAAAACGAAAGAACTGTTCCATGTGATTCATTGATTCATTTTCCTGCTGAATTGCCTCTTTATTATCCACTATCCCACTCTCACTACTCGAAATCCCTTTTACCACCATATAAACTCTGTGACGACACGTGCACATCATCTAAAGAGAATTGTAGAAGAGGCGTGATTCAAAAATTAGATTAATCGATTTGGCCATTCCAGTGTGCTCTCACACGCCAGCACACTTCCCCTCTCCTCCCATAAAAGGTATAATTTTAAAGGGACTCAAACTCTAGGATTGTAAAATTGTTTTATCATAAACCATGCATTCATCCTTACAGAAGCAATTATAATCTACATTAAGCTTAACTATAGATCTCCAATCCTTCAGCCCATAAAATACAATCACATCGAAAAACATATATTTGCGTTTATTACTATGCCAACCAAAAAAATAGGTTCAGTTTTGAAGGATTTCATCACAATCAAGAGATTAATGCCAGTATTCTGCTTGAATTAATCAGGAACGCTTATATTCATAATAAGTCACCATATTTGAAACTTTTTAATTTGAACACATGGCAAACAAGTTGTAACACAAAGAGACTGAGTTTCAATTGAATTCGACTAGTTTAACCCTCACTCTCTGGGATGAGGTGCGGTTTTAACCCTTCAAAGCCCTGCTGCTGTAGCTCCCACCCATTTCAACGTCCAATAACTCAATATTTATATCTTATTTTTTATATATTTCGGAAAGAATAATAGCTATTAGTTCGCTGAAAACTTGGTCCTTTCAAGAGGAAAACCTCAAACATTACATTTGTGAATGAGTTACAAATGGCAGCGAATTCCTTTCTATTATTTTTCTTTATTTAACAATGCTTTAAATCAGCACATTATACAGCGCTGACTGAAAGGATTATTACTGAATAATGAATTGGAAATAATGTAGAAGAAAGCGGTCGTGGCCTAATTGAAGGCACTGTCTCCACTCTCTCGGTATATGTCTGGAGAGACTCAGGAAATACACGAAAAATATTTCTGGCAGGATATCCTGTCTCTCGATCGAGATTCCATTTCGGGGCCTGTAGAATACGAACCAGGATTGCTAATCAGTTAACCTCAACGTTCGTTAGCAGCATATTATATCGTATTTAAACGTGGAATAAATAACAATCAAAATACATAATTTAAAGAAAACATAGCTTACTTAGAACAAAATGACAGGATAATGTCGCGTGTATTAAAAATTAAAGATATAAGCTTTCAGTCTTATTGTACAATTACGAACCTAATGAGTCTGTGTTCGCCAGGAAATAAGATGGATACGAACCACAAGAAATAGATATGTAACGGGCGCTATACCACAGTATACAGAAGCCTCTTAAAAGCAAAACGTTTCCTTCTAATACAAACGTTCATCTGAAATAAAAAAAAACAAACATGAAAGTCTCCTTAATTTGCCACATTTGGTTTAGTACCATACGCTGTTAGCTATATTAGCGTCAAAGTACTATTAGGCCTTCCACGAGTGACGAAATTAATTCGACAAGCATTGCCCTTAATGATGGAGATAAAACATTTTGCCTTGGATTTGTTGTCTTATTGAATATGTATATGGTACTACAATATTATAAGCTATGGACTCAACGCTTTCTTTTCAAAGTTACAGACGAGTCGGGGAGTGGTATCTGTCGATCCTGCGACAAGGTAAACTACTGAAGTGGCAATATGCCTACACAAGTCGTAGTGCTGCAGTAAGAAGAACTGTTGTAAACTTCCACTGAACAGAGAACTGTGTTTCTTTCATCTGCATCCTCTATAATTCCTTCAGTGTCGAGTTTTAAAACGTTGAATGTTCTTGTCTTTGTGACTCGTTCATTTATAAATTAATTAATGTAATAAGAGTTTAAGATTTAACGGGAAGTTTCGTTTGTTTTATAAAGAATGTTCGCCGTGGAAACCTGATATCTCGTATTGTTATTGTTTTCAGATTTAGCAGTTTAATTACATCAAGACTTACACGCCGAAGCAACACAAAAGTGAAACAGTAACAATACAGAGAATGTCCGTCACATTCTGGCTCTTGTGCAGGTGAGTCACCAAGGTAACAATACATAAAGTGTTCTTTATATATTATATTTCATCAGCACATACGTTTTAATCCAGTGCCACTGATACCGGAAAAATCCTACCAGTTCAAAATTCTGAAGCAGAACTGTTTTTAACCTCTTCAAACTGAACCTCGTCTTTACAATTTTTAAACATTCAGTCCTTACCTCAAAGGAAGGACAGCCCGTAACAATTATTATTATCAACCGGTTAATGAAGTTTAGGGACATAATTATTGTTTAGTCTGAGAATTATAGAACATTTATAAATACATTGTGTAGGCAAAACGCAAAATTAATTAATGTTATAGCTACTGGTACATATTTTTACCATAAGCCTTAAAGGCCTAAGTACTAGAGTACACCTAATAAAACTTTGAAATATGAGTTCTACCTAAAAATGCGGACATCAACAAAGCGACTACCCAAAATACGTATCCGGCATTAGGTCTCACGATAATAACTGAAGTATTACTGCAATTACTGATGTAGAATTTGGGATGGAGACAAGTTACAACTCTACAAATTTGAATGAACATTGTTTGAGGTATCACCAACGTTGATGTAAAGTATATGACCAAACATTTCGTACAGATTTGTGAAAGATTTCCAGTACAATCCAGCAGAAATCTTTCACATGTCTATACAAATGTCAGGCATTCGCATATTTTTAATTTATATTTTCCTTGGCCTGCTCTGTGGGCCCCACTTGAAGCACTCACATAATAAGATCATCACTTCTCAGAATAGCTTCTGGGGCTGGGATTTAGACGTGAAAGCTGAAAAAACAACTTAATTTTGTCTTCAAGCAATGCAGGCAATGCTCACACCAGACGTCCAAAATCTTCTGTTCCCTGTTTATTATTCGAATAATCATAAGACAGTCAGTTACAAAATCAATTTAAAGAACTAATGTGCATACTGTCTCTAATAATTTCAATACATCGAAAGTGTACCTCGGTATTAAAGGCGAAGTTACTACAAATTTTAAACTTAAAACGACTATGTCAATAATTTTGCTATCCTTTCTCTTCCACGTCTAAATCCTTACCGGTATTTTCTTCATTTACGTTCACTTTCGTTTTCTCTCTCTCCCCCCCCCCCCCCCCCCCCCCGAGCCACAGAAGCTATTCTGAGAAGTGATGATCTTGTTATGTGAGTGCTTCAAGTGGGGCCCACAGAGCAGGCCATGGAAAAGCGAAATGGAAAGGAAGGGTGATTCCGTAAGGGCGTAATGTCGTGCCCAATGAAATGCAATGCCGTTCTGGATCCTTGATAAAATAAAAAAGTGATATGTGATAAAGAGATAAAGAAATTAGCCTTTCATGCAGCACTGTTATGAAAACACAAGGAACCACTTTACAGCCGAGTACAGATATTAGCACGCACGCAAATTAGCAATGCCGAATAACCCTACGTGTTCAAGTGTTTATGGTTCACAGAAACATTCTCTGCAGTTCGGACTATTCACGACAAACAGCGATCGTGAGACGATGGAATTTGGCCTGCTGTTCGCAATCAAAAGAGTTTTATCCAACTGCTCTCTCTGTAGGATCGAACGTATTGCCTTCAACACTGGAGAATGTTGGATGCTAACAAAATAATGTGATTGACCAAACTGAAATATATGAACTGTATCGTTGTAGGACGTCAGAAGAGTAAACGGTGGAAGGGGGGGGACCCGAATATGTCGACTGCTTGCGAACCAACAGTCGAATTGTGTTAGAAAATTGTATTTTTAATAGTAAGATAACTGAAAATTTTGTGTACAAAAACACAAAAAATATATTATAAAAGCCCAAAATACTTAATGTCACATAACTAATAACAATCTATCACAGGTATGCAGTCTGTACACCATCGTGTATCACATTTCAAAAACACTAGCAAGTATAAATAATGTTAAACGTACTCTACTATAACTCCAATCTCTTTCTTTAACGTGAATAAACCATTAAATTATTAATAACCTATGTGTACAAAATGTTTGTGTGCAGCAATCACTGTTATCTCAACAAGAGATTTAGCTTATTGTTGACACTAATTTTCAATCCCTCGGTTCTCTGGCCGATCTAGCCGAATTTTAAAATAAGTTTCCTAGGGAAAAGAAAATTGGTAAGTAATTCATGAAGTCGCTGTCGTGTGCTGTTCATTCCTTCTAACCTCCTACATATTTTAGTCTGCAGAAGTCGAGGAACTTTTAAGCAGCTTCTTCGAAAAGACTGCAGGTGGCTTACAGGATATTTCTTGTGGGTATCTAGTCCTTTAATTGTTTTTACTTTCAGATACAGAAGCTATAATATCATGTTGTGGATCGTACAATTGTTAATTCATGGAGCAGTGGGACACAGTGATAGCCTACTAGACGGTCACATAACAACATGCGTCTTACAGATTATTGACTCCTACATAGACGAAGGATTTCCAGTAGCAGTTTCCCTGTATCGGAAAAGCACTTCCGCTGACAGTACAAGAACTCGGAATCTTAGCCAAGATAATGGCGGTAATAATATGGCGAATTATGATCTGTTGCAAAACCTTCACTTCAGGATGAAGTGGCAAATAGTTACATCCTCACCTGATGCAGACGAGGAAAAGTACAACACAGGCCTTCACGAAATCTACGATAAACATAAAGGTTACATAATCCGCGCGCCTAACGAAACTGGCTTCTTGAGCAGACAGTTGAAAAGTTTAAGATCTTATCGAAACGCATGGAATTCTCGTGCACGTTTTGTGATTATATCTGATGAAGTTCTGCCAGACTCAGGAGACACAGCTAAAGAGATTCTGAAAGAACTAAGGCACTTAAATGTATATAATGTTATCCTACTGACTCCTTCCAGAGGCGGGCTTCGTGCGTTAGATTTATACACATGGTTTCCATATCAACTCCCTTCCGGGCAATGTGGAAATGTTAAAGACGTTGTCGTCTTGGACCAATGGATAATGGAAGGAAGTGGCCGATTTCTACGAAATGTATCTCTTTTTCCGCCAAAAGTACCACGTAATCTTGGTGGATGCAATATGACAGCATCAGCGGTGGCTCAACCACCCTTTGTCATGTCGTCGGACAGAAATACAAATGAACGAAACATCCTGAAATATGACGAAGGTTCGGACTTACGCCTTTTTCTATTCATTGCCGAAGCGATGAATGTGTCAGTTATGATTACGGCGTCAGAAGATACAATATACGTGTGGCCAACTAAACTGCAAAATGGTACGTGGACATCAGCTTTGGGAGACATAGACAATAAGAAGGCTGATATAGCGTTCTCCGATTTATTGCTTAATTTAGATAAATTAACGTCTTTTGATACTACAAGTATATATTACTTTTCCGGCCTAGTTTGGATAATTCCTTGTGCTAAACCATTCGAACGATGGTCCAGTATTACTAGAGTGTTTTCGATGTCAATGTGGTTACTTTTATTAATTTCGATATGCGTAAGTGCTGGATTTATGTATTTTCTAACAAAATGTCACTCAAATGTTGTTGACGAAATTGGTCTGTACCGAACCTTGTTAGACTGTTTCTCCAACGTGTGGGCTATTCATCTGGGCTTATCAGTAGCAAAGATGCCAACCACAGGTCACCTTAAAATATACTTCATTATGTTCGTGTGGTACTGCATTGCCATCAACACGGTATTCCAGGCATTTTTCACCAGCTATCTTGTAGACCCAGGATATCAGAAACAAATTAGCAGCGTGGAGGACATAATCGAATCTGGACTTGAATATGGATTTTACCCAGGAATTGGCGTTCTCTTACCGGACAATTCTGACTGGCGGTTCAAAGAAATACTATCTCACAGAATACCGTGCTATGATAACTCCTGCGTAGAAAGAGCAATTGAAAAGAACGATTTTGCGACCATCAGTGACAGTAAGTTTGCCGAGTACTTAAATACATGTGGTAATAACAGCAAATCAACTCTGTGCACTTTTACACAAGATAGCACGACTAAACCAATGGCCATGTACCTAGAACAAGGGCATTTGTTAACAGAATATGTCAGCCGTCTAATTGATATTGCAGTTGAAGCAGGACTCTACAATTTTTGGTTTAAGAATATTATGGATACGTCGAGAATTAAAAATGCATTTATCAGAAGTCCCATCCTAACAGATGAATACACTCTACTTTTACAAACTCATCTACAAAGTATTTACTACATCCAAGGGCTTAGTTACTGCCTTTCAGTCACTACGTTTCTGGGAGAAATGTTACATCACAAAATCTGGGTTAAAATTTCCCCGAGGAACAGCAGAGAACAATTAAAATGAGAAATAACTATAAAAAATAAATAACCATATCTTCAGAGTTTGAAAAAAGATATTAAAATAGGTATGTAGGCTGCACAATATTGTGGTTTGTATAGCAACATACGAAACTCAAATATTATGACCAGATATCGACGGTAACTTTTTACTATAGCATTTGTGCCTGCATGCTATGATACAATCATAATACATTTTCACGCATCACTGGATTCAAAACGTTTCTTTCGAAGTAACATTCTTCACCGTTTTCAGTCAATCTCGTGATGATTAAAATAATGTATTCTACCATGTCACTTACTTCCTTAGAAAAAATGTCAAAAATCAAATGACGGAAAGTGAGAGGAAAGAGATTGCTGGAGACACTTGGGATAACCATGAAACATCACAAACACGATATTCGCGGATCGAATCGGGTTCCTCCTGACTTGGAGTCTGACGTATAACTGTGTTCCGAGATAGGTTTTAGTAGGTATACTAGTCCCGTATGTTGTTATAAAACAAACCGAACTTAATGTTTTCTGAATATGTAGTACACTCCGAGTCAAAGGGGATACTGATGAATTCTAATGTGCACATTGTAGATCATCACCATGCCGGCGAAGATAATCCCTCGCACCTTCTGCGTTCGGCGCTCATCCATCATACTGAAAGAGGCAGTCACCCCACACCAGCTGATCAGAGACGATTTTTTACCACACCGCTGAGATGAAGGTCTAATCAATTACTCTTCGCTATCATCAGTCATACATTACAGGTCCGCCAACCTCTGAAACTAGACTAGCTGATCCACGGGCAAATAATATGAGATATCAGTGGTCTGCCAGATTTACTGAATTTTAATTTATTACCGACTTTAATGTTAACTTCACAGTAAATTGTCTTGTGTATAACTATTATTTTACATTTTTTCCGTCGTCCAGATAATTCGTAACTGAAAACACAACGTTATGCAAACTCGTCCCACTTCCATATTAAGTGAGAGGAATTTTATTTTCTGGTAGAGGTAGTCTCTACATTGGACTTTGATTTATTTTGGTTCGCAATGGTAACAGCTTATATAATTATGCCAACTCGCAAAAATAAAATTGTGTCCCCCATCCCAATGATTCTCAAAGAATTACATTGAATTTCTCGTTATTAGAAACACTACAGCTTATTAACTTCTGACCTCTGAAATGTAAGCAAAACATTTGTTCTAAATGTCAGCTAGGAAATTCAGCTGTATGTTACGTATGTGTGTGTATGTGTGCATACATCGCGAAACGTTTCTCTATAAATTCGCTACAAGCAATAATTATTTATAATTTCTTTTATAAATTGTTCCATTGTTTTGATTTATGGGTACGATTGCTATATAATTATTTTTAAATTTCTAAACTTAATGTGAAGTTTTACGAATGCTTTTTTCCTCACAGGGTACAAGATAAAGTCAAAACAAAATTGTAGTAGTAGTACGGGAACCATATTTATAAGCTACACGTGGACAACAAGAAAAGACGAACAATTTGATTCAATATTCTTGATTTTCATTCCTAGAAACTGAAGATTTAGTAACGCGGCACGTGAAGAATTTCTATAGGTAAGCATAAACCTGACACAAACCCCTACGGGGTTTACACGGCTGTCACCGGATGCCAATTCTCACTTTCCACACTTCCCTATTTCCCATTCAATCCACTTGACGTATTCTGGATTCCATAGTTTCATTCGCATCATTTCTCAACTCCGTCTGTGACATTCACATTCGTTCCTTTCCTCAGGTAGGCCACCAATCTTATTATCTTGTCTTTTTTGGCCATCTGTTATCTTGCATTCAATGAACATGCACTCGTACATACCACGCTGTTTTCTTAAAATCATTCATAGATTATTTCTTCCTCGAAAATTCCTTCTACGCTTTCTTATAACAGTACTACGGTATAAACCTTTGGCTTTTAAAAACACAAGTACCTACTTTTGCCACAAAAGTCTCTTTGAAGAGCATTAGGCCTGAATTTATTACTTCCACAAATTTCCGAAATTTCAGTTCCACACATATAAACAAGACGCGTGAATATTCAAAACAACTACATGCACAATGTGGGTATTAATGCATCCCACTGGAAATAATTCTCAAACAATTTTTACTCAGTAGGATCTGAGTTTCACGTCGATGAGTCCGAAGATGGCTGTCTTCTGCGTTGTAGCGCCGTGTAGTCTGGCAGAAGTTTGCTAACATTTCAAAGATACTTGCCGCCTCCAGCATTAGGGCGATCATCTCCCAGATGGTAGAGGCAGCAAGTACCTCTGAAACGTCGGTAAACGTCTGCCAGACTACACGGCGCTACAACGCAGAAGACAGCCATCAATTGTCACTAAGTCTACGTATTGAATAGTCGTGTCCTATTATGCGAGAAAAATAAGACATTGCCCGATTACACAAGAGTCTTGATACTCTCATCGAGGGGTTACATTAGTAATTTGTGTTTTAATCAATAAACACGAAAATAAGGGCGAATTAAACACAGAGCTACAAGAAAAATGAAGATACTCATTCGAGTCCCTAATATTTTTCTCGTAATTTCAAACCATCAGACAAACTTAGATCTGAAAGACGCATAGTTTAAAACGCCTCTCATAATTTTAATTTAATTCTGCACTTCCATTATTATATACTAAAGTACTAACTATCAGTGTATAGGTTTACGATTTCATTACGGAAATAAGCACAAAGAAAATTAAACTTTAAGAGCTGTTAATGCGGTTAAGAAGAAATAAAAGATCCCATTGCAAACAGCCTTTACCGTTTTAAGATCTTCCCTGATCTTTTACACTCGCCCCATGTTCCTGAGTGCCCCCAGCACTTGAATAATTGCAAGTGATTAACACCAAAAACTTGGCGTCAGGATACTTAGAACTTCCAACACCTTACAAATATTTTAATTTCTTTTGCTAACAACTTGTGCAGACGCAGTAAAGACGGCTAGCCCGCACGTTTAAATCACCGGTTGCAGATCTCAAAGGCGCCAAATGGAGAGCAGGGGAGTGAGATTGGCCCATTAAGGGGTCGCGTTTTGAGGTTAACTCTGGATGAGATTGTGGGAATTAAAGAGAAAGAGATGATAAACTCAAAAACAGAGAAAATAGGCAAAGAAAGATAGCTAGGTATAGAAGTTCACGCAGATCTAGTTCTTAAGCATTTATAGTACAGTCTTCTTTTCAAGCCTGCAGAAACAGAGAAATTCTGTCAGTAGTTTCCAAGCAAATGTGGCATTTGAATCTCAAATTAGGCCACGACCGCTCTCTTCCACATACGTTCAATTTATTATTCACTAACCATCCTCTTATTCGACGCCTTTCAGTAACAGCTGCTGACAGCATCGTTAAACAAACTACAAACCGACGTATGAGCACATATACTGATGCATAATACTTAAGAAAGCTCACATTCTTGGCTCGAGAAAATGTTCGCGAAGTTATAAAATTACAGGCATTCTGGAGAAAGAATTAACTAACCAACTGACTTTCTAACATCATCGAATACGATGGCTGATTCCCGTAACGCGACAAGTACTTTCAAACTTTAACCACAGCCAATTTAATTAATTACTTTTACTTTTTACCTATTTTCAACACATCGCCTTTTCTAACCCACAAGTATATAATCGTGCCAAAATGATGTCTGTTTCGGTTCACTCAATCTCTATAGCCTTCTAACCAAACATAATGTCCTGAAGATGCATATCTTGATCCGAAACCTACAAGACTATATAGCATAAGAACCCAGCATACCACAATCAACACCTTTGCCGCCGAGAGAACATCAGATCTAAAATGTGCTCAGGTGTCAGAATATCCCCACAAAATTTCGTTTCTTTGCAAAATTTATGAAAGAAGAGTATCATGCTTTACAATACATGTAGTTATCATAATGAAAAATTGTGTTTTCTTATGGTTGTCCAATACTGTTCCTTAATTCTGTCATAATGAACGCACAAATATTATTGGGGTTTTAAAATAAGAGAAATTATAATGCTTCGATACAAAAATAAAATTTAACTATACCTAAAAATACAAATAAATCAACTTTATCTAAAGTGAAGTCCCAGTTGAGAAATTATTATTCGAATTGTATTTGTTTTAAAATAAGACTTACAAACATTTTATGAAGCACAAAATATGTAATCTGCTGGAGCCTTTATCACGTACAACGCATGTATCACTGAAAAGGACACGAGAAGTTTTCCAGGTGACATGTGCACACAAGGCAAGTTGGAACAAACTCTTCCTTTGCTGTCACATTTTATGGGAAGGGAAAGTCAAACATTTAGTATTCAGAAAAGATAGTTTTCCCTTGCCAGAAAACAGACAAGCCTGCAACTACCCGTTCTGTAAGTCTGTCTTCGTATTTTTTTGAATAACGTGCTACCACATGTAGGAAGAAAAACACATAGAAATACGCACGCCTTCAAGAAGATAACACACATTGCGCAAAATGTTATAGACAAAATGACGTTCTACTTTGTTATTTCCCTTATTCCGTCTTCGTTTACGGAATTCTGTCATTATATTCAGTATTATCAGATCAAGATTCTTTGTACCACGTCCTACATAACTGAACGAAAACATAAATTATCATGGGGTTTAAAAAAACAGATACATATGACTTAGAAAGAAACGTACGCTAGACAGAAGACATCAATTAATATAATGTTTTTCTCATTTCACATGTATCTAGAAAGTTATCCATAATGTGCGATTTTGTAGAAGTTTAAGGTAGTCCAGAGAATCCTGTCTTGTGCTCAACTACCTAAATATATTTATAGCTCTATCACAGATTTGTCTTCTAAAATTTTATACAGCTTTGTAAACAATGTTACCTTTTGTTTGTCGTGACAAATTGTGTTACATGCTTCTCGAAATTATGCCATCCACAAGGTAACCGAAGTCTTTAGCTGTTGCGCAATTTATAGTAAAAGATCGGGAGTATAAATCCTTATGGAGGATGGAGTGTTTTATCGCCATTTCCTGTTTACTCCACGCAAAACTAATGTTCTACGGCGACCTAATGAACAAAATATCACTGCGGCTACAAGTCAGAGCCTCCACAACACGGTATGCCTCCTAAGTTTAAAGGTGAATACATTCAGTAAATAAGTATGCACAATTTATTTTTAGTCATTCTATACATGTTAATATTTTACACTATCATGGCAACGAATACACACATACGACCATAGAAGAACCACAAGACACATGGAAATGATGAACAGTGTGTGTAACCATCTGAAGCACAGAGAGAAGGGAGATTTATGGAGGACAGCAGAAGAGTACGAACAAGAAGAAAAACTGTGGGGAAAATGATAGAGGGAGTTTGGAAGGAAAGTATAAGGGTAGAAGACACTATTTCTGGATGGACAGAAAGCATTCTCTTTATAAGTTTCCCCGGCTTTGCCCGCCCGTCCTGATAGAGTCCGTCTGAAGAAAATCTAAAACACCAGTTCTAAAAATTCAATTCGTCTCGATTACAAAAATCACTTGTTTGATGCTGTTTTTCATGGAAACAATAGCTGTGTATTCTGAGAATTATACTTAACCCAGAATGTTGAGTTAATATACGGAAAAGCAGGTTGTACGCCCGACTACTGCTACGACATAGATTGACTTACACCTATTACGTAGAATGTTGTGGGTTTTATTTATTTGCTGGCGTCACAATTTACCACTAAATTGTGAACAGCAATACTTCACAAAATATAAACATTACCAATACCACAGTAACTATTGAAACTTCACTGTTTATACTGAAGAGATTAATTCAACTAATTTAAGGAATTTCATCAACGTATAATTCGTATGCATTCCTCGAACACATATTCATGTTTTGTTATGAAAAAATATAGAAATAGTCGTAGAATAGGTCAGCCCACAACAGAAATCCACTAGATGAGATTTTAGGCTCTCTAGGCGGTGAGTATGAGGGCGACTGTCTTCTGGGATGTAGCGCCGTGCAGTGTGGTAGACGTTTACCAACGTTTCGGAGTACTTGCTGCCTCCACCGGCATGACGATGATAAAAGTATTATAAACTTCTACCACACTGCACGGCGCTACATCGAAAATGACAGTCATGTTCAGATTTCCATTTATTTTCCGTTAAATATGAAGTTATAAAAAGCTATGGGGATTTTCAGACGAGGATAAATTGCTTGCAGAACAAGTTATTAGCTCTATATCATGCCTGTATTCCTAAACTTCTCGTTCAATTGAAAAAAGGAGAAAAATAAATAATGTAGCCACTTTCCCTTCGTATATATAAAATATGTAAGCGAAAATAAGCCTAGAGTCTGATAGTTTAAAATTATTGAGTGGAACAAATATAATAGACTTTGTTCAATATTTGTTCATTTAGTCTAAAAGACACCTGTAAGTGTTGACACTATCCATTAAGCCGAAGTCACGTCATTCGAGCGTAACAAAACTAACTGGAGTAATAATAAATAAAAACTGAACTCCATATCTTTTAGTGAACCGAGGAGGCGATGTCGCACTATATTTTGTCTAAATCCTCAAATTTATCAAACGCTACGATAGGAGTGGCGATGTTTCCCTTCTCACTAGTTGGCCCATTCCTGTGTACAAGACATTTTTCAGTTATATTTTTGTGCTACATTCAGTTTTTTTTCCTCCTTTGCTATGTTGTCTGCTCCACCCTCCCCATATAGTCTAACTTTGCCCCACTAGATGTTCAGTTCATAAATAGTTTTTGTGCACAGTTGTGTTCCTACTGGTCAGGCTGACACAGTTAGCTCCATAATCCTCTTTACTAAAAGTAACTTTACCGCAAATTATATCCAACTTCCTGACGGCAGACGAGGGTGAGGGTTCTGTTGTTAGAGGGTTGCAGATGGAATCTTGCGGCCGACTATACTTGTAGAAGTTCCCAAATAAGTCCACGGCTTGAAAATCTATTGATACCGCTTTAAAAATTAAAAGAGGCTCGTGTCTACTTTTCTATTTCCCACACTTAACGGAACTATTAATTTATCGACAACACGCACGAGGTCCATTTCGGAAATTAGAATGTTGACGCATAAGATAAGTTCTAAGAAACTATCAGTGAATACAAATTATCGTATTTTATTAACTGGCAGTATCTTCCAATTAACTGGCCAACATGCAAACCCAATAGGGCTAGACTTACTTTATATCCATCCACTGAGACTAACCACAATATACGTTTCCGTCTTTTATCCGAAACCTTGGACAAATTACACATCTGAAGACTAAATCAGAGTCCTCTTACAGCAGTCTGAGCATATAATGAAAGCTAAAACTTGTGTAAGTATTTTGTTTCTGGACAACTATACGTTTAAATTACAAAACACACACAGTAGAATAAGGTGCAGTAAAATTAATAAAATGTGTAAGGAGAAACAGACGTCCTTTCGTGGACAGAGTCCAGGTGCATGCTAGGCCTGGCAATCGATACTGAGACACCTAAGTCAATGTGGCTTACCTTCTTCAGATTGAGAATTACATAATATTACAGGCCACATAACTACCCCGCAAGTCGGCGCAGCATTTATAATGGTGTGTATTATAATATTGTGCATACAAAGCGGTTTCAGATTGGTAATATAGATACAGTTGTTAAATGCATATTTTATATTACAATAATTAAATTCGAAGTATAATTCTAACAATAATAGTAATAATAATAATAACAACAACAAGAACAACAAAATCTTTCCTCGAGGGCAGTGGTATATATGTACCGGATGTATTAATAGTTTCTGTTGGTTTTCCAGAAAACAAGATAATTGTTATGATTATATGTTGTTAATCGATCGACCTTTCTAAAGGAAATTTCGTGTAATTTTTGGAGGTAAGAATCCAATTCTAAAGTATAATTTTAAGGCGTTTCATTTAGTTTTTTAAAAATGTTCTTTAGTTTACATGCGCGTAGTCCAAAGCAAATAATTTTTTAATTCAATTCCTACTTGAATAGGTTTCATTCTTAAATCGAAGAGGACACAACTGTCTACAAAGATTGTCACACGTGCCCAATGACACGTGTTCGTGCACTCTTGTGGCAGTCGACTGAATATGAACGTAGGCCTGTGTGTTTCCTTTATGATTGTGAAGTTTAGCACTTGATTTATCATACAGGACATGAAGACTGAAGAGTGCTACGACGTCAAAGGAAAGAAAGAAAGAAAGAAAGGTAATTTTACTTACCGTGTGGTGAGCGAAAGGAGTGGCCATTACATGAATCTCTGCAATGAGACAGAAGACACCGTTGCAATCCTGGAAAAGCAAAGCAGAAATGTCAACAACAACAACAATCTTTCGCTGTAAACAGTGCATATGATAAAATACATTAACATTACTGTCAGAAAAAACAAAGTATACTCTAAGTTTATACCATAACCTTTGTTGCGTAAGAGTTCGGTCACGTATTCGGTTACCAACGTTTCGGAGGATTTTCAGCCCTCCATCTTCGGGACAGGTAAAATCCGTTGTATAACCATCACAGCCATAGAACGGTTCACATTATGTAAAACTAAAGTTAAATGTTAAGACTTCGGTAAATATGGTTTGTATAAAACCAGAAAATCTCGAAGATGAAGAAGAAGAAGAAGAAGTAGAATGGCCGCCTGTTCACTGATGCTGACATTCGCGACGAACAGTTTCAACTCAAGACTGAGATGTATCATCTGGTTTAAGCCCAACAGAGAGTCAACGGATGTTAGGGCGCCTTTAACAAGGAGATGAAATGCTAGCTTTAAAAAATTCAAAGGCGATGACTAAGACGCAAGCCTACCACTACTCGTTCAACAGAGACAGATATGAATGTCCCTAGGAAAGAAAGAATACAGTGATTTCTTTGGATTAACCAAAATATTTCTCATGCCTACACAAGGGCTTTCTTCCTTTTTCTAAGTCTACCTCCCTCTTCTTCCATTTTTCACAGTCCTGAAGCTGAATGCGGTACGGTTTCATTTTGGCGAAGGGAGAGCTGCAGTTAAGTATCCGCGAAATTTCCATCTGGCATTCAAGACATATAATTCGTCATTACTACAGCAGGAATAGTGATTAAGCAGCAGCTCGCAAAAGAATCACTGAACTATCAATTATAAATTTCCCCTACAGAGAACTATCAGCCTGGTAGCACTTTAAAAAGTGTCCAGAAATTGATTAGCGTGATAAATTCGAACCCCGTAGCCACTAGGTCCAAGTCGGCAGTTATAAGATTTCTAAATAGAATCTCATGCTGAATCTTATGGAGGATGAAAGCATGTCCTAATTCTTCTGCTCTGTCCTTGATGCTTCAAGTTGGACTTCTTTCCCAACTACGGAGTCCTACAGACGGGGCAGTTGGACGCGTTGCATTAATTTAGTTCTTTTGAGTCTGAAATAAGCAGCGACCGCTATACTGAGAGGTTGCCAGAGGACACGGAGCGGTTACTATCAGGCCTACAAACATCAGTCCATGATGCCGACTGGAAACCATAGCGTGCCGACGATTTAAAATAAAGCATTATAGTATTTACCTTGTCATGTAGTGAAGGTCAAGGACGGAGATTCACCCACGACTACTGCAAAATCGTCCCGAGAGAGAGAGGTCAGCATCACACAATGTCAAGTACTGGATTCCAAAACAGCATTTCTCTGTTCCCCGTCCGCATAGCAGGAGCGAAAACTAACGCGCGGACTTTTTTTATTGTATTTTCTAGCGAAGGTTATTAATGTTCAGGTTTAAAAATTCTCTGTCCTCCTTTTGCCAATTAAAGCGATAAATTGTACGGACTCATCTCTTTGTACAGGATAGTAATGGACAAATTAATCCGAAACAATTCAAACGAAAGGTTTTATATTTTTCTGACGGATTCGCTATGAAAATAATGATGCTAGAAAAATGAATGTGGCGGTATGCAGACAGCATGAAACAGTCGTCTAGTCATAATTAATGCAGCACATGCAGTTGACAGGACCGCCGTTTTTCTACTACGTATGGGCGACAATCTCCCGATGACCAAGAATAATTAGGGCGGACTATATATAAAATAATTAATAGCAAAGAAAGAAGTTCTTATTTGCTAAACGCTCTTATGAATGCCGATCTTAGATGTAAGTGTAAGAGAGGGATTGTTGGCTTCGACTACGTATTGCTTATCAACCGGGTTTCCTCGGAAACGAAATATCTTCAGAAGATGCAAGTTTAGTATGAATCTGCTATTTTTATAAATAACAAGTTTAAAATTTCCGGGCTATAAAACTGTGAAACGTTATGTTATGTTCACCAGAACAAAAAATGCGTCCAATACAGTATTGACAATAGAAGCATCAAATACGTTGTTTCGAATATTTATTATTTCAAATTGACAAGCCATGTCGTAGTTTCAGGACGCTTGACAGACCTTCAAACACAATTAAAATTAAATAAAACTGTTAAGTGCAGAGTGTCGTAAACTACATTTTGGAGTATTTTTTGTGGAAAAGTAGACCTACTTGTTCACTTTAAGATGTTTTATGAAACACACTTCTAGCAGTAAAAGGTTAGTCATAACCTGAAATAAGAAATCGCATAAATAAGTCTATAAATATGACTCCGTAAGTGATCTGTATTTTCCGCTATCTTAAGAGTGGAAACCTGAAAGGATTTTATTTTCATTTTCTGAGTTACTAGTAAAAAGTGCTTCCTGTCTCAGAAAAGTAATTCCATAATATTAATCACAAATCCACATTGCAATCTCGTCCTTTTCTCCGTAGGAGAATTATTTGAAGCAGTCATCTTTTTATGCCTCCTCAATCTTGCTTACATGGTCAGTTTTCTTTTCCTCCCGCCACATTCTGACAGATATCTTGCCTATCCTTCCAGGCGATTCCACTCACGTTCTTCTGATGGTATTGGCCATCATGTCACGCTGACCGCTTTTCAGCTGTCTGCTCTTCTGACTGGTCATTTTACCGTCTTCTCATTCCCTGTTAGACACTAAGCCTTCACGATGACATCTCAGAGATTTACTCGAAAAGGACGTAATTAAATAATTCTTCAAAGATGTACAAGTCTTAGTTTATATCCATCCCCGGTACGTGATAAACAACAGCTGGGAGTGCCCCATTTTGTGCCTGATCTTTTCACTTAGCGGAAAGAAACACGTCTTTTTCCCCCCACATATTTTTGGAAAATTGCCTTACGTTTTAAACGAGCCCCTTCGCTCTAGTTAGTTTAGAAATACATCGGTTCCTGACATTTCATTATTTAGATACCTTGTTACAAAACAAGTTTTCCGTCTTTAAATCTGTTGGCTGATTTTCATTTTAAACGTTTGAACTGGCCGTCATCACACGTTTAAGGATCCCATGTCACAATGAAGCGGCGAGCCTTTAAGATGTCGGATGATGGAGACGGCCTCTAGACTACGTGCCAATACAGTGAATAAGTGACAAGCGACAAGGAGTGATTCCCCAGCGTGAGGATTGGGTGGTGGCCTCACAACTCGTCACCGTGAAAACTATAACGCTGATCATGTCTCATTGGACTCCTTACTTTAATTTTTACAACGGTTTGGGCAACGGAAGGGCATGTGATTTGTAGTATTTTACAGAGCAGATTAATTGAAAAGGCATGAAGCGTAGAAACCACTTGGTAGATAGTGGGATAACACTAAAACTGATCTTAAAATAGTTATGTTAATAGGGTGTGGACTGGATTTAACTCTTTAAGGGTAGCATCCATCCCTAGTAGTTCCGAAACGACTTAATTATAACCCTGTCTTATGTTAATTAAAACCAAACGTTCCTAAAGATAAAGTAATCTTTTTGATATTTCACATTTTTACACTCTTCTATGCGTACAACAGACCCGGCGGATATAACCTAAATTAATCACAGTATTACGTGAATTATCACGTGGCGTTAGTAACCCACAAAACAAAGAGATTGTAGAAAAACATTTATGCCAAGAATATGAACGCATATAAATGACTGGTACCTTATTCTTAGATTTCCGATAACCAGCAATCAAAGTGGTGATGTAAATCCTGAAGGTAGAAGAGGTTACATTCGGAGTTTCTGACAGCTGGACGCGTGATTTAACCCAACGACGTCTGCGACCACTACAGCTTGTTAGGACAGTAAAACCATAGGGCGATCATTTAGCGAAACCGACCTTGGATGTAACTCGTGATATCTGTCATTTGAAAACCGAATCACACGGCCAAGTTCCTCGAAATGTATATCAGTTACAGTGACATTAATGGGGTACGATGCAGCGCTATCACTCAACATTTTGAACATCTCAGGGATGTCTCTCCTTATCTGTTTCAGTTCTGCATACAAAGGAGGTGGGCATTATAGGTGAAGGTTAACTCTTTTCTTGACACTACCTATCATTTTATACAACACTGCACTAACACACACAAAGCAAAATCTTCCAAATAAAATATTAAGACAATGTGTTGGAAAGAATAAATACATCACTTCAACCCAATCATTCGTTCGTTCATTCATTAGTTAACTGTTCGTACTTAATGTAAATTTGTTACTTAGGTCACTTTCATTCGCTACTTCTCTTCTGACTTCTAAAATTCTTATCATTTGTCATCATAAAATCGTCTTTCTTCTTTCACCCACAAATTAATTCAATGTAGAAACTAATTTCGTTGCAGAAGCATACTAAGAACACATATCATTAGTACAAGTGCACTTAATACCTTAATAACCGAATGTGTCTGTAGTAGGAGCCCTGTGATCAATACCATTAACATCAAATCACACCATTATGACCTATAGTCACTGAACTCAAACCAGTTCACATCCAAAAGTGCATTCTTAACCCACAATGAAATAGTATCCTTACATCTTCTTTACGGTCTCCCAAACATCTGTTTTACAAAATGGTTTCCTACTAACATTGGACACATGTACCCATTTTGCCATTCAGCTTCTACTAAATAAAGAACATGCATCAGTATGTTACCACGTACCTCATTTACAGACCCAATTGAGTTGGGTACTGTGGAGCCCGTTTGGACTACAGGTTATATTCCAATTTGTCCCTCTGACGTAATGTTTCAGAAACCGAAGTCGTGTATTTAGCCATGTTAAAATTCAAAATAAAAGGAATAATAACTTATTACTTGCAAGTGCTAAAACAAAACTTAATAAATACGCGGATCTTTGGTTTATAACATTTTAAATTCCACATCTTGTTATTACAAAGTGATAAAAGGTCAAATTTTATAGTTCATCGTGGAGTCGTCTGTCTGAATATTCTTTCTTCAATTTTCTTTGTGTAATCAAATTAATATGGCTACCATCTCTTTTTCACTTGTAAAGAAAGCGCCTCTTATTTCTTATTACTGCCATCGCTTTCAGTGATTTCAACAAAATTAAAGTCCTTCTTCATCTTTGTTCATAAAAGATTGATACTTCGCAGACGGAAGTGAAGTGAAATGTAAAAGTGTAATAACTCGATTAGGCTACGAATTCTTACACGAAAGAAATCAAAGAGTTAAGCATCTACGAATTATCATACAAATTAGTACTCCAAATTTAATCAATGCACGGGAATAATATTAAAACGAATCTGAGTAAAATTGGGATGTAGGGTGTAGATTGGATTCAGCTGGCTTAGAACAGAGACCGACTGCGAGCTGTTGTAGTTACGGTAACGAAATCATTTGCTTCAATAAAAGGCGACTATTAGCTTCCCAAGGAGGTCTCCACTCCTTGGACTTCGTAAGAGGGTAAAGACGATAACATTGTCCTTGTTCCTAAGCAAAACAGAATGTGGCCAATGAACACAAAGTGTGGCGATTCTTATGACGTAGACATTGCTCCATTCTTTTCTCCATGCTTTACCTTCATTCTCCGACACGTTATGTTTATAAACAAGTTCAATTGTGTTCTTTTATTCGTTTTCTTTATTAAATTAAAATATATTACAACAGGCCGTCTTCTAGGACAACCATCTTCTAACTTGTTTCCGTAAGAACCCCAAATAGTACCTAAAATATATTAACTTTTATCAAGTCACCGTCGTAATCATAACAGTGGACTATGTTTATTTTCAGTGTTAGCTTGCGATTGACTTTTCTTCTGTTTCCATGAATGAAGTTGACAATCAAGACAGCCATTCTGTTATTTACTTCATAAGCTGCTAAGTCCATAAATTCTCAGTTTAAACCCCTGACTTAAAAGGTGTCCTAGCAACCCACTGTGGTCTCCAGAAAACTGCACTTTCTGTATTTCTGTTTTTCTGGGCCTAATTTGCCTGTATTACGTGTCTTAAGAACCAAACGTGAGCGTTGATCCTGTCTGAATCCAGAAATTTGTGTACGGCCCTTTTAACTAAGTAAATCGGAAAGAATAATTTTTGAAGAAAAAAAATGTATACTTCGAAATGGGAAAAATCTTATGGAAGATCTTGGTTTAATATGCCGGCTAGCAAGAGTATTCGTGACGCGGAACCGAACAGCTATCCTGTGACTTGTGTTTCTCGAGTCGATGTCCTTACAAGAACAACACACGGTAGATATATCGGATTTCGATATGTGCGATCTAATTACTAAGTGTTCCTTACGCTTTAGCTTAAGCGAATTACGCCTTATGGGGCCCGTCCGCGCTGGTATGTCTGTTGCGTGTTTCAGCCGAAATAGTTCTTCCTTCTTTCACTCCATGTAAGACATTCTAAACTCTTAACAGCTGGCCATGGCTGGACGCACCAAAAGAAAAATACATATATATTAAAACCTTTCGTCGAAAAAAAAGTATTAATGTAGACATGGTACAAAAATATTCACAGAGACGACACGGTAAGTCCTTAAGTTGTGGCGTTAATTTTAATTAAGTTTGGACATTCCCTACCAAGAACACTATAAATTTCGTTAATTCCCACGGAGTTCCGAAGAGAAGGGTAATTTAATTTTACCTGATAACTATATGTCTCGTTTTACCGATTTATTTAGAGCACTGTTGCCCTCATTGTAAAAGTGTTCTGAGAAAGACGTCTGATGACGGTACCACGAGCAACTGCAATCTGTCTTCCACAAAGTGTAAAATGTGCAGTCTACACCTGGTGTCATATTTTCACTCCGATATTGAACTTTTACAACCCTCCAGGTGCAAATTTAATACAGTCACTCGTCTATGTCAGCCTCTGACGGAGGGATGAGAAAATCAATTTCTTGAGACATCATGTTCCAAAGATGTTTCTTTTAAGCTTACTGTTCATAATTTAAGAAGACGTAATAGATCACGGGTGCTTGCTTCAAGTTGCCGCAGAATTTCCTTTTCCCTATCATCTTATAAGTACAGGGAAAGAAAGTGAGTAGTGAATTTTCTTCTGTTATTCGTTATAGAATTTCCATCTATTACAGAATACAAAACCAGAGTACAATCAGGTAGACCCGCGAAATATATAATGCTTTTCTTTTTATCAAAGAAACCTACGCAAAGGAAACTTCTAGTTTTGCACAAATGTTATGAGGAGGGGGAGGGGTAGACGCGCTTAATTCTTGTTCTTATGCAAACTCAGTTCTCTTCTCTGCTGGACTATAACTTGAGTTTTGCTCAGGTAGTATTCAAAATGCTCCTCTATTAGGAACTAGCTGAAGAGAGTCGAGTTTAATTGGTTGGGAATCTCACAGACCTTTAACATAAAATATCAAAGTTGTCTTCCCTTCCTGTGTAACAACTGGCAGAGTCGGTTTAACAGTACCAGCACATTCAACGAAGCTTTGTCTTTGTCTGAAAAGCATTCTACGTATGCAATGGTGGCAGGAATTGTGTTAGGGGTGAGATAGTGTTACACGAACGAGGGATGGAAGGTGGGGAAGAGATCGTTGTTTCATGGTTGGAAAATGGTGAGTTACACAGAACTGTAGTGAACCGTTAACCAGGATACTTGAGTCTTGCAGCCGGTATGCCGTAAATTTCTATTACAGGTTTGTTAACCTGGCGAAAAGAAATATGATACAGAAATTAGGGCTATTAAATTTGTTAGCTGCAGCGGCTGTTCGTGGCCGCTCCAGGAAAGACACTTTCAACTAATTAATTTTCAAGTAAATTTTAAGGTGATCTATTTCCTGCCTTTGAAGTATACGTTTCATTCCTCTTCTACATTTAGCCAATCGTATTAGTACCATTAGTACTTTGAATTCGAGAAATTTTCTGTTGGAATCTCAACTGGTATTATCAGTCCTTTCAAAAAACTCTTCATATCGATTTAATTAATGTCTTAATATAATCGTAGCAAAAACACCCCCAAACACGATATATTTTTCACAAGTCACTTTTCGTAATATTTACGTTATTTATCGTTCGAGACTATAGGCACATAAAATTTGTAATTGGCACATCGTCGTTGAATTAACAAAAATAAGCTACTGTATAATGCAATTACGCCCCATATCATTATGACCGAGTTTAACATAATCCTACCAAGTGTTATCTCTTTCTGGCTGACATTTGTATGCATTCTCATTTCCCTATTCATAATTCATGGTTGATACAAATTTTAAAAATATAGAACAGTAGAATTTTTGTTCCCGAAGTACCACTGTCTTTAGGGACGTGACGTGTACACGCAGCAAGGAGTCGTGTCTAATGAACATTCTACGTCTCTGCATTCTTTTATTTGCACTGCCTGGATCTTGCAACGTCACTACATTCTCCAGCACATCTCTTGCTAGAAATACCTAGCATATTTGCGGTGAAGAAGCAAGCAAAGTAGACTTAGTGAGTTAGTTTGTAAATTCCTTAAGGTAATAGACAGCTTTATAAAACTGATAACGACAGTTCCCTACAAATGTTACAGTAAATATGTAATCTTATATGCATCAGAAGCTCTCTATTTCTCGGTATGAAATAACTTACGTTTTCGAACATGTATTGTATGTTATTAACAATATTGTTGTAATTAGTACAAAAAATCAACTGTTCTTATTCATACGTGTCATTACGAGAGAAGAAACTGTGTGACAGATATAAAATACTATCCAGAATAAAAATATTAAATTCAAGTAACGCAGTGCAGGCTCCTTAGACCCTAATTTTTTATTATTATTAGAAATTAGACTACTTTAACTATAATCCCAGCGTCATAAGGCAAAACGTAAAAACTGTTCAAAATAAAAAGATATGAAATGGAAGGAACCTGTTAGCCTCATGCACTTTGTCAATGCGGTTAAAGAACTTAGAGGAATTTCATTGAATTTTAGACACAATTTTATATGATGATTTTCAGTTCTTCTTAAATCTGTGGTAAACACATGCAGTAGATTATCACCTAAATCACAATAGAACAGCGTAGTGCAACACCCTACCGCGTCTCATATTGTTAAAAATTTCCATTGATCCAAAATGTTTCCAGTTAGTAGGGGGTTAAGAAGAGTGAAGCTCAACGCACGATCTTTTCAAACTTAAAAACAAACTGATCTTCTGTGTGCCTTATGTACTAAAATTGTTGACGCTGGGAAATTTTCGTTATCTAAATCGTGTTATAACAACACAACCTTTCATCATATAAAGAGAAAAATGTCACAATTTTTTTTATTTAATTTAGTTTCATATTTAGTTAAAGAAACTTGTGCATATATCACTGACAAGGTATGAGTTGTCGGTAACAAAGAAATCAGAAAACAGCTTCAATTATAGCTGAAACTAAGTCCATTTTGTTGCGTTATACTTGAGGAATTATCTAATATCTCAGGCATTAGAACACCAGAGGATCTATTGCCATGGCTTCAAAGGCCAGCGCCTGGTCTCTATTCTGAGCCATTTGATTCCAGACCACTTTCAACATAATCATCTCACTTACTCAAATGCCCACAAAGTGGTTTCTTTTTTTCATATTTTGCGACTAGTTGCTTCGATTTCTTTTTCATGTAATTTATGCATGCTACAAGGAAAGTACACCTCGCCAATGATATGATCGGTCTAATAATATTTGGTGGCGAGTACAAATTACAAAGCCCCATCAATGACTGATATAAAGGTAAATTCTGGACAGTTTTTCTCATAGACTACGCTTTGAAATTATCTACTTTGAAACTGTCCGATCACACGTATATTTATAAACTTGTAGAGGGAAAATACTCACAAAAATTGTAATACAGCGTGTCGTAAGTATGACTTCGCTTTACATGGCACGTCTAGGAAATCAAAGATTACGAGTCTGAGAGGAAGAGCTGAAGTTTGGATTGGGATAGGATGAAAATCTTTTGACAGCTTCTAATTAAAATCTTCGCCGCTCATCGGAGGAGTGATTAAATAACGTCAGGCCCTCAAATTTCCTCAATTATCTCATTTTAATTTCACTTCCCTCATAATCTTCATCGCTTTTTAACCTCACCCCTTCTTCTCATTCCCTCCTCCTTTATCTCTCCTCACATTCCCCAACACCGTTTACCCCCTTCTATTCAATGTTCAGCTCTTCTTGTGTTAGCACACTTCTTAAACTTTGAAACCAGACCAGAGGAAGCGATAAACTTTCGAAACAGCTTTCGCCATATCTGGAACAACTTTTGAGAAATCTGCTTTTAACTTCAAAAAACTAAAGAGAACTGAAGAAGATCAAACTGAATACAGAAGGCAGATTAGTTTTTGAAATAGCGCAAAAATCCGTAGTTGTGTACACACCATTAAAATTAAATGAAGCACAGATCCTATTACAGGCAGCAATGTTTAAAACGCAATCCATCAACAAACACACACTAAGGTACAAAAACTAAAGAACAAAGTGACCCAGCCCCGTGTAAGAGAATCTCCCAACCTCAGGCCGCGACACTCCGGTCAAGGTCACCCACGAATTTATATTATTTCATGGCTTTCTTATTTGCAGCAGAAATAACCAGGTCATCACAACTGAACTTAATCAACCTTTGAAGTTCAGACAGCATCATTGTATAACATAGGCCACAAAATGTACTCGTTTGTGACCACCCCTGTATTTTCAAGCGAGTTGGCTTCTGTGTCTGTAGGGGGTGAGTGGCGCCACAACGTAGAGCTTGTGAGGAATTGCTGACTGGGTTAGGTCACGGTGATAACCTTTCTGACGTGCTGAAAGACGAGGTAAATCCGTACGTAGTTCAAGAGACTGGGTGACAGCAGAAGCTAAGGCGTCTAAGTAAATAAGCTCTGCGTGCAGAAACAACACAGAAAATGGCGATAGTAATTTGTGGTATTCACAACTAGTTCTTGAGATTTCTTTTAGAAGATTCTAATCCAACGAAGTCCACACATATTCTGAATGTCATTTACTTCGTATCTTGTCGCTAGAATTACTGGCTAAAATATTTCGCGGGATTTCTTCTACCCCCAGGGAAAGCAAATATATGCCAAAATATTCCAATTGTATTGATACCCTATTCTGTATTTAAAATGTCCATGTCTTCGCATTAATCCCACTTCAAGAGACAGGTGAAATTAAGGTAATTCTTCTTTAATGCCTTAGAAAAACTTGGTGTGAGCGCATTGTAACCATAGGAGCGAACTGTTATGTCTTGTAGACTTCAGCACTCGATAAAAGAGTGTGAACTAGCTACGTGTTTCCGTCGCACTTCACCCTCACATAGAATCTTCCGGTAATAATATCATAAGGGACTGGGTGTACCACGGATTCTGGATATGGCGAATGAGAGAAAATTTTCGGCCCCTAACGGGAATCAAACCCTGACAGCTCGACCTCTCCAAGCCCACAGAATTTCTCAGACTGCTGATTACGTACTGAATGCGCAAGAAGTATGAGTCTGCAAAAACGAATTAGAATACTTTTCCGTCGGGAGGCAATGAGGAAATTCCCAAGGGAATCAAGTAAGAAAAGCCAGCTTCATTAATTAAATTGGAACTTCTCAGATTCGAAACAGATGCTCACGTGAGTCGACAGATAATCAAGTTGTATATAAAATGTGTATAATTAAGATGTATTATGTTCCTGATGTACGTAAAACACCTGATAACAAGAAGTATTCTGACACAAATTCTAAGGAAAACTGCAGCCTTGGATAAATGATAAAGTCGAATAAGAGTGGAATAAGTGCTTTTGTGGAAATGGTCTCTTCCGTGTTGATATCATTGGTACCAATCGTTCAAAGTGTCTCTTTTGGTGTAGATAATTTTAAGCAAAATATGCTCCCCACTACAATTATGTATTATCCGATGTGCATACAACATATTTTTTCGAAAATCAATTAATTAACTATCACAACTGAACGAGGAGCAGGTCGAATGTCCTAAATCGTGATTAAACTGATGATGAATTTAACGTCGTGCACGAAACGTAGTCGGAATATCTAAAAAGGCATACAGTTCATAAAATTCTTAACTCTTCGAAATCTGACATTTTCACAACTTTCTTTGACCTTTGATAAATACACCCCACAGAAACTTACATAATAGTTAGAATTGTCAAGAACATGAAGAATAAATCGTATTTTCAGGAGACGAGAACATTTTTTTAAAAAAAAGGCAACAAACAATTCTTTACGCAACAGAAACAAGTTAGAAAAAGTATTCATAGCGTAACAACTGTGGTGCGTTCACGGAAAATTGAACTTTTGATATTTGCGAATGGCGCCACTGAGGTCTGGACTTGAGATCACAGCTGCGGACTTCCCACATAGGAATTCTGTACTCAGTCAATTCCGTGTGCAGACATGCAGTTTATATTTTATTTCTACGACATTCCTGGAGCCAAAACGGAAAAAAATGTACTGATCTTGTGAATGAAATTGATCATAATTAAGGTCGTAATAATAATGGTTACGCCAATTACTCATATATCAATTATGAGTTCTTTCGTCTTGTAAAATGTTTAATAAATTTTGTTCTACCTTCACGCAAATTATTTGCTATATTAATTTACTTTTTGAGCGTACACAATATCCGGTATGCAGTTATGCATTTTGGAACAGGAAAACTAAAAGCGATAAGAGTTGTTAAACAAGACAATATATCCGGGAAACGTGGGTAACGAAGGGTGAATGGGAGCTGAGCATCTCTCTGTAACTCTACCAACGTGCTATGTTACGGTAGGAAGCCATACTTACTGTGTGTTAAGTCTGTCATTCTCCTCTGTAATTTGCTGTCCATGATAAAGTAATGATAGACTTTGAATAGCTGTTACATCAGTAGCAACTGCTCCGATTTTTTTAAAAGCTCGCTACTTCCCCCACTCCACAACCGCATCCTTTTAAACACTCTTGGTTGAGAGTCATTTGAGTTCCTTTACTTCGTTTTAAACTTCAAACTATAAAACATGTGATGTTCCACACAAGAGAGACTCTACAAACAGCAGAGGGGAAATTAAACCGTGGTTTAAAATGAGTCTATTAATGCCATCTCACATACAAGCACCTAAGAGTTCCAATGATTTGCACATGAGTACAGAGCAGAGCAGAACAGAACAATATCCCGTCCTATAAAGTCGTGACAGGAGAAGAACAGTTTGAATTTACTAAACGTTTTTCCTGATGGTTGCAGAAATATAATAAAATTATCTGCTAGAGATGCTTTTGACTATGCCTACGCCTACGTACACATGTATTAAGCTTTGATACTGCTGATGGAATATTTTCTTACAGTTATCGTTCGCTGAATTCCTAGCTTCTCCGTTTCTGATAATTTCAGCAGAAATTTTCATTCATAGTAACATAATTTTTTTAAAAAATTAAGGAAAATATAATGTATTTTCAGAACCCAAACATACTTTTTAACAAGACAACATCAAACTTTTACGTAAGCACAGCCACAAACTCTGTAAGTGTCTTACTGTTAAGAAGCCGAATAATTCATTCTATAGAGGAGCGCAAAACAAGGGACAAGCAGTTTCTTTGAAGCACAACGTAATACGGCTAGTTATAGTTATTTAAAGGCTGTTTGTTATCTTAAAGTCCACCCAGCAGGCCTGGTGTTGCCCTTAATGTTAGAGAAGTTCTTAAAGTGTTGCAGATACAATTATAACCTCTTTAGAAACAGAATTCCTCGTTCGACTACGTAGCTGCAGTATTAATCTGCAAGTAGACTTTGATTCGAATCTGCTACATATTTATTCTGTTACACCCTCACTCATATTTCATAGTTATGTAGAGGACAAAAGCGGATCTCAAGCTCGGCTTCATATATCCACGTCAGAAGCTTGACTTCCGCATATGCAAAAAGCCTTGCGTATAATCGATTGCTAGTATCTTCAAGATTAGTTTATAAAATTGTATCACAGCAAATGAATAATCGAATTTACACATTTTAAAGAACTCTATGTATTACTTATAAGAGTCTGTGTCACGAGAAAATAAACAGATTCTCGTGTAACGAACTCCTTGTAACACGATACAAAAACATTTGTTTCAACATTATCCTCACATACATGTGCTGTCTTTCGTGATGACGTCTTTACACGAGTTACTCCAACAAGAACCTTGCATAAACATTTTGTCTCTCCTTACGCTATGTGAGCCTCACACTTATCAAGGTCCTGATTGGTCGACCTAAAAATACAAATTGTAAAGCTTATAAACGGCGTTAGTATTGTGATACTTGATTTATGTAACTTCATCTAATTAGACATTTAAATACTATAAACCAATGTTGTTGTGCGTTACATAGCCTACAAGTAAAGTACACTCTGTTCTGAGGGCTCCTAACAATAATATAAATGTTTCTGAGCGCCATATTCACACCATATATAGTGTTTCACAAAAATATGTTCACACACATTCAGTCAATCTGCGTTGTTTGAAAGCCAATCGACCTTCCGCCATTTTTAGTATCGGAATCATCGGAAAAGATAATGTGATGCCATCTGTTAAGTGTAAACGACACTAGTTTCCCCTCGTAAAAACGACATACGGGCATCGATAACAAGGTTAATACTCCGCATCATAATGTGTGTACACCTTTTTGGGACACTCTGTATTTAATTTCTCTCAACTATAATAAAGAAAGTTCACACTTTTTATGAGTTACTTGGTGAATTGTGGTGGAAATCATCCGGCAGAACATATGGAACGGACAAACGCTCTCCTGGTGTAATAATAACCTTTTTATACGAAGTGTATAACTTACGAAGTTCCTCCTTATGAAATGTTCTTCAGAAGATAATTAATTTCTCTCAGGTAAAATTATTATCCGCTGTACTTTGTTATCAAGAGTACAATTTGTTGCACTTGTTACGACTGTATTTAATAACAGAGCAGATGAGAAAAGACGCTAACTAATGATGCTAAAAAGACAACGTCTTAAGATGTTTTTCTGCTATTTTAAGTGATTTTTAGTACTGAATATTGACCCAGACGTTCGACAGAGAAGACGACTAGTTATAAAATAATTCAATATACACAATTTTACACATGAAACCTATTTTTATAGTTTATTTTGGAAAAACCGCGAATATATCAGAACCAAGGATACATATACAAAATAACATTGTAAGTTAAGGAAAATGTGTAAGATATTCTAAGTAAAATAATACGCACAGAAGACACAAATTTTTAGAAAAAAGAGTTTATTTTATGTGCCTCTTCCTTGATCCACTGTTCAATGATAAGATAAAAATCTTTCACAAGTCCCGCCATTTTAACTAAAAAGCAAAATACAAAAACTGATTCGATTTTTCTAAGGTTCGTTGTGGTGGTGGAAGGATGGGTCCTATAGGAAAAGCAGTTCTCTCCGGCGCCAGCAGATATCAGCATCGCTGTCCAAGTTAGCGTGAAATATATAAGAAAAGTTAATGGTACCCCTTCATCTTCCAATGGCATTTCTTATCTCCGTCTTGCTCACACCATTTTGGATTATCTGGCGGTCTCCTTCACGCGTCTCCCACACACACGTTGCATCAATTCGAACCAACTTCCCGATATCAGGGCAGTATGTCATACCACATTTGCCATTTCTTATCTTTGCCTTCACTATCCACAGCGCCTACTTTCTGTTCTCGCGAGGGCCAACACAATTTCGTATGAAATTCTGTTGGTCTAAGTATCTAAATTATCGTAAATATGAAAGACGTTGACACTTATCAAGTTTCTAAATTACTGAATTAATTACTCCATGCAGCAGAATTCAAATGTGATTTAACCATTAACAATAAGTAATTCTGTATTTTACCCTAAATGTATTTATGTGTTCCGTATGGTTCTTAGTGTAAACAGCGATCCTTAAATATCATTAACGAGTTGATCCTTGTAATGATGAAGTGTCGTGTTTTCTTTGCGGTACGGACTGAATACGTATTACTTAGAAGAAAATGAATTTGAGAACCAGCCGACTATCTGATATTTAGGCCTATATTGTGGATCCTAGGTTCTGGAGGTGGCTTCTAAATATAAAGAAAATTTCTGCAGGCCTGAGCATTGCTATCGCCATGTGGTTGGTTGGTGTTCGGTTTACAATCAAGCAATTTACCGTCCATTCTGCAGCAGTTTTCTGCAGGTTACCATCTTAAAACACAACATGTTTCTTGTCCCACTGTTTCGGTTTGCTCAATGTTTGTATTGCTTGTTAAATAAATCCTCAGAAACCCACTCCTGTTAAAGGAGACCAGAGTATAATTAGTTATGTCACAGACTGGAGAAAACGTTAGATTTTATTTACGGTTAGGAATCAAGCAACAAATCAGACCGGCTTTAAGCTTCACCCCGTTTTCTAATCAAGATTACTGCAACCACAAGTTACGACCGGATTTGTGAAGAGATGTTGAAGAGAAAATTCACATTAATCGTCGCCAGACATGCGATTTAGAAGCAGAGAATTCAATTTGCTTCTCTCCTTGCAGAAATCTGTAGAGTGAAGTAGACATTATGCCCCCAATATCCGTGGAACGCGACACAAAATTATAATATTTAATATTGAAATTAAATATACCATAAGCGAAACAGGTAAGATTTCAAGTTGTCACGGCGAGTATAAAGATGGCTTGTAGTCGGTATACATTGACTAACGTTAGAGCGGAGCTTATTCAATTATCGCCCTGATTATGGGGGCAGCACGTTCCTCTGAAATGTGCAACATCCCAGAAGACAGTCAACTTAATAAAGGAATATTTTAATACAATTTTAATTTCAGCTGTTCTTACGCGTCTGCTTGACATGATTAATGACTTATTTGCAGATACATGTGTTTGCCTCATTTGTCTTCGGGAACACACAAACACTGGAAAAAGGGAATATAAACGATTCAGTAGAAACGATAAATACAGATTAGCCACTTCGTTTCTTATTTACAAGCTTTGTGTGAGGCAGAACGTGTACAGAAAACATTCTTCGTAAGATTTATCTATCTGTGAGCGAAAGGCCTAATATTTTGTTATAAGTACTTTATAGATTGACTGTCTATGTAAGATGATATACCAAACAGTCAATTTTACTTGCAGTTTCTGGTACTTGTATTAAATTAATTCCTTCATGATTAAAACGGAGATGAGAAATCGCTTATCGCAGTTGGAAAAAGTAATGGGACAAACTGTTACATGTTATCGCGTGGTGACGTAACAAATGCACATAAAAGCAAACGACGAGAGAGAAAACAAGGAAATGAGAATTTAAATCACGGAAATAGATTTCTTGCTATCTTACAAACTATAGGCTATACGATATGACGTTCTCAGTGGAAACATCTTCATTTATACAGGTAGTGACGGATTTCAAATTAAGCATTGTTCTTCTGTAATGCCACTCCGATTTTATCAAATCACGGCGTTTTAATTATCTGAAATTTCTATATAATTTTCTAAGCCACTATTTCCCAAGTGGATTAAGTATACAAAAAATGGCTATATTAAATGAGAAATATTCTTAAGGGAACGCGAGGCAACAATTATTCAACTGGTATTATCATCTATAACTAGAACCGACACAACGCATTTGTGTTTAGGAATCCTGATAGTGTGAAGAAATTTAAACTAGCGTTAATATTTCCGTGTGAAAGCAGTACATTGTACATACAGTCTTTGTAAACTATCCTACGCAGTCCTTACTGACTTTCCGGTGGTGGGTTAGTTGATTATGCTACTAAGCTGCATTTACTGCTAATGTTATCTAGCAGCAAATAATTTATGGTACCAGGGTACAGATCGATGAATCGAGATAGTCACTTGCAATTTATTCTATGGTAGTCTCCTCTCACTTTTATGGGCGGATTGAGATAACCAACTAAATACGTTTATCAGAATCAAAATGAGTGTGTCTGAAATACGAGTCTGGATCGTTAACGAATTTCAACCCTTTTCCCAAATTTGATTTCTTTTTTTAATTTCGACAGATGGTGTACGTGAATATTGTTTACAACTCATCAAAATTTGATTCATGTCTTTCAGCGAAAGATGGGTATGGGATTAAGAGATAACACTCAAAACGCAAGGCTAAGCGTACGAAGATTGCTATCTTATGGCCTTGTAGTCTGGTAAATGTTGACCGACTTTTCAGAGGAAATGACTACCTTCACCATCACCCTGAATTATCAATGTCAGTAAAATCCCAGTATAGAGCCGTCATAATTTAAAAGTATTTTGCATAATCTGTACTTTACGGCGAGTTCAAAATGAAGAGATTTCATGTTTCGTAACCCGACTAAAAACATGTTATAAAGTTAATAAATACTTGTATCTTCTCACGCCCTGCATTTTCATCCTTTGTCCCATTTTTATGTGTTTTTTTCCCTTCGTCAGACAACAGAGTTCCCTGGATATCAGCTAAAAGCTTATTACTTATTGTTCTGTCAAAGCACTTGATATAAAACGTTCCCAGGATTAGCTCTTTTATCACTTTATATCTTCTGTTGGGAAGTGGAAGATTAAGGCTTGGCACATGTTAGTTTATCAGACAGGTACAGTCTGATCCTTTCCCATCCCTGAATTTATTTTTATACCTGATATTACAGAACAGTATGAAATCAACATCACGTAACAATTGGTGTTAAATTAAAATAAATTATTTGGCGGGATTCTATTACTATTATTACGATGTGTCTGTTTTACTTTGCTTTATATAATATAATTACCAACAAATAAAATACAACGTCGAACAGAATAAGAAACAGTAAATGTTACTATACTTAATGTACGTAAATAAAATTAAACTACAAATTAAACGTTCCCCTTCATGTTCAGCGATTTCATTCAACGAAAATCTCACTTTTCTTTAATACGAATAAAAACTAAGAAGCAGCAGAAGAAGGAGATTACTACGACATTAACCAGGCATTTCCCGGAATGCAGCACCTCAGACAAGAGACAGCAAGAGGGGAAACCATGACAGCAAAGCGTCGCGGCGCCGTTAAGCTACTAAAGTACTTTTAACCCATCGTGTAGCTGCGTCGGACAATGTAGCAGTGACGCATCTAAACGGCCGTACAATCTTTCCGAGCCGAGGGGCACATTATCTTCTGCTGCTTCCAACTGGCCTAATTGCACGCCGGTGCCCTGCTGGTTGTACAACTCTGGCAGCCATCATGACCACTGATGCGTTAACTGCGTTTCCGGAAATTTCAACAAATTTCTAGCAGTAGAGGAGTAAGACCCCCAAACAAGGGAACAAGGATGAACCATACAATTTACTGTGCTTCTCCAGCACTGCTACATTATATACAGGGAGTCCAGATAAGATACAGCGCTTATTCTGGGGAAATGGACAAACTTGTCCTCCAAAATTATGCCCGCCTTTACTGTCATGGTTGTTGCTTTTCTAGTGTGTATATTTATGTTCATGTTTATAAATGTAAGCCTAGAGGTGAATAAATTAATAAATAGACGAATAAATGGAGTATATAGCCTAAGCATGTAAGTCTGCTTATGTACATTCCATAAATACAAAAATAAATAGAACCACTCCCATTTTCACGGGCCAATCGCTTTCTCGAAATCTGAGAAAGCAACGTTAAACATCCTAAAATCCAATTACAGATACCATGCACCTAACAAGATTTCGTTTAATTCGCAAAAACCCTTGAAGCTGCTTCTGAAACGGAAAACGATATAATCGTCTTACCCACAAGTCACACCTAGTAATCACTAGTATAAAATATAGCTTCCACATATTTCTCACAAGGCTATGGGTTACAAATGTATTGAAATATACAATATTTTATTACCAACACTGCCAAAAGAACAGCCAATTCGAATACGTACGTTGAAAGAAAACGTCTTCATTTTCACAGAACTTTAAAACTTCCATTCTACAAGAACTCTTATAAGATGTGTCATATATTATGGTTTCTTAATTTAGTCATGTTAATTTATAAAATAAGTTAACGTGTACATGCTTACATACTTTGATTATACCGTGTTCGCTACTCAGAGCAGTCTCAATGATCCCTTGCATAGCCGTTTCAGAAACATGAGCAATGGAGCTTTAATGACCATAATGTCTTTAGAACAGAACAAATAGATTTAGGGATACTTTTAAAAAAACAGCTTCGATTTAATCAACGAAGGCTTAATTAGCTGCTATAACAAGTAGAGTATATCTGTTTGAAATAAACACCCTGTTTGTCTTGGAACTGTGACGATATAGAGAGGGTTTAAATCGGGCTACATACCCGTAGCAACAGGGCTGTAGGTTCTGCATTCGACTCTTAATATTTCACTCCAGCAATTCATTCTATGCACCATTTTCCTTACCCAACATAAACAAGCTTACACCCAAAGCTCCAATCAACGTTCAAATGGCGTCTGAAACTAAACAGACATAACGAAAATACTCCTAATCCAGATTAAGTGGAACTTACAGTTTTTGGAACGAATAAAGTGTATGTCCACTGCATTTTATTTTCGAATGCTCACTCAGTCACCTTTTACGGTTAAGATTTTAACTTAAGTCACTGTTTAAAATGAGGAGATGACCATCACATTTAAAAAATATTATCCCATAACTTGCATTCACAAAGACATTTGTTTTAAGACAGTATTGATCAGACTGACAAAAACATAATGCTGGAGATTTGAATTCGAGAGCTAACTAGATCGAATCAAACTATCGATTATCGTGGATAAGATTCTCACGTGGTTTTCCTCAGTAAATTGAGGGGAAATTTGCGGTCGCAACTTACAATCATACCATGGCGCCAACCTGCTGAATTCATTATTCATAACCAACAACACATGCGGTTGAATCAGTGTAATAAAATAACTAAGGATCGCGGGTAGTGTTAAAATTAACAGAATAAGTGACATACATGTGCAATGTTATGTTACAACAAGCTAAGTATATCGTTACAAAGTGCCTGAGTGAATCCCCGTAAAATGAGGCAGCAAGTGACGGTGCATATAACGTAATGTGATGCGCACTTTCAGAACCGCTAGGTGAACAACCACAATTCAAAAGGCTTACTGATGCACGTTGAACCAATTATTGTGAAATTGCTTCGCTGTGTTATGTCGAGCATGCATCAGCGGATTACAGCAAACACTCCAATTAGTGCAATCAAATCTCCCGTCATTAGCAAGGAACTAAACAACACTACATTCAAGTACCTTCAAACCACGTTTTAAAATTTTCAACACAGAATTAAAAATTTTGATGTAGTGAGAGTGTACCCTCAATTGTTTCATAAACGCGGTATGAGAACTTGTCCTCGTGTGCTTCACACTTCGAAACAAGAGGTATTCGACATCCTGTCGTAATTTATGTTAAGATAGTAATTTGATAAATTAAAATGCACTGGTGCTTATTCAGTACCGTGCAAAGTTGCTGACAGATACCAATATTTCTGTGGAACAAACTTCCTCCTTCTTCCAAAATGGTACAATTAACATTGTATTACAAAGCAAAAGAACAACACTAACACCTTCACCGCGTAATTGTGTCTGGAAATATTAATGAAATTTACAGATCGACCAACAGGTCCTATGTAGACAAATGTTCAATAAGATTTTCAATTACTTTATACACAGTCTGCCACATTTGTTCTCTGATGCACTGAGCCCAATCGGCAATTCTTTTGAAACAGGTAATGTGACAAATGGACATTTTGTTTAAGCCTGCTCTTAATTACCGTGGCCACGGATCATAACGTGAGCCTAGACAGCTAAGAGGTTATGTGTGCAACGTGAACCCGAACGTGGGAAAGCTAACAACTTTCAAGCTTATACTGAGCATACTGTTTCAAATCTTGCATCTCCATGCATGTCGACAAGGGCTATTTAACAGCACCATTACTGTCGAGACAATACAATCACATCTCAGTGTTATTTCATACCTAATGATTAATACACAGAACTATTAGCAATATAAGACAATTGTCATTACTATAATTATTACATAAATGTTTAATTATTTTATTGTATTAATTATATATTTATATTTAGACAAATTTTATAGTAAACATGTCAGAACACACCAAGTAACGGATAGTTTCAATGGTTTCTATTTAAATTTTAGTGTTCGCTTGGAGATGAAGGCGGTGGCTAAATACGAATTTACACGGCATCAAACCCAGAACAACGTCGTCATCTTCGATTGCACAGGCTACATTTAAAGCTTTATTACAAATTTTGACTGCGTTTTATTGAACAGGCCATGACCTTGTAATCGCACTCTTAGGCACGGTTCGCGGTACGCGGTTTGCGCCGCGCGGTTGTTTTTACCATAGATGGCTCATTAAGTGTTCACATTCAACCGCGCGGCGCAAACCGCGTAATGTGAACCGTGCCTAAGGCATCCAACTGAGGAAACTGAGGAAACTGAGGACATCAACGAATAACTTTCGTGATGATTGGTGATTATCCAATCGACATTTGAATATGAATTAACCTGTTCTGCCCACTGACGGTGGGGTGGGGGGTCACTAGCTCCGATAAAATTGTGAACAGTACGTAAAGGCTAACAGAAAGCTGCAGAGTTCGGTTTAGAAACGTGAATGTTACACAATCTACCGGGAGCATCAATTAAGAGGCATCCTATACTACGGCTTATAGCCTATAGGAATCGATACACCAGTTGTCAGCGAGTATGATGGAGGATAAGAGGGCTAGTATTACTTCCCCTTTCTGGAAAGCAATGCAATGGTAGCTAAGAGCATCTCTTCTATGATTCCATTACCCTGTAGGAGCTCTGAATCCCTAGGGACCACTTGATATAACTCACACTGTGACTCCTTCGTATTTTATCCATCAGACGTCCATAATGTGTGACGCCCTGCTTCACACGGATTTCGGTAATACACGGCCATCTGATGGTAGAAAGCATTTCCGCTCCACTCAACTGACACAACGTCTTCTGTTTGTTTGCGTCAAGGCGAGATGAACGTGAAACTGCGGGCTTTAAAAGTACGCCATTTGTGTCTCCACCTGTTAGTTTCAGTACTCCTTTTATGCAGTAACTAACCAACCAACACGAAACTTATTAATAAGTCTTCGTGTCCTGACACCTTACGATTTATAACAAATTTTATGAGTTTACATAATAATGGCAATTCATTCATGTCAGATCAAACAGTCGTAACTTCAAGCACTAGTATTATCATTGTGGATTAAACAACATATGTATGCCTATATTTCTTCTTCCCTTCTTCAGGTATTATTGAAAAATCGTTTACATTTCACATATAATTTATAGTAGGCATACTTTTCTTCATTTCAAATATAAGTATTTAATAACAAAAGGTTATAATCTTTTTTTTCTGTACACAGATGTCGAATATACCATTTCCTTCGTTTCTACCATCTTTAGTCGACAGGTTTATGTTCTCCGTAGAAAACTATTTTATGTAGTGTTATAAATCGTACACATTGTTCCACCACCCACACCAATCCGTTCAGTCTCTGGCGTATCTCCTTTTCCACAATGCTTAGGATATTGCTGTTGTTTGCCATTCCCTTGTTACTTTTTCATTACAGAATACGTCATCGTTCTCGATCAATAATGTGATAAAATTATTTTATTTCTGAGCAGAAAAATACTTTACTGAATGAAATCTGAAGAACGCTCTTAATTCGAGTGCAAGTTTTCATTATCCATTACGTTACACTTAAATATTTAACTCATAGGAATTTTTCTTACTAATTTTATCAATTAAAACTAATCTGGTTTAGAAATTCACACATTCCACATTCAAATTATGATATTCAGTGTCACAGATGCTCCAACTTTATCCACATTATATCTCGAAGAGTAATGTTGTTAAAGGTCTTACATATTAATTTGTTTTGGGAAGTAATATACAGTTCAAATTCGCAAATTTATCTGAAAACTTATGAACTTTAAACCTAGCACGCGACAGGTGTAATGACTCACAAATTTACCACCTCTAAGAAAGTTATTTATTTCATATTATCACTTAATAACGTAATGAATATCAGCGAAGCATATTCTGATAGCTGTTAACTCTGAAGAAGGATTTCAAAGAAGAGATGATGATAAAACAATGATGTTTCAAAGTTTCTGTGCAAGACCTGGGAGTGTAAGAAAGAGCAAAGAGTAATCTTCTCTTACCTAATTCGAAATCTAAACTTCACATTGTCTATATCTGAGAATATTTTCATTTGGTGTGGAGAGAATTCAACTATGAACATTAATTTCGGGTTGATTTTTAGTTTGATTTTTAAATTTTTATTTGGCAGTCATGAGACATATGCACATGCACTGAATTTGAACCTCATACAGAGAAACTACGAGGATGCTGGAGAAAAAGATAAATGGAAACTGTAGCAAACATCGAGGAAGACGAAACACTGGAAAATAAATCGTAAATTCTCAGGGGAAGAGACTACACGGAAAGGTTACGCGAAGACGGGAGCATTTAAGATTTATCTTAAATATAGGACATGTTTCAGGTAGGGCCAGATTTCAGTGGTTGAGGATGTGATTCAGTGAATACGGTATTAAATTTTTGGGTTTCATAAAAGGCGGGTAATTCGTTAACTCTCTAAGCGACAATCAGCCTTTCAAGGGCTCTGGTACATAGAGTTAAGTTACCTTAGTCTATTCAAAACTCCGCTACAACATTACAGAACTTTGCGGATCTTTAACATGCTCGTGTAGGAGGACGTGCATATGAACTTCATATCTCTGAGCTGTACATGACAACAGGGAATCATCCGTAGACTAGCAGGGCGAGAAATATGGGCAGACTGCTGTATAATGCATTGAAGATGCCAGCATTCCCCTACCTCTCCTTTTCATGTTCCACAGAAAGATGCAGCGAGAACATAAATATTTAGTAGCTAATCTTATCACACATAGCTTTCCATCCTTTTCGATTTGAAACGTGAGCCGTCAATCATGGATTAGGAACGTACAGTAGCATAAAGAATTGATAAACTGACACCAAGTGGAACGCGTAAATACGTGAGCTGTAAAGATTCTTGTGCGATCTTCGCTATAGCATAATATTAAATCATAGTAGGAAGGCAGTATCAGTCGATCCGTCCTAATGTTTCACCTACATAATAACTCCGTAATTGCAATAAAATTATTTGTGTGAGATAAGCACCAAAATTATCGAGAGAAATTAACTTTACACGGTGCAACAACCCAGAAAACAATCATCTTTATATTCACCGCCGTCAAAACCTCAAATCCTACAATTTTTTACCGATCTGCTTCTATTGCAAGTAACTACCACTTCTAATCAAAAGCTAATTGATCTTTAATGTCACAAAATTAGAATTAGTCACAAAAGACACATTATTTACATGTGGTTCACTTTTAAAGCCATCCATGTCCTACGTAAGTCGCAAAGCAAGCGTTTGCAAACTTTCTATACCAAAAATTCGGTACACATATTTGCTTTTAATACTCACAAACGAACAACAAATCACGCAAACTACTTACAGAATGCTGTCAAATAAACGTACTAATAAAATCAACTGTAGTGCGAGAATTGTAGCCTATTTCATACTATTTTGTTACAACGCTCAAAAACATGTTCTAGACACGTACCACACAGAAAATGTTACATTTTAATGCTAAACGGTTTAGAGAAACTACAAATGTGTTAACAGACGTAACCTACTTTTGAAGGTTATGAAATTTTAATAACTCATATTACAATTAATTGGGTGCATAACATCTGAAACTGACCCATTTTAAGAAATAAAAAACCATCTAGCGATTCTGGAGACACCAACATTTGCAAACGGAATATTTGTTGCAATTTTTGTGACCAGATATGCCAAGAGTAAGGCTAGAACGTTGTCTTTTAAATTAATACTACAAAATGAAATGGCACAGAACTGTTTTGATCTTATAATTTTTGACTTTCAAGGGGGGTGCAATGAAGAGTGGGGAAATAAAATTAACCGTAATAAAATAAATGTTAAATGCATTTGGTGCAAATGAACAACTGAATGTGACACCGGTATATACCGTTCAAATTATTATTTAAACTTCAATACTTGTCCTTTTTTATTTCGTACCCAAGAAATCAAGTTCTACTCCAGGAGTGAAACACACCATCGAGCCAGCGAGGTAAGAGAAATGGAAAAGAAAACGTCACTGTACCTCATCGGAAGTTCGAGGACCTCCATGGCATCCGATGAGTAAAAACATTTTTGGAGTAGTTGTACCAGACGATGAAGTATAACCTGGAGGGTAACGATGAAATGAGGTTAGTCGTGACACAGTCTGTCACCAACAAGGAGTGACAGACAAGATAATAATCATACGTTACTCTTAGACATATAACGCCAGAGTCATATAACAACACAAAAATAATGCGTTCTGTAACACCGGGATCTCCAATAACTACAGTAACCTGAGGACGAGGACAAAGATAGTTCTCGAAACGTCGGTATTTTCTTCATTAAGCCACCTTACACGGCTGGCAGCCCGAGAAGAATTTATTATACTTAGTCACCGTGAAATCTTCAGATCATACATCTTGTACCAGAACTTTAAATTACACTGTGCATATTCAAATTAATTGCGCTGTATGCAGAATCTGATTGTGTAACTTTGTAGTATTCCTTGTCATTTTCAACGCAGAGAAGGAAAGAAAAATTCGCCTCATCTTTAAGAACCTGACAAAGGAAATCAACTTGTATGGAGGTGTAACTGTAGTCGTTATAGACCTCGGAATTGGACTGAGTTTTATTGTTAGCTTCACGTTCCGTACATCTTTCCCAAGGCAAAAAGAACTCTTCTGTACTCACAGAGGGAGCCTGGCTGACAGCAGAACTGTTCTGGACGTGGAGACCGAGATATAAATGCAGCCTCTCTTACGAATCGAACCATGGCAAGCCATGACGGACTACTGGCTAAGCTATCCCTTCGAGACTCTAGCAGACTCAATCGTTAACTCTGTAAAGCACAGTTCCTTTAGTATGGAAAAGGCGGGTAAGAGAAAGTGTCTGTCAGAAGTAGGAAATGCCTGTTTCCGGCAGTTTTCTGCCACGGGAGCGGAATGGAAAACTCTTAACAGTATTCAGAATCAAGACGTCATAACGACATGTATGTTATTACACTATTGACAGTCGTTTGGGGAACTGAGATGCAAAAATCTACTCTCTACCTCTAGACTGCAATTTTATACACCTCAGAAATAAACCCTGAAAACTGGGCGGAAACGATGGGTCAAATAGGTTACATCGAACTGAGGTTGTATCAGTGTAGATAAGGTAAACAAAGGAGATGACTTCTTACCGATGCAGTTGTGTGTTCTTATTGGTTGATTTTCTGACTCAGTGCAGTAGCAGACAAAAGTAGGCACTATGATTACGCAGTTTTACTCGATGATTAGGAAATACAAACGACGAAAAGCAACCTTGTGTTTACGAATAAGCTTTAAGCAAGCGGTGACTTTCAAAAGGGCAAATTGGGTACCATTTGAGGTAACACACCGAAATGAACAGCACCATGAAACTACGTATGCTGGAGCAAGCAGCTGGAAATACTGATTTTTCAGCAAGTGGTCATTCTGCTTATCTCAGTCTAGATGAAAATGTATGTATGTAGGAACAATAGATAATTCCTGGGACGTACTTTTGGAAAACGTGTTGCGTACTCTTAGAAACATCGATGTTAACTTATTTTCTATTTCATGTGAATTTATCTTACACTACTATTAGCGTATAGTATGTAAGAATGCAGTCAGTGCATATGACTCTCGGTTATTACTTAAATGCACTGTTCACAACCAGAAACACACGTTTCCTATACATTCCTATGTAGCACAACCTTTAATATTCAACAACTCTACAGTTTACTCACTGTTCTGGACGAGGGGCCGAAAACTACTGTGTTCTAGATTCCCAGTAGATATGAAACAATTTAACATTACATGTAATTTTGTCATCAAAGTGCATTCCTGCTAGTCAACCAACGTGACACTGTGCGCAAAACTCCCTGAACTGTCCCGTATAAACTTGACCTTTCGCGGAGGTTACATAATTACTTCGCTACAGCATTATTACGCAGAGCATCAAGCACATGGTAATTAAACAGGCATGAGGAATAGCATTTAGTTATGTAGTTACATCCTCTGAAATAATTACTGTCCTGTCCAACAGATTTTAATGCTACGGTAAAAGTCCGAAGGTCCAATAGAAATTACGGGAACAAATTTAATCAACCATATGAATCATGAATGCGCAAGTTTAGTATTTAAATGCGACACTGTGACATGTGTAAAGGATTTAATTACTGAAATTAGAACTGTCTTGGAAATGTGGTAAGTTGTTTTGCTTTTAAAAAAAATCGTAAGTACTGCTAGGCGCATTCTATTTATTTATGAAATACCTAAGAACATAACAACTAGCTCCACAGATGACGTGTCGAGATTTGTTCATTCTTTCGTGAAATTTCTTGTTAATGTATAACGATAACGTTGCACGTGACAATGACCGTCGTTGAAAATGTCCTTAAAACTTCAGTCCAATTGCATGAAACCATTTTTTCCATCTACTACATATTACCATTAGTTTCGTCTTATATCCTTATTGGCTAATCTAATTAGAACTCATCTTTCCTTTCGTATATCTTGTTTAGTTCGTCTATGATTTTTGTAAAGGGTACAGAGGTTTTATATTAATGTATTTAATTATATATGCAGTATTTCTCTTCGGATATGGGATCCGCCCAATGCAAGACCCCAGACTTCACGAAACAAGATAATACATTTAAATGCACACAACCAATAATAGAAAGGATTTATAACAAACCATCGAGTTTTTAAGGGATTCATATCGTGCGTGCTTTTACCTTGTTAGGCACTAATTCCTTGCAATGTGTTAACATTTAACTCGAAAGCAAATTGAATTCCACTGTAAACTGCTTCTAGATGACAGAATACTGAAAATCCTTGCTTTTAAATAATTAAACTTGTACCAGCCACCGCCTTAATTTCTTCACCATTTTGCTTTACAGGTGCCTTAAGTTCTCCCCCTAACATGGAGCGCGCCCTCCTATCTTACAGGGAAGTAATAGCTGGGGGTACGGAAGTACAACAATATTTAAAATAAATTAAAATGTCCACGCCCAAAACCTACATCGTGGAGCATCAGTACGGACAGGTATATTGCACGTCTTGGGAACCACAGTAATCATCCATCATAATTTCCGGGGTCTCTATTCAAATCAATGTTTACACAGACGGTAAAGACACTAACATTGTTTATATTAGGAGTAACATTATGTGTTACGAAATATCAAGGATGTAATTTTGTTTATCGGTAATAGTTTTACTCTGAGGAGGCAAAGACAATTAGTGTTTTACTTAATCAGGATTAAATTAACGAAACAAAAGAAATTATTGGTTGTATCACGATAATTGTGATGGAAAATGCCCAGCTATTAATTAAAACTGTTGTAATGATATTGGCAGAAGAAAGAAATGAGTGTATCAAGCCTTATTCTGTTCAAAGATCACTTTAGAAGGCTTCTAGTGAAGTAAAGCATGTTACGAAGAACAGCAAATCCCTTCAGTTTCGCAGGGGTGACACAAAGTTTACTCCGAAATCTTTTCCATTTTCGTGATACAATTAGCCATATTTCCGTGACTTACTTCAGATTCGTGGTTAAAAACAGATCACGGCAAAATTCCATCCAAACATTCCCAACTCACAATTCAATTTAACCTTCTGTTCTTCACCTACACAAAATACAAGTAACTTTTATAACAAAGCCCTTTTCTTAATTTACTTAACTACGCTTGAGTACGTTATTTAGCATCGTGTGAGAGAACGACTGTGGATAATGAATCGGAAATTATATGGTAGTAACCTACATAAGAAATGAGAGGAACATTTGATGTTAATGAAAGAGGAAAACTACTAAAAATATCATTCATAATGGCCGCCCTATGGCGGAACCTCCCGAGTTTGAAGCAGGAGAAGAATCCAGACGAATACTACGTTCGATGTTACGTTCTGTACACCATAATAATGAATTCGCGCAAACGACTTCCCACTCTTTGTTCACACTAACATTGTAATGTTCTTCTTGCTTTATGTCCTGTGAGCAACTCCACATTGAAATGACTGCTGGAGTCAATCTTAAACGTGTTTAGCAACGTACGCTTGATTATTAATTACCGCGGTGGTTGAAACTCAATTGACGTCAATGAAGCATGTGTAATATGCAACGGCTTGTTAGGGAGAGATGGTAATGTACCGTATTCAAGTTCCACTTCGCCTTCTAATAATCTGTTTAGACGACGCACGAAATCACAGGCGGTTTACAGGATCTATGACCCTTGCGTATAATAACCATCGGCGTGGGACACTGTCATGTTAGCAGTAGTTTTGAGGATGCCAGCTCTGCATAACTGTGTTAGTTTCACCCACAATATACCCTGTTATTTTGAATATAATTACGTTATGATATTTAAATGAACCTGCAAACTATGTAAGGTAATCTTGTGTGTTTCAAAACGAGAATATTCAGATGATAAGAAAGACCTGAAGTTTGACAGTCCGTAATTCGATTCATACGATCACAAGGAGAACGAAAATTCCAAAATTATGAGAAAATAACATGTGTACTCCACCACTAAGTAAACCTTTCTATACTTCTTTTTAAATATATGAAAGGAAATATACCGGTTAATCCAGCCACAATAGAAGGAGGAGATAATTACTAAAAAGTTCCTACATGTTTCGTGCAGAAATTCTATGAACACTGCAAGCCTGTTGTACCTCCACGATGCACAATCTCTTTAGTGAAGCCATTAGTCCGCTATTTGTTCAAATGTACTGATTACGTATTTAAAAACACTTTTCAATAGGATACCGAAAATGAAATTCTTAATCACATGCTGACTTCTTCACTCATATTTGTGGATTACGTAAATTGAACTAATTGGCAGGTTTCTTAATATGCTGAGTCTCTCCAAACTGCTTTGATTTTTATCCATTATAAATTTATAAGTTGCTGGTTACAGCAATTTAAACAACAAAAGCTTTATAAGAAACGAATCTGTTCGTTACAATAAAAATTAATATATAACCCGGTTGGTTATTGAATCGGTTGCTGCATACAGGGTCATATTCTTTCCAGAGAATGTTATGATGCGAAAGACATCTAAAAATTTGCAGGTGTTTTATAGTAATTTATAATATGATTTTTTTATCATAAGGTAAATACTCGTATGCCTCTTAAGTTCAAGGTTCTCAAAAGACTGCACCTCTGAATTAAATGCTCCCTTAAGAAGTTTTTCAAGTATCCTTTAACACCTGAGGTAACGTTTTACATTGCTTAATTTAGCCACATTCGACATAAAGAAGGTGAGAGAAGATAGCAAACTATTTAACGCACTGTAGCACTGATTACTTCTTTATCTTTGTTATTCTATGGCGAGATGTTTTGGACAGAACGAGATAAAGGTAGGCCCACTAAAGAAATGAAAGAACCCGGCGGAACGAAAGAAATGAGAAAGGACTTTAAGAGAACGGAGATAGGAAGATCCAAGTTTAAGAGGGATGAAGCAGAGGAAGGTGGTAAAATTATGAAAAGGGTAAAGAAAAGAAACAATGCTGGGAATCAAGACAAAGAAATAACTCCCGACTGAATTTAAACCAGACTCTAGACCAGTCTTTTGTTAAAATACGACAAGTAATCAAGGAATATATTTTAAAAATTGATAAGAAAAATATTTTCTGATATTTCCATCATCTAAGTACTAAATGAACTAAATGAAACAACTGCAGAGTGAACAACTTCATGACAGTTTCTTAATATACGTGTTATTAATAATGAGGAAGATAAAATGGAACTTCTTAAAGACAATATATTACATTCTGAAGCACACAAAGAAACAAACAACGCGAGATATCTTCTATATGTAACTTTCTTACGTGGCCAGCAAAAACAATTTAAAGCAATAATAACCTTTCCAAAACAAATGTTCAGGTAAATTTGACTTATCAGTATGTTGTAAATGTGAATGCAAGACCCTAATGCGTTTTAAACTTACTCTTCTTAGAGAATTTAGATAACAGAAGATGTAACAAAATGTGAAAGTAATTAAAGTTTTCTAATATCCAATGAAAAATGTTTTTTCAGAGAAAATGTTTCTAATTAACATAGTTATATGCTTCTACGATGCACAATACGCTAGTCCTGGTTTGAAGATGGATGGTGACTTTGATATGCAAAACCCATTAACAGAAGGTGCGCTCGTGTATGTTACGTGCGTTAAAGGTAAGTTACTTCTCTCTACAGACATCCCCGGGATGACAACACGAGTACGGAAACACGTTTGTCACCATAATTACCATTCCTGTCAAATCAACGCGAAGCAATAAGAAGAAAGGCCTAAGATACGAATAAGGAAAATTAGAAACAGTAGGGTATTATAATCCCATATCAATCTACAGCGAATGCTTTCACGTAAGAATTTCTGTCCCGTCACAAAGCCTTCATGAAGCATTCTGTGAGAACAGAATCTCAAAACATGACCAACAAATCACACTTTTTCAAGTTAGCTACTCAAAGACATTTAGAACGGCATCAAAAGTAATGTATCTATGTACTCAACACTAGAACTCCATTTTGATGAAACTGAGTAAGTTAAACTCCACACATAATCAGAACAAAAGCGCAGCTATTTTCGTAACGCACAGAGAGAGAACAAATTGAAAATATCATTTCACACTTTAAAAAATGTCAAGTTTTGTACCAGCACTGAACTTCTTACCTTGCTTGTGGCGGGACTAAGTCGTGGACGCTGTTTTCAAATGGTGGACAGAATTCTTTCCCTGTAACAAGAATGTCGCCATAAGTATAAGAATCCAACCGAAGTAGAATTCGTAATTTAAATGTGCATCAGGGTTTCCGATTAAAATCGAATCTGATCAACTTTCACTATAATCTTAATTTGTATTTCTCTATGACAAATGAATGGGCCAATTCCTTAGACATTTCCTGGTAAATATATAAATCGGAACGCAACCTATTTTGACAAACTTAAGCGACTTTATATTTCCCGGTTTTCGGTCTTCGGATAGCAATATTGATGCAGTTGAGTCAGATTACAATATAGGCCTTACTATGCTTGTCACAGCCATATCTGGAAGTCAAAAGAAATGCCTCTGCAGTCAGCAGATTGATTTACAACGAATGTTGCAAAACGTTCATAATTACTTGCTGGAACTACGCCATCAGGCTTGGGTGAGGCACAATCTTAAAATATTTAAACAATTTAAAATTACCCACAGATGTTGCTTTCACAGCTCTGAAAAATTCCTTCACTTACGCTAGGAACAAGGACAGGGTAAAGTCATATTAAAGGATGTTTGTAAGCGATGAACTGAGAACGTGACACAAGTAGTCTTAACTAATCAATTTAGTATCACCTGTGCAGTATATTACTTACATAGTACTTTAACGTACACTGATATAATTATTTAAATCGGTTCCAAGCAGTAACTAAAAGATCACACTTTAAATTAATTCGCGCAAAGCGATCAGACATCTCAGCACTTCCCACATATCCCATACTACACTCACGACAAGGAGTTGGCACGCTCTCCATAAATCTTGATTAAACTAAGGAGATACTCGATTTGCATGTAAACATACAATTAACTTCTCAATTAGTATGTACGGTTCAAACGAGGAGCTGTAGGAATAAAGTAATTAATCAGAAAGGGTACTTATTATAAGATATTTCAGTAGAGAAATTTATACAGCTACACAAGTAGGTTTAATGCGCAACCAAGCCGCCATATTCTAGCCCAGGAGTGTGCCAGATTATAGCAAATTTATGACCGTCAGATGTTGAGTCAACTCCATCTAACCTGCAGTTCTGACAGGCACAACAGATGCCGCTGACATATGTATTCTACTCAGGCGAAAGATTTTCGCAACACTCAAATTGTCATTCGTGGTTTCTGCTTAACTTTGTATCAAATGAGCTAATAAGTGGAATATGTTACAAAGCGTTAAATAATCACGGAGGCTAGACTCCTAACCAACGTGGTCTTACGTTATCAGGCGCCTTGTAAAGACACACATTAATTCAAAATTCAGTCGCATAAACTGTAGCGAAAAAATAATAATTTGTAAATTTTAAATCCTATTTGTAAATAAATGTAAACGCTGTTTACGTGTCTCTTGTTTCTTTAAGTCTTTACTACACGGTTTTTTGTTTGTTCCATTAGATCTCCTTTGATACTGACGTGAATATCTCGTTACTTCTTACATGCATTGCAGAAGCTATTCCGGGGTGATTATACGCTGAAGTATTTTGGGTTGAAGTGTAGGCTAATAGTCACGTTTTCACAAAAACAGCGTTAATAATTCAAGAAATGTACGCATAGGGTAACAATTCTGGTGCGTACACCGGAATTGAACTTCACGAATGATGTTAGTGATGTCAGAGATGTCTGGCGTCATGACCCTATCTGGAGTGTCTGTCTGCCTCTCTCACTACGTAACATCAAGGGGGATTCCCCCACCCGGGATCCCCCAACCAGCTACTGCATGGCCTTTCATTCTTCATATTGGCACCGATGAAATTTCCTTTGTATAACTAGAAAATTTTCAAAATTAACGCCGAATAAGACCAAGAATTACAGCGATACATATTTTCCTACGCTACATTAATACCTTCATGTCAAAAAAAAAACGCAACAAGAGTTGTAGGTAGTTTTTGTTCAATCTTATAGTCTTAGGTCCTACACTTTTCTACAATAATTATGGAGATGATCGTGGAAGTTGCGATTGCCGTGTCGGTGTTTCAGAAATTTTGGAAGAGAAACAGCATCGCGGTGTTCAAACGAAGAGGCAAAGTGAAACCAAAATGCACTGCACAGCAGGTGGCACCAAAATTCGATCCACTGACATTTTGTTGCGAATTACGCGCACCCAATTCGCCTTGTTATGTGGGAACTTGACCGGTGACCCCTCGTAGTGAATGCAGACTAATAGCGCCCTATCTGGAACGAAAGGAATATCAGAGAGGTCACGCTAATGATATTGACCTCGCGCAGCCATTACTGTGTTCAGCTGTGCAACTTCCACCACCACACGCGCCACTCCACATTGTTACGTCACCACACATATATTACAGGCCTATAGAATCTTCCGTCGGTAGAATGCGTACTTGGGATCATCTGTGTGCCAACTCCTGGACACACCGTTTCAAATGCGAGCACTGGGTATGTTTGACTTTATTAAAATCAGAGTAAAAATAACTATTAATATTTTAAGTAACACTATACTGTAACCGAAAATAAGTAAACGATGTAGGAAACTTTTGTGTGATATTATTTTAAACCAATTTTAAAAAGTAAAATCAGACGAGTGTTGCTAATGTGTACATTTTAAAAATATGCAGTTTTTTTAGTCAGTTGTAATTGCATAGATAAAGTGTAGCTCCATGTAGCATAACCTTTATTCAAAATACAATAGTCGCTCAGCTACTCCAGATATTTCTCATCTATTATGTAATCGGAAGATTCAAGAGACGCCGTGTAACAAGAAACGCTGTAATGATGCAGGCAGCAAGTACCTCTCACACTACACGGCGCAAGATCCCAGAATATAGTCATCTGCAACTTCTTTAATATTATTGTCTTTAGCGTTAAAATGATTTATTAATAAACCATGCTGTAGAGACGTATTATAGACGCACTTTCTCCAAGCACAACCTTAATTATATAGAACCTTATACTTTACTCTCGGGTAGAAAGAAAATCAATAACCGCATATTCATGACACGAAAGGCAGTTTACAACAAATATCTAAAAGTTACACTTTTCTCCATATAATTTTATTAAGTTGTGTTAGTAATTTTAGATTAAGATTTTATCCGCAAATTTATATAACAACCACGAGGCATATATTTTTTTAATTTCCTATTCAACGGATTATTCTATCAGAATAAATACTAACGAATATATTGTCGGTTGGTGTACTGCACATTAAACTTCCAAACGCGTCCCCAACCGGCCCAGCAGCCCTCAGAAGTACGATTTACTACCGCGACCGATGCTGCGTGTCTGCCGTAATCCTAGCATCAATAGCACCGTTCTTATTCTTCGCTTTGTCTGCATATGTGGATAATGGAAAGCAATAATCCTCATGCCTACAGAATATCCAGAATAACAATGCGAAGAGATCCGGGAAGCCGAACGACCGGCCGGACCACCTCTCACAGTCCAGCAAGGTTGCCTACGTGTCCTCAGAACACGCGGACAGCCACGCAGTTATCTGTGGAATTCAACCTGCGTGTTCTACTAACACATCTCATTTTCCATTATTTCTTATTTTCTCACATAATCTATTATTTATCATAAATTTCTTTCCATATTTCTTTCCTTCTTTTTCTGTCTGCAGTTACTATCTTCCTCCTTTAACATTGCATTACTTTTTATGTATTTTCCCTCTTCATTTCGTTTTCATATTTCTTTTTCGACTTCAACTCGTGGATCACGCCAATGGTACAAGATAAACTGAACACTGATACGAATTGAAGAAGGGGATTCTAAGAGAAAGTTTCCTTGTCTTCTAAGTACGTAACTATCTGCATCAACCACTAGCAACCATAAAAGTTTTTCTGCGCAATTCTATGTGGCATGTGGGTGTTTTAAAACACATTAATCTTTCAAATAGAATACTTCACATTTGATATGCCGTTACTAAATTTGAAGTAATTATGACATCCCACTTTGCCCGTGAAATTTCGCACAGTTAATTTAGAGTAGTGTTGATTGTCTTCACCACACATACAGGTGACAGGAATCACAATTACCCCCTATCTAGCTATGAATATCTGGCGTCGGTTAACTGGTACTCTAAATGTAGATGCAACAGCAATCCACGCTCCTGACGTCACTTCCTGTGTTCCGTAATTGCTAACTTAATTGAAATGCCATCTTCTTGTACAGCGGTCTCATTATGACTGGCATGAAGAGTTCATGCAATGGTCCCAGTGATGGGTTTTGAAGATATAATTAATGACATGTTCATAAACATGCGAATAACGATGGGCAACAAGCGAGAGAAAAAACATGCTTTGAAGGAAAAAAGAACGATAAACTGACCTGTCTCAAATTCACGAACGCCACAATTCTTGAATTATTTTTATACAGTGATTTTCTTCAACGATTAATCGAATAACGATGGTAATTAATCTCAGAACTTTATTAACTCGTAAGCAAATAATAAAACGACATTTTAAGCTGAAACAATTTGACTGCTTCTGCTTTTGTTGCTTAAAGTAATGAAACACGTGGAATAAGTAAATATATATAAATAACCTACTGAACAAATTTCTTTGTGTTTCGCACAAATGCATTCAAATATACCTGAGATTCATCAGAACACTTATATCTGAACGGGACGTTATATTACAGACGAACTGTCTAACTTCCCTCATTAGACACCATCTTCCGGTGCTCAGTCGGCCTTCAAACTCGCTGTTTCTGAGAAATCTTATCTCGTTACCCTTCAAACCGAGCCCCATATTTACACTACCAGGTCGAAATATTCCCCCACAATGTTGACCCACAACGCCAAGGTAAAAGTTTTTCTCCTAAGTAACAGACAATACGCCGATCAACAATTTAAGATACAGACACACTATCATTTCATTTGACATTTGTGACTGAAACACGCATTTGTATCTTTAGTTCGGTCTACATCATGTTTGTTGCTCGAAAATACAATCATCATTGTGGCTGGGATGGAATGGAAGCTATTTACAAACATCCTTGCTGATGGGATACAATACGGAGCCCATTTACCTTCTGACCGTGATCCCACCATTATAGATCGCCACCGTTCCTCTTTCTGAAATTCGATTCTCCGCTGCGGTGTACAAGATCGTTCTCGAATGTGATGATGATGGATAATATCGTATCTAGTGAACGAGAAACCACTGAGAAATCCTTCACAGCTCAAGATCGTGCCCTGTGTTTACACAGAGAAGAATTTCAACTGGACCGTAACCAAGGGTATTTCGATTAGAGGCAACTAACGGAAACAACTACATAGGAGCATTATTCTGCTCCTAATAAGGTTTAACTGTTTAAAGCAGAGTGGAAGTTGTGAGTTCGTATGCTTCGGTATTTAACAAATCGCCACTGGGTTTATGGGTAGTACGTGACGCTCAGAATAAAGAGCGACTATAGACTACATCCGAGAATCATTAACATCATGATTTTCGTAAGAGAGATGAGGTGTATTTACCTAGATGCGGGTCTAATTTTTAAATTGCATATAAATTACGTTAATGTCTCACATAGTAAAACTACAATTATATTTACATTTTTAAAAAAAAGGAAGCTGTAATTCCAGATTTTAAACATATTATTTGCATCAATACGCTTCCGAGGCTTCAACAACGCCAACATAAATTTTAGGATTCCACACACTGAGCCCATTTAAAATACCCAAAATTGAAACAATAAGTAACTTTGGAATATTAGAATGAGTTCTCATTTTCCACATTCCAGAACTGATAAAGACTTCTGCTCCGGCAGTATACTGTAGACGCGTTCCTTGTTCGCCGTTCTATGAATCGAAGTCTACTTCTTGACACAACGTACGTTTATAGTCCGGTCGAGAGCGACATTTCCTGACATGTCTGAACAAAAAAAAATTGTATTCCGGAAAAATATTTATCTACTAAACAATGAAGATTTTGAAATGTTCCTTAACTTTAATAACTTATTTTATCCGACTACTGTTGGAAACATATCTTATTTTACTTATTATAACTATATTTTTGCAGGCTTTTATGACACTGACAGTATAATATAAGTTGTTACTGTTTGTGTATATAAAACGTGGTCTCTCACCCAGCAGAGTAGCATATCAATTTTATCTCTACACCATAAGTTAATAAACCTGTCTGTTTAAACATCGTAATACAATATATTTGGACCATTAAGATTGGAAAATTAACGGATTGCTCAACAAATTAGTTCACAGATACCTGCCATATTCATGGCTTCTTACAATTTATTCATCGGTTAGGCAAGATTTACGTTAGGCACACACATTGCAACCCTAACATTGGTAAAATGCAGACTTTAAAATGCGTCTTTCAATTTATCACTGGTAGCCTAGCCAAATGTGAGCGTTGTGTTTGATCAGAGTTTAATCATTGACGGCCCTTTCATATAAAATCAAGATGTAAACTTAAAGCACGTGAGAAGTCTTAAGGCCTCGCGAATGGCTTTTCATTTCTGTTGTAAGCACCTGACCCAGTTAGCCTTTTTATTTCTTCCTGTGTTTGCCATTAAATCACAGACATGAATAAAGAAACCTGATATGGGACTCTCATGAGTTTTGGTTCAGGTGGGTTGTGTCAAAGGAGGAACTTTGTTTCGAGAAATGAAGCCTTCCATAAGCTTTCATTACTGATCGCCATTTTGTTGCCATAGCGGGCAAATGTTTACATCACTATTTCATACGAAAGTTGTTTGAAGTGCAAAGAGCCACGTACAGAAAGAGTCAAAAATAGGAGGTACTTTACGTAATATTGAAAATAAAGACTTACATGACAAGGAAGCCACAGAAATTGTAGCTATTCATTGGAGGATCAGTTTAAGCCAATTTCAGTATTCCCGTGTTTCATATAATCAGAAACGTAAAACATTTTCCCTCACACACCACGTCATGTAGGCATGAGTGCAGAGAGCATGAAACCAATCCAACTTTCAAGTTAAACCTCGAGATCAGACGAAGGTAAACACTCTGCTAATTCACCATCAGTCTGCTTCACCCTAGTGCGAAAAATCCTCCGTAATGATGTCATAGGTGACTGGGTGACGAAGAGAAAAATTCCCAAAGTCCCAAGCCAGTATACCTGATGGCCTCACTAACCCCAAATATAGGCCCAATAGTAAATTAATATTTACTATTAATTAAGAACATAACCAAACTTTGTTTTGCTGCGATTTATAATTATGCATGAAATGTTAGGAACTATAAAGACCCTAGCTTCCTCTCTGAGAGTTCCGTTCAGTCTTCCTAGATGCCCTTTACCAGAATCCGGATTCATTTACAGCCAACCATGAATTTTATTCGTTGCTTAGTTACACCAACATTACGGACGAACAAGAATATCTCCACATTCCGTCACGATAATTGTCAAAATGTAGACTTTAAACTGGATTTGCACTCCTCTCTCTACACACTTCTCGGTAGGACGTTTGAAATGCAGCCCATACATCAGTTTACCAGACTGTGTGTACTGCAACACCGATTACACCACAATAAATGTGAAATGGGGCAAGAGGCTTCCAACGCGACTAGTAACAATGCTAACTGAATGCGAACATTCTGAGTGTAACATACCAAGCAATTTCCAACACCACTGGCTAGATTTATAAAAATGGAACGGGGTCCTCTGCCAAAAGCATTAATATGCACGGGAGCCAGCAAGCGGCTACTTTATGGCCGCTCTTGTGACGTCACAAGGCCCCAGGGGACAGTCCTCCCCCTCCCATAGAACCGAGCCGTGCAGTTTCTTAAGATGAATGTCGAGCCTGAAATTGCTTTCCACAGTCAGAGTACTGCAGACATGGGAAATTCTCTTGTTTTAACGGCACTTTGCTCAACTCGCTAACAGAGGAGAATATTTTGGATAATATAACATTTCGCCGATGGATTTCAGTGTGAGTGCCACGGACAGTGAAACAATAAACATTTTTTTTAGATTATCTCAAAAGTGGTGTTAGAAACGTTGATAACGTTGGTGAATATTCAAGATACGGACATGTCTTCAGAGGTTTTCCATGTCTTTTTTGAGTACTGTGATATGTTTATAACGGCTGATTCAGTGATAGCATGCAGCAACGAACAGCAATAATCTTCATACCGAATTATATTAAAGGGTGATAAACTACTGAAATTTTGGGGAGAGTGGTAGTACAACATTGCGATAACCGTACGAACTGTAGGAAATTTTACAAATGGGTAGGGCGATTTAAGTAAGGGTAGAGGAGTGTAGCAGGTAACATCGGCGTCCTAGGCTGTCATCGGCGTTAACAAATGTTGACGTTGAGCGTATCTGGCATGACTGAATCATTGTAACTGATTAAAACAGAATCAGTGCCGTTCTGACGCGCAACATGCAGTGCAAGAGTGGTTCAGAGAACAAGCGAGGCAATTTTATTGTGATAAAATCACGAAACTTGTGAACCGTTACACGAACTGCATTTTAAAACGAGCTGTTGTTAAGCAGAAGTAAGACATATACAACACCCCGAAGATGGAGGATATGTTTTCCTCCGAAGGGCTGGGGTAACCACCTGAGAAGTACATTGCGCCATAATGCATGTATCAAAGTCTTCATGTAATAACTACAGTGTGATCATTATGACAGAACATGTGATAAAACTGAGTTTAATTTGTTCTTGCCTTAGAAGCTTTAATAAAAGAAAACATAAATCCACAATGTGGGGATTGACTAATATTAAAAAGAAGTATTATTCGCGGTTAATTTCTTACTTTACAACGTTAGTACTGACCAAAAGTGGTAAGAATTCGTAAAACAAAATGTACTGCAGAGAGAAAAACGATTAGGGAACGCATCTTGTATAAATGGCGTAGCTAAAGAAGATTTTATGTCTCTTAGGAATATATTAATAATCAGTCAGCAAATAGGAGTAACAACTCGTGTAAGGCTGCAATGCAGCAGATATTTCTTGTCTTTTTCTTATTGCTTTAATTAGTCTTCATCATTCTTTCGCGCAACTTTCAATTCGAGTAGATCAGCAACAAGTACGTAGTGAAAGAAATATAAATGTCACACGAAATTTTAACACCCCCACTAATGACAATAAGCTACCAAGTGATCCTTTGATATTAAACGACTTATTTAACAACCTTGGCTTCTTGAAAAATGTATTCTTAATACCTTGAAATTTTCCTCTATTTATCATCCACATTACTATATATGGAAGTATATATTCTGGAGGCCTTGCAAGAATGGAACTTGCATTACCTAGGATCACAAATCTTAAGGAGAACCACACCAGAACGTAACAATTATCTTGCGTTGGGAATAATGAAATATTCGAGCAATATAATTTTATCAGAGGGTGGCTCAAGAATAAATACGAGGGCAACCTGTAGAGTTTTCCAGCAGCAATTTTCAAGAAAGATTGCTAAGTGGTATAATGAAACTTCCTTAATATATTTAATGAAAAGGTCACTGAAAACCTGGTGGGGGGTGATTCAAAGCTTTATCATGCTACTTTCTAAATGTAATAAAGCTGGGAGCTCAATTTATGTGTAAATTGAAATATGAGGGTGAAAGAACCAAGGGTTTTGGAATGTAAGATGTACAGAGCGCATGGAAAATGCATTTGTGGAATCAGAGAGGGGGAAATGGCTTGTAACACACTGGTAGAGTTGTAAGCTAAGTTTTATGGTCAGTTTTACAGAATATTCAAAAATGTAATCATTAAGGGCATGAGGTGAGAGATTAATGACCTCGAAAACGTACGTTTCGAGCTAATGACGAGACATGTGGTTATCGTGGTGGATCGTATTAATTGCGGAGACATCAGAGTAGTGCAGTCGGAGAAATATCCTAAATCTTTCTTAAGTTTCGAAATATTACTGACTGAAAACGAAAAATAACAGAGAATTCGAAGAGCATGATAATGCTATGACTTTAACGTAAGTTGCACACATGTCTACAGTATGTAATGATATTAGATTTCACGGTCACCTCTTTTTTTCTGTTGGTGGTTTACTTGGTACAGTATCAGCATTACTGCTTACAGAGAAATCCCTTTCTCCTTCTTATCTTCGGGGCTTCAGCATTACTGCCTATTCCAGCCTCAACGGTCACCCCGGCTTTACGTCGATATTCCCCGAACACTTGCCCGTTTTAACCATTAGCAGCATAAGCCCGTCTAAATATTATATCAAATTAATTTCTATACTCAAAGAAACCGCAAAGAGTCTCCATTACAATGACCAATTGGTCAACGCCGTTTAAGTAAATAACCGATGTTTACTCTAAGAAAGACACAAAACCCATTAACACCTTCTGTGGGCATCATGTGAAGTTACTGACTGTTACAGCATCTAATGCATTTTGTTACTATTTGGTTTTAAGGGATCAATACAATCATTGATTCGTTTTATATGCTTGGACCAATTCATTCGATATGTTTATGGACGTTCTACACAAAAATTCTGTTAAATGCGTTATAACGAATAGCAAAATTTTAGAGCAGGTGGCATATTTCAATTATTCTGGACTTGATCAAATTACCAAAGAATCAGGTGACGAAACACACTTTCAGTATTGATTATTCTTTAATATCTCCGACTTTCCATTTACACAAAACAAGTGTCTATTATTTATTTATATGTGTATACTCTGCAATATAAATCTTGATTCATATAACAAGATGACATCTAGGCGATATTCATTAGCCTACTCGTTTTAAGTGTATTAGGATTTCATAACAGATCCCATTCTTTAACTGTTCACGACAGGCGTCATGACGTGAATTTCACATGCAGACGTCGCCCCCAGCCTATTTCTACAGTTATGTTACACCTGTGTCTATTGTACTATCGATAAAATGAAGATAAATTACGATTAAAGCTTACAATTTCGTCACAGTGATATTTTATAATTACAATTTGTCACTCTGACAGTATTAGTAGAACGATCACAGATTATAGGCCTTGGAAGGCTGACAGACGCTGAGGTGGTAATAAAATTTCTCACATTCCATGGAACCCCTTGGCCACTACCATATCAGCAAACGTCCGCCATAGGCCCCTATCCCGAACCAGGAGAATCAACTCTAAAATCTCCCACTCTATTTCCTTTATATTCACTTTAATATGACCTTTCCATCTAAGTATTAAAATCTTAACCTCAATAAAAGAGTAAGCAGACGTAGACAAAATTACTTACCATCGAATTAACTTCAAAAACGAATTCCGTTATGAACGTATAACTAACTTACATGTGCTTACGTAATCTGTAGAATCGCAATATCAGGCTAGTAATCCTGTCAATGGCCACTGATTTGTTAGTAATTGTTTTATTGTTCACACAGATTAGTATGCAGCGTAAAGCCACAGATATGTACATTGTATATGCATTAACTTCATTGTACAGTTTCACGCTCCAATAAATGATATGCAGAGCTGCGTAATGTTACTGGGATGTGAAAAATCGATGTTCTGTTAGCATTGTGATCAACGTCACGAATGAATTCACTTGTCAGGACTACGTACGTGATGTTGACGTGGTTAACGGAAATCAAGACAATACGGGCTGTTTTTGTTAAGTGACAGACTTCATGAGAAATGAAATAAAACAGGTAAAGGACTGAAACGAAAGTGGCAATTTTAGATTATGAACTCACACTAACTAACTAACTAACTAACTAACTAGATGGCTTAGGGAACCCGAAGGTTATCACCTAGTTAACGTTCCCTATCCTGGGCCAACAAAATCCAGTCGCCTTCAACTCCTATCTCCCATAGATCCTGCCTGACATTATCCTCCCATTTATGTCTAGGTCTCCCCAGCGGTCTCTTCCCCTCAGGCTTCCCAAGGTGCACACCTCTTGTCCCATCCATGCACGCTACATGTCCCGCCTATCTCATTCTTAATTACCCTGACAATATTGGGGAGAAGTATAATTTTTTATGAATTCACACAGATACATTAATTTCGATCTATGAAAAAAGTAAACAAAATGGTTATAGTGCGACTGATAAGTTCCATAAAGAAGAAATAATCAGAGATAGAACGATGAAAAACACAATTTTCTCACTTGCTGCAGAAAAAAAAAATTATAAAAATGTGAAATCAATTTTTGTTCTTAGAAATTCGTTGTTCTAGCGCTCATGACACTGAAAATTAATAAGATTAGGTTTACACATATTTTCCTCAGTACTTGTGTTCCCCTACTCTGAGAACGAGGCATGCGATCAATCAAACAAAAACGTTTTTAATACACTGTTTATTTACAATTTATGCTCAAGGGCTTAAATTAGCCTTCGTGTGTGGTTTAAGGATTAAACGCATTACACATATTTATTTTAAAAGACTGGTTCAAATTTCATAACACTTTCGTAAGGTATAAAAGAGATGTGAAGAGATTTTCACAGTAATGGAAGTAAGTGGGGTAAAGAAGACAGTAACAATAACAACGAGTGTGCAGCAGACCGTTTCGTGAAGAAGAGAAGAGAAGAGAAGAGAAGAGAAGAGACACAAGACAGACAGGCAGACAGACGTGCTATCACCTCCCAGGCGTCTCCCATACTAGTCAAGTGGTGCAGTATGGTTTCCGTCATGTTCAACAAAAGACATCAAATTAGTACATTTTCCAGCCCACAAATAAACAACATGTCAGACACAAACCACGCCAAAAAAAAAAATCTGTTAGACTCAACTGTTAACGAATGTTGAACGTGATGAAATGGTAGCTATATCATCACCGTTAAGGGATGGCTTTTATTTTTTGAGGAGAGGGGGGACTTTACTAACCATTTATTTAAAATGCGTCTCATTTTTCCTCCTTCCTAGTTCTTTCACCACAAACGTAACCTGACAGACACTTTTCAAAACGTGTTTTTGATTGTTGCTTTCATTTCAGTGTTCCGTGGTGGAAAATGTTTTTCACAGAACGTGCAAGCACTTCAGCCTCAAACTAAATACAATTACAAACTAGTTTGTCAGCTGCAAACAACACTTATCGAGGAGACTTTCAGTACTAACGTAGACTTTATTTACGCCAGTATAAGGGATATCTGATTAAGTCTAGAGAATATCCTTGGTACAGATAAAATGTGCTGTATATAAAATAATTGTCAGTCAAACATACACGAGTTCTTAAACGTATTTCATCTAAAGTCTGTCATCATCAAATTGTTATTCATATACATATAACCGAAAAGCAGAATATCCCTGCTAGGAATTCGATATACGCGCATGCGCAAGATTTTATGGTGAGTGCCGATCCATCCTAAAAGCATTCGTTCCACAACCACTGAACGAACAACAAACAATATGCTTTCATGTGTTCTAATGGGTATAACTTTAAGATTACCTCACAGCGGCACAGTGATTTAATCTAGAATATTATCACAACACCCACAGAACACAGTGCAGGTGCACTCACTACACGCTAATCTCAACTGCTTGAAGTTTTTCCGTCTTTGTGTAGTAGTTTAACTGTGTGGCGTGTCATACTTCCCACCAATAGCAGCCCTCTAGTCCACCTGGTAGTAAATCGTCTCTCCCCCCCCCCCCCCCGGGCAGGGATCTTCTCTTGACCGGTGGAGAGTACCTACACCTTATTAAAATCAATTCACACGTAAACATTGTTGGTAAAATCATTTTCCGAAAACGGATCAATTAAGTAATGTAATTATCATCATTTCAGATCATTTTAATAACAGAACAAGGGCGAAATCGATTTGCCAAGTTCCGGAAGTTAAATATATGCCTACATCGTATAGAATTGGCATGGACCTTGCTAAGTTGTGCGCTTACCCAAGACTTCGATAATTCAGGCGTGTTAAAAATAATTATTTTTACAAGTTACCTGCTCTGCACAAGTTGTATGTAACTTTTATTTAATTAAATATAAAGGCATAGTTATTTACGTAAGAAATTTTGAAATGTAAGCTAATATTGATGTTTCATACGCTAACACTTTGGACTGTGTATTGTTGTTGTCGTCGACGTTGTTATCATTATTATTATTATTATTATTATCCATCATCAGGGCGATGATAATGACGATTGAGGTAGCAAATACCTCCGAAACGTCGGTAAACTTCTACCAGACTACACGGCGTAACAACTCAGAAGACAGCCATCTTCTTCTACTACCCTTCATGCATTACTTTTCGCAAATTAGAAGGTAACTGACAATGACAAATTATAGAAAATTTATATCAAACAAAATATGTTAAACGTGTAATTTGAAAGCGTCCATTTGAAGACAAGAGCAACGGCATTCTGTGTTAAATTCCCAAACAAAAGAAAACTTGTTAGAGACGACCAACAGACAGAACAAATGAAGCATTTTAACTAATTGCGCTATGACGTAACTTATGAAGAAGTGTATTAACGAACTTCACATAATTCAAAATACATACATCACTATAAAAATGAATCTTAAACACAAGAAAATAATAACACCATAGCAGTGCTACAGCAGCGAAACGACGGTCAAGTTACGTACAATAATGTGTAAGATCAGAAATAAAGATGTATGAAAGTAATTACGCACTTTTTCAATAAAACACAAAGGAAATGTTTATATTATCAGTAATTGAACACGACATAAATGTTTTATAAACGTGCTTACAGATTATCCTCTATGACGGCGTACGAAGGCGACGTTGACCGGAACAGAGTACTTTGATAACTTAGTTTGTAGTAGGGTCGTAGATAGGCAGACAGACAGTGCTGCTGTCTGCTGTCGGTAGACTTATGTGCAACGTCAAGGTAGTCAAACAAAAAGTTAAATCGGTCAGCGTGCATTTCATTCAATGCATATTTTACTGTTTATATAATTTTCCTCTAGTGTTTGAACAGATAACACTTTTGCAATGAGACATACTTTTAAAGTGCACGTGTGCGATGTACCAAGGTCATATAAAGCAAATTCAGAATTCGTCTACTGGGTCGAATTGCAAGCGTCTCTTTGTTGTATAAAACAGCACAGCCCGCAGTATTCTGCCGACGTAGCACAAGGAAAGAGTAAGTCATTTGATCTGGTACACTCCACGTCAATCATACGACTCTATTTATTCTTATGACAGAATAGCTGATACTTCTATCGTATTCATCAATTTATGTTGTTATTTATACTTTATTTTATGCTGTCACTAGCTCAAAGCATACAGCCAAATGATACGATAATTACTGTACAATGAATTGGAAAGGATCTGAAAGGAAGGGGTCCTGTCCTAATTTAAGATATTATCCTGTGGTTGCCTGGAGTGGCTGGCAAAAACCCTCAATCAGGATTAACTATGCCACGTCCTCCTGGAGAAAGAATTATGTGCTGATCGTGTCCATCAGTCCAGTCGTTTACCTTTAGAACTACTGGACAGATTTAGATGGAATTTGATGTGGAGGTTAGGTTACAACAGAGTCCACTGTTTTGCAATTTTTTTCCTCCAGTGAAGCTAGAATATCACGCACACAGGGGAATTCTTTATTTATATATACACACGCACTCATATACTCTCTAATACATTTTAGCACATATATACATATATACAGATACATATGAACTCAGAGCTGAATTCTTGTAAAAATCAAATGTTCCGCTTGCTAGGAAATTGTTTTCCCTGTAGGACAATTATATTTTCATTGATTACAGTGAATAAATTAAAAACACACGTTTAAAATATTCCTTCTATTCCTTTGTCGACTTACACCACTTTAGTTCTAATCACCACACACAGTATACAAGACGCAGCAATAACTCCTTGCGACACAATTTATTATCTTACTGAAGCTAAAAATATTATTTCTTAAAAATAATTAAGCTAATATTTTTTTTACTTATTTTTAAGCCAGTAGGGGTCTGTAGTGGCCGCGCGGTCTGAGGCGTGGGCCTTGTGCCGCTTGGTCGCTGGGACCGTGGGTTCGAATCCCACTCAAGTCACTGAGGTGCTCAAGCCCCACCACCACGACAAGGCACAGGTACCATATAGTGGGGTACTGGCCAACTGGAGGTTTCAAGTTTCATACGTTGTTCGATAAATCAAGAAAATTACTGCAAACTCTAGTAGGCGATGGCTATTTTTTTTAAAACCCCTTGCTCTTTGTTGTTTTGAATAGTATATTTGTACGCTAGATAGATAGATAGATAGACACCTGTCCGCACACACTTCGTCCCTTCCCCAATTTCCTGGGCAACCGTTAATCGAGCACGTTATCACCGAAAACCAAACATCAGATTCTTGTTCTAAAACTATTCGAATCTGTCGACTGACACTGTACGTGACACGACTGAACGGAATGACAAGGCTCAGAATTTTATTAAAATCAATTCTGAATGTGAAGAATAAATTATATCTACGGTATTCATGGCATTCAGCAGACCGTCAGTCAGTTTAAACACTTGGTCTAGCGCCAAATGTAGTAAAGTCGCTGAAAATAGTGAATTACAAGGAAGAATTAAGCTTGAGTCACAGTCCCCCCACTTAAAGGTACCTGCACCTTGTCGTGGTGGTGCGGCTTGAGTACCTCGGTGACCCCAAGAGCTAGTGGTAGGACCTCCCTAGGGGGAGAGGTCGGACTGGTACCCTGGTCCTCCAGGTTGGGGGTTGGTCGCAAGACCAACAACCTTGCACCGTAAAAAGGAAGATGTTTCGAAACCTCAATCAAAGCCTCGGACAGACGGACCGAATGGAAGAGGAGAATTAAGGAGTCTGTGGACCGAATACGGACCGGAGAGCCATAGAAGAAGTGAAGAAGGGGAATAAACTATTCTATTACGCATGAATTTGGTATAACCCCCAAACTGATATGGCTCGTTAGAGCAACTACGACTCACACTGATGCACATGTGAAGATACAAGTAGATCTCGCAAGTCCTTTCAAGATTGAACAAGGTGATGGACTAGCCCCAATACTGTTTAATTTAGAAAGCTGCCTACAGATGTCGACGGAACTCTTGAATTTAAGATGTGCCAAATAGTCGGATACGCAGATCATACACGTTTCCTTGGCAGGTCATTAAAATCTGTGAAGGACCTTTTTGAAATCATGAGAATCAGTGCCGATGAAATTGGATTAACTATCAACGAAAATAAGACTAAAGCCTTGTTCCAAAACGCGTAAGCAGAATAGAGTAGACGAACAATTGGTAATCCAAGATCATAATATTGAGGGGGTGGAACTTGGGCACATGCATTACCAGTAATAATGAAGAATATAGAGAGATCCAAAGAACGCTAATGTTGGCCAATAAGGCAGTGATGAAAAGTGGAGATATACACAGGGAAACGAAGATACTGCTGTATAAAACCTTAATTCGCACTGTCCTCATGTATGGCTGTGAAAACTGGGTGCTGTCCCAGAAATTAGAAAATGCCTTGAGAGTGTGTGAAAGAAAAATACTACAAAGGATTTGTGGCCCAGTTAAAGACAATGACCAGTGGAGGGCGATATATAACCAGGAGTTATACGCGCTATATAAAGACCCCGATCTCGTAACATGCATTAAATTAAAAAGACTGCAATGGGCGGGGCATATTCAAAGGATGGATGGCACAAGAACCCCTAAGAAAGTCCTAAATGCTAAGTTTGAAGGGACAAAAATGGTGGGAAGACCTAGAGGAAGATGGGAAGATGCTGTGAGATGAGATGCTGCCGGTCTGATCCGATGTCGAAATTGGAAAATGGCTGCAAATAATAGATCATCATGGAGGCATAAAATTGAGGTCAAGGCCTGATATGGGCTGTAGAGCCATTGGATGGATGGAGGGAGGAGTCAAATCCGTTATGCCATTTTTTAGCTACAAAGGTTATAGGCACCCTCCATAAGCTGAACCCTGACCTGAAATAAATCAAAATTATAAAAAGAACAAATTACCCAAACCCCAAAAAGATCCTCATTATAACAGTGGTACACATCACAGGTCGTACCATCTCAAACCTGATTAATCACCGTGATAATATTCAACAACAAAAAATATAAATTGCGAAGCTCGTAATGTCAAAGACTGCAAAGTCTGAGGTCATCTGGAATAGTTTCTTTTTATGTTAAGAGGTCAAGACATTTCTCCACTCATAACGTAAGAACGTAGTGTGCCATGCCAGGTGACACAGGTGTCAAAAAAACCAGCATGTGGTGTTTTAAACTCTTTCTTCAAAATGGACACACCTGAAAACCTTCACGGCTGTCAATTATTAAAATGCAAACATAAGACAGCCTCTTGATTATTAATTTCTACACATTACCCATGACACATGCAGGGGTTCCTTGCGGTTTGTATGCGGTGATCATCAAAACTTCATGGATCCTCCTAATTCAGTCTGAGGTTGGGCTTCTTTCAGATTATGGACAGGGGATCACCTTCTTGCATACACCAGTAATCTGAAGAGCAATTTTCTCTCAGAAGTACCTGCAGCATCATCAACACAAAGCAATGGTCACATAAAGCCTTAATAAATCATAGATGATGATCTGCCTAGTATTGCTTGAACAGATTGCATATAAATACATGTAAGCAATAGTGGCTATGCATTCTTGTATAACAATTTTTGTGGTAAGACTGTAAATTAATGTCATAACCATGTAATTTACATTTGTCTTGTATACAAGTTTTGTATTTGTGCTATGACATGTTCTACATCATCTGCTTGGGCCAATGAAGGATCTACGGAATGTAAATAAATTCTATTCTACTGCAACACAAAATTTTAAAATTAAAATCTTCATACTCACTGCTGTGAAAACCTCAAATCCTACAGGATCTCCATAGTTGGTGTGCAGAAAGGATGGAATATTTGATGACACAAAACTCAGAACATGGCTGAAATGACTCCATCCAACACTTGTAATACCAAAGTCTTCACTGATGCTTCTCCCATACTGTCAACATACTGCAGAAATTACATAATGGAATGCACAATTGTAAATTATAAGCGACCAATTAGAATGTTAACCACTTGCCTATGAAAAACCTGGGTGGGACAAAGAAGTTCTGACCAATAAGATACCAGGATCATCACTTGGGTATACAAAAATCATCTAACCTTATACGTACATTTAAATGATAATTTAGGGAGACTGCATTGTGGAACTTCTGGGATTTCCTTCACTGAAATAGGTTAATACGACAGGTGAAAATTCATTTGCTTGTTCATGTTATTAGAAATTAAGTGAAACATGCTCGACAAAACTAAAAATTCGGACGTATTTTTGCGAGACATGGACAATCCCCTCATTTCTTCACACACTTAACAAGTTTCTTACTGACGTAGAACGCAAGCTACTAAATGAACATAATATAGCATATATTTACCTGCAATATCATATCACACATGGGTATAAAATCAAAGATCCTCATTCTGAGAATCAAATTAAAATGGATTATAGAAAACACACACAAACTTCCTCACGCCATTTTGAAGCAAATTTCGTTAGCCAATCACATAACTCGTTTCGACACCAACGAGTCCAAACATAGGGATAAAGAATATTTTCGTATAATTTCACTGTGTTGTAAAAATCTAATCTTATTTCATAAAACACACCAATATAAAAATTAAATAAAATATTACGTTTTTCTCTAGTAAACAAATATCTAGACAACCTGCCTGGAAATTAAATCTGCAAACCAAATGCACCACAACTTATGAACTGCAAATAATTAAATTTAATTAATTCAAAACATAAAATAAAAAACAATTCTATTTAAATGAATTCAAATATGTTGGATAAAATATGGACAATATTTATCTAGAAAGTCAGTAGGAAGCAAAGACAACTGAAGTCGTTTTCGATGTATGATATTCCGCACCATCTATTGGTGACGGCGTGAACCAGGTGGTCCGCGGACCAATTTGCGCATGTCCGTAAATTCCAGTGTTATTTTTATTTTACTTACTAAAGTCGATTAATAATGTTCCTGCATGTGAAAATTTCATACATAAAAAATAACCTGTATTCACAAACACATATATATATTAAACTTATGTATATTGAGTCCATGTGCAGATAATTACTTATTGTAATAATATTTCGCTAATAAACCTATTTTGAGTACAATATAAACTTAGTTCTTTCTAAACACAGTGAATAATTGATAATTAATTGTGTATTTATGTACAATATTGTATTTATTTGAGAACAAAAGCAGCGAGGAGTGCTATAGTATTGGTGACAAATTATAATGAAACTTCCACTGATAGATCTTGCATGGAATATCATTATGTAGTGGAGGAATATAAGTATGAGAACAAGGTGAAATAACTTTTTAAATAATAGAAAACACAACATCAACAATGAGAAACAGAAAGAAAGGAGTTCGAGAGGAACAGTGTTTTGGAATCTTGAAAGTTACGTGAGTTGAAATGGCAAGTAGCAAGGGTAGGCAGAGTCGCCCCCTTTCACCCCTTCCTCTTGCTCTGTCGAGGGCAATTTCCGGTCCCTAACCCTGTCACGTGACCCAGGAAGAATACGGAGAAGAAAATCTTCCACTTCTAGGCACTTTAAAAAATCATTTCCGGGCCAGGATATTAAGTTCAACCACCGGAATTGTGCACGCAGAAAACTACGGTTCGGATGTACCAAAAATAGAGTACAATTTTATTTTACATTTACATCTCAATTGAGAAGGGTGCAACATGTTATTTAGTCTAATTTTGTGGAGAACAAAACTGAATAAGCCTGCAGCTACAATGAAACGAGGTCAATCAGTCTAGTGTGCGTTAAGCCAGTAGGCCTACTTAAGGTTTAGGCCTAATGTTCATTTCTCTTAATCTCGTCTAGTGTTTAGGTCCCAGTGATTATATATTCATAACTCAAACAGGAACTGACTCATCATTAAATACATGAAAAAAAACCCTTGGGGTGTAATTAAATAGTTTGGTTCCGATTATTCATTAGCTATGTGACAGGACGATAGTCAGTTGGACAACGCTGCAGTTGGCGCACTTGCATTAGTGATCTCGAAATCAGTTTGCGGCGACGCAGAGCAACTCGACGTAAAGGAACCCGGAAGCTAGTCACGCGATGCAGATCCTCGTGACGACGCACAAACGACGCCTTGAATAAAAACATGCAACGCCAAGATACGCGATGCGAAGGCACGCGAAGAGAAACCACACAAGAAAACGCAAGGCCAAGCTAAGGCAGGAGAAGTAGAGCCAACTGCAGTCACTCCAAACCACATGAAGCAGCGTCAAGCCACGCTAAAGAAAGAAAGAAAGGAAAATCCATGCCAAGCTAAAGCACGCTGAACAAAGAAACAGATACGGATCCCTATAGCTTTCCTTCAAGACATTCACCTCCTAGGTTAACGGGCCTACTTATTTATGACCCAAAATATAGTTTACACTCTGTAATAAAATGGACCTGAAAAGAACCTGAAAGTGATTTAATTCACCTGTGGAAAAGCTCATATAGACAATTTATCATCATTAATACGTATGTATGGATTCTAAAGATATGTCAGTATGAAAAATTAATTTAGGCCCTTCATAACGCGGAACTTAAACTTGATTTAAGTACACGGAACTCTGTTAAAGATGACTGTCTTCTAAAATGTTGCGTAGTATAATCTGGTAGAAATTGACCGACGTTTCAGAGGTGTTTACTGCATCCATTACCACAGCGATCCTGATGATGAAGGCAGTAAGAACCTCTGAACGTAAGTCAGTCTCCAGGACACTATATGATGCAGCAACAGTAGCAGAGAAAAAGAGAGACAAAGTTTGAGTGTTTTTTTCCTGAAGAAATGATATGAACTTTAATTTTCAATAGACGCACAAAAGATTAAATGTGGATATTTAATTATTTTAGTTCATTCTATTCTCATAAATAAACAACTTTTATGCTAGCGGCATTTTAATATTCTTTTTGTTTATAATTTATTAAAAACAAGGGGAAACAAGTTTTTGCGACTATTCCAGGAGAAAGAACGATATCTAGTTTGTTATATATCTCGTCTTCTTCTAATTTCCTTTATTATTCGGTAAGCTTGTTTCTCTTTTTGTCAAATTAAATGGACGAAGAACGTACAGTCAAGTTTCTGGAGCGAGCTTTATCGAAATGGTGTCGCTACATCTGGCATAGATACCAGCACACAGTCTCGCCCTGACGGCAATATAGTGAACTATTTACCGATAGACTACATATTGCCCGAGAGATGTCGCAGTAGTACGGAATGCTGCTTGGATGGTTACGGCTTCGCTCATGTTACTATGTAGACCGGAATGCACAAAAGTAATATCAAATTTCGCTCGTTCCTTGTTACCAACGCTTTACTTAATCATATCAAGTTCAAATATATCCATAAAAGGTTCATGTAGTGTATTTAACAGCACCAAATATGTTGATTTCAAACCGGAAATTAGATCTAAATGTAAATTTTAAATTTGAAAAAACGTGATCCCGACCATATTTGAATGTAAAGTAACAGAAAAACCATGAATAACTAAGGTAACCATCTGCAGGCGGAGAATGAAACCGGGGATGCACTGAATGAAAGCAGATCTATCCTCTATGGAGCTGAGTTCAATACTCTGAAACAAGGTGCAGGTTCTTTAAGTAAGCTGCAACAACCGAATAGGTAACTTTTATACGCATATAAATAAATGTCTGCAGGGTGGGGAATGCATATTTGGGAAGGATAGGACACACGATCGGAGTTTTCTCACGACACTACCACTACATTCACCAGAAAAAATTAAAAAATCTTAAATATACAAATCAACTTCATTAAAAATGCAATGACCCTATTGAGAGAAGTACCGTGCTGTATTTTAAAGTGAGCCCTTTTGAGATTTGTTTGTCTGTATATTATGCTTACTTCGATAATTGAATCAGACGAGGAGAATGTGACAGAGGCAATCTAACCACAAGTTATTTGTGCTTGATAATCAGTCTTCGACGTCGGTAGAATGATGGAACGGTCAAAGTCAGGAGGTGAGGCGAAGGGAACAACACCGCGCTACAAAAATGCGACTGGTGCTAGTCGGATTATAACAAAGATGAGGGAACATTAACTTAAATCGCCTCACACTCACAGCCTGCAATACACAGTTTTGCGTCTTGGCAGCTCTCTCCCTCTTGCCTTGTGTTATTTTGTAACTGTATACTCTGCAGCACATGAAACTATACCACTCGGATGAGTGCTATTTTCAAGACGAACATAGATTTCAACAGGAAGAACACGAGAACGTAAAAAATATGTTTCTTAATTTATACAACGTTATCCCAACTACATAGGCTACAGAGAACTAAATGTAAGAATGACAATGAATTATCAACATAATGCATATTATCTGAAAAGGTTAAAACTTGATGTAACAGGCCTATACTTTCATCAAAAGGAATCAGAGACAGAAAAATTACAGATATTGAATGGCTAGATACCTAGTCTTCTCTAAATTTCGAGTTGTATGTCTCTACAAAGCAAATCGAGGCTTGGCGTCTAACCCATTTAAACCTTCCACCGTACGTATGTTACAATACAGCAGTAGATCGTCCGGTAGAAATTCCTCTTTCCTTTACCACCCCCTCTTGAGAAACATAGTTCGCTTACTACCTCTTTCGTGTTAAGAAGGCACTGAAGCTATAGTGTCCAGAAACCAAATTGTTTCAATAATACTAGGAAACTGGCATTCATTAATCTACAGGCCCATTCAAGGATCTGAACCGTATTTTGGGACACTAATTACGAAACTTATTTGTACACAATAGAAAGCACAACTTTCTTTTAAATCTGGGATCGGGTTCATTGATGTAAAGCTTTGGTAAAATGCAAATTTCATCTTCCACATTTAAATTTATTTACACGATAAGTGACTCGAGAATGTTGGGGAGTATTTCCTTCAGTCTATGTAAACCAAATTTAATCTCCACTAAAATCTGTTTTGGCCAGTTCAACTTTTTCTAGGTCTCCCAACGATTTCTATTCTCGTCGACCACGATTCAGAAGCCCATTAGGTATAAAATTTTGCTTCATTCTTTCAGCACGTCCACACCATTTTCTTCTGTGGTCTGAAGTTCTTTCTGAATTGCCTGTAATACACGTAATATTCTTTTTAAATCCTTTACTCCTCTCTTGAAGCGAATTCCGTTTCTCGTAACACAGTGCACGAGGTCAAATTTTAAGAATAATAAGGTCCTTTAAGTTCAAAATACATAAATCATAAATAAATACAAATTAAAATGAGGTCACATGTCACACTGTACCTTGCTGAGAAGGTTAACAGGAGATGTGAACAGAAGTCTCGGAAATTCGTCTTCGTTTAATAAGTAGTTGGTCTGTACCTATAATCTCACACGGAGTTAAAACCCATCTTCACTGCTATGAGAATCTGTAATCTCATATATGCTTGTTTATATAATTAGCTGGTTGGTTAAAGGCAGTTTTGACCTCGGTCCAGAAGGTGAAATTTCAGTCTGAAGCATAATTACATGTATAACAATACGATGCTCATGAGTCTAAGCGAAAGTCAGAGGACGGAAGGTGTTCAATTTTGGTTTGTGCACGACATGTACACTTTATTGCAAGAACCATAGCTGTGTCAGAATTTGACACGTCTTATCTGAAGCCGGTAGCTCTGTAGTAATAGAGGATCCCACACAAAACATAATTATATCCTACAATATACCAATTATATCCCACAAAAGCCCCTGTTAAACACAAAATGTAATTTGTTCCAAACTGCATAGTGTAATTCATTTCAGAATTCATCTCTAAGTCTTCTTTTCCGAAAGTTTGTTATTTACTTTGCCGAAAATTTCATATTAATACTTGATGTCTCACCTGAGGATTGAAAATATATTAAAACATAAAACTGGTATTTATCAGGTTCCGGTCGCTGGCTGACTTTTCTTTTCTTGAGGTTTTATTTTATTCTTCAAGAAATTTCTAATGCAATTCCTTTAAAAAATACCGCGTCAGCTTTCTTTTACGTCAATCCCAGTTCGTCTTTCTTGATTAACGTTAGCCCTAGCAATAATCTACATCAGTGGTATTCAACGTGGGGGTACGCGAAGACATCTTAGGGGGTACGTGAAATTTAAAAAATGTATATATTATTTTATGATAAACACTGAATAATCAGTAATGTAATTTATTTAATTTATTTTAGATGTAGATTATATACTATGTATAACTTGAATTATACGTCGTACACCAACAACTTTGGGGGTACAAAGTTGAAGAGAAATTATATCTGGGGGTACGCAAACAAAAAAGGTTGAATATCACTGCTCTGTACAGGACGGACAAAGGTTTGTTAAATAAATCAAGAGTCGTATAATAAGCACAGAAGTAATTAGGACAGGAAGAGAGAAATGCTGTCGATTAAAACGGAACTAACTAAAATGAGACACGAAGAACAGCGGCTGCATCATGGACGTTTATGCGCGTCTCCTGTCGCATTATTACGTGTCTTAAGATGTTTACTACGGCGGAAAGTGAAACAATTTGGGGACTTATCACAAAGCCGGCTTACGGTAATGAATATTTGGATTCTGCTGCAGTTGGAATACAGTAAGAGGGTAAAAATTAAAGCTGCCCCACTATACGCTATGTAGTCGTTTGTCGGAGAAGACGTATAACTCCTACTCATTTTTAACCTCGGCACTAGATGGGCGTGAGTGGTCAGCGTTACGTCCCGGCCGCACTTTACCCCCGGGAAAGAACCCGGGTACCCGTTGGACAGGAGGCTGGGTGGATCCCGGAGCCGGTTTGGAAGCAGAGGCTACAGGAAAAATCCTCTTTCCGCGTCGGGGATCGAATGGCGTAATACAGTGGAGTTCCGATAACCCGACCGTCGGTTACTCGGTATTCAGCTTTATCAGAAGTGCCATATCGGAAAGGTCCATTTTATAAACATTCAACTCAGCGTTTAGCGGAGTGAATCACACTTCCCCACCCACATGCACCTCCTACATTTTATGTGCTCATTTTCTACAGACTGGTCAATCATTATTTTTGTTTGTAAGATTTCTTCGTAATTTAATAATATCGTAAATTAAGTTACGAATTGAGTCTTTTTGATCAGTCTTCTGTATAATCAAACATCTTAGAACATCCGGCCGTCGTTACGTCCTGTTTAGGTAGGATAATCAGGAATCTGCTTTAACAGAATTATGATGTTTAACTTCGACTTTCGGTAATTTAAACTCCAGCAGGGAAAATATAAAAATAGGATAAAATTACATTTAGTTCCTTTCTGACATCGATATATTTCACTGAATTATTGGTGTAATAACAGGATGGCATCTATGAGTTCCAAGCACATTAGTGTTATCTGGTGTACACAACAGAGGAATACCTGTATATCTATATAGTATGCAGTACTAATCCAATACAGGCATACAGCTCCCAGGCGGACATGGAACTAAATTGAATTACTGTGCCTTCAACAACTGCTCGATTCATCTGTAAGCTGCAGACTATATTAGCTGCTGGTACAGAGATACACATATCGTCTTCTTGTTCCTTGGCAAATACTAGGCCATTTGACAGACAGAACACACCTTAAATATAAGACATTATTTATTTCGCAAACAATGCGACATGATACATCGCAAAATACTGTCACAACAAATTGGATGAGTATGATCACTTCAAAATGTTTCTCTCTCGGACTGTACTCATTATATGAACTTCCATATTTCTACTTTAACATTGTTCTAATTATTAATATGTTTATTATAGTTTTGTTCGTTTCTTTTATAAGTTTTAATGAGACCACCTGGCCACTGTGTTTGTACGGAGGATTTCTGGACTGCTCAAAAGAACAGAGAGTTGGAGCAGGTGTTGCAGAGGTGTAGGCTAAAATGTTCAGTAGGGATACGTAAAATGGAGAAGCAATTCAAAACTTTCTGGAATAAAGCTCTCATAAGATGCTTATACCCATAAAACAAGCTCCTTAATAGTATTTGAGTTACATGGCAACTAGCGTATCAGAAAATACACATTACAAGTTTCAAACATCATATAAGGTACAATGTGCATGCTTTTCAAAGCAAAACGTCATAATTATTAAAGTAATTGTCATTAACATAAAGAGTTATAGTCAATGATCTAGTGTTCCATCTCTTCTGCTCCCTTGTGGTTTTTAATTTAAAATTCCGTTTGAGGTTTGAGTAAACATTACTATTTACATCGATTTTAAATTAAATTTATATCAAACATTATCTGATTTAGTTCATTCTATCCCATAAGATACCATATTATGTAAGACCCAATTTAATATTATCGTCGCATCTATGACCATTTTTCTCATGTGGACTCTTTACTTCTGGCTTCAAGATCAAAACTGCCTATAGATTTTTTATTTCCCGTATGCTTACCATGAATTGATTTATGACCATAAAAATAGGTCTATGTAACGAAGGTTTAGAGTTATAAAGGTCTCCGTGTAATTTTCTTCGTCGTCTTGTTATATCCTCTGGCTTAGGTCCAAATATCCTTGCCAGTACTTCACAAACTACACTAAGATACTTATTTATATAATATTTACGAAATTAAATACATTTAAGCAAGAAGCTGGCTACGATAAAATTTGGAATAGAAGTTTAGTTCACTCTGTAACTTCAAGGAAAAGACTCGGTAATGAAATCAACATATCACTTAGTTTCAAGTGATAACACACGATATTTTTATAAACGACATCAAGTGACTTCGGATTTCTACTTTCAGTAACATGTCAGTAATAATATTCTGTGTGCATTCGAAATACCTAAAAGCCCTAAAAGCAAATTCTGTAGGCATTAAACGACATACTCGTATTTTCCTCCCACGCACCCTCGTCTTCTCTCTCTCTTCGTTTCTTTGACGCAGTCTCTAGCAACCGTGTAACGTCAGCCATCAGAAATTTGAGGCGAAATCCATCTGTGATTCCCTTTGTCTGTTTCCAACTTGTTTACTGTAGAACGTACTCTTGCTGGAACGCTAGGTGACACTCCTCAGTTGCAAGGGGACGTGACGCGTACAAAAGGGTGAATACATTGAAACTACTCAGCCAGTTTGGAATCTGTGTGCCAAAGGCAGCATTTGACTTCGGAATGAAATAGCTTGAAGGAGATACCGCTTCGTTGGCTTACGAAGACAAGCAAAATGCTTTTAACACAAAAAGATTTTTACATTTATTTTCCTGCGTATGTCACATTTTAAAACTAAACTACTTTCCGAACAGTTGCCAAATTCTTTAAACACAAAGAGCATTAACTGCGCTAGAAGTTATTTGAGAAAACCAGGAGACAATTTAAATTCATGTTACGAGGATTTTAAAACAGATGAGACTTCAGAAGGAGAGTATCTAACAAATGAAACTGTCTATAGTCAATAGGTGACTATTACTTCAGTAACCATAACAATTTGGTTTTGCATTCATATAATTTTCAAAATATTTCTGTGAGCCCAATGTGTCTTGACACCAGACTACAGGGAACAGTTATTGCCGAGATATAAAGGTAGCTAACGGATCCTTTTAAAATGCAGCTAAGGTAAAATATTTGTTAACTACACGACGGTAACAAGTCAGAACTGCATTCACGAAGAAAATAAGACCAGGTTAAGTTTGGGAAATGCTTGCTATCACGCTGTTTAGGATCTTTTATCTTCCTGTCTGTTACCAAAGAACTTAAAGATTAAGTCATTATAAAAAATATAATTTTGACTAATATTCTGTATCGTTGCGTAATTTTATCTTTAATGTTAAGGGAAGAACACTGACTGAGGGTGTTTGAGAACAGGGTGCTAAGAGGGATATTTCGAAAGAAGGGGGATAAAGTAACAGAAAGACAGAGATAATGGAGAGCTTCACACTTTACGCTCTTCATCAGATGCTATTAAGATTTTAAAACCGAGGAGGATGAGATGGGGAAGCACGTAGAGCGTACGGACGTATCAGAAATGCGTAAAAAATTGTGAACAGGAAATCTGTAGGCAGTGGAACACTCGGAGTTAGGAGTGTACTATTGAAATAAATCTTAAGGAAATAGGGTGGGATTGGGTAGAATGAATTTATCTGACCCAAAAATGAGAAGGATGGCAGGCTCTTTTGTGCAAAGTAATGAACCTTCGAATTGCGTAAAAGGCAGAGACTTCCTTGAGTAGCTGAGCGACTATCATCGTATGAAGGATGACTGTTCTGTGGAGCTAGTTACTTCTGGGCCACTCAGTTTCGTATCACAATAGGACAGCGATTTCTTCCCGCAACATAAAGCGACCGGATGAGAACATTAGCTTACATCTACCTCCAAGATACATAGCTTCCAGCTTCACTTCAACGCAACCCATGCATCTTCTTGCAGCGGTAGATATTTCTAGCATAACCACAACATTTGCAATGTTGATGTCTGCCTAATGATATCGTAGAAAAGAGTTTGGTAATAAGCCTATGCAAATATAACATTCATTTCAAATATAAAATATATTTTTTTTTAATTTTCTGCCTTTAGTTTTGTTGAAATGTCTATGGTAGCGTAAATGAAAACAAACTCGTTTACCTTTAGTATTTTGAATATCAGATGGGAATTCAGAAGATTCAGAACTAATCAGGGAAAAACAGTTAATGGTAATATTTTTTAAAATTATTCTTATTAGTAATTTAATTTGTCCTCAACACATATTTAATTTATAATAACTTATATAACGCTATTAAATCAGTACGAACATATTTAATTTAATACAGGTCTATTAAAACTAAAGGGAACAATATCAAGAACTATTAACCTACAGAATGAATAAATTTTGTGCAAAGATAATGAAAACGTATGAAATATTTTTCCAAAAGTCACAGATATTCAGCAAATGATGAAAACGAAGCAATACGCACATTCAGGCAGTAATTAGATTCCTCCAACACTCACACAGACTCACGCTGTCCCATTCCGCATCTGATACAATTATTTTCACTTCTTCCCTGTGGTGGCTCTTCGTAACGGGACTTATTAAACGAGCCTTGCACCTTAAATTAAATAAGGTTAAATTAATTGCATCCCCAAGCATGTAGAAATTTGCATGAAGTTTCAAGTGAACAGGTGGGTTATTCCATAACTTCAAGAGTAAGAAAAATACGCTTATATTCTCCTTAATTAAAAACTAAAGAAATAGCAGAAATGGGTAAAACATGTATTACGAATCTATGAAAGCATGAACATAAGAGGAAGGAACATAATGAGGCCTTGTAATTTAGTTTGCAATGTTGTCTTAATGAGACATATTATATGTGTACGTATACACACACTCAAAGGAAACCTGCTCTAATCACAAAATAAGAGTGTTTTGAGTCAGAATACTGATTATAGTTTATTTTTTGTAACTGAAGAAATGTGTTACAATATTCATGTTTAGTCGACGTTCCGTAGTGTAATCTGCAAAGACTAAATAATCTGTTTACTCAACACAGACTTGTCATTTAATCAACTGACACTTTCTAAGCGATGCTGGGTTTTTTTGAATTTCATTATAGTGTACAATTTGCTACAGATCTCGCAATTCCTTAAATTAATTTCTCTGGCGTTTTTTTTAAATTCTTACGACTTAATTTTACTGCTTTTGTCTTAATTATAGAAGAAAGAATATAAGAGACGTCGGTATGGTGGAGGAAACTAAAAAAATTTGGCTTCGAATAAAGGAGGTAGACAAATGGATGCTTTTCCTTCGAGTGAAACAAAAAGTAAAACGTTTTCCAACTGACTAGTGTTAGTACAAGGGGGAAAGCTAGGAGACACTGATGGAGAGAGCTAAAAAATTGTACTAGATAGAGGCGCTCCTTCCCTCATATTTGCGGTTAAAATCCTGTCCCAAGGTGATATAGGCGTCTGGAAGGCTGTGGACGGGGCAAGGTCATGGCTCAGTAACATGCTGTGATTTTTTAAGACCATGAACTATAATTTCTAGCTGTGGCGTGACAAAGAGAAGCCGTTCACAAGACGACGTGGGTGGCGTAGGATAGTGGTAATTTGTTAAAATGGTATGGCACTGAAAATGCACACTATTCTGTTCTTTCTATGTGGCCTCTGAAGAGTATTATGAGACGTAACAGATTCGAGTTTCATTAAGACGCTATCCGTCATATTTTAACCTTTCAGAAAAAAGGACATTGTGAACAGGATTTCTGGTGCATATGTACAACAGTACATCTGTGAACAAAATACACTATTTTATGCTATAAAACTTTACAATCTCTTTATTATCTGTTATCTTAACTTTAAAGAGGACAGAAAAATGAATGATAAATATTTTGTTCCCCTCCTAAGTTTTATACAATTTATTACTATTTGTGAAACTAATTAAAGAACCAGATCAGGCTAATTGCATGTGCTGCCATTGGACACTATCCCACTGAGCAATGCAAACAACGATCAAAGGAGTTCACTCATGGCATTATAAGTACGTAAAAGGTGGGTATGTGTATTTCAAATCAAAAGTTTAGTTCCCTTTCTATTCTATCTGTCTACAGGTAGTCAAGTGTTGGGTCATGATGAAGAAATAATGTCTATTAAACACGAAATATCAGAAACTGCGATATAAAATCCTTTTGAAAAGATGGCTTTAAAATTTTTGGCAAAATTAATGCAAACAATATTATGTAACGTGGATGTAAGTAACCTCCAAGGAAAAATGCCATAGCCTACGAGTGTTGTCCGTAAGTAACACGCAGAAAGTTAAAGCAGCGACAGACCATGGAGTACAGGCTGTAGTTACATCAAACATAGACCAGCTGCTAAAATGCAGTGTGCTTCTCGGTTGCCAAATAACCGTTTATTGTCAGTTTAAAAAAACATAATTTTCAAATATTCTAAACGAAACTGTATTTAATAATCTTGGAACAATAATTGTTCCTTCATCATTAAGTTCATGCATATACAGGTTGTGTGGGAAGTAAGTAGGAATTAAATAATCGCTATACATTGGAAATATAGAGGTTATAACCATTTCTCAATGCCTACTTACTTCCCACCCATCCTGTATATTACAAACATAATTAAAAATAAATAACCAATAACTTTGGATAGGGTCAATCCCCTTATGACTGCCAGTGTTGCCGAAACACGTATTTAAGTTAGTATGAATAGTTGTAATTACTGGTATTAGTACAGCACGCACTAATAAGCAAAAGCATATGTAAGCAAAAGTAGGTTTTCTGAAAACACGTAGGCTGTAAGGGTTTCAGCGTTTTCTCATTAAATCATCATTGCTGTAACAGTACAAGGAAACAACTGTTAATCATTCTGAAGAATATTCTTTACTTCTGCGTGTGGTCTCAGCCAATTAGAAACTCCCCAGTCAATTAGGTTCTTCTATTATTGAAAGACGTGTCCAATATATCCGGAACCAATTGCTATATTTATTGTTAACATAGCAGAAGCCATAATTAAAGCTATAATGCGGTCCAGATCACCGTTAAACGTGTAACTCTACTCATTTCAAGGGGAAGTTAGACCATCTGAGCATGGAACTGTGCTCCAGAGTAATTGTGACTAGTCTAGCGTACTAATAATACATAGCCAGTACTAATTAACCCCGACGTACCTACCTACTTGACGCTACAGTAGTTTCTGTTATTCATCACTCAATATCGGTTTGAATATTCATGTTTCACTGATTTCTTAACGAGCATACTGTTCTTACAGTTTGCTTGCTATTCTAGAATGGCTTACTTGGCGGAATAAAACAATTAATAAACCAGTAAATAAATAAGGACTATATTAATTTAATTACAAAACTGTAACTGAACTAATAATAAACATACAAATAATTGTAAGATTTGAGGTTTTCACAGCGGTGAGTATGAAGATTTCCGGCTTCTGGGTTGTTGCGCTGTGTAGTCTGGGCGATGTTAACCAACGTTTCAGAGGTCATACTGCCTCCGTCATCAGAGTATGAAGATTTCTGTCTTCTGGGTTGTTGCGCTGTGTAGTCTGGTCGATGGTTACCAACGTTTCAGAGGTCATACTGCCTCCGTCATCAGGGCGCCCTGATGACGGAGGCAGTATGACCTCTGAAACGTTGGTTAACATCGACCAGACTACACAGCGCAACAACCCAGAAGACAGAAATCGTCATACTCATCGCCCTGATGATGGAGGCAGTATGACCTGAAACGTTAGTAACCATCGACCAGACTACACAGCGCAACAACCCAGAAGACAGAAATCTTCATATAAATAATTGTCAGATTTGAGGTGGTCAGGGCGGTAAGGGTGAGAATGTTGATGTTCTGAGTCCTGGCTCAGTATAGATTCGTCGGTAGGTGTCAACGTTTCGAAGAAATACACTACTTCCGTCTTCATGCCTGGTGATGGATACAACCAGTTCAGTTTACCTTACATTGTGCTAGTACAGGGCGTTGTAATCATAAACGAAAAGTACATTTACGATACGTTTCGCTGTAGATAAATCATATCGGCGAATATTACGAAGCTCAGTCTCATTATCGTCCAACTGTACTGTGTTTAATTAAAAGTCGCTTCGTTGACTTCAAAGTTTTCATAGTGCCAAATGGAAGCAAACCGTGAATTGGGAAGGGTGTGGGAGGAATCCCCACATAACGTACTTTAAGAGACTCTCTAGCATTTGGCTAGTTGGGCTAAGAAACTACAAAACTTTTCTCAAAACTGTCGGATTCGGAGGAGAGATTCGAACACGGGATATCCCCAATCAAGTGCTAACCACTCAATCGCCGCGAATGTAGGCAACACTGTTATATAGCTAAATTATATTAGCTTCGAAATATCGTTCCTTAATAAGGAATGTTCATTTCAAATAATTCTTGTGAAAATGGTTTAAATTTACAATGTCTTGTTTAGTATTCTGAGTCGGATTAAAATTGCAAAAAATTCTCACTCTGTCCTAAATGTAAAGTCACCCTGTTCTTAAACATCACACCACCAAGACGCATTAACCTCAATGCTAGATGGGTCTAATACATCAGCTTCACGCTCCGGCTATTTTAATGTCGAGGAATGTTTAGCTGGTAGGGAGGATGGGTGGATTCCAGAGTCAATCTGAACAATATTACAAGGACAAAAGTTTCAGGAATCAAATGTTGATCGTCCTGCCAGCAGTCATAAAAACAAAGTAGTAACTCCGATACAAAACAAAATCATATCTACAGTTACTAATATTCTAGTTGATCCACAGTCATTTTATTTTCTTGAAGCTCCAAACAAGTATATGCAGCAGTCTGTATCTATTGTCCTCCTCGAAGGAATTCCGTACAGTCTGTAAGCGGCTGGCGGTTGGAGTACTACCATCTGCACGCGGTTACCTGGAAGCAACCTACAATAACAAGTTGAGGGATCCCAAAACCCCATTCCCTCCAACCTAAATTCCAACTAATTAACAACTTCACAAGAGATCAAAGACGAGTGAACGGGTAATGAGGGTTAATGCTCAACCACCATTACTCCCGTGTGGTCTTAATTTGAGCCACTATCGGGGAGGGGGGATTATTCGACCTGACTTACGTAATTAAGGCAGACGGGAAATGAATGTTGCCCGAAATACTTGGGAAACTTTTATATGAATGCCGCGTCAGGACAACGCAGTAAATAATATATTTCTTCCCTGGTCAAGATTCCAATTAGTTAAAACTTCCAAAATTTAATTAAAGTTAAACAAAATAAAATTTACACTGTAGTGTATATCCCTAAGAGACAGGGCCGCACGGGCGCTAATTATATAATCGAACAGAACAGCTGTTTCATTAGCGCTATTTCAATTGTGACATTATGTGAACAGAATAACACACGTCTACATTCATCTGTTAACCACTGCCACTTAAAAGATACTTGAAGCCTGGAAAGGCAGATATAATAAAAAACAACCCTCCCTTGTAACAACGATAAACAACAGAACACATACGTGGTCTTTTGGTAATACATACATACTAAATTTCCAAAGTCACTATTTTAAAATCTGTATTTTCACTTTTAAAACACACAACTGCTTCAAAGCTCAACATACTTTATACTTGAAAACAACGTGCAATTAAAGAAGATATTATATGAAACGTTTTAATTAAATATACTATATTTTAACAAATTTTCTGAACTTAACATGGTAAAAAAATTAAAATAAGTAAGGCCATGACAATTAACTCTATCCCGTTACTTCCTGTCTCTGACATCTAAATATCCTTCTTAAATCCTGTTCTTGAACACCATCGATCTATCCTACTTGAAAGACAGAGTTTCACATCTCCCATGTTTAAGGATTTTGATTATAGTTTTTATTGACACGAGAGAAAAATATATTGGAAACTGTTACCAATGTGTGATTTCTGGTTGAAAACCGGTGTGAATTTCTATAGATAAATATTACTGTAAAGCTCCATTACAGAAACGCGTTCGAGGAGAGCATTTGAGACACCTAAATACTTAAGCACTTTATTTTTAAGAGATTTTCGTGTTAAGGTAACACAACTGTATAATGTTAATTAGATTTTTAAGGAATCAAGTAGGTTTTAATCAGTTTAACCTGGGATTATACTTCTATAATGTTTCCCGTTAGAACTGCAAGGTGGGGGAAACATTAGTTTCAATAGGATTAAGAGTTTATCTCTGCTTCTGCTGTTAAATGCAGGAACAGAACTTTATCAAAGGACCAACATCGCCTTAGAATCCTTTACTTTTTCTTTTATAGTAGTTTCGAATCATCTAATCATTTATGAGGATCCTAATCGACTGCAATACACTGGGATATCCTGGGTTTAATATTTATTGTGTTGGTGATACACAGCAGAGGATAATCAGATTAATGTAGAGCTAGTAAAGTGGGTGAGCGTGGTAACGACTTTTACATTTGTGTTTGTGGTTCATATCTGATCGCCTAAGCGCGCCAGGCTAAGATGGATATACATTTTTAGATGGAATATCTAGTGACCAGAATTTATATTTCTTATTCCGTAAGGTAATGGATAGTAATGATTATGATGGGGACGACTGACAGGGTGTGTATTGCGATAGAATTCGATTTTACGAGGACTGAGGTATGTACAGCATTAGTGTATAATATAAGGAAAAGAACGAGACTGAGCCCCTAGCGAGAGAATAACTAGTAGGAGGTTACCATTTCATTACGAGGAAGACATCTCGAATTATTTCTATTCCCAAGCCTCCTGCCAATCAAAATGAATCCCAGTGCTACATATGGCACGCGTGTCAATTGTTCAATGGGAACCAGAGAGTGTAATGGAAAGGAAGTTTTAAATCCTGTTCCCGCTTTCATAGGCTTGCCAGTTGCCTCGAATTGTAGGCTGAAGAGCCAATAACTTCCCGTCCATCACTAGAAAGCCCAATTGTATCATGATATAAACGCGCTACGAATAACAATTTATTTTGCCTTTTAAATTGTACATTCCAGGCTGTTAACTCTAACAGAGCAATTCTTTTCCCGTCCGGTGTTTGCAATATAAGCTACATGCGTAGACGCCTGTCCAACACTCGTCTGGCGTGAAATATTGCATGCAGCTACTAGGAAACTCGGCTTTCAAGACGACGTTCTGAAAGCTGTAAGCTTCTCGTCTTATACAGCGTTAACTAGAAATACGTATAATCCTGAATATTATAACACTGTGCTGCAACACTGATTCTTCAGTCACCTTCCATGCCATGTTTCTCTTCATTATCTGCCATTAGCATTATACTAACTATCTACATGGAGGTAATTCCTTTTAAGAAGCTAATAAGTCGGTCGGCTGGTCAAGTACATTACTGTGTTACATGAGGTCATCATTGGTCCCCATTCTGAGCCATATAGTAATATTAAAGACCAGCTTTAATATTACCCTCCCATCTAGTACCTGTCTACTAAAAAGGTTTATACTATCAGGTTTTGTGACCTTCAGCACTACTACAACAACAACAACAACAATAATAATAATAACTAAATGATACAGAACCTTCGTTCAGATGTCGAAAATTCCCCCAGGTCAAAAAACAGACTAATTTTACGGAGTCCAAATATTCATCGCTGCTTTCACAAAACCCTGTGATTGGACATTAGCAGTTCATTGTAGCAACATCATGTTCCTACGAGACAAATTTTAGATCTACCAAGTGATCTCTTTCGTCAGGTTTCCTTACCCTAAAATGCGTTTGTGCCTTTATAATTTAAACGAATGCTAATTTTACCCTTCTAAAAAACGTTATTCATTACGTAACTGTGTTCATTCTCCTGCTACTTCGTCTCGCTTAAATATAAATAGTCTCTAAAGTTATTCTCAAACTTTCTAAGTTTGTATTTTTCAGTTAGAAAAAAAAATTAAATGCAATTCTTTATTTTAAAATGCTGATTCAACATCTACAAAAAGCCAGAAAGAATATTAACAATAAATATTTACAGTATTTACCTATAAGACTGGAATATTAAAGAGTGCTACGTCCAGACAGATATGAAGGCGTTCCTTCTTATTCGTTAACAGCAGGCCCAGACCAGGTTCTTTGATTAGATCAGTCGGCCAATATATTGTTCAGCGTCATAACGTATTTTTATACAACTTTTGAGTGTTGTTCAAAACCAGGTCTAGTGAACAAATTAATGACATGTGGTTTCTTGGATATTTATTTACTCTGTAGAATTTAATTCCTTGGGCCCTTCCTCCTTTATAAAAGTATGATATAATCAAGGTTTAAGCGAAGTACCACAATGAACGAGGACAAAATTCTTTTCTTGAGGTCTTCTAGACTAAAAAAAAGCAGTATTTGTTCCGCCTTTTTATACTAACACCATGACCGTTTTTGGTAGCATTTCCACCGCAGACCTTCATTTACTGAGCTCACTTTCCCATTTCTCTTCCTCTTCTCTTTCACTGCCCCATTTATCTCAATACCATCGTCACCATGTTATATCTATGCTTGTCGTCTTAATCTTCGCCCTTTATCTTTTCATTGTATTCATCATTCTAACTGAAACTAATTTTTCCCTACATCATCCCTACCTTCATTTCGCCTCAGCATCCTCTTTCAAGCTTTTCAGATAGGCTGTGTTGATCAATTATTTTTTATTATGACGTCATTTCCGCTGTACTGGGAATTGCTTCGTTCTTATTAGTCGGACATTGAACATGAAGGAATGAGCAATTACCTCAGGATCGAACATAAATGTCTACCCGAACCATACGTTGCTTTTACCAGAATAGGAGTATTTTGTGTTTCTTGGTATCGATTAGAAAGATTAAAGCCATCTGAGAAAATTACGCGTGGCAACAATTTTAGAAATGGGGAATATCTACATAGGCCTACGACATGGTATGGTAATATAAAACAAGAAGCAAACGGATTACTTACCCTCACGGTGAACACTTCTAGAACGAACTGCATGCCACAACTGACAGACAGGAACTGAAAAAAATCCCGTTTTGTCGAAATAACACGAGTTCTGCGATTGGAAGAGATCAGTCAGCAGTTCATAAATTGGACTACAGAGGTCTATGTCCACGCCATTAAGCAAGAGACCTGCTTATTTTAGTTTTATACATATGGGACGTTTCTATTGCAATGAGATACGGGCCTTGTGTTTTGCTAAATACTGAGAATTTTTAACGTGTTTCTCAAATACTTTCGCTCGTATCCTCGACATCTCTTCACATATGAAATACGCTTGTAACAGTAAATTTGAAATTAAATATGCAAGTCCTTAAATAAAATGTGTAATTTTTTTGAGTATATTTAACTTTCGTTTCCCTAATTCTTTTAATTGTTATGTAAGTAATTCAAACGTCAGGTGCAGGTAAAACATCCATTGTAATTAAGACATTAATGAATATAAAAATCTTTATACCTACTATTTGTTGCATGTACGTGGGCAGCCTTTATTTAAACACCAATTCATTAATATTCCCTCTAGTACTCTGCAGAAATTAACATTTCATTCTGCTATGAGAAGAACAATAGAATTTGTATAATTACTCTATGTGTGTTTAAAAATTCGTGGTATCCACATAAAAACACAACCGTAACCCTTCTGGAATTAAGCAGTGCTGACGTTCAAATTAGAGCTGTAATATATAGGCTACTAGTTTTAAAATGAAAGAAAGAAAAGAGTACCACAATATAAAAATGTTTTGAAATTACGCAATTAAATATTAAGCATCTTCCCTTAATACCTGTTTTCATTATAACTCAACTATTTCGGTATGTGAAATCTTGTATATGGAAGTAATGAAACTGACAGAATTGAAGGCATTCCTGTAAACCGTTCATTTTACACGTTGTATTGATTGTACAGCTCTTTCTACTGGACCATCTATTTCATTTAAGAGCCGTCAGAAGATCAGACATAGGAAAGGTATGGAGCTTATGAAAGCTTAGCCAAGAGAGGGGGAGGGGGAGAAAGATTGGTGGTCAGAGAAATTGGGGAAGAAATTGATTTCAGTAACAGGGGTGGTATGAGGTAAGGAAGGGGTGGAGCTTAAGAAGGGAGTGAAACATGCAGCATGCTATAACACCCCGAAGCTTAGTTGAATGATCCTTCCCTTCCCCCTAACCTCTATAATACTCTGGGATGTGAGGGGAGGTCCTTCATATTGCGATAGAAAAAAAAAGAGAGACGGCTAGGTTATATCGACGATCGGCAAAGTTAGGGCCGGGTTGGAATGGGGAATCATGGCGAACTTTGCTTTAAACGTCGTGATGGTCAATGTCTTGGGTCATACATGGGCGTAACCCCGTCGGTATTATCCCACCGCAAAAAGAACTTGTCTGTAGGGCACATATTATGGAGTTCACAAAATGTGTTATGATAGACACATAGAGGTCATATTCTGACCTCAAGACAAATTATTTACTGACCCTGTATCGACTGCAAAATAACACGAAGAAAACAGGTGAGCCTTTACTACACAAAAAATTAAAATGACTGAAAAACAGGCGGTCGTGACCTATTTTAACACACTAACAGACTCAGCTTGGAAGATAAATTGGCTGTAGCGCGAATAGGGTATTTCGAATATGTAACTGAGTAAGTAGTTCACCGATTCTTCTACTCTGGAGAGCTCGTGTCTTTCACCTTTCAAAGTAGAGTGGTAACTAATACGTTGCTACCACCTGGCATAACATTCAAAGCTTTCCATCGTATCCACAGAGTGTATGGTTTTTGTATAATTCTCAAAACAAACGACGGGCATTTCTCCAAACAGCGCTAATCAGTTTTTTATGTCGAAGCTTTTTAATTATTATTTAGACAAACTTCCTGCTTCTGACGGTTGAACTAGGAATATATATCGAAACCGAAGGCGATTCGCCTTAGCAGTTCGATCCGAATTTATTGATACAGGCTTATGTCTGAAATTATTCAATGAAATGGCCTAATACACATTAATAAATATGGAGAAATTTGGCTAAAGATTACTGTAGAAAAACAGCTACCACGTTAATTTAAATTAAAATATATTTATTTTATTTATCTCACTGCATTAATTATATAAATGAATAAAAACAAAATTCTGTTCACGACTTGGAAATTCTCGTACACTGTTCACTAGCGATTCTGTAGCGTCATTACAGAAATAGATCGAAGCATATTTTGCGAGACCGCATAACGATGGAATTTCGTTTAATGTAAATGCAACACTGATACTTAACGTTAATAGTAAAAACGTATCTAAACAAAGGTCAGCTGGAATAGACATTACAACTCGTAAACATGTCACGATAACACACAAAAAGAACGAACTCTAAGTATAAGCTAACAGTTCACAGGTGAGTGCTGTGATAAGACATTACATTAATTTACGATTTGAAACAAAAACTTCCCGCGTCCCTATCTGCTGAAGATATGACCTTGACTTCCTCTCAAGCTCAGAGCTCATTCACCACCGAAGTAGCTGCAAATGTTTGTAATTTTTTTACACAGTGTAAATACAAAATATTCTAATCAAATATATCCATTTCTTGCGTCATATTATGGAGTTATTCTATATAAAGAACAAAGATTCCGTCACACACAGTATATCTGTATTATGAGTAAGCAACAAGAAATATGCATGAATAACTTCGAAGAGATTTAAATGTGCCACTTTTGAGAAACTGCACTTAAAAATGGGAATTGTCTTGTATGAAATATGGGCTCTGATAACACGAGGGTACGTTTACGTTTATGTAGCAGAGAAGATATAATTAATAGCTTGCAACATTTGAAAATCTCTCTGAATCGCCCTGAGGCGAGCAATCTTTTCAGATACTACGCCAATAAAGAATCCCAAGGCTTTGAGCAGCGTACCACATCATCACTCAAAGCAAAGTATTGGCAAGTCTTCGATCACGTTCAACTGTCCAAGCCACACGTACAACCTAACCTCACACAAAACTCCAATATTCAGAGAAAGAAAACGGAACACAACTCCGTTCCTTCACATTCCCTTATTACCTTCACACAAGTAAAGGACCAATTCAGTACAGCCTAAAGTAAGAAGAACAGAAGAAAATATATTTCGTATTTATATCTTCAAAATATTATATTTCTTATGTTTATAGGACAGTGTGAACACTACTTTACGGGACGCCATTGGCTGCCTGACTGACTGATTTGTTGATAGAATGTTGTTGAACAAAACAAAAAACAAAAACGTTAATATAGCTTTGCTGACTTTATAATCATCGGCAACACGGACTTGCTGATTGCCTAGTCGATAAATTAGTTAATTCACTGATCGATTAATTGCGAGAGTTTCACACCACAAGCACAACGTTGGTGATATTGCCACGAGTTTGTTAAATACAGTTCACAACTTCACGAACTATCCTTCTAGGATACAGAACATTTTTTCCTTCTATCTCTTTCTTGATCTATGTAGTAGTCGCTGATTTATTTGTATACCATTACAATAATTTTCTTTTAGCTCACTAGATATAGGCTACACGCTTAGCAGTACAGGGATTAATTATACACGTATATATTTTTTTTATTACACAGTATGATAGAACGGTACGTTCTCTACTCTCGGGAGATGTACACATAAAGTTATCTTTACAATGAATGGATAGCAGATGCTATAAAATGTGAAATTCCAGCTCTTCAGTTCGGTTTGTTTCTGTGAACTGCCTCAGTTCAGAATAGAATTATTCCCTCGGAAAATCACAGCAGTTATTTTGAAACACCCCATGCTTGTAGCGTGTAATCCTCTTAGCTGTACCTGTCCTACCGAGATTTTTATTACACAACTAATTACGTGTTTTAAAAAATAAACGCTAGCTTTCCATTTGCATTCAAAGGATTTAGTGAGAAGATTAAATCTTCCAAACGTTCTTCCGTTATCATTGGCACTGGTAATTAATTGAAGTGGCGTCACTTGAGCGCACACTGACCAAACCTTAGAACCCATTTCATCGGCTTATAATAACGCAAATTGGTAAAATGATTTAGAATCTTTCCTTACATTTTTACAAATTCATAAGTACAACACACATCTTATTTGGTGCTTCATAAATCAAACTGCGATAATATTCGCTGAAATAACTTATAGATTATAAAGTTATGCAGGACAATGCTGGGATAATAATGTGTAGTTTGTAATGCGAACGTAAGCGTCCAGCTAGTGAGACTGACAATAAAATTTAAGGTTGAGGAGACAGTAGGAAGTAGGACTGTACATTGTACACTTTTACATCTTATATATGTGCACTTTAAAGTTTAATTGTCACTATCATAATTGTAATTATTCTTTAAAAGGTTCTTGGCATAACTGTTTTAATGTATCAAAGTTATTTGGGCACTGTCCATCCTCTGATGCATTGTGTTCATAGAGGCCTACGTGATATTTTGTGATTTGAATGTACAAAGTTTTTAAACACTGTAAATAATGTAGGCTAATTAAGTGATTTCGGAAATACAAACTTTGGTGAAACATATTTGTAAGTTGAATTTAGGGGAAACTGTATCAACGAAAATGACTTCTTTTATAATAAGAGAAGTTATTAAATTGCTGAAACTTATTTTGTATGTTGGCCTAGTTCAAGATGATTTCATTCAGGTATATTAACGTCTCTCAACACTGTTATTATCATGAGGTGTATCAAATTTATTACACTAATTTATTTTTTATGTTGTCCTCTATAGAATAGTTGACAACTGAAAATAAATTCGTTTTACAAGGGAACACGTGTTCAAATACCTTACATTATAATATAAATTTTTGCAGGCCAGAAATCATTTACATATATTATAATATTTAATTGTTCTGTAATGAATAAAAATGATTTATGTCACTACGAAACTTTGCAAGGCTTGGAACATTATGAAGTTGTGAAGACGACGATATAAACTGGCTTGACAAATTAGGGTTAATAATTACGTTCGTGAGCACTTGCAGGGTTCAAAATTAAGATGATGTTGAAATGGAGAATATTGCTCTAGTAACAAGCGAACTGCACAGTGGAATGAACTGCAAGATGGTTACAGGTACAGCTCCAAATGAAGACGTCATTTTATACCACAGCAAGGAAATCAGTGAACATAGTTCGTGTTACAATTCTGTGTGTCTGTCTTTGATAGTAATCAGTAAGGGATTTCAACTGGTATTTTTACATGTACCCTCGTTTAAGACATTAATCTGAATTCTATAAAATTCCATTTAGTCTAAGAAACATTTATCTCCTCCTATCCAAGAAATCCCCAAGTTGTAAAAGGAATAACTTTCAGTTAGATTTTGATTACTACTTTACAGCTGGGATGAAAGATAACGCGGACAAAGAAGTAAACTTCATACAATGTTACTGCAACTGTCTTAGATTTCACTGAAGACTGAATGGTTACTTGTTAATGAAACGGGCCAAATATTTAATAATTTAATGCTAATTTTCTCCCAACTTCTTTAAAGTAGAAACGTCAGCCGGCTGTACTCAAAAGCAGCAAGATTGTCTTTCCAGATGCAAGATGGAATGCAGGAATGAAGAAAACTTGCTTTTAAATAAACGGGGAACGAGCATTGTTCTCAGGCGAGTAAATTAATTCCCTTCCAGCGTTCAACATTTGTCTTATTAATGAAAACTACATAGTTGTTCAATATAATTCACATACAGCTAGAATAATCCCTTTAATTTTGCTTCGCAGTGTTATACTAATGTCTACAATGTAACTCACACAAATATTACAATTTTTACATAGTGGAAATGAAGTCAAGTTTGCCGGAATACGTTTCTTATGATTTTAGTTTAAATAAAATTCTAATCAAATGATACAACGAAACGTGAAATGAAGTCAGTACGGCTCTATGCAATGCATAAAGTGTTTACGCGGTTTGTACAAGAGCGGCCTCTGTACGAAGGTCATGAAATCGGCAGACAATGGGGCGGCTCACATTTCCACATGTTCCAATACAACTCAACGGGTTTAAATGAAATTTAATATCCGGTATGTGCATTAAACATAGCCGGGGGAATTTCAGTTTGTTTACTATCGATCCGACGTTACCTGTACGTTGCATAACTTCGAATATAACTTTACCATAATTGAACAATAGAACGCTACGTAACATAAAACATAATTTTCTTTACGATGTGCAACTTCTCTTTAAAAACATCTTTCGGTGTATTGTGGGACGTGGTGGAAATCATATTTTAGGCCTCCGTGCTGTGTAATATCAACGTTATACTGTTGATATGCTTTGTCATAGAATAGAATGTATGACTACACAATTTTGTCTCTAAGTTTTCGCGGCTGGAGTTTAATGTACAACACCGCCTTTCGGAAACAAATCGTTATGTTCTGTAAGTGTTGCAGGTTACAGGAAATACGCACACGGGTGCTATCCCGGTTTAAAACTGTTCCGCACTGAAAATCCTTCACAGGGTTAAGGTTAGGTTAGGTTACAAACGGTAATAGAAAAAGGCAGGACTACGAGGACGTAGAAAACTAATGAAAAGGAAGTTTGCAACAAGGAAGGGTATTGTGACGTTGAATTTCCGTAAGAAGTAGGAACACGTCCTTGTCTTTATAGAATTAATGAAGGACTAATGCGCTTTGTTTTGAAACTTGAGGAATCTCGTTGGCACGTGCTTAATTTTTAACAAGTTTCCTTGTGTGTGAAGAAGATATGAAGTCCCTTGAACAAGAATCCTTTATTAATGTATGAAAGAGATATATGGGGTTATTATTATATTGTCAGTGGCCTATTATTATTAATGAATCTCGACCCATTAATAATAAAAGATTTATTTTATTATGTCAACACATCAGTGATTCTCTAAGGCAGACAATCAAACCCTAAATATATTACCCGCTTATTGTTTAAATACTTACATAAATGGAAATTTTGATTAAAAGAATAATTATTCAATTCAATTCATTTATTAAAGTGCGTATGTCTTCATAATAGCAAATTTGTACTTTCCAAATCATTTTCAATAAAAGACTTAGAAAATCAGAGTAAAGGATACCGAACTACTGTGAAATATAATTTTAATCTAAAGAAATTTTTAATATTCGCCGTGGAGTCATACTCATTGACATTGAATAATTACAGTCAAAAGATAATTCCCGTTCCCGCAGGACCTGACGGTGTGCCACCGCAATCACAGGTTCACATTCTGATCCAGCACAATCCAATCCACTTCCCAGCTTCACAAATAATTCCCTGAAGATCTGTTTCAATATAATTCTATATAATAAGCTAAGTACTATTAACAGTTTACACTACAAAAATATTTATAAAATAATAGAGTTCTCGACAATAGTACAATTTTTAAATGAACATATAAAGTTTCAATAACTGGGATTCATTTAAAAACTAGTTAAATGAATTAATGTCCATTTGTCTAGGCAATTTTATGCAACTAACGCAAGGAAATATATACATTATATCTTACGTAAAACTGTGTTTTTTTTATATCAATGGAACCTATAATACCTTCCTGCTATAGGCCTATTGGGGAAATTAAACAACAATTACTCAGTATTCGTAGACATTGCATTTATAATTTCCAGCGCAGACAGAGGAGGTTTCCTAATTTATACTCGTGTTTTGTTTTGTTTAACGATTTTGTATGAATTTGTAAAACTATCACATAACTAGAAACAACGAGAAGGACCAAAAATGTGCAGAGAATAAAGAGAAACAAAGTTCACGCATGCTGAATTTGCTTTTTGTATAGCAGAACAAAACAGGAGGTATCTATTTTGTGGGCTAAAACAAAGTTCAGCCCAATGCTGCAACTTTAGAAACTTTCTGGCTCTATGCAAAAGCCACCGTGTTGCAAGTGAAAGTTATCGATCCGGAACAGAAAGCATTTTGTGGTCGTATTTTTATTTACGAAGCTGTCACTTGATACTACTGACGACATTAAACAGTCCGTTCTGAATAATGAAAAGTTAACAGTTTACAAAAAGAAACATTTTCTTACAACTGGTTGAGTTCATTAACGACGAGATTTAATAAGAACTAAGAACCTAAAGAAACGCATAAATTGAACACTGTCATTGTTACAGGCGTGAAATATAAAAATAAATAAGCCAACACAAATAAAACAAAGGACAAAGGAAGTTAAAAGTAACCGATGGAAAACATGGCTACTGGTTGTAGAATATTACTGAGTTACTATTCTAAGTACAGTATTGTACGATGTTTCTTATCTCTCGTATATTTGCTATGTGCCCCGCCAATTTATACTCCATTAATTAGACCATCTTACGAATATTTAGGAACACAAACTTACAAATTACGCACCTCATCATATTACAATTTTCCCCAGCAACCTAGTGCTACTTCCTCTCTGCAAGATTAAAATATTCCCAGCACTGCTGTCATACACCCACAACAAATAAAACAAACAAACAAACAAAAGACGTGCTAAATTATATCTGTAATATTTACGGGGTTGTTTTGGTCGTAGGAGAAAACTTTATAATCATATACGTATGTCTGGTTTGTAGAGCCATGTAGTATCAGAAGTTAACAAGCATTTTAGAGGTACTTCCTGCCTAAATAATCACCCTGTTCATGGAGGCAACAGGGACCTCTGAAACGTTGGTTAATTTCTATCAGACGACAGGGAGCTATAAGCCAGACGACAGCCATCTTTGTACCCACCCCAGATCCCACACAACGAATGTCAACATTTCAGGTTTCGATTTCAGAATAAATCGATTAAAAGCTTTGAAGAAAGGGTGTCCCTGTTATAATGCTGATTCAGTTTTATATACACGAATGTGGTCACAATGAGAGAGTGCGATTATAATTTTATCAACGTCGAAATCCGCCATAAGTATTAACATCGCAATCGAAATATTGAAAATGAGAAACATGAAACATGGAGGGAAAGCCGATCAGGAACTAGTACATTTTATTTAGCAGCGAAGCTTTTAGCTGAAAATGATTACTCGTCATTCAGTGATTTCATACTAGGATTAGAAATGAAGCTAGCTAGAGATCAGAGACATGTTACAGGTTTCATTATCATATGATATGAAATGCAAAGTGTTCTATTAGCAAATCGTGGGAATTGGGTTTGGAGTCAATTGATAAACATCCAAAAGGTATTTTAATTCCATGAAATACTCTAAAATGTGAAAGCGCAACTTAAGCCCATTGTGGGTCAAACGTTAAGCCAACTGCAACATGTGTGTTATCATATTAGGCAGCCATTATGCTACATTTCGTCCTATTTCAAAGCTGATTTTGCCAGATCGATATTCTAATGCTAGAAATACATCGTCAATCAAGACTATCAAACTTATTTGTATTAATATTGAATTAATGGCATTCACTGGTCACTCAGGAACTTTGAATAAGTAAGTAAGGCACGTATATAACTAAAGGTTGCAAAAAAATATCTGTTAGCTTCGCCGTATATGTCTACCCGTCTCTAAGTGCGCATAAAACTACTTAAGGATAGATTAACAGTTTTGTGAAATTACATATTGTGGAATTTTTACTACAATTTGTCAGCACATTTAAATTTTAATTAAAATCGGACAAAAATAAGGAGAACTTTACATGAGGACGTATATAATTTTACACACGCTAAAGTGATTGAGTGGGAAATCCCAGCTGGGAAATAGGAAATCTTAGTTATGTATGAGATGTTACGTTTTGCTTCAAAATATAGCGATCAGTCACAGAACAGTTTCACTATCATAGTTGCCGTGACCATATGCATCCAGTATAAAAATTACAAAGTGTGAAATAACATTACTGACAACTAGCAAGCCTTAGGTCCCTTGCGTTATTACCGAATGTTTGTGAGTAACTATTTTAGGTCATTTTTGCTTTAGGCAACACGATAGAAAATACGTAGGTACTCGTTTTGTGTTTCATTTGTTCTCGGCCAATTTATACATACGTTCCATATTACCTAATGCTTGCAAACATTGTAGTAAAACGCTTCGAATATAACTATATTTATTCCATCAAACGCAATGGAAAATTATTTTTAATGATTCCGCGGTATTTAGAACACGTACTACAATAATAAAAATAAAAAAATAGATGAAAGCTTAATTTTATGTTAACATTATGCTCGTGTACATATATTCCAACATTTAATGACGGCATAACAACACGTCTTTGTTTAAAGTTTACTGCAACTGGGCTGTATTAGCCCATCGTCAATGGCGAGACGAAGAACAGATTCCACTTGTAATCCAAGTCGTTGCAAAAAGGTCTTGTACAGCGGAGTTTAACTGCCGAAGTAGTTGAGGACAGAAGGGGGTACGCCACTTGTTAATTATCCAGATATTCCAATTACACGGGGCATCTGGACAAGCGCCAACACGAACCGGGACGCCTCTCCCAAGCTGCAGGAAGCATATTTTACACGTATTCCGAATGTCTTATTCAAACGTTATTCTCGCCTTCTGCAGGCACACATTAGACCGAAGAAACGGGCAATGTTTTCTCTTGATTTAATGATTAATAGTTTTGCTTAAGTCTAATGAACAGGTTGGCTTAATATGAATAATCTTCTAGGTTTAAACCACCTCCCTTCGACAGACCCGACCTCTTCTCTGATTGACATCTCAACTATTCAGGTTTTCATTAATCTTGGTATAGAAATCATGTCTCAAGAATGTCAATTTAGTGCCTCAGCGCTAAGTACGTCACTCTCTTAGTAAATTTACTGTCTGAACATAGTAACACGTGGTACAGTTCAAAGACGTAAACTAATTAGAGAGAGAAGACTAATGTAGAGGTAAAGCGTGTGACTTGTATTCCATTCTGAGTGTACCCGATTTGAAAGGTTTTCCGTAACCTCAAAGCCAGTATAATCACAATGTCACCAAACAGGCCTACTCCAACCGCCTCCCAGGACGGGAATCGTCTACTGCACTAATTCTAATGCCTTAAGACTCTTTACCGCTTGAGCCTACTTACTTCATAGCATCATCATCTTAACCCTTTAAATCCAATGGTAACTATCTGTACCACCTGTTCCAATAACCATTAAATGAATATTTTGCCCACATAGGGGTGAGTTTCATATGATTCACAGAATAAACAGAAATTATTTCTTTAGTCAACATAAATCAGTTGATACTTGTAATAAAAAGTGTTTTGATTATTGAACGACCTGAATTCGTAAATATAATTTAGGCAAATCTCGGCTTCAGAGTTAAATGAATTAAAAAGTTAAATAATCTTTTTGTCAGCTAGCGTAGCGTTAACTTTTTCAAAACCTAAATACACAGTTCTGCAGGCTGGGTTCATTTCCCATTCCATAGAAACACGCAGAAATGTAAGTCCCAAAATGAAATAAAGTGCATGTTTCTGGATAAATTACAATATCTTAGTATTCTTCCATGCTAGAACACAATGTTTAGAAGTAAAAGGCAATACACGAAACGTGTATATTCCATGCGTATGTTCAGTATGAACTTATTTTACTGTTCAGTAAACCAATTCCAGATTTCCATTGACTGAATATATTATACGTACATCAGAAATAAAAAGACGAGAAAACATGTCCAAGCCCTGGGCTATATTACATTTCCCGGCCCCGTAATGAGGTCGATCCGAAATGAATCACGGATTTGATTGCGATGGGTGATTTCAACTGTTCAAATAAAAATTATAAGTAATTCAGGTCATTCACCCTGCACTATTTCCTCAGTAATCACTGTGGGGCAGATTCAGTCCTGAATATTCATTCTTGTAAACCCGGAACATAGATTTTTAAGTAGACTGGTGGACGGGCGGTCGGTCACTTTGCACTGTACGTGTTAGTACTACCAATTCGGGTGTAAGGATTTTCCTTTCAAGAAGCTGTACAGCACGTTACTTGATAGGCACAACAGAACAACGGGCCTGTACGATCACCTACGGACACCCGCGGTTCACAAGCTTACTTTCTGTAACGTAGCATTAAATGCTCTCACGTTTGTTAAAAATATTTACACAATAGTAAAGTGTTTAGAAAGTGGTTGAAGATAATCGATCTGTTCTCAAGTTTGGGAAATTCGAAATTTTTTCATACTTATAAATCTGAGAATTGACCTATAATGTACCCAGGCTCCTCGCTGATTTATACAGGAGATTCTGTTCACAGCGAATAATGCAGTCAGAAAGTGAAGATTGCCATATCAAACTACAGTTACAAAGAACCCTTTTAAAAGAAAACATGTAAGTTATACATGTCACCAAAAATGAATTTTTCTAATGTGTGTCTAAGAATCTTAAAGAAAATACATCTTATTACTTTATGGCATATGCAAATCTAATTAATTGCTAGTAACCGGAAAACCTAATCCATGTATACTAGCAGGTTTATCACTATAACAATTAAACACGTTTAAATACTGGTATATAAAATTTTATAAATATTACGCTAAGAAAGACAACTTTCAAAACAGAAATATATGATTCATTTTGTAGTCTGACACCCCTTTTCCGATGTCAGCTGCGTAGGATCATGGTAAACAAAGATAATTCCTTCAACTGTGCTGTTTCAATGTGTCGCCCACAGTGAGATACGTATGTTTTAGTGCTTCATATGGAGAAGTTTATTAATAAATTTATATCGATAGTTAAATAATTTTTGTTTCTGTTCTCTTATATGCAAGAGGAAAATGTGAAATTGCATGGATTTTAATATTATGAATATAACTGTGCTTCTAGTGATGACTATTTTAACGACTTGGGAAGATTTCAGTTATAAGCAGGTGTTAGCGTTTATATTCATATAAATTTCGATCATATGTAACAGAATATTCTCGAACAAGTTGTACCACTGAAGCAGATTTTTTTTTATTGATTTAGATGCAATTACCTCTGTAAAGACTTCAACTCTTCAATCTGCTTCAGAACCACACCGCAAATAAAGATAATAGAATTGGCCCCATTTTGAATTATTATGCATTTATGAGTCGACACGTATGTTAGGTATATTACTATGCAACGAGGAAGCTACTTCAGTGTCAGTCCAACAAGATTCAATTTCACACCTGTAAACACAAAGGGTGATATTTCTACTAATGTGTGACTCCCAGAATGCTTGTTTGAAACAAATATTATTAGTTTAACTAGCAGTTTTCTTTTGACAAAATTGGAAGTAATTATGGGAAACTGAAATAAGAGATGTTTGACATTACTCATAACCTGAGTAGTATTTAATACTTATGACTTTATGGGAGTTGAGTTCTTTTTCATTACTATACCCAAGTAAATGTAATATATTTTGTATATTGGCGACACCAGTGTGAGTAGAACCCGAAACTCTTTGTATTCTATACTTTTATAAGCGTACGAATTACCAGATAGAATCAATGATTTTTATATGAATACATTTCATTACGTTACGTTATGAACTGCTATGGACCAAACACTACGTATTACCAGCAGAACAGACTGGGATTTTTACGAGCCTACAAACCGGGGAAAAACACAAGCAACTTGGGAGTGACCGAGCCAGGAGCGTAAGGTGTATGATGCCTGCGAAGTGGATCGTAAAAGCGGTTGTGATTCAACATCCACTTCTACTCCCTTTACGAAACAACAGAACCCATCCATTCATTCCATCACAACCCCACACTAAGCTACCGGAGTAAAGTAAGAGTTCCTCAATCCTAATTCTGGAAGAGGAAGAAAAACCAAGCATTTTCACAGGTCTCTTGGGAATCATCTGGTGTGACGATATAACAGCTTTCAGAATTGTAAGAGTTCTCTTCGCAATCTGTTTCGCCTGTAAACTACAAATGAGACAAAATGCTGTCCCGGTATACAAGGGACACAACACGTTGTAGTGAGCTCCGAAATTATCTGCGAAGGATTTCCCAAACCACTGCGAATCCTTGGTTCGTATTCTGTAGCTACTGTTGTGCTAAAATAAACGGTAAAACAAAGGATTCAACTTGGAATTAATGTAAAGAGAGAGAACCACAGAAGTGCAATTCTTTCGAAAGGAAATATTTATGGTAAAATAAATCAGGACAACGTAAGGAAACTAATAACAACAGATTCTATGAAATCTTCTGGGGCAGTCAGCCGCTTCGAATGGTCGTGTACAGAAAAACCATCGTTGACCACTGTGGGAACAGCATATATCTTGAGGATGATACTGACCTACACCTTAATATTTAATTAAATTCGAATATATCCTACAAATGTTACTTTGTAATGAGCCTCAGGGACAAAGACACTTAACATGGTGTAAAATAATAATTGTTATATACAACCACGCATATAACCATTTTACTTCCACTATATAAACATGAGTTGGTCGTAAAAAATACGTTTCTGTACTTGGTACCGTACTTTCCTACAAATTCAGGTCTCAAGATTCACTAGTTTCTGCTTGGACACGACTAATGTTCTTATAATTAATTCAATTCTTTTTATTAATTAATTTTATTTAATAATAATAATAGCGGAGACCATCTTGAAATACAAGGACCTTCTCACTGAAATACAGCGAATGTGGAAAGTGAAACAAAAGTAATCCCAATAATTATAGGAGCAACTGAAATTGTCTCCAAGTCACTCAGAAAATATTTGGCCAACATCCCGGGAGAACACGACATCATGGAATTTCAGAAAACTGCCATTTTAGGATCTTCATACATCATTAGAAAGACGCTGATTTAAAATATATAGTCATCCCGCACAATAAAACTATATAATACACGTAACACATATTAAAAACAAAATGTATTTCGGATATAGCTGCTGCACTGTGTACCTCAGGGGCAAGGTTTGTCTCGGGTACACAGAAGTAAATACCCTATAAAGTGATGAATAGATGGAATAATAATAGTAATAATAATAACGACGTTAATGCTGGTAGTATTTTCTTCCTGCAGAACGAAATTTTTTCCACATAGATTGCTGGTTGTTAATACAGAATTAGCTTATATTTTACTCAACACAATAAAATATATATATATATATGCTGGAAGGCTGAAAGCCCCTGTACACAATACGAAGTGCTGCACGTACGAGTAGTAAGGAGTGCCTGGAATTGAAGGGCCTCATTACTGTTCGTCGCTAGCACACTGGAGACTTTGGCGTGCGCCGTCCACATGTCTTCTCGTTCATCAGACATCGATCATTATTTCCCTTAATGTGGATAGAAATATTAAAGTAGAGTACTCCACCGATCACCTGAAGACAGAAGTTTTAAAACGACATAAATTTAAATAAATTCCAGCAAAATAAGTGAAATTTTCCTATTCAATTTACTTCTAAAATGTTTTAAACATCACAAATTATATTTTCCGTATTGCATAGTGGTTTTAAATATCCTAGGACTAAACAATATTAGTTAACTACAAACTTAACAATCTTCCAGTTTTAAAAGGAGCACGTGAAAAATTTCGAAGACTTAATTATTTTTGTTAAGATAAATTTTCCCCAATAAATCGTGTCTGCTTAATAATATGCTAATTGACGAGTATTTATACAAGAAGAAACTGTTATCTCAATGTTCAGAAGAAAAATGGCTGCATGTACATAAAAAATCGAAATTGATTCTCTGACACTCCTTCTTCATCCACAAAACTTCTCGTTTGGAACAGTCCCACGTGTCTTTATTAGAGAGCGATACTAATGACTGGGAACCTCCCCAACCCTTACCGAGGGAAGAGGGTGGCAAGCCAGAGATCAAACAACAGGGAGAAGCCGCATGAAGGAAGAGAGAAAAAACAACAAAAGAGTAAAAAAAGCGAAGGCAAAGAACATTTATACTACCGTCAGAAGACACACGCTGCCTGGCGTTGTGATGTTTTGTAATTGAAACCAAACCAAGCTAAGAACAATGGAGGGGGTGGAGTTACATTGATTGAGACGGCTTGCAGCTGAAAAGACGGGTAGTATACATCTCAGCCTGTGAGGACAACAGCGGCACATTTTTAAAAACCTCCCTCTGTTCCTTCATCATTGAACTGACCACAATACCATTATATTCGACAACTTTACGTCTGACTTTTAAATTTGATATTATATTCTGTTTACAATACTTTTATTTTCCGTCGTTTCACAAGCTTATTGTTAAAATCACATAAAATTTCACATAAAATTGTTACATTTTTAAAATTGACGACATGTTTCGATATACAATTCTATCATCGTCAGGTCTATCAAAATTAAAATTAAAATCTGGTGTATCTGTTGCTCTGCTTATATTGATTTTGTTTTTACCCGTTTTTGATTTTATTACATCTCCAGGCTTCTTCCATTTAATTTTGAAGACTGCGCCTGGGTGCCTATATCGGGTTGTGTGTGATGTGCGTGTCCGTTGTTATTGAATGGCTGTCTGCCATTCAATAACAACGGACACGCACATCACACACAACCCGATATAGGCACCCAGGCGCAGTCTTCAAAATTAAATGGAAGAAGCCTGGAGATGTAATAAAATCAAAAACGGGTAAAAACAAAATCAATATAAGCAGAGCAACAGATACACCAGATTTTAATTTTAATTTTGATAGACCTGACGATGATAGAATTGTATATCGAAACATGTCGTCAATTTTAAAAATGTAACAATTTTATGTGAAATTTTATGTGATTTTAACAATAAGCTTGTGAAACGACGGAAAATAAAAGTATTGTATTGAGGAACACAAGCAGGATGCAATTAAGATATAAGCTATATTCTGTTTATTACCCAATATTTATAGATGATCCTAATTTTATCCGTGGACTGAAACAATCACGACAAATGAGATCGTGGGAGGTGGTTCAAAATGTTTTTCACAGAAAATTTTATTTCTAACAAATTCTTTGACCTAGATTCAATGTCTTGAATTATATTTTCGGTTAACTGTAAAAATTTCGTGGAACAGAACAAACTTCTACGAGAAGAATATTCATGTAAACAGTCGGCTTACTCCAGCGGAATATTTCAAATAGAGGAAGTTAAATATTATACGACATTTTAATACTTGTAGTAATGATTTCACCACTTTATAATCAGCACGTATCAGTCACATTTATAATCGGCTAAGTTAACTTACTCCATTATGTTAAAATTCATTCTAAAATAATGTTCCCCAACCGGGCATACTGGTGTTCAGCCACACATCATTATAAACACAAAAGTTTGTTCATTACGCCAATAAGAATGGGATATGTTTTGAAGACAGACGTTTAAGTTTGTATAGAATGAGTCCCGAAAAAAAAACTTTAATTTAATAACACATCTTTATTGAATGTTACTCTTATTTTCACTTATGATACGGTACATTTGTGGCACTTTACATAAAAAATGCATCTGAATACTTTTTTTTAATCTTAAAATTGTTTACGGAACGATTAAATTTAACTGCATGTAATCATTTGTGATTTAATCCAGTACAGACGTTGAACAGTCAATGTAGCACTTCACATAAAAACTCTCATTCATTCAAAAGTTTTATTTTAACTGTCCTGTGAAATGAACAAATATATAAACACTGGTAGCCAATAAGTTCGTCATTTTCAAACTCCATGGCACTTTTACGTCGCACCCACTATATCTGTCTTGATATAATGCTCATCTTATAAAACCATCATCTGCTGTAATTACTGAAGATGTATCAGGGTAAAGAGGGGAAAAGTGTAATACCCAAATCTGTGTGTATTCACAACTAGTACAATAGCAGGCTGCAGAACACTTATTTTGAGAATGCGTATATTTGGATATATTGTTGTCCTTTCACACAGTAAGTACAGTATAAAATCTGCACACACGGAAATAATTCTCCTTGGATGTTGCAGAAATAATTAAACTATCTGTGATTAGGCCTATTACTCTGTTCCTAATCTTACCATACAAAATATTGCAAGCCATTTGGCTTTCGCATAAACAGATTTTATATATTTTATTTCATTATGTCTCTTTTAATTTCATTTTACTATAATCAACTGGTTAAATATATTTACAATGGGAAATTCTCAAGTCACATGTAACAATAATATGGAAATTAAAAATTAAGACAAAATACTATGTTAATAATTCCTGTTCACAGAGATGCAATGGGACTTGCTACGAAAGAGAACGAAGTTTCTTCTCACGTCCGTGGAATAAATTCCTGTGGTTTCTGAGGGACTAAATGTAGACAATGACGCTTTAAACAGTAGAGCGGAAAATGATTATTTCTTTTTTTTTTTTTCGTAACCATAACTTAGTAACCATGTGGCCGAAATTTAATTAACAACTTATATATTTATTCATCATAAAAACTAGCCACTATTATAATAATATTTATATTTTTAAAAATAGGTTACTTACGTCTTGAAATGAGTACGAACCTAAATACGCAGAAGATATTGATATTTTCTTTAAATATACAGCATATTTATTTCCACAAACAGCCACATTTAACATCAATGTGAACGAGGACAAGCCTTGAAATTTCCAACTTACTGAGGCAAAAATCATACTAAATATTCTGCTGCTCATTCTTTAAAAAGTTCAGAGATTAAGTACACATGTAACAGGGGAAAAATATAGCAAAAATTCGCTCAAGAATTAACTCCCTTCATGGACGGGATTAAGTGTTTTTCACTAAAAACTTTTTATATTGTTCTGTCAATGATTTTTACCTACATCTTTAACTTTCTTATTACGTAGAAGTTCACCTTTAATTTTATTTAAACTTTCTTGGAAGATTGGAAGAAATGGACTGCTGTTCGAAGTACCATGGTGAACGAATAGTTTTGTATATTATCATCACGCGAAGTGGTGGTAGAAATCGATGCGTACTTTACTACGTACAAGATTCCACACACGAAGTTCGTGCGGCATTTGTTAAAATCTCAATCGTTCATCCCACACAAATATACACATCAAAAGATAGCCGAAGAATGAAAGAAACATAGAAATGAAACACCACAATATTAACAAAACTTATTACTTCCCTCTCGCATTATTAGCAAACACTGATTATAAAATGAAGTACGAATTATAAATTTCTGAAATAAATGTCTGTTTGGCTATAATATGTGCGTTGTGTCTTGTTATCGAAGCAATAATATTGTAGGCCTATTTCTTAAAATAATTAATTAATTATTGATTTATAACTTACATATATTATGCTTTCCTTCTCTCACGTAAAAGTATGTAGCGTTGTTTACATTGATTTTTCATCAACTTCTTAATTAATTATTTCTAAATTAAAGCAGGTTCATAAAAGTAAGCACAATAAATATTTCACATACCTTGCGTTATATATAAACCAACATTCTTTCTTCACTTGTCAAAGTTCTTGGAAGTTTTAGTTTTGCGTTATATAATAATTTATTATGAACACGGGTCGAAGTGCAAATGCAACACTGTAAATACTTGTAGTATTCAATAAAATCTTAAATTTCAATCAAAGTTATTATTTAAATGTGAAGGTCTTTATGTTAAATATTTGTCAATTCGGCCTGGACTAATAGTATTTAAAACATACGTAAGAAATAAGCACGCAATTTCAATTGATTATTCTACTTAAGAAAACGTTCTCATAGCTGTATTTTTTAAGTTGATTTTGTGAAGGCTGTCAAGTTAAGAAGATTACACAAGAACTAAAGATAGATATGAGAGACGAAAACAAAATTTGTGAAATAATATTTCAGATAAAAGTCTTTATTACCGAAATATTTTTGGTATTTTTAATTTACGTATATGCTTCCATATTTTAACGCATGGCGTGAATTACTTGAGGTAGAATAATGTATTCTCCATGGAGATACAGAACTAGCGCTGATTTCACTTTATTCCAAGAATTTCTTGAGGATAATACTGTACATATAGCAGTGGTTTCGTATCAAGATTAAATACTTACGGAACATGTCAGCAGCTGTGTGTGGGACGGTGGACAAGCGTGTTATTATGAAATAATCTTGCTTGAATTCGGCAAATTACCAGACGATCTGCTTAAAAACCTGCAGTCTAAAGAAACAGTGTTGCAGGCTTTAATTATTATTCAGAAGAGTAAGTTTGAAGTATTATGAAATGCTTATAGAGCAGAACAATTTAAACAAGGATGAAAAGAAAATATCCTCAAGACAAAACATTCAACTGGAATCACTGATACTGGTATTAACACTAGAATGAAAAATATATAAAGAACACATTTATTAACAATCAAACAAAGCAAATAATATTTTAACGTGTTAAAATAGAATACATATAATTATTGAATTTTGTTATAACACGAAATTGCGACATACTATAACTAACGCCTCCAATGACCCAACACTCCTTTCCAAGAAGACGTTCTGATTCCTTTGAATAGTAACACCATAAGCGCATAAAATTTCACCAAGAGATTTTAAAATATTGTTTGCTAAAAAATATTCTCAATTTAAAGTACCGTTTAAAATGTCGATCTTTACTTATTATTAAGCTAATTATATTCTTAGTTTATAATTAATACTTTAAAAATGTTTATATATATTAAATTAGAGGATTATACATTTAAACGCTTATTTAATCATATTTTTATATAGGATATAAAGTTAGACGGATTAAGAATAATTTACTTCATCTAGGTAACTGCGCCCTAGTAGAATCAGTAAATTACTATAATCGGTATTTTCTTTCAGCCGTCACACACTGCTGGGAAATCGGGCGAAAATATAAAACTCAGATGACAAGAACCTTTTTACATATTTTCAATATCGTATTTGTGACCTGTTTTCAGTTCAGACCGATGTTGTGATTGAAAAAAAAAAGTCCTGCCGTAATGACGTACTAATAGCTTCTGGTACTACAAATTGTACAATGTTACTTTTGCCCGTGTTCATATTGAATTTACAAAGCAATTTAAACAAATTTCGAAGAAAATGCAATACCAAACACTACATTAAATTTTCTACCAGTCCGTGTTGCTATAGATTTAGTATTCTCCTGTTGCTATAGTAACCAGGCTATACACAACTTTCTTGTTGATTAGCCATGAGCGGGGTTCTGACAGTCACTATCTCGCGATGTAGCAGAGCTGGGTGCGCTAGAGGAGCGCAAGAGACAGGAGACACCAGGGGTGACAGTGCAGTGAGCTGTGGAGTGTCGCATCCCTGTGGAAAGGGCGGTGGCGGCTGATGGCGCCGCGAATGGTCAATCTGAGCATATATGGTTGGCTCCTCTCTGCTCTTCACGACGCCTGACGGGCGCCCGCCGCCACCCAGAACTACCCCAGTGCCAACTTTACAATTGCCACCAACAAGTTTTGGATCCTGGAGACTCGTGGGCCTTGTTAGGCACAGTTCTGCATAAGTGACTTCCTCCAACGTCTACGAATAATGGAAAAGAAAAACAGACAGACTGTGACACAAAACAACTCTTTTAAGAGATAAGCATTCAGTTGTGAGGTATCTAAAGCAGTGGTATTCAACCTGGGGTACGCGAAGACATCATAGGAGGTACGTGAAATTAAAAAAAAATATATTATTTTAAGATAAACACTGAATAATCAGTAATGTAATTTATTTAATTTATTTTAGAAGTAGATTATATACTATGTATTACTTCAATTATACACCAACAACTTTGGGGGTACAAAGTTGAAAATAAATTATATCTGGGGGTACGCGAACAAAAAAGGTTGAATACCACTGATCTAAAGTATGAAAATAAATGTCAACATATTAATAAAACAGCAGCCTCATATTTGCATTTCGTTTGCCTGTTTATAAATATATTCCTTAAAACATTAGTAACAACTGTTAAGGTCCGAACTTCAAAAACTTATCAGAGCTTCTTATAAATTTTATGATGTTAACTGGGGCTGTCGTCAGTAACTTTGAATCCTAGCGTCAGTTTTAATCTCCATCTGTAGTAACAATGTTCTTTATCCCAGCCGGGACATCGTGAGAAGCAGCAGTCAGATTCTAGACAGAAGTGTAACTTGTTTCGTCTTTGCTATTTTGGCTTAAGTTAGACTCGCAACTGGCACGAAGTGTCACACTTGGATGCCACAACAACCCGACGTTACATCCACTGGCATTTCAAACAGAAAGCAAGATTTTAATAAACCTAACGTTAAAAGTCTCCGGATTCTTAGGGCATAGTTCTCGTGGAGTCAGTGACAATGCAGATTCACCGAGGTCTTATTAGCTCCTTTGTGTACTAAAAAGAACTTTATTTAGATATAAATTTCCATTCATACATAAACACAAATCATTTTTCCTTTCATCATAAAGTCATTCACTAAGTAACTCTATATTTTAACCTGAACATCAATATATGGCACAGAATGACAAGATGATTAATGAATAACAAATTATAAGAATATTTATGGAAGCAGTAACTATTCACAGTCTCAGAATTACCTAAGGCACTGAAGAGAATTACAAAAATAAAAACCTCGGTCAGGGTACCTGGTCTCCAGGCCGAGATTCGAATCATGATATTCCCGAAAGCGTACCTTATGGCCACGATATTCGGTTCCAGACGTTCGCCTTTTATATTGGACATTAATTATTCGTTCACTCTTTTTCACTGCTTTGTCCCTTTGTGTCTTCATACTTCTGTTGAGTCACACATTTGACTTATCGATTTCGTTAACTGTTATCCTACATACGAATCGGTAGTCTTCCTTGTGATTCGCACACATTCGACTTGATATAGTTTTAAGAATACTGAGGATACAGGCAGGAGAAATAAGTACATTTTTACTGTTTGCATTAAACTTACCGAATGACCCGGTGGAGGGCATCTGTCCCGGTTATTCTTGAAGTTTTCGAAAAGGTCTCCGTTCCTGGAAACATTGTTTCGTTTGGGATGTTCATCGTAAGAGGGCAGCTCAGGCGGCGTCTGGTTATTTATGCCTGGCGTCTGTGTCTCAGACACCAACTGGTAGTCTGAGTCTGAAAGTAAGACGGACAGAACGGAAACTAGAACAAATGGTCTGACAGCAAATATGAATGCAGCAGGCTGGAGTTTTTCTTAAAATATTCGGAGCATCTCCATTACATTCTGTATAAATGTTTTCGTTATATTATACAAAGAGCTTGCAAAGAGCTTTTGGCCTATTTAGCGGCCGTGAAGATGGAACCTGAAAGCAGTTAGAAGTACATACAGCAAAACATGACACAATACATGGTGTGCAAAGAAAAATTCATTTAACATTTAAAATCCTATTGCCACAACAGTGTCAGAAGCGAAGTAACTGTGAACAGAACACAATCACGGGGTGTTGAATTCCATACTTATTGCTCCATTACAGTTAACATTTCCATTCCTTTTATAATATTTATTTAATTACTTCTTATGCTAAGTGTTATAGATTGTAATAATATGTGAAGCCAGAGGGTAGCGGTAATTTGTCCCTGAGCTTTACGCCCACATATGTACAGTTTTGCAGATTTCCGGGAAAGGTCAGAATTACATCGTAAATGCAGTTCTGATCTGTTACTTTTGTTCCACAATACATTAACTTCAAAACGTTTCCGGAGGATTTGAAGCTGTATTATTGTTTTAGATAATTACGTATTTTACCTTTTACAATCAAGGTATAAATAAATATTTAATTAACGTGTGTGTGTTTTAAGGGACGTATTCGATCCTTGCGCCTATTCACTCTGAGTGCGCTTTTCCTAATTTACATTAATTACTTTACAATTTCATATTCTTACTGCTCTGCCTGATTTTAAAATACAGACCTCTGTCGGGATGAACACCCTTACGAGAAACAAGATTATTCCATATCTTCAGAGCTTACAGCATGCACAGTTCATTAGCATGCATTTGAACCAATTTGCTGATAAGCTTTCTTAAGTTGAATATTAATTAAGAACCACGTCCCCTTTGTACAATTTCTGATGCCCATTTCTATTTGGTGATTTGGTGTACTGGGCCAGTTGAAGAGAACTGTGTAGCCTAGGCCTTACTGCTGGGTGTTTGCTGTGTTGAAACAATGTATTACAGTCTGTTGGGAAATCATTCCATTGTTTCGTGCCCTATCTTTGCTTACTCTGACGCCCTCTCCACCATGGTGGAGCAGGTAATGGGGTGTACGTGACCCGAGGGAGGCCTGTCAGAGAGAAGCCAAACCCCGCCCCCATATCTCTCTCTCTAGAAACCCCTTTTCCACCCCAAAACCTTTTCACATTTGAACTGTCCAGTTCACCTTTACAATAATGTTACAACTCCATTAGGTTAATACTCACGTTTCTTGATCTCTGAATTGCACTTTTTATATCACGTTTATGGTTTAATCTTTAAGAAGTAACATGGACGTAGATGGAATTGGAAAACAAAAGGAAAGCTAACTAAGAAACTCCAGTCCATAATCTGAATTTACGTGACGCTAACGAGACTAGAGTAATTACTGATAAGTGTCTCATGTGAACATAATCTAAAGCTGCAACAGAACTCAAAGCTAATATAAACAGTTCGAAATAAAATTATAAATGATCAGAAATGTAGTTTTAATAAGAAACCGAACTGTGCAATTATTGTTGTACTTAATAATGTAAAGTAGTGATAAATAATACTAATAATTCAATTCAATTAATTTATTTAAGTGCTTGACAACAGCCAATAACAGTCAAATACTGAAAAACAATATAGGATGAAATATAATACAATAATAACAATAATAATCATAACAATAACAGAAATGGATATTAATTAAACGGTCTTTGAGAATGAGGAAGAATTCATCCGGCTTAGAACAGACAGGGACCAATAATTGGTTATTGTGAACACGGTAACGAACCTTTGAATTATATATATAAGGTGGAAAACTGTTTGAGTAGCTGAGCAGAAGAAGAGGGTACATTGTCGACCTGTACGCCTTAATTACGTAACACTATTGCACTATATGATGTCAAGATTTCACGGCGGCGTTCATTAATAAAGTCTTCTCGGGCTATCAGACATGTTAGTTGGTGATCAATCGCCGACGTTTCGAGGACCATCTCTGTCCTCATTTTCAATGCTGTTGACTGTGTGGCTCGTGCTACGAGATGGTCCTCGAAACGTCGGCGACTGATCACCAACTAACACGGCAGATAGCCCCAGAAGACTTTACTATTGCACTAGCTTCACCATTCTTTAAAAATTTAAAAGAAAAAACAAGTCTTTCGGAAGAAAAATGTAACAAACAAGCAGAATTTTAACAATCTTTACGTTAGAATAGTATTTTGACATGGTATATGAACGCTTGGTTTCCGTAATAAATCCCTTTTCAGTGATCACTGCCATCGTTGTGTGACGTCTGACAGCCAGAATCCCACGGAGGCCAACAGCAACTAACCAGTCGCTTCTGACTGTGTCACGTATAAAGTACGTGCACACGTACCTCGGAGGCTATCGCAGTGTGTAGGAGGAGACGCTTCCACGACACACTAAGCTTGGACTAAATGGGAACCTGCCATTATCGCAAGAGAATCATTTCCCGATAATATAATTTCGCTCCTTACTCTGCCTTACGAAATTTATCCTCAAAGGGACATCCCAAGCGCAATAGGACAAGACATAAACCCGAAAGCCGACAGAATATTTTAATATAAATAATATAAAGTAAATAAAGATAGGTATATATATTTATTATTATTAGTGTTCTGTCTGGCGACAGGATCCTTCCATCCTTTTCTCGGACTGGGACCTGTTCATATACGTTCTTGGCAGATGATCCAGAAGTGGTTTGCCATTGCCTTCTTCTGTGTGTGAGTGGAGTAATTGTTGGGATGCCACGGAGAAACCGGGGAAGAAGCCCCCGGAGGAAAACTCCGTGTTGCCTAGACCACGGCCTTGCCCAACACAAGTTATAAATTCGGGCACCGCCGGGAATCGAGCCCGAGACCCCAGGATTACAAGGCCAGCGTTCTAACCGCTAGACCAATGAATATAAAGGCCTATGGGCATGAATACAATGGCATGAACTGTATTTAAAGAAGGCGGTCTCAAATGAATAAAATGCACAGATTCTTCCTTTGTATACGTGTATTAACGATTTATTCCACTCCGAATGGAGAAAATCTCTCTCTCTCACTTTTAGAGTGGCTGAATGCATTATTTTTTTATATTTCCAGGGCTCTTTCGTTGACACATGTCCGACTCTTTCCAGTTCCAAGCCTGTTTACACCTCGCGGGAAGAAAACCTTTCACCTACTTCCGCAAATAAAATATTTAGACTATGACGATGAAAAATGTCTCACTTTTAACAAACAAACAAACATTCTCCGGTAATAGGTCTCTATAAGACAATACTGAACTAGTATGAACTCAGAACCGCAGCCAATATCCCGGAAAAAACCTCCCAATCCTCTTCATGGCCTTGTAAATGGTTTCGGCAAGAAATTAAATTTAATATAAGACTCAAAATAATGTACTTTTAATCTGACATTCCACACAATATGAACGTAAAACCAACGACATCCAAATGACCGTCCAATGTTTAGTGATTAAATATGCTATACATTATTAACACGTAGTCAACAATTTTAAGAATAATATTCGTAGATAAAAGAAATTAAGTTCAGGACAGCAATTAATGATCACTGTGATGGTTTCGCTGAAAATTCTTGGTAATGTCTTCCAAACTTTTAACCCCTGTAACACAACAGCAGCAGTCACATAGCCACAATAGATTCCCATAAAATCCGATGTAATAACGTCCTATATTATTTTGTCTCCGTCTGCCGGTCCACCTATGAGGTTTCGCATTTAATTATAGACCTATATGAATGTGTTGTCTCTACCTTCCGGGTGGATCTCCATATTTTACATCTGCGTGTTAACCTCACAGAAGTCTAATCGACTAATTCAAATTAATTATATGCCCCCATAACAAAGTTCCGAAAAATGTATCTCAGTCTTTCTCGAGTACAAAATGTATCGGCTATATGAATATTTCACAATTCAATGACAGAATAAAATGCCTTCAAAGCAGGCAAATAAATATATCATATTATAAATTTTATTTCCTGAGATGTCATTTAATAGAAAAGGCTTTGGTTCTCACAAAGCTGAATTAAATCTGGAAAATATAGGGCCTACCTTATTTATATGGTAGTTTACAATTTGTATTCATGGAAACCATAAATATCTTGTTTTAAGTGTCATCAAAAATTGTTGAAAAAGTACTCTAGCTGACACCACCAAACACCAAATGTCTTAAGGATAGAATCAGTCGTTACTTTTCAGCAAGAAATCTCGTTCGTAGCATAGAAAGGGATAAAATAAACACTATGTTAACAATAATACTAATGCCAGTTTATTTACAGTGTAAAGAGTTGAGTGTTAACAAGTATTGTAACTGGAAATCGAATTTTAAACGCTGTTGGACTATTCCTAAATATATGCAACTTACAACAAATTCTACATTTTCTTTAGAATTAAAACAGTGCGTATATTTGCTTTACAGTTATTTTACTAAAATGGATACACGGGGGACTGTTTTTTGTTTCATATTCCATTACATCATTTAATCTCGCAGGTCTGACTTCCCCCCTTCGTCTCCTCGAAATTTATCCTCGTAACATTTTACAATTCACATGAAGCCATATCCGCCAAGCAATTATCAACACACACTATACAGTCATATGTTTTTGATTATGTAGGCCTATCACAACCTTGTTCAATACTAGTCTTTTGTTTATTTCTTCAAATTTATTTTGTCCTGTTCGTGATTCTAATCCCCAAATCTCAAATAGCAATTCTAGATACCACGCTTTAAATAGCGATTTGAAAGTAAGCTTCAGTTTCTCTGAGAATATTACCATATTTACTTGCTTTAACACAAATATGTTTCGAATTGCAATAACATACCGACGCAGGAATCTTGTGGTCCGGTCATTTTACCCTAACAGTGACTATACAAGCAATGCTTTTAAACACGGTAAATGTGAAAGAGAAATGTATGCGTAGGTTGGAGAGAGGTAGGGGCGGTCCGTTTTACTATATAAAATAGCCGCTGAGAGCAATGATAGCCAGTGGATAGCACACAAAGAGCGGGAAATGGAGATAGACTAGCGGCAAACAGATGCGATGTGGAAAGCACCCAGATAAAGGGTTGAATCAGTGCGAACACTCCGTCAGGATTGTTTATTACGAAACGTAATTGTATCTTGATTTATTTAACGACACTTATTAAAAGTATTGGTACCCATGGCAGCATTTATTTGGGCACTCTCAATTGTCTACATAAATTTTGTACAAGGTTTCGGAGACGGCTCTGTCTCGGTATTTAGATAAGGGGAAAACGAAACGCACCTTCCTTGGCATTCTGATAAGGGCAGGAATTACGTATATAACGGGGCCCCATAATCTAATGATTCTCGAAAAGTTTGTGAAAATGTTTGATTCATAGTAAAAAAAAATTTACGCCTTATATGGAGTCAAAAATCATTGCTGTATTTAAAAAAATGTGCCTTTGGCACATATCCTGAGTCAAATGAACCCAGTTCACTTTCTCACAAATTACGTGTTCGAGATCGATGTTAATATTATTTCCACGTCTGGGAGCACCAGATTCCAGATTCCAAATGATCTCTTCCGTCTAGGTTATTTGTACAAATACTTAAATAAATGAACGGCTAACGCTACCATATATAAAGCATTCGTTCTGACCTCAGTACCCAGCAAACATTTGAGTTGTTTTTTTAATTGCAATTATTTATACAATACCGAACTATGCCCCCTTTGATGTATTGTTTAATTAACGGAAGAAAATATATTGAGATTTGGTTTAATTAAATAAAACCACCTGACCTGTTTTAGAATAGAGGTTTCCGGTTGAATTTATTTACGCAATAGTAGATTACGGGATTCAGTACTTTATATTTATTATACACATACACAAAATATGAAGTACGTTAAAATTTGTAAAGGTAGAGAACGCAAAACAAAAATATCATACATGATGAACATTCACATTTAAATAATATGAAAATATCGATAGACACACACATGAGAAATTCCCATTTGTTTTATAGCCATTAACATTTACTATTTATTTTTGTGTGTACATCAACAATAAAAATATATTATAAAAGTTTGTTAATTTAAAATATGTTTACAGAACTCCCTACATCAATAAAAATTTAGTTGCAAATTTCGCCCAGAAAGATATGGGCATACCACACGAAATTCAAACAACACACCTACGAAATAACAACCTGTATTTACAGTCTTGCACACAAACGAATGACTGTGCTTCCGAGATAAACTTTCTGGGCATCGTTCTTCAAAATGTTAATTTACGAATTCAACCATTCTATTACGATGTTTTTGAGAGAAAGCGCACTACATAAATTCTTACATTGTGACATCATAACTTACAGTGGAATAATAACATTACAGGCAGCACTGCCAACGTAATCACAACGTTAGTTGCAAATTCCAGCCATCTGTATTAAGATCTGGAGAAATTGAGGACTCCTTAAATATCGAAGAGGAACAGAACATGACAGTACAGGCTGCTCACTAATAAACTGCATTTAGTTTCTTTTAGAATGGAGGTAAAGCCGTTAAAATCATTTAAAACACTAACGCCTTCATAAATATGCATTCAAGAAATCGATTATTTGGAAATCTGTGCGATAATGTACGAGGTGCGATCGGAAGGTTTCCAGACTGCGCGTATAAAACCCCGTACACTTATCTCAGGTATTAAATTCATCCATCACCCTCGAAGTAGTTCCCCTGGGAGTGAACACAACGATCCCAGCGCCGTTGCCAAGCCTGGAAGCATCCCTGGAAATCTTTCTTTGTCAGCCTGTCAAGCACCATCTGCGATTCTGCCTGAATCTCTTCTATCGTCTCAAATCTCCTTCCCTTTAGCTGAATTTTCATCTTTGGGAAGAGGAAGAAGTCACACGGAGCTTAGAAAGGAAGTTGGGGTCGGTTCTTATACGCGCAGTCTTAAAACTTTCCGATCGCACCTCGTACATAGAATCATACTTAAGTAAACGCTGGACTGCATCTTTACTTTCTTGGCAACGAATCACAGATTGCAATTTGAAACGTAAGTTCGTAAGAATGATTACGACATTAGATTTATTCACCAAATTTGGTTGAATTAATTCTTACGTAAAGTTCCGAAAACCAGTTGCCACAATTACGACTGATCTGCAAACTGAATATATAGACAGAGAGACAGACTGGCAACAAATTATTCTTCTCTCTTTCGGCCTAAATCAACGCCCACAAGAGGTTTTAAACAAAATTCAGTATCATTTAATAATTCACATAACACTGTCGTGAATTAAATGAGAATATTATAATACCATTTTAAATTAAATATGATATTTCCTCGATTTTATGATCCACTTTTCACATTTTAAATTTTTTGAAATCGGGGCACGTCTCAAACCTGTTGGCGTCTAAGAATCCACACAGCGTATTTCTTCCTGAAAACCTATTACAAAGTCAAGGTTGCGTCTTACAATTGATGGCGTCTTAAAATAGAGTAAATAAGGTTTTTAAGATATAAGAAAGGGCAGTAATAATGACTGGAAACCAGCATGCATGATTACTTGAAAATCTACTGAAATCAGTCCACGGTATGTCCCCTTGAAAAGTAGACGGTGCATTAATTATGAATGCTAGTGTCTTTGCTTATCACAGATTTACAATTAAACCGGAAGTTAAAAGTCTCCGTTATAAATAAGCTGGCACACTAAGTGTTAAGTAGATTTTGTTGTTCATTGCTGACAATCGTGGGCGAAAGAAAACTCTCTTCAGAATAATTAAGTTAGAAGTTGGACAAGAGGATGCTTTTGAAATGACTGCTGAGTGACTCATTCTTATATAAGTGGGGGGAAATGTCTCTGAAACAAAAAATTAGGGCAGAATTTGGGCGACGCTGAAATATCACAAGCAAATTAAAAAAAAAACTGCTTTGTATTTACGACTGAGTAATTAATTTGACGGATATCTTTTAGAATTAAAGCTAGGTTGTAGTTTCTGTGAGATTCGTATAATTGTTATTTTCAGAAAGATTTAAATTATATGAAGTGAGTCACTTATTAGTTATTCTTTCGTCGGAAATCAAGGCACTGAAAGATATCGAGAGAAAGGTTTTCTTGCCTTTGTTTCCCATGCAATCCACTCGCCTTTCGTAATATTACACAAAATAATTTGTAACGAGGACAAATTAAATGCAAAATCCTAATGTTAAGTCTGAAAATTAAAAGGGGAGAGACTGTTTGGAAGTTTTATGAATGGATGGAAAGATATTATTAAAATAAACGTTAATATTATAGGGTAAGATAGATCGGATTGGATTCGTGTGACTCAGAATATGGACAACTCGTGGGCTGTTTTGAACACAGCAATGAACATTCGGATTCCGTAAAAGTTGATAAACTCAATTACTTGAGCGACGATTAGGTTCTCAAGGAGGGCTCTGTTCCGTGGATTTAGATTGCAACGCTAACACCACCAGCTAACGACGACCGAAATCAGAGCTGTTCTGTCGCTGACTCTTCAGTATCAATCAGATTTAATCACAGTGATTCTTGTGGGCTGTGTACTACGACTTTCGTCCGCCAAGCACCACCATTTTCCACAAGCTCCATGCTATCTAGCATAGATACTAGGGCGTAAGATACCTCAGAGCAGCTAGCAAGATACTATCTTACGCTATGAAATATGAACCCAGTGCAAAGAGTTATAACACGATGCAGTGAAGATAAGCTTTGGTTTTTGGTCCGCAGGCTATGTGTTAGTTAACTGGAGTTTTAATCCTTTGAAGCACAAATTTCATCAAAATAATATTTCATTTTAATGCATGTCCCACCTCCGAGAAAAAAATACAATGCATCATTACAATGCTGTTTATACTGAGAATTACGTAAATACACGAGTACACTCTATGGAAAAAATGTGGTGTTACTGAATGTTAAAGCATGCAGTACATTGAGTTACCACTGTTTCGTAATACGTTATAATGAAAAGGTAACTATATGTACCACCTGCTTTAACAATTGCAACCTGTGGATTTAGTACGATCAAATAACAAACACGTATTATGTCCTTAAACAGCATTAACCACTGATATTTGGAATGGGATCGCTTTGTGTTTTCTTCACGGTACGGACTGAGTTTCTAAATAATACTCAGATGAGTTTCTGTTTCAAAAGTTAAAACACGGGCAGCGGAATTTTTCCTTTATATTAAATTTTGAGATGATAATTTGAACCCATTCAGCAGTCCACTGTAAACAATTTTTACCCAAAACTTTTTTGGTTATGTCATATACACACACGACTTCACTCTTACTCTGCTCTTATCGGAAGGACGAGCGGAGATTGCCTGGGAACCTTCTAACAACAAGATGCTCTTTCTACATTTCCCGCCTCGAGAAACGAAGTGTCTCTCACTTCTCCCCACCATGCTGATGCTTCTGATCTTCTGCTGTTCTTCGTAACTCTCTCTTTCGGCTTCAGTACGTTAAGGATTTAAAAGCGTCATCCCTAGGTACTGCCCCGCGTTCCGCCGCCCTGGTTGATCCGATCCACGCAGCTTCTTAAGTCGGCAATGACTAAATCATCATTACGCTACAATCTGCGCTCACGTCAATATAAGGAGAAAGAAGAAATGGCTCCCTGCTGTGATGTGGGCTGCGTCTCCGTGAACGCCAGGGGACGCTGAGAGTGATCTATCACTTCGACATGCGATACGCAACGCTACCACACCCTCTCACCCCACCATCTCACTGTCCATCCCCACAGGGCATCCTGCTATTATTACCCTACCCATTACCTCTAATAGATTGCAATATCCCTTTTCGTTCCTGCAGTTTTATGGCACGTACATGTATATAAGAAAAAAAATGGCTCACATCACATTGACCTTATAATGGAAGAAGTGATTTTGAGAACTGTGCCACCTTATTATTTGATTTGACTTTATCGTCTGCTAATGTCTCTCCGTCAATATTTCCCCGCTATAATGGTCAATCTTAACATTATATAAAGTCAATTTCCGAAAAATATAATTACGCGCTTAATGTACTAACCTTGTAACTAGGTCCGTAACCATGACAAAATTATAATTAAATGGAACACCACGGCTATATACGACCTATGAGTTCCTTACTCTGCAATATTCGTCACCAAGATTTACGTTTTCGTGATACCTCTATGCGTTTCCTGATGAGGAATTACTCAAGCAGCGTACGTATCCCAGTAACAAAACTATGTACACCCCGATTAATTCTGCTCATTAGTTCTGTTACGGAAGTGTTGTGGGCTTTTTAGTCTGGAATAAAACAAGGCTTCGAGTGTTTTCGGGTGTCTAGTCGTGTGAGAATTGAGGCAAAGAATGTCCCCGAAACGCTGAATGTTAACTCTGTTCTCACACGGCCGATCGCCCGAGATGACTCCATTGCTTTCAAACGCCGTGATATCTTCAGTCAGATCTTATAAAGCATCCTCCATAACGTTAATACCACAGTCCCTCGATATTATTCTGAGATGAGAAACCACAAGCCTACCTTTATTGCAGGGTATGACGTCAGGATTTTTGTCGTCCATTTCGTAAAGGTCCTCCACGTCGGAACGGAGCGGAAGCCCCGCTTTCTCTTTCAGCGTCAGGTCGCCGGGACGAGCAGGACTCCCTCTATTCTGAGCTCGTAGACGCAGAGCGCCGACAATAATAATAGCGACCACCAGAAGCACAGCTACAACCCCGATCAGAATTCCCAGGACTGGGTTCAGTTCGAAAGGCACCGGAGTCCCTGCGCCAAGAGAGGGTCAATGTCACTGAACCACGCACGAATGCAACGTGTTCTGATTATGTGACCTAGACCACACACCAATTCAATTCTACTTCCATCTCGATACAATCAGAGACGCATCTTCTGATGTTAATTTTTAATTATCACGTCTTAAGATAATTTAAACAGTTTTGTTAATTATGATGTCGAAAAAAAGACGTCCTTACGGAGCCAAGTTCTGGTCTTCATAAAACGAATTTTTAAAAAAAAGTGAGCCATGTTGACACTCACCAGTTTGCTTTTCGGCAACTTTAAGAGTGAAACCCTCGACGACGACTGGGTCGCTCTTCCCTTTTGAATTAGCAGCGTAGACGAGCATCTTGAGCACCATGCCAGGACCAAGCCCGCTGACGCTGAACACAGGGAACTTGGAGGAGACATTGGCTTGCAGTTGGCCCGTCTGCATGTCGAACATTTCAAGCAGGAAGTACTGTGGTTGGCCTCCATCGAAACCCTCCACGCACTCCACTTCCAAAGACTCCGTAGTCTGGTTAAGCAGAGTACAGTTGAATGGTGTGTCTGGGTGGCCTGGGGAAAGTCGAAACCAGGAACTGCTTAGGGACCGCTGAACTTGTATTACAACCCATATGAAACCTAAAAAGGCTGTTAATTTTAGAAGGTAACAGTTACAAACTAAAATTATAACGTAATTATCAACAGAATAAAAACATTAAAAGCAGAAGAAGATACAGGTGAAATATAAATCTTCTTGTCGGCCATCTAAAGGCAAGTCCCTCCGTAAACAATATGATGACACATAATTTGAATTAAAAGCTTACATTTATACACCGAAGCATTGAACAGCTTTTGTATTCGGGAGGTACCAAGTTCAAAACTCGGCTACGAGGCAAGCTATCCCGACTGAGGCTTTTGGTGGTTTTTCTCAGTCATGAAATGTCAGGGACTGGCTTAAAATTATACCACGACCACCTCTTTCCATATCCTTCAAATTCGTCATTCATTAATAATCCTGTCACTCGACACGATGTTTACTCTGCGCTACTGATGACGTTGTTAAGTAATGTACAAATTAATGATACACAGCTAGGCCAACAGATAGGCTATTAAGTTAATAATTATGGACCTCAGATGTGTAGATGGGTATTACACGTTGTAATAATATTTTTCAGCAACACATTATATGTGTTAATTTAAGGAGAGTCACAAATAGTAAATGCTTCCGAAAAGAAAATGTAAATCTAAAAGAGAAACGAGCCTAGTATGTTTTTGAGTGTTAATACATTAGTATTTAACTACTTATGTAATAACTAATAACACAGTAATTTACTTATAGGACGTGAACTTGTCTTTGTGGTTATTAAGAATCATAACGGTAAGACGTAGGGGTTTGGATTTACGTATTCTTAATCACGGCTGTCCCTACAGTACGGCCCGTGGGCCGAATGCTGATTGAACAAATATTAATTTTACATCTTCCACTTTTAAATACAAAAGTAGTCTACTTGTGTACACTGGGTGCATACTCGTATATTAAAAAAGGGCTGGCCTCGAAGTCGCGATAATACAATATTTGATCAAGTGGCCTCCTGCGAAAAAGCTTGGACATCCCTGATATAGAACATAGCAGTACATAAACTAAGTAAGATATTCAGTATTTATTTTATTCAGAAGAAGTAATTGCATCGATCCCATATGACAGCGTTTCTCAACGTGTGGTACGTAAGCCGATACTGAGTGGTACGCGAACTAAGTAAGAAAATCAAAAGTTAATATCAACATAAATAACAGTTGTCCCTGAACGCATTTGGTCAGTGGTACATTTAATGTGTTAGAATTAGTGGTACCCCATCGAAAAAGGTTAAGAACCCCTGCCTCATGGGATCTGGTATTTTTTACACTAGGTATATACGGACGCCAACATTACGCGAGGAGAGCCAAGAGTCAGTACCTGCTGCAATAACATGGAAGACACATGGTTCTCTCTGTTGGCCCGCAGTATTGCTGGCCCAACACATGACGGTCCCGTAGTCAAGTTCCGTCATGGGCGTATACGTCAGCATGGACTGCGAGGTTGTTGAGCCACCGTTAGCAGCCGCAGTTTTGTAGAGGCCTTGAGCTACGTCGATCGTCTCGGCTGTGTTATTGAAGGACCATTTGAAACTGTCGGGAGATGGGTAGGCCTCTACCTCACACACCACATGAGCGTTCTCATGCCGTGCTACTCCGTAAACACGCTTCTGGTCTGGTCGACAGATCGGTTTGTCTGTGAATAACAATTAGTGTTGCGTGTCACACAACATCATAAAGTAGCGCTGTCTGTTAATAGCAATAAGCCAATACTATATATCGCAAAGAAGTGTTAAAAATTAATATTTTTTATCAAAGGCTTATCACATGACTTCTTAGTAGCATAAAATCCTGGGGTTTATTCCGAAGCATTAAAACATTGGAATCCCGTCTATTAAAAAGAAAAAAAATCACTTGGTTGTGAAAGATAAAGAAATCTCACTATAACCACGTGTAATGTAATTAAAAAATACGCAACGTAACGTTTCTTTCAACTGTCTCGAACGTTTCAATTAAATGTACAAGACAGGAAAGGCGTACTATTTGAAGTACAGTGGCATTCCAAAAGTGTTCTTCACGCCACGCTACGTAAGCTATTGTTGCACTAAAGCCACACGTGACCAAATGAAACACAGTTCCGGCTGTTGGAGAAAAATGCCGCCGGCCGTGTGGGTTGACTACCTACTGGGGAAACTGCGACAGACAGACACTCAGCCATAGACATGAACGAGTTTAAAAATTAATTTTATTTAAATTACTTTAATTATGTATAATTATAATAATTATATAATTGAAAAATAAATTTTATTTCATGAGGAAGATTCCTGTAAACATATTTTACAAAAAAAGTTTATAGTCATTACGAATTTAAATCGAAACTAATACGTTTACTTTTTAGTTAAGCAGCAGCACAAAATCTAGTTTCTAACATTAAACTATAACATTTTTGCAAATTATCCTCCACGTTCACAACGTGAAAAACGTAAGGAACACAGGGTATAACGTCGACAAGACGCTTTCAATGCAGCGCTGGTCGTACTGTGGGCTTCCCTTCATTACGATATATCTCTGGCATTGTGCACAATAAATCCTTGCGAACACAACACATTGATTTAATCATAGGGCTATTGTGACGGTATTTCACTATGCTTAAAATCTCTCCTCGCCTACACATCCAGTCTCCAGTCAGCCTACAATTGTAATTCACAAAGTAATCCCGTGCTGGATTTGGAACGGAGACTGTTACTCAAAAGCCAATAACTCCCTCCTACCAAATTAATACATACGTATACGTGGCAGTCTGTAAGTATTTCCTAACATTGCACAGCCCAAAATATAAATTACAAAACAGGCTCAGCACTATATATATGAAACGTGGCTTATAATCTGCGACTTGATACTGAAGCTCTTATTAAATAAACAAGAACAATTAATTAAAAAGACAATGACAATTACTTTTTACAATTTATATGTATTTTAATGTTTTGAAACAGTGTTTACTGCGCGTATCACCAATTTTATCATTCAGCAACACTGAATATTGCCCAGATTGTATTCTTGGGTTTCTTACGAAAATCTGTCATTTCCCTGAACAGCATTAATGAACTGGTCTTTGTAATGGAGATGCATTCTGTTTATATGATGCTGGAAATGAATTTTAAATATTATTTATTTGAGCGACATGCTTCAGATGGCTAAATAATTTCATGCTATTGAAGCGTTCAAAAGTATAAATTGTTCTGAATTTGGTAAAATGACTCCACATTGCAAAACGCTGTTATCGGCGTAATATTAACCATAAAATCAAAAAACCATTTACTTTTGTATTTCTAATTGACGTTAATTTTAAAGTGCCTATATTGTATTACGAAATATAATTATATGAAATAAAACAGAGATACAATTACGTGATTAAATATTTGATTACGTTTCGTCAACGCATTACACTTAAACTGTCAATTATTATGCACACAATTTCTTTATTTTAGAGCCTCAAATTGAAAAACGCTTATTCAGGATTATAAAGTAGATTAACTACACATACTCTGAAAGTGTGACGTAAGTGTTAATTCATCAAGGGGCACCTATGTAGCAAACACTGTAAGAACGAGACTATACAGTAGGTGTAACGCCAGCAGTCCACGTGTTTAAGGAAAGACAGACTCACAGGGCCTAAGATTATCAAAATTGATTAATTTAATTGAAAGCTAATATTCTCACTGGGTCGTGTGGGACAGAATAAAATGTGTACCACATTTTTATTTGAACACCGGAAGGAAATCGATCTCTTCACAGATGTAGATATAAATGGGAGGATAATATTAAATAGACCTCAAATTAATTACGAGTGAGGGTGTACACCAAAATTCATCTAAGTAAACACTAGGTAAAGTGGAGAGATCTTTGTAAAGATGATAACAAACCACGAGCTTCCTATAATGGCGAAGAAATATTTGACCATCTCAATGGACATCAGCTACCTAACATGGACTTCTCTCCACAGAGTTATTTAGGTTATATATTCATTAACTTTGACATCGAACTAAAATTTTGATTTTATTATAAGCTACTCTAAAACGAGTGACAACGTATGTATCTGTACGAACTTAAAGAAAATAAATTTTGTTATAACAATCACAACCGCGCAATAAAATTGTTATATGACACCGTTTTCTGGAATATATAAATAGATTTGTGCATATATAATATTGTGTTTTACTCAATTTCATCTTTTGTTTGTTCTGTACATGTTATTTATAAAAGTCTTGTCAGTAGGTTAATCTTAAAACCTCAGAAGTTTTATCTTCTATTTTTTTCAGATAGTCGGTCGAAAACAAACAAGACGCCTCTTATTGGTTTTGCATTTACCAGAGAATAAATATTATATTTATTACAAGCATTCTCTAATAAATAAAACTAAACAATTTACTTATTTATTGTGAAATAAGTTAGTGAAAATCGCCTGTTTTGCCCTTCACTCCTTGCGACTTCTTAAGACAATAAATACCCGCGTATTTCTACCAACGTGCCAATATTGACCAAAGCCTTTTTCGCGGTAGAGACAACAGGGCATCGGCACACAACGTAAGCATCTAAGCAACGTCAGTCCACCGCACTACGTCCTTAGCTTCGTAGCATTAACACACTCACACATGACGCGGAGTTCCACTGTGTTGCTCTCCCCATCACCCTCCACATTTGAAGCGATGCAGCTGTAGTTTCCTGCCTGTTGGCGTCGAACCCCTTGCAGTGCCAACGCCTGGTTGCTCATAATGACGCCGCCTTTCTGGTTAGGCTGCACCGTCTGGCTCTAAAACATCAACGAATTCGGTGATTTTTTAGAAAGTGGAACAGGCAAACACACTCAAATTCGACGTTAAGATTCCATTGCATCATGAAATCCGTTGGTCAATACCTTGAGACACAGAAACAGCGCGAAAAGCAGGAATTATTGTTGGCCACGGGAAGTGTCATGAGCCATAAGTGTTAGTTTATATGTTTAAACAGGCCACGCACAGATAATCTTGAAGACAAAATCTTCTTTGGCCCCTGTGCTGGACCCAAGGCAATCGGAGCGTGAACCTAACTATTCATCTTCACACAGAGTCTGTAGCGTCAATTTGAATTGCCCACCACATGGGGTGTTTATGTATAGGCCAAAGTTCCCAATGGTAAAAGAAATTGTGACTTTTAAGAACGCAAGACGTTTTGAACGAAATGTGTTGTATTTTATTTTAAGGCGGAAGTTTTTAAACAATATTCCTCGGTCTCTGAATACGGTCAAGCATTTCCTAGAATTCAAAAAATCATAATTTTTCTACTATGTGAGTTTTTAGGATATAATAATACTATCTAAATACTTTACAAAGTTTCTAAAGAAGACAAACTAAACACAGTATCATATTATCAAACAACATTTGTTAACCAAGAAACTTATAATTAGTATAAAGCAGATTTGGAAATCTAAGAATCGTTTTTACTATAGTGCTACACAACGCAGAATTATAAAGGAATTACATGATTAGGCCTATATCTTCTGCATATACTACAGTGACTACATTATGTAAACTACAGACGCCTCAGAACGCAGTTCAGAAGCTAGGGATATTAGCAACGGAGTGTGACCTCAGAGGAGGCACCAATCAACAAAGTAAGCGGTCACACACCAACAAGATTTCACAAGGGACGTAAGGTTAATAATTTACGAAATTAAATGTTAATTACAAAGGCAGAGAACACAGTGTTTCAAGAGGATATTAAGCTAACAACAGTCTCATGCCGTCTGCCGAACAGTGGAAGCAGAACATCAATAGATTTAAATTTCACTGCATTAATACGGTTCTGTAACTAGTTCAAATACAAGGTAAGTATAATTCGCGATAACAGCAATCTTTTTGGTGAAACGGAATTGACCGAATAAATAACCAGACGACAAATAGTACCACAAATATGAATGAAAAAAAAGGTAAATCGTGTAGGAGATGGATATTTGACAATAGTCTATTGAGATGGAAGACAGTGAAGAATCAAAGCGGCTTACCTACACAAATCCAGAATTACAGTCACTGACGTACAATGCAGTAGACTTGATCTCGTTTAACATCCTTCGAATGCATAAGTTATGTAGCGTCCAAATGCATGATGATTTATGAATAGCAAATTTTGGAGAGGAAGCATCTGTGGCCTAAATCTCCTACTTTATATTCGGGAGGCCTCAGAGGCCGGCAAAAATGATCAAGGCTCCCCCCCCCCCCCAACACTCGCGTCAGCCAAATTCAGAGACAGCATTTTTTAAAAAAAAGTGCACGTCCGTCTTCTTCCACAGTCTTCCCACATTTTATTCACACAATTCTCCTATTCGAAACAAACAGCGTAACTTATGTAGTTAAGAAAATGCCGTTAAATAAACCTTGGTTCAATTTTGACCGGACCATAAAATTTATGAGTGAATCATAGCCCTGATAATGGAGGCAGCAAGAACATTTAAAACGTCTGTAAACTTTTACTAGACTAAACGGCGCAACCCAGAACACAGCCATCTTCTGTAATATTTTGTTTAAGAAATTAACACATTCCTCAATTACTCCAGGTTCTCAAATTCTAACTTGGTGCTTACGTGCCAAAGTTTTAACCGAAAAAGCATATCTTGCATTTGCAGTGACGTATGAAGTAATAAGGCAAGAAATGTGGTTACATCTTTTAATCATTATTTGAGTAGTAATTCTATCACTCAGATGAAAACTGCTATTTCTCTCTCAAGGTATCTTGTGTTCCTCCAAATAGGATACGTTAAATTAAATGCAATAAGATTTCTGTACTAGAAGTACCCATAGACGAATGTGTTTAAATTCTCGGACACAATGTTGCTCTTCTAGAGATAAGCTGTGAAGGTGCCGGTGTAACAGTGAACTATTTAAAAAATTAGGTAAAATATTCTAACAATAAATCATCATTATAAAATAACAGTTTTAAAATTTACGGATAAAGCTAGAACAACTGGAAATTATTTTATGAAGTACTTTAAGTTATATACATCAATTAATATGCCGATAAGAGATTAATTTTATAAACTATTTTGATAAAGACTGTTATGTGTTAAAATATTTCTATCCGTTAAGACGAAAATTAATTATAATATGTCATATTTTTAAGTAACAATCTTTAAAATAAATTGAACAATTACTAAAAAATCTCAGAAAATGAAGCAAGGTAAGATATATCAATCATTTGCGACATATTTTGCTTTTAATTAAATATAGGTTATGTTCATTAATAACTAGTAATATGTAGTAAAAAGCATAATTTCAATTACATTTTAAAAATAAACATGTAAAAGATTGATAAAATTCGCGTGCTAACTGTTTACGCACTGATGAGTAGCTACTGTGATGCTAATGAGTGTATTCATATATTTTCGCGAAGCACATAAAATTATTTTTCTGTCTTTCTCTTTATTTTATTGATCTGTTTGGACAACGGTAGGACTCCTTGGATGAGTGATCAGCCAGACGCAAGGCCTCTACCTATACAAACACAGAAAGGAGCGGACAAACATCCATGCCTTGAGTGGGACTCGAACCCACGGTCCCAGCGGCCAGGCGCACGAGGTCCAATGCCTCAGACCGCGTGTCCACTGCCATAAAATTATAAGATTATTTAATACTGGAGAGCCCATTTCTGTACTCTTTGGAATTAATGTAAATTATTATTACAGTTTATATGCACTCATATGGAAACCGGTTTGACGTAATTTCCATTACTACTAAGAAAAGAAGCCAAGAAAATTTGTAAAGTGGTGACAGTCTATTTTTAAGCTCGTGCAGTTTGAGCTGTCGTAGTTCCAACTCCTAGAATAATGTTCAGGAAGGCTTTGTTGAACTGCACCAGGAGACTCTGTCCTTACTGTTTCCTATCTACAATAGAACAATACTATTCACCAGAGAACTGAAATCCCACACCAAGCGTGAGAGTTTGAACTTGAACAAACTGAATTACGTACCTCTTAGATACAACCTTTCACAGTAACAGAAACAACATCTTGACACAAAGCCCATCTGAACACACACTTCCTTCGTTTTAACTGCTACTTATTTTGGAGAGTAAGACTTTGTTGTTCCAGGAGATAATTCAAAGCTAAGACAGTACGTTCCACCGAAATGATAACGTCTCTTATAAAACAACACTGTGCTACAACCCAGAAATATTATCAGTTAAAACATGTCGACGCGAGAACCACAAAATTTATTTTCCTTCGTCTTCGTCCTAATGTATACCATACTACGCGTAATAAATAGAGAGAGGGCAAACTACGATAATGAAATTAAATTCTAACTGGCTGATATAGTAATTAAGTAATTACGATTTCAGAAAGATAAATATTATGAACACAAGTAAACATGTTACAATCCTTTTAACCACTTTAATTTTGGTTTTAATAAAAATATTGATGTGAATTTTTACATTATTTTCTGCAAAATAATTTTTATGGTTAACAATACAATTTATCAAGCCATGTTAAGAAAGAAACAATGGAAAACTGTCAATAACATGCATCAATTTGCACAATGAAAAACTCATGTGACTGATCGACACTTCACGTCGAAGTAACTGTAGGACAGAACAGAATGTGAGTTGAGCGCTAACGGCTTCCACGCTACGAACGCAATTAAAAGCATTTCCTTTACAATAACAAAACTGACCGAAAATACAATTAAACGGAAGACTAAATATAAATAACATTTCTTAAATACAAACGAAGAAAAGCAGTTGTTAAACAACTTACATATTAATAATACGTAAAAATATATGACGTAACGTGATCGTACAAGTTATACAATCTGGACGAAGTCCACATTTCATGGAGAAACAACAGTAGTGTAATATTTTTCGAGATGGACCCATTAGTAATGCTTTTGGATCCACTACACCCGGTGAACTTACGTTGGCGAAGAAGCACCAGAGAGAAAGATTGCATGAGTCCTGCTCTCTGGCTTGTGATGGCAACAAAATCAGCACAGCCACATTAATGATGATAAAGAAAAGAGTAGACATAAAAAAGGCGTGATGATAATATTAAAAAGCAATTTCGTTCCTGGGCTTGTGTGGGTCAGAGAGAGAACACGTCTAATTTTTTACCATTAGTGTTCCCTATCTTTAGTATAAACCATATTCCACTAATTAAGAGCCAGGGAAATTTATCACTCTGAGGAGCAGTGGACTCGTGGCTTAGCCTCAATTCATCCTCACAGTATGCCACCAGGCTCGTAGCAAAGTAGTTATGCAGAAAGCATAGCTGTGTTGCGGGCTTGTCGGCTACCTGCAGCTTGTTAGTTACGTCGTACAGGGACAGTCACTCCTCCACGTTTGTAAACTCTTCTACAAAAGGAGTTATGTTCCAACATGACTACTTCAAATCAGGTTTCTTTGACGGGAAACCCATTGTTTTAATGCGCATGTTTCAAAGTACGTGTTATTTATTTATATTACCTGTGAGGTAACGTTAAATACAGATTGGCAGGCGCATGACTTTGTGTTTGTGACTGCTGATTGACAAGTGCATTGAAAAGAATCTCAAGCAATATCCAATGCCAGTACCACACTGTTCTGCTCATGTTTATTAAGTGAAAAGTGTTTGTGGACAGATAACATATCAACATTAATACTAAACTAGATGGATCCACTGCGTTGCGAAAAATTTACCAAGCAGAAGTCATATCTGAACCACAGCGCAACAACCCAGAAGACGGAAATCTTCATACTCATCGCCCTGATGACGGAGGCAGTATGACCTCTGAAACGTTGGTTAACATCGACCAGACTACACGGCGCAACAACCCAGAAGACAGAAATCTTCATACTCATCGCCCTGATGACGGAGGCAGTATGACCTCTGAAACGTTGGTTAACATCGACCAGACTACACAGCGCAACAACCCAGAAGACAGAAATCTTCATACTCACCGCTGTGAAAACATCAAATCTTACATCAACCAATCTTATTCTTATTTAAATAAACTTTATATGTGGCAACGAGTAATTTCTGCTAAAATTAATGAATGCTGGCTTAAACTGTTGAGAAATGGCAGAACAGATTTTCGTTCACCGATCTTAGACATCAAACGCACCCATACCAGGAAAATATCTCCCGCCACGTAACATGGAAAGGTTTAAATAGTATTTTATACAGCTGAAGACGCTACGCGTGTCAATTTTGGATCTTCACTACTAACGCAATTGTCAGGGAACAATACGGAATACCAAAATTTGATGCCAGCGTAACACAAATTTTTAAAGATTGTGTTTAAAAATAAGGAAGGAAAGGCGTTAATTTTCCGAAATAATTGCACAACATTACTAAAGATAACAAATGATATATAATTCTTGTAATGCGTTGTGGAGGATTACAGATGCTAATACAAAATAAATAGAATCAGACAAGAGAGATACAAACCGGTGGCAGACGTTATCATCAAAACCGCTGTCACAGAACAGCGGTGTGTCGGCACTTGGTAACTAATGACACGACGACAGCGCTAAAACTCGCACACATTCAACTTCCACTTTAAAATATAACAACTGTCGCAGTTTTCCACTTTCCACACTTTTCCTTCAAACCCCATTTATTTTGAAAACCTGTTCCTTTAACTGAATATCTGAGCCTTTTATGTGTATTTTACTTTTGTTGTCATTCTTTGTAGTTCGAAAAGAAATCGAAAAAAGATAACGGATGTCGAACATAGGTAAACAAGGAGGATACACTGTTTGGCTGACGTGAATCTGTTGTTGAAGTGTGCTACTTCCCGGAAAAAGCACAGAACTGGAGGAATGAGAAGACGGTATGATTTGGTAAAGCAGGATACCAGGTCTGTCTTTCTTTCTTTGATGAAGTCTCAGAAGATAATGTTCTGTAAATGAGAAACTAGAACATTAAGGTTTACGGGAATCCTTCTTTGATCACGTTGCGGACATCCGATAAGTGACGGCAATGTATGTTGATAAAAATGCAAAGCTCAGTGAAACTGTCACTACAACAAACAAATCCTCAGTACAATGGCTGAAAGACTAAAGACTTGATCTATAATGGATAAAACACGAAAAGAGTAATTACATATATAACTGTTAAACGAGAACTTCTTAAAATTTAAGGATAAGTAATTTGAACATCGACAAATACAATACGACATACAGGGAGTTTAAAACAATGGTAACTACTAAATATGAACCCCTTCACTCAAGAAACGACTAAACCAATGGCATTATTTAATTCTTGTAGCCGTGTCACGCTGCAGCTGATGCAATGCTTGCAATGAAATACAGAAGTAATTTCAGATGTTTTGCCTCTCAGTGAGCACTTCTAAAAGAATCACTTTTGGTGTCCCAAACATTTGTTACTAATCGATTAATTCGGTGCTTTCTTGTCAGGATACGCATTGCTAAATGCTTCACGAACGGCATAAAACGATTTCGCTGTGAAGTAATATTCAAGAATTAACACACGCTCTGTTCCTGAATACAACACATTTGGACCTGCACAGTTTTTGCGCAACTGACATGAGCAGCGGCCTAGTAATCAGGGTGACCTTGACTCAAGTGTAATGGGAGACGTTCGGAGTGTCTATTATGATACAAAAGACTCTCTGAACTTCCTCTGTCGACCTGTTTCTGATTTAATTTCTGTACTGTAGTATTTTATTGTTGTTGGGTTATGATTTACATGGTACAGGAAGTACCATGGGGCAACAAGACAGGTTTAGGATGACCAAAAATTAGATCAGGTGGGAAAAGATGTATATCTTATCTTGAAGGACAGAAAAAAGAAAGGCACAAAGAGATATGGAACGAAGTAATAAATAAACGAAGACGAGTAAATAAAAACAAATTAACAAAATAAAGGGGGAAGTTAACACGGTGTTAAACCAGACCATAATAAAGTGTTCACAATCTCGGCACCAACTACACGAGAGTAAGGAAACGTAACGGATTTAGAAGTTGTTACGTGTGTTTAGACAAGTAAGAAGTCAAGTTAGTTACATAATCTCCATAAATTTTAGAACTTAAAGCACTCAAAAAAGGTAATAATCAGCCTTCAAAATAATAAAAATAATACGGAATGTACTAGTTCAGTTGTTATACCACCAGCCCTGTGTTCGGAAAGTACTTGGTTCAAATCTGGGGTGGACTGGACGTTCTCATGGAATTAAGGCTGGTGTTGAAAGCTCGCCTTATCAAAAGGGCGAATTTGTTGCCACTTGGATATATTACTTCACCTTTACAGCACCCCATAATACTGCAACTAATGAGACAATGGAGCAATTCACTTCCCTACCGCTGAGAAGTAGAAACAGAGGGAGGTATCCATTTATCCTCAATCCTAACAGGCACTTCTGACATGCACAGATTTCCAATAAGAAAGAAAGAAAACTGATAAAACAGATACAATCAAAAGTGGGTCGTTTATTAGTCTAAATTGCGTACTGTATTAACTTTTTAATTGCTATGGGATATCTATGACACATATATATGCTATATTACTGGTAGTAAATATATAGATTCATGTCATTACAATAATTTGTACACATGCATTGGAATGGTGGTGCCTATACCCGATCAACTACCAGCTTCATTCGACCTCATCAATGCACGGACATTGCGGTTTCATGATTCTCTAGTTACATTCTGAAATGTGAAGCCAGACAATTCAAATGACAGGTCTGTGTACATGCTTAGTAAAATTATCGTGGTCAGTAATTGGTTTTATTTGAACCACTGAAATATCAGTTTCTGAAATGTATACGCAATCAACGTAGATCATCAGGTTCAGAGCTCTGTTACCCAATGAATTTGCTTTAGACACGCGGAATCGTTTTATTTAGTGTATTGTAAATTATGTACTCCGCATACTGGCAGCTTACAAAGTAATCTGAAACATTATTAGATTTCGTACTTTAGGCAAGTGGTTTCCTTCAGTAATGTAAATTTCAAATTTCCTTCAAAGCACTATGGAGTTGAGTTGTCTTGTGAGCTGTGGGCGAATTTAACTACGTTCAAACTTCTGGGCTCTTGAGAAAGCCTACTAGGTCTGCCTACAACAAAGAAAGGGTCAGATGATTCTTGGTAGCCATTCTGTGGTTTACTATAGAGTCATTATATTATTAAGCTTAATTAGTACATAATATTTCTGACATTACCAAGGTTTTATAATCACTTGGGTTGCAAAGCTTTGAGTTACAAATTGTCTGGAGGTTTAGTAATTAATAGTTTCGACCAAATGGAAAGTTTATCACAATCTACACGCTCAGTTTTATAGGACTTAACAGTGAAGCAGGGTAAGTGTTTGTGTGCTGCAATGTTGAATGTGACAAAATTAGGCATGTTAAAAGCTGTAAGTAATTAAAATATTGGATATCAGATCGCGCATCTATAACGAAGCAAATATAATCTATACTGTGTAAGAATGTATTTTGTCTGCCCAACAATTTTATCGCTCTAAAATTATATCCAACAAGAGAGTATAAGGAGCATTTATTCTTCTCTTGCCGAAAATTATTCGAGAGAAACAAACGTCCAGATACATCTTCCGGCAGGGACGGATACAACATTTCGTAAACATTGAATATAATGACGGATGCACATGATTAATGGTTTGAAGCATGTAGTTCATCTCAATTATATTTATAAATTCAACATCTACCTTCGAGAGAAAAGAACGCGTCTCAAGAACAAAGTCGATTCATTAATGCTGTTTAAAAAAATAATAGCATTTTATTGTGAGAATCACAGAAAGACAAACAATTTACTCGGTTTGCAAAATGTAGGAGACGAATCTTAATTCTGGTGGTACATATATATGTGCTGTAAAGCCGAAGTAGTACATTTTTTGAGAGAGGATGAAGGAAATTGATCTGGGAAACAACGAGACAGGAACTTGGTGTTTTACTGAGTAATGTATTGATTAAAAACACGTATAAAAAACGGACATGCTAATTATAGCTAGACAAGTTAACAATACGACCTAATTAATTGACAAGTCATAAAGGGCACCTGAATATAAAATGTGGGTGAAGATTGTGAATCTATTGAAAGATGCATTAAGAACAAAAGAGTTTCATTTGAGGATTACAGAAGAAATTCCAAGACGCAGCCATCACGGAAATTGGGAAGTCAAGAGAATGTCTCATCTGACGTACAGCTCAGATACAAAAGCCTTCCGTGTCTAGAATTTCAATAGCTTACAAATCCTATCATAAACTCCACAAATATCTACGTAAACATTTACTGTGTGTGTGTCGCCTGATCTGAACTGTTGGTGAACAAGATTGTCTGTATTGATTTTTCGTTTATTTCTTCCTTCTCCTGCAGGAGTATTTTGCCAAGTTCCCTTGCTTCTTTCCTAGTTCTCATCCTTTCAAGAATTTGTGGTGAAAATATAAAACCCTCCACATTTTTCTCACTTCTTACTTATGGCCACACGGGATTCGAGAAGAAGACTAACAAAAATGTCCGAAGAAAGAAACTGTTCTCTTGATTCAAAGTTGTAAAGTACGGTAAGTCACAGAATATTATCACTTCTTCATGGGAAATATTCACCTAGAACAAAGTCTCCGTGGGTCGCGGGGGAACGGTGGAATATAAGTCTGCTTTTACGAACCCACCAGTCATCAGGCGAGTTTTTGTTCTTTCATTTCGCCTTTCCTTCAAGGTAGCGTCAGTTATGGATGGGAACAGGACAGTAATGGACTAAGGGACTCGAAGTAATGTGTCAACGAGAACATATTACGGCTATTAACATTAATATTAAACATAACATAAGTTGAAGGCTTCTCTCACATGGGAGAAGTGCTTATACTGAGGGTTCCTTTGAACAAACTCCTTAAGAGAATAGTTTTACGTAAGAAAATAAAAGTAGCAGGGAATTGAAAACGTAATATAATATAATATGAAACTCCAATATTTATATGTTTTCGCCAAACTTGTCAAGGTGATAAAATGATCAGACATGTGTGATGTGCGGGGCACATGTGATTAACAAGAAATAGACACAGCGGGATTTTTTAATTTTGCCAATCGTATAATATTATTAGAAAAATTGGAATATCAGACAGACCATGGTAAGATTCTGCAGATAAAGTAATACCAACTGTAATATATATCTGCCAGAATTCCTGAAACTACTCATGTAGACCACTCGGTATAAATGGAAATAGAATATTAAAAGTTATATTATAAATCTCTGTATAATGAATTGAATTGAATTGAATAATAGAGTTATTTTAAATACTGTGAATTGAAAACACATAACATTTTCGTATCAAATGCATTTCGTAAAGACAGATCAGTAGAGGTCATGTGTACCAAGATATAAGAGTTTCTAAAACTGTAAATTAATTTATTCATTGATATTACTCAGTAATGACAGACAAATTAACAAGCACATTTAAAAACATAAAGTGATAATAATTAGTGAATATCAGAGGTTAAAAAAATGCGAATGCAAGAAAAAGTTGGATTGACAGGTTATTGAATGTGGGAAGGTTTCGGAATAAACTACGGGTCTGAGAGTAAAAAATAAAATAAATGTTAATTAATTAATTATATGATAAAAAAATATTTTAACGTAAATACGTCTATATTGAAGGGTCATTCCGCAAAAAAGTGTAACGAAAAAGTGACAGGAAAATGTGACAGAAAAATGTGTAACATGGTTACCTAGGAAATATCAACAAGTAGAAGTTAAACCAACTAGAGTAATTAATTTTGATTCTAGTCAACTTTATGTCTAACATGAATCTCAAACTATCGTCGCTTGAATAAATATCAAAAAATAAATCATACGTTCAAACTATAGCTATCTGGAGATAGATAAATCAACCGCTACACGAAAACACAGGCGTAGCATAGCAACGTGGAACACATTATTATTGTTGTTACTTTTGCTATAAATAAAGAATTTAACTGAATTATAATAATAATCAACATCATCAATACTGAACAATCTGTAACATCTAATATTGTCATCAATCTACTGGTACCTCTATAACAAAGTCATCATCTGATAACGACAACTGAAACGCGTTATCTTGTTAATCTTTGTTATCTGTTTCATTAATGGCAGCGTTGCACGCAAGAGGCATTGACTGTTTCATGACCTATGATTAAGCCGTTACTCGTCTGTACATGTTACCGACCAGACTTAAGTTAATTGATATATTACAAATTAATGACCTTTTTCGACAGTCTGCGTTGTTCATAAAACTCTAGTTTGTACACCATAAAGTGTATACACGAATCGAAAGTCGCTATATCAGTTACAAAGGTTATCCCTTTAAGACCCTGTGGTAACTATATGTACCACCTGCTTCACACAGTTACTAACTCTGCGTTTTGTATGTATGGGTTTCGGATTGTTCTCAGTGTAAACAGGGATTATTTCCTTAAACAGCGTCAACCAGTTGTCTTTCGTAATGGTGAAGTGTTGTGTTTTCTTCGCGGTACGGACTGATTTATTAAATAATATTTAGACGAGTTTCGGCGTCAAAGGGTTATATGGCGTCGATAAAGATACACGGTGTGCAGAGTAAGGCGTTTTCGTCTATTTTATGATTCTATGGCGGAAAAAAAAACTCGAGCTATGTGAAAACCTACCAGGAGAGACACAAAGCAGGTACCATAGAACAGAAATCAAATGCGTTACCCTACAAACGCACATTCTAACGTTATTTCTGTACACAGAGATTAAATTATGTATCACATAAATGTATCTGATTCGAATCTTGGTAGGTTTACACATGGAACTAAAATTTTCGTGGTTTAGTTCTGTATCTCCATAGAAATTCTGCTACAGCGTCTTAAAATAGTTAAGGATCGTCTGCTTTCGTCATCGGGTAAGAAGGGGAAAAAGGAAAGAAAACCTATATGTTGGGAACCCTGGGTGAGCTAGCCTCGTACTTGACGGACACTGACCCAACCTACAAGCAGCGCGTGAAATTTTCCCTTTTATTTTGACATTAATAACTTCCTAAAAAGAATTTCCATTTTTAATTCGTATCAGCAAACATACTGAAACTCCAGTGAAAGTTGTTGCAAACGTGTGCTAAGATCTAAATCGTGCTGTGTTTTCTTGTGTGAAAGACAAGCTTTTGCTTTGTGGCTGAACAGCAGATTTTGCCAACAAGCCAAGTTCAGTAGGTGTACTGTTCCCATGTAGGTACCTATTGTAGCCAGTAAAGGTTACTTGGAGGTCCCAGAGAGGTTAAACTTGGACCAAAGTTAACCTAGCTTAACAGTGAACTCCACAAAAAGCAGGTACATGCTGCTATGGGAGTAGAAGGAGGTTTCTAAGGTCCGGGCTATGCAACTGTAACGTTTCCAACACAGAGGTTATTACTTTAAGTGCTTCAACCCCAACCCATTCTACTAGACACATCACGAAGTTCTATATTTCAATGGGAGCTGCAGAACAACGTGCTACACTTTGGTCGCGCGGTATCTGCTGCCTCATTTCTTAGGCTTTGTACATGTATAGCCCGGATACGTAAACAACACACCGTCCTGTAAGATGCAAAGGTTTTTGGCAAGATTTCTCTTCACTGAAACAGTCGATTGTAATGTTAATTTAGTGCCTTAAATTATATACTGTACGAAGCATTTCTTGTTACTTACCTGATTTTGACAGGGGATTGAAGAAATATATAGTTCTTAGGTAATATTTTTATATATTTACCAAATATTATGTTTATCAAATCAATGAGGGCGAGATATATAGCGGGGCATGGATAACTGTGAAATGTGTACAAAATTTTATTTGGAATGCCTGAAGAAAGGATGCCACTGTAAGATCTAGCCATATAAGAGAGGATAATATTAGAATGGATTTTAGGAAAACAAAATTTGTTCGTGAAGTAATGAATTCATCTGACTCAGGATACGGACCGGTGGTGGCGTTTGTCAACGTGGTAATGAACATTGGCGTTCCACAAATTAAGGGAATTTCTTGACTACATAAAGTTTTAAAAAAGGACTCTGGTCAATCGACTTGGAATATAAATGAAGTTGGCACCATCTTATTATGAATAAGAACGTCTTACGCTAAACAGTAAGTTGTATTTCAGATTTAAATTGTAACTTGTATGGAAATATCTTACGTGATGTGCGCTTATGTAAATCAACGGGTAAATCTGTTCCGAATATATCCTGTTACGTTTATACAACAACAGATATTCTGAGATGATTCTACAGGCTATATTGTAATGTCGATAAATTACGAATTCCAAGACGAAGTTTGTAATATCTGACAGTAAAGTTAGACAAATCTTCAGGATTTCAACTTCATGTGCCTTGCATAAGTTTAGTTCACGCGTGTGTGAAGTTACAATATTTAGAGTACAGTAATAATAATAATTATTGTGGAAATAAGTGTTAAGTATTAACAGACTCAATCAGTCTACATCAAAATAACTCTTCTACTAACAATAACTACGAACAATCATTTGCAGGTTGTAAGTACATAAAGAAAAACTACAATCGACCATGTCTTTGTATGATCAATAAAGCAGGTGATCCCTCGTAAATTTATACGTAGTAAGGCTTTGCTGAAGCAAATTAATAGAACAATAGTGATAAGATAAGTTAATCACTTTGTAATGACTGGAATCGACGCATAATGTAGAGGGTATGTTGCAAACTAAATATTATTATTATTATTATTATTCTTTTTAATATTGATTATTTTGCAATAAATTAACATTGTACATTTGTATATTTAGTTTATTGTTTGTTTGTTTTTGTGTTGTAATGTTTGTATTGTTAGTGCTTGGCTGTTATTGGCCTTTTTGGCTGTTGTTGAGCGCTCAAATAAATGAATTGAATTGAATTATTATTATTATTATATGCAGTATTTTGTTTTACCTGCTGAAAATACCGCTGCGATGTTTGACATCTATCCGTTCATAAAGACATCACAAATCTGACAATATATTATTTATATGTACAACCACTGATGTCCTGTGTTAACTGTTCAATAGTTCGTATTTTTTCATGTACCAAAACATTATTTACATCATGTCTTCATTTCCTCTAAGGATCTTACGCCAGTGAGTTTTGTCTCTACCTATATTTAATTTCCAAATACTAACCCTCACCCCACAATATGATATTGAACGTTTTAATTTGTGTGTGCGTGGTCACAGGAGCATGTATATTACATTCATTTCACGGTCTTCCAATTTACTGTTTTCCCGCTGATTCCTCGAAACATACTTCTTAGTGCATCCATTGTGCTTCTCATCAGAGATGCATACAAAGTCCATCGTCGCTGTTATCCTAGTTTTAACGTCTCTTCACACGATAGTGTAATTGCGTCATATTGTGAATATTATAACAATTATTTATTTTAATCCGTCTTATCACAATATATTAAAATTTCTTATAATTAAGATAATAAAATATCATTGATGTTCCATATCGATTGATCGATTTACATTTATTGACCCACACCTATACGAAGACAGTAGTACTTCTGGACACTCCTACATCTTTGACCGATATGTACATCCAATAAAATTTAAGAAAAAACAACATCTCCGCCCAAAAATGAAAAACAAACGCAATGAAAACATCACCAAATGGAATCATATTTGAGTTTTAAGTTCGTAGATATTTTACACCTGATGATGGTTTTATAAAAACTGAAACATGTTGTGTAAAATGTTCCAAGATGTAAATCGATCAATCGATATGGAACATCAATGATATTTTATTATCTTAATTATAAGAAATTTTAATTTATTGTGATAAGACGGATTAAAATAAATAATTGTCTCTTCACACCCTGACTACTACGAGACAATATGATCTATTAATTATTATATTATAATACTGGAATCCCGCTAAATAGAAACTGGAAAACAATATTTCACAATGTATCATTTTTAAAATGTTGCAATGCGAAGCCCTTCGGATAATATATGCCGACAATCTTTTGGCTGAAAAGTAAATGCTAAAGAACGAGATAAATTAATGGCCAAGTAAAAAAATTAATACAAAGAAATTAGTCTTATATTAAAACTGTACAAAGAACGAATCTGATAAAAAAGACCAGCAATTTTACTATTGTTTGTTGACAGTTTGTAGTTTGCAGTCACTCGCCTTGCAGTATTCTAAATTTACGAATGGCCAACGCTGTTACGTTGAAACCATAAGCAAGGGCTATTAACAATTCATTAACAGAGTAAAGCTTCAACGAACGATCAGTTTATGTTTCGTTGACGTGAATATCTGCACAAAGCGTGCCTTTTGCATGCATGAATATTATATCTGACGCACAGTTGTCTGCCGGTCATTTATTTGCCACCCATCCTTCAACTTGATCGTTGTACGTAATGTCCAAGAGCAGGCCGTTTGGGAATTTATGTTTCGCTGTTATTCCGCTAGAACGGCTATGGCATGGGAATACAGTTATTTTGCATGATACAAAGCATGACGTGATACCAGAAATTCTGTTACGTCCTTACATACAATACGTGAGATGAAGGCAATTTACAAATATCGGTTGTTACAGATATTTCATTATCAGTCACGACGATATTATTGTTCCCTGATTCTTAAATTAGACCAGGGAATGATATTACCACACAAAATACCATAAAATTTAAATATTAGCAAGGAAGGAGTCGAAAGGGACACTGTTTGTAACATCATGAATAGTTTAGTGATCGGTTGTATACGAAAATTGTTAAAATGTGTTAGGTTGACGGTCAGTCTACACAACAACGGACTGTCAACCTTATGCTCAACACACAACAAGATGCATTTCTCAAAACTCGTTTAAAATCCGTTCATTTTAATATTATCCGTCCACTAACGCCTATATATCCAAAGCAATCGCTTCCCTAGCATTTTCCTATAAAGTATTTTATGTATATCTCAAAATTTTCCCATAGACGTGTATGTTCAGACCATTTCGTACTTAATTATTTACTCATCCCAACAATAGCCTGCGAGTAATAAACATTGCGACGCTCCTCATTAAGTAATTGTTATACTCTCGTACAATTTATTTTCCTTCACATATTGTTTTTAAACACCAACAATCTGTATTTTCCCTTACAGCGGGATACAAAATTTCACAAAAAATACTCGCACACACGCAAAAGAAACGATTAATAACAGCACTGTATATTTTAAATGTTTGGTTTCTAGAAACGACAGGGAACACATACACAATTATATAAATGTTAACAATTGTTTCTCAGATGTACGATAATATAACCTTAATTTTACGAATAACCTAAGTGGATCCACTGAACTGAAGATAGCACTCGGATTAACTGCTCCTCTAGCAGGAATGAAAGTAAGTGGCCATACGATTATAATTCTGTTAATGGTCAATTACATTCCATTTCAGAAACATGGAACTTAGCGTCGGTTAAAATTAAACGGTAAGACAGAGAAAGAAAACATTTACTTACATTGTGTTTCCACACGACTTTGTATGCCCAGGGGTTGGAATGCACCTTGCACTCAAAATACACGTCATCACCCTCTTCGATGTCGTCAGGATTCAGATTTAAACCGAGCTCTAGTTTGAGCATTGGGACAACTGAAAAGGAAAGGTTAGAATATGTATACACTGCGCAATAATTCTGACGTAATGATTTCTGCTAATAGCCTCTGACATCACAAATCGTCTGTAGTCAATGATCTAATATCCTTTTCGCGGATGGCGTTTCTTTTCAGAATGATGACGTCGTCACGAAATATTTCCCCCTCCGCAGGTAACCATGGTAACGAAGGTAAACACGGGAAATGTCGCCTAAGTCAGACTGCGGTAACCCCGTATGTATGATGCCATGTAAAGCAGTCGCTCGAAATGTTACATAAAATGACAATTGAAATATTTAGTCAATTCTTAAAAAAATCTCCTGTATCCGTTCTCGAATTGCCTCATCAGTACGGAGAAGTAGACGGACAGACAGACGCTCTTAAATTTTAAAATCTCAAGAAACGAGGCGTGGATAACTCGCCTCTAAAATAGTCTAACATCACATAGTCATTTCATTTTAAATGCATATGTTTAATTATATCAAAATTATTTAAAATACATCCGTTCCACCTACCAAACTATTTGGGGAATATACGTGTTAGAGGCTATGGAATTAAGAAAAGCTTTGTATGAGACACACCATAATAGTACTTACAAAAGACATTCAGTTTCCACGAGTCTTCCTCAACAGCTGCGTCAATAAATTTATTGACTGCTCTGCACGTCAGGGTCTTTCCATGGTCTGCAAGCGTAGGGGTGAAGGTCAGAGTAGAATGCGTGACATTTCCGTCGGATGAAACCTGCAAATAAACATTACATTTCAATTACCCTCTACTTTCTCTCGCAACGCGGCCAACAGCGACTATAGCTTCCGACAGGGCACATCACAAATTTCACGTTTGAACGTTGTATCTGAAAATATTTATATTACTTCAATATTGAAGTTATTTGTGTGTGTTGGTGCATGAGATGAGGGGGGGGGGGGTGTTTAAGAATGGTAGTTTTCCCTCCTAAAGAATCTTAAAATTAAAATCCATCCCTTACCTTGGTTTTAACTGTAATAAACATATAAGATTTGAGGTTTTCACAGCGGTGAGTATGAAGATTTCTGTCTTCTGGGTTGTTGCGCTGTGTAGCCCTGATAACGGAGGCAGTATGACCTCCGAAACGTTGGTAAACATCGACCAGACTACACAGCGCAACAACACAGAAGACAGAAATCTTCTTGTAATAAACATTATCATCACATCACAAAGTCTTCTCTGGTGATCAGCAGTGTAAGAATAACATCAATACCTGAGGACAAGAGACAATCTCCAAAACGTTGGGTATTTAACTCCATTCTCAAACGTTTGATCGACCGAGAAGACTTCATTACATTTAATCACTGTAGAATCTTCAAATCTTGTACCATTACATCGCCTCTAAGGTTTGGATCCTGTAAGTCCGTTCCCGTAGTATTATATTATATATTTACCTCATCTGCTTGAGGCACAGTCTCCAGTGTATAAAAGTAAATGATCTTAAATGTCGTATATCATATCAATACTGATTACACAGGAAAATGTCTCTAAATCAAACATTCATTAGCATATGCAGGAAAACGAGTAATTTTGTCAAAATCGCACATTTCAGAGACGCTATACAGCGTTCAAATTCAAACTGGTATAATTTTCATGCGGTTAACATGAAATGGACAGGAATTATTCAGAGGTGGCGAAACATGCCACTACTTAAGTTCACGTTCCCTCAAAACTCGCAGATCGAAACAACAATTCGTTGAGTAAGAAGCACTGATACACGTTACCACAAAATCATTCAATAGATAATGTTATGAGTCAAGGGTAGAAAATATTACCGTCATCACAAAACTAGATTACTTTCCAGTTACCAAAGTTACGGAACTCTGGCACCGGAAAATTGCCTATCACCTGGTTCAGATTAATAAAGTACTGCAGGGAAGCCGGCTAATCCGCTTTCGATAACAGAATTGAAGATAACCTGTTGATCTGTTTGCAGGACCCAACAGCTGCTTGCTCAGACCGCAGGTCTCTGATTGATGGATGGATTGATAGACCAATATGGCCATGTGGCCTTTACACCTCAGAGAGGGACGGAAATTGGTAAAGCGAATCACCCAGGTGACTGAAGATTACACCCAACTGAATCATATTATGGAAGTTGCAAATTTAAACGCCTCCTGTAGATATATTGACCAGTGGCGAAACCAACAGAATTTCATAGTGTCGATATATGTGGAAAGTGGAACACAGGAATTCAGCACTGACGCATTTTAAACTGTGCGGTTTAAAAATCTAATGGGCTCCAGACTGCTCGAAAAGTGGGCTCTCTGTTTCAAATTCTGCTCAGAGTGTGGTGTTCAGATTTCTCAGGTTTCCGTGTAGGTAGAAGTTTCCCGCGTCGACGGCTCGTTCAAAGAAACTGTCAAATGTCATACTTATTTCCGTATTTAATCCGCGAAGTATGATCAAGTATGTTCATTGGTTAGACAAAAAATCTAGCCCCTTTCCTGAAATTCGAAGCTTAAACAACTTTTTATATTTTTCAGGCCTGATTTCATTTATGAGCCATGTATACGGGAAAGAATATTTTCAAGCACCAAGTAAAAACTTCAACATACCATTCTCTCGTTCGTACACACGCACCAATGCAGTAATATATCCGCAACTGGTATTCTGTAACTTAATAACTGGTATATACGAGACTAATAACCAAACAGATAATTACCGTATAATAAACTTGATACCAATTTTTTTCAGAAAGTTGGGGATCAATGAATTCATAATAATATACGCATGTAAACATTGTCTCGTACTATAAAAATCTTTCCTACCCCACACTCTCCTTCATTAAGGCTACTAATTAGAAAGGCAAAATTCTGAAATCTCCTGGCCAGAGTCGACCATTCACAAATGACAGCGTTTCTACCACACAATAGCACGCGCAGACTGTGGGAACGATTCAATACGTGGTCTGTTAGACACACAGAAGAAATGCCATAACCCGAAAGTACAAAAACTGCGATTCTGGAGACAATTTATTACGAAAATTTGCATGTTACTGCAATTTATATTCTATTATCATTTTATAGAAGTTAAACACACACTAACACTTACACGCAGCAGAGTGATGAATAAAACTCGATTAATAACATTAATTCTGTACTTTAATAAAGATGTATAAATAAGTGCTAATAACAGCTTGTTCAATCTTCGGGCCAGATACAGGAGGCAAGTTTCTTTTTAATGTTAAATGTTTATATTTATTAAACAAAACACGGTAAATAACTGTCAACTGTTTACAAATATCTGTTTCAGAGAAAGGATTGGGATGTTAATCGCAGCATGTATAAGAGAGAAAAACAATTATATTTTAAACTGTAAAATACATTTAAGGACAAAGTAAGTGTCCACTGACTTATGAAAAATACATACTTCTGACATTTTTACAGTACCATATTTTATTTAAATAACAAATACAGATCAATAAGAATGCTAACCCCGTTTCCCTGTAATATAACTCTGTGGATGTCAGGAAAACACTTGCCTGGATGCTCATTAGCACTAAGGCTACGTGAAAGCCTCTTCTGTAATCCATTTGTTAAAGTATGTCATGATTTAATAAAGAATGACACAATTCTTGTTCCTTTACTTAGGTCCTTAAAACAGCACTCGAATTCCGAAAACACATAATAAGGCACGACACATAAACAGCAAATTCCTGATTTTAAAAGTATTTAGATTTCAAACTTACTACACAACATTAGAGTACATCTGTCATTACTGCTCCACAAAAAAATTTCGCCGATATTATAATGCGTAATCCAAATTTTAAATATTTTATTCTCTTCTAGTATCAACAATAAATGCTAAAACTATCCTGATAGTGGGATAAAAGTCATTCGGTATCTCTTACTATTACAGTACATAAAATTGTAACACTTTCTCAAGTCATTTAATCCACACTTATAATGTATGCCAGTGGCATTAATATTATCCAATAATATTTCGGATTTGTTGAACACAGTGATCGCGCTGCGTAAAAGTCAATTCTCGGACTACGGCCAAAGATTCCTAAAAATGTCTTAAATTCCACAGTTTCTCAATTAATTACGAATCGAAACAAATCAGAAGGCAACGTATACCAGAACTGAATATTTTACATTTGGTGCATATTTAGAATAACAAACTTATAACCAAATTAACCTCTAAAATAGACTAGACTGAAAGAGAAATTATACTATTCGTCCTATGTACACGTTTTTTACAACCAGACTGTACAACTGCACCCACTAATTTCTACAAAAATAAATAGGAGGGTAAAACACAATAAAAAGACGAATCGCGTTAATGTTCACGGGGACAATTCATGACAGAGCGAGAGATATACACATAGAAAAAAAAGGCAGTATGCTCCTGTGACGCGGAGCAGGTTGACGAAGACAAATGCTAGTTCTCTTTTGTAAACGCGTTGGACTGGCGTACAAATCAGCAACAGAAGCGAACTAGAATTACCGCCCTCGCCAAGTATACGCAGGGATTTGTTTGTACACCGTAGAGCACTAGAAACCATCTCTTTTGTCCTGCTTTTAATGCTTGCAGTTGGAATGGTGTATTCACTGACGCTGGTCGGACGAAGTAACAATATTACTTACAAATGTACTGGCATCCACAACGCTCCTCAGTAATTAGTAACCATGACTCCGTTTCTGTTCCTATATGACCACCATACATCTTATTTAATCAAGACACAAGTAATAAGTGTCAGCTGTCTAGAACAGCGATAATTAATTTCGATTCAAGTCTGTAATTTCAAGAAAGGGGAAACAATAGATTCCATTCGGGAGCGTTATTACTTGTGCGTTCAACTTAAAGCAGTTAGCACCCTGTTTAAGATGTATTTTACAGATCAGAAACCCTATTAATTGTCGACTCTAGCATTTATACAGTACAAATTTGCTTTCACCTTCTCCAGTTTTAATTTATTTAAGGAGGATATTCCAAAACGCACATTAGGTTTACTCACGAGATGCGCGTAAACACTGTATTTAATGTGAAGAGGCGTTGTGAGAAATAAAAGTAAGTTTAAATAAAAATAATTTATTCAGCGTAAGCCGAACTGTATTACACGTGTATTTATGATACACTGGTTTACTTAGTGTTGCGACTGTGGACCAGATTGTCTCCAATGTGGAGAATAAATGGGGATACTGTCAGGGACATCGAAAATGGAAGCTTCCTAGATTAAGCGTTCGGTGCAGACCCTTGTATTGAAAAATCCTGGTGTTACTTATGAATTAGTTTGAAGAGAGGAAGAACAGACCTGTACTTTTCAAATTGTTGTTATGATGAAGTATGTTACAAAGAAAAATACAAGTATCACGATAGAATTCAAGAGTACAACACAGCAAGGAAAACTCATATTAACTAAACGAAACCACAGACGATAAAATAATAACGTAACTGGCAAATCGGATAAGTTGGACAAATGAGTAGTGACGCTCGGCTTCCGTTTGTTGCCGATCAATAATAACTTTGTGTTCACTAGCAGTCGATACAACAAAATTGTAAATAATGTTGTAAGCAGTTTAATCGAATTACTGGCTGACATTAATTTTTGTTTCAGTACAGAAATTACATAACACCTGGTTTAATTTCAGTTCGTTATAGTCTTTAAAATCTTATGCAGAATTTTAACTGTTCAGCCGAAGAACAGTATTTACCAAGTCCATGGGACAGAGTCGTACCTGAAAAGAGAATTCATTGGGCGGTCAAGAAATTCCCCGCCCTTTATGAAACCGAAGGTTCATAACAGCGTTCAAAACACGACTCTTTATGTACCCTATCCTGGGCCAGATAAATCTAGTGCATGCACACTTATAGTATTTATTTTAGGTTAATTTTAATATTATCTTTGTTTATATCTGATCATATGTATATATGGATGCACCACATTTCTGAATAGTATAGTCTGTATTCCAGAAAAATAAATTTCTCGTGTGTATTTCATATCAGAAGGAACATCAATGCGAATTTTAAATTATTAAATTACTACACGAGATTAGACGTAAATAAGGTCTTGCGAGTAGAATTACAAGAGGCGATGAATTGGTGCCGGTGTGTGTATATTCTGCCATAGAACATTTATCTCGTACAACGTGTATTTTCCTTCCCGGCGGACAGCGTCTGGTAAAAGAGACCACACTAGGCGTTCAACGCCGTTTTACATCTTCGTTACGTCACCTCTAGTTGCCTTCAGTAGCTTCTGTCAGTTCAGGCTACAGTGTCGCTTAGGGATCTGTCGACATTAAATATTGAAACCCTCTTTCCTGACCGCAATAAGCTGCCTCCATACCCCACCTCACCCTACACTCGCCCCAAGAACGTGTACCCTGAGTACAACACCGGATAACAAAAAGGCATCCTTACAGGCGCTGTCCCAAGTCTACACTGAAGGGGTAGCAGACTGATCCAGTATGTTTCACATTACACATTTCTACTGTACTTTCGCGACAGAATAATTGTTTTTGACTCAATGGAGATGGATTCCTTTCGATTATCTAGCCAACACACTGCCCGTCTTTTTATGAACTGGGAAGTTCTTTCGAGAGTCAGCAAATTGATTTGAGGTATATTAAAGCAATGGAAAAATCTGAGTTGTAGAAGGCCTAGTTATATAGTAGTCTCCTATTTAGAGATCACGGTCATTACATTACAATTCACACAGATACGTGTTTTTTACATTGAGGTGAATGTAATTTACACAACGTTTCAGGTTTTGTTACTACTCGCGTGTTGAGGTGAGTGGTTGATTGATAACTGTTGCTACTTTTTATGACGTTAGTGGCAATGGTTAGAATTGAACCTGGGTCATTTCAAACGCTAGTACGCATATCAGCAGGCACAAAATTCCGACAGCATAACTAAAGTGTAAGAACAAATATTATAGAATAAGGTTATTTTAGGCAACAAATTAAAGTAAGTTTTACACATCATTCATTTAATTACACTTACAGTACTTGGGCTAAAGTACTGTTCCTTATATTCCTCAGAGCGGGCCTGCCTACTGCTGCGTTGCGAAAGATTCATCTTACGTAATATTAATGAACTTACGTAAACAGCAGCGCACAGACCTACGTCCGACATCAATATTCATAGAATCTTCTGTGCAAACTTTCTCGTCTTCGGGCAGTGCCTTCGGTTTGTTTCTTACAGTACATTATGTTAAATTAACTGTAAAATACTTACCCATTCCGTACAAGTACAGGCTCAGTAATAAGTTAATTCACCACAATGCTTGTCCACAGGTTGTGGTGTATAACAATGGCGTACGGTCAGTTCTGTTTTTAATTCACAGAATCGACCGAAATTATTTAGAATTACTTAAAGTTTCCCTTTAATGTCTCTGCAGACAGCCTCTTGTTGATTAATTAATACATACTTTATTTAAAGACACGGTAAGCAGCGAAGATTATGTTATAGCATCGGATGACGAGAATGAGGGTGAGAATAAAATTGGAAAGGACATGCAAGGAAGCTGTCGTAGCCTTATTTAGGAACTATCCCAAATACAAACTAGGACTGCTAACCACTCGGCAATGACGTTTAATCTACGATTATGTCAGTGGGATAACACATTCAGCAGCAAAATGATAGCTCTCAGTTAATTATAGTCAATTAAGAAGCACGTAGGTGATAAACAAACAAAAGAAGATCAAACAGGGTCGAGATATGTTTGTGATAAGATACTAAACTGGTAACCGTATTGAAAGACTTCAATTTCTTGTAATCAGGACTAATAAAATTACTTCCAGAGACTTCACGATATAATATTAGCGATGAAAGATTCGGAAAAAATGTTGACTGAAAATGATTAAGTTAAGATATCACTTAGAAGGTGAAGGTATAGATTTCAGTTCAGGTACCATCGAGTTGGGGCCGACCCCTAGTGACATTATGAACAAAATCCCTCCATCATCTTGTCTCTAGTAACTGCCCTCAGTTCTTCCATGGTCTTTCCATAGAGTTCCCTGATTCCATCATAGTCATCATTCGGGTTCCTTAAAAGGGAGGAAGTATCTTGACTAGCTAAGGTACTATAGCTTCTGAAGAACTTTTCTACATATTCCTAATTATGTATAGATGGAAAGACAACCACGTAAAGAAATCTAAAAAACCCAAACAAGCAAAACAGCCGACCGGGGGGAGTGCTGTATGCATAATTTGTTATGGAAGATAAATAAAAACGGAAGATGCCTTTACATAGTAAATACTTGTAATCCAAGAGCGTGTAAGAGGCCTGTATTGTATGTTATTCTAAACATTGTAACCATTACACAATTAATTTTAGACTGATTTAAAATGTTGTTTCCTTGGTACTTGAGCGTATTATGTTAGTTGTATAACACCGATGGCTAAAAAATACATAACATGAGACAATGTTCGTGCGTTCTGACGCGAATTAAATTTTCACATGTTTCAGATTTACACAATCAGATACTTGGAAGAATAAACTTAATTTCTACAAAATTTCTGTACCTTAAAAGTTCTCTGACGCAGTACGCAATTGGTTTAAGACTCTAAATTTTGTATGACGAATTTTCAATCAATAAATTACTATCAACGAACGAATCTCCTTTGCTAAACGAGGATAAAGTGTACTCTTAAGTTCCATGTACGTTATTTGTTATTTAGTATGGATTGGAATGACGTCCATTTTTATTCTGGATGGAATAACAAAAGTTGGATAATGGACAACATTTCCTGTCCCTGTGCTGAAGTCTGGCACGATGCAACATAAATGAACTAAGCGACAAAACAGGGGTTGCTGTTAATATTTCTGCCACGATGTTTCGTACTGTGGAAGTGTCCATTAAAAGCAACACGACCCTGCACTTTGAACACAAACTGTTCACTTTTGTTGACACTCCAAATGAAGTAAATTTTTCGAAAACCTATCGCTGACATTTAAAACAACACCTCCGTCGTGTGCAATAGTCGACATTCATGAAGGATTATACGGCTGAAATTATAGAAATATTTAAGCAAGAATTGACATGCTACCTTCAACTAAATTCAGTAAAGACGACAATCACGAGAATATTTTATAAGTTTTATTAGTTAGAATTCGTACAAATGTTAAAATATGCCGAAGTAATGTAATTGTGAAATTAAATGTGAGTTTTCATTGAAAGAAAGCTAGTTAAGGCAACGATACGAATAAATTTAAAATACTTAAAATCCACATCTTAAGAATGATATCAAGCCCATTACATCTCTTTGATCTATGCGGGGTTTATTCTTAGGTAAACACAACATTTATCAATTGAAGATGTTTTAACCTTTTCCACATAATTGTCCAGTGCCTTCGTGTCCATCCACCAGGTTATTTTCGCGGCGGGGCGCGATCCCACTGACTGACACTCGATGTTGTACTTCCGGTCTGCTGAGAGAGGTTGGTTGCTGCTCAAGATGGACGCACTCAAAGGTTTGACTGAAAATAAAAGAACATCTTGATCAGTTTTTATCAGATATTATTTATAGGAGGCTAATTCGGTAACATCTAATAATAGGGGTGTTTTAAATATTAATTACTACTGCAAAAAATCACAAATATTATTAAATTTTTTTCTAAATAGCCCAGTTCTTGCAGCAGTCTTATCAAAACACCTGAGCGAATTTCTGGTTTATTCACGTTTTTGGCAAACAAGACGCAGCGTGAATAAAAAACCTGCTGCTATTATAAAACAAGGCAAAATCTACAGTGTTGCCAAACAAAATAAAAAGTGAATCCGGTTATCAGATGGGCATACCTCGTACATACACACCGTACAACTATAAAATAATTCCAGAAAACGGCATCTACATGTTTTATTTCCCATTAATGGTTCCAAGGGCAAAATAAATTTCATTTGATTTGTGAACAGTGCATGATATTAGTGTGCCAACAAGACAAATAAGAGAATTTTATACTTCTAACTATATTAAGACATACTCTTTCAGCCAAGTGTGTCGTTGCTGCAAATAACACGTGCAGACTCCTGGACATGTCTCCTGTGAGGACATTTTTTAGATACGTGTAAGTGTTTAGACGGATTATATGCACAAGTATTTATTTTTGTTTTGTTGTCACCTATTTGTTTTCCATTCTTTATATTTATCTTCTTCTACTTACTCTGTAAATGGTTTCTGTAGCTGTTAAGTTGGTACGTTAAGATAAATAACTGAATTTAATTAAAGGAAATAGATTTGAAACGAAGATGAGCTATCCAATACCAAAGAGCGTCTAGCACAATTGCAATTCAACATCGTATGCTCCTGTCAGTCACTGCATCCATTATCACCTCAATTAAGTACGTAATGGAGTGACTATGTGACGCTGCTGCTACCATGCTGAGTGGTATAAAGCGAAGGTTCAATATGCGATAATGGTCGATCGTATGTTAAGTGGCTGCGTTTCAAAAGGCAGCAAAACTAATTTTTAATTAGCCGAGTCAAAATAAGACGCAGAATAATGATTCTCAAAAGTCTTAATAGCCCTTCCTTCGACGCTACTGCACGGGCGTCGTGAGACGTCGCTCACCTTGCTTCTGATTTATTTGCGCTGACAGGTTACGGATTATGATTATTCTTGTGAGATGTGAGGCAAGGACGCATTTTCAAAACATGGCTGTGGAACAAACGATGCGTGAGAAAATGATACATCTGCATCACCGAGTAAAAATGTTGACATACATTTATCTGAACATGATTATTCAGCCGATTCAACACTGATGACACAGCTACTAGCAAATTAAATGCTTCAGCTCCGATGTAACGCGACTAAAAATCCAATATGACGCAGGAAAAAATGTGTTTGGCACCTGCTACGTTATAGGTGGTCGAGTTAAAAAGCTTACGATTGCTTTGAATCCGCCATTTCGAATAATTCAATACAGTTCGCTGAATTTCACGCCTTGACATACTCCAAAATTCAAACAAATGTCAGTATTAAATATTGTTTAAATCTAAGTTGTTACATCTACAACAGCCGAGAAGTTTAATTTGCTTTATCATAGTTGTACATGTTCCATAAATCGTGGTTCGCTATGTGCACGTGGTATTCGAAAGTATGACAAATGCATTTTACGGTAAAACTAGAATACAATGAAATTCTTGGAGCAATCAATTTCTCCTAATTTCTTACACATCCATCTTGAAGAAAACCTAGCAAAATTATGAACTGGACACTTAATCATTAATCCATGATCATGAGATATTTAGACTTTTTTGAAATTGGGTACGTGGGGGAGATGTCGTAAGACGAGTCCTGCACAAGACAGAACAAGAGAGAAGAATGAAGAAATCTGAAGTGGGTTTCACACCCGCGATTACAGCGTTCGAGCACCCAAGATCCACCCATTCACCCTCAGCATTTTACGACGCCAGAGTATGAAAATACATAACTCTATGCAGTAAACAGTTTTAAAATATACAAAACAGAAATGAGTTATATGTATTACATGAAGCATCGACAGTGAACAAAATCTTAACGTCTTCTATGGCGCAAAACGAGTCCCCGAAATACTGCACTACAGCCATACCTCGGAGATGTTGCGGGTTCGGTTCCAGGCCACCGCAATAAAGCGAGTCACACGAACGTTTTGGTTTCCCAGTGCATATAAAAGTTATGTTTACACTTTACTATAGTCTATTAAGTGTGCAATAGCATAATGTCTAAAAAACAATGTACATACCTTAATTAAAAAATACTTTATTGCTAAAAAATGTGACATAGAGACAGGAAGTGAGCGCGTGCTGTTGGAAAAATGGCACCGATAGACTTGCTCGACGCAGGGTTGCCACAAACCTTCAATTTGTAAAAAAACGCAATGTCTGCGAAGCGCAATAAAACGAGGTATACCTGTACTTCTGCTCCAAAATTACATAACTGACGAAGCGAAAAGGGACGACTTTCATGAAGACATCGGGGAATTCTTGTCATTATCCATACGAAATACTGGCAACATTCTGTATTTTCGTCATATCGCTAAAGGGAGGTCACAGACTACAAAGTCATGTATTAATATTCAGGAAACAAACTTGAAATACGTGTATGGTAGCACTTCAATTTGTCCCTGTACGAAGCAGGTAATGATGTGAACCAGACGAATCAAGTGTTCAGTAATGGGTTGTTGAACAAAGCTCACTGGTTCCAGTACGTGGAAGAAAGAGCTCTTCAAGTAAAACTTAGCTGACAGGGGAAAAACGTTATGCCTAACTTGAGGAGTTTGTGAAGTGTTTAGCAAAGTTTCCTTCACGACCTCAGATAATGGGAGCGAGACGGTCAAGCACTGTGTCTTGCAAGTTTTTACGCACCTCCGCATCCACTGTTATACGCAGTCAAATTGATAGAAAGAGTTCTCATAAGAATGAGCTGCAGTCTTGGCCATATGATTGAGGCAATGATGCACACCTAGCAACCCAGCAGCACAGCGTTCTTCCAAGTGGACTATTTATTTTGCAGAATTGGAAATTCGACTCAGAGCCAAGTCAGTTCAAGCCAGTCAACTTCCGCAATGTGTTAGTGGTTTTCAGTCAACCAAATGTATTAAGTTTAAGGTATACTTGATTTTACTTAATACAGCCCCCAATTTTGTATAAACTTTGATAGCGAACTCATCTCTGTAATTAATATGCCATAAATTCCCTCAGGCAGACATCTTATTAAGTTTTTGAACGTTATAGGTATGTTTAATCTTGAAAGGTTCCAGTACTTAGGGAATTTTTGCATCATATACTTACACATACGTCGTTCTTACTATGAATCAACACAAAACTGCATACGGTAATATTTTATATCTGCAGCATGAAAGTACAGATATTAACTATTACTCATTGAAATGCATTACGAAATGTAAATGAATTCCAGAATACATTTGCTTAATAGCACAGAGTGGATGCATGTGTAAATGCATTTTGAAAATGTTGTGTACATGTATGTGTGTGCTTTATGTTATCTCGGTTCAACCATTTTTCAGGTAGCCCAACGGCAAGGGTAAATGGAACAATATCAAAACAAATCACATATTTTCAGTGCTATTCAACAGGAAATTACATTCCATGGTATCCGCTTGTAACAGTTTCAAAATAAAATGTATCATATGAAGAAAATGAAATTCTCTTTACACCCGTAGCCAATTTCGAATTCAGTTTAACCTTCCGATAAAGAAGTAGAGAATGGTTCGCCGACTTTATTACAAACAAAAATTCGTAATTCTAAGTCATGTTTTTTTTTGTAAGATTTGAGGTTTTCACAGCGGTGAGTATGAACATTTCCGTCTTCTGGGTTGTTGCGCTGTGTAGTCTGGTAGATTTCCACCAATGTTTCAGAGGTCATACTGCCTCCGTCACCAGGGCGATGAATACCAGACTACACAGCGCAACAACCCAGAAGACAGAAATCTTCATACTCATCGCCCTGATGACGGAGGCAGTATGACCTCTGAAACGTTGTTAAACATCGACCAGACTACACGGCGCAACAACCCAGAAGACAGAAATCTTCATGTTCTTTTTCACTATGAAACCAAAGCTACTGTTGAAATACTAAGTTTCAATGCTGCATCTGTCTCTGTAAATTTCATATACTCAAATTCGACATCATTTGACGCATTTTTAACGAAGAAAATGCAGGCTATATATATGTTTACTAAAATAACACAATGCAGTTAAATAAATATTTATAAAAAACATTCCTCAGAAGGAAATTTAAAGAAAGTATGTATATACACACACACAAACTGTTGCCTCCTCTAATTTCTCTCATTATTATGATCATACTAGAAGTTTGATATGTCTTATTAAAGCAGAAAGCATAATTTAAAGTGGCTCCACATAAAAATTTGTAATAATAAACAATCAGTTTTTCGATCACTCAAGCGATAAAAATTTAACCAGCTTCGCCATATTTCACATTACAGCCACAAATTGTTATATTCATTTATGAATATGTATAAAATATTTGCGGATTTTATTCATGAAATGAATCGCATAACTCCCCGTGGAAACAGGTTTCTGTAAGCTCTACATGTATTTCCTTTACAAAAGGTGCGTTCTTAAAAGAATATTTCTTCAGCTTCGTACGTTCTCATTAACATTCCTAGACATTTAATTACTATCACGGTTGATCTTCGGATTGGTCACAGAAGAGATTAATTTTATTCAAGCCCGTATCAGACATACGAGCGTGTTTTATTCAGTTTTTTTTGGCGTGAAAGAGTTTCATTTACTGTTATATTGTTAGTCGATAAAATTCTAAAGGGAATATCAGCATTTTCGAACATTCCCATTCACTATCATTCACATATTGTCTGCTTTTTTAGTCTTTTTTCAATCGTTACTAATAACGTTAAATACAGAAATACACACATGAGCGTATCCATTGTTACATTACATGGGATATGGAAGCAGAAATTTACTAATTCCCTACTTCTGAGTATGCTAAGTAGAGAGGCAAAAAGTAGGCATTTTAATATCATTTTTTGCAACTGCAATGAGTGTCGTCCACAAAACCTGACAGTCGCCAAGAGAAAAATCTCGGTGATGGGAGTCGAAATCGAACCGTCTAGCTCTACATATTACTTTCTTACTAACGTGTTACGTCTCAAAATTCTATGTAACAAGATTTGTAAACAAACATAGTACATAATTAATTCCAGTTAAATGTTTAATAAATATAACAAAGCACATTCGATAGTCCACTCACCACAACTAGAAACAGACTAATTTATAATCCTTATTTAATACATACGGTACGTAATATTTCACCGAAGGATCAAGTCATAAATATGCATGAATTAAAAAAAGACTGTTTATTAAAATTATTATATCCTGAAATAGAAATAAAACAGAAAATTAATCATGTTTAATCGATGGGATATATTCTACAGAGACATTTAAGGCCCAACAAAAAGATTACCCTCAACCTTATTCACCTTTAAACGTAAACTACGTTTGAAGTGTGTTTTTGCAAGGTTAAAGTCGAGCAGTATAAACGCCGCGACGAAGACTTGACAGGAGAAACTTGCTGTTGTCCTGAGGAAGCCAGACAGGTTCCTTCTGGGGAATGCAGGGAGTTGCGCCTGTACGAAGATGTGGACAACTTCTAAAGTCAGGAAAGTCAGGAAGTCAGTCATAAGTCAGGAAAATGGCTTGGAAAATAGGAGATGAAGAGGAAAGTGTTTTGAGAGATTAAACAATAAACGGAATTGTAGTTAAAGAGAAAGGAAAAATATACAGAAGATAAAATGGCAAAGAAAACAAAATTATTATCCGATACCGGATTTAAACCTCCATATTTTAGTAACGGGTAGCCTTATAAAAACACTTTATAAGTTTTATCCTGCTCAGTAAAACTATTGTACAACTCCTACTGAAATAGTGTACGTTTCACATCCAGTACTTAATTTGCAAGGCATTACACTACACAGTGAACACAATTTTTTCAACACCTCTTCAAGGTCCCATATTCGCCTGTACAGACAGGAAAAAATTAGAAATCTCACCAAAGATAACGCGTTAACTTGTCCTAGATTCATAGCAAGTGATTCTTTAGTTTGTTATAGTGAATGAGCTACGACTTCAAGAACAGAACACATCCATTGTACCTCGATATGAACCTTGTGGCGCATCATGCTTTCAGAAATAAGGCTCTGGCGACCAAAAAAACTGCCCCATAAAGTATTCAATTCATTTCCACTCCTGGTGTTAAGTGGATTCTGTGCCACCGCGGTATGACGCGTTCTCAGGTTGCGGACGGACTGGAAGGCTTCCTGCGAGAGTATAACCGTGGCGGACGACAAAGTGTCGTCCTAAAGCCTGATGGTTGGGCGCGTGGCTAAGAACTCCTGATCACAAAAGTGAGGATTGTTTATAAATGTTACACACAGCCTGTGTGTAAAGATGCCACTTCAATAACTTAAGTTTTCAACTCGTCTGAAATTTCTTCTCAAGACTGTATTCAGTATGGTAGCAGAGAATAACCGCTGCAGCTGGATACACACCAAACTCATTAACTGTCAAAAATTAATTAGCATTTAATTTCTCTGGTATTAGAGCATGGAGGTTCAAGAACACAAACAGAAGCTCTAGACATCAAAAACAGATTCCAGACACTGATGCGTTGTGTATTACAGGCTATAATAATAGTAAGTAAGGGCTGGCCATGGATAATCGATCTTGAATATCTCAGCATTACTGTGTAACTGACAGATAAATGTCCTGTTGCCTAGAAATACTGCTATGCTTGTATTCCACATGGGAAATAATCACTTGATTTTGCGTTTTCACATAGGCCCGGACCCAGGGTTAAACTCAACGACAATGCCTCAAAACGCAGTCACCCATTTCCCGAATTAATGTAGGTGTTATTTTCGCGGTTGGGAGATCCTCGTCAGACGAGTCACTCGTGAGAAGACCGGAAGACCTCCTGAGGTCCATCCTTAAAACGTTTATAAAAACAATAGTAGCTTGGAACTAAGTGCATCAATTAATATAATTAAACTAATTTTGCTACTTAGATTAATCATAAAAAGAATAAAATTTAATATATACTAATGAGTTAAACGGATATATTTGAAAGATTTTAAACATAAATACATAAAATAGGTTTATTAACAGAAAATGAACCAGTCGTGATGCAATTACGGTGATCAGAGAGATCTAAAGGAAGGATACTGCATTTGTGAAGAAAGAATTGAAATTATCGTTCAATATTCGTTTTCACCATTTCCTGGAATTTTCGGTTGTGTGCATGAAAGTATGTGTGTGTAGGAGAAATAAATCATCGAGTTCTGTTACCCTAATTGAGGATTTACGTGACTATCTTTAAAGACAGAAAATGCTGGCACATACCACGGCATCCACCCATTTATTGTCAAGAATATACCTGTAAGAGTCTATGTCGTGTAGCATAAGGGTGAGACATAACATTACAGAAACAAACACTTGAAAATGTAGGAGAAAAGTAAGGGAAGCATGTACTTACAGATAGGTGAAAAGTTAAGTAAAGAGAACTCGGAATATATTAGAACAATTGAATGTATATGCAGGGAGAAGAAGAATTAGTAATGAAGCATGGATGGGGGGAAAATGCCTAATATTAGAAAGGTGCGGAAGTTACATTAACTTTTATTAGAAATAAGAAATACAATTCAAATATAAGATTGTATGTGGACAACATAACACGCAGAAAGAAGATAAATTTAACAAATAAATATAAAAATAAACGTACAATGAATTATTATAACAACAATAACTGGGAGGAGTAGAAATAATGAGATGAATAATATGGTAAAAATAAAATGGCGAAGGTAATAATTAACAGAGACAGAACAAGAGGAAGTGGACAGTAAGAATGCAGCAAAAAAACAGCAGAAGTGAGAAAATATACAAACTAAACTACCATAAGGAAAAGAAGGAGAAAATGAAGAAAGACAGGAGAGAAGGGGATTTTACAAAGAAACATTTCAGGGGAATTAACGCGGAGAGAAAAGGTGACACGTGAAGCCGTATGAGAGGAAACGTGCGCTGGAAAAACGAAAAGAAAATGCAAGGAACACGTTCTTGTTCATGCTGTGTGATGTCGGAGACGGTGATCAATTACACACGAGGGAACGGGAGTCATGCGGCATATGGCCACGAGGCCGTCAGGCCAGCCCAATGGCGTTTTAATGTATCCAAAACACTACGATTTGGTTAATTACAATGATACTCTTTACCCTACAGGCACCGATGTGGAGTAGGCGTGGGGACTAGAGGTGAAAACGGACGACTAAAATATCATAAGCTGTTTGTGACCACGTTGATCACGTGTTGGTGTCAATATATAGCACTAGTGCAATGTGAGGAAAAAGGGAATAATTCTATAGGTGATTTCATTTCACTTTTAGGGAGGTTTGAAATTTTAATAGCATCTTGTAGATCAAGAGAAGGCTAAATCGTAATCATAGATGAGAGTCCATACGGGGTAATGTGTTAGAGGAGATGTTTCAGGCACTGTTGCTAAAATTCCTTTTTTGTATCCAGATTTAATAGACAAGTACAACTAGATATGAAATGGGCTACAATAATATGGAACTTAAGCGCGCGATTCTGAAACGTTCTCCAAAGTACGGAAATATTAACATACCTCTCACGGTCAAGAATATCGTTAAGTAAATTTTATGATAATGTAAAAATTATAGTTACATCTTTCTGTAAGTGAAAAAAAAGATTCAAAATTTCAGTACAGAGAAGACTGTCATGCCGGACTTGAACCAGGCAACAAGTCTCATTTACAGTGCCCGGTCCATATCTTTCCTCAGAATTGTCTTATTCCACTCTGTTTCTTTCGGAAAAGCAGATAAATTTTATTACAGATAGATATCGAGTAAAACCACTCCCAAATTTAAATTTAATAATTATTCGATCGCTAAGAATTTATATTAACATTATTTAGATCTTAGTATTAATTCTATGCTGCTTCGAGAACAGTTAAAATCCTGAACACTAAAGCTGTGTTTTTGCTTAGGTATAATGTGATTAATGAATTAATTCATTACGTTTGACTCATAAAAATTATAGATGTTGAGGTACAAATCCCTAGTCTTATATATTCACCTCCCGCACTCTCTCAATTTGTAACAAAATACAATGTCACAGAATAGAAATCAGAAGGCTTTTGTGAACACGGCAATGAACCCTTGTGTTCCCTAAAAGGCACAGAACTGATTAGCTGAGAGCACGACTATCAGCTTCTAAAGAAGTAAAATAACAAGCACAATACATAATGCATGTAAGTGAGTCGGTGTGGACGTTGAGGAGAAATACAAAATGCCGTCCTTATTTTCTTGTTTCTATTTCAAGTACTTCCGGGAATAATCTAAAGAAAGTTGACAACTAAAAAACAACAAAAACAACAACGCAATGTGCACACAAATTTAGAAACTGCACTAAAACAATCTGTTGAATTCGAACAAATTTTTCTTTACATGGATGCCTTATGAAAACTGAGCGTCTTTCCGGTACCCGTAATTAGTTTTGCCGATATATATTCATTTACGTCACGAGGGGAATAACACTCCCTATTTTTGTACAAGTTAGTAAAATCAAATATAATTTTGATGTCCAATTTTGAAATAACGAGAAAGAGACCCTTGTTCCACCCATAAATTCAATTAATTATAAATGACATTATATTTCATTCCAATTTGTATTAACTGCTTCCATTAAATTAATATTTCATTCTACATTCATACTTCGTATCCAAATTGTAACAACTGAAATTAATGGAGTGTTCTAAAACAATATCGTATTAAAACGAATGATTAATTAATGGAACATGCAAACATATAATGTTTATTTCACTTAACTGCGAGGGTAGTTCCTTCATTTATCTGGCAATGCGGGTTCCTTTCTAAGCTATATTCCATTTGTAACTGCAAGGATAATTAATAAAGCATTTATACATTCAGCCGACAAAAACCACGGTGCAGAAACTGTTCACTAAACATCATCATTTCGTTATTATAGCCAATAACACAGTATGTTCATTGCATTTCAAAGAAAGTGTACACATTGTTTCATATTCAATATCGTACGCTTGTAAGTTACCCAACCGCAGAACACAAGATTATCAAGTACCAACACCTGTTACTGAAGGGGTTAACACGTGACATTAAAATTGAATTCATAATATTCATATTCCGTCTAACGATTTTGAATGCGATGCTAATGATATCGAAGAGTAAAGACCACTTGGGAGACCAAGATAAAGACGCGAAGATAATATTAAAAATGACCTTGAGGAACTACAAGACGACGTGTGAAGTGAATGACTGCCGGTCTCGTGTAAACACAGTAATAAACATCCGGGGTTCATAAAAGCCAGGAAATATCTTTCTAGCTGAGCGATTAATACTTCCTCAAGAAAGACCCTGTTTTATGGAGTTAATATTGACCGCATACTTGAACACTCACTCAGTATATTTCAAATAAGAAGATACGATACGTTATTAATGCATTAAATTTGCTAAAAAATAAGTCTACTCGTAGATAGTAAGAATCTACAAATAAATCATGCCTACCCAACTTAAATCAAAGTGTCTTCAGCACAGTACAGAGTTTAATGTTGTGACATCGATTTATTTGTTGGTTACAGAATTTATTAACATTTACCATTATTATCGAGAGCAGAGCAGACACTACGTTAGACTACACGTCACAACATATTTTTATATCACACAGAATCTAACGTCGAGTGTTGTTAAGCTGTGTGACAGAAGTAGCAAGATGCACAGTAGGCCGGAAACCCAAGTCGCCGAAAATTAGCTTCAGAATAAAATTGAATGGGTGGGGCCCGGAAACTACACTGCATAAAGCGTTGTGACCCTTCCGCAGATCCTCATTAAAATTTAGTAAATCTGAATAATCTTCAAATCTCTGTAGGTACCCCATATAAAATAACTACATTTTAATAAAACAGAATTTATTGGGACATACCAAATTATTAAAATACTTAGTAAATATTACTTAATATTTAAATTCGTGGGATGGGATTTTCATTATCAGGGTTGGAATTCGTTTGAGTTGCGTAAGTCTAACAAAACATGTAATCATAAACCAGAATAACATTACGACCACAGAGCACAATTACTTCTGAAAAAAAAAATACGTCATACTTGTATAGGCACATTTCTGAAAGTCGCGGCTTCAAATTCACTGTGCATATGATACGGACATACAGATACTGGTTCTCATAATTATCTATTCTTTCACTGTGCATTCTCCATTAATGTCACGTGTTCTACAGATTGCAAAGCAGGGTAACAGGACGGAAAAACTTCATTCTACACGAGCTGCATCAAGTGAGTTCATTTGGTATTCAAGCGGCGTGTTCAAGTGTAATGAGACGGTGTTTGTTATCAACCGACTCTCACATACCACCAACATTAACAGATATAAAGATGTGTTCGACATGTTATAAGGGGAAAAGGGCGAATACGTAGGTACATCATGTCTGGAGAATTTACACAAAGTTTACCCACTGCTTTTTCTTTGTATAAACCTATTATTTATATGTAAGATTCACATCTAACGCCGTGTATTCACAACGGACTTACTTCGTACTAGCCGATTTTTTCTCTAGGAAGCAATAAAAATGTGGATTTGCTTCATAACAGCATTAATTTATTTTGATTCATATGCTAACTGCATAAAACATTTCGGAAAAAAAATGAATAAAGCATCGTTCAAAACTAAAACCAAGCCCATTTTTCTATCAACTTATGGATGAAAACACTAAAATCTTGTATTTCCTTTCCTCACAGATGTATGAACGATAAACTCTAATTGACAACAGACTGATTACGACGTACATAAGTATCTGATGAAGAACCGATCCAGACGTTTTATACCAAAAGTATTCTAATATCATTTAAAACCATAAACGTGGTTTCGACTGAGAATGAATCTGTACCAAAAATGAGTAAATAAAACAGGAAATAGTACCCCAAGTGTATAAACGTCGCTCTATCAGATCATGAATCTAGACTAGGAATGTGCAGACAAGACGGACGAACCTACCACGAGCGTGTCTATTAAACTCCATCATCTCACTCACTCTGATCACAGAACTGGATTAGGAACGAGGCAACTTTAACACAGCAGGTACTTTTAACAGAACAGAGAATTCAGCTTAACCTTACCTCCGTCTCTCATTAAATTATATAAACACATACTGTTGTTTTGACATTTGGCATATGGCATCCCAGAGCTCCTCCCCTTCTGTCCGGTTTTTGTATTTTTGCATTTTAGTCTCCTTAATTTCCTGGTGTGCTGCTAATACACGGTAACTCATTCACATTCAGCTTGCAAATAAGAGAACAGGAGACATGACTACGTAACAGTGATGTCTGAATAGAATGGGGTGGGGAAGAGTGGCCCAAGCCAAGGGTAGGCACTGTAATTGAAATAACTTGGCCGCCATGAATTTCAAATTGGACTACCAGTTATATTCTCTTTCTTTCTATCTCATTCTTACAGAGTAACGAAATAGTTTCGAGTTTCCTTATTATTCAAGACAAACTCGAGAGGGAGAAAATTCCTTTTCTGCTATCTTAGTTAACTTTTTATCTTTCCTTTATTTCTTGTCTTGTTTCTTTTCTCTCTCCCTCTCTCTCTACTTTTAACTAACTTTAGTTTATGTTATAGAAATACATTACAAACCGTCTTTCTTTTTTATTTGCAGTGGTAAATATGTGTACTTCTTTGAATAGGTTCACGATGTTTCTATTTAACTGGAGCAAAGACTCGTTTTATGTAACGGATTCTGTTCAGTGTAACGTTTATTCGTACACTTGTTCACAAATGTGAACACGTTTCTACGTGAGAGTTGTCACCTACATTCAAAGTAAATAGTACTTCCATAAAACGAAGAACATGACACTTTGCACTCCAAAAACTTAAAGTACAATCGAAAACGTCTTCGATGTTTTCTTAACATCAATAACATTTCGAGGTGTTGTACATTCGTATGAAGATTATTTATCTCGAGATATACATAGACCTGCTAGATTTCATTGTCCTAGCCAAAGAACATACCTTAAGAGTTTTTAATCATTATTAATACAAACAAGAATTCATAATTAAAAATAATGTTAATAAAAAGTAGCAACCTCCAGGTTAAATTTAAATGTTGTTTGAAGGCCTTGGGGCGGTTTTAGGTCCATCTGTTTCTTTAATTCAAAATTCTCTCTTTGCCAATTAAAAATTAAACGCTAGATATTGTTTTGTTGTTATTAATTACTACTACGATTATGGAGTTCAGAGTCATTGACTAATTTTATAGTAAAATCTACCGAATTTGCGTTCTTATTCAGACACATCTCTGACAAGAACTTCATGTGATGAGAAAACAATCGGAAATTATTTATTGGTGGAAATGGGATGTATATACACACATATAGGGAACAAACTCTATTCGTTAAGAAGCCACGACGTTTTACATCAGTAAAACACACCAAAACGTTTCTCCACATAAATCTTCTCCACTAGAACCTGTGTGGAATTTAGCTAGAATTAACATATGAAATACAGGTTTGTCAGTGTTACATTAGATAAAGTTTAAAATGTTTTTTTTTACAATGACTGTTCGTCTGATGATGAATGGTTGAGTAATTAAGCCTTCAAATATGACGGTTTCACCTGATATCTGTCATACATTGTGTAATTTAAAAGCAAAATATAATGGGGCTTAATTTATGTTGAAATAGTAACGATTGTCCCTAATGAACAATGGATATATTTTTAGTGGTTGTAACACAAATGCCCACACAGCTAAGGCATAGTTTAAATATTCACATCCATTGTAAAAGAAGCATGAATAAATCTCGACTCGTTATGTACTCTCTGTATCAGTCAACAGTTTAACGAATTTTAGTAGAATCAAGTAGGATTTAAGCTTCTCAAGGCGGTGAGAACAAAGCTGCATATCGTGTTGGTTGCAGCGCAGTGTAGTTTAGTTGAAATTTACTCATCTACCTGATGATGAAGGCAGCAAAGACCTCTCAAAAGCTCGCAAAGTTCTACAAGACTACAAGGCGCAACAACCCAGAAGACAATCATCTTCAACTGTGGTGACTATTAACTGGCTCGCGTCAGTTGTTAACAAAAAGGAACCTCTAGAATGTTTTGGAAACAAGCAAAGAATGAGGCATCAGAAGCGACCCTTTTGCTAAGTTTACGGAGAAATAACATTTTGCCACAAATCTCTAAGAAAACCCAAGATTCCATCGAACAAACTAGCAGACAGGAATTAGAAGAAGTGGCATACAGTAAAATAAGATAAATGGGGAAAAGAAAGTTTTCCGTACATTTAGCTGAACTTTAGTGTGTATACAACGTCATTTCTTTAGAATTAACAGTTATATATGTCTGTACACCGGAATTCTTGATATCAGTTGAACACAGAACACACATAAACAATAAAACGTAATACACCAAATAACGGATTTTATTATTTTTGCCAGAGAAGTTTTACAGCTCAGTTCTCGTATCGTTATTGTGACACTGCAATTCTTTAATGGGAAATAACATCTCAAGTTACATCCACTCAAAATCTGAAGTGTTATTCTTACAAATTTAAGGTGACATTCACTCAAAATCTATTTTAGTGTTACAATTTAAATAACAGAAATGTGTTTTGAAAAACCAAAACACCTTCTTTGGAAGACAACCAGTAACGTCGACCATCTTTTCTAATGCATCAGTATCAACTTATACAATACGTGTCGATTATAAACCGTAAGATTTAAACGTACAAGATTACTTTTGACACTTTTTGTCTTGTGACATTCCATAGGGTGTAAATCTGAAATCACGGATGTAGAGACGACAGAATGGAGAACATACTATTATTCCTTAACATTATTACACTAAGAGAAGTCGACATTAAACTAGATTGCCTGATCTTGTCCTAATAAGATTCAAAGCAATTACATTTTACACACGAAAACCACCAAAGAAGCAGAGATGATATCACTGAGTCGTTTCCTTTGAAGCTGTAGTAATCGTACATGGAGTACCACGATAAAACAAAACGGACGAGAAGGAGAGGTTTCAGCAAAAGTTGACACAACTACCTACTGCAGAGGCATATGGAGGTCAGACCATGAACGGGATTTAAATGTGACACGGCCGAATGAGAACGCGCGATTTCATAGGACTTCATAACAGAACACGTAACAGACTGTATGCAAAATTCCGTGGAAAAGAGGACTTGGCCTATGAAGGTCAGCAGACTGACAGGCTTGATTGGGCTAAAGGTCGTGTTTAAATGAAAACTAAGACCAGATATCGGTAGTAGAATATTATTTTTCCAGCTATTCTAAATTTATATACGGTAAGTAAATGAAAAATTGAAATATATTGCTTCCTTCAAAAATCAAAGTTCTTTTCTGTTCTTTTACAGTTAACATTCTTAGCCACTTGAAGAACTGAGTAACGTTCTTTAATTACTACATTAATAAAAGCCTACAACGATTAACATTTTGAAACACTAGAGCTTAAAACTGAACGTAAACTTAGTACACAGCTATTAAATTAAACGCTGTATATGAAAACGTTTCTCTCAACTGCATGTAGCTGAAAGGACAGCAGGAGATCTGGGAAATGAGGTTCTTACGGAAGTGGAAATGTCGCTTGTACTCTTCCGGTCTGTAATATCATGCACTTTTGTGAGTGGTTATCAAAGTTTCGGGAGTAATGTATCGCCTCCATCTTCAGGACTAAACTGAGTAAAAATGAGAATGCGACAGTGATGGAAGATGTTTTCGTCCCGAAGAAGTCTGTAGCAGAAAGTGCGAAATCTGTGATCAATATGTGTTCAATCATCTGCTAACCGTATAAAATAAGTATGACAACAAATGAGAAGGAACATTTTAATACTGTTCTTTAAAATATGGCCTGAACAAATAATCATCTAGCAAAGTCATGTATTTCTATCTCAAAATATCCACAGTTAAAGACAACGTAAGACAACACGTAAGTAACTGAACACAGAAATAAGGGAAATATAACGGGGCCCAAATAGTACTTCATTAACCTGGGGTTTAGTCTTATAGATTCTAAAATATGACTAGACAGCCAGAAAAGGCAAAGAACCTTTCTGACCGTCAAATAAACCTACATTTCCTTTACAATATAGGATTATCCTGAATGTTTATTTGACAATTACGCAAACAAAATTATAATCCCACGAAAATATCTGCAACACAAAAAACCCTGTAATGTTTACATCATAATGGACTCATAAATATTAGTTGACTTTGTTAGGTATAGTCAACGACTGTAATCTTGAGACTTGCAAATAATGCAGGAAGTCCTTCCTCCTTCACCCCACTTCCTCACACCGCAAGTCTCAAGATTACAGTCGTGGACTGTAGTTTACGTTCAAATGTTGCACAGTGCAACTGAAAAAATCTAGCAGCTTTTAACTACACGAACTGATATCATAGAATTGGAGTGAAGTGATTTATTTTGACGGACGATACATGTTGAGCATTCAATAACTCTGGCTAGCAAACTCCAAACCGCATGTGGGGAATCTTTGACGTCATTAATAATCTCGAAACTCATTTGTCATTCTGGAGCTGCAGCAGTCAGCACAAATTTGCCAATCAATGGCACAGCGCAGGTGCAAGCAGGGAAGCATACTTTGTGGTGTTGCTGTAACCAACCCAATAAATTGTCCAGCCACACATTAAACAAGATTCGAATGCAACTTTTCAAACAACATTTAAAACTAAAGCCGACTCAAACGTATTGATATTTCTGCTATACTGAAACCATCAATGACGTCATTAGAGTGACAAATGCCAGGCTTATTACGCCCACGGTCGAATTGCATTGTTCATGAGGTCATTAAAACCGGTTACTTATGGGAATAGTGGCTTACGTACCAGTGTCATGCACGTTCGACGTGCTATAATGTTTGGAAGTCAAATGGATTTGGTACTTTGTATATCTAATACCTGAAGAGTAAAATGTCGTTAACCACCACCCGTACTATTTAACATTCTTTTTATTTTAGGACGTTTTCCAATTTAAGGAAAGTGAACACTTAAATTATTGTATTTACAAATATGTAACATAAAATGTATTTTCAGTGTTTTCCTTTTTATATCGTCGTTATGTATTGTAAGATATTTAAATAAAAAGTAATTTTAAAAGGTAGTACAGGAATTTAAAAGTTTTTAAATGGTAACTACCTGTGTTAAATTGTTCAGTTGGGTAACAAATATGAAACAGGCGAAAATACATCACATTTCAGTAACAATGTCAACATGCTTTCTTAAAAAAGATATTATACATAATTAAAAATATTAAGATTATTTAGATTGCCTTAATTCTATAGAATGTGATCTGGTTCGTGACAACGCTTAGTCTTACTGAAGACGGAGCCTGCACGTTTCTCCGAAACGTTGTTAATCACTTGCAAAATTATAGTGTGTTAAACTTCAGAGAGCCTGAAATCAAACAATGTTCTTTGTCATGTTTGTGCCATACCGTAGATATTAAACTTTGTCATATCAAGTGTGGTACATGTGCATGAAATTTTTATTTACAACCTGAAGAACATTGTCAGAACTAGTCTAAAATAAACCAGTATGCACCTTCCACTAGAGTATATTTATTAACTGCAACAACTGAAATATTGCTTTAAGTCCAAATCCATATTATTCCACGAACCTAGAAGTACATAACCACATTTTGAACGAAAATCATCGCCTTTCTATGCATCAGCCTGCTTATTCAGAACATTTCGTACACTTTAGACCCGATTTTTAAATTCGCAACCACACGAACAAGTCCATGAGGGCCTCGATCGTAACACACGTCGGAAATTCATCGACGCCTCTGATGGACAGAGTCCTGGTTCATTATAGCTGCTGAACCACGATGTGTACTTGTTGATTTTGTGAAAATTATGTGTAGTTAGGAATACCTTTAGGTAAACAACAACTGGTTATTAATAGGACCACTTGCGTCAACATGAGTTTCATCAACAGTACAAAATGTATACATGGAACAAGGCACAGGGGGGAACACAAATATGCAGCTTATGTAAGTTACAAAAATTAACATTATTTTAATTACCACTTTACAAATCAACACTACAGTTAATAATAACTTCAATGACGTTTCAAAATAATTGAACCCACCCGACAGATAATTAATATCTAGTAATTTTACGGTACAATGAAAGCTAGTTACGTAAAATGCTAAATTACGAAACAAAATAAACAGAAACTCATCATCTGTCGTATCAAAATAACTTATTTAACGGATGCAATGATGAAGTGCAAGCAGCTTCGGAAAATAAAAATGTCGTTTAACATTATTTTCTTAACCCTTTTATTTTGTAGTCACATTATTACTGTACTGGAAAAGATAAAACTATTTTATATTTCACTTTAAGTCTAGAGTTACTTATTGCATCCATATAAAATAGTCTACAAAGCGCATTTTAAAGATAAAAAATGCTCTGAAAATAAGGAACTTCTAAGAAGGATACTTTATCAATATTTTTACACCATTTTCTTTAAACATTAGTTTACAAAAAAACAAAGAAATATATCTGCCACATATTTTCTGAACTGAAAGTAAAACAGACTATACTTTATTCAGGATAAAACGTAAATTTCGTACTGTCAGCTGAATGTGACAGGAAAAGAGTCAAAGGAATACTGATTACATACAAAATTCAATTTCAACATGTCAAACTTTTTAATAAAGTACGTTAAGTCTCATTGCAAGGCTGTGAGTGAGAGATCCATGGTGGCGAGTCCTTCAAGTCAATGAGAAAATAAAATCCTAATCGGTGAATGAAGTTGCATTTATGGCGCTGAGAAGGTGTATCACTCTTCTGGTGACGCATTTAATGTTCCGCTGAATTCTAACCGTAACAAGTCCCTTCCATTTGGATGAAAAAGTAGCCTATATGCCACGATGTCTCGGTTTAGTTGTATATACTGAGGCTAAGAATTAATCGACTTGTAACTTATAGCAGTGTAATGGAACTAATTCCACTAGGCTACATGCTGCAACATCCCAGCAGACGGTGATATTCATACTTGTGACAACCTAGAAAATAATTTTTTAATCTTGCTTCAAGGAAATACGTACGGAAATTTCTAAAATGTATACAACACTGTCAACCATCAATTTAAATACTTGAGTGCTCATAAGCCATATATTTATATAATCAACTTTAAATTAATTTACGTGAATGGAAATTAAGCAGAATTAAATTTTACATCCTCAATATTGCCTTGCTCTACCCTAAAAAATCCCCTTTCACGAAGGAAACCAGATGTTAAAAAGACGGATCAATGCATAAGGCCGTCACAGGGGGGTTATCGCTAGTAACAAGCAAGTAAGTCTTTACTTTTATCTTAAAGTCTCCTTGTTTACTGGGAGCAGAGATGGACTAGCTACTGTGAATACTCGGTAACATTTTAATATCCCATGACTTATTCTGTAGTTTGGACTTCTTACATTTTAATCACATGATGGATAATTTTCGTGACATTCTGAATGTGAGCCCCTGAATTAAAATCAGGAACATTCAATTTAGATTGAGAAGAAAATGTGGAGTTATGAATCAATTGGTTGGTAGCTGTTCAGTTCTTAAAATCACTACCAGACTTCAAACAAGGCAAAAACATGAGCGTATCTATCTAACATTAGACTGACTATTACCCACTTACTAATCTTGTTATTTGCAAAACAAACGAGTAAATTTAAAGATTTCTGTCTTCTGAGTTGTTGCACTGTGTAGTCTGGTCGATGTTGACAAACGTTTCAGAGGTCATACTGCCTCCGTCATCAGGGCGATGATTCATACTCACCGCTGTGAAAACCTCAAATCTTACAGAGTAAATTTAAATTTAACACACACATACTTTCCACAAGTTTCACCCTAAAAATTGTTTTCTTTCCTCTCTACTGATTAATTTGCTTAAAGGAAATTATTAACACAAAAGTACAGATTCGGAGGGCCTTCGATTTGTATTAAAAACTGATCTATAAATGCAATTTATTGCCTACGGTATATTTTTAAACATGAGTCGCTTTCGTTGGTGTTATTTAAGCACTGTTTCAGAATTTCCCCGTTATCGCTAACGGATAATTTTCTTGTGTTCAATAAAAAACATTGAGTACCTTTTCTAACGTCTAACATTACTCGACCAAAAAATGGACGAGTCTGTTCTCCGAGGCGAGATAAACGAAATGGTGAAACCACTTCTTCTTTTATCTTCATTCCTTGCAACAGATAAGAAGGCCTGATACTGATCGTTCATGCACATATAATGAAAATAATGTTTTCACCCGAGTCCGACATTTACATATATAAATGAAATTTTGTGGATTGATATGCGTGTATCATTTGTACCAAAATAGTCTTGTCACTTAGTATTTTCAAAGACATATTTCATCGCATATTACGAAAATGTACTAATGCATGAAAATCTTTAGTTAATTATCATTTGAAAGTATGGATTTAGACTTAGAAATTTCAAATCGTTATCGCTGTAAAGTAACAAAAACTAATTACAGGTATTAAAAAAGAGGGGTTGTTCGAAGCTGAGAACTGAACTAGTAGCGAGGTATAAGCCCCCTTTACTGCATCATGTTGCAATGAAAATAAAAAAAGGCTGAATTTCAACGCAGAAGTTGTAATGGTGTATGACGCGGTGGTATTTGTGATAAGGAGATGTTAGTGGTGATAAACTGCTGTATATTTTGTCGAAGAGTCCAACATGGAGTAGTGATGCTGATGCAATTTCAGATGTGACACCGAACACATGATAAAAGTATGCACATAAACTTAGTTCACTATCATCAAAATATGACACTTTCACGGCATTCCATTACCACTGCATAGTCTAGGAACTTACAAAATATTTTTTTTCCAAAACTTAAGTAATGCTTACAATTTATAGACTGTACAGCGAGTATCATAATTTGCTGAGAAATTGCTCCAGACGGTGCGACACTGAACTCTGGATTACCTATGCAAAGGCCGACAGATAGGTAGAGGATGCTGGGAGGACCATGGGCTACAAGAGAAGGGGAAGCGGTAAAATGCTTTCCTTTTAAGTGCTTCTCTACCTTGGTAAAAGCCCACCTTGTAGATAAAATGACGCTCTTCCGAGAACGGAACTCAGATCTGAGGCTCTTATCCCCGAGTTTTGTTTGAATTTGGGCTCAGTTCTAGTATTTGTGAGACGATGGTGGGAAATGGCGTTTATACAACATTTCAGTGGGTTTTGTGTTAGAAGGGAGACGACAGGATAATGTAAGCGAGTACTAGCACTGTCATACCATAACCAACTCTACTGAACAGAGTACCTCCTCAGAATCTAATAGTAAGTACACTCAACTAGTTCAGAAATTCCCCGTCTTCTATGGAACTCGAAGGGAAAGATCACCGTGTTCACAATAACCCGCTAGAGGTCCCTATTCTCAGGCATATAATTCCAATCCAATCCAATCCGAATCCTATTTCCTTAAAATCTATTTAATATTATCCTCCCATCCACTTCTAAATCTTCCGAGTGTTATCTTTGATTCAAGCTTTCAAAAAACAAACATTATATGCCCCGCCCATCCCATTCTCGTTGATTTGATCTTACTAGTAATAATTGCTTAAGAGCACAAATTATGTACCTAATTATCATGTATTCTTCTCCAGCCTCTTATTACATCATCATTCAACATATTCTAGGCAGCCTGTACTGAAAGACCATTAAAACTGTGTTCCTCCCTTAACGTGAGAGAAATTACTCTGTTTGATTTTGTTTTATCTCGAAAATTTCGAGAACCTAACTCTTTAAACTGTTTGGAATCCGGTTACTAAATGTAACTGCAACTTCACATTAACAGTTATCTATAGTTACAAAGCACAGATATATTACTTTTCCCGGTCAATGACTACGTTTATGGGCCCTAACTATTAACAACATTTCATTCTGTCATGAAACCCAAGAGTTTCGTAAATCTCGGAATAGAATCATGCCAGAAGCCAGTTAAATTCACTTAATTTCTGTTCATGCAAACTTACTCTAATATTATTCTCCGCATGAGTTTGAATCTCTCAACTGATTCCACTGTATAAAATTTTGAGTCCATAATTTACCATAGAAAATTAATCATTTTTCCGTGTAATTATATACAGTCCATATTAAATCACATCTCTCAAGTAAAAACATCAAGGCCAATCTTACGATCAAGCCGAAGTGTGTAAACGTTTCCACTCGTTATCACATAGACGTCTATCTTAGACTGAGGATAATTTCATACGTTAGCGAACAGCGCAAAAGTACGAGTACATCATTAACAGTTCTAGAGTAATTTAGGTGAGTTCCATAAATTCTGTAGTGAAGCCAGCCATTTTTATAATCGATAAATAAGTGTTCTGTGTCAAACTTGATACAGAGTCAAATTATTGTATCCATTTATATAGAGAGTGATAAAATCTTTGTGAAAATAAATTAATATTCATGTTCACAGATTCAATGAAACGATGTTATAAATATACAGCCAATCATTTTAACACTTTAGCAATCTCTGTGAGAATTTTTCTGCTGGGTACTGATAAAGAGAAACAAAAGAATACTGACACAGTTTAGATTTTATGGAACGTGAACAAAAAAACTGAAAAACATAGATTCCTCTCCAAAAACCTGCACTCATACATGTTAATGTATCGTTTTCTGAAGCTTGATTTAGTCTTCGGAAGGAAGCAGTTTGTGAAAGCAAACGTATCTGTAGTTTCCCTGCAACTTAGGCGAGTCCACGCTGTGCACATTTAGAAAGAAATGTTCCAAAACCCAAAGTCAAGACACTTCCCCGAATTCTATTTCATTTCGACACTTATTCAAAATACTGAGTATATATAAAATCAGGTTTAGGCCTTAGAAACTAAAATGAACCAAAGCGCAATGCAATAACTACTGCTACCAACAAGATTCTTATCTTCGCACTATTCACATTAAGCAGCTAACATCTGACGCTTTATATAAGTTAAAAACAATTTTAGAAAAGAATTAAACAATGTTTTGTGTTTACTTTTTAACATGACGCCACTGACTCGAGTCAGATTAAATGTTAAAATATTTGTTATTTAATCAACAGAGTTGTAGAAGTAAACAAACAGATAGATATTATTAGCTTCACTAGTACATAATTGACAAGCAGACTGATAGCTTTATTCTATCCGCCTAAATTTCACAAATAAAATAGATACAACCTTAATTATCTAACAATACTAGCACAAGTTTACCTGTCAATTAAAAACTGCCAATCATCCATATAAAAATTCGCCCGCTCCGAATGTGAGCTAGCACATATCAAGAGAAAATTAGTGGGTTTAAAAATCCATAGCTCAGGAAAAATCGACATAGGCTTTTGATATTGATGGGGATTTATTTTAATAAGAAACCTGATGCTTAACATGAGATGTACATTTACAGTCAAAATCTAATATATTCTAACACGCCTACTTTTTACGTAAGGAAAAACTACAGTCACATTCGGGCGGACAGACGGTACGAGGCATGACGACGAATTCACCAACATTAACTCCTGTCGCTACAGAGATCCGAAAAATGATGTTATAATTCCAGAACCGAAGAGAATGTTACAACAAGTAAGTTAAATAATCTTGTGACCGGACAGTCAAGAACGAAAGTATGCACTGGGGAATACTAGGGTATGAGATGTGATTTTATTTTCTGATAGCTTTGACTTAGAGATGCCCTCCAATCGATTTTATGGAAAGAATAAGAGAGATCGCTTCCCTTTCGGAGCCTTATGTCATTCTCAGGTAGCACATCTACTAATCAGTTCAACCTTATTTCTCTTTCCTGATAACCAATCCCATTATTACACAAAATGAAGCGACTAAAACCACTAAATGCTGTGAAAACAGCCCGATATTCGAAATCACAGTCTCCCAAAAAGAAGCAGGAATGATGAAAGAAATAACACAACCCAAGAAACATAACGTTACTTAAAAACTTCTAGTGATCTTTTCGAATTTGAAGATAAGCCGCAGACCATCCGAACGTCCGATAAATATATCAGCTACTCTCGGCGTGTCAATATGGGCAGGGTGATGCTAATTCCAGCACAAACTGACAATATGTCAGCAAACGCTATCTTGATCAGCCTCAGGCAGGCTAGAAAGAGAGACAGATGGCAACCAGTGACAGTGATCGCATTATTATGACGGTGTGAATAGAGAGACCATTGTTCTATCAACGATTTGTAACAATTACTGGGAGGCATCGCATTATTTGGCTTTGGTCCGGCTTAGTTGACAAGTCTGTGTCAGGCAAACAGGTAATAACACATTGGTAAACTAACCTACGGGCCAGAACAGGTAATCAAAGGCAAACCTGTTAACAAAAAAAGTGTCTGGAACAAAGTTATTAACAGAATTAACAAATTAACTACGTGACAAGCAGACCGTCGCTCAGCTGGACAACGTATTCTTTGCATTTCACGGAAAAAGACGTTCAACACCATAGGACAAGCGAACGTGGCTTGACTCGTACCCACTACTTTCTTATGGTCCATTTTAGTAAAATCTTCTCAGGTCTTACGAGTTGTATCTTCAGATTTTTAATAAAACTTTTGCGTATTTATCTACATCCCCATGCGTGCTATATGATGTACCCATCTCATATTTGTTTTGATTGTTCGAATGGTGATGAATACAAATTCCGGAAACCCTAGATGTTCAGTTTTCTCTCCAGCCTTCTGTCACTCTAGCGCTCTTAGGTCCAAATATTCTCCTCGGAACCCTTTTCTCAAACATCCTCAATGTGGATTCCTCCCTCAGTATGAGAGATCACGTTTCACACCCACAGAAAACGAAACATAGAGAACAGGAAACACATAAAAATTCTAAAAATAAATTACAACAGTACAGATGGGTACTACAGCCCCCATAATAGATTGTAGAACTGAAGTTTCCCCTGACCGTGTCCAACAACTCCACGAAGGCGTGTAAGTGGAGTTTAGGTAAGGACCCATATATTCTATACTTCGACATTATATGTCGGTGAGTCATCAGTTTTAAGCTCATGTAGCTTTACCCCTGCCGCGAAACAGTTCCAAGTAACTAGAACATAGAAAGCCGAATGGACCCTACGGCTGGAGTGGCATGGCGGAGAGAAGGACTTTTACTACTGGCGAGTTCAACTTTTTAATCTTACAAGCCTGATTTTATCATCTAAGACCCCAAAAATCTTTTAAGAATTCTGCGGAAGGATCGATAGGAGGAGAAATATAGACTATAGAAAGTGTTTAAATTCCACGATAGATGTCTTAGAACTAGAACCGAAATACAGATGTACCAAGACACTCAACTGAGAGTTTCGGCGGTTGGCTTCCGACTACTGTTCTGTCCATAAAATACTGAGCTTTGAACACGGTAATACACTAGATGAAGTAAGTGGCCACAATTGTTTATTTACGAGTGAAGGAGCCCCGTAACACGTGTGAAAATATGTCAAGGCAAATATCCAGAGCGGTGGCTTCAAAAAATCAATAACCGATACAGGAGCTTATTGGTAGCTTTGTATTCGGAAGCTGACTCGTTCGAATCGCGTGTGGAGCGGACTATCCTGGCTCGGGATTAGTGGTTCCTCGACGGATTTAAAAACAAAGGCTTTCGCATCAAAATTGTATACAGGCTGCTCCAAACGTTTTATTGCCCAGTTTTTCTATTCATCACGCTCTGTGGATACTAAATGAAAGAAAAACATACATTTTTAATGATTAATAGAAAGAACGTGACACTCGGAAAGAAAACATATTTATGATACGCGAAAATATTGCAAGTTTAAAACTGGCGAAGTTATACTTACGTCCTTTTAGTTGTTTTTAGGAGCGTTCGAATCCCGCCAATGCTATTTCCGATCGGGCAGCAATAAATGACACTTTACGTGAAGAACTATACCCGTTTGCGCGTGCTTCATAAAGTTTATCCACACGAGGAATTAAGGTGTTGGTAAGTCGCCCGCCATTCAAAGAGATCCCATTTTCAAACTTCTTACGGCTTGAGTTGGCTCAGACGATTCTAGTTTTTTTTCCGAATTAGGGCTTTCAAAATCAATGAAGGATTATCTATTTGTAATTTAATAGCCACTTATTTCATTCTATTACTAGCGTCTTTAACTTTTAGCCCCAGAACCAAAACTGTTTCGCAAAAGCCTATTCGACAAAAATGCTGTGTCAACATACATGTGTGCCTAACATTGTAGAAAATTAACAAGTCAGTATTTAATGTGAAGGATCGTTCTAGGGCGCAAACATATCTGTCCATCGGTGTCTGAGCTACACACTTGAAAATGACACTGGATCAGCTGTTTCAAAGTTCTGAATTAAAGTTGTGTGAAACGAACTCCTTTCTTTTGATACTTTCCATGAAGGCATTTTTATTAACCGATTAATCTACCACTGTTAATAGGTAAATAATTAACATTTTAATACGTTGGTAAACTTAGGAGAATGAACTGAAGTTCTAATAAATATTGAGGTAATTCAGTACTGAATTTCGGAAACATACTAACATGAAGATTTCTGTCTTCTGGGTTGTTGCGCTGTGTAGTCTGGTAGATGTTTACCTGATGACGGAGGCAGTATGACCTCTGAAACGTTGGTAAACATCGACCAGACTACACAGCGCAACAACCCAGAAGACAGAAATCTTCATACTCTGATGACGGAGGCAGCATGACCTCTGAAACGTTGGTTAGCATCGACCAGATTACACAGCGCAACAACCCAGAAGACAGAAATCTTCATACTCACCGCCCTGATGACGGAGGCAGTATGACCTCTGAAACGTTGGTTAACATCGACCAGACTACACGGCGCAACAACCCAGAAGACAGAAATCTTAATACTCACCGCTGTGAAAAATTCAAATATTACTTGATAACATGAAGTTACGGAATTTAGCTCCTGGAGTGGAAAAGTGCTAATTGGAATGGAATATTCTTGTGAAATACACGGCTGTGCTAGAAAGTAGTCTAGCTCCGTAATTTACGTTCGTCGCCAACGTTATTAGGGTAATACAATTACGGAGGTCGAGAAGGGCGGTACATGTAGCACGCATGGGAAATGTGAAAAGTGTGTACAAAATTTTAGTAGGAATACCTGCCACGACGAGACCGTTTTGGAGGGAAAGGATAATATGAAAGCTTTCTATTAAAACGGATGTTAAATATGGTCTTATGTGTGACCTGGCTCAACACGAAAGTGGTGTTGGGGTGTTGTGAATAAAATAATGAATCTTTGGGTTGGGAATATCTTGAATAGCAGAAAAACTCTTAGTTTCTCAAAAGGACTCGTTTCGATGGAGACAGTTTTAGACTAGGGTACAGACCTATACGCATTTTTGTACGCGAACCAACACACAACTAAAGTATCTGAAATTTGTATAAAACATGCGAAAGGGTAAACAGGTCAGTTTCATGTAATGTAGATTACTTTTAAGAGAGATCATTCTGTGGGTTGCAGTACAGTCCCTTGAAGGGTCATACAATTTGATTCCACTTGGAACAATACGAGCCGACTACCCGGGCAAACAGGATGTGTTACACCTCTTCACGTCGTAGTTTCCATCCGGACTGCATTACGAGTACTTCCACGAGTTGACCCACCCTCCCCCATCGAGATTGAAGTGCCTCGCAAGTCACCACACAAAACCGGCCACACTGTGGACTGTACACAGAACCTTCAACTAAAATTGCCACTACACATAATTATACACATACGAGTATTTATATATTCGATTGGTCGCTCGATGGTTTTAACTCCCTTCAATACAATGAAAACATGTTTTCAGTTACTTTAAATTAAGAATAAATAATGCGTATATTTGTACTTTTGGGCCTTGAAGTGACTTAACATTTGTATTAACTGATTACACGTCTTGGAAATAGATAACGGCACAATAGAGCGATAATCATCAGCAAACGTACTACACTTTCTATCCGAGCTACTAGGAAGGTAGATAACACTGCCACACTCTGTTGTATTTGAGAGAATTATTCTTGAGTTTAAAAAATATTGTTAAAATGATTCAGTATGTGTATAGTTCATACAGTACAAAGCTCTACTTAAAGAAACTGGATGTTGAGTTGCAGTGAATTCACACTACTGTAAACATGGACCAAGTTCAGAATAATAGGCCACTGCAGGCAGCAACACACGGACCTAGTACTGGGCGTTTTTTATCTCAGCAGACAGTTTGTTCAATTGCGTAATAAATACAGAGCTCAGTAAAACTGTTGAGCTGCATTATCACAGTTACAATGAGAACTTTATCAATGTCTAAAAGCATAACTGCCTTTCAAACGCAACAAATTGAAAACAGAGAGCGAACGTAAATACGAAATTCAGGCTTGTGAAACCCTAACGGTACTGCAGGGTGGGCGAGTAGCTTCTGTGCTGGACTACAAGGTTTCCTGCGAAGTTACAGAGAGTTAAGCACTAGACTTGATATAGACGACGAAACCTTTAGACTAGGGATCCTGACGTCACTAAGCAATTTATTAGTGGTATAACGCAAAGTTCGACTCCAGAAGCTCATGTAGCAGTAGAAGAAGAGGGGGGGGGGGAGGTGGGGTTGAAGGCGACAGGAACGTTATTCGCAGGCTATTATGCAGATGACCCGGAGGCCATCGCGTCCTTTCTGCAGTTTCCGTAGCATAAACCTGATCGCTACGTATATCTCGTTACACGCTGCAGTCTTACTAGATATCCAGGATAGTCTGTATCAATTCATTTCTAGCAACGACGAGCGTCTTATATGTATTTCTCACTTGATATTCATAATTATACATTCATAAGGATTACAAATTTCTGCATTTTTGATTTTAGTTTATTATTATTATTTATTTTGTATGTTGTTTGTCCAAAATTGAACTTATTTTAATTTAATTATTATATTACTTATCTATAACAATTAGCTTATTTACTTATTAAGTATTTTGCAATAAATTAATATTGTACATTTATATATTCAGTTCATTGTTTGTTTGCTTTTGTATTGTAAGATTTGTATTCTTGTTAGTGCTTGGCTGTTATTGGCCTTTTTGGCTGTTGTCAAGCAATTTAATAAATGAATTGAATTGAATTATTATGTTCTTTTTAGGATTTGAGGTTTTCACAGCGGTGAGACTGAAGATGACTGTCTTCTGGGTTATTGCGCCGTGTAGTATGGTAAAAGTTTACCAACGTTTCAGGGGTCCTTACTGACTATCATCAAGGCGATGAGAGGACCTCTGAAACGTCGGTAAACATCGACCAGACTACACGGTGCAACAACCCAGAAGACAGTCGTCTTAAACATGTCTTTACTTCACTCACAGAATATGTATATACATCTTCTAACATCTGTAGGATCCGCAAGTAGAATGGAAGAAATTGGAAGAGTTTAATGTATATTAATTATGGCATTCATTTTTAAAAATCAAAAAATCTTTTCTATTACTCATTTTCGTTTTTGATTTCTACGCTAAGAGAGAGTGCCAATTCGTGAACCAGAGTTTAAGAATCATTGTTTCAGTGCGATTCTTAGGGAAATGCATTCAGTTTAGTACTCTCTACACAGCGCCTATAGAAGAAAACAGAATATCGCTAACAAAGGAAGACAGCGTCGGATGCTAATTGAAACATCTTGTAACAATTATAACAACACTTTAGGTGAGGATTCTAATTTTCTTCTACGCCTACAGAATATTATTACATTACTACCAACGACTGGTTTCAATTAGTAGCAAAATCTCTTTACGCCGAGTTCATCTGAAGTACCAAATTTGCCCACTGTAATCTGAAAGCAGTGCATGGAAAGGGTTTTCCGGATTTAACTTTTTTCGGTGCAGTTCTATTTGGAAATTTGGTTGACGAAACAGAAAAGGAATACCAAAGCCACAAAACAATTGTTTAAACAGGCAGCTGTTCGAAAAACGTTAATGCTGACGTCAAGGTTTTAAGCATTGACATACGACGTTTGTTAGACACGTAATCAGACGAACGATGTAGTTTGATTAGAGGCCTGGTAAACTATACAATTCTTCTGTACAAATTATAAGTGGGTATTACTGAGCTTGGGTTAAAATAATTACACTGAGTTTTGTGTCCTTATGGATGTTTTGTTTTACATCAATGCCATTATCATAAATGGTTTCGGCCAATACATGCACGTGAAATAATTTTAGAATTAAGTTATGGAGAACAGCAAGATAACCGAAGCCAAGACTATTCCTGGAATTTTTCACCCGCAAATCTGATACAGATATTCAAAAATAAATTATCCGTCGTTTAAAAGAATTTCTGTACTTCGAAATTTCTATACTGCATTTTCATTATATAATTTATTAATATTTATCTGAATGACCCACAAATCAGAAAAAGTCCTAAAGGAAATAACCATGCTCATTCTCTGTAACATTCCATAAATATTTGATAGTGTATTCGTCCATTCATTCACTGAATACAGAATGAGACAGCATGAAGTCAAATTATGGATTTTTAATAATCTACGTTATTAACACGTTCTGAAAGTTGAATGTGGGCCAGAAAAAGCCGCATGTGACGAACCGAGATCGATCTTCTGCCTTTCCAGTATATTCATTAGAATTATTTGTCTGCCGACAGACTACGGTATTTTACGAAAAATTTTTGCAACAAAAACTCTCACATTCTGCTGCAATTTGGATCGATAACACGAACATCACTCGAATATGGGAACTCTAGCATGACGAGGCCCGTTCATCGGACTGTATCGAGAGACGGGTTCGTCCATTCGGAACACGATAACGCAAGCATTCGGTGTTACAGAACAGATACCTAACTTATAGTCCTTCTGGCTTTTGACTTTACTGGCATAGGAATAAAACGGCATTGAATTCTGTCTGTCGAGAAAGAACTCGTCACAATGGTTCGAGTATTAAAATTTCAACATATGGGTATATTTTATAATACCTGAGGTACTGAATGGGTGTGAACCATCGGTCTCTCATCCTAAGACAAGAACAGACATTGAAACTGTTCTACAACAGAATACAGAGAGAAATATTTAAACCTAAGGGGAAGAAATTGGTAGTAAGGCGGAGAAAATTGCAGAGTTCCATAATTTGTAATGTTCACCGGATATTATTAGGGTGACAAAAGTCAAGGACATCGAAATGGGCGAGTAATATATTACGTTTGAAAGAGACAGGAAGTACAAACAAAGTTTCAGAAGGAGAACAAATGGAACACTTGGCACAGATGAGAGGACAATACTAAATGGATCCTAAGGTAGAAGAGTCTGGACGAGACTCATCTGATACAGGACAGGTGTCAGTGGCACAAGATGGCGTTAAATGACAGGCGTGCTTTAAGCAGAAATGAACAATCTTATTATATTTTTTGTTGATTATATCTTGTCAACATTATAATATACGCTGATTGAATAAAAGGTGAGTAATTTATTTACTGGTTAAGTGTTTGCAACATTTTCAAGGACTTTCTTCCGTGGAATGAGTTATGGATTGTTATCTAACGCATATGATAATTCAAGAAATGCATTTCTTTCAAGACACGGATGTCTTCTAAATGCTGAATGTCATGTACTGATATAAGGTACACAAAAGATCACAGCTTGAACTCTAGCCATATAATTAATCTTGAATATAAACTATATATATTAAATTTTAGATTTTCAGAACAGTGTTTGCAGAACGGCGTAAGTTTCCAAATGCTTAAGCTATAGTTAACGAGATTCAACGTGGTTAGGCTACATAAATGTTTCCCAACTTCCAACAGTCTTCAACTGACTTAGAGGGGGGAGGAGAGAAATTCCATACTAGCCAACTATCAACATATTATTTGTTAAATATTTTTTGTTTCTTTAATTTAATATTTACTAGGATTTAGTACTTGAGAGATAATAACATTTTTTGAAAAAAAAAAACGAAAATAAAAATTGTTTTACTGTACTTAACGTTGTCTTATCCTCGTTTATGAATAAGAAAAATTATTTGCCAACTTGTTTGTTTTGTTTTTAGTAATAACTACATAAGTCATTTAGATTTTTAGAAGTATTACTACCTTAAAAGTCTTCAGATAATAGAGTGAACTGCCAGAGAGACAGATGTGGGCCTGCCGAAAATCCTCACAACTACCCCGCTAGACAAACTTTCAGAACAAATCTCATTCCCATGCTGCTTTAAACCAAGAGAAAAAATTTCCAAATCTTGTACTGTTTTCGTAAGAGACTATACAGAGTCTGATAGAAATCCGATGTTATCAGCAAAACCAGCCACCAGCGGTGGAATTTTCTAGAGCGGAATTCGTGGGTTTCTAGGCAAACATTTCCACATCAAATCGCAAAGAAAAGAGGTCGAAATGTTCAATACAAAAGCGCACGAGGAAAGAATAGAAAGTACGTAATAAAGAGTAGAACTCTTAATCAGCATACGAGACGTCAATCAACGCAATACTGGTCAAAATAATTGAAAGTGTGATTCTAGACGCTAAACAATCAGAATTAGATATCAATATTGCAGAATATAGGAGTAAAGGAAAATTAATTAGCTTCATGTAAAATGTGATTTAAGCAACAAAACATTTTTTGCTTACAATGCGAATAAACGTTGTACTTTAATATTGTTATAGGTCCATGCCCGTCACTTATATAGAATTATGAACAGAAATTGAAACACGCTTCATAATTTATAATGTTACACTTTTAAGAGGAATAATTAATCGATAATTGGAAAGTATTCGTTAATAAATACACATCAGAAACTAATAAGATGTTCTACATTAACAGAATGCTATCCCAATATAAGCTGTTTTTAAGTCATGTTTAATTTTGTAAAACTGAAGTAAATTTACAAAACTCCGGAACCGACTATTGAATGTTTTATCTTTTTCACACAGCGTATTTATACAGGTTTACACCATTAACCAATTTTAAAATGTTCATCAATTACAGACAGTTTAAAAATATTTACCAGTATATAATATACGCTCTACAGACAGAACTGTAAATATATTTTCTTACGCTTGTATCATCAAAACACGCAACTGTGTAATCACAGATTTACAGAAAGTTTCCATTTAAAGAGTGGCCCGCTTATTTTTATATGTCCTCTTTTCGAAAATTAAAATTATGTTCACTTTCCATTAATAATTTACATCACGTAAGAAAATATCAATAGATATTAGACCTTCTTTTGTGAGACTTTTTTCCCGGAGCGTCTTCTCTACTCCATATTGTTTACTTATTACGATGACAAAAATTCAGATCCTAGCTCAAACAAAATATTTCATAAAAGTTAACAAAAGTTGCAAAATTTGGGCGGTCACATTGCTGTTAACTCAACATTCCAAGAACACTAACACAGCTTTTGAAATGAAAGAATGTCACCATAATTATTTACTTGAGGATTACTTAGCACTCTGATTTACAAATTCGTTTTGCATTCATTTTGGGAAGACCAGTGATAAATAATTCGAAGCAGAAATTTCACGCGCTATGACACTATTTTTATTTTTGTTGAAAATCGTTCAATTCTTTCCCATAAAACAGAAATGACAAAGACGAAAATGATGGCATTTTAAGTCGACGTTTCCTGAAGAATCCTCGCTTAACATTAAAGAAGTCGAGGTCGACTGGTGCCTGGTATGGAATCCAACTTGTATACAATCCATCGGCTTTCAAGAAAGAGCCTCAAAGGAGTTGAGTCCAAGTGTTAGTAACTTTACTGTGTAAGAACCAGACCCTTTCATAGCTTCAAAAACATGTGTCAGTGAAATATAGAAATTCTAAGAAAACTGGTGTACGTCCCGTAAACAGCGCCACACAATATAAACCGCCACGTTGGGTACCCAACCACATATAAACACATTTATGTATACACTGATACACACTTCACGTTTCACTATTCAGAGATTTTCCGATAAGTTCCATTTCCATTTGGCGTGCTGTATTACTGTGAGTTGCATCGAAGTAATACACAGCAACGTTAGAAGTTCACGGATTCAATCCGATTACAATAAACTTTGTATTTTACATCAAAGAATCACGATTATTTTCAGGGTGAGAATCAAATAACTGAGCACACATATGATTTTGTCATGTTTAACGTACGTTACACACAAAAAATATCGTTATTATTGAAGAGATTACGATTAAATTTAGTATTACGTTCATTTCTAGGTTCGAATGACTTTTATTAAATATTTCAAAATAAATACTAGCAAAGCATAAATGGCCGAACATATTTTTAAAATGAAGCAACATTCATAAGTTTCATTCACAAAGTATGCATTAATTCATAACCCAAAAAATAATATGTCTAAAGTACATTAAATTACCAAATACTGTTATTTCTAGTGTATGTAACGAACGACGCTGTAAGGATAAGATTACAGAGTCTCGAATGACAGGATTAATGAATTTTAAGGATGTGGAAGGAAGTGGTATTGGCATAATTTACGGTACTCTCCCGGCATCTGCCTGGAGGATGTGAGGAATGCTAAGAAGAATCTGTAACGATAGCCTGTTTCTGGTTCGAGAATTGAACTCGGGACATCCACTAAGAAACAGGAGTTATAACAACTCGGCCGAGACGTTCGATAATTTACACATAGGCTTTCTCAATTCTATTCCTGAAAAGTTGCTACCTTTGTCAAACATCACCGAGAACTTAAACGAAGTTTAATTAAACTGCGCCATTAATGGCTTTTCATGAATACGAACTCGATGGAATACCAGGCTTAAATACTGAACGATAGTGAACAAGTGGGTAAGCGATGACGTAACGAAGCAGATTTCAAAGGTTGAAAGAGTTCCCGCTCAGTTTCCGCTACAACACACAGAAGTTTGCCGGGATTTCGTATCACACACGGATCCAGACGCTTACCTTTGTTGCACATCTCTAATTAAAATCTATCTCCAGCTTGCTAACTCACTTGCTTTCATTCCTCAAAACACACTCACTACAACAGAAAACAAATTTAAACCTGCGTTAAGACTTAGTAAATACCTGGGGAACACAATTACTTGCGAGGACCTTAGCTCAATTGTCACAGAACGAAAAAGATAATCTTGTAGGCGTTGTCATTTACATTTCTTTCGGATAACGTAAGGGACAGGCCAGTATTAAATTTGAGTGTATTTATGCCTAAAACCCGTATAGAATTATAATAAATTTAAAATATTTGTGTTTTCATCACGAATATAATTTTCATAGTACGAGCTGTAAAATTCGTCCGGCGCCAAATTTAAAAATACAATTATTTCTATGAGAAATTAATGACGAAATAAAATACATAGACACATGATAAAACTTGTCAGTTGTATTGTGTTATGACGCAATGCAATCTTATAAGTTACCTAAACTTTTAAAGAGTGTATTATAAAGAAAATTACATTGCTATCAGATACACATATAACGTATTGCCTTTAAAATATTTCGTTGCTTACCTTTGTCATGCAAATTATTACAAGCGAATTAGCTTCTGATCAAGATGTAATAATAAGAGTAAGAATGTGGACAAAGTATAATCGAGGTAAGAACTGTGGTTTTAAGATTGTAGCGAATAAAAGTCGCAGAAGACATTTTATAGAACAGTGCTTGTTCTGTGCTTTGCATCTTAAAGGACAGCGTTTCCTTCGTGGGAGGAAAGGAGGTACAACAGAAGAATGTATGGAATTCTAAGCTCGTTAGGTTCGAATCTCATATGGGCTGCTACATGCGATGTCCAAACACACAAAAATGTCGGGGCAATAAAGGGAATATGCTGAATATAACAAAAGAAAACTCTACTTGAACGTTCCTACATTTATTTCAAAATAACATTGCGGGTTAAATATTACACCGTAACACCAGTCATTTATTGACATGTTCTTCATACATTTTAACACTTAATGATACGTCCTTGCAGCTAATCCTTACCAAAATCATTGACGTGACAGTAAAAAGGACAGAACCTCAGTAACGCATGTCTTAATCGATTGGTTCCATAGTTTATTAACGACACAATGTGAACTACCATAATGACGGGTTTTATTAATATGTAGTTCTACTTTACAACAAATATTATTGTAGCGATCAAACAAATAAAAAAGATTATATGAGCAGTGCATGTGGCACATATGAGAGAGACGATAAATGCATACAAAGTGTGCGCTGGGAAGCAGGACAACAGCTGGTACATTCAAACGCAGATGGAAGAATAATACAAGGGCAGATCTTAAGGGGGTGGACTGAATGATTTTGCTAAGGGAAGGAACTGATGGCGGGCTCCTGTGATCATATTTATAAACCGACTCCCTAATATCTTATACAGAGTGGAAAGGACGGGTATGTGTGAATGTGTAAGAAATATGTGCAAGGAAATGTTCATATTCTTTAAAACAATTTTGGTAAGTGGTTTAAGGGGTAGAGAACATCGCAAGGAAACGATAGTCTCACACACGTTGGTCGGTCTCTTGGATAAGATTAAAACTTGGGATCTCCATAAGAAAAAACAGGAGTCATCACTGTATCGCTGTAAGAGTATCTGAGACTTGAGATGAGGCGGCACACCGTTCGAATCTCAGGTAGCGTAACGTTTATCCCAACCACGAGATACTTGTGATCTGCTCAGCCCTTTCAGATGAATGTCAGGCGAAGGCCTTGGAATATGACACGTTCGCTACCTGAAGAAATAATAATTCCCTAATTTTACCCGTACGTTGTTTTGGCTGACACGCAGAAGCCGGATACCCTCAATCAGGGTATTTTTGTAATTTTCCTCAGTTTATCCAGGAAACGCTAGTAACATAGGTCACAATGTATTGCTTCCACATCGATTCATAATTCACGCGTCTGTCCTACTCTATCTCAACTGAAGCCAGGTAACGAGCAGTTTATGAAATATGCTTAGAGAACAGAATGCTCAGCCAATCCTAAACAGGTAAGGATTTTTCATCGCGAGACGCTAAACGACAAAGCAAGATAGGTCCCATTCACGACTGGTGTGTGGAACCGTACATAGTCAAACGCACTAACCCGTTACAACTGCGTTATCTCAACTACGTGTTTCAGTGCTTGAGAAAAAAATATAATGAATATTATCTCCCGCTGGATGTTACATTGTGCACTCTAATAGAAATTGACCAACGTTACAGAGGCGGTTATTGCCTCCATCATCAAGGCAACGATTAAATAAGTGATAATGCCATTCACGAATTTCTATAATTTAAACTTGCAAAAATGGAGGTATATATCATAAAACCCTTGCAACATTAGTAACAAAACGCGTGTGGTGTGTTGAAACAGTGGGTCTATAGGGTGTAGAATTCTTCGTTAGTCTTAATACACAACGAGAACACCCACCGGAGGTCACAGTGAAGCGGATAATGCTGGTGATATTGGCTTACAGCAGCTGCTACCCTGGTCGGTAATGGCGCAGTGGTTATAGTATTAGGCTCTGACGGCAATGCAGCTAGTAGTGACCTATAGCGCGTGGAGCATGAGGCGACGCGATGAAGCCACTGAACACATTTTGTGTGTCACCGTGACGCACAGATCCTTTCATCAAGGGGTCGTATCTGTCCGTTCACTCGCATCTTTCATACATCTTAACAGTATCAACGATAACGATTACTACAACACGCAACCATAAACATAAAACCAAGATAACAGAACAAAATAAATTGGGGTACTACCCGCACACCCCTAACTGACGGGAAATATAAAACAGGCGCAATTATTTCTTACGACCTTTCAATGATGATACTTGTAAGCATCATTCAGACAGTCGGTTAGATTCAATTTCATACTTGAATATACGTTTTCGCGACCGAATCTTAGCCAGTTCAAGAAATTGACTGAATCAATAAACAAAATTATCATAAAACAGGGCCTGTGGTAGCTCTGCTCTCTGTGTTATGAGAGAGACAGGAATTATAAGATATACAGAACTTGTCTTTGTCTGATGCTCTGTATTCCAGTAGAAGAGGACGAGTAACTTAGTTATGAATCGACATTAGCCTGGTAACCTTTGCGTTTATCGTTTCTACTGAACTCGAAGACAATGACAGGTAAAAGAAGACTTTCAGAACTGCGCTGGCACAAAAACACTCATCTGGATTAATGGAATGGTATTCCACAGGGGTACACGTCGTAGGCTACACAGTGAAAGCAGAGCGAGATTGAAGTACGGCAGTTAATTTAAAAGGGGCAACGCAGATAAGGGCTACACATTAGTTCGTATTATAAGGGACTATCCCGGTATTCGTCTAGAGGGACTGAGGAAAACAATTAAATTCCTCCACCAAATTTCCGATAATTATAATTGTTTTTCGCTCGTAATACTAATCGACACACACTCATAACCCTTATCTTAAATATGACTGTCTTCTTTGTTCTAGCGCCGTGTAATCTGGAATAAGTTTACCTTATACTACACGGCGTTACAAACCAGAAGACAGCTGTCTTCGGACTCACCGCAGTGAAAACTTGAAATTTTAACCCTTATTCCCATTTGAAGCTTTGTAAGTAAGTCTTCGTGTGTTTTCCCAAGAATTCTCTGAACACCAAAAGCGACGTTGCACACTAACCACAAAAATCTTAAAATAAGCTAATATAAATTAAGACATGCTAGTATCACAGATGACACCACTGGTTTAAACGTAGTCTGCGGGAAAGTACTGAATAATGTAATTTGTATGCTGTACTCACAATGCATCTCTACGCTGACCGAAGCACGTACTGGTTGGCTGATGTTGTTATTGGAAGCCTCGCAGGTGTAAGTAGCGTGCAGGTCACTTCTCTGAAGCTTGGGGACTACCAGCTGATTATGCTTCACTTTGGCTGGGTGGGCATACTCATCGTCAGTAGTGTCCACGAGCACAGTATCACGCCACCATCGGACAGAGGGAAGCGGTCGACCTGCGACATCAAAAACGCCACTCACAGTGAGACGTATTCAGCACTAATAATATAAAAATAAAAGCATCGTGGCCTCAAGATCTCAAATTGCCAGTCTAGCTGAATTCAATATTAGACTAACAACAAGTTTGACTCTTACAAAGTGTAATTTCCATTCTCGCAATAATTATTTATGTTATGAATTATTATCGATTATACAGAAACGTATTTTGGGTTGAGCTGAGACCTAGATTGTCATTATATATTATAAATAAAAATACTGTCAAGTGAATTTAAGAATGGGGCCCAACGACACGTGTTAATCCCCATGAATATAGTTCTCAGTATACTTCCATAAAGTCAATCAAACATGTCAAAACAATTGGCGCCAAATGATCGCAAAACGAGGGCATCTGTCGCTCAGGGAATGAACTACTTTGACTTTCATCCAGGAACATGTCAGTCATCAGAGGAGATGTCAATGGAACCGGCAGACGTCAAAATATGCCACAGAGATAACATGCTGATGAACGTTCTGCTTTCATAAAGGCGGGGAATTTACTGGTCAGCTGAACAATTTTTAGCTATTCAAAGAAAATACGGTATGGCGGAGATAATTAGTATCTTCGAATCAGGGAAGAATATTTAACAATTTACATGGCGGGACCCAGACATCACGATATCTCTGGAAAGTAAAGGGGTATTGGTCTTATTCTTCACAATAGAAAATAAACTTGCTTGGACAAAAGGACTTCGGTCGATATTATTTCACGACAAATTGTTCAATTACCTACTCATGTTTCTTTCGTTCAGAACGCTGAATTCATTACATTCCAAAAACGTTTAGAGTGTTTTGAAGTTCATTCTGTAACCCTATTTTAAAACGTCTGAAGTACGGATTAAACGGTGAATTTACAAACAATTCGTGTAAAATACGCATGCATTGTCTTACACAAAGAATAACAAATTCTGTTTAACAATACGTTAATTTGGATGGAACACTGGATAAGGTACATTAAATTTGGGGTATAATATATGTGGGTCAGGAGTTTTCAAACCAACTATATACAAAGTTAGCACACGGCAAAACGAAATGGCAACATTCAACAAATTTGTGTATAAAGCCGAATGCTTTAGTTTTCGACTACTGTTCTGTAGTTAGTTTGTGATCGCTCTAACATACACGGACAACACAAATTCTGTTAAACTTTTATAGATTCACGAGACTGTTTTGTGGAATTTATACCAAACTTTCCCTTAAAGTTCTACAACACCAAGAATGTTTAATACGATCTCTTAATCTACTAAATATAACATCTCGCTTACTAGAACTTTCAAACCCAGCGAATTTATAACTTAAAATCAACAGTCTATTTGGACAGATCGTTTTTTCGATTTTCAAATTTCACCAGCTGTATCATTATTTCGATGTAATTTACATGACAGCTCACATTTAAATTTTAATTAATTTCAAATCAACTCCGTACATTTATTTATAGTAATGGCTACAAGTCAGTATGAGAGAGAAAACGTACTGCACACGAAATTTCAATCAATTGTAATTGAAAAATAAATTGAGCCAGTTCTCTATAGAAATGAGCGAAATTACAGATAATATGGAAAATTCATTCGAAAGACAAAATGTTGTTTATGTAGTTCCTTGGCAGTAACGATGTCAAAATGAACAGTCAGACTCCATGCAGTACACATAATAAGAATCTCTGATACGGGTGTTTGGATTTCACTATTACATTTTGAGAAAATTACATGGAACATTACACCACTTGTGCATGATGGTGCACGGAATTTATTGAAACTGTCTAGTAAGTAGAAGTAAACTAAATAATAACTATATCTGTCTACGGGTCACAGAATTTACTTCCAGCTGTAAGAAGAATAGTTACTGTGCTGATCAAGAAATTCACTCTTTTATAAAAGAAGAATAAGTTTCCCAAAAGGCGTTCAGAAAAGCTTCTAACTGGATCTTGTCCTGAATCATTCGATTCTAGTTAAAACTTTGACACTTCACCTCTACGATTAATTTTTATATTATTCTACCATCTACGAGTCCATAGTGCTACCACTTCACAGTCCTGTTCGAATAACTTGGAACGAAGGCGAAGCGAAATGTATAGTGTTCTCACCAGCATGTCACAGAGGTGATAAGTGGATGAAAGTGGCAATTGATGAACCCAAGATACACAGAACTAATTAGCCCTTTACAAAACGAAATTCGTCTAAATATTGAAAATTCGGTCCGTACCGCAAAGAGAACAAAACTTCTTCGTTAAATAAATCATCGAACTAATGTTGTTTAAAGAAATTATCCATGTTTTCAGTAAGAATCGTAAGAAAAAGGAAATTGCAGAGTTATTTTTTGTTAGACTAGAAAGTATATATTGTTACCTCTGAGATTTAAAGTTTTAATGACAGAGAAGTGCCTTTTCGGTTTTTTTTTCAGAAAAAAATAGTAATACACAATGACAAAATTTGCATTGTGCGGGAGGATTGTGAGATATGTAAAACAGAGGCCTGAGCTTGTTTTTAAAGCACATAATCCCTGTAAGTACTTCTTACATGTGTACACGATCCTCAGCCGTCACACTTCACTGTTTAGAAGAAATAGTTTCCAGTGTTAAGAAAAAATGGGGTCTCTGAAAAGTTTGTCAAAAAGGTCACAGACTCAACCACTGTGTCACTTTTATTAGTCAAGACTGTTTATATACACACACACGCGGACATAATTTCAACATCAAGTCCATAATAACAATGGACTCTACGTACCTTTGCGTCCATTTGGTTCAGAATGTAATTTCATACGGTATAAGAAGTTAGGAAAGTCTATGCACAGAGTAACAATTTTGGTGCTTTCGTCAAAATTTGACCTTTCATTTTTATGAATGACTAGGAAGCTCCTACTAGTCTTGAGATTCCCCTTGCTAAAATTCCTTCAAAGGCTACTTCCCACCCGTTCACCATAAACGCGTATATTTGTTCACGTAATGTACCCGTTATTCTTTATCGACTTTAAATAAAATTCCAACTTTAGTTGGTGCCGACAAATTACTGTAAAATGAGTTAATATAAAATGTCGTGAAAACTCGTTCAGCGCTTCAGTCCTTACAGATGAACATGGAAAATCTACCGGGCGCATTTTTGAAACTTTCAGTTGCGAAGGCGACGAGCAACAGAAATAACGTGAAGCCGTGTTCTCAAATCAATCCATAAGAGCATCTAAAGACTGCGTGGATCTTTACATTCACCCTTTACCGCTGTTGTATTTGTTGAGTTATTTTTATGAGAAGAGATTACGTCAGTTTTCATACAATTCGGAATTCGATTTTATGAAAAAACACTAAAATTTAACGGAATATCTTAAAAATAATGCAATACAAAGTTTATGTTCTACTGGACTGATAACAGACATGTGACATTTAAAATGACATAATAAAATATTTACTGAGGGATGTATAACTGTCCAGTTACAATACTTGAAACAATTTTAGTCACATCGCTGTTACATGTTGCATCACAGTTACAGTACGCTTCAGATAGTTTCACAAAAAGTCTGGTAGACCATATTTGAAAAAGGGCTTCAATGGAAGACTCGTGTACAGATTAAAATTAAACTAAGGATTTGGATAGGAAAGTTACAGAACGACACTGACTCTCGCTACGAAATCACAAGGAAGAGAGAGAGTATTCATTTTGGGCTTTAGCGGGCGTAAAAGTCAAAGAAAATGACTGACGCATGAATAAAACGGCACTCCTTTCCGTCTATTACTCAATTTTCATAGAGAAACTCCATAAGTTTTACAATCAGGGAGAATGGAGTTGAATATGAAGCACGTAACAGATAAGGGGGATTCTCTGCTCTTTTGAATCAGACAGTATGCAAAGGGGTTAAACGAAAATTCTTGTAGTTTTTAGTTTAGTATTATGGGGAGACAAGAAAAGGAGAAAAATGCTACTTTCTTCTGCATCCCACTCCCTTCTTCAGACCTTAAATCCTAAGAAAAATGATGTTGGCTCTGCTGCAGTAGCTAGCCGTGTTTGTCTCTAGACATTTCCTTAGGCAGACGGAGTGACGGGGGGGAAAACGACCCCAGGATTAAAAAGCAGAACCTAGCAAATGTAATGGGACGTGAACCATATTTCAGTGGCAGAAAAAGAGAGAGGGAACGAGCAGGATGTGGGCTGTGTCGGATTCACTTTCAGGTCGTTTATGTGTGCAAAACAATAGAACGGCACAAAGCAAAACAATGCTTGATAGAACAGAAAGAGCATATGTTGTCTGCCATGCAATGCCTGACCTAAAACACTGAAAAAAACGGGGCATCAGAGCTATAAATAAAATAAAATAAAACTAAATAATGGCATGAACTTTGAAGGTTTCAGAGTGCCCATCATATTTTTAATCATATTATACAGTTCCCGATTTTAAGGTATGTATTCAGAAGGGAATAACTGGATGCTGAGCATTTTAAAAGTCTCTGGGAACTTTTATTAAAATATAGGAATTCATGGTATTTTATTATTATTCGTCCTGCATAAAAATACTTTAATTATTTCACTATGAGAGTAATTTTCAAAGTTTAATGTCGTTTCATTGATAAAGTATGTGGACACTAACAATATAATAATACATACTGTGTTACGTGGGTCATTAGCTGTCACGACGGCTTGCGTATTGCTTCACTAAAAGGTTGTAAAATGGAATCAAATTAAGAAGCTTTAACAAAGAGAATGAAATGTTGGTATTTTACAAAGAATTCGTGGGTGTTATTAAATAATCCCTTACACTGGCTTTCTGAAAGTTAGAGTTTGCAGTCACTCGACCAGTGTTTCAAATGCCACACTGCCATCGCTACTAACCTCATTAACTCCACGACACGAGTCTACATCGTTGTTATCTCCAGCAGTGAATTTAAGTAGGCTTAAATTCTATAACGGACTCTGGTTTGGTGGATACTCAAGACTATTATCAACTCAGGCTGCAGCTATGCTTTGAAGAAGGGTGATTCAAGTGTCGCCTCAACATGCCCCATTATATTTTCTCACAATACAGGACAAGTACATCCAGCTTAGTGCTTATTTGTAATTATTAGCATTATACCTATATTGGCTTAACAAGCACAGAATTTTAAACCCAGCTGTCTTTGTTCCCGTTAGCTTCTATCTGATATTACTCTGGACTGCTCTGTATGAAGCTCGATTGTTTTCAGTCCCAGCACTGTGCTCATAGTAGAATGCAACGTGTCCTAGTTCCCAGCTATTGTTCCAAGAAACGTGGCCACAAAATATGAGTCCATCTTAACACCGGAAAGATCGTGCAGAACTCAAGAACGCAACCACATTTACTGACGATCCCGGATCTTCTCTTTCGAGAAAACAAAACACATTCTAGGTAATTTCAAAATATAAATTATCAGGGAAAAATAATGCATGAAAATGAACATCCGACATGCTGGCATAACATAAAACACAGTCGGGAAAAAGAAGGTTTTTTGTTCTCCTTATATCACACGACATTGTAAGATAAACCATTTTACTCATAGGCAAAGAATTATAAATCGGTACTGTTTTCAGAAATAATTTATTTTAAATTTTTAAAATAAAAATAAAAATGCAAACCTCAACAGTGACAACAAGAACTGTGCACTAAGGCATCCGGAAAAAAATTAACATACAAAATTATTACTGAATTTTCGGTAGCTATATGAGATTGGATGTACGCAGTCTGAAAGAAATGAAGAGCGAGTATATAATTTATTGAAATGCGAAGAAATAATACTTTGGATAATCAATAAGAGTACCTGAAGCATTTAAAGTATTTAAACTGTTAAAACACCTAGGGGTGAAAGGATATTTTAAAAGATGATGTGTTGATTCAACACTAAAATGAAACATTGGAAGTAAAATAAATAATATACACCAAGGTGGCTTCTGTCTTTTCAGAAATTACTGTGAAGATATGCAACTAGAAGGGATAACTAAAAATACTAGGGTTAACAACATCAAAATTTGTTTCAAGTATCTTTATATATTCTTTACATAATAAACCACACATTAATTTTAAGTGCCTTTATGATCAGGGTGATGATGGAAGAGGCTGTAAGAAATTCTAAAACGTTAGCCAATTCCTACGAGACTACACGGTGCAACATCACATAAGACATCTACATATTCATCTCCGTAAGACATTAAATATAACTTTTTACTCTCATCTGCAGGTTTAACAATAAAATTTAATATTCTACAATTTACAGTTAAGTTAAAAACTCGGTAAGCAAAATGTGTGTTCGAGACATTCATTTATAAATTAGCAGACTGTGTAGCAATAAATAGTAACTTCTCTTTAGCAACAACGTCTGTATATTTTACATGCACATATGCATGTTTAACGATACCTTGCAATCCCACATCGAAATATAAAAGACTTTAAAGTTGAGCAATAATCAAGCAATCTGATCACACAGCCTATAGTATGTAGTAATGATTGAGTATACGAGAAATTTAAAAATTCAAGGCACGGCATCTACGTATCCGCTTCGCTACAGCCTGCCTTTAGTTATGCAAGGATTTTGAAAGCAGTGAGGAATGTTTTTAATCTCAGGTTTTCCCGCGAAGTACCAACTCTGAACGAATGTCGGCCGAGTTGGTGGTCTGTATGGAAGCGGCTTAGAACAAGGTTTAGTGCCGCTGTTTTTGCACAAAAACGAGAGAACGGGGAAAGAGAAGTGGGAAGGATTCTCCGGACTTGGCTGTTAACTGCCACAAGATTATCTTCGCAGCTTCCCACACTTCTCTTCAACCAAACTCAAGCCTATGGAAAAATGGGAAAAGAACATTGAAAGAAAATGAAGTTAAAAAGGATAAAGAATAAAAAGAGACGCAATTCGAAGTAAAAATAAAGTTCGGGTTCGGCTTTACAAGATCGAAAACTTTGTTGTAAGGTTAAGGAATGGAGATGAATGTGTAACAGACCGAAGCATCTATAACCACGGTTGAACCGATGGTTCTACAGATTTTCAGCAGAGGAAAGGTGTGCATCCGAGTACACTGACTCAGGAGGATCTACTGTTCACATATCGGATGCGCAGACAGAATGCTTTACAAGTGCATTACATAAACTTCTCTGGATCACCCCACATCCCAATAAACACTAACCTTTCTGCCAGCACAAAGAACATAAAATTTCCCTAGACTTTTGCCACGGCTTCAGCCTTCTCCCTCAACATTAACCGTATCATCTCTTGTTTCCTTTCCCTGGCTGCTTCATATACTTTGTTTTATACTTCAGTTCTTTGCTGCTATCACATTTACGGTGTCTGATATTCCTAACTTTTCGTTTTTCCATTCTGTCTGTCTCTAAACCTTCCTCCTCGAACAACCAACTGGAGTGTTCTGATCGTGTCCTCTCTACTCACTCCAGCCTCCTCTTTGACAGAGCAGTTTCTTCCTCCCTCTCTCTCTCCCTCCCTCTCTCTCTCTCTCTCTCCACACTGGAAAACCAACTCTGAGGGTCCCAATTTGTGGGAAATTGTTACATCGTCCCCATACTTCGTTTTTACCTTCAGTTTCCCTTCATTTTCCTTTTCGCAATGTTCTATTCCTAGCTTTAGTTTCCGCTGCACATTCCATCTCTTCTAGCCCGAAGTTCACTCTGAGATTGCTCTGTGGATCTTGGAACACAATTTTCCTTCTCATACCTTTGCATTCTACTTCCTGTTTTGTCTCTTCCTGCGATCTTATCACACTACAATCTTCCTTCTCTCCCGGTCTCGTCATTTTCTTTCAACATTTCAAGTTGTGTCCCCTTTCCTTTATACTCGTGTTGTGGACTACCGTACACTTCCCGGATAACTGGAAGAAGCCACTGTACACTTTGAGCTCATCTGCAAAGTTCTGCTATGAGAGCGTCACACGAGAGACAATTTCACTCTTTGGATCAAAGGCGAAAAGGATACGGATGCACAGAACGCGAAAATGGCGAGTCTGTACTAAACAATCAAGAATGAAATAATACCAATTGTTTAATAAATAATCGTTTAGAATCTCTCTTCATTTTTTGTACATTAGACAGGACATGAGTTTAATTTCCACAGGGATCAGACTGCCTTTATTAAAGTTTTCCTTGATTCTTCTCATTCGCTTCTAACGATTTCCAGTCCAAGATCACACATGTGTTCCTTTCCATTTCTTCAAAACTCACGACCTATGTCCACACAGCGTCACCATTTCTCAACCAACGTCAAGTAACGTCTGGGGTCGATAATGCACGGTAAAATTTTAAGAATGCTCTTGCGAAAGGTTTCAACGTTATTTAATCAACTGCAGTGGGTTTAACAGACGATTATAAGAGCTCAGTTGAGAAGGAAATACGTAATTCTTTACCCGGCATACACCGCAAAACTTCGGATACTTAATTATTAAATACAGTTTCCGAAGTTTCATAGTTCCCTTCCAAGCTACATTTACTAACAGTTCTTGCCTTACTAGAAGATTATTATCCCTAGGATTAATACCATACGATATATTGTCCCTTCTGTAATAGTCCCGTGTCCTTTTATTTTAATAAATTGAAGTAAAACAAATGATTTCTGCCAAACAAGACGTAAGTAATACCACAAAATGTTAGAAATAACAAATATCTCATTAGAATCTGAAAAAAAAGAGTTAGAGCAACACTATATAAAGCCTACATCAGACACTTCCGTCCATATAAAGAGACACTAAGACTCCAACAAATGTTCGACACTGTTAGTATCAAAGTCAGCCAATGCACAATACCGTGATCAAGTTCCAAATAAATTCCATCTTATCAACTCATTCCCAAAGATTCATCTTAATGTTATCCTATCTCCTCGGCTGTTCTAGTGGACGTTTGAAAAGAGACGTACCCACCAAAATTCTGTGTGCATCATCGCTTGTCTCACCATTAGTTAGGCTACATGTCTAGTATATTATAAACTCCCACGTTTCACTGTCCTAACATTAGTATGTGACATGCATTGCTCGTTATATAAAATCTTCCAACTTCTTAAGTCAGATATTTACATCGAAATTTTGTTATTAAAACAGTCCTAATTTATGTCCCTTCCTCAACGTAAGAGGGAATGCTTAATATCCTTTCTAAAACTGGAGTAATACTATCGTAGATGCAGCATTTATGGTAGGAATGAGATATGAATAAGTAGGTAGATACCAACTTGCCTGAAAAACAAACTGCTTCCATCTTCAGAAACAGAGTCAATATTTTTAGGGTTGATGTCAGTATAATCCTCCGAAACCACGCACCGTTGCAACTCAGATGACAAATTTAGATATCTGCACGACATAAAACTCAAATCTTATGTAACGTAAATAATCCTGACGGCATTTGAAAGCAGATTTTATTGTAACAGTATATTTCGTATTATTAATAAAACTAAGGGACATTTTGAAATTAGAAATTTGCTTGGCGCAAATTAGTATTACGGTTCCGTTCGGAAATAATACGCATCGTAAACTCCATCTTCTCTGATGAAGCGTTGGAAATTTTGTAACTTAATATTCTGATGCTGACGTTTAGATGCGGGGGATATTTCGATGGAGAACAAAGAGAAATGAAAAAAAGGGGGCGACAGTGGTAGTGTTAGGGGGATTGAAGTGGAAGTACAAGTGTGTAATTTGATATGAAGATAGCAGTACTCGAGCCGGGGGTTCTCTTTCGTTGTCAAAGCCTTTAATGGTGCTCCAGAGACGATGGGAAGACGTTGGCGACAAAAGAGGCAGTGACGTCACTGACAATTTTCCATGACCAAAACTATACTCAGGCAAATGTTCGTCATGCTCCTTAAAACTGCCTCTTTGCCAGTCTTTTTTACATAATAATCTACGACATGAATAGTAACTTAGCAACTTACAGGGGTCCAATACTTGCTTTGCCTATAGTATAAAAGTGAAACATAAATTCGAAAAGAGAAATAGTAATTGTGACACTTATATATTTCATGTGTTTACTTTTAAAGCATCGTTTACGGATTATTGTTATTATTTTTATAAATGCTTACAGAATAATAGCCGAAAATGTGAAACGCATGCGAAAGTGGTAGAATAATAGGCATTAAAATAGGCCTGAAAAATATAGAGTAACGAGGATTTGAAATGGATTAATCTGACTTGGGTACCAGTAGCAGAATCTTATGAAGCTGGTATTGAACTTTCGGTTCCATAAGAAATGGGACATTTATCAGCTTAGTAACCAATCGCTCCTGAAGTATAACTTTGCCCCCACAGAGTATTTTTTTAAATTGAAACAAAAGCAAGATGATGAAAACAATAAACATCTCGCCAAGGGCTGGTACTGAAAATTGTTATTATATTGTACCTGATTTTTTTTATCCCTTACGTATGTGTGAAAATGTCATACGAGAGGCGGGTCTTCCTTTGGTGCTATAAGCTGTAATTTCCACCCTCCAGTTTTACGTCGGAGTATTGTAAACAAACCTTTTATCATTTCTGCACTTCGCACAGTTGGACGTTTGAATACAATGTCTTGGCCACATTTTTTTCCGTACGTGTTTTCAGTTATATAACAACGAAAGTATTTAAATAGATCAAACCTTTGTTAGATTGGAAGATTACAGAGTAAGAGAATTCACGACCCTTTTCACCGTTCTCGGAGACAGGGAAAAAGAGACAAATGCCACACGCAGAGCTTATTCCAGCCGTTTTCGACAAACTAAAATCAATAGAAATTACTGCTGGAAACCGCACTGACATACAATTCAGTATATTATACACTTCACAACGAAAAATGGTGAATATTTCAAACACCATATGAAATAAAAGCAGAGTTTATTATAGTTGCTACAATATGGCTACTACATCATTCAAATTTATACAATCATTTTTGCCAACAATTTCATTATCGTCTAGTTGTATGTGTATGACATCGCATAAAATGGAAGCCGCTTATATTACCTCATATGCTAGTAAATTAAAGCAATGTCCTCCGTGCACGTAACAATTATTTATATGGTACCACACGTTATGTTACAACATAAATGTATAACCACAAATCAAACGTTAAAACACCAAAATGGGCACATTTACACTACTATTGTTTAATACAGAAATGGGACAGTTGGTCATCTGGAAAATTAATTAAATCCAATATAAAAACCAAAAGAATCCATTAATGAAATATATTGTGGCAGTATCTAACACACTTTCATAATGTGATCAATGTTCCTGGGACGAATTTGCAGGTTGCAGTGTTTTATGTCCACTCGTCCACTTGTTCATTTGTGAGACATGAGTTTTCAGGTCATTCAGGCATGTGGGACAACACCGTGTATTAATGAAGTAAACGTAAAGTCTACGTGATGTAAACACTTAAACACAGACAAAATTACTCGCGAATATACACTAGACAAAGACTGGAATTCGCAAAGGGGTCTTGCCACCACACACCCTCGGGTTTTGGATTCAAAAGGCCTCCAGATACGGAAGATGAATGTACATCCACCGACGAGCGGGTGGTCCTCCAGTTTTGGGTCTGGGCCTCGGACCGAACATTTCCTTGCCAAAAATACACTAGCATGTTACGAAATTTTACACATGAATTCAAGGAGGGTCATGTAGTACGTGAGGAAGAGATTATTACCTTACATAAAATTATAGTCGAAAAACCAGAAGAAAAGAAATCAGCTGGAACACCTAAACGTAGATGGCGGGATATTAAGCATTCTTAAAGAAAGAATATAAGATGATATGGATTTGACTTATCTGCCTCCGTAGTTTCATTGGTGGCAGGTTCAAGTGGACACTATAATGAAATTTGGGGTTCCATAAAATACGAGGAATTTGACTAGTCGAGCGATTATCTGCCTGCTGTCTTTTAGTAAACGGCAAATAGTCGTCTGCTTTGTAATGTATAAACATTTTACTCAGTTTAAAATCAACGACTCTTCAGTCAAAGTAACTAACTATACCAAAGTAAAGGAAATACACCATTCCTTGCTTCATGTCTGTACCAATACGCGTTCATAGTTCAAACGCGTCATAATAAATATGCCACATGTTTCATCTGTTGGATTCCTGCATCACAAACGCATGTTAAAGAAATTTTAATAACATTAAAAAATTCCAGTCTAAATATTTTGCACTAGCTGTGCTGTATACCTAGAAAAAGATTTGTCAAACATATTTTATCAGTATTATATACCAAATATGTGAACATAACACGTAACTAAATTGCGTTTCGTCGTTAAAACTTAAGATTACTGATAAATGTTCGCATCTGGTTCACTGTTCTTCCACATTTGAATCTTCGTCTTTATTTCTACGAGGCACATTATCTATTAATCGTTTTGAGAAAATGATCGCCTTCCTCTCAGAAGCCTGGTTAATGGCGGCCATTGAGATTTAATATACGTTCATATTTTCAGGTAGCAAATATAATTATACTGTGGCAAAACTGAATGCAAGATTAGAATAAAATTTAAAACAGCGAGAGTAATACTATTAAGGCCAATTCAAATGTTAATTTTTTATCTTATTCGGAAATAAAAAAATACATAAGGTTATGCAAAGGCAATACCATTTAAACAGGAAGGGATTAGACATATCGCACGGACCCTAGTTACTACTGTATATAACCGTATGCATCCACCTAAACACTACAACCAACCCTGTTACAGTCAACAGCATCACATTCACTATCTTGGAGGTGAAAAATTACCGCACGATCCTGTGGAAACATAAACTAACATAAACAAAGGAGGGTGGTTACTTTAAGTAAGCAAATCATTGGGCAAGATTGTCATTAAAACCTTTTATTCATACAAATCAGATAATTGCAGGGGGAACATCTTTCTTTCAGGAAGAGACGGTTATAAACTTAAGAGGGTGCCTACTGTACACAAACCTCAACACCATACACAATAAAATCTGAGTTACAGTTGCTATTTAAAATTCGACAGGCGTGGTGTGTACACTTGATACCCTCCATTTGATTAAAATATTTTCCATTCAAACACAAAAACAGAAACATTTGTAAAACGAAACATAAACTAACTATAAACACATTATATGATAAAACAAGAAGTATTAAAATAGTCATCAATATTTCTTTCGTGTGACCTAAACGGCGAGGCTATGTCATGGGGACATATGGGGAAATGGAGGCATAGCTCCACGCATGCTTATACTAGGCAGCAGATGTGGTTGGATGGTTAACTTTATGTACTGCCCTTTACACCAAGGAAAGATCAACAGTGCCGGACTGCAGACTAAAGTGAAGAGAAAAAACCCTACCAAGGAATCGAAACCCAGTCATCGAGTTCATAGTCTAGTCATTACAATTTCTGAGTTATCGTTGAGAACTGGGCTGGATAAATCTTGTAAGATCTGTTTTAAAATTTCTAGAGGGAAGTGTATGGCCATACTTGCGGAACCAAGAGAAGAAATACAGGACAAGAGATCTGCCTTTTTTATACGACGAAGGATTTATTTAGAATATTATTGTACAGGAAAACACGGATGAAGAAAGAGTGGACATATGCAAGAGACAGAAAGAACAAATTTATAGTGAATAAAGTGCAGAAAAGTGTGAAATAATGGAAAGGAGCACGGAATACACACAAGAGAAACAAAAGAGGTTTCAAAGGGGGAGAAGGAATAAAGAGACAGCAAAAAAATTGTTGGCATCAATTACGGTAAACCAGTATAATAAACACTGTGTGGTAAGAAGGGAAAGCATAAATATTGAGAAGAAAACAGACTGAAAGGAGGGTAGAAATCATGGAAGAATCTGCAGAAGACGCCGCCGCCATGGCGAGGGATTGGGGGAGAGTGAGTGCAGAAGTCAGCCAAGGTACATTTCCTTCCGGTCTCCTTGTCTTTCTTAAGAAGCCGCAGCCAAGATCTCTCGAAGTTAGGACGTATCTAGGCTGAATCCGGCCGACGATGGGCAGAGTGGGTTGTTTTATGGAGGACTTTAAAGCTCTCTTTCTCTCTTTCTGCAACCGGCGACTCGGTGCTTAAGTTTGTACAGAAAGGAAGGAAGGAAGGACGGAAACGTTTTTAAATTCAAGGAGATCAGTCGGGAGGTTTCCAGGAAATATGCCCCACGTTACAACATGAATAAACTGATATGAATGAAAAGGCAACATTTCAAATTATCACGAAGTTCTAGATTTTATACATATATTTATATAGGCTTGTTTTATTTACTTACTTATATCTACCACATTTAAGAACACCGTCGGTAGCTTTGATTACAGTAAATAGGATGGGGAGAAAGGGTGATTAATAACTTGGAAAGATGTCAAAGGAAGAGGTCTTGGCACAAAGTCGTTCACTAAAATATCTCAAGAGCCTCGGCAAAACCACGAAGATCTTCAGTCAGGAGAGCCGGTCTCAGAGCCGAAATTCCAACCCGAGACCTCCCAAAAACAACGCATTCGGCGAAGGCTTTCGGTTCTTAGCCCTGTAATATGGAGACCACCATCACAGATTGCATAACAGCACATTATATTTAACTATTACATATATGTTTTAATACATTTAAATATGTGCCGTAACAATTATTTTTGATTATGAGCAGTGGCTTGTTTAAAAGTAACATCACGCATAAAATCTTCCTCGAAAAGCTGACGATAAGGCAAAATGGTCCGGTACAAAACTTCACTGTTTTCATGGAAATCAAAATTAGTAACTACGAAAACAGCCCATCAGTAGAACTTACTGTCAGCCACAAGTATATAATCCACTGTTTACTTCGATGAAAATAAATATCAGTAAATTACCCCCTCCCCATTCCCTACATCTTGATACATCACTCAATCAATTTTCTATAATTAAGGTTTTCCGACTAAAATTTTGTTTGCATTTCTTTCGTCTCTTGCACTCTGACCCTGACAAGTGATGTCTTCATTGAATCACTCTAATAATAACACAAAAATTTCATAAATTTCTTTATCCTCTAAACATCTAATCCAGCAAGTCACTTTCTGGAAACCGACGTGTAGTCTGGAATGTGTTATAAAATGAACGCTAAGAAAATAAGTTTTAGTGACTTGAGATAATCTTAAATGTGTTCGGGTGGAACGTAACAGCGAAATGTCAGTCACTGTGATAAAACTCGGGGGGGGGGGGGGGGGGTTCGTAACAGGGTAATTCTTGAAAATTCATATTCAATTCAATGTTTGAGTGTAATTTCAAACTGTAAATTTGGCTCACATTTGGTTGTCAGCGTGGAGCAAAACTGTTGTGAATATAACCAGGTACTGAAACTTCATTCAGTGTGCCTAAATTTGTATTTCATACATCACGTGGAGAAACTGCTGCACAAACATAGCACCAGCGAGTCCAACGCTGTTTGGAATAAATAGGATTTACAGGATTGTTTTCATGGAAGTAAATGTTCCATAACGGGAAAGCGCCGACCAATGTGTTTGTTTGGATTCAATGAACTACACTCTGACCAGTAGGAAAGTTGCCTACGTCATACTCGGATCACCGATAAAAATGAAAGCATCAAACACGATATGGGGATAAACACTCAAAAGCTCTTTTATGCTTTTGTCTTTCTCCGATTGTACGTCTAACTAGAGAACCCTGCTGCAAACGACGCGGGTATCAGAGTAATAAAACGTTAGATTGATTCACCCTACTGCCATATCTTAATTTCAATTTATAAAGACAGATTAAGAGTTGAACTTGGCAAGTAATTCTATCAGGGAAATGTAAATCTAAGATGGAAATTAATAATTAAAACAGAAGAACGTTTTAATAAATTATTTCTCAAGCAACACAGTAGTAAGCAAAATCCTCTTTAATTAAGCCTTCATGTGGGAAGACAATCTGTACCGATGAATATAGGCAAATTTAGTTTTCTTCCTTAGATCTCAATTTGAGAAGTTATTTTATGATAGGTTTGATTCTAATTACTTTATATTAATTCCGTATGGTAAAAGTATTCAATTCAATTCAATTCATTTATTAAAGTGCTTGACAACAGCCAAAAAGGCCAATAACAGCCAAACACTAGACAACAATACAAACATTACAAAACAAAAGCAAATAAACGATGAACTGAAAACATAAATGTACAATATTGATTTATTGCAAAATAACTCATAAGTAAAAAACTAAATGTTATAGATACGTAAAATAATAATTAAACTAAAAGCAGTTTAATTTTGGACAAACAACATAGCAAATAAAATGTTATACTAAATAAACAATAAAAAACAATGATTATTGTTTAAAAAGCTGACTGATCTCAGTAAGCAAAACACGATCTTTGTTAAAGATGTCGATGCTCCTGCAGACTGCATTGGCACCAGAAACACATCTGGCAAAGGGACTGACCTTGAAATTACGTTGTACAGTAAAGGTAGAGTAGTCTCTGATAGACCTAGTGGGTATGCAGAGACTAACTGTATCAAAAACAGATGAGCAACTAATTTTGCCTTTAAAAACATTGATGAGGAAAAGCGCATCCAAAAGCCTCCTCCTTAAATGTAACGATAAGAAGTTTAATCTAACTAGTATATCGTCATAATTATAGGCACAAACGCCATTAAAGAATCTAGTGTAACATAGAGCTACAAATTTCCTTTGAATCCTTTCCAATTTAAAGGAATCAGTATTAGTAATAGAGTTCCAAACAACGGATGCATACTCAATTTTGGAACGGACTAAGGTACTGTACAAGACCAATAGGTTGTTAACAGAGGAGAAGGAAGAAGTAATGTACCGAATCAAAATTAGCATTTTTAAGCTTTGTGAGATTATAGTTGATATGCTGGTGAAAATAAAGCTTACAGTCCAGTAGAACACCGAGATCTTTAACACAATGGGAGCGTGCCACCAGGTTGTTACACAATTTGTAATTAAAATAAATACTGTTTGTCTTCCGGGTGAATGATATAACAGTCGTTTTACTTAAATTAAGTTGCATCCCATTCACAAGACACCAATTTTGCACTGAATGGATGTCGTCCTGCAACAGTTTGCAGTCATAAACATCGCTAATACTCCGATATATCTTTAAGTCATCAGCAAATAAAAGGCACTGTGCATTATGTATGGAGTCGCAGATGACATTAATAAATATATTAAAAAGTAAGGGCCTAGGGTGGAACCCTGAGGCACCCCACACTTAACACGATAAGGATACGAAATCATTCCTGATACACGAACAATGGATTGTCGATCAGAAAGATAACTATGGAACCAATCAACATAACTGGGTGATAGTCCAAAGTTTCTAAGTTTCCCAAGAAGAATATTATGAGGGACTAAGTCAAATGCTTTAGTAAGATCAAAGTATACTACTACTACTACTACTAATAATAATAATAATAATAATAATAATAATAATAATAACAATAATAAAACGCAATACGTTTAACCATTTGAAGTCGAAGCTCATCTAAATAATTCTAAAACTCTCATTTCCTGCGCAATAAAAATACAGCTTGTCTGCATTAGAAAGCTCTTTTGCATAATGCTGTTTAGGGAAATAATAGCTGTATATTATGAAAATCACACTAACTCATAAATGCAATCGAGGGGGAGGGCGATGCTGATTTACTAAATCTTGAAGTAGATGGTTGTCACTGACTTTCTGAAGGTTGAAATGGCATGTATGATACATAATATTGGTCGAAAGAACGAACAAATTCTTTGCTGTTTTTAAACTACAAGCTAAGATGGCTTTCCTCTGGGTAGTAGCGTCTTGTAGTTTGGTAGAAGTTTACCGATGTTTCAGATGTCCTTGTTTCCTCCACTATCAGGGCGATCAAGAACCTCCGAAACGTTGGTAAACTTCTACCAGACTACACGGCGCTACAACCCAGAAGAGATATACTCGTACTGACCGCAGCGAGAACCTCAAATTATACTTACAAAGTAGCCGTTTTAATGCATGAAAGAACGAACGAGAAGTTATCTAAATAAGAGCAGCGGATGTCGAAAGGAAGTTATGTAGAAGTTAGAGACACTTACCCCCTGACACCACACATAACAGTTTCATCTCGCGTCCTTCTTCGTAAGGCCCTGCAACACTCGGAACTTCCTTGCCTCGGTCGTCAAATATTGTCGGATTCAAGGGTGGTGCTGTGGAAAAGAAACAACACTTGTTATAGCCTTTATATAAGTTGCGCATTGCTAAAGCATTTGCAGAAAGAAGATACATGTGAATTAAGTTCAGCTGAACCTGGCAACTTGTATGCTACACTGTTACTGCCGCTAATATTAATAAATTATTGTCCAAGATAAAATACTCTTCAAGTGATCGAAGCTTCGAAGGATGAAGTTTTATAAGAAATAATGTGAAATTACTTTTAGTTAAGTAGACCAGAGAAGCTGAAACATTTTCGACTTCATAAAAGCTATGTCTTTTTAGTCCATTATTTATCTTTCTCGTCATCTATCTATAGTCCATTAGCTTCGCTACATACCGCACGATCGTTACAACAAACTACTTTAGAGTAGCTTTAAACCACTTCTTATAAATTATTTAATTTTACCACGTTTTTTTCTAGCCAACGCATTATAAACCTTACTTTGTAAAATATTTAGTTATTTTGTTGATGAAATAAAGTCTCAACGAAACTTCTAACGATACCGTTGAAGGCAGACACAAATATTTTCTCTTCAAACTACAGAAAATACCTCTCTACGAGAGGGAGCACAAACATCATCCTCTGATCTAAAGTACGGTTGTGTATAAATGTTGAGTGTGGATGAATAAACGCAGGTAAACACACTAGAAGCACGAAATTATGAAAGTTTGGATGTGTAGTTGCATCATGATCTGTCTAATATTTAATAAAAATTCGAGTAATATAATCCAAAAAAATGTCTGGACCATATCTGCATATTTCTGAGGCCGTTCAAAATTAAGGCATTAACATAGTTATTTTCATATTTTGTTACTTAATTATTATTATAAACATAATTATTTTTAGCAGTCTATCATTCTGTCAGTTCAGTTTGACGTTTTAATGTCAATAATATTGATATTCACCTTCTTGGATATTAACTAGCTGACGGGCCTCACACCGCAACATTTTCAACGCACCCCTGCCTGCGTGTAGTGATAAGGGTCTTATCCTGCTGCCTCTGACGCTCCAATCCAGTACAAACACCATAGTCGCAGGCAGACTTGTATTGAACTACTTGTTCTGGGACTGTATCTAGGACTTTGTTTACACAACTGAAATCAATTATCTGCGTATAACAGCAACAGTGGCCGCTCCTATGCCCAGTATTACATAACGATCTAATCCTGACCACACCTCGTCTCAGATATTGAATTTCTGAACGTCCTTTCCACTAGTTTAATTAATTAAAAAGGGCAAATAGGTGGTTAATGAATAAAGAATTGGAAAGGATATTGCAATAAGCAGTTACGTGGCCCAATTTAAGGCAGCTACTATCCCGGTATTTGTCTGGAGACACTGAGGTAACCCACAACGAACCTCAGTCAGGGTATACGGTCTCTTGTTCCAGATATAAAGCAGGGATTTCCCAAATACGAAGGGCAAATAGGTAATATATGTCTTCACTTATCTGTTATAGTAACTACTGAAGAAATCAAACAAATAAAAATTACGTTCTTAGAAAGTTAGATAAATTCAACGGAATATGAAATACGCCAGATGGCCTAACCTTGATGGTCAGTCCACTGAAGGCTACCTCGATGAAAAATCTGATACCACGTCGCTGTTTCCAGCAATGGGTCAGCGAATTAACATTATATATATATTTCTTTTGGTCCCGCAAGGTTAACTCTATTAAACCGTGCTTCCATCATCAACAGCAAAACATAAATTACACGATAAGCTAAATGAAATGGCAAAGTAATTTGTATGAAAGTAAATTTAAACAGTTTCTGCAAAAGCTGAACTACTCCCCGAGCTGTTTAAAATTCACTCACACAAGACTTATCCATGATGTGTTCTGATAAGAGCCTAGGCTTGATGGTTTATGACTGGAAGACAGACCTAGACGTCAGTGTGTTTTGACCTGACTGAGCGACTCATGAAAACAAGACACGAAGTTCTAATCACGAAAATTCCGTCAAAGACATATTTCAAAACCCTTATAGTCAATAAAATTGAGGTAAAACGAGGGAACATCTGATGTGGAAACTTGACCATAAAAATTCAACGCAGAATTCTAGCATGTCGAGAAGAATAAAATAAATACGACTCATACAAAGTATCTGCATGCGATTATGCCTATAACTGTTTCAACTCAGGTTGTTGTAACCAGGAAGAAATCCAAGGTAATAATCTAAACTCCGAGTTTTATGGAGAGCAGTACACTGATTTTAAAGAGATGAATCATAGCAGAATACGATGTTTACCTCTTCTATATATTTTCATTTAAGACCTGTCTGATCCGATGTGTGGTGGGAAGTTCCGGACAGATGTGGCGTTTGCTGGATCTTTCATCGAAATATTTACATCGTTCCAAACATTTGACGGATCTGACGAACTCTGTTTATAACAAACAGATGATTCCATATGCGAACTTTATATTTGGTTCTATGATGATATTCTGTGCGCAATTTTTAAAAACCCTTTTGTAGCTGGTTACTAAGCTTGTGGATCGAACACTGCGACCATACTGCTACACCACCTGAGTAGGTTTACCCAGGTTTCGTTAACCCCTTACAGGATATCAGTTTACCTCAGCAATAAACTAGAAAACGTTACAAATGCGTTTTCGGCATGGCCTACATAAGAGTCGGGCACGGGTCGAAATGGAATGACAGAAACTAGTTTGAATTTGGTGTAAAGCACAAATATACATTGTATTTCACTCTAACCAGTTAACATGGTGCTTCTAAATGTAATGAAGTTTTGGGGTGAGAGTATAAACAAGGGAAACGATATATCCGGCTCACAATCTGAAATCAAGGACGTCAATACTTTATCTTGCAGGCCTATTACCCCGAAATTTCTATTGAAACCGTCCAACTTCTCCTGTATGTTATAATAAGCTAAAATAAAGTTAGCAACAGATATAAGTGAGTTAAATGCGATGCAATGAAAGCGTACGCTTATTACAGATTCCTCAGTCCTTTCAATAGCAAGCACATTATAACATTGCGTGCATTAAAACACGGTAGATTAAACTTCCTAATTGCCTACTTGTGGCAGAACACACAGCTTTTAGGGTAAATTAATTTATACTAATGAATTGAGAAACTTATAGTGATCAAAACGGGCAAATATTCTGTAATTAATTTTAAAAACCAGTCTACGGTACTTAACTTTTACGAAGTCGCTGATTTTTTAAACAAGTAATTTATTATAATTACAATTTAGGGATATATATATGTTATTTTAAAAGTACTTATACTCCTGTATAATCTACTTATTCGTTCACGACTACAACACCGGCAGAAACTGAAACCGTATATTAGACATTTATCTTTAGACAATAATTTTGTAACAGATGTAACTGGTTGCTGGAAAATTGTTTTCCTGAGAACAATTAATTTCGGTATTTTTTTTAGACATATGGAAGTGAAATATTTGCGGCTTGTAAGATACTGGACGCTGTCTGTAACTTCATTTAGGCGTAAAGAAATATTTTAAATAGTCGTACTTAAACTTTCCGCGGCAGCAATCGGCCTCGAAGCCAAGTCAGAATTCAATCCCTGACGACTAATCAAGCATTTACTGAATTATGGTAACCATTACAAAGATAAACTGGTTAATGCTGTTTAAGAAAATAATCAAGGTTTATTGTGAAATCATACGAAATCTCGTAAGTACACTTTGTAGGAGCAAAATGTAGAATAACAGATTATTAAAACGGGTTATTCATACAGTTACCACTGGGCTCTAATTGGTTGATAAAATCTTAAATCTCATTTGTTTGTTTCTTCATCCAAATATGCGAATTCAGATATTTTTTATGGTTTACTAGTCAGTTGTTATTGTCTTGAATCCTTTTCAGTGTTCCTCTTTTCCATCGGTACATTTCTTTATAATATTTAGGCCTGTTTTTTTGTTACAAGTATTCTCCGAGCATTCACCATGACTCCTTCTATCACTTGTTCAGAATGTTTGAATCAAATGCTGCTTGCAATTAAAATGGGAAATATTTACACAGAAAATTATCCTGTATTTGATGCTAGTGGTTCATTTTCGATAGTTATAATTTAGGGTAAGAGGTTAATGCCATCTGCGTACAGTCTAGAACAATAACAAACGTCTTAGGGACGGTAGTATGCTCTAAGAGGACAAGATTGTAACACGGTTGGACATTTGACTTAATGTTCAGTTGGTTGTAATTACAACAGAACAAGCTATTTCAGCCCGAGCTGTATAATTACAAGAGTTACAGCTCTGAACGAACGTATCCCTCAGACAGAGCACCAAATGAATTTTGAATTTATAGACTACACCTCGTGTAACCCATTTTGGTAAAAAAACGTCGAGTGCCTCGTGTCTGACCTCCTTTAAGCTTACAGAACCAAGAGCCGTTTAAGTTGTAGGTAACAGGGCATCTTTCACTGAGCGACAGATACAGGCAGCCGGTTCCATATGGTTTAGTCACGGGTATTACGGCTTTAAAAGACGAAGGAATTAAAATTTTCGAATGATATAGCCCTGACATCTGCAGAATCCAAAAGACGGTAGTACTTTTTATTTCAACTTAATATAAAGATTCTTGATGAACTGCACTAAGAAACACTGAATGTAAAGGACTTCCCAAGCCTGGTCCTAGTACACACATTAAAGACGTAGTAGTTGGGTGGTCTGAAGAATCAACTAACAATATGCTTCGTGGTCATGTTATTCCGCACTTGTGGAAAAAATAATTACATGGCAATAAAATTTTTTAAAGATAAACCATATCCAAGGGCGTGTATTGAACTCAGGCTTCCGGTTAGGAGTGCTCCGGGTGTTAAAAAAATATGTCATCATTAGGGTTCGAATGTTCATGACGTCATATTTTTTTGAGGCTTATATTTTCATTCTAAACTGAAATTAAACACTAATTGGGCTATTCTAATCACAATTAGACTGTATTAATTTTGCATATAAATGCATATTTAGGTCATTTTTATGTTCTCGGTCATTATTATTATTATTAAGTGTTCTGTCTTACGACAGGTCCATTGCTCTGCCCAAAAAGAGCTCTCCAGTTGTCCCTATTCTCGGCTTCTCGCTTTAATTCCTGGAACGTCATCTTCTTTCCTTGTTTAAGGTCGTCGGTTAGCTGTATCAATCTTCTTCCTAGTCCTCTCTTTCCTTCAACCTGGCCTTCGGTGATATCACTCATTAATCCATTCCTTCTCATAATATGTCCCAGCCAGTTAGCTTTCCTTCGTGTAATCGCCTGCAGAATGCTTCTTTGCTCGTTGACTCTCCTCAATACTTCTTCGTTGGTCACTCGATCCGTCCACCTGATCTTCTCTATTCTTCTCCAACACCACATTTCAAAACTCTCCAGGTATTTCTGTTCCTTCTTCCTGAGTGTCCAAGTCTCTGCTCCATACAGCGCGACACTCCATACGTAACACTTCACTAGTTTCTTCTTCATCTCCAAGCCCAACTTGCTAGTGAGAAGTATCCTCTTCTTGACGAAAGCTGCCTTGGCTATGGCTATCCTTGCTTTTACTTCCTTGGTGCATAGGGCGTCCGTCGTGACTATGCTTCCCAAGTACTTGAAATGCTCCACATTCTCCATCTGTTGGTTTCCAATTACAACGTTCAATGGTTCTGCTCTCGGTGCTATCCTCATTACCTTTGATTTTTCAATGTTGATTTCCATTCCATACTCTCTACCTGTCTCCACTAACTTGTCCATCATGTTCTGTAATTCCTCCTCTTCCTTCGCCAATACTACTAAGTCATCTGCATACTTTACAGTCTTTATCACTCTTCCTCCAATTTTGAAGTCTCCTGTTCCCTCCAGAGCTTCCTTGGCAAGCCATTCCCCGTACAGGTTAAAAAGAATTGGTGATAAGCAGCATCCCTGTCTTACACCTCTACCTATCTCAACGCTGTTGGTGTCTCCTGAGTCCAGTCTCACTTTGACTTTTTGCTGCATGTACAGGTTTTTGATTAATCTTCTATCTCTCCAATCAATTCCAATTCTCTGTAGGATCCTCATTAATTTCTTCCATTTTACTCGATCGAAAGCCTTCTTCCAGTCGATGAAGCAGGCACATACTTCTTCCTTGACATCGAGAACTCTCTCTGAAATTATTCTCATAACTCCGATGGCATCTCTGGTTCCTCTTCCTCTCCTGAATCCAAATTGGTCGTCTCCCATCACTTCCTCTATCTTCTTTTCTAGTCTTTTAGTCAGTATTCTCGTCATTATCTTCGCCGCATGTGAGATTAGGCTGATGGTCCTGTAATCGCCGCACTTGGAAGTCTCGGTCATATTTGTAGTTAAATGCATATTTTGGTTATATTTTGAAGATAAAATGCATATTTCGGTTATGTTTTAAGGATAAAATTCATATTTCGGTTATATTTTGGGTATAAATTTCTTACTTGTAACTATATTTCTCCGGCATTTACAATGAATCCTTCAGTTAGTTAAGATGCCGAAAGTGAAGTGTTTGAAAGTGCGAAGTTAAGAGGTTTAGTTAAAGATTTTGGCGAGGAATATTTTAGTTCTGATGAACTTTTCATTTGAGACCTTGAAAATGCACATCGTTATATACTGTGATCCTGCCAAGAACGGAGAATGAAGAAAGATACTTAATATTTTGAATTTTGTTTATTTATTTGCAATTAATGCATTTGAAATGCATGAAAGGCTGTTTCTTAAAATTTATCATATTTTTATAGGAGCATGTATTCTCAACATCTGATGCTGATCCAAAACGAGGCATTTACAACTTAAAGCGACAGAGGTTTTTGATTAAAATTGCTAGGAAATCAAGTAATGTAATAGTTGTACATGCATATATAAATAAATAGCATGATTGAAATACAAAACTTTTCTTTAAATTTTAGCGAATATTTTCTCATAACTAATTAGGTCATATTTTGCCCTTTTTGGAGTCATATTTATCTATTTTCATGCATATTTCTCAGTTTTTTTAGGTCATGAACATCCGAACCCTAGTCATCATAATAACATACCGATTTTAGAACCGCATTAACGGTACGATATGGGTAAGACATAAAATAGCGGCTAGTACTAAAGTTAGAGCGACATAAGCAGTTTATGGATTATACCCTTCAGTTATCGGCTTTGAACAGACAACGGACGGATGTTACTCAGACTTTAAGCTAACCATTTAAGTTGGGTCGTTACAAGTTACAGTTACCGACTTATCGTAATACGGTAAACGTAGCTTACTGCTTACTGTTACCTCAAGTTTGTTGCTGGAATGTGATAATGAGTTATACTGGAGTTACGACTTGTCTTAATTGTCATTTGTCGCAAGCAAAAGCGATATATATATATATATATATAAAGTTGTCTGAAAATACACGGTCGAACACACACACACTGATTCAGTACCGCCGAATACTCTTGAAGAAAGAGGGTGTTCTAAACAGGTAAGAGACGCAGTAAAACATCTGGCACCAAACTCAGTTAAGTCGTTAAAAGCGAAGAGCCACATCACGTAGTGCTACAAACTGCCCGTTTATGTGCAGTAATTGGTCACTTCGACGCGTCGTAACTTTCATTCGATGTTGTATCCACCAACGTACTGCGAAGTCGTAACAGTCTTGGAACGGAGTGATGAGAACAGGATCGATATGTGGACAGAGACACTCATAAATGTCGGTTCGATAGTTTGCTGCATGTGGAGTTCATGCGTGCATCGATTCTTATAGATGGAACAAGCGATTAATTTTCTATCCCTAACCAACACACACACACTCGAGAATTATGCAGGCTCACGGTGGGTGTGGGCAATGACACAAAGGTCCAGACACCATATATAACAACAGATTATAGAAGCCAACTGTCAGATTGATGCACCGTCGGTTTGTGTTCTTGAAGAAATTCAGTTTTGGTACCCACCGAACAGAAATCTGCCAGGGAGAACCAGTCTGGACATGGCGACAAAGGACTCTACCAGCAGATTTTACTTTATCTGTTTGATTATTCCGGCTTCATATATGAATAATGCGGGAATACATACGTGTTATAACAGAGCCTGAAACTACACCTCTGTTGCCATAGTCAAATATAATTCGTATGCCGAACATCGTCGTTCGTGAAGAAAGTATGGAGGAAAAGCAGGATTTGAAACTGTAGTTTAACTCTGGACCGAAGTAAGCTAACTGGAGAGAATGATCTCGTAATCAAGTATATTCTGCCCATTCACTGTTAGTATTGCCCATGTATCTTACGCAAACAGAGTAGTCATTATATGCCCCGAAATACATTTCTCACAGATAATCTTTACTGTCAATCAGCTAACTGATAAGGGCGTTGGCTAATGTAAGGATGGATCTTTCCTCGACTTTGTCCATCGCCGGCAACTGAATTTAAGTCTATTACGTTTCAACATATGTAGCCATCTTTTACTTCTAATGAGAGAATTTATAACAATGACTATTCGTTTATTTATTTATAGTTTATTTAACGACGCTTTATCAGTAGCTCAGACAAAATTTAGTTTTAAATAATAGAGTAATTGCTAAAGTAATAAAATATTTCTAGAAATTTCTTGTACACTAGCTGAGATTTTAGATTCTCCACCGGTGAAGTAATCGATTGTGGTTTTCTGCATTATGAAGGCGCGTAGTCTTGTAGGATCTTAGCGACGTTTCGGAGCTCTAGTTATAGTCAATATTCAAACCTACATAATACAAACGTGGCAGAATCGATATTAAGAATAACATTATTAATAATATTAATAATAATAATAATAATAATAATACCGAAGAGGCGTCTAGCAGACTCTGCTTCTACAGTAAGGGTAGAAGTGCGTAAATATTATCATGCATAAAAATTTCTCTTAAAGAAATAAATGTCGCTAATGCAAAGTAAATTAAACTCTTTCTGAAAGATTTAAAAGTATGTAAATGGCCTTAACACATTCAAATTTCGTGTTAATATGTACAACAGACGCGGAAGGTTTGAAATGGGGATAAGGTTCCAGACAAGAGGGCAGATGAAACCGCACAGAGCTGACCTGTACGTAATGCGGGTGAGTATACTATTGTTCACGGTGCTTTTGTGTTTTGTAGGCAGTTTCCTCGTGTAACGAAACTTGTCCCGGTTGCGAGCGATAAATGTCACAGACATGTACGCTAAGAGCATTTAAATGGCAGGAGACAAACGGATAAGAAGCACTGAGAATGCTATTCAGAGAGGTGTAATACAATTACGTCAATGTTCTACAGCGGAGTTTCTTGTGTTCTCCTGTCTTATTTCCTCACACAAAAAGTATTTCCCATTTGGAATCATAAGAATCACATTTATTTTATCGGGACTGATATCAGATACCGCAACAGCTCCAGTTTCGGTCAGTCATTCGACTACTGGTGTTGTAGCCTTGCGCACTGTTTAATATGAATGTAAAATATTTTGTTGTTTTTTTAAATATAAGTTACATTTAAAATGAGGTAGGAAGAACCATGGACATTTCAAACAAGCCCAATTTTTAAAAGAGATACCACAATTCTTGAGGGTTACAGATAGTTGTAATGAGGGAAATACGTATTTACACACAAATAAACACGGACTGCCTATCTATATACCTGACGAGGGTAAGATGTGATTATTATAATATGATTTTATAGAAGGTAGCCAGTAACATTTTAAAAATGTTAAATCTAATGAAAAAGAACAATACGTTTACGAATATGTGACTAGAAACATGAAAAACACTTCTAACGTTCTGACACATATAGAGACAGGACCAAAAATGCAGCTCTCGAAAGAAAAAAAAAGCTGAACAAGCAGGGTGGTGCACAACTTGTTCAGGAAATTACTACATCCACCGACCGGCGTTAAGCTCACGTTCACATTAGCCATGTGTTGACAATGGCGATAAAGACTGCACATCACCCCCACTTCCACTCCCTGGGAGGGTGTTGGAGGTCTGTCAAAGTTGGTACCATGGAATGAGAGATGAATATACCGATTTAGCTGGAGTACAAAATCTGTTAAATATTGACTAACAGACGAACTTAGAATTGTCCACATTTAGCAGAGATATGTAATCTTTCCGGGTTCAAGGGTTGAGAAATTGTTAAGAGACTTAAAGAATTCACAACAGAAACATATTTACTTTATCCAGAGAATATTTAACGAAGCTATTCCAACTGCAGACGTTACAGTAATGAATATTATGGGAATGCGATCTTAAAGGTGAGTAATTAAGAATTAGGAAGGGGTCAATCATGGCTTATTTCATGGCATGTTACAAAACCGACGTTTGACGGATTATTGACTTTCACATCGAAAATCTCTGAACTTCGAATCACGGTACGAAAAGAATCAGCCGTATCTACAAGCAAATTCTGTTTACAGATGTGTAATTTTCAGCATTAAAATAGAAGTGCAGTAACTGTGAAGCCATGCAAGGCATTACAGAATTCCTTAATACAACATCCCATAATTTATTCATAAATTTTTCTCACTCCATAACGGACACGAGACCCCGAAAATTATGATGTAAGGAATAACTAACTAGATGGCTTACCGAACCCGAAGGTTCATTACCGAATTAACCAAAGCCCTCCACCGGACCCTGTCCTGGGCCAACAAAATCCAGTCTCCTTCAACTCCTATCTCCCATAGATCCCGCCTGACATTATCCTCACATCTACGTCTAGGTCTCTCCAGCGGTCTCTTCCCTTCAGGTTTCAACTAAATTCAACGCAGGCATCAGGCCCATTCATTGTTAACATGACCCAAACTCCTATCACGCCAACAAATAACTACACTTCACACAGTTCATAGAGAATGTTCAAGTGGAATTTATGAACCAAAAGTGTCTCAAGAGGAATATTTCTGAAGAGGGTAAAATGTAGATACGTACAACGTTCAAGATGAATGCCAGGAATACTCATTCTCGGGCTGACCCACATCTCTGTTGGAACTACCAAGAGAGTTTCTTTTTCGTCCGTTCTATATAAAAAATCAATTCCTTGCGTGTGGGTCTGTAACAAGATTGGTTTCACTGAACAAGAAATTCGGAAAAAAAAAGTTTCTACTCTTTTACGGTGAAGTGCTGGAGCAAACCTCAAGTTCACGAACTGTGCTGTTGTCCCGTTTTGTTACTGCCTTTCCTTCAAGGGCTCAGAACTTGAAGGTAATGTGTCACTAAGGTTCACCTAGCACGAAGGCGGGCCAGTGTCTCGTAAAAATTGTACCCAAGTGACTTGAATCAGGATACTGCATTTCAAGCAGTAAATAAAGTATTTACCTTGCTAAAACAGGATGTATGAGGCATAACAATTCCGATTATAAGACATAATACGGAAACTTCTTTACTTACCACAAATATAAAACCAGTAAATTATTATTATTATTTTAATTAAAATTATCTAACTTTCCGCCTAATCTTTAAAACAATGTGTATTAGTAAAACTGTAGCTAAGTGGTGTATAATTTGACACACACCATATATATGCTTATATATATGCATTTATCTACTACTTGTTATTTATATTGTTTTTTGTATAATTTAGTATGAAGAAGTCAAGTACGATCAATTCGGGATTCAATTGCATATAGCGTCTGAATTACTAAATTATAACTACGCTAAGTTTCATTTGTAAATATTTCGGTTCATCTATGATGTTTATTTAGGCAGTGCGCATAACTAGAAAGTTTAACACTCTTTTAAACGACAGACTGTTTCACGCGAAGCTCTGTTGTCGAAATGGTCCGATTCGGCCGACGAATGAAAGTAATTTCCTCTCCTTCGATTAGGACAAACCAGTCATCTACTGATTGCTTTATTTCTCCCATATTATGAGATATTGTAAAACGCGTTTGAAAACAAAGCGAGTAAATTTATCTCTGGAGAATCCATCAACGTATTAAGTACTATGGAGCCTAAATTTCATGCATGAATCAAATAAGAGGAGAGAAAACAAACAAACAAAAACGGATTTTTGAAAGCCAATAGCTTAAGGCAAAAACAATACAATAAAATTCTTTTTTGGTAATCCTGAAAACACCACCGGCTATGATTAATTTTAATTCTTAGAGATGGATGACGATGTAATACATAATAACAGCGAATTTTACAAAGTAGCAGTACGCAATATAACTTCACAGATTACTAACTGCTGAAAACAGATTTTTGTTGCGCAGATTTGCACAAAGTCTGGTTCCTGTAAGGCGAAACAATGTATCTTAACATTAAAATGTACACAGTACAGCATTAAATAACTAAATATTTGATATAAATCTGTTATTTCACTACAATGTAAGAATCCTCTCAATATGCCTATGCTTAGTCACTTGTCACTACAGGAAGAATGGTACTTGGAGGTTCTGTTCCACAAAATCTCTGCTTCAACTTTTGATGAATAGTTTCGGTGTCTTTACTCAGATGAAAGAGCTCTGACAACATTAATCCTAACAATTACTTATCGCTGACTGAGAAATTAACCTCAGACGCTCAGCTAACTTCATGACGATTCCATCACACATCGTTGCTCCATTACATATTAAAGGGGGATATTATTATATTATAATAATAATTATGAAAATCAAGAATAAGAATATAATTCCAAAGGTTAGGCCATTCGGCCTGTTCAGATAATAATTTAATTTGCCCTCTTGATCTGAAAGGTATCATATCAGGCCTAAGTATTAAAATTTATAACAAAAATTGAATAAACTGAGGCAACTATTCGAAACAGATTATATCATTTTCAGTTATTACATTCTTTAAACGGCTAGAGCTTAATAAGTTAAACTCTACTTATTTAAAACTAACTAATGTAATTGCATCTTACATATCAAATTTCATATTCAACAGCACGGAAACAGATTTCAACAAGAACTTAGATTTCGTTTTCTATTGCCAGATACTGTTTAGCGTCAAGTTCCAATGACTCTTTAGCTTGTAGCTGGATTGATAATTCCACCAAATGATGTTATAAAAGGTTCGGTACACGCACTCAATTAGAGTATAGTCATATCCTGCGAACAGATGTAAAAGAGGAACTTTCAGAAGCGATGAATGAGTAAGAGGGGACAGATCCATTGTGTCTTGAGAACCAACTTGACGTGAAAAGAAAAGAAATGCTATTCTTAGGGATAATTTTTCCCGAGAGATATTCTTACATTAAAAAAGGAGAAGGCAGAGAAAAGTCCGTTACTTTCATTCTCCTCCTTACCTCTTGTATATATCCAAATATAAATTATTCTTTCCCCATCCTCACAGAACCCCACACTATTCCATTTCCTTGGAGAATCTAACCATCCCATTCTATTCGCTTCCAATGACTTTGACTCTGCAAAGGGGAATAAGAATAATATTCAACCCCTTCGTGGTTGCGAAATACGCGTGGATTTATATTTGGGTCTTCCTAGTCTCATGTGGATGATTTATATGTCGTGATGCATTGGAACGGGTTTTATGCATCCATTGTAAAGCAGGGTCTTGTCTGCGTGTATGTGCGATTTCAGAAAATGGAGAATGGAAGATATATGTAACAAGATACCGTGGACCATGAATGAAAAGAAGGAAAATGCAGATGTGAAGAATTAAAAGAAATGAAGAAGATACACGAATGTTGGGGGAATGATCTGAAATTAGTATCATATCAACAGTTAATACTAGACGCAAGAATTGCTGACGTCAGGTGGCGTGTTAATACAAGATAACTTGGCTTTCTGTTATATAGGAAACCGACTTAGACGCTCATAAGACAAAAGAGGATATAAAAGTGCATAGTCAAGCATATCAACTCACTAACATTTTAAGAAGACGTGTTTAATAGACTGCTTCTTAGTCAGAAGAACATTCACCAAAGACAGAAATTCAATTCCATATAAATTTATATTTATCGACTACGCATTCATCCTGAAAGATAAATCCTACTATTAGGGTAGATGTGTTATAAATAGTATCTAATATATTCGACTACTACTTTCAATTAAATATAGAGGATCTTGGTCGACAGTTCCAGCGCCAATACCTTTCAGTATGAAATCGCTATTTAGTCTATGAATAAAATATTATCATACACCAAAGACAAAATATCACATTACTGGTTCTGAATTTATTTATTTAGTTAGTTACTTTATGTATTTATAGTTTATTTAACAACTCTTTTTCAGTAACTTAGACTATACAACATAGTTATCGATGCCATATTTGTTTATGTACGTTTATTCATCAATCAACTTTCTACATTATACATGTTCAACACATTGTGTTATTTTAAGCATCTCACTACAGCCTACATGAATCCTTCTTGAATATAATCCATCCTGCTCATGTATTCACACAATTAATTTATCTTTGCACAACTAATCTTCCTGGAACTGCTAAATTCATTTTGTCCATGGTCATTAAAGCGATTATCTCACAATAATTAATTTCAGCTATAAACGTAAAACATTACGTGAAAATACGAGGGTCGCTCATTAAGTAATGCCCCACATTTTTTTCCTCAGAACATATTTATTCAAGATGGCTCAAATTTAGTGACAATATAAATCAATGTTTCCTTTACACATACTATTTTTCCACATAGTCCCCATCAACTTGTACGGTTTTACGCCAGCGTGGAACAAGTGCATGCATGCCTTGCCGGTACCAGCTCTTGTCCTGTGCACGTAGCCATGTCCTCACTGCTTGAATCACGCTCTCGTCATCTTCAAATCTTGTTCCGCGGATAGCATCTTTAAGTGGCCCAAAGAGATGGAAGTCGGAGGGTGCCAGATCTGGACTGTAGGGTGGATGGGGTAGCACCGTCCAACCCAATTTGGTGATTTCTTCCCGGGTTCTCAGACTTGTGTGAGGGCGTGCATTGTCGTGCAGGAGCAAAATTTCTGCTGGATGCTTGTGAGGCCGAACTCGTCGAAAACGCTTCTTGAGGGTTTTCAGGGTCCTGATGTACGCGTCTGAATTGATGGTCGCACCTCTTGGCATCACATCCACAAGAATGACCCCATCACTGTCCCAAAAGACAGTCATCATGACTTTTCCGGCGGAGGGAGTTGTCTTGAATTTCTTCTTTCTCGGTGATTGAGGATGATGCCACTCCATTGACTGCCTTTTTGTCTCTGGCTCAAAGTGGTGTATCCAGGTTTCGTCACCTGTAATGATCCGGGACAGAAAGACCTCTCCCTCAGCATCAAAACGCTCCAACAATTCAGAAGAAATCGTTTTCCTTTGAATCCTGTGGTCTGCTGTGAGACTTCGTGGAACCCATCTTGCGCACACCTTCGAATATGCGAGAGCCTGGATAATTGCAATCACACTTCCATTGCTGACTGAAAGCTGTTGGGCCAATTGTCGAGTTGTGATGCGCCGATCCTCACGAATAATGGCATCCGCGCGGTTCAACATGTCTGGAGTGGTGGCTGTGGCAGGACGCCCAGAGCGCGGCAGATCACGGAGCTCGGTTTCTTCACTTCCTGAAGCTTTAACTCTCTTAGCCCAGCGACCAACGGTGCTCCTATCGACTGCACAGCTTCCATACACAGCACACAAACGTTTATGAATGTTCACCACCGTTTCTTTTTCAGCAACAAGGAATTCAATTACAGCTCGTTGCTTGTAACGAGAGTCGTTCACAGACGCCATTTTAACAGTTCACTACAGCTCCGCTATCGGTTGGAATCATTTGAAACTCCGTACACGAACGCGGGAAACATCAAATCTCAAGCATGTAAAAGTACACTTTTCTATCTTCATTATTGGCTGAGAAAAAAAATGTGGGGCATTACTTAATGAGCGACCCTCGTATATAAAGTTGTCTTTTGGGAAGTTGCACTGCGTAATCTGGTAGAATTTTGTTAACGTTTCAGAGATGCTTAATGCCATCATCGCCCTGACTATGGCAGCAGTAAGCACCTCTGAAACGTCTGTGAATTAGTAAGTGATAATTAGCTGTATTGGCAAAATTACGTAAGGTTAAGAAACCATAACGCAATTTCAGGATAGTAAGTGAGTCTATATTCGACTGCAGGGGCTGAATACGACTTAAGAATTGATTCCTGCTAGACCTAACAAGGATTAGAACATGCTGCTTCGAGTAAGAAACAAGATCATGGATTCCGAACACTGTAACTGAAAAAATGCGAATCTATTACTCAGGACATTTATTTACTTTTACTTAACAATGGTTGGTTAAAATATAGTTTTCGAGAGTTAAAAAGCTGTAATTTGGTGCTGCCCGTCCGTTTGTCCGGCCGTCTGAACAATTATTATTTATTTTTCTTCCGTTTTGAACGAAATGTTACGTCAAGAATTCTCACTAAATATGAACAGAAATATAAACCAGTCGAGAAAACCACTTCCCCTAAATGTACAAATGAATTCTTAAAAATCTCATTAATATTAATGGGATTGGAATGGAATGAAGGAGAAGCTTTCATATAATGAGGTATTTTCTTTCATGTATTTTTTAGCACAGTGAGCAGCTTATACAAGATGGTTTAAAAGAAATTTCCTCACCAAAAAAGTTTTAAATTCTTCTCATAGAAAACCACGAAACAATGCTTGGTCCGTATGTATGATACATTATCATCAAATGTTCAACTGAACAAACCATAAACTTTGTGAAATTTTTACAACCAAAAATTACTTTCTTTTGAGTACTGTATTTTTATGAAATACAGTGGGCTTACTTGAAATGAGTCCAGAAAATGTCAGATACTTGCAGAAAGTGCCCTCATACCTTACAAAATTGACAAATACATTAGGCCTACTTTAATACTTAAAATGGATTGGTATGGATTAGATTAATCTGGCTGACGACAGCGACCAGTGGCGGTATCGTTTATATACGGAAATGAATCTTTGGGTTCTACAGGCTCCATAGAGTTTGTTAATACTCCAACCGGGAATTAGAGAAAGAGAGAGGGAGAGAGAATGGACACATTCGACAAACGGGATTCGAATCCGACCTTTAGTAACAATGCTCTAATGTCTGGTTGTGTGGAAAATTGTCCAAATAATTTTCTACGTAACTGATATGAACTTACTTGCTAGAACAGATCTGATTATATACGATAACTTACCTTGCTTCTTGTTTAGGAAATCAGATTATACCAGTGACTATCAAAGTTTCCAGGTATCCTGGGAGCCGTTGCTTAGTTTAACTTTATAAGCCACTGTGTTAGAGTTAATATCCTACACTATCACAGACTTTTGTCGTTGTAGTTGTTGCTAGGAGACCATTTTTACTTATAATAAAAGCTACTCGTTCTGTACCGACTCGAAACGACTTTATGCAGTGTTCACGGGAGTTTGCTTGCAACATGGGACATATTCTACAATTCAAACGTTGCATGTGGCTCCCCGATGTCTCTGGCTTGGAACATAGGGAAATGGAGTATGGCATGGCGTAATACAACGAAGATAACCAAGCAGCATTAATTAGTATGGTTCGATACCCTGAGGAGTGATGTAATGAAAACTGCAATATTTTTGTTTAGATCAGGCCTACTTCAGTAAATAGCTTCCTTCTCTTATAGGCCTATAAATTACACATTTTTCCTTTGTCACTGCTACATGGCACGTCCTCATCTTACCGGAGTAAAAGGCTAAAGGTTTTTTTGCGTGAAAATATCAGCACGTTGTGAAACATCCACATGACCTCAGGTTGGACAGATTCTTTGGTCCGACATAAGCAAAGAAAAATGACAGAGACAAATGGTAGTGTTTGACAATTAGTTTCCGAGATATAATTTTTTTATTTTGGATACCTTTCATCCGGACATTCTGTATATTCTGTACTACTGCTCCGATGGACAATCTGTACATCGCAGTAATTTTACGCACTTATACAGGTAAATTCAGTTCAGAAAAGGGCCGACAAACACCATAATCCAAGCATAACTAAGTCGATATTTCTGAAACAATTAGTAGCTAAGCATAAAATCAGGGCAATAGTTAAATTCACCAAAGAGTATCGACAAATTATAACAAACGAATTAGCACTAACAGAAGCTACAACTGACCGTAAAATACGTTATCAAGAAATAGGAAATTGATTGTAGGAATTATTATATGTGAATAGGGTTCTAGATTGAAACAATTTACTTCCTACAAAAACTGAGAGGATGGAAAAAAAAATAAATGACGTCAGGAAATACATGAAAGGGAGATAGTATGATGGATTCAAGTGCAGATTTGAAAAAAGAGCCAGAAAAGTGTGTGCTGTAAGACTTAAAACAGGATTGTAAAAGCTATAAAGTGTGGAAACAGTTAAACAGATTCGGTTAGAAAGGTGATAACATAAAATTATTTTTGTGATTTTCAGAATTTTACGTGAGGTCATTATATGAAATCCGAGGTGTAAACGGAGCGAAACCCAACGCGCATAAAACAAAATTAACCAAAGGCAAGGAACGAGTTGCAATATACACAAGATAGTAATGGCATAAACAGTAGTATTATCTGTTTTTGTTCGCAAATACAAATCAGCACAGTGACATCGTTTCCTCGTTTGACTTGCGCGTTAACAGGTCGTAACGAAGTGTCAACTAGAACAGTGGACTCTCACAGCAACAGCAACAGCAAAATGCAGCAACAATAAACTCCACTTTAACACGTGACTGCAATTTTGGACACCAGATGTCACGGTATATAATGATAGCAGGCGCCAATTAACTAAAGTGTATCGGCTGACATTTTAATTAAAAATAAAACAAGCTTCTGTTAGAAACAAGCTACAAGGGTACAGGAAAAGTTCATTAACCTTAACCTGTGGGTACTGATCTGCTTCATTCAGTGCTACTAAAAGTTCACAGTATTTTAAACAACCTGAGTGATGCGAAACTGGTGTTTTTCAGGGGCGAGTTGGAACTGACCGCTAATTCTGGTTCAAAAGACAGGTAGATACAGAACTAAAGAGAACTGACAGGCGCCAACATTATGATTCTGTCAAACCTTTGCACGTAACAATGAAAAAATGTTTCCGAAAACAATGGAGAACGTTAATTATTACACAGATATAATAAAATGCAAAACAGAACTATTTTGGCAAAGAAAAGGCAAAATAGGAAGAAAGCATAACATAAGAGATGGTGAGAGAAAAGTGGTAACGGGAGAGGAAAGATATAAAAAAGTGAAAATTTGCAGTACTCGATAAAGCGCACGTAGAATGAATTTCTGGCTCTTGATGGACCGTGCCTCAAGTATTTTGTAACTGTATTGAGAATATGCAGAATAGCTTAAAAGGACAACTTTCTAAAAACAGAAATACGTTGCTGGCCCTTGCAATCTTGTCGCAATAAGATTTTACTATATTAATTAATAATAACTGTCACGTGTCTAAAGTAATTATGTCTGAATCGGAGTTATTTTAGATTTACCATTTTTCAAACAACTTCGTCCGGTGTTTTCTGAAACATTATTCATGACTTCCTGCATTTGATTCTTCACGAAGTCCGAGAACACTAGTGACATCTGTTTACATCTAATCACTTAATAGAATGGGGAAAGTGGCGGCATGAAGAACTGAAGTTACGAAGTTCTTTCATCACTGAATTCAAAATACGTAAATTCTGAAGTAGTGGATACAGCGTCGACAAGCAAGTATAAAATTAAAGAAGAAATGAATTTAGACATTTAAACCCTCATTTTGAGATTTTAAGTTTTCACCGAGGTCAATTTATGGATTACATGTAGAGGATGGAGGCGACACGTTCCTCCGAAACGTTACTAACAAACTGCAAAACTATGTGTTATCATAATTCAGGAAACCACAATCCACAAAACTTCCTCTTGTATTATTCTTGGAGGTTAAACCCACTAATAAGCCCGAAACTGAAAATAATTCTGATCCACTTCCCAAACTATTCCCCAAACTACGATTTGAATGTGTTCTTACATATATTCTGTCTTCCAAGCAGCCACTGTGCAAGAGGTTCCTCTATCAAACCTCCACCCTCCCTCCCTCTCTTAGCTCGTATGGCCTCACGCCGGGCCATTTTTAATGTAATTCTAATTATTATGATTATGTATCACTTTAAATCCTCCCCCAACATTGTCAGGGTAATTAAGTCGAGATGAATGAAATGGGCTGGGCATGTACCGTGCATGGATGGGACAAGAGGTGTGCACCTTGGGAAGCCTGAGGGGAAGAGACCGCTGGTGAGACCTAGACGTAGATGGGAGGATAATGTCAGGCGGGATCTATGGGAGATAGGAGTTGAAGGAGACTGAATTTTGTTGGCCCAGGACGGGGTCCGGTGGAGGGTTTTTGTTAATTCGGTGATGAACCTCCGTGTTCGGTAAGCCATCTAGTTAGTTATGTATGACTTTAACAAATCTGAGTCTCCTAACTTTCACAATTAAAATCACCTATATATTAAACAAAAATAAATTATAGCTGTACTTACATAATGTAGGTTTTGTGGAAGACATTTACAAAGTTGCACAAAATGCCAATAAAGCTACAAATACACAAAATTGCATTACTGAGCACATCAAATCTAGACAGAACTTCGATATCATGAACTCGGAAAATATGCTCCTTTTCCTGTTCTTATTCATCTTCTCCACAATACGAGAAAGCACAAACTGCACACGTGGATATAATGCAGCTCTTAAGACTTGCTACTCCGAGCCTCAGACCCGTCTGGAGACGTTCTTGTCAATACAACTCAAAACAACAGCTTTCTTGAGAACAGAGCACACCAACCATCGTGGAACTGACTGATACGAAGTAAACAAGTGAACGCACTCACAGGTTCTTCAACTGCAAATACCAACTGCATTAATAAAATAATCCCACACCTAAAAGACGGGGCACAATAATTTATGCATATCTGTAATACAATGTACTCTAAACCATTGTAATTTTTAACTAAAAGTTAACCAGGTTACACTTTTTCGCCGAATGACCCTTCCTTATAGACGTATTTACGTCAAAACTTTTTGGCGTTGCCTCATTGTAGCAGTGAACCCTCTGAATTTCCATATGTCTTAAACTGCTGTCGCTAAGTATTCGTCTGTAAACAAAGTGTAAAATATGTTTATTTGTAACATTATAATTTTTATTACGCCGCGTACATTTTATCTGAAATGTTACAGAGACTCATCGAATGTCGTCAACACAGACAAAGTGCAATTTACATGGTTTTGTCATATTTTAAAACAGATATGGATTATTACCGTAAAAGCGACTATGCTTATAAATGGACCAGTTTTCTAACTGTCGAATTAAAACATAATTTTTTAATTAGTGTTAATCTAATGTCGTCAATTATATTCGTGATAACCTAATGAAAAAAATAATAATAGAAATATGTGGCGAGTAACTTGAGTGGAGATGTACTTGATTTTTCTCAGTGTAGCTTCCTCAGAGTTAGTACATCATAAAACATTGCCATCCATAACCTTGTTTCCGAGACGTAGCGTCTTTCGTCCACGAAACCAGTTATTTTTTAGTTGGTATAAATTCTGTAAGGAATACAGAGGACAGACGTACAGAATAAAGGCCGGGGGTGGGGGGTGTTGCGTGGTAGTTTGTTAGGTCCGGGCAATGAAAGAGTCAGACGGGGTATGAAGAAATGAAAACACGGTACCTAATGAGCATTAAAAAACTTACCTCGTTAAATTGCAATTAGTGCCAAGGGTAAAGACAGAAGGAGAAACCACTAAAAACTGAATTAAATGAAAATTATATAGAAAGAGTTACACAGTGTTGTGGAAGGGATTTATTAACATATACATGGAAGTTGGTTTCCATGGAGAAAACTGGTCATAAACAGTGCCTTGTTAAACGACTATTTATCACAAATAACAGTTCCCTAAAATATGTAAACAGGATACGACTGAGGAAGTCTGAAAGGTAACGAAGTCCGCATGTTATTGAAGCGTAGGTTTCACATCAAAGAAATACTATCCAAGTCAAGTAGAAAAGGTCTAATTGCACTTCAGAGGTAATTTTATAAATGGTGGTCCATGGACAATTCCAAAACCAGGCAACGGTGATTAAACTGATCAGTTCCTCTCACTATGGGCGATTTAGTACCTCTGTTAAATCTCGTAACACAAAATAATAAATAATTCCGTAGTGTAAATGCGGATTGATTTTGTAGGTTTAGGGGACGAATACGAAGGTTAAGTTGAATGAACTTTATATTAAAGCCTGTATTTCTGCCTGATATACATCCTACATTTTCTCAGGACAGGAAAAAACTAGCAAATCTCTGTACGTTCTCCGTAACTACGACTACATAAAATATATTAGCTAGTGGTAATGTCTCCGACATAATATTGGAATATCAGTTATGGAAACGCCAGTTATCAACTTTTCGTCCTCGAACAGCCACAAGTGGTTCACGATACACTATTTAATTACCTCTGATCGCCACATAACATCTGTGCTCACGTTTATAGCAACAGTCGGCTACTTGTTTGTCAACAATACAAAAGTTTATATGTCGTTATATTTAAGAAATAGCGTGTGTTACTGGTTGAAGCCCAGTGTGTCATTAGATAAACACACATGTAGTTTGTAACCATCAGCATACAACAACGAAACTCCTGCCAGCACCAGTGGTCCACTTTCGGTATGAATACGTTCCGAAATACCATAAGTTACAGTGCAAGCATATTAGGTACATAAGGTTAAATATTCACTCGGCCAGCAACTGGCACTATTAGACTTTTTAAAAATGCATGTTTTTAAACAACGTGATTAAAATCAATAGCTATAGTAGATTGTGGTTGAACGTTTATTGAAAAAAAATATATCTGATTTTTCGGCCGATACTCTGTCTGGACACTAATGCCTAGCAATATGGCATCCTGAATTACTATTCGTGTTGTCAGAAGCATCAAAACAAAAATGTACACAAAATGGACGAATTTAAAAAGTGAGTACGATCGGTTTGCACCCAGTCTGTTGTTTGTGATAGGCATGACAGCTGTATCAACAGTTCTTTTTATTAATTAAAGTTATTTGATCGCATATTTTGAATTTCTGCGCCAGACAAAGTTTTTTATTTTGCATGGTAGAGTGGGAAATAATTGGATTAACCTCCGTTGGTTTAATTTGGATATTCGGATTGAATCAGTGACCGAGATGTATTTCAGTCTGTATGAATTTGAGGTCTATGATATCCAAGTTAAATCAATTGATTCACCGGAGAACAATGATTGCAGAAAAATATAGTACTGGCTGCTACTCAGATAGAATAATTTTAAAAGCGCGATGTTAAGTGCAAGGTAGAATTCTAAGTAATTACAATACTAGGCTGAACTTAAACAAACAATAAGAATAAAACCTATAATTTCAGCCCTCAGATCAAACAAGAAGGAAAGTTGAAGTGAAACAGAACAGGCCTACAGAAAGTCACTGTTTGCAGATGTAAAATATTTTGGCAAAACTACGTCTTATTTTGAAGCTTACGTGAAACTTACATGCCACTGTAACGGTTTCACAATCTTTCTTGTTAGGCTGAGTTTGTGATTAATGCTACTTTTTCATCTCTTCCTTAATACTCAAAATAACCAGCCGAATGTATAAAAGTGTATGCTTCACAATTATTTGTTTAGGCTAACTAAACAGATAGGGTATTTAAGTAAGGTGAGTGGTGTGGTCCTGTCTAAATTTTAATTCCTTCTTATCGTGGTGACTGCATCAAATTTCAGAATTATCACCTACAGTGCGAGTTGCGAGCTGTCTTCACTCGCCTGGAGACCGCTATTCGTGTTACGTGTACGATTTTATTGTGACCTTGAAGCATAACGTTTGGTCTTCTTCGTTATCTTGTATTGTGAAACAATAGTTTCCTTGGTTCCTTTGGGTCTGAAGGATTCTTCTTGTTCGAAAACATTTTTTTTCCGGATTTTTACAGATAAAATATCGGTATTAATAATAATAATAAATAGTAGTCGTAATGCATCCAGTATAGTGCGCAGACAATACAATTTTAACTTTATCAAAACTGAATGTCATTATATAAATTTGTGCAATTGTCACTATTAACCGATTCTGAAACTTTGTATCTCTATAATGCTGACGATGCAATGATACGCGTTCCTTTTCAGGTCATTCTGCGTACTTAATGAAAGAAGGATAAAAGTAGGTGCCAAATCGCTTTCCTTGTTTACGAGTATGATAAATTAGGCGTGAAGAAATTTTCCTTTCATCTAAATATTCTCTCGTACAAAACTCTCTCGTATCAAGTAGAAGACGCTATTACGCTTCGTTACTCTTTATACAGCGTAGTAGGATCTACTGCATTAAATTCACGAGTAAAAGAGAGAGCACGAATGAATTATTTACAAATAATTTATTTATCGGTCGGTCCCCAGCCATTCGTTTGGTTCACGCTTCATCACACTACAGTAGAGTAACAGAAAAACGGGGGCATTAGATCCACATCAAACGTAACATAAATGAACCTAACATCAACATAATGCAGCAGACAGCCAATCAATAAAACACGATGAAAACCAGGAGAATAAACAAGGATGTATACGGGACTCCGAATAAAAAATGCTATACAGCATAACAGTATCTTTAAAGCATGAAAATGTTTAGTCAATTTCAAAGTTTCCCAGACCCGGTTTATGTTTCCTACAGTCAGTAATTCCTGGAGTGTAAATATGTCAGTTCCGTTGTACACGGCACCACCAGCCAGCCACCCACCCACCGTTCAATTCCCATCCTCCATGGCCCCGGTAAATAAGTAATTGCATATTTAGTGAATAATCCATTTCGAAACGAAACAAGCTTCCACAAACTTTCTAACAAGTTATTTTCAAACCACTAGAATTGCAGGACAAGATTACGTTCTCTTATGCATAACTTAAGTGGAAAAGTTTGTAGTTACACATGACGAAGACTAATCAAGACTGGGTGTCCGTTACTAAAATGGCAGCGAATAATTCATTACTTAATAAGTGAATTCAAACTATGGATTTGCCGTCGGCACTAGCACACCTACTAATATTAACGTATTAACTTCGAGGCACACTTGGACTACAGACGAATTCTTGTTAAACTTCATTTCCCAGGTTCTAAGATCACATGCCTAAATACTCAGTTTCTGGAACTATGAATATTTTCACATTGTACACCACCGTTTAAATTATGTGAAACGTAATATTAAGACGATTTTAAAAATGTATATCCGACATGAAAGTAAAAATCCACACATTCTAAATGTTGATAAATATGAGTGTAAAAAAGAACGCACACACACACACAATGATGACGTATGTAAAGGGTAACTTATTTATAATTTATTAGGCCTAACTCTATTTTTTACATCAATAATTCTAACGTACCTGAAACGATTTAAGAATCTGTCTATTGTTTAACGGTACGGTTTGCTTAAGTCGCTACACACTATAATTGCCCCTTCAATTCCTTCATCAACACTACTAAAGTTGTACAGCCACATAATTCTTGTTTGCAGATAAAGTTTTATTTCCCTCTGTAAAGCCAATCACACCAACAGCCAAATGTGACAGATTTATAAAATAAAATTACGTGAAATTAAGCAACGTTAGCATGATAAACTATTCACTTTCTGTTTGATGTACAAGATATGTACACTTCTATTTATAGGCTTTATAATTCATCAAAATTTCTCTGAATAAAATAAAGATATATAAATAAATGTGTGAATAGAACGCTCTATATTGTATTCCGAAATCCAATTACCGGTCCATCTGAGTAAGCCTTGACGCGGAACTAAACTGCTTAATACGGTATAGGAAGACACGATTCAATGATTCATTCGGCATACCTAGAAAAATCAGAAATGTAATTAATTGAGTATATGTAGTCTTATATCAACGCGCTTTCGTTTGAGTAACGACCTATATGTTCATGCAAATTATAATCGCATAACAATCACTGGCCAGACGTGGTTTTTAAGATAAATGTTGTAGTTGCATGCCCACAGTACGAAGGAATGCAAACAAAATTCTGCAAAAAAAAATCCATGTAATTCCTCAACGTTGGGCCGTCCCTTAGCTCAGGCGGTTTGCCGTGGACTTCTCATTGCATTGACCTGTGAAATTTGTTTTGGGTAAGTGGCACTAGGGCACGTTTCTCTGCGCGACATTCCCTGTCGATATCATTCAACTGCTGTTCCATATTCACTCAAGTATTAATATTATCCAGTGAATGTACAAAGGACCCATAATGTAAATTAAATTTTTTATAGTAATGCATTATATATAGATGAAATTGTTAATAACTCCATGACACGATCGCCAGAATCTCGTTTGTGAAGATAGTATCCACAACGTTTAGGTAAAAATAGGATTCATACAGGCGATACCAGTATACATGGTGCAATCGGAAGCCTGCGGAGGTTCGAAGGACTGCAATTGGCATGAAAAGAATCGAGGTTACTGCAAATGACTGGTTGCGGAAACCATTGGTGTTCCGCTGTTCAGGCAGAAGTAAAACATGAAGTTAGATACTGTAGCACTCATGCACACATTGATCAGTCTCATCACATACAATTATGTGACAGCCAATTAAGTCCTTAAATAACGCTGTTACCATTAATTATATATTTAGCAGACGATGTACTGGAAAAATATGAGTGGGAAGGGAGACCATTAAAACATAGGTTGTGTCGGAAAAGTACGTCACTACATGTGAATGTAAGATTACAATGAATTGAAAAGGATATATGACGGGACGGTGGAAACAAGAAGCTTTCACAGAGTTTAGGCGAGAAAGCATCTTAGAAAGCGGTCAACTAAAACCTAAAAATGGAAGATTATAATTCGGTGACTGGGGAAATTGACTGTGAGGACTGGATTTGGATATAACCGGCTGAGAATACTCGTATACTTACACAGAATTTGTGAGTATGTAGTAACTGTGCATAGTCTTCATTGACTGATAGCAAGTTTGAAGATGGCTGTCTTCTGATTTGTCGCGATGACGCTCGCCCTGATCATAGAAGCAACAAGAACCTCTGAAACTTCGGTGAACATCGACCAGACTACGCAGCGCCACAACCCAGAAGACAGAAATCTTTATACTAGCTGCCACGAAATCTCACTTTATAATCAGGAAAATTACCGGCGTTTATGGAACCGGAAGGTTTACTGAAGTGTTCACAGGAGTCCATTAATGGCACGTATCTCGAGCCAGACAAATCCAGTACATGCCCTCACGTCCTATGTCTTTAAGATCATCTTTTACATAATCCTACCATTTGACCTTAGGTCTCCCAAGTGGGCTTTTTTCTACAGATTATTATCTTGACCTGAAATATTTTCATTGAAGACAGTGTAGGTGGCAGCAGGTCGGGTCTCTCTTCTTAGAAAATACTGACACTTTCGAGTATCGATACTTATTAAGAATAAAACTGCTAACCTCTTATCTTCAAATACTCAGCAAACGACATTACAGTGGGAATTTCATGAATAAATGCATGAAGTTTATATAAATGTAAGAATCCTAATAAAATAAGAGTCAACAGAACCAGTTACTTGGAATTCTATTACTATGATTATAGTAGCAAAATACAAGCCAATTTCTTAGGTCCTCGCATGCCAGGCACAATTCACAAGTTCTGAGACAAAACTTTAAACTTTGGAACTGAGCTGTAATTCAGTTCTCTTTGACGCATTATGTAATTGCTGTTTCAATCACATTGTATTCGAGTAACAATTTGTTTTCAACTAAAATGCTATTCTGACCTCAAACAAGGCGGAACGCCATATTGCATGCAGTAGACTGGTAACTATAGTCACTGCTATCTTTCACGGTACCAGCAGGATAAAGGTTGTTATCTGAAGCTAAGGAAGACGTAGAGGGATGTGGCGAATGAAAGCTTCTGGTTGACCACACTGCCTCTAAAAGCTTTCCTTTACATTAAAACCCTCCCCCATCGAAGCTGAAAGCTGTGCGTGGTAGAAGGCGCCAGCCATAATCCCAGGCGGTGATCACCTTAGCGCAAAGCTGGCACTAATAGCACTCCACTGAAACGCTCTGAGGGTCGGGAGAAGAAATACAATTATGCCCGCCGTATCTGATTAATTTGGCAGAACGCTAATTTGATGTCACAGTGTGTTTATTTTTGTAATTAGTTTTCAATACCTAATAATTCTACGGCGCCTTCAATGAGAATTATAAGACGACCAGAGTATGAAGAAAGCAAGAATTGTGGCACATACTCGGTTTTAGTGAAAAATGTCGAGAATACTAGACCATGTTGGAATAACAGGTAGAAGTTTCACACTATTAAATCTGGTATTCCAGAAATTATATATAAAAATTTGACTGGGTTTGATTGCCTGAGAATGAAGTTCAAGAACGAGTTTCTTAAACACATTTATGGTTATTCGAAGTCGAATGACCATGAACTGTTTCTGTTAGTGTTCATTCGATGATGTGTTATTTACAATTTGGTGCACAATGTAAACTTATTGCGATGTGACTCTCGACATTCACGTGTCGGATGAGTCCGAAACCACAAATTTTTGTATAGAGTGAATATGACAATATGGGATGCGAATAAACCCCACCAGTTGGCAATGAGTGTTATGACGGGTTGATATTAGTACAAGTCAGCTAAAACAGGAGGCTATATAAATGGTAAAAAGTGACAGGCGACATGTGATTTTAGCCTCTACTGATGGCAGCTGGAGTTGAATGTAAATTGTTTGTCATATATGCAGGTTGAAAATGAAGGTAAATTTAAGCTAATACATACAATTAACATACAAGTCTACACCTATAAGAAGTATTCAGACATATCTTAAAGTAATTTACTTATTTATTTTCTGTTTGTTTAACGATGCTCTTATAAGTTGAAACTTTATAGAATTAAACGATAGGCTAACCGAATAATGAAATGGAGAAGATGTGGAAGGAAGAGGACGTAATCTTACTCTCGGTACTAATGCAGTATCTGTCTGGAGAGACTGAGAAGAAACAAAAACCTCAGTCAAGATAGCAGATCTCCGCGCCGAGATTTGAAATGAGAAACTCCCAAATACGAAGCAGGAATGCTAACCACTTAACCACCAAGCAATGTCTGTTAAAGAAAGCAACGGGGCATAAATGAAGACGATCATAATGTGAATTTTAATTTTGTAAAACAGATTTTCCGTCGTAATAATGCGATACCGGGCCGCTTTCGGAACTTGGGACCACCGACACGGGTTGCTTCGGTGTTTTGGCTGTGAGCCTGTCACTGTAGGTCGCGTGGTCTCTGCGGGCTTAAAGACTAACGTTGTCTCACACAGTTCCTTTGTTCCTCTGTGAATATTCTGATGGTGGGCTATTATCCTTCAGCGCAGCGGACTAGAGTTTTTCACTCGTTGATGCTTGCCACTTTCGTTATAAATAAAATCTACGCCGAAAACAAACACTGCTTTATTTCAAAGGTTTAATGTTGACGAGGTTGGGGCTGGGAGCTACGTTACGGTTGTCTGAGACTTGAACCTCTGACTGCGGTGATGTTAACTGTGATCATCCGGTTGCTATATTCTGACAAACTCCTGTGGTTATCTAGTCCGTAATGACACTAAACGTCTCCGACTAATAAACAGATTGATGACACCGACACTCTGAGTGCATTACTTGTTTCCTCTTCGAAACAACATCTAACATATCGTGTCGTAGCCGTAACCTATTCGGGGAGTTTTGTAAGATTAGGGCGTCATGCAAAATTGCTGACTTATAGAAGACTAAATCTGTACGTTGATTTCGTTTCACAAATCCGATCTCTGTGTATCGTGGCATTAGCATTACGCCCTTCTAGCATGATGCTCTCAAAGTAAATAATCTCCTCATGAAGGTACTGGTATATTATAAACGTAGCAAGACCTGGTGTATTCTTTAGCTATTTTTAAACATGTGGAAGTAAATTAAGTTGTTTTCACAGAATAACTTTGAATGAATTATTACGTCAAATATTTAAGGGCACGCAACAATAAGAAAAATAATTTTCTGCCGTACTCTTATTCTCCTCCCTTTGCTACAGAATCTATAATGCTGGGATATTAAGGACGGAACATTTTAGTGTTCCTGTCATAATCATCGCTGGTACAATTCACAGCAATTCTGGTCTGCTTAAACAAGAGAAGCGAACAATAAAACCCTCTTATCAGTTGTTTCTGGCAACAGGACACACAACAATAGTAATAGAGCGATCTGAGTTGATATTAATTTCGTATCTTCATCTATTCGGCGACTGATTTAATGGACTCTTATAGTATTGATTGAGAACCACAGTTTCAAGGGGAACACTACTGCAGATTAGGATGTCAAACGCACTCGAATATATGAATACGTTTCATAGAATGAGAGCTCTACAAAGGAAGTACCACTATACATACGCCTTTTTAAAAACAAGTACTGATATATATCTCTGGTTTGCAATGCAAGTGGAATCAAATACAGGCTTCACTGATCGAGTCTCAAACACTGTATCGATTTTGAAATTATACGCTCACGTATTTAAATTCTCGTTATAGCGTCGCATTTCTAATATGATCATACTGTTTTCGTATCATAAATGTAAATTCCGGGTACAAATCTAACTCGGAATCACTCTTGACGACTTATAATCACTGCCTTATTACAATGTGCTAAGAAATTGTTAGAATGTTAAATATTTCAGAACTGTTAAGATAATAATTGTAAAATGAAATATCACAGAATAGTTAATGAAATTATTGAACGTGTGGCTATGAATGTAAAGACATATTATAGAACGGTACACATGTCTAAACTAGTAGAGAATTTCCTTTATTTTTGTCTCATCTCAACTTTTACACAAGCAGACTTCAACAACTGAAGACGTGGTAGCGACATTGGACTATCACACAAAAATAAAAGACCTGGAATAATGAAAAAACGTAGTCTCACTGTCTCACTGTTTTTTATACAGAGTCCGGCCAAGCCACGTGTAGTTTTAAAACGTTGCTATTGTGTTTTTCAGGAACCCACAAAGTAGAATTATAGAAACAGTATTTAACTTTGTATCAGTTTCTCTCTGTTTTAATAAACTGTGAATTAAACCACTGTTGCTCCCACGTTCGCAACTGAAACTTTCATCAAATGGAGAGAAATGTGGCAGAAACTAAAACATATAGAAGTTTTGAAGTTAAATTTAGTACCGTAATAATAAGTTAAAATACGGACAAAAGAAAATGAATAGCAATTTCAATTTAAATGTCTCTGCAAAACTATTCATAAAATAAAACATTCCTTGTAGTTTTCATGTCTTTAAATTGTAATTATATATGCCACAAAATAACGGCTTCTAAAATATAACCAACTAATTTATTCAAGACAAAAACATTTAAGAAGAGGTATAGGAATAAATCTTTTTCGCCAAATAAATTACCAGTTGGCAATGAAATTAAGGCATCTGATTTTCTGACATTAAATAAGTTCACTGCCATACTTACAACTCAAAACGTGCAGATAAAAACTTTATTTTGTGATGTATAACTAGCACATTTTATCGTTCTTCGTTATGTAATATCTGTAAATTGAACACTCTGGGTAAGAATATAAGAATCAATTAACAGATCCTCCGACACACTAATACAGTACTCTACTTTATTTAATGCAAAGTGCGAAGACTAGTTTAATAGACCGCTTCCTTTGCAGCAATACGTAACCAACAGAGAAACTTCCTCATACAAAAAATTTCAGATTTTATGTAAAAAAATTAAAAATGTAACACATTAAATTCAATCTTGCTGGTATATGGGTTAGTAGCTACAATTAGCAGTTATTGCAAACTGTTTTTGTTCTGCATAAAATTATAAGCAACAACAACAACAACAATAATAATAATAAGGATAACCAAATAACTATTTCGTGGAATCAACAAGTCAAACCAGATAGAACCATTCCAAATAACAAATCAGATATTATAATTCGAAACCAATACCAACCGGTAGAAATGTAATTAAGAAGGAAGGGAACAAGATCTTGAAATACAAGGACCTCCCCATTGAAATACAACAAATGTGGAAAGTAAAAGCAAAATTAATTCCAACAATTATAGGAGCAACTGGAACTGTCTCCAAGTCACTAAAAAAAATCAATGTTCGTGCTTTTTCATAATCCATACATAATACCAAAAGAACATACAGCTTTGAGAGGCCTTATATTGAATTTATTACGAGTGAAAATTTAATTTTACCTGCAACTCTTAGTGTGGACTCACAATACCATATTTAATGAATTTGGTCGAACAGTTCCAAAGATTAAACTTACAGACGGACACATATGTTGACACGATCTTCAAATTATGAGTTTACCTCATTCAAGTTGTGCGAAGAACGCACACAATGCAACACAGATGCAGATGAAAATAACATATTATTTTATTTTTATCGAGATTATTTAGTTTCACGGGAATCTTCTGTCATAAACGAGAATAAAATGTAATATTCACTTGGGTATACGTGTTTCTAAAACCCCAGCTTTAATATAATTCTTAAAGAAAACAAAATGTTATATACACTTGTGCAGATCCAGTGCTATCAGTGCCCTTGTAGGTTACATACAAAAGAAAATAAATTCAATAAATGTAATTAAAGGGAAGGCTAAGAAACCAAAAAAATACGGTTACTAAACACCAGAGTGCTCTAAAGAATAGAAACACTACATCACCTTCCCACTAAAAACGAAGCAAATCAGTCCGGAAACACAGGACGTATTACACGAGTTTCGGAAGAAAATCTGAAGCTGTAAGTTTCTTTTTTGTGGTAGAATGCTGGACGTCAGCTTGGCCAAAACGTTGAAGAAGAAGTTTCGTGAGTCGAGGGACGGAATCTTTGCTTCGTTTGACGTATTCATACCATCAATCCTGAACGAAAAAGTGGCCATGGGGGGTGGGAGGTACAAACGGATGAAGACCCCAACGTATTCATTTGGTATGAGGGCCAATGTGATATCCAGAGGCATTTTTAAACATATCAGAGGGAAACCTAGATTAATTGGAGGGGAAATCCTTTGACAGTCGGTTCTAGACATTATCAAAGCGGACTGGGTTTTCTCCATACTGAGCTACAGCGAAGAGTAAAAAGATTAAATATGCAACATGTAAAAATCTGATACATTATGTATAAATAGACGTATATATGGAGACTTCTACTGCTGACTAATGAATGCGGAATTCGTAATTCGTTTCGTCCATGTTTTAAATAGTAACTAGTGGCTTTATTAAAGTCTTCTTGGTTCTGTGGCTCAGGTGCTAACCTTACATAGACTGAAGTTATTCAGTAACAATGTAAGACGAAATTTAAGTAGTCTGTTCCTATATGCATAAAGGCAAATGAAATGTGAAGTAATATTATATACACTTATAAAACAAATAATAATCATTCCGAACTTTTGAGATTTAATTTTGCAATGGCAATAAAAATGAGATTCTGTATTTGTGGGTTGTGAAGCCATGCAGACTTATAGATGGTTACCGACATTTCGGAAGAAAGAATCGCTTTCGTATTCAGGATAGAAGATTTCTTGATGGCGCCGCAAACGAGAATACCACAAAACAAAATCTGAAATCTTACTAAAAATGTTCCTTGTAACACATAAACCCACAAAATCATCTGTAGGCCATGGTTACACGTGTAATACCTCGTTCAACAACACGACTTCCATAATAAAATGCATGATGTAGTAACATGTAAATAACAAACTTGGATATTACTGTTTCCAAAATCTGAATATCAATATTCCTGGTAAACTTAACGTTTCCAAAAAAACATTAAATTTCATTAAATTTTGCGGTAATATCAGAAAAAATATGCAAATATAACTGATGCGATACATATGATTTTCAACACAGGATCAACTGAGCTAATTAGACTAGTCCTGCAGCACAGTTTAACCACCAACTGTTTCTTGCGTTCTGTACTAGAACTTGTGGAAACCACTGGGACTACACATAAAAATGTAGTCTACCTCGTCTGACCTAAGGCTGCAAGCAGCGAACTTCTGAAATGCTGTCTCTCTGACTATTGACGCAAGCTGCACACAGGTTAGACTGTACATGCAGCATTTTTCAATGTCTTTTCTCCATACCTCTACAGCCCTTATACGATGTAAACATTCACGAGGGCCCTCCGAAGACATCGGCAATCCTTAATCAGAGAGCTGTGTAGTATCGGTCAATAATATGAACTTACCGCTTAACTCGGCCAGTGGCTAGACATTCTTCCTGTGTCTTATTGTTTCGTCATCAATACATTAAATTCATCAGATTGCTGTGTGCTAATCTGCTTAGTACTTTAGCTTGTAATGCACGACATTGTGGTTTATAAACATCTACTGTTTGGAATAAGACATGCTGTTATGAATACGTCGTTACTCGTCAGTATAATGAAAACAGACAACTGAAACTGCCATATTGGAGTGATTAGTTTTATGAAATCAATATCTGTATGGTAGTCATTTCTGGAACGTTTCAAATGTCTAAGAAAAGAAGGATTTCAGGTTCTCACGGCAGCGAATATGAAGATGGCTGTCTTCTGGGATGTTACGTCGTGTAGTCTGGTCGATGATGAGTATTCATCACTCTGATGACGGAGGCAGTATGACCTCTGAAACGTTGGTAAACATCGACCAGACTACACAGCGCAACAACCCAGAATACAGAAATCTTCATACTCATCGCCCTGATGACGGAGGCAGTATGACCTCTGAAACGTTGGTAAACATCGACCAGACTACACAGCGCAACAACCCAGAATACAGATATCTTCATACTCACCGCTGTGAAAACCTCAAATCTTACATTTAAAAGACGTGTTTGCTAACACCATAATCGCCCCTGCATTACAAATAAACTACTGCTTCTAGTGACTTTCTGCTGGCTGTTTCGTTCTTAAATAATCTATTAATACTGTTAATGAACTATTTTGGATGGAAATTTGTCATACTCGACAGAGCAATGAACGATGTATCAGTGATATGAAATGTATCTAGTTTAAGTTTTAAGATATTCCTTAGGCCTTTGTTACATAATGTTGTGTAAATTACGTATTCTGGATCTAAATGTTTCAACATATTAGAGAAATACAACTCTCAGCAATGAGAAATTTTGATTTCATGTTACATAAGGCATGCTACACAATAGCCCAAGAGCAGGATCACCACTTTTAACCGTACACGTGCCGGTTTTCGTCTGTCTGCAACAAGATACATTATTGAATCATACCTAGTAAACACAGCGGCAGAGAAAACAACTCTGTGAATATACCCTGCTGCTACGAGAGACGTGAGAAAGTGGTACGCAAATAACGTACCTTTCAGCGAAACACGTATACACCTGATATTCAAAGGGTATCACGCAAATTTCGTTGTTTCTAAAACAGGAAGCAATACATTACGAGAAAGTGGGGTTTCACCACGAAGAGAAACTTTACAGCAGCTCAGTCTCTCGCCATGGAATATTTTGAGGAATAAGTCATCTCGTCATCATTGCGACAAACGAATATGAAGTCTGCTAACAACTAAAGTGTTGATAAAGCAGTGGTATACAGACCTATGCCGGTCCACAAATTCCAGTCAAAACGACTAATGATTAGTGAAAACGATTAGTAAAAAAGACCTGTTAAAATTAAACCGGAAATTGTTTAGTTTGTGTAACAAGGTTCGCGGTTAGCTCAACCAGATAGGTTTATATCATCTTACATTTTACAACAGTTAAATTTAGGCAGCTTAACCCTAACGTGCGGACATATCGTCAACGGAAGCCAAGGATTAAAACTGTTGAATGTGATCATCTTCTTTGCTTCAAGATGCTGCCGTGCATGTGAGCATAAAACCTAATTCCCTCCCACGATTTGAACTTCCTTAAGTGTTATATTTAATTACAAAATTTTCTTCTCTTATCCCACGTCTAACTCTCTTCACTCTTAAGATGGCCCTAGCTCACATATTTAACAAACTGGAAGAAAATCTTATCTGCAAGGCTGTTTTTGAGATCATCATACCACAACTACGTATATATGTATATCGGTGCCAAATACGATAAGCATGGGAGCTGGGACAAAACATTGAAATTATTTAAAACAAAAGAAAAATATGTTTAAAACACGAATAACAGTAAAAAACTTAAGGTTTTAATTTATAACGCTGTATTTAGAGAAGCATTTAAAATAACCAAATCGGAAGCTGCAAACAAAATATGGCGTATAATATAACATAACGTTATCTACGGATACAATATTATCTATGATAAATCTCGTATTGAGAAACAGCTGGTACCAATATTTAACACTGATATTTCATACAACTCGAGAAGTAGAAACAACGTTTCTATATAACCTAATATTCAATATCCGGCATTTTAAACAATTTTGAGTATTTTAACATTAAAAGTAATAACTATAAGCTTGCATAAAATAATAAATAAATGGCTCAAAATTACATTTCCATATTTCGTAGCTGTAATAAGCAAAATCATTTATAATACGTTTATAATTTTCAAACTGTTTGTTAAAAAAGCGGAAACTGTTGAAATATGAATACTTGTATACTGCAGATATCACGAAACAAGATGTATTGCGTTGGCATAAACAGAAATAAACTTTGAAACTAACTCCAGTTCATAATAATTTATTAGCAATATGGACGATAAATTATGGTGCATAATGTCTTGAAAAGAACGTGGAAAGTCTCTGTTAAATATATGATTATAAAATTAAGTAATCTATAGCTAGAAAATATACAAAAAGAAACTAAATTCGTGTAATGCTCTACCGTTATGTTTTATACAAATGAAAAAAAAATTCCAGCTGTAAGTTCGGGTAAATAATTGGCTTAAAATCGATACATCAAAATTACTGAACAGCCCTATAAAACACTGCTACGGGCTAATTAGTAAAAATACGGCTATGTTATGCGGAATATTTATGAGTAATTAATTCCATGGAGTTAGTCACTCATAAATATCGAAAATCGGGCAGTCTCTGAGATATTTAAAAAAAATCATCACCTTTTATGGAACCTAAATGGTTACGATTGCGTTCACGAAAGCCCTGACACCAGACCTTCTGCTGAGCCAGATAAGTCCATTCCGAATCTTCAATCCTAGTTCTTTACGATCAATATTACTATAGTCATCTATCGTAGGCCACCAAGTACTGCCTATCCAACAGATTTTCCAACGTGTATGTGAAATAATTTATAAGATAATTGCACTGCATGTTGTTTGAGAAAGATCGGCTCGTGGTAAGAGACAAAGAAACTCTGAATAATGCAGGCAGACATTTTAGTAATTAATTAATGTTTGTTTGAGACTTGTACATAACAGAATACCTTATAAAGAACCTCTCCCCATGAAAGACAATCATCAAATAACGTCAATTCTTTTTACTTTATCTTAAATATGATAATTATTAGCCCCAAGCTCAGACCAGGAACACCAAAAAGGTAATAAAAATAAGGCATTGTCAACAACAAGCAGAAGGTGTAGGAAATTTTGCAGCCAGTATAATGAGGGCGGTAAAAGTTAATTAATGAACCTTTAATTAGCTCCACACAAGTTCGATATAATGTAACTTTTTATGCAACTCAACTTGAGAGCTTTACAATAGTTAGTCCGTTTTTCTTTCATCGACGTAATGGAACGTGTATTGGCTAAGAAAAATTTCGATGCGATAATGATAGGAAAAAAAATGTATTTCAGTGGAACCTCGACATACCGCGCCTCGTTATACCGCGGTTGCGATCATATAACCCAATACGTTTGCATATGTTTTACGTCGCACAAATTTCTATGAACTGTTACTACATTACGTGACTATTCTCGTAAGGAGACGTAAATGTTAAGCAATTTAGAGTGGTCTGTGCCAGTAGCATTGGTGAAGCATAGGATTAAAATGTGCCTCACATTACATGTATTTAATCACTGGATAATTATACATAATACCAGGGATTCAAAAATTAGATAAATATCAATTTCACATATAACGCGGGTAATGAAGCTGTCCCCCGAAACCCGCATTATATCGAGGTTCCACTGTATTTGAAATGCACATGGGATGAATAAAAAGTTCACACCAGAGTAAAATTGAATGAGGACAGTTTTTGTGGGCCTGTGTCATTACAATGATTAGGAAGGAGCGAATCAGACTGTCCAAAGGTAACAACTGTTTGTAATGTATACACGCATCTTATATTTTGGACAAAATATTTCAGCCAGGAAGTCAAAGATCAGTCCACTGCCATACTGCAAAACCGGAGCCAAACCTCAGGATATCCTTACACCGGATCTCCTTATTAAGTGTAGATAGAAGGATAATATTAAAATAGACATTAATAATAGTGTAAGGATTTTGGACTGGATCCACCTGTCTCATAGCATCTACCCCACACCCAACAGCTTCAGCATGAAACTCTATCTAGTAACGATATTAAAATGCATGCACTACCGCATACACCTGCACTGCGTGGTGATTAGATAAATCACCAGGAACAATATTTCCTTATCTTCACAGAGACCGAGATCAGCGGTGAGCTCTTGAGAATTTGGTAACGAACTTCCGGTTTCGATAACAACTAGAACGAAGTCGATTTTCTCAGTCTTTCCAAAGGAAACCTAGAAAAGCAGTTTTAAGTAAGAAGAACTCTTCTCCATTCTTCCCAATTCATAACGCATAGATATCCGCGCGTCGTCTTATCACAACTTCTGAGTTTGATATATCGTCGTTAAACAGCGTACAGCCCATTTCTGATAAAATTAAAATATTGCAGAGAAAGCGCCAAGTACGTGAGGCATGGTACCTAATGGATGTTTGACCTTTAATTTATAATTTTAAAGAAAATATTGGGCATTTAATTGTCCATGGAGAAACCAATTTAGCATTGTTTACGTTATGAGAATGGTAAGAGAAAATATTGTTATGCTCGACTCCTGGGGTTGAAGTAGTGAAAAAGTTTCATATGCATTATTAGCTTCCTGATTGATGTCATAATCCAGGAGACGTTCTTCCGAACTATATAAAACTCTGAAAGAAGGCCAGTGAATATAATAAGAGAAACCAGGACAGAGTCACAAGTATGGACTAGTACAACCCAAACATCATGAGGCATCAACTTCTGGAATGAGAAAAATAGATTCTACGTAATATACTTTGTATATGTTATCTTAGTTTATAGCTTTATTTAATCTCACCCCCCTGATAATAAGTCAGGTAATTTATCGTTAAATTCCATTATGACAGTAAATTACAGATTATAAAATAAGAGTAGACGCGATATATTAAAATAATTTTCCGCCAGCGGCCTTCTTCTGCAGGAAAATGAAAAAAATATATAATCAGGACTGAGATTTGAAATCAAAACATCCCAAATAAGCTAACTTCTATACCATGACCATATTATAACTTCATTTCAGGTTATGAAACAACGTCGTTAAATACCATTTGAACGAAACAGTCAGTCCACACCTTATTTTACACAGCTTTCATAACAAATTCTTAACGTTCTTGTATAGCGCAGTAACTATGTTATAACTCAATTTTAACTATGGATAATAAAACTAGGATAGGAAAAACTTGCTTTCATGCCCCACTTTGCAAATGACTCCATTTCAAACGGCCCAAAAATAGATTAGCGAAGGAAGAACGTTAAGAAAGTTTGGTCATTATCCTCACGTACTGTATGGCCTGAATGAAATTGTAATTTACAGTTGTCTTATTTATCGAACATCTCCCTTTGTTCTGACCAGCGTGGAACGTGGATTATCGCTCCGTACCCTGTGGCGTTTAATGACTGTGGCCACGGGAATACGAGACTCTTTTATGGCCAGTAAGACAGTGATGATTGTTATATTTTATGGTCATTAATGTAACATTACGAGAACCCCTTCAGACGACGATAGTTACATGTCACGCATTCATGTGTTAAAATGGTATAACTGATCCACATCTTTAAATATTAGTATCCTAATTTACGTGATAATGTAACTGAGCTACGACTGCAACATGATAACGTGGATTACCAATGTAAACAGCACTTTCACAATATATGTAACAGAATAATTTAGAAAGAAATATAATATTTGATTGATCTTAGATAAAATACATGCGAAGAGAATAGTCACTGAGCTATTAAAAGGATTCATCGCCTTTTATGGAATATGAATTTTCACTGTAGTGTTCACAATAGCCCATTACTGATCCGTATCCAGAGCCAGATGAATCCAATCCACACCATATTTCTTGATATGCAATTTTAATATTAGGTGTATTCTCACATCAAAGGCTTAGTCTGCACTGTAGTCTCTTATTTTTCTTTTAAATTTTTCCCACCAAAACTTGGCATGTATTCTATTTCTCATCCCTACTACATGCCCCGCCCATATTAATATCCTTGATATAATAATCCTGCTAATATTTGGCACACAGTTCCAATTACGTTCCTCTTCACTAAACTATTTTCTCGAACCTGCTGTCATTTGCTTTTAGGTCCTAACATTGACTTTGTACCATGTTCATAAAACATCCTTCAATACGCCATAACGAAATAGTTATCATAAGACGGTTTGTACTGTGAAACCGCTAAAGACGAAAAGTTAGGAACAACGAAATGCATAAAACAGTTTTCTTATTTGAGCAGAATTCTACCCAGTTTATCAAAACATAGAAGTAAATTATATATCTTCAAGTAAAAATATTGTCCTTGGTCCATAGGTAACAGATTAGACAGGTTTTCAACAGTACTTTAAACTTTGTTCCAAAAAAACTTTTCTGATCCAATTTTTTTTTAAGTCGCAAACCCGAACTGTATGCAACCATGCATCACGCCTCATCCATCACAACTCTGACAAGTCAAATAGATTGTATGGCGGTAGAAAAGCAAGAAAGAGTCGTTTGGAAAAAAAATCACTCAAGATTAAGTGGAAGAGAGGAAGAACAGGCTCTTTTCTCGTTTTAAAAATTGATTGGCTGAAAAAGTGAATTTCGTTCTGACAGTTTAGAGGGCTTGATAGGTGTGTGGGTGTGAACACTTAACTTGCTTGAAGAAATAGATGACAGTCTACAAAGGTGCTTCGGTGATGAAGACACGACTGCTTACCGGCGCAGTGCTATGACAGACAATCCCTTCAGTTTATTTGCATAAAATAAATTTCTATCGGAAAAATTTTGGAGACCGTATTGAGTGCTTAAACTGCAAGTTTATTTTGAGACGCCGTGAACCTATCAGCAAATCATAATTGAAGAATAGTAGCACGAACATTACAATACTTATAAACTTACTGGATTCAAATCTCTGTTACAGAAAAGCAGACGATTTTATATCTTATTCTGTGTGGTGTAAAATTTGGTATTCCACTATCAGGAAAGAACTCTTACTGAGGATGTCTGATAACAAGAAGCTGAAGGGACTATCTGGATGGAAAAAACCCTGAATAACAAGGAACATTATAAATGGAACTGCCACCATATATAATCAGGTTGATGAAATAAAGAAGACAAAATGGTAAGGTCATATATGACGCAAGAGAGACGTGAGAAGTACATACATTTCCGTCGAAGAATCTAAACAGAAAACCTAATTTGATTAGGATAATATTAAGAATATTATAACTACTATTACAGAGGTTAATGAGCCTGGAGTTATGAATGGACTGCGCATGGGGTGGAATGGTAGAAATAAGCAGAATTTGTGTGTGGTAAAGTGATGGACCACTTGGTAGTCCGAAACTCAAATGGAAGGCAAGACAAAGCGAAAATTCTGTTTAAATGAGAATTTTATTGAATTGGTTTAGAATAGGATAAACTAATGATTTTATGATAGTCGGTTTTAAAATATTGGGGTTTAATAATAACTGTTTCCCGTGTTGGTATTTTACGGCAGAAGCCCCGTCTGTATTTATGCTTCTCATCATAATCCGGCCGTTAATACATCACGTAATCAATATTAATAGATACGTAGACACTCACTTCAACGCCTTCAAACTTTAGAAGGTAATTCCTTATACCGACTTCCATGGAAGGTAAATAGGCTTATGTTTGGTCATGACGTACTACTACTCCTACTTGGAGAGAAATATAAAATCGCAGGCCTTTGCAGTAAGATGTTAACAGCTTACGGATTATAAACCCTTGCGAAATACAAGTTTTATAAAACACTTCATTCTTATAGGCCTAACAAATGCTTTTATCCGTATATCTGGTTGAGCATTTTAATACAATATTTGAGCGACTTATATATTCTCCTTAAAATGTTGTTTACTATTACGTTTTCTCCGATTTTGTTGAATTTACTACGTCTGGGCAGGTTACATATAGTGCAATTCGAGATCTTGTAAAGAATGTAAAAATATCCCTCTTGCTAGAGCAAATATCAACCCCTAGAACGTCTCAACCTCCCGGAATTAAGTGCTAACTCCACAGCAGCAGAATGCGAAGTGACCACACAAAATGGAACCCGAGAGTACGATGGTGTATATTTTACAAAAGAATCGATATATCTTTTGAAAACTCGCCACACGTTCACACTGATCCTAAAAGCTGCTTCTGCAGATAGCAATGAATCTCTCGGTATGAGCCCACCAAGAAATATGATGTGTGTTCGGTTAGCTGTTTGTGGTCTCAGGTTCATATAATGGTAGTTATACGCTATGGATTCTGGGTAAAAGGGCGATGGACCGTGGGAATTTCTACCACGTGACGCTGTACACAACTAGCTCTGTTTATGGTATTAATTATTCCAACAGCAGCATAACTAAAAGCTAGTTCTACACGTCTGCTTAAACACGAGCTATTTATCCGCGCGTGTTGATGTCCTCCAAGCACTGGTCATATGCAGTACTAGTGTACTAAGGCTAGTTTTGTGAAACAAGTATGTCCAAACACAACGCTTTTCGTCAACACAATGATACAAATGAACCTCTAGTATCATCACAGAACAGTATCTAGATGTGGGCCTGACTGACACTCCATAAATATTAAGTGATAAAAGAAATTATTTCTGTAAATTATTTAACAACGTTTACCGCGTACATAGCTTGTATACCACAGTCAAACTCAGTACGTTTTATATCAGTCCTCTAGAAATTATACTTTATATTATATCACTCAATTACATGTGAAATATAAACACTAAATTCTGTAAAATTATATAGGCCATACACAATATGTACGTGTTAGGTAATCTATCCGGTGAATAGTTTCAATTACTTATTCCATAAAAATAATGAAGGAATAAGCTGTCTTATGTCCGAACAAAGAAGATTAACAGAAAAAAATAAGCTTAACGATTTTGCACTAGGCCTCAAGATTACGTATTCATTATTGGCCTATATATTTCTCGAATAAACTTTTTCACAGAAGACTGCAGTTAAAAATTAAGATATGAAATTACTATTATTCATTATTATTTATTATTAACTGCAAATGGGTTTTTACCCGGTTGCAGTGGTGCTACAATAAGACACAACAAAACAACACACCACACTGAAAATAAAACAACTCATACGATTACAAAACCATAGGGCACAATCATAAAATAAAAAATATATAATAAAAATAATCTAAGTACGTTAGTGGGTACTTTAGTGAGATAAAACAAAAGCATACTCTTATTTCAGACATTTTCTCTAAGGTCCTTTACACACAGAAAGAGGCAGCATGGTGTGAAGTGATGTCAAAAAGCGACAACCCGACAAAAGAACGGGAAAGGGCCAGATTGCACAGTAGCAGTGTCGGGTTGTCGACGACCGCGCTGGTTGCGGGGGTGGTGACTGCAGGTAAGGCGCAGAGAGGGTCTGGTGGGGGGGGGGGGGGGGTGGAAGCAAAGAACGCGCAAACAGTGTTAAATGGGGTGGAAAAGTGTGAAGTTTCTTAGCGGAAAAACCGAACGACCTGTGACAGAGCCAGAGGAAGGGGAGAACCTGGACCCAAAGAAAGATAAAAGACATGGAAAGCAAGAAAGTTACCCATTGCTGTAAATGTGAACAAGAGCCTTCTGAGATACTGCGCCCTGTAGTATTCTGGAAGCCGGTCGGCATTTTATTTAAAGGTGGTTACTGCCAGAATCATCAGGGAGATCACCATGATGATGGAGGCAGTAAGCACCTTTAAAACGCCGAAGACTACACGGCGCAATGACCCCGAAGGCTGTCATCTTCTTAGGCGCCGCCATGAGAACCTAAAATCTCTCGCTGTTCTACTACAGTACAGGTCAGCCATGAGCGGAAATAGATCACAGGTAGTACTGGATACTGATGTAACACGATTTACATGCGATTTCTTGTCTATTGTGATACTGAAACTTAGTAACTTCCAGCATCATAGTTTGAAGTAAATGAAATGTTCTTCTGAAACATTAGTGACCACCTACCTACAAGACTAGGCGGAATCACATTCCGGAATGTCACAACTCAGTTTTTTTATCTCGTCATAACGACATAGAATTTGTTAAGTAATCGAAATTCTGAAATTTCTGGAGCATCCTTTGTAGAAAAAATAATAATATTAGTTTTGCGGTGTAGGTATACATCTAGATGCCCCTTAATTTGCAGAGTACAACATTTGCAAATCACACGGCATCATTTTGCGGGAAACGTGAAGAACCACATATAAAAGCTGTAAAGTCAAATTCATACACCATTATCAAAACCATTCCAGCTTTACCTCCTACTACCCTCTCTGTCTTCTTGCTCTCTAAACACTTTCAGTGTCACTCTCTTATCTCCTAAACACGTGCTCTTGATTTTTGTTCCCTCCCTAAAGTCGTTTAACAGAATAAATATCCTGTGGACCAAACCTGAATATCCAATAAGCGCTATACAAAACCAATATGGCGACAGCTGTAGTAGCTCTACTAGTGGTTGTGCCAAATACCAGTAATGTGATGGGGTGCGTTAACACCTGCGGGACGCAGATGACATTAGATTACGTCGGGGTTGATCTTGGATCTATGTACACAGCCTCACGCTCATTTCATATTGACGCTTCATAGCACCCACCATGGGCGAATGAAAGGAAATTTTGTGCGGACAGCGAGTGGAATAAAAAAAAATTAGGCATGAACGAACTTCAATACGTATACCACAATTTAATTTTTTGTTCGCTCATACATTCCGTGAATTTCAAGCACTCGATTAGAACGAATGCAGGTAATTATTTTATTTCGTGTGCGTGGAAAATTTTTATAACAAAGTAGACCTCTCTGAAAGTAGGCCAGGCGAAATATAAAATCTCGTATACAACATAACGTAAACTTAACTTCAGAAACAGCTATAATGTGAGAAAAGTGTTTAAACTTTTCCAAGTATCAGAATTAAAAGGAATTACTTAACAATATTTAAAATCAAAGTTACGTATGTATTCCCTCAAGTTTCAAGTACAACAATAAATAAAAGTGTTACCGTTGTTTGTTTCTTGCTTTATTAAATTATTCTGCATCATTTGCAATACTGTCGAATGTGAAATAAGAAAATGAACTAGAAATGATAAGATCATAGGTCATTTTCAGGTATTTGATTGGAAGAACTTAGGAAACACAAGAAACATTTGTCAGAAACACAGTAGCACATTTATGAATGGTATTACTTTACGACACACACACAGAAGTAAAGAGCAAACGTTATATCAAATTGTATCACGACTAACTGTTTGTAAAAGTGAATGTAAATTTTCTATACTAAAGGAACATCGAGGACCTATAAATAAAGAAGGAATAGAAAGGTGTTATATTCCGTGCACTTAAAGCCTAATAATCGATATATACATCGATCATAAAGTCCTATATGGCCTATAAATGGTGCATTGTTTCAAGCAGCTATCTGCAGAACCACACGTAACATAAGAGTCTATATATTTTTTAAACTCCTAGTAACCTACTCGTTATTTATGTGTTTTTCTCTGCTTCATAAATTACACTGACTGGCTATTCATTGTAAATATCCTGTAGAGAATCTGAAAATATATCATTTCATTAAGAGGCTTTTCATATATTTAGGGCGTTTGTGTTCCAATTGGTCTCGGATTCTCGCGAACTCCGACCACCAGAGAAGAGGGAAATTTCTTGTTTGACCCACTGGCAGTTCCTCGAGATCTGTAGTTGATGGTGTATTATCGCTCAAGTTTAACAACGTAACATATTATGCCGAAATGCTCTTTCTTTATTCAAGGATGTTGGCATAATTACAATTTATCTCACGCATCAGTGTCCTGGTTTACTTCGACAAGAAGTATGAATAAACAATATTTCTACAGCAACATTTTCACTCCGTCTTCCCTTCCATGTTTGCACCCCTCTGTAACAGCCTACATAACAGGTAATTCATATTTAGCTAACGACTCTCTAAACGATTCAAACGCTTAAGCTTTTCCGGCTTAACTACAGAATTAACTAACCCAGGAGAAGGCTGAGGGAGGAACATGGATATTTATGTTAAAGTATTGTAGTGTAACGAATGGAGATTGTTCCCATGCGTGCTGTAATGACACGGATATAAACGAGATACCGTCCAGCATTTAGTGAAACGGGTACAGGGGTAATGTGGCATAACTGATATGGCCTAATCATTCATTCAATCCATAACAATATTGATAACACCTCGGTGTGTATGGTGTCTGTACATTACCGCAATAATACGTACAATACAATACAATACAATACAGCGAGTGTGCGATCAAAGCTCTAATACAATGTTTGCATTTGGATTATAACAACCGTTATTAAACCACCTATCAATCTAAAACAGCAGTCAAATTTGAAATTCTGTTCGTCATATTGGGTTATAACCATTAAAGCAAATTGTGTATTAAATTAGTTCATAATATGCTGTTAAGGTTAGTGATTTGTACAATTAACACCACAGACGTTTAACTAAAAATAAACGGTTGGAAGATTTCTGGAACTCACTTCCAGGTTGAAAGAAAAGAGCGAAAGTTGTATTAGAACGTTCTCTTTGATATTTATTGACAACTTTACACTTTTAAATGAGAACTGCATAATAAATAGATGACGATATGCTCTTACGTTAAACAAAGTGATCGCAAATTCAATAAGACCATAGACATTCACTGCATATAAAACCGCTACTTTTAAAAATTTCCTTTAGAGTACGTTTGTGAAAATAGTACTGTATTATTGGTATCATATATTCTGTTTTTAAGGAAAACAGTAACAAGTGTTTACGAAACAGCTTTATTTTAACGAATTTTAGCTTTTAAAATCTGAAATTCAAATTGTATTACTTAACATAAATTTCCCATCCGCCGCTGATGTCGACCTATTGATCTACTTTTAATAATATTCAATCGAACATGACGAAAACAGAAAATCAATCATCCTCTCTCAAGCACACTGATACAAAACTCTAAAATGGAGCTACTGACGATTCCCCGCAGACATAACAAACTTACAGCCCAAAATATGAATCAGTCCAAGATGAACTTAATACGTTAGGGCAAAAAGCAGACAACATCCAATATTTCTCTTCCTCTGACTCGGTTTTCACTAATGTGGTAATTCCTTTCAATAAACGATAAATAACCCCGTCGACTCTCGTAAAAGTAGGTCGACATGACCTCTTCCAATTCTTTTGAAATAAGTGACAGTTCTTCAATTAATCATGCACAGAACTCGCATTTTATGAAAATGCAATGTTACGCTGTGTCCTCCACAAAAAAACATTAAACGTTACAGGCGCTACAGAATTTGTTACAGCAAGGCTCTTGTCATGTGTAGAAAATATATTTTTGTTTATGTACTGTGGAATATCTCCTATAAAAGGATGAACTGAATATTTTAACAATGCATTGTACTTATTTAACATGAATGATGACATGGTCTAGAAAGTACCTAAAGAGACGAACATTTTCCATAGAGGTCTGTGACGATGCGTGACCTCGGACCTATAGCCTAGTCTATAGGATGATTGGAAAAAATCTACCGTGATTTAGCATTTATGGACAGAAATAGTTATCAATATGGTGATACTAGAAAATGGAGTGTGGGGAAAAAATCTTCAAAACTTACAGCATTGCCGAATCACTAGAAGACCTAAATAAACCTCCACATTAAAAGTTTTAACATGAACATTACGACTTTCCACCGTTAAATTAGGTGTACCACCGTATCATAAACACAACTGAGACCATATGTTAATATTACTGTTTCTCTCGAGAGCAGTTATTTCTCTTATAATTTCTAGGTCATAGAGTCGCAAATGTTTGCTCTAAGGCGTCATTTTCTACCCAGTTAGAAAATAGAACGGTTAGTCTCCGTTGTATGAAGAGCTTTATATCTGCAAGCGAGATGCGTGCTAATATTCTCCGTTTACCACAACAGGGAGTATACGAACCCACCCTTTACGATCAACAGTTTTGTTAAGAGGCTTGTGCATATGACATGTCCTTTTAATGTACGAAGTATAAATGAAGGTAAATACACACAAGGTTAACTTCTCAGACAAACTTAACACATATCTTAATTGCCAGATAATTACAGAATGTATTAAACGACTAGAGACAGAATATTTAGTTCAGATGCTCATACAGTATAACAATGTCAGACATAAAACAATATGTATGTTGTAAACGTGTGTGTATCGGAACTACATAAAATATTTTAAATACTTATATTCCGTACTTTGTGCTGAATACATCATAGGTAGAACTACCTCAAAACAACAAACCTAAGCTCACCTAAGCCACTGAAGGAATATTCAAGTTACGTAATGTACGCACAGAACGACATTCTTGGCGCTTCTGTCAGTATTGGACCTTTAACCAAATCTAGCAACTAGCCTGGTAATTCCCCACTCCGTCACTTCAGCACTAAGAAAGATCTTCTCGCAAAGTGACCTTTGTTTTATTTTAACTGAAATTGGTGTGCACTAATAATTTCAGAAAATGTCCTCAACATGAAATTTCTTGAAAATCCGTTCAATGGTTCTCAAGTTTTTACCTTCGGACAAACGGACATACACAGACATTTTAATACGCAAATGAGCTTAGAAGTTAACATTTTAAACTTGGCATTAAAATAAAACTGGTTGCCCTGCAGGGGTTCAATCTAAGGAAGAATGGTGTTTCTTGAAGTCTTTATTTCAATGCTAAAATTAGATTAAAACTTCATACTCTGTCGCTAACTTAAAACTTTAAATTTAAAAAGGCAGATCATATTTTCATTCCAGAAGAGAATAAATTGATGTAGTATAATATTTTGCGGCATAATGGTCCTACGTGAGAACAATATAATCCACCAACTGATAAAAGAAAAGAATTGCTTTGTGGTATACAGAAATTGATTCACTCTGAAATTGAACTCCCACCGCCCAACAGAACACTTTTTATTTATCCAAACAGCGACCTGTGCTTATTTGTTGCGACATAAAAGCACAACGGCGGTTCATTGAATATTGTGTTAGGGGCTGACTGTCGGACGTCGTACAGTAGGGCACCTGTATCTTTTTAGTTATATCAAGAGAGAGAGAGAGAGAGAGAGCGAAATTTCGGATAACAGAATCAACACCAGCACTGTATGCTCAGTGTATTCAGTCGGTATCTGTGCCAAATCTAGAGCGACCCAATGCATCATAAGTGCTTTCACTGTCGTCCTTTTTTTACTCAGTATGTGAGTGGGCAGCCTTTATACAACTAAAGAGTTGTATCTATATGAACTCTACCTACAACAGTCTTCTATATTCTGAGTGCTTTCATTGTCTTTCTAATATCAGAAGAATGCAAAAATATTGGTTTTCTTCCTACAAGGGCCAAGGAACACTCTACTTTCGTTACTTCCCTCTGTAGACGCTGCTACAGATGAGTTCGTAGCTATAGAATTCCTGAGTTTCCAATTAAAGTAGAATCACAGGTGAAGAAATGTTCGCCTATTGTCACTTAAACCTGAATTTTAAAATATTAAAGATGTAAATGAGACATGCAAAGCTTTTTAACGTTAGTATGCACAAAGATACTTAATAAAAGCTTTGGAAATAGGCAAATTTAAAATATTTAGGAACGAATGTAACAAATCTAAACTACACTCATAAATAAATTAAGGACAGATGAAATTCCGGGACTTTGAACCATAAAACACTCGATTGGCCTTCTGCACTAACACAATACGTAACGGTTAAAACTGTGTAATGTATATGGGCGAGGCATTTAGCATGCATGTTTAAGGAAACCTTAAAAGAAGAGACGCCTTGGAAGAAAGAATTGTAGATGGGATTATAATATTACAATGAATATTAAAGAAATGGCACATGTCATGAAGATGTGGACTCAATCATACAGTTCAGGACAGGATCTAGTGGCCGGCTCTCGTGAGCACTATAATAAATCTTAGGGTTCAGTAAGTTGTGGGAAATTTCTTTAGCAACTCAGCGACTATGGCTGGAGAAATAAACATTTGCTTCTAATTTTGCTACAACGCATGCATTCTCGCTGTGAGGCACCGTTCATATAAATATGGTTTTTCGTTTATATTTGCAAAGCATGCCATGAAAATTTTAAACATCAGCGTGATCTACTGTACCCACGAAGTTTAATTATACATAAAAATGTACTCTGTTTAATATACGTCAGAGAAATATGTATGTCGAAACGCATAATTTTTTTAAAAATTACTATAATATGTAGAATTGCCACGGAAAGTTATATGGGGGAGGGGCTGAAGTAAACGTCTAATTCAGAGGAAAAATTGTGAAAGTTAGAGATACGAGTGGACTGTCCTCGATTGTACAGCGTTTAATAAATTCAAGTATAACAACTGTGTCGTATAAAATATTTATCATATTCCACATAGTATTCTACACACTTTGCGACGAAACGTAAGTTCATGCGTCGAAGGGGGGGTGGGGGGTTGTACGCATGTATAGCGACGATCAGGTGGTGCACTGCGAGCACTGTAGAGTCCCCAAGCACATGAATATTGGAACAGCAAATTGTGGGAGTGGGGGCGCAGTTAGGTGCGGAGTGGAGGGTAAATCCAGACAACACGGACAGCCCCGAAATACATTCATCTCCAAATAACTGTATTGTAGTAACCGGTAGAAACATCGGTAGAAGATAATAGTCTACTCTGTTCACTACTTTCCAGACTGACAAGAAATATTTATACGAGTTAAAGAAAAGAAAATCAAAATGTTCGAGTTGCAATCCGTTTACGATGCAAACAACATCTGGACTGTTTGATTTTCGATCTTCCTCTTTGCCTAACTCTCTCTCGTTATCCTATCCGATTTGTGAGTAAAACTTTATAAGTCTGCATATACCTCTGGCTTTTGTTGATGGCTAGAAGTGATACATCACTTAAACCATTTTACACTCAGCAAAACGAAGCCATCACAGCGCGCTGTACGGACAGCGAAAAGAGAAAATTAAAATAGCGGACTAAAATAAAAGTTGAAAACCCACTAACAATATACAGTATGATCCTCTCACCAGAAGCCCCACACTTAGGAACGAAACTATTATTTATGCACCGATAGTGATTACCTCAGTCCTTGTGAAACTACGTTTAATCACACAAGTTGCTCTGTAAATGGTGAATCTCGGCCTCCATCCACAACCGGACGCCATGTTCAAACGTGTCTGCAGGAATGGCTGCAATCTGTTGGCGAATGTTTTCGTATTCTTGGAGGTCGTCGATGGAGCGAGAATTGCTTGCGTAGATCTTTTAGTGCAGCAGGCACCACACGAAATATCAGGCTGGGTTAAATCCGAGGAGATTGTCGGCCAGAGGTCCTTTAAGATAACCCGGTCTCCAACGCAAATTCGCCAGCAGGAAATAGGATTTCTTCGGTGAAGTTCTCGAATCGGATACTTCCCAAATGAAGTGCAGGCCCATACCGATACGTTAACCTGCTCGGCCGCGGAACTAAATGCAATTTTCTTTTGCAGTCAAACGTTTTTGAGCAGTAAGACTGAATACATCTACGAGTACAGAACAGATTTCGTTTCATATGTCGGACCACTCTATATAATGAGACGTTGTTGTAGGAAGGTAGGGTTTCGCCCGCGAAGGAAGAGCTGTCCTTCCTGCCATGTTAGCTTGCGTCCGGCGTGGAGGAACACACCGGTAATGGAACTTGCACGGAATATTCCCTCGCCAGCCCGCCCGCGCGCTAGGACCAATTTAACTTTGCAAATTCACCCATTCTACCAAGAAGCACATAAAAGAAACACATCTAAGCAGAGAACGACTTAGAAAGCTGCAACTTATTTAAACAAACTGCATTTCGCTGCCAGTAATTATAGTTTCTTCAGAAATTCATCAAACATGTTTATCATGGGTTACAGTTAGCCTGTAATTTAAGGATTTCTTATTAAGCATATACAAAATTCAGGATAAAATATATTACAAATATAAAATGCAATTGATTTCCGGAAATAGATCCAGTTCAGTGGTTACAAAGAAAAAAAAATACTAGTAGTTGTAATCGCGAACATAATTTCAGGCTGCCACATTTATATTCAGTAATCACACATATATAAAGTGCATTTACAACACTTTTGTTTATTCAAAAAATTGCAAATTACTCAAAATTTCTATCTACAATAACAGCACAGACGTAACTGCTCATAAAGACAATAATGCATTCTGGGAGCCAAGGTAACTGTTAGGAATAGTCGGTGCAGTTCTACTAATTGATGATTCTTGTAGTTTTCCTCCCACTAGACGAGAGCTTTTGTGTTTGGGGGTATCTGAGTGCACTTCCTTAAAACGTCTCGCCTATTTGTTGCAGTACATATAATGACTAAATTTGTCAAGGAAACAGCCTTAGTTTTCAAACCCACCCATTCAATATTCTTCTCCTGTTCAATTATATTCAAAGTGTTGCGTAACCGCTGTTCCAAACTAATGTTGGGATAACAATTTGAAGCAAGAAACAAACGATGCATTGCAGCTTCCACCACAAAATTAACAACCATCGTAGCATCAATCATTCGACACTTCATAACCTCACTGAGCAGATTAACAACCTACGAGTCATTAACAGCGTAAAAACCGTAAACAGATTGAAATGATACTATGGGCTGTTCATATTGCACCGAATCTCAAGTTATACTGCTCGGAACCAAACTGTGTATTCCGCCTTCGTCGTTAACTTACAGGCGGAAGATAAACTAACATGTACACTACGTAATCCAAAGACATAACCGGCGTACAAACTGGGGTAGCGAGATACAAAATACGTCCACTGGGAAATAATTTTTATAATATTGGCAGTACATATTTCTTTATCTACTAACCCTCCCACCCTTCTGTATCCTTTTCAACTTACTTCTCGCAGACGTCATAAATACAGATTCGTCGGATTTATTGTAAGATCCTAACGTCAATTCTTTTCTTTAAAAGGCCTTGTTATGTTAGCACGTTTTCCGACACAGATTTTATAGGCGTGGTATAAATATGAACATAAATAATTTAACATAGATATTCCTGCAGTAAGCCTTTCTATGTTTCTGTTTATTCTATTTCACAAAACAATTTAAGCATATATCCTTGAGTATTCTTGGGTGTGTTCTTCATATTAGAATATGAACTACTAAACAATATTCACTAAAACTTGTACTAAAACCATGTCACTGGGGGACACTGCCCTATTTATCTTCGTGGTTGTCTTCTTGTTGCAGACGGATTAATACTTCATAAACTATCATTTAATGAATGATTTTTGTGTTTTTTAGTTCGCATGTTAATGTTTTATATACTGTTGCTCGCATTTTTGTAATTTTTAAAATAACACGTTTCATTCCACATAATTAAAACAAGAAACTTATTCTGTAGTATAGCTTTCAAAAAACTTTCTTTATATTGTTTCGAAAATTTCCCTGGAATGCGAAGATTTCATTTTTTTGGAGATTACTTTAACAAGTATCAATATAAATATTTATAGAAACTTGCCTGCTACAACAGTATTTAAAACTACAAATTCAAAACTTCCCGTGCCGGTATCGGAGCACGTATTTTGACTCCAATTCCCTACTTTCTGGCCCGAAATGAAGTCGAGTCACACAATCCACAATACTGTAGGAACCAGTCCGGTTAAAAACAGAAATTACAACGGCCTGGTCATATCGATCTTTCCGGACTGCAGAATACTTAACTTCAAAGTTTAAGAGCAAAGAAAATATTTGTTTCTGCCCTTTCTTTATCTGCCTGACGAAACGTCATTACGGACGACAAATCAAACACAAGGAATTCCCCAGGTGGCAGCATAGAGGTTAAAGAGCTAAACTCCGTTCTCTACAGGTCGGGTCGATCTAAACTCACAGGGTTGCGGAGAATGATTCGTCGTTAATGGGAACCTGCACATAGCCGAATTCGAAAAAGCGACTTGTCTTTACTTACACCATTCTACTTCATACTTTAGTAATAGAAAATAGGAAATATAAAGTGCTCTATAAATACGAAACAAAATACTAAGTACAACATCACAATTTTACGAAGCTGTAAAAGGCCTCCATTTGTGGAAAAGTCCTAATTCCTATTAAAATTAACATTAACATTAAATGAATAAAAATGATACTGAATGACAGAAATAAAAATGACATTTTGCTGATTAGCTGAAAACTAATACACCAGTTAAATGAAGTTACACCGTCGCTTATCCTCAGTAACAAGAAAATAAGAGAATACAACAGCCAACTCTTAAAGTCTTGTATATCAGATACACACATTGGACACTGGACAACACAGATTTCTGAATAATAAACATCCATTGTCACAAACCTTCATAGAATCACGACTGTTTAAAAGATTAACGCATCGAAGCCAAATTCTTTACATCCGAAGAGGGCTGTTTTCTCGGACACCATCCTGATGATAAAGAGAGATAACGTACCTCTGAAACGTCGGAAAACGTCTATCAGACTACAAGGCGCAACAATCCAGAAGACAGCGGCCTTCATAAACGCTGCCGTCAGAACCACAAATCTCACTTATCCATTTCCGTAATTTTGAGAAAGTTACAGCATTGCTACAAAAAGGGTAATGCAGTGAGCAAATAATTAGCTTATGGAGTTTTATGCTGTTTTATTGGAACAGCTTTGCATATTTTCGTCCATGGTTTCCAGAATTATAATTCTAAACATACGTATAGCATGTAGACAGCTAAAAGAACTGACTTATTATAACTAGTTTATATATCTGCATTCCTTAACTATATTGATAGGTCCCCTATATTAAAATAACGCGGTACGGAGTTTTTAGTGCACTAATAATTTATAGGTATCGATATTATCATTCAGTTCTAAAGACAGCAGAATACATAAAAGTTCACGTTTTTAGAAAGGTAGGAGCGATAAGGAAAAAAATCTATCGATTTTTTTGTAATATACAACCTTTATATGGCCCTAAATTATTGCTTGGAAATGCGCATCACTCATTACATACACATACTTTATTAAGTTAAAATGACACTTTCGTTTTGCTTCTGCAATTGAGGTGACCGTAATAATAACACAAGGTTTTCTGTTCCAAAGATATAGCATAAACTAATGTTTTGTTTGCAACAAAGACAAACAAAGTTTCATTCCTAATGATATAGAACGAAAATCACATGATCAATACATAAACAGAAAGCTGTCCCTATGGAACAATCGATAAAAAGTACGACTGATATGTACCTACAGCACATTCCATAAATCCAGCTCATGCGAGTTCTCTATGACAAACGAGCGGGTGGTTTCCTTGAAATGCAATGAGACAAATGTTCTTGTCAGACAGAGTAAACTAAAGACAGAGACAAGAAGAATAAAGGGGTAACGTGACAAGTGAGATTTAATTTGCGATCCATGCATTTCGATTTTAGGCTGATTATAGTCTTACACTGACACCTGAAGTCAGAATAGGATCCGCGCACAACGAACACAACAGAGATAATAACTTGATACAACATTAAGTATATGTAAACGGTATACTACCCAAAGAGACCACTGTTTCCTTGTAGACTGTGTGTAACTATTGGGAATTTAAGAAAAGTTATTTTTACAACAGACGAATACAAATAACCACAATGCCAACGATTTCGTTAATAATAACAATTACTTATAGAAACCAACTTTATAGATGTATTTATAATAACAACGTGAAGAAGTAAACAATAGATGGGTCGAAACTCCACGAATTTCTAATTTAATCAGATGAAGCTGAGTGAGCTGTTCTATTTTGCGTTTACCTTTATCTAAGAGAAAAGTAAAACAAGTCCACTGCTAGCGATACTAATGTTCTTCTTCACGTGTAGGTTATGATAAAATCCTATGTATTTATGACGGAAATCGAACCACGTCACTCCAGTTCGTAAGTCATAATGTAATCGATTCAGCCATAAATGCATAAGTGATGACAATAGAGATTATAATATTAATTCCATTAAACATAAATCATCTTGAAAAGCAAATAACAGCTGAGCTGATCAAGACATTATCTACCTTTTATGGAACCCAAAATTTCATTATCGTTTAAAATATCCCACCACTAGGCCTCAACCTCAGCTAGTGTAATCCAGTTTATATAATCAAAGTCTGATAAATTAAAATACATTTTGCCATTCTACTCCATACACAAGACTTAAAGAATCATGTTAAACGTTATCATAAAGTTAATACTCCGTCACATGACATCTGTATTTATCATTAAATTAATCTCCTATTGCATTTAATATATTCCGTGCAATGTACGACATAGCGGCCATCTATACGGACATATATATGCCCGAATTTATAAATTGTGTTGGGCAAGGCCGTGTCTAGGCAACACGGAGTTTTCCTCCGGGGGCTTCCCCGGTGTCTTCGTGGCATCCCAACAATTACTCCATTCACACACAGAAGAAGGCAATGGCAAACCACTTCTGGATCATCTGCCAAGAACGTATATGAACAGGTCCCAGTCCGAGAAAAGGATGGAAGGATCCTGTTCCTATGGACCTGTCGTCAGACAGAACACTAAATAATAATAATAATAATAATAATATATATTAGAAATGTCGCTGTATGTAAAACACGTAATTTGAAGAAAAGGCCACTAACGCAGCCAGAGACCCAACACGTGACACACAGACATCAACGTATTTGATTAGAAGCAGATGTACAGTGACAGAAGCGGCGAGAAACTGCATTAACTTCAGCAGTTCTATATTTTTCTATCGCTTGTACTGATAACTGCAACAGCCACAGTAAATGAAACATAACAATCATTCAACAACTTACACAAAGAAACATGGCGACAAAGCAAAACAAAATAAACCTAAATTCTTCCAGATCTCTTTTGTCTTTGTCTCTACCTCTACACACAAAAGCTACGTAGTGACCATACAAGTGATATTGAGTACGTTTAATAGACTTGTTACCAAAAACGTCTGATTCCCCCCCCCCCCAACTTGTTCTCTATATAATGATCTTCTCGTTCTTTGCTTATTAAACAAAAATAAATCAACACTTTTAATTACCTTTACTTAATCATGTATTTTTAGGAAGCGTTAGCAATCTTCTTCATTAAAAAAATATATAAGCCAGCAATTTCTGGTGCTAAATGAGACAATAGTCACATGGTATATTTTCCTAAGCCACTAAGATAATAAAGCCTGATGCACTAGCTTCTAATTTAGAAGCTGAGAGCACTCATACATACAGCCAGAAAAGAATCTTGTTAGACACTAATTAAAATGAGAATTCTTTTAGCTGGAGTATTGCTTTCACTTCATTCTCTGTATAAAATTACTAAAATTACGTGAATCAGTTTTACTGAGAAATGAAGGTATTCGTAATTTCATCGGTGAGTTTATGTGAAACCGTAAATGAGTAAAAGCATTTTCTTAATTAACATGGGGGTAAGTAGCTGATACTAATGTTTTCTTGTTACAATTTAATTATTTTAATATCAGTCATCATACGACTGAATTTCTTGCAATTTAATCATTTTCTCAACAATCAGCTCGGAGTAATCTCTACACGCACGGCCCAGCGGATGGCAATTTTACTAACACGTGGGTATATACAAATATACACACACATACTTACTAACGCTTTATAAAGACTTTATGTTGAACAAAACGAAAATATCAGCCCCATAAATGTGTGTTTTTCAGCGAAATAATAATTTATCATAACAGTACGACATATACATATCACGTCCTGACAAACAATGCATTTTTCGTAAGTAGGATTTAAAGTTCTCATGGCTGTCTCTCGGGTTGTAGCACCGTTTAGTATGGTAAGACAAATTTCTACCAGACTACACGGTGTTGCAACCAAAAAAGCAGCAATATCAGTGTTTCTTAGTTTCAACGTTAATGAACTCCTAAAATGATTTGAAATTTGAATCAAGACTTTTAAGAAAATTTAGAGGTATATAAAAGTTTTCATGCTTTAGAAAGGAGGAACATTTGAATGATTAATTGGTTCATTTCATTCTTCTTCGTACTACATAAAGATGAATGTACGTGTGTCAATTGTAACTGTGTAACAGGTTGAGATACGCAAAGTACTGAATTCTACGTAAACTACTTCATTTTCATTACATTGATGGTTTCAGTTTTAAATGAACAAATAAATGCGTATTCCAAGGAAATCGGGACACTTGCTCGACTGAATGATTACAATTTCACTCCGATGAACTCATATGACAAATTAGCAAGTAAGTAGCGGGACAGATTCTGAAAGAAGGTTCCAGTGAAAGCAGCTCAGATTCCAGCTCGTGATATATCGGTCCTATAGGCAATTTCTACATCGCCACCCTCTTTACCCATCTCTTGGTTGTGAGAGTGTGAAAATCCTGGGATATAGGAAGGTAAAGTGGTGTAAACTCAACTTCCCCGTCCTCGTCTCTCTTTCTGCTGAAAGCCTGTCGAAAACAGATGAATTCCTATTCAAGCTTCGCATGACGTCACTCGCAGCGATTGTCGCTAGGATGCAGAGCTCAATAATTTGACACAAGTCACCAAGGAGTTTATCGACCCTTAGAATCTGCAATCGATGTATCATTTCAGTGCAGGGTGTTAATCCTTTCAGATGTCAGGATGTGAGGATCTGCTTAAATCCGTAATGTGTAGCTAAATATTTAACGCGGATGTGCTATATAAATTTTAAGATGAAAATTGTGGAAACTATTCTGTTTTCCTTCATTAATTTCATTACATGCTGCACACGCTGGTGTAGTTAAGTTGTGATAAGTGAGATAAAACTGAACTGATGTTATGAGAGTAAATTATGATGCATAATAGCAAGATCCCATTTCCTCGTTAGCTCCCGTCTCAAAACAATTTAAAAACTATGAATCTCATAATACTTGGAACAGTGCTACAAAAAATTAACTTTCATTAAAGAGTGAAACAAACGGATCTCATATCCCGTTTATTTCTGAAGTTAAGTCAATCTACTTTACAAAACGACGCGATATTTTTGACCATGTAAAATTTAAAAAATGTGCCAACAAACTTCTAACATTTTACAGACGTTCTACAGGAAGTCCAACAGGCCCATACGATCCGTAGAACATTATATAAAACAAATTTTCAAGCAAGATACAATGTTTGACTTCAGATCCGGCAAGATTTCATTTCGGCCGTCATTTGTCTTAAAAGTTAATCAACAAATTTAGTGTCTTCGTAACCATATCTTTGTCCTGACAGAACTTTGCAAGACATAGCCACATCTTAGTTAGTTTCATCCAATCCACAATCTATATATATTTATTAATGCCACGGAGAAAGGGCTAAAGTAGATTTACCAACATATATTCTCTGAATTAATTTTTTGTCTCTTCTGTTATATTTTACAACACACGATGCCGTTTAATCTGACCTTAAAAGCCTAAGCTAACTTCTTATTTAACAAATATGCGGGTAACTTCCCTGTCAGGATGCGGTCTTATCCATTCACACGTTAAAACCGCCAGCTCTGTTTTATGTAAAGAGGGAAAATTAACATGCCCCATACTGCAGTAAGAGACAATCTGCCGTCTGAACATATGCAGCGTATTACAGAAGAACTAATATAACGTAGTGCGTTACTTCACAGAACTGTTTATATGTTGTTTGTAAAAGACTGTTTCTTAAATATGAGCATCATGTCATAGGTCTATGCGATATACACAAAGCAACTAATGGTACTTGCCTCGTCCAGTGATATCAGTGCATCTTCCATTCGGAACGTTTTAGTTCATACTGCTTACACCGCAGCTAGAAGTGAATAATAAACGTTTTGAGCAGACATCGTATAGGGTTCATGCATGTCTCAAAAACATCTCTGAACGTTTCCTCCCTAAACAATCTTAGTTGACATTAACACAAACGTTTTTATTCAGATTTTTAATCTGTACGGTTTTATCATTCGCAAAATTAATAACTTTGGTATAAGAGTCAAGGCTGGGGATAAACTCAAACTTTTATCTCAAATATCATTACTTTCGTATTTCGTAAATATCAAATTTGAAGCATATCTTGAATGAAAATGTTATAAGGTTAGGAACTTTAAAATATAATTGCAAGGAAATGTAGAAATTTAAAATAACTTACGGAAGAAGTCAGTTAACTCTACGTCCATCTTTTGTTTTGTCCAGTCAAATATTCGTCTAGTCTGTTTAAGCCCTGTTACTTACGGAAACAATTTTTTGCCTGTAACTCTTTATCTGTGCCACGGTGGTCTAGCGGTTAGAACGCTGGCCCTGTAATCCTGGGGTCTCGGGTTCGATTCCCGGCGGTGCCCGAATTTATAACTTGTGTTGGGCAACACGGAGTTTTCCTCCGGGGGCTTCCCCGGTTTCTCCGTGGCATCCCAACAATTACTCCATTCACACACAGAAGAAGGCAATGGCAAACCACTTCTGGATCATCTGCCAAGAACGTATATGAACAGGTCCCAGTCCGAGAAAAGGATGGAAGGATCCTGTTCATATGGACCTGTCGGCAGACAGAACACTACAAAAAATAAAAAAACCTTTATCTATCAGTGCTTTTGTTCAATTCATTTTGTGTGCGACCGGTTGAAGCTGAAACTGAATTCCGTCCCCCACAGCGAGGCTGTGGCACTCTGACCACCGAATTACAAAGCAGCCCCTCAACGTCATACGTATTACATTATTCTCAGCCTGACTAAAATTTATTATCAAAACGTAAAAAGGCACACTATCTACTGACCATAGCTCAAAATATAAATTTGCGGCCCTCTTTCATAAGAATAAATGATGATTTTCCGTAGGTATTCGTTTGTATTTTGCTCACAAGCTATAAACATACTTTCAAACGTTGAAAAACGCGTTAAAAGTTACATAAATACAGGAGACAAGAAACCTAATACTTTTGATGACGACTGTCTTCAGGGATGTTACATAGTTTAGTGTGATAATGTACACAGCGATGATGTCTTCATGTTGAAGACAGTAAACACTCTGAAACACCGGTAAACTTCTACCAGAATACACGACGCACCATCCCAGAAGACAACCATCTCCATACTCGCCGCCGTGAGATCCTAAAATCTCACCTCGTTTTGCTTTCGTCCAACTACTTCGTTGTAATAAGAATCTATTCCAAGGGTAATTATGCACTGTACAAAATTAATTAAATTGTTGATCTCTGCACACAGATGGAGAAAGTCGAAGAAAGTAGGCGTCACACCTATTATTTTAGGAACTGTATTTAACAATTTTAATATTTTGTTTATCAAAGGCATTTCGAGTAGTATTAAATACTATTGGCTATAAGTTACCTAGTCTGCACAGAACGTATCTAACTCAATCATTGAAAATATAGCAAGTGAGGTGAAAATTTGAAGTCAGATGGCTTGTAACCACGACGGCTGTTCGAACCATTGAGCCAATCAGGGTTTTGTAACTAATAACCTGTGACGTTAACTTTCACAGCAGCTCCATTCTTCACTAGATATAGATCTATGAAGGAGGTAATGGACTGTGGCAAGCCGCTGAGATGTGACCTGGTTTCACTCTTCGCACGTCATATTGCCGTCATTGTGCGCAGAACGATAGAACAAGGTACCTGCCGGAGAGATCACCGATCACACACAAACCGCAAGCCGACACAGCGGCAGTCAAGACCTTCATTCGAGGATCGAGTTCCGACTGACCCATATGCCCTCTTGAATGTCGAAAATGTGGGCATGTTTTTATATCGTAAAAATTGCCGATTGCCACGAAGTAACGAAACATTTACTATTTACTGGCATTAGACGTGTCTATTTTAACATATAAGACGCTAATAATAAATTCACAATCAGAATCCGCCCAATACCAATAATATTTAACATTACGCTGACTAATTTACAATAACGTGTGTGAGAAACTGCGTGCGCAGAACCCGCTCAGAATTTTGGGCATGCACACAGAAACTCTTTAGAGCATGAAAAACAACGCGATGATATTTTATTTTACAATATAAATATTTGGCAGTTAATAATTATTTAATTCATTACTATTCAATCAACATATCATCAAATATGATATAAATTACTGAGAAGAACCCAGACTAGAATTCTGACAGTAAGATTAACACTTCGCTACCATATTTGGATTGATGTGAGGTTAAAAAATAACTGTCCAACACAATTTCATGCCTCCGTTTACTAATTTATAGTACAATATCATTTATCATAACAGTCATTATGCTGAATTTTTAATTCACACATTCAGAGACTGAACGTCAAGGTGAGTAATCAGGGATTATTGCACGTTATTTGTCACATTATGACAACAAAATGTTCGATGTTGAGGATTACAATAAATTCATTATACACTTTTTGCTACTACTCCTGGACACAACAGAAGGGTGAAAATTCAACGGGGACAAGCGAATGTGATCCCTGCCGGACATAATTTGTCTCTATTATTTATCTTTCCTATGCATAAAGAGAGCCATTGTACACATTGCGACATTTATCACCTGTGTAATTGTGGTTACAGTTATAAAAGAATTACTGTTTGTTTATTAACGTAACCGAATACGGTAGCTCCACATTCTTAAACATCGACATAAATTTGTTGTCAAACTGATGCCAGGTTATCGTTACGTAAAGCAGACCAATCGATAATTTTTACCCAACACCATAAACACATTGCAGTCATGTTTGCAAAGAACACATGTTGTATCGTGTTTAATTTAATTTGCACTTCTTAATTTTCGGTAAAATATGAAGTCCATAATATCCTGTTTCATTCAAGCCTTACTACGTTCGAAAGGAAAAAGAATTTTTTTCCTACTTGCGTATTTTTAATTAATTGAGAAAAGGAGCTGTAAAAACTATTATTTTTAAACAGCCCTTACTTATACGTTTTTAATCTTAATAGGATTTGAGGTTTTCTCGGAGGTGAGTCCAAAAATGGCTGCCTCCCGGGTTTTAGCGCATGCAGTCTGGTATACGTTTACCAACGTATCAGAGCGTTCAGAGGTGAGTACTAGTCACCCTGATGATGGAGGCAGCAAGGACATCTGAAATATTGATAAACGTCTACGAGACTACACGACAATATAACCCCGAAGACAACAATTTATTTTAAATTTTTCATTTTCTTCTTAAAACGTACGGTAAGTTCAATGATATGTTTCTATTTCAGCATTACAACAGAATGTAGATGATTATAAAATGCTATATACCTGCGTACATGGGTATAATACAGTAAATACATTTTCACGCGTTTTGAAGCGAGTTCTATGTTTCTTGCCCGATATTAACATCAGTTCTGTGTAATAACAGTTTTTCGTGCTCGAAATAATCTCAGTTACAAAATTACAAGCTGCTTTAAAGTGCTCTGCGTCTTTAATGCCCGGTTTTCACGAACAGGCAAAATAATCTACAACGATGAAAGAAGCAAGTTCCACGTGTAACAAATGGATTCCGAAGGACACACGCGGTAATATACAGTTATGACGCCTCGAATAAAGTAGGACATTTCTTAAGACTATCTGTATGTAAAATTACATCATGTATGTATAATTATATTATTATGTACCCCTGATATTCTGACTTTCTATTTAATTTCGCACATTCAAAAATCCTCAAAGTAGTTATTAAACGTATTAACGCATCTGTATCACGTGATAACAAACCTTTATGACTTTTAGGCTGCGTTTTCTGTGTGATAATAAATTCATATCACGGACATTCACCATTTATTAACACACTATAGGCGTTAGAGGAGAACAAGCTTCAGTGTATTGACAGATATGTGAATGTATCGCCGATCTACTCCACAGAATAGTTTTCTTTTAAACACGCAATTTTTGGATAATAATAAAAACTGTGAAAATCTTGTCCTAAACGCAACAGTCTATAAATCTCTAAAGGAATGTGTTGAACTGTATAAATTTAGTGCCTACTTATACTCTTTTCTTTATACGAAATCTTAAGTATTATACGTGTGTGTTTGGGACGGCGTGTTCTTAAACAGAGTAAATTATTTGTCATGTTACTATTCGCTACACAGCTTAACATTTGTTTCATTTAAAATTAATTTAAATCTTTCTTACTTAATAACATGCTTATATATGTTAATACTACTGGAAAGCAGATCAGTCTAGTTGGCGCCATGACTTGATTTCATGAGTTTCATTATTTGTTTTGTTTTAACTGATACTTGTAAAAGGATCTGAAAGACATATTTGTAATACGTTGGAACAGAAAATACAGCACTACAGTTCACAGAAGAGTGGAATGTCTTCCCAGAAAAACGTCTGCAGTTTGGTTTGTTTGCGTTCATCTTTATCAAGATTAAAGCAGTTAAAGAAGGGAGCGGTACGTAGTTACAGGTGCAGTACCATGGGCATTGTCGATATCGAATTTCGATGGTTGGGTTCACCCGTCCTCCTCCTCCAGATAAAAGCAATACGTTATTCCAACTCCATAGGTCATAGTAGCAACAGTAGACTCCTTGTGGGTCAACATCGACCCTACATCGATTCAAACCCCGAGTCTGTTCTCTCGTTTCCTGCCTTTATCTGAAACAACATTCCCTTTTTTTACCATCAGAGAATAAAAGAAAAAACGAAAGTAAATATAAAAAGCATGAGTACAAAAAAGGAAGAAATTGTATAACACAAACACAAGTTTGCCGGTTTTCTTGTTTTAGGAGATGAGTGAATTGCCTAAGAAACGAAAGTGACACCAATAAACAATGCTAACATTTCCTCCAGAAAAGTTTACGTTGATGTTTATTAAATTTTTAGGAGCTGGAGTCTTCTTTATTTTGCATGTTCTACAGAACCAAAACAGAAGGTAAGAACCGATATCTTCTTATTTACTGATGACTCGTTATTATCTCCAAGCGTTGTAAGGTAACGTTTTAAGATATCAAGTTTTTAACGAGATCAGTCAAGAAACTGATAATGAGCATGTCCTCTGTAATTACGAGACGTTAGCATTTGGGTCATAACATGCGTATATATTTCGGAAAGCGACAACGTACCATGCAATTGTTAACGACCGCTTCTGTTGCAATCCTTTCCACTTCTTGTCTGTCCAGACCAACATTCTTGCATATTTTATGGTGCACTCATTTGTACTCAATGTTCGGAGTCTTACGTCATAAAATATTTTTACAGAAGTCCTCAATAAATGTCTTAGTCCTGTTTACTTCGTGTGAGAAAGTTATGAACGTATACTTACATTATATGTTCACTAATTTTAAATATGGCTACTTCACTGTAGATAAAAGATGTCACTTTAATTATACCGTGGCCTGAAAATTCCGTCACAAAAACGTGTAACAGAAAAAGGTCAGATGAAACATAACATCTACAGGGCAGCTCTACCATCCTTCAGATATTAAGATACATAGGCAGATAAGTGTGCAACTAAGTAACAAAGTACCAGATAGATAACACTACTGCACGCCAAAAATATTCAGTCATGGCCCACTTTAATCCAACCCACATTACCATTACCATATTATCTTCGATTTCCATTCTAACGGGAGTTACCTACATTGAATCTTTGCTGGGACACAGAATATCTGGTATAAGATTTATTATGTGATTTTCTTACTAACGAGGTAACACAGTAACCTTCAAAACTTGTTACAATGAATAAAAATTGAATTAATGTAACCATCGCTCGTTTTATTATATACTCAGTGTCTAACGCTTAAAAATATTCCTGAAATGACAGAAATAGTTGTGTTGCAAGACAAAGCAGGCTATTGCGGTCCGTCACACACCTTACTCGCTGAATTGTTGTAATCAAATGTAGTATCAGGCAATCAAAGTAGCCACTGTATATGGTGATTATGGTTATCAATCACTTAGCACTTTAATTATAGTGAAATTACGTGTTTGTTCCTGTTTTCTTAGGAGACTCAGCATGGATATAATCTATTCTGTATAACACTCAGAGCTTTTGTGTTTGAATAGGAAATTAGTGGCAGCTTGAAGTTCGTGTAAATTATCGATCTTAAGTTCATATACTACATTAATCAACGACAGAATTTTCCGAGCATTTACACTGATGCATATTTAGAATTGTTTCACACTTGTAACCAGAAATAGAGATTTCTTACCACTAATTGAAAATTTATTTTATATATTTAATTAGATACCCACCTATTCTTTACCACAACAAATGTATTTACAGAAATATCAACAACATGAATAGTAACAGCAGATAATTCAAACTTTTCTTTCGAGACGTCCTAGAAACTTTGTCACTTCGAGTGCAGATTCATTTTGTTTTATAAAGTTAAAAGAAAAGTTTCCCTTGGATGGACAGTATCCTATAATTTCCCTTCTAAATTAAAATACATAATACGAAAGATTACAAAACACCTTGATCGTTCTAGACTTTTCCTCAGTAAACATAATTCACATTTTAATTCCATGTGTTAGACAACTAAAACAACACCGTAAAAATTGATTTTTGTGGTGAAAGTACGGGCTATATTAACCCCTTGAAGCCAAAGCTCCACTGAATAACATTTAAAAATTCTATCTGTACCGCAAAGAAAACACAGTTCTTTAGTATTACAAATGTAAACTGGTTGACGCCGTCTAAGAAAGTACTCCCTATTTACAGCGTACAATACGAAATTCAAAGTACAAAATGAAGAATTATAGTCCGTTATTTAATCCTAAACGCGGTAAAAAGATCAAAGCTCATAATAGGTCGCTGCCGAGTCAACGAGGACACTGTTTCAGGGAATTAATCTATTTGCATACACGGTCATTAAATTTTTAAAATTCCCCAACGTTTTACAGTGAAGTAGCTTATGGCAGAATCAATCAAGCGATTCCTGTGGTGAGTCCCTGGGCGGCACTGATATTCAGAAACAAAACGAAACAAAATGCCAATCGAAAAATTCCGCTTTTACTGGAACGTCCATTTTGCGGTTAAAACGATTTTTAAATGCACGGCAAATAAATAGATATCAGAAGCAAATGGCGTCTTTCGTACTGGGAAATTGAATATTTATAGAATATGTGACGAATGCGGTAGGATTTGCACGAAACGCTCATGTTCATATATAATATTTATTTATGTAACGTGCGTATGTGTGACTAGTCGAGACTGTTGTTTTCTTCGTGTGAAGACGATAAAACAATTACAAGAATATGCAATGCTGAAGGATGTGTTAAGATGACGACTCAGAATGGTTGACGAGTAATAATCTTGTATAATCTGAAGTGGCAAAACGTCTTCTTGAGTGGATAAAAATACATTAAAGAATAAGCCATCGGTTTCTAACCTGGATTTAATAAAAATATTTCGAATTAAAAGTAGGATTGTCAACCACTGAAAAAAGCCACATTAAATACTAATTTCTTATGGTTTCTGGAGACGTTTGTTATGTTGCGTTGCATAAACGCGACGAGAAATTTAATGTTTAATGTTACATCGTTTTATCATTAATCACAGGGTAGAGAAAAACATCAGTAAGAGTAAACAATAAACTCACGACAGTACACAAGCTGGATCCAAATCAAATATTGTTGCATGTTTGTAATATGAAATATGTGCATTTAAAATTGAAATTGAAAAGTCCGAAGAAAGTCATATACGAAAGACTAGACTATGGGTTGGATAACGAGGCTTCGATAAACAGTGGGGCAGAAATTTTCTCTTAGCCGTAAGGTCCAGACCGTCTTTCGGTGCTACCCAGCCTCCTATCCGATGCGTACCGGGAACTATCCTCGCAGGTACAGCAGCCGGCCCGTGAAGTTGACAACTGAAATAATCTAATCCCGAAATTAAGAATGTATGGAAATACACCTCCACTTCCCCCTATATAAATAGTGTGATGCTTATTCAAAGGCCAGGAACAATTTATTTTTTGTCCATAGAAGTATGAAAGAAGTACTAAAGTGTTACGAGTTCATTTTACACAATTATAATAATATATAAATGTATTTTTGTGGTTTATTTTGAGTATGATGTGTTCGATTTACACATTTATTGAAACTATTATCAGCACGTTTCGCCGTGTCTTTCACTAAGTTACATAATCTACGTTTTTCTAACTTAAAATGCGGAATAAAAAATATTGCTGGTATCAAGAATTGCATTTGTTTGTATCTGCTGCAATACATTTCTGCCTGAAAATGATTTATAAAATCCACCGGAACAAAGATTAATACACTTGATAGATTTACAGCACTGAGATCAAATCAATTATACCTCAGAGATAGGCAACGAAGTCTCTATCGAACTTTCGGGAAACTGAAGGTGTCAGCAAGGATAGAGAAAGCAAACTTCCAAAGACTTTCGCTACAGATTACTCCTTGGGGAAATCGAACGAATTAAGAGTAAGTGAAAATACAAGATTTCAAAAAGAATCCTTGTATATGGCGATTCTATAAAGGTTTATGACAACCGTTGATTAATTACACCAAAATCATGTTTGTCATGTTACTCCTTTCTGTCCTGTTTCATAGACACGTCGTTTAGGAAGTTGACTCCTACACCATCTTGGCTGCCGTTATAACCAGAGAAATTTTATTTAATTCAGATGTTATTGGCAACAGCGACACAGAGCAATTATCCCGTTCTTCAAACTGAACCTCAATGTGAGGCTGTTTTACGTCTTACTTATTTAGACCGCTTGGTTATAAATGTACTCACATTTTTAGTTTAGTTTAGAGGATAACTTGTGTCAAGGTGAATCTTTGGTATAAAAAAACTTCATCGAATTACTGGAGCTTTGGTCACTGAACGTGCTTAGAACTGCGTCGACGCCTGGTTTTTCAATCCTGGCCACGAAAGACAGCGTTATTATCATAACTTATGAAATACGTTTTCCATATTTACAAGGGTTACTCTGCGTTGTTAGAATAGCGAAGTAAGTTCTTTAAAAGCTCCAAATCAGAAATCGAGTAAGAAATGGAAGAATAAGAACATATTTTAGGAACATAATTTTGAAGATAGGAGAAAGGTAAAACATAATTGGAACTGTAAACAGTGATGGGATTACCTATCAGCAGAGTTAACTGTTTGGGTTCTGCTATTACTGAGTCAGTTAATATAAAACGGATGGTTAGTAGTTAGAGGGTTACATCTAGCAAAAGATGACAGCTCAGCAAACAACGAGCGAGAGAAAATATCAAAAGGATCGTTGAACACAGGTGAAACTTAACCTCATTCAGCCATATCAGTACACACAGACACGTAATTAAGTATTAGAGGCTGATTAAGTATTACGTGATGCCATATAAACGCAGCTTAAAGATGAAATACAAAGTTCTGACATGTGAAGGTGGTTGTAAATAGTCAGTTGCAAAAACCCATTTTATTTAACCGTTCTATTGTTTTATATTCTGGTTAGGCTATTTTACTGTCAGAACAGCTACGTTCAGTACACACTAATTTGAGATTGTATCATTGGCATTAGAAAAACAATGATGTCATCGCACGGATAATGAGTGTGTCAGACGTTAACAGCAGTGAAAGATAAAAGTCGATTAATGAGCAACAAAATCATGCAGCCCATTGAACAGCTCTGTGGAATTTTAACATGTGAGCGATGATAATCATATCACAATGGAAAACACTGTTGTATATCGTATGGGCGTTTCCGAAATCTTTAAACAAATACTGGAATGTTTTATTGCCGCATAAATGAATTACGCTTGTGCGTATACCAAGGTTGACAAGCCTTTACGAAGATAAACATTCGAGACTATGCGGGTGATGCTAACGTTGTTTCCATTCCATAATATCGCTTGGAAAACGTGTTATTGTGATTAGAGAACGTTAAAATGTACGAAGAAAAAGTGGGTTACAGTGTTTCACGAAAAATTAAAGAAATTCGGTCACTTCGATTGTATAGTATGACAACGAAATTCGCAGAATGACAAAGAGGATGACATGGAAAAGATGACAAATGCATACACTACTGTCAACAAACGTGACGGGACTGTACTAGTTAGGAGACATAGGAGTAGAGTGCAGCACAACATTAAGATGGATCTTAAGAACACGGGGTTTATCTGTGACTGTATTTAACTTGCTCCGGACAGGTCTTCAGTGGCGGTGTTTGTGAACACGGTTATAAAAATGAGGGTAATTTCTGGACTAGCTGAGCGACTACCAACTTCCAAACACTCTGATTCAAACAATAATTTGTCTCCGTGAATGAATCCAAAAAATGGGCATTTATATAACAGTAGCTGCATTTATAAAAGTTATGTAAGATTTGCACCTGGAAAGCTACAATAAACATAAATTAATTATAGTGTCTTAAATTCCTGGCTAACCTCCATCCTAAGTATGCACGGAGTAACATGCGCTAGAATTTTCTGCACGTATTAAAATTAGTTATTTCTTCTGAAACATTATGATAAGCAAACGAATCGCATATTTAAATTAAACTAATATTTTAAAGTATTAGGCTACAATGTTGTCTGTTGCACTATATTTGTGTTTGGACATCCGAAAGATGTGTTCGTATGAAAATGCCTGTCTTGTCAATAACCTGTCTGTTCCTCGTTCAAAACAACTCCGTATCCAGCTCCATATTCTTTCGTTTTACGGTGATGTATCGGACAGGAAATATTCTCTTCTCTATCCGTGTCCATTTCTTCATGTCTGTGTCATAAACCGGAAACGAAAACAATAGAATTTGCTCGAAGATTGCTGCCGCCGTCCGCTTGTTTGTATTCATTCTTCGATACGAAATCCATAACGTTCTGTCATTCAAGGAAACTTTTTGTTACAAATACTGCACTTCCAGTTCAGGATATAGTACAGACTAGGGAGCAAGTCATAGGACACCAGCGCGATATTCCTGCCCTACACGTTACTTAAGTATTTCGGAAACCAATTTAAGTACGTATCTAAAAACGCGGAAAAAAGCACGTCACACGGACGGAGTCATATCGAATGAAACGGACACGAACACCTGGAAACTATGAAGATGGCTGTCATGCAGATTGCAGAGCCGTGCAGTCTGTTACAAGCTTTTGCAGAGGTACTTGCTGACTCTACAATCAGCAACTTCTATAAGACTACACGACGGCACAACCCAGAGGATAGCTAGCCATTTTCATGCACCTTATCTTAAAAATTCACCTCCTTAGCTGGTCCCTTCCTCATCTTCCTAGTTTTGTCAGTTCTCTCAAATAAGGATATGGTCACACAGTTGTTTAACTACAGACTCATAACTGGAATACTACCCCACTATGGCGAAGTACAACAAAGGCATCGGTGATCTAGTACCTAAGTAACAGACTTAAGATTATATCTTAACTCCATTCGAAAGTATACAACAAAATAACTCATATTACAATAATAACACACTTCGACCAAACTTTTATTTAGTTATGGTTTATTTAACGCCCCTTCCGATAGTTCAGTCTATAGGATAGGGTTCAAATAAAATGGCGATTGATGAATGGACTTAATGAATCAGAAAATACCTGGAAGGAAACGATCATGGCTTTTGAAGACACTACCACATCTTTTTGCCTGGAGTGACTGAGGAAATTCATATAAAATCTCAGTCGGTATAGCCCGTCTCCGGGCTTAGATTTGAACCAGATACACCCCGAAGAAGAGGAACACCTAACCACTAGTCCTCGACGATCAGTTAAGAAAACAGAAAATATTTCGTAATTCGTGGAAAACAAACTGAAACAACCGTTAAGGAATTTCAAATGCTTTCATACTATGAAAGGGTGAGATATATCACAATCAATATACCTCTAAGAATATTACTTGTCATCCCCCCCCCCCCCCCTCACAACACTGGTAAAACTTCCATTACTTCCGAGCTCGCCCAAAGTACCTTAAAAGGAAGCATTAACTTCTGGGTTAGCATTAACGTCTTCTTATTAATAAACGTGTGCTTTTACCTGAATGACAACTACGCGGTTTATGTAATGAGCAGTGCTGTATTACGTTTTCTGTTAATAAAACATTCCACGGTAGAATGTTCTGAGGCTAAAGGATTATTGTGAAAACGAGTCATTCGCACTGAGTTTCGAGATTTTCTTTGCCCGTGTAAATGGAAGCAGAAAGATGTAGCAAGATATTCTACTTTTTTCAAAGATAAAACATCACGAGAAATTCTGAGGGGAGCTGAAAACATAATAGAAACACTAAAGCTAACAAAGTACAAAAATATCAGAAAACAAACGGAAGAGGATATACGAAATGACAGTAGTTATTATTATGATTAAACTAAGGAATCGAGGGGGAGAGAAAGACTAGAAGCAAAAGATAAGACAGTTGGACAATAACCGTATTCAACAAGTCAGAGAAGAGGTAAGAAAGAAGCACTAAGGAACTCACCCGGGTAGCACACAGTGTAAACCGAACACTGACCAGGCCAAGGCATTTCGTTTAAACAAACTACGAAAATATCGGAGACATTGTCACAATTTTACAATTAAAGATGAGACTGGACCAACAGCAGAGAAATATCTGAATTTAGATGAACAATATCTGTTTTGGAGAAAACCTCGAGTTATCATCTCGTAGGCCTCCACGACCTACGTCACACAGCGAGTTTAAATACTCACACAATCTTATCTATTCCTCCTCACTTCAGCCCTGAAGATGAAGTCAGTGTTTCCCTCAGAAACATTAGTGTACAACCAAAGAACCACATGCGTCCGCATTGCCATAGAAACCTCAAATCTCGCACGACATACAAAAAGGTAAGCGCATTCAAGTAGTACCAGAAATGTTAATTTTCAGTAGAGTGCGTACATACATATCTAAGCGAATTAATGAGATGGCGGTACTTACTGATGACGGTGAGGCGGACCTTGGAGTTCCGGGTTGGCGACTGTCGGAAGTCGACACGGCACCGATACTCCCCTTCGTCCCGCTCGTCCACGTTGTTCAGGGACAAGGTGGCAGGGTCAGTGACTGTCAGGAAATACCCGCGCTCGTCAAGAATCTCCTTATCCTTCCAATGAGACGCCACCTCGGAGTGTTTTCCTCGGATGTCGTAACTGAGGACAAACGACAATATTAAGGACAACTCCCCGCTCGTAGTCTTATGGCCTAGCAGGATGCAACCTAGCAAACTCACATTCAAGGAAAGTTCAGAACACACATCTGTTTCAGATATGTAGTTATCAGCTTTCCTTCATGTTAAATCCCTCAGGTGTCAAGGAACATAAGTCTCGTTCACAGTTTCACCAATCTTAATTTTGACCCTACTTTCCTGCGTTTATGTCATTTCCACAAATGACAATCTGACGCCAAAGTCCTCACTAGAGCAGAAATTGAAATTAGGTATAATTCCTATTTAATGGGTCAATTTGCTTCGGTAAGTTCTCCCGTTGGTCGCAATTCATAAATAAGAAGAAAATTAAATAACCTCATTGCCTGATACAGGAGCTTCAAAAACCGTCATGCGACTGAAGGACTGGCTTATTAGAATAGTGTAGTATCACAATTTCATTGGGTTGCATTTACCCTGTTTAAATTTCGGAATAAAACCACTCGAAAGGAACATGTGAAAGCAGGCAGTCATAATTTAAAAATATCGGAGCAAAAATAGCAGCTGCCTTTAATAGGCATCCGCAGTAGCAGTATAAAAAGGACAGTGGTAATAGTTATTAGCACCTGCACTCGCAATCTGAATAAGTCATATTAATTATGTGATATGAGGATAAATGCAGGTCTAGCTGACGACAGGCCGAAAGATGTTTCTGCAAACCAGAAAGTTTCTAGCATAAATTAGACATAGTCTATTATCATTAACGTCCCCTCCAGTGTTTCAACTTTTCAATCACACGTTCATCAAAATAATTTTTAGAAACTAGAGCAACGGCCTATTTAAATTTAACAGATATGAATTGTTTAGTATTTTAAACAAACAAGTATTTCTTTCATTTACATCTCTCGTTTTTCTTTCACAATTCCTACTTTCTTTTCAATTTCTTTCATTCTTAGCTACTCTTCTTTTCTTTGCAATATTTCCTTCGTAATTAGTCTCTTTTCTTCGTTTTCTCCTGAATTTCTAACTCATCTTTCCACATTATGGTCTCTTCGATCCTTCATACTCTTTCTTCCTACCGTATACATCGTTTTAGTTCAAACATGACATTACATTCTCTAAAACAAATTATGTAGACGCAGGACATTTCTTTCCTGAGTCATTTCATGAAAGCACATTAAACAACATTATACTCACACTTAGTAACCTGCACTATAAAATATCCGTCACACAAAATTTATTTCACTACAAAGAAAATGTATAAAACCAATTATCAGAATAAACCACGTTTCCTTCTTAACCAACTTCGCAAACTCGCATAAAACAAGATTATATCCACGGTTCGTAATGTAATAATATACAACATTCATCACACAGAACATGTTCTACTGAAACTGTTTTACTCCATTTCATATCGGAGTTTTGCTAAACCAAACAACATCGATGCAAATTATTCTTTAGGCCCTTGCAAAGAACATTTTGACATATTACGCCTCAAGCTACATGCATGAGCGCTTTCCACGTCGTCCAAGCCCATTTTAACTGTGACAGCATGCGAGAAACCAAACAAGCAAGCAACAAGATGGCTTTTATTTGAAAGAAACAAAACTCCAAACTTTTTTTAAAAAAAGCAACGCGTCTCGATTATAAAGACCAACTGGTTAATACTGTTTAGGAAAATAACCTCTGTTTCTGTTGAAAATCATACGAAACCCATAAATAAAAACTGTTAGAAAAATCCAGATACTGAATATTACAGTAGATGGTACATATAATTACCATTGTACTTAAAAGAATTAAGAACAGAGTAGCTTGAGAGAAATTTTTCTTTGCAAATCAGTCTATTTAGGTGAGTAAATACCAGCTCTAAAGACAGCAATTTTGACATCCTTCGTGGTGCGAAACAAAAATTCCTTTTGCGAAGAATGTAGAGGCCTGTCTATCTGACCCAATAACAACAGCGCTCTTCGAGGGACAGCTCCGATGGAACCTCAGTAGTACCAAATGCATTTATACGAACACCACGGATGACCAGTGAAGACACAATCCTTATAGGCCTACTTCAGGTTCTGTAAATTTGGTTAAATTTCAAAGGCTGACAAAAATCTCTGTAGTAACATACACCTGTGGGAAAGGAGTAATGGAAATAAATCACAGATATAAATACCTCAGGCCCACTTGGAAATGTTAAAAGCAGAAGGGAAGACAATAATAAACTTATTTTAAATATACAGAATGTGAGCTAGATTCAACACGTTCAGCGTAGGTTCCAGTAGCGGTTTCTTAAGTTTTTTTGAGAAGGAATGAACCTCATTAACAACTCATCAAATGTTTTAGGCAAGACTGTATTGTTATTAATAGAAAAGCAGCTTATTAAACACATTTATTTGAAGTGAAGAGTAAGTCTGAGGTATTTTAAAACATATTAGTTGGATACTTACAAACAAAGCACTGAAAATAATACGGAAATGCATGCCACGGAATTAACAGCTTGGACGTTACAACCTACACAGACAATCTCACTGGATGCTATTTAAATAAGAAAATTTTAATTATCTCCGTAGGAAACTACTAATCTGATAACATACGTCCGTTATTTATAATACTGTTTCATGATTAGTTTTGAAATAGCAACTCTGATCCATATGTTGTTATTCCGCACGCAGCACTAGCGCCAGAAACAGCCGGTGCACTACAAGGTTTTTTCTACAAACAATCTTATGAAAATGAAAAATGTTTATTCACAGCGACGGGTTTTGCACATTTCTAAACCATAAATAACCTAAATCGTCTTGACATCGCGTTTTCTTATAGCTGCCCATATAAATCATATCAGTAGAAAGTGTAGGCTACAAAGGCGTCTTAAAGGAATTTGCATTTTCAAAAGGTCTTGTAAAGACTAAGACGTACGAAAGAAAACTAGCTTTAGTTTATAACAGAAAGGTCCACTGAATCCATCCATTATTATTATTATTAAATAAAAGGGAAAGTTTTAACCCATCCTAAAATGCTCATGGCTTCAAAACACGTCCTGTACGACTCAGGAGGCTTGTGGCAAAATGATGATTCACGAAAGAAGTCTAATACTACGATTTATATATTTATTCTAGCCATAAAATATATTTTCGCCAGTGAGATTACTATAATTAAATCTGCCGTCTATTGAACACATGCTGTTCCCCTTAAGTATCATTTATCATATTTCAGATTTCTATTAGACCAAATTGTGTTCAAGAAGTTGAAGTTAATAACTAGAAGATTTGACAGATACATTTGAGTGTACGAAATGAGAGCCTCAAAAATATTAAGATATTTAAATTGTAACGCCATTCGGGATAATTAATTTATTGACCTATTCCGTAATATATGACAGCATATAAAAATATAATACGTATGTTTGTTACAGTAAAAATACCAATTACAATATAATTCCATGTAATTCATTATCAGTGTTCGTCCGTACTTCTCACTGGGAACTGTTGGTATGCGCGTGTCATTCTTATGATGTCCATCCGATGTTCGACTGCTGATGTGATCATTCTACCCGAATACTTGGGCATGATCAAGTCGAACTACACCATATATTGAGAGGATTGGGGAAATATTATTGAAAATGCTCTGTAAAAAATTCCAACTCCAAAGTTACTAAAATTGTTAATACTCCATACATAAATAAAATTATTTTAATAATCTTTAAGCCAAGCTTTTTCTAACAAACTTCCATCAAATCCGGATATGCCCCAAAACTTTAAAAACAAAGTTTAATACGGTACGCTGGAGCCTAGCATGAAACAGGAATTTGAACCATAAATTTCTTTACGTTCTAAATTACTGTAATTCTCATCGGTTCAGACCGCAACTGTCAGATTAACAGTTTTAGTGACTAATTCATTAGCGTATTCATTTTAAGACTTTATACAGCCCCACAATGTATAAATCTGTAATTCCTTTCGCAAACCATTATCATAATAATAATAATAATCATCGAATGTATTAAAATATATATCGTGATAAAATCAAAGAGAATGAGATGGGCCAGACATGTAGTACTCATGAAGGAAATGAGAGATTTGTGCAAAATTTTAATTGGTAGGCGTTAATAAAAAAACGCAGAATAACCAGGAGTAGATGGGTGAATAATATTAAAATGGATCCTAAAGACACATGGTGGTAAACTGTGAACTGGATTCTTCTGGGTCATGATAGAGACCGCTGGTGGGTTTCTGTGAATATGGTAATGAACCTTCCGGAGGGTACGATCAGCTTCTTAAGAACCCTGCTCCATGGAGTTGTTACATAGTTTGCTGGAGTAACTGTACTAATTGAGAAGAGAAATTACAAAACTAAAACACAAACAAACATTTGATCTTGTTAGCAGTGATCCGTATGTTTCGCAGTATCAAGTTCCAGGGATCAGAAGGCGTCAGCAAGCAGAATTGGTTTTTCAATTTTCAATACTTAGTTGTAATTGCCTACCATGCAAATAGCACAAAATGAGTTTACGACGCAAAATATACGCATGCATCATTATAACGGGAGCTGTAAATTGATTACTTTCTATAGAGTTACTTGAATAAATGTTCCTTGGGTGCTTGAAGTCCTTTGCACTAAGCATATACGTTTCTGTCAGCGTAACGTTGCTAAGCAACCTTTAATGGCAAAGCATTCTTTTATGTAAATCGGTAACAGCCTGTAGGTGCGCGTTTATACGGTTCCTACAAACAAACATTATTCCGTAAAGAATGTTAGTTGCGTGTCACAGATTAATGATATAAACATACTGAAAATAATTATCTGAATCCTTAAAACAAACGGTGTACTAAATACTGCATTAATTAGCAGGTTCACATAAATAAAATAAAAATAATATTATAAACCATCCTAAAATATAATAATCAAATCGTTATTTCGTGTCATCTGCAAAGATTATTAAAAGTTGAAAGGAACTTGAGGAAATTTGTGTAATACAGAATTGCCATAATATGGTCTTGGCTGTTTTAACAATATTCCTATGTAAATCTGCTTTAAAGAACTGAAGGAAAGCACACATATCCCAGAACTGTATTTGATAATGATTGATTCTTTGGTTATTTAGTAACTATTTTCCAAGTATTTAGATTGAGCAGGATGATTTTGTAAATGATGGACTAAAAGGATCTCGAAGGAAATATTAATAGCCTCTTTTTAAGATACCAACGTAGCATTTGCCTAAAGTAACAAATTAAAACAAAGAAGAGGACAGATTGTGGCAAGGGTTATCCCGAATGCGAAAGAGAAACGTACGAAAACGCTTGTCGAATTACGTAGAAAATTCCATAGGCCTGAGATATGATAACCGAAGCCCGGGGTTTTGTTACACTTTGAAGCTTCCCAAATACAAGACAGACAAATTATCGCCACGCTAACCTGTTCCGTATCAGCGTCTCAGAGGAAAAGCGCGAGACGTCCAATTACACAGAGTGAAATCGATCTGCTTCCTAGAGAGAGAGAGATATATATAACAACCATACTGCGTCAACATGAGTTATCCTATCAAACACACCATACCACGTCATTCAAGACAATGAAGTAGCCACGTGGTAGACATGCTGAGTTAATAATTTAAAAGGGGAACGTAGAGCACGAATAAATGTGTCCCGCTAAATTAACAATGGATTGTGCGACTAACATATATCATTCCTACACCAGACGAACTGACGCTAATTAGTGTTACTACACGTCACTGTGATAGTGTCAAACGGGAATAATATTTATTGTAGCGAGTTCTTTACTCTGATGGGAAATGGTGTGATGGATACAGACATTTTCTGTTACTGTTATTCTATGAAAGACAGTCATTTGTTGAAATAATTGAACTATTCAATTTAGGTAATGTAGGATTGTTACGCAAGAATTCTGGCGCCTGAACCTGTAATGAAAAGATCATGAATCTTCACAAAACATCTAACTTATTACTGTTCTCAGCATAAACATCAGATAACACTCTTCTTACGTTATTTGATAATTCTGTTTCAAGACAATTTTCATATTTAGTCCAATGATGATTAAAATTTATTTAGGATACGGAGAAAATTACGATTTTGAAAATAATTTGTGGTCTGATCGAAAGGTTTTCCGAAGTCACCTGGAACTAATGAGGAAAACAAAAAACAATCAGTCGCTGTCATAACGTTTAACCCGGCATTATTGAAAAAAATTATAATCATCCTATCCGATCTGTCGTAAAGAAATTCAGAACAAACATACTAACGTTACGATTAAATAATATCGAATAAAATTAATGTTTAAAAACTCGGTTGAGTTTGAGCTACCCTGAACGATGTTGTTGTGTTGATGTGGTTGTTATTAATCTTTGAAGGGAAGTGAGGTGACGATATCTTGAAATAGTTCAGGACACCTTCTTTTGAAAAGGTACCTATCCAGCTCTCACTACTACATTCCTATCCAACTCTACATAACTTCTGCAGCTGAAATACCGTTTCATTCGTGTACAACCTAAAAATCAGTCGAATGGAAATACAAGTTGCCTGCACTTTTGCTTTAAGTAATCTGCTCCAAGTTTGGAGTCAAGCGAACGGACAAACGACTGCTTTCTAAATGAATTCGTTACGATTCTGCACAGTCATTGGACGTCACAGGTACTTATTGCAAGCATAGATCTGCTTAAGCACCGGCTAACGTTACCAGCACTACACGAAATATATTCATAAAACATATTTTATGCCTATAAATTGTATCTTGCTGAAACTATCTGAAGCAGAAATTTTAGGTCTACATTTTATGTATCGTACCGATCATCTCTTGCATAAGCCGTTTTGAGAAATCTGTTGAGATCGATTTGCAAAATAAAATAAAATTCTCCCGTCAACTTCTAGTGCAAAATTTCGTCGAAGTTCTATCAGTAGTTTTACAGATGAACTATGGGCACAGACGAGTGAATACGACCTCCACATTACGGCTCATTTATGCATTTCGTGTACACCCCCTAACGTTTTATTAATGTAGAGACAGGTATTCTAAATAGCTTCGCTTTTCTGAATATTTGTGTTAATCAATTTCCGATTTCCATTACCGTCTCTTCCACGTATGTCATCATACCTATTGGCTAAATTACTGAACTTACTAATGGGATAGTGCGCGCATTAACGTGCTAGTGATATGGAATTGGCCACGGAACTATATATATATGTCAACATCTTGTCGAAAATATGACTGCACTTACAGGTCGTTTACTTTAAACGTTACTTTATGTATCATATTTAGAACTTCATGATACTGTGTATCCCGTGTAATCGCGGCACGTATAGACATGATGAATGCATACATAATTTGGGTCAGAAAAATTAAATGTATAAGACCAAACGACAGACCTATATATACACGGAAGAATGGTATTAAAATCAATTTCAAATAAATACGGGTTTCGAGTGGGATCATTTGGCTCAGGACAGAGACCAGAACTGGCCCCTTTTGGACGCTGAAGAACATTTCGGTTTCATATAGTGCACGGAATTCCTTTACAAGTTCAACCACTAATGGCTTCGAAAGAAGTACTATAATTTTTAGAGATAATATATCGGTAAATATAATTAATTATGATCCTGGTACATACTTATTCCGATGATAATTGCAGTCAATTTCACTACCGTACTTCTTTTTGGGTGCAAATCAAAACCCGACTAGAAGTCGCTGAATGCTAACACTGGTGATATGAATGCATTATCTAGCATAATACGCCTGCATGCCAACTTGAAATAAAACGGACAAAATTTATTTTAAATCTGTTACATTTTCTTCGGATGCATACATAATATGCAAAGTGACGTGCCCAATTGCATTTTGAGTGCATCACTATATCATCAGAAGAGGCTCTGGTTCGATGCATGGACGTAATAAAAGGACAATACGTACCACCTACTAGGTACGCACGAACGTTACATCACTTTATGCATTAACACAGTAGTAGTAAACACTGTTACGATGTCAGTGAGACCAAACACACTGTCGTGGTAGTCGTAACATCACGGTACATGTAATATTTGTTGTGGAGTGTTAAGTACGTAGCTGCGTAAATCGGTTCATGTTCCGCCAGATTAAAACTAATATTTTAAGCGTATTTCAATCACAAACATTTTCAATTGTTTAGCGGATCGTTAATCCAATGTTGCTGATGCGGTAGAACTGGGCATTAGTGACAAAACAGCAAATCGTGCTGTTATTGTTTGCTACAGTTTCCTTATTTACTGCGACTACTGGACGAATAAATCTGCATAATCCACAAAGCTGTCTCTATTATAATTATACGATTCTGCATAATATTAACTACCTTTATGTGCAAACTGATATATTACGACTTGTCTAAGTTGACAGGAATAAGTTCTTTTGCGCTGAAATGTAAATCAGTTTTATTATAACATTGTCTTTGCAAATGGCACAAAGTACACAATTTATAAAACTTCTTTACAAAGCAAATGAAATGTGAAAAATCTTCACGGCGACTAAGGCAAGATTCCTGTCAAACACACCGACAGAAAAGCAACCGCCTGACTCCAGACGCCAATCAAACTCAGACTCCGCCAAATTCTGCCATAAGCACCACCATAGGTCGTTCGAATTTCTAGCTGTCATTGTCAGAACTTAATTGTAACCTTGTCCACACAGCTCGAGCGGTCAAGCACAGAGGGCACAGAATATATTACATTAGCAGACAGACAGAAAGAAGTAGCATTGTTGCTTGTGGTGAACTGCTAAATAATGAGTTCGCCCACCCATCAACTAAATCCGATGTCAGATTAAACATTACATGATGGGCCTTGAGGGCCCCACGTTAATTACGCCTTAGTTACAATAAAGTAAAACGTTTTATAGTGGCTATCAGACATTATTAAATAGTATTAGTCTGTTATTTTTCAGTTTTGAAACTCGTATTAATTTCTTTAAGAACCAAAGTTAAATTAAATTGAATCTTCACATACTTCTTTTCGAATAATAACCGTAAAAGTTAAAAAGTTCAGAAACGAATTGATAACCAGCTGTAGCAAACCTTTTGCACAAGATAGAGAATGAAATTCAATATCTTTTGATTCTTCCGACCAGCTTCTGTCTCCTTATATCAGAATAAATTCTAAGAAACTTAGTGGATTCTGTGGTAGGTTTACTATGGATTTTGTAATAAAGGGAACTGTCACAGTCACTCTTTTGTGTCCGCAAGAAGGTGATAATCTATATCTCTGGACTCATTTTAGTACGCTGAACGATAGAATTTGTTCAAGAAATAACACTGGAACCCAGGAACAAGGGCGCATTAATGAGATATTCGTATGAAGCTAAAGTGAATAATGCATACAGAGATTTTGATTTAAGAGTATATGATGTAAAGCTGGCTATGCGAATTAATTGAAGTACAAGAGATTTTACGCATTATTTGCACATAATTCATGTAATTAAATGCATAATTAAGAGATCACGTCTGCCTGCCTGACGACAAGTTTAAAAGCACAAACTACTCAACGTATTTCGAACTATTAGATACTAAAACTATACTAAAGGTTCTAAAGCGAAGACCATTTAGAACCATATCGGTAGAGTAATACGTTGTTTACATGAGGAGCAAATACAGACTACATAACTTTCATAAAAATAAAGAAGTTCAGGTAAGGATATATTATAGCCTATCTAATTCTTGCATCCATTAATCAATTCTATTGGACATTATGAATTAATAATTATACCTTTTTGCGTTATTTCTTCCCGTCTTTCTTAAATTAACTCAAATCATGCTTTCCATATACTTGTGAGTTTTCAGTCGTAACATCAAAAGTTCACCATCCTACCCGTGTATCTGCCTTTTCATGCACAAGAAGTTTCATTAAAAATCTGAAGAGACTATTTTACTTAAGTTCAAGTGCCCGTTTCATCAGTCATCGCTGCCAAAACACTAATAACTCCTACTATTCGCAGTCTCTCTATGTTTCATTCTACACAAAATTCAGTCGTAATGAAGGCACAGTTACACACTTAGTTTCATGTCTCGCCACTGAATGGTTCTAGTGACGTGTCGTCATCCCTTCCATTATCTATATAATAAAAATAGGCTAAGAATTTTTTATATTGCAAAAATTAATGTTCGATATTACAGAAGCACAGACGTCTCATTAAATCTGGAAATCTTATTAAAGAACAGTCTATTCAAGTCTGCGTCAGGGTTGTTTTACTCTGCCCGACGCCAGGCATCTTCTTATGAACAGCCCATGATATCACAGTTAGTTTACTTTATCGAACTGCTCATAAAACAACAAGTTTCATGCTCCCAACACTCCCCAATGTGTAACATCAGTTGAATAATTTATGGCATAATAATTTATCTTTAGTTAACTTTTGAACTTCGCTACTCTCAAGTCACTGAATCTTCAAGTATTTTTCCTTGACAAAGCTGAAATGCTTTGTGTACAATGGTCCTTCTATATTGATTTAACGTTCAATTTTCCACCCGCAAATAACTTGTGGAAAGTTGGAACAGGATTGGGTTTATGGAGCCCTTACATTACACTTTCAATGTAGGCCTGTTTCTGTGGAAGTAAGGTAGAAAGATGAAGGAATATTCTGTCCAACATCCTATCTAATATCGGCTACAAGACAAACCAAGAACTTTAAAGGTCATGCAAATTTACATAAAGTGGGTTTTGGAAGGAAGGGCAAAAGGGAGGAGGGAAGTTATGGAGGGGGTAGCAATTTCCTCCCCCGACAAACTTAAAATGTATAGCTTGGTTTCTCGTAAAGCTTCAGTTATTCCTCCAGCCTCCGGATAGACCATATTCCTCACAAACCCCCTATTGTAACCCACCGCCACCACTCGCTCCACATTCTCCACCGCGTCTGCTTCAAAATTTCATCTCATATTTGTTGGACACTGACAAAAGTTGCTACCGTGACTTGCAATATCAAACGAATCCCTTCCAGTACAGTCACTTCAAACATAGCCAGTGTCTTCGCAGATACCTAGTATAACAAATGACGAACATACTCGCAAGAAACATAATTTTACGTAATCGAAATGGGACTAAACCAACAACGACCTAAGACGATTTGCTGGTAAAAGATTCTGTCACAGACTACAGCACATTAAAGAAGACACACAATGCTTGTACTCATAAAGCCAGATCTGACGTCGTAATTTATAGCTTTTATCTAGTAACGGGCATACTACGCACGCCTACATTTAATTCCTTCGGCGCGGTCAATATCTTAACGTTTAATCTCCTATGTAACTGATCAATTGAAAACTAACCTCATGCCTGCGTATTAATACATGTTTTAGTCACAAATACAAGGGTAACTTCCCTATACAGTGTATTTTTACTGAGGCAAATCATACAAAAGACGATATACACTGAATACGGGAATAAAAAATGTAATTATTAATACGTTAAAGACTGGAGAGTTGGAAGGAGAATTTTGGGGTGGAAATGATATGACGAAAACAGTCGTGGTCCATACATAAACGATTATTACGATTTAACAGAATGAATATCAAAAAACACAACTATAGACACATAAAGTATGTGAAACAGCTTTTACAAAATTAAAAACGCATCAGAAGAGAAACAACTTCCATGTGAATAACGGAATAAAAACAGTAGAGGAACGTTTAAATTATGAAATTGGGGGTTCATAGGTTGCTATGTATATTGTTCTCGCAACCTCTCCCATATAAATATCGCCCGAGGGGTCAGATTGAACCAAACCAACACGGGGCGCTAGTAAGAAATACGTATCGGCAGTGCGGAAAAAATATTAACGTCCGAATGGAAAACGAGAAAGTTCGATTTGTCATGGAGCAAACATATTGCGGTCCGAAGGTCGGAAGTTCGCGCGAAGGTTTTAACTATAAACATGTCTCACAGATTTTAAATGGTTATGAACGACGAAATGAGATACAAATATGGAGAATTTCTTACTCCATGGTCCTCTGTACAGACTGGATATTCTTTGTTATCCTCATTATATGCAGTTATGTTTTAAAAGAAGATGATGGTGTAATTAGTGCTTATAAACATCGGATGTCTAATAACTTCTTCATAACAAAGCAACCCTACAACATTCGATGCGGCTTATTCCCGATACCCATAAATAATGTATCTGTTACCTGACATGGCTCGCATTTTATTCAGTTGCATCCTCGATGTCAACCATATTTTTATTACTGAATTGTGCTTTGATATATTACCTCCATTACCCAAGTTTCACATCTACTAAACACGCTGTGTAGTTTTTGGTGATAACTGAAATTAATATAGCACCTACAATACCATAAAAAAATAGTTGACTGAATACAAAATCAAAATGCAATTTCATCTGTATATAATTAATATAAAATAGATTAAATTAAATTAAAAACACAAAGGCCTTAAAAATTATACAGACCCACTAACATGAAATTTTATCTTCAAATAATCAATAAAAATTTTAATTAACCTAAACGGAAAAGAAAGGAATAGCAGCTTGTACAAATATACAAAAAGAAACTAAAGTTAATCAGTCCAAAAATTGTGAATTTTCCGAAAGACGAGACAATAATAAATGCCTTCACAACATAAAACAGCATTATTAATTGGGCCGCGATGCTAATCACAAAAGCACAAACGTCTGCATTTTGAATGTTATCATTGTTTCCGGTAATAATTTATCACAGCAATGCAAAAGTTTAAATAGCATATTACTGAAAATTTTCGAAACCCTAGTCACAACATAGTCTTCAATTTATGAGAAGCAGACGTCAGTGAATTTCTTACATTTATTCCAGAGGAAAGAATTTCAAAGTCAATGCGACGAAATGCTTCTAAAAGCAAACCCTTCAGATGTCTCAACGGATCATTTGGTCTTGGGAGCGAGGGAATATTTCCCACTTCACGTAATGTAATTTTCAGACATCTTCCTTGGCTTTGCCTTCGAACATCTGACATTAAAGTACATTTGGCTGCCACTCTAAAAGTTTCGTGTTAAAACTTAAAATATCCTGTACAGTACACTACGTATAAGTTTGTTTCGTTTCGAAGGTATGTAGTTTTATTGCATGTTTTGCTGATACGTAATGTCATAAAATCTTTTTAACTTCCAGACATGTCTTTGGAGTATCTTAAAGAATATCATGACCGCTTCCTTCTACGTTATTCTTAATTAATCACATACAATCAATACAAGGCTGACAGTGTCGTTATAAAGATTAATAAAAAATTTGTTTCTAAAACTGACTACAGGAATATTTAAGGAGTTTCTCAGTCCCAGCCGGGCAGGGGTGGAATACAGACTCTACACAGACGTCCATCAGAGAGTGCAATACCAGATGTTAAGAGAAAACATTCAATATGATTAATAGTAAATGATATTTATAATATTTCCTTTAATTTTTTAATTGTTCAACAAAATTTTAATTTTAAAATATGGAATAAACAACTAATATAATAGCACTAAATGTTGTTGTGAGCTTCTAATTTCATGATTTCAGACATAAGTGTATGAAGTTGCACATTTGAATATTTAGGACGTTATAAACTTATGTATTTTAAAACACTCTTTCACTGAAAGCAGAGAAAATACAGCAACAGTCTACAGATGCTGACAGTCCTATCTAAAATCAATGAACTATAATAGGTAGTGCATTCAGCTCACAATATGACAAAGCCAGGCTTCATTTTGTTTCTCGGCTGAGTTTTATATGCGTGATATATCGGAAATCGAACATGGTTTCCAAAGACAAATTCTCGTCATAGGTATTTCATCTTCTGTTTTTTCTTCTTTCTCATGCTGACGCATGAGAAGACAAACAATATTTTACAGCATGTCTCTGAATAGTGTGTCTTTCTGTCAGGGAGGAAAACAAAGGATGAAAAGTAAGTTGGATATTTCAAGTAAACACAGTAAATAATACATAACTGCATTACAGTCATAATATTTACGAACTCCAACACATTTAACTGAGAACGTCAGATCAACAGCACCGCGTTTCATTAATTTAAAAGAAAAACCTGAAACCAGTATTCAGAAACACAAGGTTCTTCATCTGTCGGTGAATCCGGGCGTGTTCCGAGAGAATGCATCGGGACAGACCATACTCGGTTCCCTTCTCATCCATTTTCTGATTCGCCATTTATGTCTGTATCGTTCTACCATTAAAACTCCTCACATCAAAACGCTAAAACACTTCTTTTTTTTATAAATTCATTCGATGAAAAAGACGTGCATGCAATTTAGAGTTAAGGAACATAATTACATATATTCCTAAAATATAAAGTAACAAGTAACGAAACTCATTCATTCTTTAATTTGACTGATATTGGTATATCGTCAGTTTTTCGAAGAAAAAAACACCTGTGACATACCGTAATTTCAAATGTCTAACATCCACTCTCCTAAATCTTACCCCCCCCCCACACACACACACACAAACTAGGGAGGCACACTTTCCTGAACCAGGAAGTAATTTCAAATTTACGTTGATTTCAGAATGAAAAGAAACTTGTGGGTTACTACGGTATCTGTTTTCAGAGCAAAGTAAGAGTCGAAAGCAATCACAATGAAAACAAGAAGAGATCAGGTCTCGCGGCGAAGATGATGTTGACTGTGGTCTTCTGGAGCGTGACGCCATGTTGCTTTGCAGATGGGTACCAACGCTTCGGGAGAATGTACTGCCTCCGTTTTAATCTTACCTTGAAGGCATGTTCAACCAAAACACCTACAATACAATATGGCGTCACAATTCATAAGACTACAACTTTCCTGCCTCGCTAAAACACTGGAAAATTCAAGAATAATACACACATGAGAAAGCATAACGTAGATAATCACCTGATGAATTAACAGTTAAGAAACCTTGAATACTATGGAACAGACCTGCCTATGTCATATTCTCGAGCTTTCTGTTTCAGTCATATTCGATTATTTAGTTGTAATATTACAGGTATTCACAGCGGTGATACCGAAGATAGCTGTCTTCTGTGTTGTAGCGCCTCATAGTATGGTTTACCAACGTTTCAGAAGTCTTTGCTGCCTCTATCATCAGGGCGATAAGAGGCATATGTCTACCAGACTACACTCCGCTACAACCCAGAAGACAGCCATCTCCATTATTTCATATGGTATACTGGACGTTCGTTTATTGAAATTAACAATTCCTTTTATATCAAATTTCAGTTTAACAGCAAAATGAATAGTGGTATATTCATAACCATTTTGCAACTAATTTCTCATAAAGCTACCTTGCCAATAAAAATACCAGAGATGCATACCGCCATTACAAAGACAAGTCATTAATTAAATGTGACCTCGTATACAGAAGAGATTCACTGTCGGTGTTCCCTATAAAGAAACACAGCTTCTCTTCCACACGAACTGCGTAACATGAACCCAGTATTTGGGTATCCTTAGCAATATATTTTAAGACCGTCAATATTTAGTCGTAAAAGGAGTTTTTAGTGCCGCATACAGTCTGATGGAAACCATGCTAAATGGAGCACATGTATGGGAGACACTAAAATTTATGACTGAAGGTTGTAACTGAAATAAGATGCAATTTATTTAGTTTCAATACTCCCTTATAACACTAAAACCAATAGAAATTTATAAAAAAATCCTCAAAGAGTTTCATTCTATATAAATTAACGTTCGTATTTTACGACTGTTTACTTACAAAACACCAGGTTTATTTCTAAAGGCAGCTTAAATTTTAAGACGAACCCATGACTGTTATATCGAGATGAAGAGCTTTTCATTTTATTAAAATACAGTACGGTCGTATTTTGAAGCCGTTATCTGTTCGATATAGCATAAAATATGTAGCTCTGTAGTTAATCTATTATAAGTTATATCACTTTTGGTTTATAAACATGCAGATATGCATAGGTTAATGTAGAATTTCGTGAATTAATTCTTTTGCTTCAGATACAAAAAAACTTCAAACATCACGTGCAGGTTCAAAGATTTATAGAAAATCTTTAGATAAGCACGTTATAGAAAGTGTTAGTATGTTAGCATACGGATTTTTGAAAACGGAATGATGTTGGTACGATATGATATGATCAAACCACTTAAAACGAAACCGAAATGAGTTCTTGTATTTCCAACCTCAGTATCTACAACTTTTTGCACCACGTCTTTATTAATTTTAATAATTTTATTGGTTTCAAAGCTGATCAATAACAGTGTGTTCGCAGTGTAATCTAACTAACTGGGAAGGGAGCTGCTAGAACTCTTACAAAACAATATTTTGTCTCGTAAAACCTGATTGGTTAAAACCGAAACGGGGTAGACTGCGAAATATACACGCTGGAAATCTGAAGCAGTTATAATGTTTGTTGTGGAAAAACTACAATTTAACATTTTAAAGACGTAATAACGTGATGTACTGATGCATTTAACGGTGTGTTAAATAAAACACTACGCCAACTACTAATTTATTTATCAACCCTTTGATGCCGAAGCTCACGTAAATGACTTAAGAACTCCGTCCTTACTGCAAAGAAAACACAACTCTTTACCATTACAAAAATTAATTTATTAACGCATTTTAAGAAAATAATCGCTGTATACAGTGACAATCAAACAAAACCCATAAATATAAAATGCATAGTTACTGATTGTTAAAACAGGTGGTACATAATTTTACCACTGGCCTTTAAAGGGTTAATATGTCAGTTGTGATGATTCGATCACAAAGAGATCGCTGACGTAACAGTAAGAGAAACAGGAAAGTACAATCTTAAATACGCGGTATTCAGCTCACAATGATTCAAAATAAACCCTACATGAAGCAACCAAAACTACAGGGAAGTGCTGGAGGCCACAGGACCAACTGGTATATACCAATATCTAGCCGCCATTACACAAAACCGCGGGATGTGTTACAAATTAATTAACAAGCCTGCAAGTCCGAATGCTGTTTCTGCTTTGTAATGCTAGACGCATGGACACAATATGCATAATGTTCGAGCCGAGCATGACCTCAGGGTTATGTAGCGCTGGTATCACATACACATACGCTGGACACTCTTGGCCATCGAAAATGATGGAGACAGAAATGGGGTAGAAGGGGCAGATACGGCTCCTGTGACTCATGTTGTTCAGTACATTCAGAATTCTGGATGAGAGAATAGGATGGGCGTGTGGAAACTACTTATGGCCAGGTAATTTTACTTTACGAAATTTAATTGTGAACAAGAGTTACAGAAAACAGAAATATTCACATGAACTTCATGTAATGTCTATCTATTTCAAGGTCTACCTCAGTTTCAGCGTGCTACGAGATTATACTAAAAAAATATGATTTTTGATCATTTCATCCATAATACTTCATCGAACTTTCTTTTTGAACATGTATTTTATTTTGTGTTGACTGAATTTTCAGTTTCCTGAAATATTCATTCTTAACATCATGGGCTAGTGGCAGTAAAAATTATTATTTAATTAGGATCGAGGACATGTAACACTGATGAACAAATAACATAGCTATGCATCAAACAATATCATTTAAAGATATCACTTACAAAACCAATACGCAGATTGGGTATTGATATTAAAATTGATCATAAGCACATGAATTAGTAGAGAGAGGCCTTCGCTTTGCCTAGCAGCAAGAGTATTCTTAACGATAGGAACTGTCATCTCGTCTGTGAAAATCCTGCCAGAGGGAGTTAGTCAATTAGTCGGTCAGTCAATTGGTTAGTTAGAATTGGAGAGAAAGAAAGACTTAGATAAATGACCGAACGAAGACTAACTTTCATTATTACTTCTTCGAACCATGGCAGAATTTCGTAGGAACGTTGAAAACGAGTGATTTATTTCGGTTTACACCAGGAGATAAACACATCGCTTGACAATAAAACAAACCGAGAGCTGCAGCTACATTTAGACATTTGAGGTTCTGACTGCTGTAAAAATGCTGTGATATCCTGGTTTGTAAACCCGTATCCTGAAGATGGAGACAAAACATTCATCCGAAATGTTAGTAACAACGTGCAACATAACTACATTACAGTGATCTAAGTCCCATAGTTGGGCGCAGGAATAGGTTCTGGAAACAATATAATATAATGGATTCATTAACGTGAAATTACGCGCGGTCTAAGGCGAGTGCATGCGGTCTTTGGTCGCTCGAAGACTGAGAATGTTGGTTCGAATCCCGCACAAGGCACAGACTAATGTCTGCGATTTTGTGTAATCAGATGCATCACTATAAGCCGATCTCCCTTCCTTCAAAAAGCGTCGTACCAAATGTATGAAGGGATTAATGTTTTCAGAAGATAATTATAAATCTGATAAAGCCAAACGGACTACTCCTTAAAAGTTCAAAAAGGAGTACTGTAAAACTGTAGTTGTTCCTAAGTAAATATACAAATTTTTCGCATCACAACTACAAGGAAGAAGCTTTTAAGAGCATTCAATATAATTACGAGCAACAAAATGACGATCACATACTAATACAAATCTATTATGAAGTCATTCACGCATTTAGCTGAAAAAATTGTAGAAAGCCTAAACGAGGGTTGCTGATTGCCAGTATAAAAGACATTCTACTAGCTTATTCGGTAGGTCTATTGCTGGTTGACGAAAAACAACTACATTTTGATTTAGAAAACATACAGAGGAATTTGTTACATTCTTGAACAGTGGTGGAAATTCGTCCAGTCTACCACTCACATTCTCTAATTCCCATGCTTATAGATTTTGCCATAATTGAAATGTAACTCTCCTGATACCTGGCACATAGTCGACAACATGTATTAACTTTACAGTAAAATTTATCATTCAATGTATACAACCGTTGGGACAGTTGTTATAACAGACCACTATGACTGCCTCTGCAGTAAATAGCATCCGGAGTTCCGGAAACATAATATTGATATACGCATTCGATTCTAAATATCTCGTATTATTAATTTGTCATCCTTAAATACACCACCAACCAAATATCATTATAAAAAAACAACTGCAGAATCCTACCGAAGGATCTGAAGGAGAATACTGACATCTCCCGCTCATCTGCTGCGTGATGAAGTCAAGGATTTTAATTTATGTCGCAGCAATGTTTCCAACATGTCAGGTGCAGCACTCATCTGTGGCTATGAAATTTCATTCTGTGTTCTCGTAGCTCAAACAACGTGATGCCGGAAGGTAAAATGTCTGCTAGATAGGATGGAGTGAGAGATGAGGTGGAGTGACAGACAGAGAGCTACAACAAATTGTCCATTACATCCAAAAACAGGAGCGAGAATACACATACAAAACACAGGGGGGATCCGAACAAACGCTTTCAGTTTCCATGTTACACTTCCTGAGCGATGGCTTCATATAACATCACGAAAGATAAACAATTACAACGCCGCCTTTGTGCAATTGCTGGCCTAACTGCAGTGTATATCAGCATCAAAAGGAGTTAATAAAGACGTTAATCTTCCCTGATCCTTTATATATATGCTCCACTTTTATAAAAGGCTCGCTGAATCCTTTTGGGATCAGAGCAGCAAGCTGTGGTCAACAGAGCGAATATGAAGGATTTAAGATTCTCAGGGCGGCTTGTACGTTTTATCCATCATTAGGGCCCTAAAAATGAAGGCAGCAGGTATCTCCGAAACGTTTGAAAAACTAGTATCAGTCTACACGGCGCAATAAGTCAGAATACAGACATTTTGAATATAGAAACTGATGAAATGTACACCCACCTTCCTGATTAATTTCGTTGGTTTATTAATTAAATACGGTCGTTAATAAATCGAGAATGACTGAAGAGACATTTTACATCAATCCACTCTTACAAACACCAAAATATTTCACGAGATATGCACGTCATTTGTTTCCACTTCACTGTAAACAAACAAGTAAAACTTGCACACTGCAAAGCAGGCATGTCTATCACCGTAAGACATTTCGTGATCCTACCTTCAATTCTTGTTCCATTTCTTAAGTTCGCAACTTCAATGTGTCAATGCCTGTTGAAACTATCTAAAGAATGTCTCACAAGTCTACAGCTATATGTAATATTGGAGTTTTGACAGAATTGCGAAGAAATGTGCTAAATATATCTGCAAACTTCCACAATTTCTCACTGACTGCGATCTTCACAAAGCAGAATTACTTCTAACATGTCCATCTTTACTCATTACCAACATTCATAACGGCAAGAAAGAGTATACGTAGTATATTTACTGTGGTTCGAGGCTCACTGGACAAGCTAAAGATCGGAAAGTCTTCAATACCACATCCTTTGTTAAGAAGAAATACACTTGGATAGATTATACAGTCACTACACCTCATATATTATTAATTCGCTTATGGTTACGTGTTTTCGTGAAAATTCGTCATCATGGACAGAATGACAGATTCTAGACAAGTTCTGAAACAAAATACACCAAGATGGAAGAATGAGTATTGGTATGCGAAGTTTGAATAAACTTGAGTGTTTATGCTGCTAAGTAAATATAGCATTAATTTTCTCCGTCTGTCTGTTAAGTTATTTATCATTCAAAAGAATATATTTTGCATAAAATTACAAGTACAATAACTGCCTGATTTTTGTTAAAATTCAATTCCATTGGATTCAACCAACAATATTAAAAAAACTGCACGAACACTGAAATGAGGAAGGTAATACAGTACTGTATACAAATTTCTTGTCACCTTGTATTGAGGAAAACGTTGTTTTTGTCCATCCAACTCGTCCATCCAGCTAAATGGAATATTTATGTGAATTTGTCCATTTCAAGATTTGAAACACATTTATAACAACTTCATGTTTGCATGCCATCCTGGTTTATTATATAAATAAATTCTACTGCCAAGCCAATATATCGCGTTTTACAAACTACTACTGGGCATGGAGCCTACACTCAATATGTATATACCTACATAGTATACAATCCATGACTAGATTACGTACAAAAACCAATAAAACAGAAAATGCAGAGACACAAACAGCCAGGGATTCACGTAACAAAAAATACACATCTAGCTGTACGGCCATAAGTAAATGCCATTACAGTTTGTTTCATAGACTGGACGTATTTTTATATTGTGATGTTGACGTCAATGGTTTACCTGGATGGACAATAGAGTGGCCATAGTTCGGATGTATTATAAATACCAATACTATGAAACCAATAAAAGATGTAGACGGACAGACATAGACTCACTAAATTTCTTAAGGCTAGAACTCGGGTTTAAAATTACAGTAAAACCCAATTGAAAGGCTGTGGACAATGATTTTATAACGCCTTCGATTTTGAAATTAACCTCTCGGCAGATAAAAAACGAAAACAGCTTTACAATGACGGATATTTTATAAGGCGCAAAATTTTATTTAAAACAGATATGGGCAGAAGCCGGTTCAAAATCAAGGCGTGGTTGACAGCTCAATGAATGAATTTAAGACAGCTGCAATGCATGGTATTTTTTTCTCGCAAATACTGAGTTATATAATGCAACAGTGCTAGTCTGTATATGCAGTAGAACATGTAGAATTGCATATGCCTAATAAACTATTCAGAAAATGTTGCATACTTAAAATAGGAAAACTGGGTTAAAGAAACTAAAAGAACGAATAACATGTCACCACCTGTTACTGTCACAACAAACACATAGTGAGGAAGAGGAAACATACATTGTCTTTTAATGATGACTGTCAAAGCATAAAGCTAGCCAAACTCATCAATCTACCCTAGAGATAGACAGTAAGCGACAGTTTACCACCATACCATATAATCCTATGTTGCACGTGAAGGCAAAGAGATAGCTATCCTTGTCATTATTAGATTAAAGTGTTCTTATTTCGATGACAGGAACAAGATATATCATCGTCAGGACAGACTACAGAAGGAGAGATTACGGATGGGAGAACCTGATGACAAAGCGATAGAAAATAAATCTCTGAACAACAAGGAACAAGGCACACAAGACGGGATACAATTAAAAACATGAAGCTAATTCGCCCCAAAGATTGAGGCAGCAAGAACCTCCGAAACGTTGGTAAGCTACCACCGGATTACAGCGCGCTGCAATTCAAAAGACAGCGATCGTCGTACTCAGCGCCGTGAAAATTTCAAATCCTAATGAAACTTCACTGTTTGTACCCTTTAAATAAATTATTTTGTTAGCCTGAGTCAAGAAGGATGAGATGGGAGGAACATACGCCGAAAATTGGCAAAGTAGAAGTTCGTACAAAACACTGGTCAAAAAAGCCACTCATACGTGTCGACATAGAATAGCATTAACACAGATTACACACATGGTATAAACAGGTTTTTGCAAATACCGTAATGAACTTTTCCACAGACCATCAAAACGGGCCATAACGTTATCAGCTAAAAGACAACCCAGAATAATGTAGTTTCTAAGCAAGGGAATTATATGGAGTGACCATCCTAAAGAACGCATTACGTTTGGGCTGTAATGTATTATTTATTTAGTGTTCTGTCTGACGACAGGTCCATATGAACAGAATCCTTCCATCCTTTTCTCGGACTGGGACCTGTTCATATACGTTCTTGGCAGATGATCCAGAAGTGGTTTGCCATTGCCTTCTTCTGTGTGTGTGTGTGAATGGAGTAATTGTTGGGATGTCACGGAGAAACCGGGCAAGCCCCCGGAGAAAAACTCCGTGTTGCCTAGACAACTGCCTTGCCCAACACAAGTTACAAATTCTTACACCGCCGGAAATCGAACCCGAGACCCCAGGATTACAAGGCCAGCGTTCTAACCGCTAGACCACCGTGGCTATATGGCTGTAATGTACTGTAACAAAAAGGTAAAGGTTCAAACACGAAGACAAATTCTTACATAGATAGTCTCTCGATACAAACCTGCCGGCACTGTAAGTTTACCCCTCTCTGAAGATAGTCCTATCCTAGTAAAGTTCACAGCATGGTGTAAATTAGCGCATCCTTTTAGTGTCTTGTCATTTCTTTGAGGTCAGATGTCTGATTTCTTCTGCAATATGGCTGTTTGTTGACTTCAGTTGTAGAGTATGAAGGAAAACAGAATATAGAAAGAGTGTGAAAGAGAAAAGAGAATTAAATTAAGAATACCCACGTATTACACTTCTGCTTCCACGCCAAGAATCCCTTCTCCCGTCCCTTCACTTTCTCGCCCTAAAAGATCGTTCTCAGAGCTTGCAGGACGCACGCGTAATTCAATTTTCTCTCGCCTCCAGCTCCACTGAGGTTAAAACTTGGGAACACGAACTGGCGACGAAACAGGTGAAGGAAAATGAATGTAAACGAGGAATGATATGATACATTAGGAGAAGATTTGATTTGATACACGCAATTGATAGCGGTGTACAACGGTGCTCAGAACACGGTAATGAACCGTCTGGTTTAATAAAAAGCTAAGCGACTATTTATTTTCTTAAAATTACAGCCTAGGAGTCAGATAAACCAGCATTTCCAAATTTAAACTAATGTAGGATTTGCGGAAATTATTGAATAAATCCATCAAAATTTATTAGAAACTTACTGAATGATTTATATCAACTACAATTACTATATCGATAATAACCAATCAAATATACGCAATGATTGAATAATTAACTCCATGGAGAAAACTCCTCTCTGAAACGTTCAGAGCAAGCTCAGCTACTGAAGAAATTCCCCGTCATCTATGGAACACGAAGGTTAATTATCTTATTCACAAGAGCCCACACCCAGATCCTAACCTCCATGCATTCCTTAATCCTATTTCCCTACGATTCGTTTTAATATTATTCTCCCGTCTACTCCTAGGTGCTGTATCTCTTTCCATCAGGCTTTCAAATAAAAGAGATTATATAAATTTCTCAAGTCCATCAAGCGTCTTACATACCCTCATTACCTCTCCCTTATTCTCCTTCTGTGTTGACAAATTATAATCACAGTATTTATAAATTTAAATTCTTGTTGAGAATGCTCTCCTACATTTTATTCTGACGTTTTACCTGAAGGGTTTAGGCCGATAATCCCGTTCACTGTGAAGGCTGAAGAAAGAACATAAGATGGTCTTGGAGAAGCAATGTGTGGCTTAAATCAATGTACCAACCCTGAAGTTGGAGGGGTTTAATAAATCAAAAAAATATTTGTAAGAATATCCAGTGCCTGACCGGGCTTCTAATGACGAATTCCAGATCACAAGGCAGGAATGATTAGCTGAATCAGCGAGACTGGAAACAGGTAGTGGCATTGGCGGTGATGGCAGCGTAAATTAACGGTGTCGCAACACGAGCCTTAACTGCCCCTCCCATGAAAGAACATTGTGTTTTGTTTGCGGCTGTCAAATATGTTCCGGGGTTCTGCTCGTGAAAACAGCTGTCGAGCAAGTGAGGAAAACCGCTGTCGCCTCCTGCAGACGGTGGCCGTGGGAATTTATCAAAAACCATCAAGAAAGCCCAACAGGGGTTGTCATTCCAATGACACCCCTCTTTCCACGAATTAATGTGTATGGATGGGAAGATATTACGATCCGGATAAAAATAAAATGTATGAACTGGAGCCATGTTTAAGAATCCACTGCATCAAAGACTGAAAACACATCAATAATGTATAACCTTCGTTAATTCCTGTGTGCATAAGCAACGAACCTTACTGAGATAACTTGCTAACCGATTAAAAAATACTGGACACTGAAGGAAGGTCATATTTTGGGAGCAACGGACAGAGCATATTTCTCGCTGTTGTATATTTTTCATGCAGCTGACCTACAATTATTTTAATAAGACGACTGGTTTGATTTTAATTTGTATCCGTATAATTAATTAAATGCTATACTAATAACAATCTCATACAAAATTTTCCTTAATAAAATGCTAAAATTTTATTTCGAAATTGTTGTATTTCAAGCCAAATATGTTGAAGTTGAAATTATCAGTGGATATATTGACTTGTTAGAATTCTACACGTAAGCCCTTGCAAGAATGAGAATTATTGAGTATCTGTTGCAGGCAGAATAAAGCAGCGAACGTCTTAAAGTTTAGCTAAAACTGCGACGCTTGAAATTGTCTTAAAAGAACATGGTACAATACGCGGACATAAATTACGAGAGCAACGCATGCAAGTACTAAACTGATATTTTTTTAAAAAAAAATACATGTTCTTATATCGGAGAAAATCTGTTCCCTTCTAACCATATGAATTTTGATAAAATTACTTCTGTGCACAGGGAAACTGTTTACAGTGGTTCGTAAGTAATTATTTGAATAATTACGTGCAACGGCTTCCTTCAGCGGCCCTTTTGTTTACTTTCAGGTGTCTGTTTACTTTTTAAAGCAACTGTGCATTAAATTACACCAGCTTCAAGAAGGCAAACAAACAGGAAACAGAAATATGAGAGGAGACGCGGTAATTCGAACTTAAATATTTCAGCACACTGGCGTTGAAAGCTCCCTGTAAGTAGCAGAAATAATGTCACCGAGTGAGAAAACAATCAGCACGCATTAGGATGTAGGAAGAACAAATCTTTGGGGGTCGAGACGGACATCCGATTTCATTTATAGTTTTTATTAACTTACTCCGTTATGGGTAAACGTCTAATAAGTTGTAAGATTTGAAGTTTCCACAGCGGTGAGTATGAAGATTTCTGTCTTCTGGGTTGTTGCGCTGTGTAGTCTCGTTGATGAATATCATCGCCCTGATGACGGTGGCAATATGACCTCTGATACGTTGTTAAACATCGACCAGACTACATGGCGCAACAACACAGAAGACAGAAATCTTCGTCTAATAAGTTCTTTAAACTGGTCATAAATTATATATTAGTAAGAACTAAATAAAATGTTCACATTGTTTCTACCACTACAGATACTCAAGGAATTGAATTTGACGGATGTAATGTCAAAAGATTCGGCACGGTGGTCTAGCGGTCAGAACACTAGCCTTGTAAGCCTGGGGTCCCGGGTTCAATTCCCGGTGGTGCTCAAATTTATAACTTGTGTTGGGCAAGGCCGTGGTCTAGGCATCACGGAGTTTTCCTCCGGGGGCTTCCCCGGTTTCTCCGTGGCATCCCAACAATTACTCCACTCACACACAGAAGAAGGCAATGGCAAACCACTTCTGATCATCTCTGCCAAGAATGTATATATGTATGAGCAGGTCCCTGACAACCTGAAGAGGTTGGAAGGATCCTGTTCATGATATATGGACCTGTCGTCAGACAGAACACTACAAATAAAAAAAAATGTCAAAAGTTTAGATCTAGCTGTTGCCATGTTTATGAGTGCTCAAACACAAAAAGAACAGAATATTTTACACACAACTTTCTGGCACGTTAATTATCTATTTTCAAGATCTAATAAACATAATCTTAAATATAAATTGCTGCATCTTTTATTTGATTATTTTAAAGCTTACAAAGAATAGTTTTAAGCAAAATTCACTTTTTTAAGATTTATTATACACTTTTCAGCGTTCTGTATTATGCGATATTACTGTCGCATCCACAGAAAATTCGTACACCTCCTACAATGGTATTATTAGTGGGAATAAACTGTAGATCCGGAGACGTGGTAATCCTTGACAGCTTAATGCTGTATCAAGCTCCTTAATTGTTATTTTTCTCATCTATAGAGAAAAAGTAAGCATTCACACACACACATCACCTTCGAATCTTCGTCGATATAAGGGAGGTGATGGAAAATGGTTAATACTGTTACTTAAACGTTAGAAAAATTAATAATATAGATAAAAAATATGACCATACATATTTAGTTTTGTAAGCTCTTACAGTGATTCTATTAAAATTACAGACATTGCAATCGGCCGGTTATGGTAACTCAGGAAAGTGATTGATGTCTACGCAAAAATATTTTCTTTCCTCAGTATGAAATTTAAAACAGCATTTCCACTTTATTCTACTCTACAAAACCCATGCAATTAAAAAGATACATGAAATTACATTAGAATCAATATTATAACGGCATTCGCCGTTAAAAACTAAATAAAACAAAAGATAATCTGAGGACAGGCCAATCTTTGCCCGAGAGTCGAACCCATTAAATCCATAATGCACGTTAGATACGTTACCGCTACAGCAGCCAAGGATCAATGTATGCTTTTACTCTGGAGAGGAATTTAATTTTTGTACGTCCAGTCCCTAACGGTTCCAGATTCATGCTTTCGAGGGAACACATTAAACAGGGTGTGTTTATCTGTGGTATAAGCCAAAGCTGTTGTGTGTAATCTGCACTACACATTGCATTACCGGCCCAATATTCACATCATATATGCGGCCACACTGTGTTAAATGTATATGTTGGTTTTTAGAGGTTTTTATATCTGAAACGTGACGTGTACATATATGGACAACAAGCGCAATAACAATAATAAAAAGCATATGGGGTTTTAGTTAGGGCCAGTGGCATGGCAGGCCATTGTTCCACGTGGGGCTCACCGCACTGTGACTGTGGCTCCATTCACGGCAATTGAATAATCTCGACCGCATCGTTGTGGCGATATAATTAGATTCCGCAGTTGTGGTGGTAGCCACTTTTAATTGCATCACAGAAACTAAATCTCATGTTTATTAACTGACTCTATCTTCTGTTGTAACACCACCCTAATTTCTTCCATAATAACTGAAACACCTAAAACCTACAAAGTAACAGTACTTTCTCCACCGCATTCATATTACACTGGTACGAGCGGCGATGTGATAAGTACGCAGTTTAACCATAAAATATTTTATTGACCTGTTATTTATTGGCATTAAAGACGCACGAACACAAAAATTACTTTAAATAATGTAGTATAATTAAATATGGCAAGACTTAAACATCTCATACACAGAGGAACCTAGTCCCATGACATCGGTTTCACTGTAATTTTCACCCCATTAAGATGTAGGAATTCTATTTGTTTTCCTTATCGTCACAAAATCCAGACCAGCCAAGAAGGTAATCCAGTTTCATATTTTTAGTGAAATAAAGCCACGGGTTTTGAACATGGTAAGTAGCAGCAGATTAGCACTTCATAAAATAAATAACGTGTCAAAGTCAACAAGTTATTTACTTTAAAATTGTTGTGTGAAGACGGTTAATGAATTAAAACTTTAAAGGCAAGTCGCTTTTGTGCTCCACTATTGGCAAAGAATTCCTTGATCTTCAGAAGGATTATAAGGTTCTCAAAGACTGAGACAGTAAATCAGAAAAAGTTAAAAAAAATAATGTCTATATCCATAAAGCGCCTTTCATCTACGCATATTAGGACACACCATAAAGGAGGTTACAAGTGGTTTGAGAGGAGCTCGGACAGCCGAAAGAAGAAAATAATTAAGATATTAGGTTCCAAAGGTGTAGCAAATTTCGTTGGCGGTCTGACGCTGAGTGGTCTTGCATGTTATTACAAATGTTTTGGAGAAACGTTTTACCTCAGTCTTTAGACATGAGTACACATGGTACCCTGAAGGTGAAGGCGATAACTTCTTTCGAAACGATGGCAACATTGGGCAAGGTAAATAGTCACAATCAAGAAGGCCACAATACACAGCAAAATTACTGTAAGGTAGAGTCGTAGTCGAGAGGGAAGCATTAGTATTAATGTGGACTGGGTTGTACTGGCTCAAGATGGTAATTTGCTTCAGTAGTATTGAAGTCCAAGGTCCTGAAACCAAGATGCTACTTATAATTTTGTGAAAATATAATCTCCTACTAATACCGAATCCTCTCCACAAAAGACGGGGAAAGAAATACTTAGCTTGTAAGGAGCAAAGTCTTGTTTGTCAATATTTGCAATTGAACATGCGACAAATAAATGCATTTCTCGACTTACGCACTACATTCACACGCGTTTTCTGGAAATGGTGGTTTGTCGCGTAGTTCTGTTTGCATTTCATTATGTTTAGTTAAACAAGCGATGTTAAGTTCAAGCCCAGATCCTGTGTACATTTCAAAACGCCATTAGGTGGCTTCCAGATAAAGACGTAACCGTCTCTAAAGAGGGTCGTACATACCCGCAGGCGTAGACTCTGGGAGACGGAAAGGACAGTAGGAAGAAGCAGGCCATGGGTTCTACTAAGAGCCTACATTCACGTACAATATTATTATATTCTACTCTGTATGGCATGCATGTGGGTAGCGGCAGTGAAATGTTAAGGACAAATGGCATTACATTAGGTGATGAGGTCACACTAGGTTAGAGGCAAGCTTTACTGAAAGCCGAGTTACTCACTTTGAAAGTTTCACCCGAAGCTCCACAGGCCTTATTAAGTGCATTATCTCCAAAGCAAAACACACATACTAATCAATTTTACTGCCAGAGAGTACCTTCAGCATTCTCTTAGTGAAGTAATTTAATACAGAAGCCGTACGTCAGCAACTCTGTAACCTTTGGCCATTGATTATCAAGAGTGACCAGTAGTTATCTGGTGAACCCGCTACGTCAGTTCTACCCACATTTAAAACAATTTCAAATTTCGTTCCAATTTTTACGTTATACTTTTTACATTACTTGTATAACCTCTCCATTCTTCCACGTGGAATTAAAGAAGCTATATAAGCTCGTATATTTAAAATTATCGTATCAATATTTTATGCAACAAGTTGGGAAACGTATGCAAGGCGTAATGAATCTTCCGCATTCGCCACAGTTCGACCACTGACATTTTGGAAATGAACCAATGATGTCAGAGCTGTCTGGATCAATGATTTTCGACGATTGTGCCATAGTATGTGCGCCCCTGACAGCAGCTCCCAAAGCCTGTATTTTTCGAAAGTGAGATGTAATCGATCCTAGGCCAGGAGAAAGACTAATCTGAGGTTCGCCGTGGTTTTCATCAGTCCTTCCTGGATAACACAAACATAACTTGAATCACATTTTCCCCACCACCATGCCATGTCTCAGAGAATCTGAATACTTACATCTTTCGCCGCAAGATGTTATTCCGATGTGCCAGACTTCACAAACACCGAGATGTGCGGCAGGCCTAACATGCAAACACAAACATTAACCGCGTCTCTTAGTCGGGGCTTTATCCTCATTGGACACGCATGTGAACTACAGCAGGAAACATAGTTTTTCTTTTCTTTTTCTTTTCCTTTCTTTTCTTTTTGTTGTCTCCATGTCGGACGAGCATCTGCAGTTGCTGTGGGAGTATTAAATAAAGCACGCACTTTTCCTACTTTAAGCCGTAGGGTCGAAGTGCTATTGGAGAGTCAAGGAAATAAATTGACTGAGAGAACTGTTGATGTCAACAGAGTTATGAACCCAAAAGATTCACACATTACGAAGAATAAATTTTAAAGTTAAAACATTAATCCTTTCACTATTGAACGACTCTGTTTGGTGAGAGTAAGGAACACATTTTCAGAGTTTGAAAATGCCACTGCAAACACCTTCCTCTTATTGTTCTTTGCATTTCTAATTATAATCACGTATTGAAAGCTAAAAATGGTAGTCTTCAGCATTGTTTTCAATACGTCAACACGATATTCCATGAGGAATATATTTCCTCGAATTCCATAAAAATTTTCTGAAGAAAAATTCGTAAGCATAACTTAAAAATGAATGACATTTTGGCATAGGTGAAGATGTCAATTGTTACCTTCTGGGTTGTGATGAACCCACACGGCGTCACAATCTAAAAGACCACTATCGACTCCTTTTGGAATTCCGTTACACGAAACCTATAATAACCAAACTACTTTATGACAGCAATAGTTCACTTCTCTCAGTACATCAGTGGTCACAGTTTCAGACGTTACAATACCAACAAAATCAACCACTATCACGGCAGAAATTCTTGTATAACATTACCCTAGTTCACGGCCTCAAAACCTATTCATAGTTCACCTTTAATATTCTCCTCTCATATGCTTATTCATCTTCTCAATGACCGCCTTTCCAGAGAATTCGCCAATTTCTAAACTTCTTATTTTATTCTCACACTTACACATCTAGCTAACCTAACGTCTCTGCTTAATAATATTAAATCACAACGAAATTCTCAGCGGTTAAGTTATCTTACATATCATTTGAGCAGAATGGAGTTACTTACTCAGTTTTAGAGTGAACACTTAAAATGAGAACTTTTTGAATTCAGATCTCTGGACATTTAGTAGTGATTTACACTTATTAAAGATACACATATACTTAAACAATCTATTAGACACTAGAGAATGTTCCCGCATTTCGTCGAAAATATGATACACAGAAAAATATTTAAAACATAAGTTACGCGTTATGGATGGCATAAATATTTTATACGTTAAACATTCTCAACCTTCGTCTATAGAATGAATATTGTAGGAATTCTAATTTAGAACTTATTATTTATGTTATGTAAAGCAATTCCAACATACTATTGACAGTTTATCCTCGACAATTTGATACATAATTAAAACTGGTTGAAACATTAAAGCAGTACACTCTGATTGCACTCTGATGACCTCCCTACCGCGTAATTTCATGACAGTGATAACCCAGTAATATATATAAAACAATTCAGTAACACATAAATAACTGTACGATTATCAACTACAATACATGTACTGAACCGCTATTTGGTTTCTATCTGTGGGCAGTAGTAGAGGAAAGTTGGCGCTGTTAAACGTGGTTACAGGCAGACAATTTTTTTATATATTTTTTAAAGTGGAAAGCCGGTACTGAAGAGAACGGCGGCCCCTAATTTCGTTAGTAAGTGGCGGAGATATCCATTCTTCCAGGGAACCAATTACGTGTTTCTCTCCTTCTTAATGGATTCTCTGGACGTAACGCCACAGATTTAAATGTTGTAAGCACCTTAAATGAAATTCACTGTTTAGCCTTTTGAAGTTCCATGCCTAGAGAGTAACTCAAATGACATTAGAGGAATGCTCTGAACACAATTTAATTCAAATTTGTACTTGTTCTGCAGCATGGAACCTCTTTCCAGATTTTTACGGTCACAAAATCCCCAGATATGCTGTTGGTCAACTCTCCACGCTATTTTTAAACGACGCTTCCATCTCCTACGTGGAGGTGAAGAAATTATGGAATAATTTACCAGGCGAAGTACTTCACGGAGTCTCCTAAATCATTATCGCTATTCACTAACACGGGACCCCCCGCAAGGCAAAGAAGAATGTTATAGTAATGGAGAGATGTTGTCGGACATTTACATGAACAAACAGAGGAAAACCACACAATGAAAAGATCCTCCAAAGGTCTGTGACAGTGTTTGTTTGATCACACGAATGCCCAATATTATTAATATTACCGAACAATAAAAGACTTGTAATAAACATAATTTTATACATAGAGGAATGACAAAGCAGGTGACACAGAATCAGTTTAATTAAATTTTGTGTGAGTGTTTGCGTTTAAACGTAACAGTACCTACGTCATCCCTGTTAGTTCCAGAAGAGTGAACTATATAGTGTGTAGTATCAATTACTTACCAGTCAATTGATATTTATAATTCATTCGCTTCTAAGTTGCAGTTTTTATTCATAAATAACAAAGATTATTCACTTATATGCTCTGGTAATAAATGCATCATATCTATAATGTAATACATACTACGAGTATATAAACAATTTTCATTCTGAAACAGAAGTCTATTTGTTGATTGCGACAATTCGCTTTTATTGCCAGTCACCTTCAACCCTTTAGAGAAAAAGCTTGTTTAAATAATATTTAAGAAGTCAGTCCGTACTGCAAAGAAAACAACACTTCACCATTTCAAAGATCAATTAGTTAATGCTGTTGAAGTAAATAATCACTGTTAACAGTAAGAATCATGTGAATTCCACAAATACAAAATGCAGAGTTATTAATTGTTAAAGCACTTGGTATAAATAATTATCACTGCGTTTTAAACGACTCATATACATCTCCTAGGCAGCTAATTTGTGATTTAATACTATTTTAAGTAATTGTGAGTGTTTCAGTAGCAGGAACAATATGTGCATACGATGTTAGGATTACAGCGAGAGCCTTCGAGAAGGTACCAAGATTTCGTAGAGCCCTCCTTGTAGATAGAAGATGTCCCTGCATCTATTATTCAGATTTCAATTATAGAAATAGAGAGGGGATAAAAGGGGTGGATAAGAGCAAAGCATGCGTTTGAGGGTGGGATCTTCTGCACAGCAAACACGCTCTGTCATATTTCTTATTACAGACAAAACTCTTTCCAGAAGCGCTACTTCAAATTACAATTTTCGCGTTCCACCCCTTCTTATCCCCTCGTTTCCACCACCACACAATTCCCATCTAGACCAAAGTGACATAAGAACGTGAGTGTTTTGTATGGTACAACCACGGACTTAAAAATGGTCACTTCCAAATAGCCTCTAGAATAAAATACAGAACATTTGTTAAAGATACAGCAAAGTAAGCTGCCTATATACACAATCTTTATTTCATTTAATACAGTGGCCCAAAGACAAGTTGCTTTAGATACTTATAACGTGGATTACACTGAGAGCAACAGACTATAACAAACGTAAGACAGGAGTCTGAAAAAATAGCAGAATCTAGAAAACTTACGTCAAAGAAATTTGTGGTTGTAAGACTTGAAGTTCTCACAGCAGTGAGTATGAAGATTTCCGTCTTCTGGGTTGTTGCGCTGTGTAGTCTGGTCGATGTTAACCAACGTTTCAGAGGTCATACTGCCTCCATCATCAGAGTATGAAGATTTCTGTCTTCTGGGTTGTTGCGCTGTGTAGTCTGGTCGATGTTAACCAACGTTTCAGATGTCATACTGCCTCCGTCATCGCCCTGACGACGGAGGCAGTATGACCTCTGAAATGTTGGTTAACATGAACCAGACTACACAGCGCAACAACCCAGAAGACAGAAATCTTCAAATTTGTGGTTGATGACAGAGGCAGTGATAACCTCTAAAACATCGGTAAACGTCTACCAAATTACACCGGTGTACCACCTCATTTCCGAGAAAGACATTTGTCTACAAACTATCTCACATGATCTGAATAAACCTCTGACCTACAGTGTGTCGTTTGAAATGCTCTCAACGAGTTAAGTTTTTCGATGTTTTCAGCTTTGTTTCAACAAAATACAACATGGCGATGCGCAAAATGGGCATTTCGCTCCGTCTGCATGAATCATGTCCGAAAATATTCGACAGTTATCGGTGAAATTTGGTACCGGAATCCATGACAGAAGTTGTCGGGCGACTTTATTTTTCAAGTTTAATGCTAAATTATAATTTTCACGTTGCATAAAATACCGCAATTAAAAAAAACCACCCAGCGTCCTAAAACGTGTACAAGATAAATTGTTAGCCTCATCAAAACCCTGTAATTTACTTTGAAATTGCTTTCGACATACCAAACATTTAACACGATGCATGTGAATATTTCCACTTCCTGTCTTTATTGTGACCAGCTCTTTAAATAAGCAATAGATTAATACCAAACTAATTAGACATTAGAAATCGCGAAGACCGCCTTCGGAAAACACGTGCACGCCAAATTCCAATGCACATTTAAACCCTTTAAGGCGCGTTTGTAGCGGAAAGTTAAAACAAATCCACAATTCAGCTCAGCTATATCTGTCCGTATGCAACAATTATAAACCTAAACCTAAGCAGTTTTCGTGCACCGATACTCCAATTCCATAACTGCTGTTTGTCAGAGAGAGCAAAATCTTTCAGTCCACACCGGCTGGCGGTGTTCCGGATTAACCACCACTAAGCGATTTTTATGCAAATTACACATTTGGACCTTATACAATCACTAGTGAATACAATGCAGTAAGATGAATTAAATGTAATCGGACTCTACCGCTCATGGCATTAACTAATCGCATGCTTCTTCAATAGTTTCTTCATACGGAAATACAGAAACATTACAGGTACACCTTGCTTCTCAGATTTGCTTTTGTGAGCCGGGTTACGCCCTTTAAACATGGCTATTATTCACTGGCTCAAATATGGAAATGGATAATCAGCAAGAAGTAACAAACCTCAACGACAGGTAAAATGCAAGCTTCCTAGCAATTCTGCTAATGTCTTATAAAACCATCAGTCTGAAGGAAACTGTTTCACTGTAATAACATTACAAACATATTGTAATCGAATATGAATACAGTGACGTGATTCTAATTGACTATATTATAATTTCGTGTTTGCGCTAACAAGTGCAGGGCACTTAAAACTGAGTTGAAGAATTCTGAAGCTACGCCCACATTTTCCGTTTTCCGAGGTTTGCTAACTAAAGTGGTTTCGCCGGAGATGAAACCGATGGAAGGTTTCCAGAGGTCAACTGTATAATGATACCCACTTACATAGATTGTTTCCTCAAGGAAAGGCAGAAAGTACAAATACTATTTCGGAAAATGGAAAATTATTCGTACATAAGCGTTCAGAAACATCATCTCAATTCTACCATCGACATCGGGAGAAACACGGCCTACGGGATGGGATGCAGAAAAGAATACCTGTAATTATATCTGATAAGTTTCCAGGTCACTCAAATTGTTGTAACATAATTATATGTATTTCATTTTACAACAGTACATCAAATCAATTATATGCGACTTCTGTACTAACAGCGTAAGGTTGGAGGATGAATTAAATTCTTACTTTAAGATATTTCCGTATTTACACAAAAAAGTAAATCCATTTAGATAATTCAAACATGACGGATAGACAAGAAATATTTCATGTTTGTTTTACTTACTGTTCCACTGCATTACATATTTCTAACGATATTAAGAAACAAAAGATGCACATATAAACGTATAAGCGCCTTATTATTGGTTTATGTTACCACAAAGACGGGTTTGTGCTCGAGTAAATCGATAAATTACAGATCGATTTGCACGTTTGCTACAGGTTACTGAAATTCGTACTTATGTTTGAACTGCTATCCATCGGTACGGACAAAATAAGCAATGGAAGTTGCCAATTACAAGCAACGCAACCGAACAGACGACACTAACTGAGTGACACTCATTAGTCTGCCTCCTAATAAGCAGTAGCATTCTAATACAGTTCATAAAAGGTATTCAAGAAAGTCTACGTCGACATCATCGACAAAAGCAAATAAAAAATCAAGTAGAATTTATGAAAGTCGGTGAGATATTAATATTGCTGAAAAATTTATGCCAAGAAACTGGACAGAGAAATTATTTAGTTGTATAACTGCACTCAGTGGCAACTAAAAATCCTAAAAAATAAGCAGGAAAGTGTTTATAAACCTTAATTATACAATCGTTATCTCATTTAATAAGAATATTAAACTAGCTCGTTAAAGTCTATAAATAAAAAATAGTTACAATCGGGTTGGAATGATGAAATCAGGTGTAAATGGATTATCGGGGTGTATAGCACTTATGGCGGAGATAAATAACGCAATCGAAATTTTGGCTGGAACTCATAAAGGGAATAGTCCACTCTTACGATCTAGATGTAAATGGGAAGGGAATATTGAATTGTTAAGGAAATCAAACGGATTCTAATGGTTTACAATGCGAGCCGGGTTCTTTAAAAGGTACGAAATTTCTAGACTATATTTGGGATTATTATTTTGTCAATAAAGATTCTGTTAAATGGTGTTAATAGCAGTACTATTGACGGATAGAAAAAAAATTGATTAATTTCCTGTTATTTCTATTCGAAAATCATGATATCCTGTTATACAAACCTCTTTACTATTGTTTCGTCGTTCAAAACCCTCTACTCCTTTGCATAACCTTGTCACTCAGTTGGTACAGCACATATGCAGCTAATCCATACTGCTTCCATGGGGCTGACCAACGTGGAGGGAGACGCTCCCTATTTACGGACATTGTTTTCATTAGATCGGCCGCTAATCACCCTCGCTGTTTAGCTTACTGGCAACTGTTGAAAGTAAATTAATTACTTACTACCCGCTTTAGAAACAATACACAGATCAACGCGGTTTCGCTGTGTACCCGTAGGTGACGCTGCTAAGTTCAAAGTTCAAGAGAATGTAGAGCTGGTTCGGTCTGTAGCTTGCTTTACATTTTGCATACAATGCACACACCCATAGGCTGTTGATTTTTCTCTCTCCAAATGGCAAAAGGTCTCATTTGCGTTATTTTGATACGAAACTAGATGACAGGAGAAATATAAAAAAATTTAAATTAATTTATTCTAACTGTAGCTCAGTCAGTATAGTCAGAAACTATGGAATGGACGACAGAGGTTCGATCCCCGATAGGGGCGGAGGCCTTTTCTTCTAGTCTCATGGTCCCACTTCGCCTCCTGTCCAATGCACACCGGGGTCCCTTCAGGGGGTAAAACGCGGTCGGGGAGCGACGCTGGACACTTATCCCCATCTAGTGTCGATGTTAGGAATTAGTAGGAGCTATACTTTCTCCCCCCCCCCCAACGCATATATGACGTGTAGCGGGAGAGTTTTTATATTTGAATTGTTTATAATAATAAAGTAATATATTCGGAACCAATAGATCAATATTACGTATAATAACATGTATGTGTCGAAATGAATTGCAGAAAGTCTTCTTCGTGGGAAGGCCTTGTGGTATACGGATGTAGACTAAATTAAGGCAGTAAATATTTATAAAACGTGAACAAACAAGGTTACCGGTTTGAAAGAATTACAATTCCAGACGTATTGTTTTTGTTGTTGTTATACGGTTCACAAGTTTACGTTGTCTCCTATTCCGCGTTAACATATTCGAAACATGTTTGGCGGTGCTTTTCGTAACCGCAGACGCGATGGACACCGCACGAATGCATTATGAATTCTTGTTTCTGGAAACAGTTGAACAATTTTTTTTCTTTCGACAAATGGCAGTACACGTCTCGTGCACCTGCGAGCACGTGTTTGTTTGGCCATCTGAAGTTCACAGTTCAGGAAAACAAACAGATCTGACAGTTATGTGCAGGCTGGTTACAAAACTTCGGTCCATTCCCCAGACGATGTTCACGTGTAAGATGTCAGCCTTCAACTGTTCAGCATATCTGATGCTTCAAGCACAAAATTCTTTCACATGGAAAGGACACGCATGTCAGATGTGGAACAAGGAATGCATACGAATACTGACTGAGGTATGTCCTGGAAACTGGTCACTTGGAAGGCCAAAACATTAGTTTGGGTCTTATACAGTGCAGTATCAAAACTAAATACAAAAAACAAGTTACGTACTAAGTGACTTGTTGGTTTAGGTTTTAAATGGTACAGTATCAGGCTGTATCACTGTGGATTTAGGTGGAAAGACCAAAAGCAGTTTATAATGGCGAAATTTTGCAATAAAAATGTTAAAGCTTTGAATAAGAGATATAATATTTAATTTCTGGAAATTCGGTATGTATTTCAGTACAAATGAAAGAAAAATAATTTTTATGAACGATTTAAAAATGGACAACTAATACATTTAAGTATGTTCAAATATTTACTTAAAAATAATTCTATAGAACATCTATACTGGATGTTTCCATTGTAAACAATGAATGTTACAACTCTTTTTAAAACGGATGTTTCTTTTTGGTTTAAAATAAACACAGGCCTACAATAGATTATCATGGTTTAACATTTATCACATTGGGGACAGTTAAATGGCTTCGGCTGTTCTGATTTTGCGTAGAGAAAAATGGACAAGCACAAACGAACTTTGTAACAAACAGAGATCTCAAGCAGTGATTACCAACGTTTCAACTAGTTGCTCCACTTGAAGTTGAATTCCTCATTCTGTGTGTACGTAATATTGGTTTTACAAGCACGCAACGAATTCAGAACATTGTGTAGTGTTGTCACATTGAGCGTTATAACAACACTGAAATTTCCCAAATTTTAATTAAGAACAAAAGAAAGCAGAAAACAATTTCTCCTGTTACTTGTCTGAGTAATAATTTTAGGGCTCGTTTTTTCTTTCTTTCACCATTTTGTTATATTAACAATGTCTCCCAACTGTTGGTGCTATTATAACTTTTTAAAAACATTTCGCCCTTCTCTTTTTCGCATTCGTCCTGAATAATTTCATTGTAATATCACAAAACAAGTTGATATGAAATACAGGTGTAAAAATGGTCTATTCGTTGTTCATCAATATTTGGAAAATACTCACTTGTGTTAAACTTTTTTTCTTCAATATATTTCGAAATTTGTTAAAACTGCGTGTTTCATATGTTTAGTTACACCACTCGTATATTAAAATAAACCATGCTTTATTCTTTTATGGAGGAAACTGTTTTGTAAAATGCGCTGCAAACATTTAGTTGCGTATTTAGGAGCCAAGTGAAGCCTATAAAGTTATGGACAGAACAGCAAGGCTTACAGTTTTAGGCAAAAGAGTGTTATACATTGGTAGACCTATTTCTTAATCCCTTGGAACCAAAGCTCGCCTAAATTATATTCAATAATTTAATAATTCAGCCTGTACTGCAAAGAGAACACTTAACCATTACAAAAATCTACTGCTAAATTCATAATAAATCCGGAAGTATGAAAACCACTGCATTAAAAGAATGTTATTATTTAAGAATCACGGTGAAAAGTTTCGTAAAGAGGAATGCGACTTCAATACAGCAGAATCCAAACGGCGTCCGTCTCTGACTTTCTGCTGCATCGAGTCTGCCTGTCTGTTCACTTTCCTAGCCGTTTGTCCATCATGACGTGTCTGGAGTACTTATGGGACTCAACCCTACCTTTCTTTATCTTCAAGCCATTTCTTCTATTTTTTTCCATGTGATGCCAGGAAAGAAATAAATCCCCACACACTCACTTCTCTTTATTTTCTTGAATCTTGAATATGACAAGATTCTCTTACTACTCTTCCATATCCTGCATGATGTATAACAGGGCGTGCATTTTGATATATGAATATTCTTCAAGGAAGGTACGCATTAGTGAAGAAAGCAAAATCCCAGAAGTTTACTTGTAAATGGTTTAGAAGACAGATTTCCAAGACTCAGTAAGTGAATTTAATATTTGGTAATACTATGTAATTAGCAGAGAAAAAAGGAACTTAGATATTCCGCATAATCCACATTGTAGGATTATTTAAACCAATTCACTCTCATGACAGAAGAGAGACTATGAAAGAATTCAGGTTAATGTATCGCCATTAAATAAAATAGTAAAACGTACAGTGGAGACGATGGTAAACCCGAATGCCATCACAGTGCTTATTCATCATAATAATCCATTCACTGATATGAAAATTCAGCAGCGATTGAACTGTCCCGAAAACACATCTTTGAAGCAAACAAGTAAAATTATAAATACGTGATCGAAGCAATAATTACATTTGTGTAATTCAAGACCCTAGTGAGTGAGTGAATGTGCTATTGTATTTGATGAGCACAGTAACTATTACATTCCAGTGACAATATAATCGATTCTGACCAGTTTATAACGCATTAAAGAATCTGGCAACCAACTGGAATGCCATTTGTTAAATGCCTCATTAACAATTCACCATTTGTTGTTTCTGTATAATCCTTCGCCACTGAATAAGCCGGAAGCAACAAAGTGTGTAATTAAATAATGCAAAACAATCATGGGATGTTTAAAGACGTCATTTTATATTTAGCCACTTGATATTCTAACAGTGCAGTTGCTGTTTAAACCCTGCATTTCAAAAATGTATTTGCTTTCACAACTATAGTATGGTTTACAGGTTAGGTACAGACCAATTTAGTCTGAACTGCAGTTGTGTAAACTAAGCTTATAAACTGTGATTCTTACGTCTAATGTTTTCATGTGTATAGGTCTATACACGAACACACTACAATTCCATGAAAAATCTTCTTAAGATTTACTTCAATTTTAAAACATTAGATATTTTACTTTTCTTAATAAAATGTAAAATTCTTAATATTTCCAAATCACATTTCACTGTCAAATTTCATTATATTTTAGTCAAAAATATTACTGATCGCATTTCAGATGTTATTCTTGAACTGTGACCGACATATATGATTATAAAGGTATATTTGCAAATATCTAATATGTGGAATGTTATAGTCGAGTACTACTTCACTGATATCGCATTACAAAGCAAAGAACTGGATCGAAGGGAATGGTCTCATCAGTTATAACAGAAGCAATATTCCTCGCTTTCCAGTATCGTTCACAGCAACGAACAAGCTACTGCTCCCTTCGAAACGCTTGCAATTGAAACAGGAGACGAACACCCATATAACGTTTCCAAAGAATTCAATTAATTCCTTGAAGAAATCACGTGTACGTGAAGTCCAATACACCACAATTTATGTTATTACATTGGTCCTCACCCTGTGTTTCCTATTGAACGTAGCTGAACAATAGTTAAAAGTACTCTGCTTCGGAACACTCTTGTGTTTTTTAAAACTAACGTGAACATAACTTTACATTTTCGATTTACACATTTATGCAGAAATTACTTATATCACATAGTTTAGTTGTTTGCTGCAATAGTACCGAAAAGAGCCTTATTTTTGTGTCTCCTTATTAATTCCGAACGTGTTTTTATAGAATTTGTTTTTGTATAATATGAATATGAAACCAGAATTTTTCCATCAATCACGTTTCTTTTTTTATAAATTGAGTGTAGATTGCATATGTTGTGTTAAACTTGATTAAATACAAATCAAGATCTTTTAAGTAATTTTGCATAACGACAATAAAGGTAGAAGATTCCCAGCTTCAAGTAAACTGTCGTCTTTGCAGAGCAATATGACATGGCGCGACGGAAAATTTGTTAAAAAATTATCGATCATCAAACTATTCTGAATTAGTCAATGATGATCTCACTGCTTACAAAGAATTGAGGTGTAACACGTCTCTTAAAAAACACTCCTCTCATTCGCGTTTTGACCACCTTCCTCGCAGTCTTTGAGGATAGGAGCTTCATTAAATAAGGGACCATTCAGTTCCCAAAACTCTGCTGATTAAAGATTGCTCCACTGAATCTGGCTGTATAAACTTAGCAGCTGTACTTTACGTCAATAAACAGATATTTTTTCCAGACTTCCAGCTGGTATGTCAGTATATTACAAAATATTTTAATGTGTAAATTAAATTACTTTCAAGTGTTATATTAACGTGTTGACAAGAAGGTTTATGCGTAACGCTAGACTGAAATGCACAGCAGTTAACAATAGTATAGTATTTAAATTTAAAGACAATACAACGTGAATCAGCTCTTTCTATAGCAGTCAGCCATATTGTCTATACAGACATATAAATTTATGATTTCCGGCTTAAAATCCTACCCGGAATCCATTATATTTACTCGTCCAATGAGAACATATCCGTTCATGAAAATAGAAAGCGCTTTAGCATGTTGGAGATATACGTCATTTTTGCTTTAAATGATGGAGGGATCGAATCACAGAAGCAATGCAGATTGATTTGTTTGATTAATTGACTAAAGATAACAAAGAACCTGTCAGAGCATCATTCAAATGCAGAGAGACGAAACGCAGCAGCTAATCTGACTGCTATGGGTCGCTGACCAGTAACTGTAGCAAATCATTGTCAGGCGGAGTTGGCTTATGTGTTCATGCATCTGCACTTGGTAATTTTTGTGGGACTTCAAAGTTGGAAACTACAAGCGCCATACAATACTGTAATACCGTACAACCGACAGTAAAAGACGGATTTTCTGCGACAAACTCTAAGCAACAACCATTCGGCTTGTTTCCCGATTAGAATGATATAACATTGTGTTGTCTATCAAAAATGCATTCTTAAAGCTTCTAATCCACTACATATGTAAAGTGAAGCTGTTGGTAGCGGACCTCAGAGCATCTACCTGAAGCAATATTTACCCTGAAACCAACATCCCTGTTCATTTACCACAAGGCTTTAAGAATTTAAAGAAAAACAGAAGTGTTAAAACTATACAACTGCAATATTCTGTTCCCTGCGTTTTGTGATTATGAAAAATATGACAAGTCCCCCAGACAGTTGTTTTCTAAATGTTAAAACCTACAACGCATTTCCGAAACAACATAAAATCTCAATAACTGTGACGGACTTGAATTAATTTCGACCAGAATTTATAAAGGAATTAACTATGCGTATTCATTTATTAGTTTCAGTCGTTTGGTATCTTTAGCTGTACGTAGCTAAAATACCGAAGAAACGAGAGTACAAAATATACGAGTTAAAGGAGACAAGTTTCATTTCCACGAATATATTAACATCCATAAATGCATCTATTTCTTTAAAATTAACATAAGCACGACACTAAACTCTATAATGACCCAACTAGATTTAATTCACTTACTACTACTCTATTTGTTAAATAACTTTGTAATATTATCCCCTAATATAAGAATAAAAAATTAACACTGATACAACAAATTTAATAAAATTATAGTTAATTATATTAATATGGGATGTATATAAATGAGAACCATCTGTAAAGAAGGGAAAAAGAGGAAAATTTTGATTGCATTTAGAAACATTTATAAAACACTTTAATAAGTGCCAGTAGCATCAATGGCAAACAGAAATTTAAAATCAGTGTTCCGAAATTTATTCAAATTTTCTCGTAATTTATAACATGAATTTAATTAAAAATAAACTAATGTTATTTTGCATGCTTTCTCAAACCTCGACCTACGTGGAGAACTAATTATCTTAACGTTCTGTTCACTAACCTAGACATAAGGTTGCCAGAACCAGGAAATTTTAGTATAAACTGCACATATAATTCATCTCGTATCAAATTTTATATCTCCATACCGAACAGGTCATTAGGTTTACGTTTAGTCATAAAAAAACAGACATTAATACGGATTTCGTGCGACCGCTATTTTGCTATCTTCCATTCCACACGAAAAACAACAAAATATGTAAGCGAGATCAGCATTTCTCACGACGTCGAGTATGAAGAAGGCCGTCTCCTGGGAAATACTACCGGACTACACGACGCAAAACCCCAAAGACAGTCACCTTAAAATGTTACGTAGACCTACAATTTTAATAACAACTGTTTTAAGAATTTTAGGATTTCGTATAAATCAATACCATTGCAACATACTACTATAAATCGTTATTTAAAATTACAGTACGTAGTTAATAAACGTAAAATTCGAGTATGATGTAGTGTAATTAAGTCCACACAAAATTTGATGAAAATCTGTTAACTATTTCAGAACATATTAATTAGGAAACTGGAGTTTTTATTAATTTTACTTACTAATTTAATTAAGTTGGCTAGGTAAATAATTCGATAAATTTTACGACATCTCAAAACTCTGTGAATCTCTCTTCTGAAATCCCTACTTACACGAGGACTTTCCTATACGGTTCATACTTCGACCATCCGTCACTCACACCAAGAAAAGAAGGAGAGATCTATGGGTGTTACTTTCCTTCGGTTCTCTCTCTGTCTCTGTTTCTTAAAAGGATTGCGTGACGATTTTCAGTCGCTTGACTTGAAAAGGTGCCTCATAAAAGATTTCAATCATTCATCTTCCACGCTTCTTTGTCGCTCAGAGCTTGCCACAGTGATAGGATTGCATCGCCGCGTGAGCCATCAGGAGTTTCTACATAATGCGAATTGAAAAAGGCAACCCAGAAAAAAAGAGGTTGTTAAGGGGTTCCTGATGTTGCAAAGACTTTATAACAAAGAAAGCAGAGAAAAAGAAATGGAATAGATGGGTGAAAGGTGGATCGAAAGAGAGATAAATCCAGTATTGTCGGGGGGGGGGGGGGGGGGGGGTTAAACCTCACGTGGAAGAATAATTTTCTCTCTGAAATCGTAGATACACAGGGAGGTACAGAAAAAGGTAACTGTACTGGACTATTAATTGTAATGTAGACATACTGACCTTGTAGCAATTAGCATGGCTATCCCACACTCTAATTTGTTCGTGTTATCGACCTCACTGTGTTCTGCAAGCGCCAACATGTTCTCATCATTTCCTTCAGTTCGGCGACCTTAATTTTGGTCCCCTCTGTATATAAGAAGATTTTTATGTGCAAATCAGAGAGAAGAGCGGTCTGATGTTACGGTAACGATCTAATCCTGTATTTTGAAAGTATCTGGAAGATATCTCAACCGGATCACAAGAAACAGCCTTTTTAGTTGTTTACGACGGGGATGTAGCACCTTAAAATTCCTAATTATCCAAACTCGTAATTAATAATCATCTCTATAAAGTAGAGCAGCTTCAATCAAGAATGTTTGCAAGTTATTTTCAAGCATGCAAATTCCTATAATACTGATATCAACAAAGAATACTTGTAACCACGTTTCAGACTTCAGTATCGAAAACAAGAATAGCTTGTACCTTATATTCGCATCGCTATATTTTAGTTTCCGGGAGAATTAAGAACCACGAGTATAAATATAAAATAAAGTGATTTGAACAATGAAAAAATATATTGTACTTCGAGATGCAAGAAACGCAATATGTAACTGTAACATGCAGCATCTGATGTCACGTCATTTTATAAATGCAAGGAAAAAAAACTGTATTTAATTAATACTGTTTAATATGCCACGAACAGATTAAAGGCTTTCGGATAATCGATTAACATGTCTAATTGAACCACATCCCACTTTTTTAATTAAACGAATCGCAGGTGGTATTATCAGAGGCGAGCTGTTGAATATGTGATGGTGAAGTAGGGGTTTATCTGGGTTGACGTGTTTATAACATATTTTGGATGCTGTGTTCCTGGCAGCTAAAAGCGAGGAGGGGGTCGTTGCTAATAAACTAGTATTGCACCGTCACGCCATGGTAAGTTAATCAACTTGGGTGTGAGTGTGTATGTGTGAAGCTGCGTGATACCGCAACAGCGTAGGCTTTTGTTTTGATCCCACCCCCTACTACCACTTTCCAACCTTCTGCGGTTTTACTACGCTACATCCTACCCATTCCAATACTTTAAACGAAGTTAATCAATAGGGCTTGGATTTGCTAGTGAGGTGACATCACCTGGTGATCTCACCCCTCTGCCAACTCATCTCCTGTCTATTGCGAGTGGAAACTAATCCACAGGATTTTAGCTGTGTTCAAAATCTACCTCCAAAGTCTGCAATGACACTTTGGCTATGTGAGGGATGGAGAGATAATTGGGGTTATAGTTGCTTCAGTCCTTACCCTATATCAGAACGACGAACTCAGTCTATTTGTAATGTGTGTCCAGGAAAAATAGCAGCTACTCACTTCAGCAATTACCAACATTAAATTCATACACGTTACTACTCTGTGCAGCAGACATGATGTACTTGGAAGAAACACAAAGCATATCCGAGCGATTTACAGTTATGTTACCTGGATACATTTAGTGTCGTACTGGTTACAGGCATAATAACACATAATTCTGTCTCTTAATGTTACGAACTATGAATATGATGCTACAGGGACAGATAATTTTGATACAGATCTTGGACCAGTTCGGAATATAATCTAAGTTTTCCAACCTCATTGAGAATTTTTTTTTACCAAATCATGAGTAAATCTTATTGAACTTTTCTTTCCTTTCTGAATCTTAGGAAATTAACATGTTATTTTTCCATCTGCTCGGGGCCTCTAAAAGAACAACGGGGGAAAATAAAAAAATCTGTCCTACAGACATCCTGACAAACGCGATCCTCTTAACGGTTTTCCGGAACCAAAAGCCACTTCTTCATTTAAAATGTGAGATACAGCATATGAGTGTTGCAGCTGTGAATTCACGTGTCATGTTTTTATAATATCTTTAAACTTCATTTTACCATGAATATGAACTTTAAAATCATTACATAACTAGCAATTTCATTGTCATTAGTCCCCATGTCCTACGAACCACGTGTTACCAATTCTGGCCATCCCCAAAGTAATTTGGAAACAATTATACCCGCAGTATCACTGTTTCTGTAATTTAAATATTTTTTGATGCCCAGTAATATCAACGGAGTCCGGTCTACCAGTATTTGACATTTGTGCTAAATTCACGTACCGACACTATACAGTGTTACACAGACTTGTTACTTAGTAATATATATTTGCTACTTTACCGATATAACCTACCATCAATTTAAATCGGTCCACTGGACCCCAGAAACAAAATGCCTCCCTCTATACCTGATGACCAAAACATCATTTCTTCCAAGCAACGTGACCTTCTGCGACGTTTTGAGAAACTTTCAGCGGTCTAAAGCAGAGCAATCAGTAATATAATTCAATGGCCAAAGATATTAGATAGGAAAGATTACGAAATCTTCCATTGAATCCCTTTAATCACTGAAAATTTCTAGAAATACTGTGAACTTCTTCAATAATACATAAGCTATTCATGTGTTGCTATAGACGTAAATGTTCCCGATGTTGAGTTTCTATGTTGTTCTAATACATATTTATGTTACCAATGGTTCTACTGTACTGATATTGGTAACGCACAAAATGCGGCTGTCATAATAACTACGCCGAGATGTATGTTACAAATTTTGTCGAAATCGAAAATACACCTATGTGATGTTCGGAATTTTTACTGGAATTCTTTTTCCGTCTTTTACAGCACCCCTCACAATAAACAGTGTACGAGTAATCGATTTTAATTAAACTCGGTCACAAGTTTACTCAGAGAGAAGCCACTGAGTCTAAATTTACAAACCCCGCAGCGAACGCATCACAAGCCGAACTAATTCATTTAGTGGTTACAAATTCTCGAAGTAAAAAATCTTTTATTTATGCGTAACAAAAATATGATATTCTGTCATATACTCTTATACCGCTCCTCATTCGGATTTCACAAACCATGTAAGGTCAGCCTCCTCACCTTTAATAATGTTAAGAATAGGATAATATAACAGGGACAGGTGCCAATAATCTCGGTCAGGCAATCCCGTGACAGGAAGGGAGAAATACCTAGTAAGAAGTCGTACATCATATACCAAAATCATCTCAAACATTTAACTTCATTGGGAGCTTACTGTGAGAACAGCTCTTTAAAAGGTAAGGGGTTATAATTCGACAGGAACCTTGCATTCCTAGTACACAAAGAATAAGTAAACGACTACATCAATACTGACAAAGTGGTGGCACTATTTCGTTGTGATGTAACGTTGATTAACAGTAGACACGTTAATTGAAATTATTCGACTAGGAATTTGCCTATATGTGTGAGTTAATCACACGATAAAAATGTCATTATAACAAATCTCGGTGGTTTCTGAAACATTTCCAGTTTTGACTATCCTATAACCAGAAGTGCTTATTATGATACATGTAAAGTTCACTGTTGATTACAGTAAGCCTGTATTCCTTCTGCATCCGTATAAGTGCTTGTGCGTGCGTGATTTGTTTGTGTGACTTTTAATCGTCTACTACGTAACTTTGACAACAATTTAATAAACAGCAAATCTTTCATGCCCATACCTTACATCTTTCACAGCACTGTATTATGTTTCTGCTGTTATACACCGTGTCCCATAATTATCTTTACAACTTTAACACTTAATAACCAAATAATGAGATGAGACATCACAATGCGGTTTCTTGCATATGAAAGAGTAACTCTCAAAGTTTGTTTTCTTACTTTAATATACCCTATGTGCTCACCATTAGTTGCACGTAGCACGTCAAGACGAAATTCGATTTCTTGCCATGTTCGCTCTGTCTGGAAGACAATATCCTTAACATATCCCCATAAAAAGTCCATAGGTGTTATGTCGGGTGAACGAGGTGTTCAAGTTGTAAAGATAATTATGGGACACGGTGTATAATAATTAAAGGTGGAATATTTTGTAAACATATGGTCGGATTAAACAAAAACAATGTTGTTTCAAATTCTATGATATTAGCTGTACATATAACGTTGTATCATGCATTCGTCTTGCTTGGGGAACATAACAGAGCTCTTCAGAACCAGTAATTGAATAAAATGCTGACGTAAAGAGTTTCCTAGACGACATATATAGTCCTCAGTTTTGTGTGTTTATTTGACGTTGAAAGAAAGTGAAAATATTAACGACATATGCCAACACAATGCACGGCACAATTGGTCCTTTCTTGTAACGTTTGAACTCAATTACAAGGGAACACAAAGAATGCAT